>NC_137071.1:32154819-33511814 GCF_951640355.1 Cnephaeus nilssonii
GGATCTCTTTGGGTTTATCTTGATTGGGGCTCTCTGTGCATCCTGAGCTTGTGTGACACTTTCCTTCACCAGGTTGGAGTAGTTGTCTTACATTATTTCTTTAACCAGGGTCTGGTCCCTGCTCACCTTCTTCTCCTTCTGGTATTCCTATAATGCAGATGTTGTTATGTTTCATGTTGTCCCAGAGCTCTCTTAAGCTACCTGCCTGCTTTTTAATTATTTTTTTTCTATTTGCTGCTCTAATTGGGTATTTATTTCTACCTTGTCTTCTAAATCACTGGTTTGATCCTCTGCTTCATCCAATCTACTTTTAATTCCTTCCAGTGTGTTCTTGATGTCAGATATGTCATTCTTCATTTCTGTTTTGTTCCTGTTCATGGCCTCTATCACACTATTGTAATTTGCACTAAGTTCCTTAAGCATATTTATAACAATTGCTTTGTTTTTTTTAAATAAATCTTTATTGTTCAGATTATTACAGATGTTCCTCTTCCCCCCCCATAGCTCCCCTCCACCTGATCCCCCCCCCATCCCATGCCCTTACCCTCTGCCACTGTCCTCATCCATAGATGTAAGATTTTTGTCCAATCTCTTCCCGCAACCCTCACATCCCCTTCCCCCTGAGAATTTTCAGTCCACTCCCTTTCTATGCCCCTGATTCTATTATATTCACCAGTTTATTCTGTTCATCAGATTTTTTATTGGCTTGATTTTTAGATTCACTTGTTTAGAGATATGTATTTGTTGTCACTTTTTTGTTCATAATTTTTATCTTTACTTTTTTCTTCTTCTTCCTCTTCTTAAAGAATACCCTTCAGCATTTCATAAAATCCTGGTTTGGTGGTGATGAACTCCTTTAGCTTTTTCTTGTCTGTGAAGCTCTTTATCTGACCTTCAATTCTAAATGATAGCTTTGCTGGGTAGAGTAATCTTGGTTGTAGGTTCTTGCTGTTCATCACTTTGAATATTTCTTGCCACTCCCTTCTGGCTTGCATAGTTTCTGTTGAGAAATCAGCTGACAGTCATACGGGTACTTCCTTGTAGGTAACTGCTTTTCTCTTGCTGCTTTCAAGATTCTCTCTTTGTCTTTTGCCCTTGGCATTTTAATTATGATGTGTCTTGGTGTGGTCCTCTTTGGATTCCTTTTGTTTGGGGTTCTCTGTGCTTCCTGGACTTGTAAGTCTATTTCTTTCACCAAGTGGGGAAAGTTTTCTGTCATGATTTCTTCTAATAGGTTTTCTCCTCTTTGTTTGGGGTTTGGAAGTTTTGGAGCTCTCTGACCCAGCTGCAATTTGTTAGGTTAAGCTGCGAAAGGGCAGGCCATTCATATGTAAAAGCCGCTGCGCACAGCTCGGGTGGGTTTGTAAATTGGGTTGGGCAGGGTCTCAGGGAATCACTAGGGTGTGACAACCAGCAATAGCTGCCAGTCAGCTGTCTCTGCATCTCTGTGTTTCTTTGTCTCTGTGTTTCTGCGTCCCCATGTCCCACGCCCCAGCACAGTAAACAATAATTCCTGCGTGCACCTCTGTGAGAAAGCCACCCACACTTTCCGACCCGATGCCAGACAGTCCAGTTTCTTCCAGTAGGAGTCTGGGTTTCCAGTCTTGCTGGAAACTGGAGTTTAGAGCAGTCAGGAGCTTGTATCTCCCTTCCAATTGAAAAAAAAAACAGCGCACCCAGTCACCAGTCCGATTCGCACATCAGCATACCTCTGCTTTTCCGTGGCTCTGCAGCTCCTACACAGTCTCAATGAGCTTTTTCCTTTCCTTCTAGTTGTAGAACTTCTACTCAGCCAGCTTTCCCGTGATTCTGGGTGATAGTCGTTTTGTCTTTTAGTTGTAGTTTTGGTGTGGTTGTGAGAGGCAGCATGTACAGGTGTTTACCTTATGCCTCCATCTTGTTTTTTTCCTATAACAATTGCTTTGAATTTTATGTCTGATAGGTTTCTTACCTCCCTTTCATTTAGTTCTTCTTCTGGACATTCTGTCTTTCCTTCATTTGGGGGTTCTTTGTCTCCCCATTTTATCTGTCTCTTTGTATTTGCTTCTATGTATTACATAGACCTGCTATTGCTCCCAGTCTTTATGGGATGGCCTATGTATAAATTGTCTTGAGAGGTCGAGTGCTGCAGTCTCTTTGTTCACCTGAGCTGGATGCTCTAGGAATGCCCCTTGTGTTTGTTATTTGGGCTCTCCAGTTAAAATTGGGACTTGATTGTTGATGTCCCATTCATGGTAGTGATCTCCCCTCCAAATTGCTGTCAGTGAGGTTCAACCCTAATGTCATCATGCCAGCTAAAGATCTGCAGCCTGCCGTAGCTGGTTTGGCTCAGTGGATAGAGCATTGGCCTGTGGACTGAAGAGTCCCAGGTTCAATTCCAGTCAAGGGTGCATGCCTGGGTTGCAGGCTTGATCCCCAGTAGGGAGCATGCAGGAGGCAGCCGATCAGTGATTCTCTTTCCTCATTGATGTTTCTATCTCTCTCTCCCTCTCCCTTCCTCTCTGAAATCAATAAAAATATATATTAAAAAATAAAGATCTGCAGCCTCTTCAGTATCCTCAAGTCCACAGTTCAATAAGTCTAGGTCAAGGGAGGCTACATCCATCCCATGGCCTTCAGCACAATTCCTGCCCCTGATTCCTGGTGGTGGAGTCTAACAGCTGGGCTCTAAAGTGGCAGTGGTAACACAGTAGCAGTGCTAGCAGGTGAGTACACCGCAGGGGCAAAAGCTCTGCCGTGTCAGTGGTGGTCGCATGTCAGTGGCACAGTGTCCAGGCTGGGTACTTTTAGGCACACAGGTTCAGGCTAAGAGAATGTCAAGCATGCAGAGGACCCACCAGTGTCTGTTGCAGGCACGCAGGTCTGGGTGGTTACCTCTGTAGACACACCAGGACAGGGGCAGGATGAGTCTGGATGGTGGTGAAGCTTGGCGCCTAGCTGCTGCAGCTCCCCACAGCCTCCTCTCAAGGAGGACCTTGTAAAACCTTCAAGATGGTGTGCTCTCCAAACCGGAGCTGTGCCCAGGAAGTGGCTGTGGTGGTAGCAGAAGCTCCTTGTGGAAGTTGTGTGGGGTCCTGCAACTGTTCACTTAGGTGCGGGGACCAATATTGTCTGCAGGGAAGGGTGTGTGTGCATAGGGTCTGAGTCATGTCCTTGGGGCATACCCTAACAAGGGGTCCCTGTGTGTTCAGGCCTCAGCCGTGGCTAGACTGAGTCTGACACTTTTTTAAAGCTTTTGAAAAAACTTTATTTTTATTGTTGACACTATTACAGATGTACTACCACCACCCCTTTCTCCCACCTACACCCAGACCCACCATCTCCTCTTCCCTCTGGCCATCATCACACTGTTTTCTGTGTCTATGGGGTATGCATATATGTTATTTGGCTAATCCCTTCTACTTATTTCATCCAACTCCTCCTCCCCTCTCCCCTCTGACAGCTGTCAGTCTGTTCCATGTATCCATGCCTCTGTGTCTATTTTGTTTATCAGTTTATTTTGTTCATTAGATTAATGAACACTGACAGAGGTTCCCACTATAATGTACAAAATAGTAAAATGATTATCCAAAATTGTATTTAGTAGCCATTTCAACAGAATGTCTTGGGTACCTATTACATGTGTAAAAATTTTATTTTAGGTTCTTTGACATGCCTAAAGAAAAATAGCAAATATGTTCTCCCATGAAGTGGGCTTTCTTGTTTTGTTGACAGTTTCTTTTGCTGTGCAAAAGCTTTTTATTTTGATGTAGTCCCATTTGTTTATTTTCTCTTTAGTTTCCATTGCCCTAGGAGCACTGTCAGTGAAGAAATTGTTTCGGCATATGTCTGAGATTTTGCTGCCTGTGGATTCCTCTAGTATTTTTATGGTTTCTCGTCTTATGTTTAAGTCCTTTATCCATTTTGAGCTTATTTTTGTGTATGGTTTACATTGGTGGTCTAGTTTCATTTTTTGCATGTTTCTGTCCAATTTTGCCAACACCATTTATTGAAGAGATTGTCTTGACTACATTGTATGTTTATGCCTCCTTTGTCAAATATTAATTGAGCATAGTGGTTTGGGTTGATTTCTGGGTTCTCTATTCTATTCCATTGGTCTATATGTCTGTTCTTGTGCCAGTACCAGGCTGTTTTGAGAACAGTGGCTTTGTAATACAGCTTGATATCTGGTATTGAGATCCCATCTACTTTGTTCTTCTTTCTCAAGATTGCTGCAGCTATTCGGGGTCTTTTTTTATTCCAGATGATTTTTTGGAAAGTTCGTTCTAGGTCTGTGAAATATGCCGTTGGTATTTTAATGGGGAGTGCATTGAATCTATAGATTGCTTTGGGTAGTATGGACATTTTGATGATGTTGATTCTACAAATCCATGAACACAGTATGCTCTTCCATCTGTTTATGTCTTCCTCTATCTCTTTTTCCAGTGTCCTCTAGATTTCCACGTATAGGTCTTTTACCTCCTTGGTTAAGTTTATTCCTAGGTATCTTAATTTTTTTGGTGCGATGGTAAACGGGATTGCTTTTTTAGTCTCTCTTTCTTTAAGTTCACTCGTGGTGTATAGAAATGCCATAGATTTCTTGGCATTAATTTTGTATCCTGCTACATTGCTGAATTCATTAATTAAGTCTAATAATTTTTGATGGAGTCTTTAGGGTTTTCTATATACAGTATCATGTCATCTGCGAATAAGGACAGTTTTACTTCTTTCCCAATTTGGATGACTTTTATTTCTTCTTCTTGTCTGATCACAATGGCTAGTACTTCCAGTACTATGTTGAACAGGAGTGGTGAGAGTGGGCATCCCTGTCTTGTTCCTGTTCTTATGGGAAATGTTTTTAGTTTTTGCCCATTGAGTATGATGTTGGCTGTGGGTTTGTCATATATGGCTTTTATTATGATGAGGTATGATTCTTCCATTCCTACCTTGCTGAGATTTTTTTTCAAGAAAGGGTATCGGATTTTGTCAAATGCTTTTTCTGCATCAATTGATATGACTATGTGGTTTTTATCTCTCAATTTGTTTATGTGATGTATCACGTTTATTGATTTGCGGATATTGTACCATCCTTGCATCCCCGGGATAAATCCTACTTGGTCATGGTGTAAGATCTTTCTGATGTACTGCTGGATCCGATTTGCTAGAATTTTGTTGAGGATTTTGGCATCTATGTTCATGAGGGATATTGGCCTTTAATTCTCTTTCATTGTGTTGTCTTTATCTGGTTTTGGTATTAGGGTGATTATAATCTAAAGGGAGGGATTAGACATAGATATATTTAAAAGTTCAATTATAACATGACATTTAAATATGAAGCTAAGACAACCAGCGATACTAAGTGGTTAAGTGAGAGAGGCCTAGTGAATGACAAAGCCAGTGATTGTAAAAAAAAAAAAAACTAAGAAAAAGCAAATGCTTATTGCTATTAATGATGTCACTTATACTAAGCTTAATAATAATAGCACAAATTCTATATACTACACCCATGATGCAATTTTTAGTTTTAGTGAAAGGATGATGTAAAGCTTAATATAACTAGCCATTTGCAAAAACTGAGCCAACAAATGTTATAGAATATTGCACCAGAGCAATGAAGATATGGTAGTACAAAATAAACTTGGAAACTTTCTAAATGAATGCTCAAAATTTCTATGACTAAATTCTTACACATAATTAAGGCCTATTAATAAATAAACAAGTGTACAGTTATAGTTGTATATTTTGTCATTTT
Source organism: Cnephaeus nilssonii (assembly GCF_951640355.1). Taxonomy (NCBI): domain Eukaryota; kingdom Metazoa; phylum Chordata; class Mammalia; order Chiroptera; family Vespertilionidae; genus Cnephaeus; species Cnephaeus nilssonii. The sequence continues at coordinate 32,160,551 of NC_137071.1, forward strand.
CAACATGTCATAATTTGTTACCTAGTCAATGTCTATAAAAAGAAATTCAGATATATAAATTCCCTCCAATTCATTCTATTTATTTCAACACTGTCCTAAGAATATCATTCTACTTGTAAAAAATAATAAGCCCATCTTTGCCTATCCTGTTGCCTAAGAATTTAACAGTGGGGTGAAAGTAGAGTGAATAAATAGCATTTAAAGCTGCCTTTTCAGTTTTTTTCTAAACTACTTACAAAATTGACCTAAAAGGAAAATCAAATGTGAATCCCCAGTTAGTCTGTTTTTCACTGTGTAGCCCTTTTGGTAACCAGAGAGATATCTGTGTGTTTTTAAATGAATACTGTCATGAGTCCATAAGCCACTGAATTCCTATTGCTTAATCTAATGGCATAACCACATCATGAGACAGTTGTTTTCAGCTTGTCTGTTTTGCAATATTTTCAAAAATGCTTTGATCACAATCAGCAACATACAACTTGTAATTCAGACTTCTTCTCCAGCAAGTCTGCAACAAATCTGAGTTAACACGTGTATCAACAATTTTCTTGATCTCCCACCTCTACTTAAAGCTCCCTGGAGTTATCTCCAGATAGATCCCAAGATGTGGCAGCAAAAGAGCACAATCTAAGGTTTGCTATTTTACTGCTGCCAAAACAAAACAAAAAAAATGTACTGTTATTATTTCCTTTTTAGTTGCAATTCTAACCATGCCTAAAAATATGTTAAGGCCCAAATAATTTCAAAAGTAGATCCTGGTATGAAAAGAGGAGAAATTCGATATTAATGGTAGTTTTTCAAAAATAGAAATGTCTTAACATGGCCACAGTAAAGAAAATACAGTCATTCCCATTTTCTGGGTTAAAATGTTTTTTCTTAAACAAATGAAATAGTCCTAAATAATCTCTTCTATACAGCCTTTTGTTATCTGACACTTATATCTGCCTATACTCTTTTTTTCTAGAATCAGAAGGAACTTTAGTCCCTATCCCATACCTTCAGAGATGGCTTTCTGTATACTAGATACAGGAGGTTGTGAAATATATAGCACTGGGAGTACCATCCTACCCCAAAATTCTATCCTCTGCTGACTGAAATCCAACCATTACTGATTTACTAGTTTGGCTTTCATAGAAGGGGCAGGCAGTGTGCGTGTTTGGAATGTAGGTAGGGACTTCCTGGAGAGACACAGGTAAAGAGGACAGTCAAGTTCATTTGCTTGCCCTAGAATTGTGCCCATAATTGTCACATGAAAAAGCAGTAGGAATGGCCTCCCTGTATAATCCTAAGAGGAAATTTCCAAGCCTTACTATATGTTGGTACTGGGTTAAGCTTTGCACAAGGGAGACTAACACTTAAATGAGTGCTTGTTGAGTATCAAACTCTTTGTGAAACTATTTACATGTATCCCTTCAAATCCTCACAATTCTGAAAGGTTATAGTATGATTACTCCTACTTTACAACAAAGGAAATTGAAGCTCACATAGGTTAGGGGACCTATTGAGGAAGCCAGATATTTTAATTGCCTACACCAAGTTATAAATCTAAATCTATCTGACTGCAAAGCCTTATTGTTTTTCACTATATGCAGTACATACTATAATTCCCAATCTAGCTGGGGAGATAATAATGGTATATATGAAAGAGTTCCTTATAAACTATATGATATTGATTAGAAAGACAAAAGTTGAGATATGTTCTCTTCTAAATAGTCCATTTTTTTATTTTGAATTCATAGTTATTATGGTCTCTTTCCCCTGGACCAGTTTAAATTGACCCCAATGAATTAATTCCTCAGCCTATTAATTTGTGACCTGGCTTGCACATAGACAGCATGCACACAGAATAAAATAATTGATGAGGCCTCTGGCTTCTCATTAACTGCATGGAGAACAATGCAGCCTATGCCTTCCCTTTGTTAAGCGGTAATCCACTTAAAAAAAAAGATATCAGGCACTTAATAGTTCTCAGTGGGCAAAGTTGGTGTAGAGGGTATTAACTTCTATACTTTAAACTTACAATAAAACAGACAAGAAAGTTCAAAGGCATCAGAGCCTTCCCATTCTTTATTTTATTTTTAAATGAGCAGTATACTTGTCACTTAAAAAAAATTTAACAGCCTTTCTAAGGAACAAAATGATCAGAACTGAGTCAGTAACAGACAAAAGGATTAAAGTTCCTTCTGCTTCTGGAAAAGGGTATGGTCAGACAAAAATTTCAGATAAGAAAGAGCTTATAGATGAGGTTATTCAGAACTGACATATGATTCAATCAAGAAAGGCTTTTTAAATCCAGAACATGAGCATGCCTGTACTTTTAACTCTTGCAGGTAAACTTCATCCCTACACAGTCTTAACAAATGTACATGCTGAGGGAGGTGTTAGCAGGTTAATAAATGTTAGACATAGATTTCACCAAGAACTAAAAGCCACAAAATGAAACATAAACTGGAATACTACCGCTGTTACATTGGATCTCTGTGACCAACTTCAACCCGACCCCAAAGCTTAACTTTCAAGATTCTGCATAATGGCTCTGAACTAGCTCCCTTTCTATGGATATGCATTCCCCTCCCTCTCCCAGATCAGATCAATTAATTTTATCTGAGTCTATTCTACTCAAGACCTCAGGTCTTTTTCTGTTCCATTCAACTGCAAATCTCCTCTCTCTCCAGGGTTGCAATTCTAAGCACTCATCCAGGTTCACTCCTGCTGTGAAGCACTTCATTGGCCACTCCAGCCCTCACTTTTTGACTTCCTACTGTCAGTATTACCAAGTTTAGAGCTTAATCAAATACATGTAATACCAATGTTTGCTAATCTCTCCTCATGTCAAATCTTCTTCTCTTCAATTAGTTATTTGACAAGCCATCTGAAAGTATGAGCCACACCTTTTGCTTATGTCTCTTGACAGTGCTCAACTTCAAGCTGTACACAAAGTAGATAATACTGATTAATAAAAATATTGTTTTAAATTCAGCACTACCAAAATGTTTTATTTTTAATTTTTTTTATCTTAATAAACTTCAACTTTAGAATAATTTTATATTTACAGAAAATTTGCAGCTATATTACAGAGAATAGGTGTCACTCTGTTTCCCCTGATGTTAACATCTTACCTCACAGTGGAAAATAACATTGGAGCAGCACTATTCATTAAACTACAGACTATTTGAATTTCTCTAGCTTTTCCACTAAAATTCTTTTTTGGTTTCAAGATATCTCTTTCAAGATATCACATTACATTTGGTCATGTCTCCTTAGTCTCCTCTGGTCTGTGACAGTTTCTCAAACTTTTCTTGTTTCCCATGATTTTGACAGTTTGGAGGAGCACTGGCCAGGTATTGTATAGAATGTCCCTCAATTCAGGTTTGTCTAATGTTTTTCTTTTCTCTTTTTCCTAATGATTAGATTGGGAGTATGGATTGGTGGGAAGAATATCACAAAGAAGTAATGATAGAACAAAACAGAAGCTCTAAACAAACCCCCTTTCCCAGTACTGGGAGCAAAAGTCTTAAACTGTTCCACAAACCCCCTTTTTCCAGTACTGGGAACAAAAGCCTTAAACTGTTCCAGGAAACAGCTCTGAGCAACAGGTGCTAACAATTAAGAAAAATAGGAGGTAGGGTTATCAGATAAGAACAACTGATTAAGTCAGAAGGTCTATTGTAAAATTTACTGTAAACAAGCCCAGGTCCACTTTAGAAATTCCCCGAATTACATTGTACCCCGCCCCAGGTTATAGTTTTCCCTTTATAAGCGTGTAAGATTCTACATTCGGGGTTCAACTCCTCTGCTCCTGCGTGAGTCACGAGTTGAGCCCCAGCGCACTGGAATAAAAGCCTCTTGCTGTTTGCATCAAGTGACGCCTCCTGCGGGTGATTGGGGATGCCGCCGATTGCTGGGACAGAGTAAGGGTCTCCCTTTTGGGGGTCTTACATTTTGGGGGTCTTACATTTTGGGGGCTCGTCCGGGATTGACAGCCCCCCCTCATCCGCGGAGTCGACCTTGGAGGTAAGAAGGGGTACCCCGAGATTGTCTGTCTTTGTCCTGTGTTTCGCCAGTTGTTTTGCCAGTTGGTCTGGTGTTGTGTGCGCGCGCACTTTTGGTTTGGCAGCCGTTCGGCGACTCGTGAGAGTGGCCGAACAGTGGTCGGTAGACGTGCCTGGAGGACCACAGGTTGCAGCCCTGGGGGACGCCCCAAGGGTGGAGGAGAGCCAGGGACGCCTGGTAGTCTCCGTCTGGAGGGGCGTAAAAACCCCCGTTTGGAGGGGCGTAAAAACCCCCGTTTGGAGGGGCGTAAAAACCCCCGTTTGGAGGGGAGTGGCTTCCCCTCAAAACTCTGGGACGAAGCGGGTCGCTCCCGCTGGTTGGCACAGGGCCATCGTCCAGCTTTTCGATGTCTTTGTCTGTTTGGTTTCTGTGTCTTTCTGTGGACTTCTGTGGACTTACTGGACGAACATTATGGGATAGACTCAGTCCACTCCAAGTGAGTGGAAAGGGGAGCTTAACCCCCCCCAGAGGCCATAGAGCTTCCTCAGGCAAATTAATCAGGTGACTATTTAAACTCTGGTAAATATCTAATAGGAGTCAAAAACTCAGATTGTTTGGTATATAAATATAAATGTGAAAGTATTTGTTATCTCTTTCTGCTGTTTAATTTATTTAAAGATGGGGCGGACCTGCTATGGCGGAATACAAAGGTCTTTAGCAGCTGCTGAGACACCTTTTTCTCAGAGTCCTTTGTTCTCCGTCAGAGAAGGAATCAGCCCACTTAGATGATAAAAATTCCTCTGTTTGTATAAATGAAGGTTTCGGTTTGCTCTGATTTGTGAATTTACTGTATTAAATTGAATTTTAAAGTCCTAAGGTTGATTTAAAAGTATCCATTTATAACATTTCAAAGAACAAAAGAACTTTTATTTACAGCTTCCTTGTCTCTTTTGGTGCTGGGAGACTCCCAGCTAACAGCTTCACAGGGCGGAGAGATTTACAGGCTCTGTCCCTGCCTGTGACATCATAGTCCAACGTGAAACTAAGGCTGAAGTTACTATTAACTCTTTTTCTTTCAGGAGGCCATCCAGGCTTTCAGCTCACAAGAAATCTCCTCCTGCGAGAGGAGAGAGGGACCCCCCAGAAGGGGCTGGAGGCTCTCCCTCTCAACAGGTGTTTGTTTTGTGTTTTGTCATATTGGTATCAGGACTGTTGGTTTTGTCTTTTTGTCTTATATTTTCTGTCATAATTGGGCCCTATATATATATTATTTGTTGAGTTTTGATTTGTCAAGGTTTTGTCAGTTTGTTATCAGTTTGTTAAAATCCTCTCAGAGGACATTGAGTGGTTCTTCCCTTCCTGTTTAACCTTTGACTGTGTAATTGGATTACTGAGCTTTTATCAAGGTTTTGCCTCTCCTGGAATAACGCTCTGTGTGTAACCTGTCCCACCCCGACCAAGCATTTTTCCCCCAGGTCAGCGCCGGACTGTAGGATAACTTTCCCCTCACAGTCCATGGAATATTAGTCTTGTTTCCTTTATCCAATATGAGTGTCATTTCTGTTTTGCTGAAACATGAGTCGAGAATCCTGTCCTGGGATATGGGAAAGGGAGGCCCCCATCAGGGGACTTAGAGGCAGTTTTCCTGTTATCTGCTCAGATCACAAAACTATAAGAATACTTGTTCACTGAAATGGTGTAAGTACAGACGTTTGTTTGATATTTTGTTTGTCTGCCTGGGTATAATTATTTGTTCATATATAGAAGTCTGTGAAAGAAAAAAGAAACATTTAATTTGTTTAAGGCCGAGTGCTCTGACACATAGCAAATCGCCCTGAGTGGCCACTGGGATTTCTTTTTTCCCAGGGGTGTTTGCTCTCTGTCAGAGGGGGAATCGGCCCGCCTAACAAAATTTCTGTCTATGTTTATTAATTTGAAGGTATAACATTGTAACAATTGTGGTCCAAGAGGTTAAAAGCAGGGACCAAATTTTAAGGTTAACTATTTATAAGAAGGAAGCTTGAGCTGGCAAAGTCACCAAGTCTGCCCAGCAAGCTCAAAAACTAAATGAATCTTATTTCTGACACCTGCTGCCACCCAGTCTTAATCAGTGGTGGAGAAACGGTCTCAGAAGTGTTTGTCTCAATTGGCCATTTAACTTTGATGTAATTAATGATTACAGCACATTGTAAAATCTTTAGGAAGGAAAGGAAAATATTTTGTAGGCCACTTGGTCCTTGTGTGTGTGTGTCAACTCTTAAGTTATAGTTTTAAAATCAGTAATTGTAATGGAAACACACTCAAGTAGAGGGGCTTTTCAGAAAGGTCAGGGAGTCTGATTGCAGTGTAAGGGTCACTGGTTCCCCCCCCATGCCACCTTCATTGGCAGGAGACAAGCGCTTTTCCCAGTGGGAACAGAGAGTGGACTGCCAGATGAAAACACCTCTGCGGGAGCTTTCCTTTGCCACCTGGGACCCGCGCCGCGCTCCCTGCCTCTGCCCACCCGGTGTCCATCCCCTCCAGGGGTTGTTTTGAGTAGCTGCTGGAGGCAGCTACAAAAAGGGAAATTCCCTTGTGACCCCCTGCGCCCCAATGAGACCCAAGAACCCCTGACGACTCCTTGGACACTTTTCACCGTGTTCTGTTAGGGGGCTTAAAGAAGGCACAGCTAGTAATTCCCCTTTTCAGGCTTATCAGAATCTGAGATCATTATCTGTAGGAAGAATGTGGCCATTTGGGACTCAAGCGGCTAGAGGCCTGGCTAGCCTGGGAACCGGCTGCAGAGCCTGCTCCCTCCCCCGCTGCCTTTTCTAGCATACAATACTGAAACATTGATTGCTAGACATGTTTAGAAATACTTAATAGAAGGTCTGAGGCATGGTTAATGCATTTTTGAAGGACATAGAAGGAAGGTTTGAAGGCTAATTTGAAGATTTTTGTGAAGGTTTGTGTATGTGATGAGATGGAACAGAGAAGAGTAGAAAGAAAGAAAAGGCCAGCAGCAAATAGGAAGGAATTAGTATGCTTATTGTAGGAAGCGGGGGCACTGCAAGAGAAAATGTCCTGGCAGGTTACCTAGAGAAGCAAAAGGGGAGACCCAGACTCTAAGGGTCTTTAACTTAGAGGAAGAGAACTGACAGGACTGGGGCTCCTTTCCATTGAGCCCCCAGGAGCCCAGGGTAATCTTACAAGTGGGGGGCAAACCTGTTAGTTTCCTGGTGGACACTGGGGCAGCCTATTCAGTCTTGACAGAGCCGATGGGACCCGTAACCTCTAAGAAGACATCAGTCCAGGGAGTCACCGGACGAATTTCCTGTTTTCCTTGGACATCAAAAAAGGACTGTAGACCTCGAAAGGACACGGTAACGCATAAATTTTAGCCTTATTAGAGGTCATCTGGCTCCCAAGGGCAGTGGCAATAGTGCACTGCAAAGGACATCAGAAAGGAGAGACAATTGCAGCCAGAGGAAATAGAGCCGCAGACCAAACTGCCAAGGAAGCCGCCCAAAAACCAATGGGGCCTTTACAAGTTTTAGTAACCCTGCCGTACCTGGACCTACGCAGACCCCCCTCTTACACCAAACAAGAGGAGGAATTGGCAGAACAGAAGCAAGCCATCAAAGGACCAGATGGTTGGTGGATCCTACCAGATGACAGACTGTTGGTCCCAGAGGCTCTAGGTCGGACGTGAGTTGCCCAGTTACACCAGGCTACCCACTTGGCATCACCAAGACTTCTGAACTTCTGTGAGGCAGGTACTACCAAGCTTAGATAAGGTAATTAAAGGCATAGTCACTAGAAGTAGTGTCTGTGCACAGGTAAATGCTAAGCAAGGTAAGAGGGTCCCCCTGAGATTTCGGGACCCACGGAAATTCCCCAGGAGAGCATTGGGAGGTGGATTTCACAGAGATTAAGCCACCAGCGTCAGGGAATAAGTATCTGCTAGCTCTCATAGACACCTTCTTAGGTTGGGTTGAAGCATACCCCATTAGGACAGAAACTGCCTCTATAGTTGTCAAGAGATTACTCCAGGAGATTATACCTAGCTTCGGGCTGCCAGTAGTCATAGGATCAGATAACAGCCCTGCCTGCCTTTGTAGCCAAAGTATTTCTAAGTAAAGCTCAAGCCTTAGGCCCAGAATCTGGACAGGCATGAGCAGGACTCTAAAAGTACTTTAACTAAATTTGTCCTAGAAACCGGTGAAAACTGGACCAACCTCCTGCGCTTTGCTATCTTATGGGCCAGGTGTACCCCCTACCAGAAGGGGTTCCCCCTTCGTTTGTGATCATGTTAGTAGACCTTCCCCCATCCTTCCCAGGGTCAGGGAGAAACTGAAAGCTGGAATTCATAACCATTCCCTTCCTTAAGTCCTTACAGGCTCTATACCCAGAGAGCCACCCATAAGCTTGTTGGAGATGCACTGCCAGTGCCCACCGCGGACCCTGTACATCCCTTCCAGCCCGGAGACTCGGTGTGGGTAAAGAAGCTCACTGCCCAAGGACTCCCCCCAACCTGAAAGGGATGCTACACTGTTATCCTGAGCATGCCCACGGCTGTTGAAGTGGACGGCACCCAGATCTGGCTACACCACTCCCAGCTCCTGCACCAGGAAACGGCCTGGATCCTGGCAACCAGCGGCCTCACCCGTGAGATCCCTAGAGTGGGCTCCATGCAGGCCAGGAGGAGACTCAACACCTGCAGGAGGGGAACTGGACTTCAGTGAGGACAGTACTGATGGGGACTGTGGTACTAGGGGCCTTGGTAACTGTAAGAACATTTTTCTAGCCAGTGAGAAAGTCCAGGGCTAAGTAAGGCTAGATGTGCTAGGGGGTGGGAGAGCAGAAACAGAACAGAGAATGCCCTTAAAGGAAGTAATGAAATATGGTAGCAACCATACTTAGGTAAAAACTGCTGTTTGAATTTTAACCCTGCTATTCTGGCTTCTGTACACACTTGCTTGCTTGGACAATAGGATGGTTTGAAAGTTGGTACAGCCGATCCCCTTGGTTTCATCAGGGAGAGAATAAGTACTGTACAGGTTCTAATGCTCAGGCAACAATACCAGTCCCTCCGCCACGGAGACAGCCTCGGAGAAGGGTATATAGAGACAGAAGTTCCATGATTAGAACTTACAAAAAAGCAAATGGGGGAATGATAGAACAAAACAGAAGCTCTAAACAAACCCCCTTTCCCAGTACTGGGAGCAAAAGTCTTAAACTGTTCCACAAACCCCCTTTTTCCAGTACTGGGAACAAAAGCCTTAAACTGTTCCAGGAAACAGCTCTGAGCAACAGGTGCTAACAATTAAGAAAAATAGGAGGTAGGGTTATCAGATAAGAACAACTGATTAAGTCAGAAGGTCTATTGTAAAATTTACTGTAAACAAGCCCAGGTCCACTTTAGAAATTCCCCGAATTACATTGTACCCCGCCCCAGGTTATAGTTTTCCCTTTATAAGCGTGTAAGATTCTACATTCGGGGTTCAACTCCTCTGCTCCTGCGTGAGTCACGAGTTGAGCCCCAGCGCACTGGAATAAAAGCCTCTTGCTGTTTGCATCAAGTGACGCCTCCTGCGGGTGATTGGGGATGCCGCCGATTGCTGGGACAGAGTAAGGGTCTCCCTTTTGGGGGTCTTACATTTTGGGGGTCTTACAGTGCCTTTCACATAACATTATAACAGAGGGCACATTATATCAACATGACTTATTGTTATTAACCTTGATTACTTAATTAAGAAAGTATCTTCCAGCTTTCTCCACTGAAAAGTGACTATTTTTCCCCTTTCCATTCTTTGTGTTTAGGAAGCAAGTAAATAAGTCAATTATTCTATATCAGTGGTTCTCAACCTTTCTAATGTCGCGACCCTTTAATACAGTTCCTCATGTTGTGGTGACCCCCAAACATAAAATTATTTTCGTTGCTACTTCATAACTGTAATTTTGCTACTGTTATGAATTGTAATGTAAATATCTGTGTTTTCCGATGGTCTTAGGCGACCCTGCTAGTGGTTCTCAACCTGAGAACCTCTGTTGTAGAGCCTAAGACCATCGGAAAACACAGATATTTACATTATGATTCATAACAGTAGCAAAATTAGTTATGAAGTAGCAACGAAAATAATTTTATGCTTGGGGGTCACCACAACATGAGGAACTGTATTAAAGGGTCGCGGCATTAGAAAGGTTGAGAACCACTGTTCTATATAATAAAAGGGTAATATGCAAATTTACTGGGAACCAATTCCAGCATGTAATAATTGTAAGAGCTTCACCAAAAGGTTGGTGAAGCTTGGGCAGCTCAACAAGGGTGAGCCACATATGTAGTTTACCTGTTGGAAATGGCTAAATGGCACTTCCCCCAAAACTGAATAGTATAATAATTTGCTGCCAGACAGCTCAGGGCATTTTATTGCCTCCTGTTGGCCAAACACCTGAAAAGCCGTAGGCTATTCCCCAAACTGACAATGATTCTGTACCCTTTGATACCTTACCCTTTGAAGTGAATATTTCCACCTTGCCTTAGGACAAATTGTGTTAAATAAATACCACAGGGTCCTTAGACAAAAAAAGAGTCTTTAGCTCCTTCAGTTGAAGATCCTCTGACCCCCAATGCCTTTCAAAATTATCTTTCGTCTTTGGACTCCTTCTTGAATCTACATGCAGCCCCTTTCTCCTGAATGCTGAAACCTTTGTAAGGCTGGTGCAAGAACAGTAGCATTATGGTGCCCAACGTGGGGCACCAACAATTATGGTGACCCGACCTGGGGCTTAACCCTGGAAAAACAAACATCAATGGAAAGCTTCTGGAGAAAGAAGGATTTGCCTGAGCGGGTGGTAAAGTTTACTGTGCGTAGAGCCCATGTGAGCTTCAGAATGCCATGGATCCAGAAGTGCGTGAATGATACTTTGTGTTTAAGTCAGATTATTATGGGGGAAAATTTGGTCAATAGGCAAAATTATAAAGAAATTGGAAAATCAAAAGGTAGTTTTTAAAATCAGGCTGAAAAAAGTGCCGTGGTCATCTTTAATGTGGTTTCTTGTTCAAATCATGAAAAACCTAATTTGTTTTGAGGATCGAAAATCTGTAATTTCTAAAAAGCCACCAGATCTTCTGCCCCTGGAGAGGAGAGACTGGGCAGCTAGAGAGATTAAAGCCATCAGCTCTCTCCCCAGGAGATTACTCAATGTTTTGTTTAAAAATTATAGAAGAACTCGCTGGGAAATTCAAAATTTGGGAAAGGTCACCTTGGGTGCTAGTAATTACTTCGGAAAGTGAAAAAGAAAAAAATTTAAGATCTGTCTTTGTCTATTAAGCATGAAAAGAAACTCAGCCAGATCTGTTACTGAATCTTCCCCCAAAGCAAGCAGGATGTGGGGGAAGGGAGACATATGGCAAGCCAATACGGAAGCCCGCTCTCCCAGTATGCTAATTTAAAGTCTCCTTTCTCACCATAAAAATTTAGAAATGTGTCTGGGATTTCTGTGCACGTGTAAAGAGAGAAGCTAACTTAAAACAAAATGCACGCAACTGTCCAATTTTTGGACATATTAGATAGGTTTTAAGCTGAACTTGAATCTCTTTACAAGAACTACAGAAATGAACAAACCCGGAACTGCTTTTTTTCTAAGAAAAATGGCGAATTTGACCCAGGAAAAGATACAGGCTAGTTCTAGCAGCCAGATTGGCATTTCCATGATAAAGAGTAGTTTTTTAAATGCTAATGAAGGGTGTTCAAAAGTTAATTTTAAGGCCTTCAAGAAAATCAGTAAATTGTCTCTGTTACAAAAATTTGCCAAAAAAATGCTTTAAAATAATTATAATTGACTCTAGAATCTCAAAGAAATTGTTGAAATATAGATAAATAATGTATTAATTATAAAGATCAAGTAGCTCAGGTAAAGACTGGATACACCCTTTGTTAATGGAGGAAGGGGTCGTCACCCTTCCCCCAGCAGACAGGTAAATCAGTTTCCCGCCAGGAGCCATCTTTAAGGAATGTGGTAATTTACATTCGAATATACCAGACCTGGTTTTCCAGAGCCACTTGCAAATAAAAAGTAAAGTTTAAATTTGCCTCATGAAAAAATCTAGAGGAAAAAATTGAATCTATTAATTGATTATGTCTTGTATTTTTTAAATTTATTCGTAAAAATATAAAGGTATTACTAATCAAGTAATGTTAAATATTTGACTTGCCAGCTCTAAAAGTTTAAAGTTCAAATTAAATTGGGAGAAATTATATAGTTGTGGTAATTAAATGCCTAAAGAATAAAAATTTAATTTTGAAAAATAAAATGCTGTGTTTTCTGCTGAAAAAAATTAGGAATTCAAAATATGTTGTTTATTGGTCTAATTAAAAAAGAACGATTAATTCTGTGATCCCAAATGAAAATTTTTAATACAAAGACCAGTTTAAATTTATTGTTATCTTAAGATAATTATAAAAAGTATTATAATCTTTAAATCATATATATATATATATATATATATATATATATATATATATATGTGTGTGTGTGTGTGTGTGTGTGTGTGTGTGTATATACACATACACATATATAATGTGATGGCTTTTTCCAAGTTAAATCTCAAGGCTGTAACTGAGGGATAATTTAGAACATTTTTCACGGGCCCTGAAATGTTTTCAAGAAGTTATTCTCTCTTCTTAAAGGAAATTTAACTGATCTAATATACTTGAAATTGCATGGAAAACTTTATCAAATAAAATTTAATAACTAGAGAGAACCAATGGCAGAAGCTATGCGTGGGGAGAGGGAAAAATATGGCAACGGAATAGAGTCCTGTTTGGAGTCTGGACCTGGGGCAGAGAGTAGGAGTAGCAGAGGTTCGCAGGGGGATTGTATATTGGCAAGCCAAGGGACAGCTAAACTACAGGAGAAGGCGGGGGAGTGCTGGCCAGGGCTCCCCTGACCGTGCAGCACCCACAGGGGCTGGGTCTCCTCCCGGAGCTGCGGGCTCACCGGGCGCCTCGCCATCTTGCAAGGAAAGGAGGACTTTATTGGAAACCTGACTTTCCGCGACAACTGCAAACACTGAACAGCTGCGAGTACCAGAACACCGGTCCCCTATCGGCGCAAACATTCGGATTCAAAGGAACTCTTCACTGCACCACGGAAAGGTCAGATTTCGCCTGAAATAAGGTGTGGTTTCTAATCCCCGCGGTGGGAGGGAAGCGCGCGAGCCACAAGACCGGCAGGAACCGGGAGGTCTGTGCCTAGAAAAATCGGCGGCAGTTGGAGCTGCCGTGATCCGTGAATGTGGAAGGGGGTCCTCTGAGCTGCTAACAGAAGTGACCTCTTAAAAGCAACTCATTTTAATCTGACGAGGAGGATCAGAATAAGAATTTTCAAAGGAGTGCAGGCTACTTAGTCTGGCGCACAGACCCACTGTCTGCACACTTGGGCTCTTTCCGACTCTGATTACTAAGCCCAATACATAGGAAAAACCAGGTGGAAAAACCCTGAAAGACTGCAGGGGGAAGTTGTTTTTTCGGAACCTGGGATCAGAGCTGGGTGTGACCATTGGAGAGGCAGCTCTGAGGCGCACACCTCCACAAACCAGTAGTGAGTGCCATAGAGGGGGAAAAAAAAAAAAAAAGCTAGAGAGGCCCGGAAGTCAATTCAGAAACACTGCCACCCAGGGGCTGAAACGCTAATTGTCTCTGGTGTAATCAAAAATAAATATGAGAAATTAAGACACGGCCGGCTCAAAAAGCAGGACTGGCTTACAACACTGAGAAGCAGTGGAACGAAGCTGAACTGAAATACCGCCCAGACTGGGAAACAGGCATACCACACAGAATATTAGAGGAAGTGAATGACAGCCGCTACTGCACATTTTAGTCTTCCTATTTTTTAATTTTTAATTCCTTTTTCAATTTTTTTTAAAATTTTTTTATTCTAATTTTTTTATTTTCATTTTTTGCATCTTTTACTTAAGAAACTAATTTTTTTTCTTTTTCCTCACTCAATTTTCACCTTTTTAATTATTACATTTTTATTTTCAATCAGCATTATTATTACTATTATTTTACTTTTTTTTTTTTTTAATGTCATTTGATTTTACCTTTCTTGTATTTTGGGATTAGTGTCCTACATTCTATTTGCATCTTTCCCTTACCCTATCTCAACGCTAACATTTTGCCATCACTCTCCTCCTAACCTTTCCCCTTTTGGTCTCCTGTTTTTCTTAACCCTTTCTGGCTATAGATTTTCCCTACTTTTTCAGTTTACCCTCTGCTAAAATTTCACCCTACTTATATATCTAATTCCCAACCCCCTGCTCCAAATCCATACATACCTCTCTCTATGCTACCTGAAAAAAATTATTTTTCTCTCTGGCCTTTTGTTGTTGTTTGCTTGAATGTTGATTAGATTGAATTTTTATGCTTTTTTATGAGATTGTTTTGATTATTCTTTTTGTTTGTTTGGTTGGTTCTTTTGTTTGCTTTGTTTTTGTTTGTTTTTTACTTTTGTTTTCCCTTGCCTCACTTGATATTAGTTGGTGTTGCAGTTTGTATTAATCTCCAGGCTCGTGTTGCTGGAATTTGCTGGGATTAGTGGTTGTTCTAGTGGAGTCTACTCCCCATATATATAGTTTGTTCCCCTTTTCTCTCTTAGTATTGTTCTTGTCTCTCTTACTTTTTTTTCCTTTCCTTTTTTTCTTCTCTTTCACAAGATCAGATTCACACTCTTTTTTTTTTCTTTTTTTCTTTTTTTTTTTTAGTTTTGTTCTTTCTTTTTACTCTCCCTCTTCCACTCCTATACCCTAATTTGTCTTTCTCTGGTGGTTACCTTTATTGGAGGTTATTAATATCGTGAATACAATTCTGTTCAGTGCCTTGTGTGTTGTGCCTGGTTGTGTTGTATTTTGTACCTTTAAATCAACGCCAGAGAGAGAGAACTATATAACCAGACATCCGGAGAAGAGAGACCATGGGGAGACAAAGAAATAGCCCCCACAGGAAAGAGAAGCAGGCATCACCATAAAAGGAAGTAAACGAATTAGAGGCAAACAACCTATCAGAGAAAGAATTCAGAGAAATGGTCATAAGGTGGCTGAAAAGGATGGAAGACAAATTCGACAATATGAGTAAGAACCAAGAGGAAATGAAGAAGAACCAAGAAGAAATGAAAAATGACATCACTGCTGTAAAGAACTCAATAGGAAGCATCAAGAGTAGACTAGAAGAAGCAGAGGACCGCATAAGTGAGCTAGAAGACAAGATGGAAAAAAATACCCAATTACAACAGCTTCTAGAAACAAAAATTAGAAAGCATGAGGAGAGCCTAAGGGAACTTCGGGAAAACACAAAACAAAACAACATCAGGATAATAGGGGTACCAGAAGGAAAGGAAACGGAGCAAGGAATAGAAAACCTGTTTGAAGAAATAATAACAGAAAACTTCCCTGATATATGGAAGAAAAAACCCACACAAATCCAAGAAGCTCACAGAGTTCCAAGCAAAATGAACCCCAAAAGACTGACACCAAGGCACATTATAATTAAGTTGGCAAACACCAACGACAAAGTAAGAATCTTAAAAGCGGCCAGAGAGAGACAGACAGTTACATACAAAGGAACCCCCATCAGACTAGCAACTGATTTCTCAACAGAAACTCATCAGGCCAGAAGGTAATGGAATGAAATATACAAAGTCATGCAAAGGAAGGGTCTCAACCCAAGAATATTGTACCCAGCAAGGCTATCAATCAAAATTGAAGGTGATATCAGGAGATTCACAGACAAAAATGGGCTAAGGGAGTTTATCACCACCAAACCAGCAATGAAAGAAATGCTAAAGGGTCTGCTGTAAAAAAAAAAAAAAAAGAAAGAAAGAAAGAAATAGGAAGCAAAGAAGGAACACAGGGGTATAGAATAAAAACGGCGACAAATAAGTGCCTATCAATAATAACTTTAAATGTAAATGGATTGAATGCCCCAATCAAAAGACACAGGGTAAGAGATTGGATAAGAAAACAAAACCCATATATCTGCTGTCTACAGGAAACCCACCTCAAAAAAAAGGACGCATACAGACTGAGAGTAAAGGGATGGAAAAAGGTTTTCCAGGCGAATGGAAATGAAAAAAACCTGGGGTAGCAATACTTATATCTGACAAATTAGATCTCAAAATGAAGGACATTACAGGAGATAAGGTAGGCCAATTCATAATAATAAAGGGAGAAATCCAACAAGAAAAAATAATTCTGGTAAACATATATGCACCCAATACAGGAGCACCAACATATATTAAAAAACTCCTGGAAGATATCAAAGGAGAGATTGACAGCAATACAATCATAGTAGGAGACTTCAATACCCCACTATCACAATTGGACAAATCCTCTAAACAAAAAATCAGCACAGAAACACCAATCCTAAAAGACTCACTAGACCAGATGGAATTAATCAACATCTTCAGAACATTTCACCCCAAAGCCACAGAATATACATTCTTCTCAAGTGCACATGGGTCATTTTCAAAGATAGACCATATGTTAGGACATAGGCAAAGTCTCTCCAAATTCAAGAAGATAGAAATCATATCAAGTATCTTCTCAGATCACAGTGGCATAAAACTGGAAATCAACTACAATAAAAACAACCCAAAGAAATCAAACACATGGAGACTAAACAGCATGCTATTAAACCATGACTGGGTTACCAAAGACATCAAGGAAGAAATAAAAAACATCATGGCAACAAACGACAATGAAAACACAACAATCCAAAATCTATGGGACACAGTGAAAGCAGTCCTGAGCGGGAAGTTCATAGCTCTACAAGCCTACTGCAAAAAACAAGAAACAATGGTAATAAATTACCTAACCCAAAAACTCAAAGAGTTAGAGACAGAGCAACAAGAAAAGCCCAGTGTAAGCAGAAGGAAAGAAATAATAAAGATCAGAGCGGAGATAAACGACATAGAGACTAAAGAAACAATACAAAAGATCAACAAAACCAAGAGCTGGTTCTTTGAAAGGATAACAAGATTGATGAACCTCTAGCCAGGCTCACAAAGAAGCAAAGAGAGAGGACCCAAATAAACAAAATCAGAAATGAAAGAGAAGAAATAACAACAGACCCCGACGAAATACAAAGGATTGTTACAAAATACTACGAACAACTCTATTCCAACAAACTGGACAACCTGGAGGAAATGGACATATTCCTAGACAAATACAACCTTCCAAAACTCAATCAGGAAGAATCTAAACAGCTCATCAGGCCAGTAACTATGGAAGAAATTGAAGCAGTCATCAAAAAGCTTCCGGCAAACAAAAGCCCGGGGCCAGACGGCTTCACAGGAGAGTTTTACCAAACTTTCAAGGAAGAACTAAAACCTATCCTCCTCAGACTATTCCAAAAAATTCAAGAGGAAGGAACACTTCCAGGCTCCTTCTATAAAGCCAGCATCACCCTAATACCAAAACCAGATAAAGACAACACAATGAAAGAGAATTACAGACCAATGTCCCTCATGAACATAGATGCCAAAATCCTCAACAAAATCCTAGCAAATCGGCTCCAGCAATACATCAGAAAGATCATACATCATGACCAACTAGGATTTATCCCAGGAATGCAAGGATGTTCCAATATCCGCAAATCAATAAATGTGATACATCACATAAACAAATTGAGAGATAAAAATCACATAGTCATATCAATAAATGCAGAAAAAGCATTTGACAAAATCCAACACCCTTTCTTGATAAAAACTCGCAACAAGGTGGGAATAGAAGGATCATACCTCAACATAATAAAAGCTATATATGATAAACCCACAGCAAACATCATACTCAATGGGCAAAAACTAAAACCATTTCCCCTAAGAACAGGAACAAGACAGGGATGCCCACTCTCACCACTCCTGTTTGACATAGTACTGGAAGTATTAGCTATCGCAATTAGGCAAGAAGAAGAAATAAAAGGCATCCAAATTGGAAAAGAAGAAGTGAAGCTGTCCTTATTTGCAGATGACATGATATTGTACATAAAAAACCCAAAAGATTCCATCAAAAAACTAATACAATTAATAAATGAATTCGGCAATGTAGCGGGATACAAAATTAATTCCAAGAAATTTATGGTATTTCTATACACCAATAGTGAACTTACAGAAAGAGAGACTAAAAAAGCAATCCCATTTACCATTGCATCAAAAAAATTAAGATACCTAGGAATAAACTTAACTAAGGAGGTAAAAGACCTATACGCGGAAAACTACAGGACACTGAAAAAAGAGATAGAGGAAGACGTAAACAGATGGAAGAACATACCATGTTCATGGATTGGTAGAATCAACATCATTAAAATGTCCATACTACCCAAAGCAATCTACAGATTCAATGCACTCCCCATCAAAATACCAACAGCATATTTCACAGACCTAGAAAGAACTCTCCAAAAATTCATCTGGAATAAAAAAAGACCCCGAATAGCTGCAGCAATCCTGAGAAAGAAGAATAAAGTAGGAGGGATCTCAATACCAGTTTTCAAGCTGTATTACAAAGCCAATGTTCTCAAAACAGCCTGGTACTGGCACAAGAACAAACATATAGACCAATGGAACAGAATAGAGAATCCAGATATCGACCCAAACCACTATGCTCAATTAATATTTGACAAAGGAGGCATGAACATACAATGGAGTCAAGACAGTCTCTTCAATAAATGGTGTTGGGAAAATTGGACACACACATGCAAAAAAATGAAACTAGATCACCAACTTACACCATACACAAAAATAAACTCAAAATGGATACAGGACTTAAAAATAAGACGGGAAACCATAAAAATACTAGAGGAATCCACAGGCAACAAAATCTCAGACATATGCCAAAAGAACTTCTTCACTGACACTGCCCCTAGGGCAATGGGAGCTAAAGAGAAAATTAACAAATGGGACTACATCAAAATAAAAAGCTTTTTTACAGCAAAAGAAACCATCAACAAAACAGCAAGAAAGCCCACTGCATGGGAGAACATATTTGCAAATGCCATCACTGATGAAGGTTTAATCTCCAACATCTACAGGCAGCTAATGCAACTTAATAAAAGGAAGATAAATGATCCAATTAAAAAATGGGCAACGGACCTAAACAGAATATTTTCAAAAGAAGACAGAAGGAAGGCCAAGAGACACATGAAAACATGCTCAACGTCACTAATTATCCGAGAGATGCAAATCAAAACAACAATGCGGTACCATCTCACACCTGTCAGAATGGCTATCATCAACAAATCAACAAACGACAAGTGTTGGCGAGGATGCGGAGAAAAAGGAACCCTCGTGCACTGCTGGTGGGAATGCAGACTGGTGCAGCCACTGTGGAGAACAGTATGGAGTTTCCTCAAAAAACTGAAAATGGAACTCCCATTTGACCCAGTAATCCCACTTCTGGGAATATATCCGAAGAAACTAGAAACACCAATCAGAAAGGATATATGCACCCCTATGTTCATAGCAGCACAATTTACCATAGCTAAGATTTAAACAGCGTAGGTGCCCGTCAGCAGATGACTGGATCAGAAAACTGTGGTACATCTACACAATGGAATACTATGCTGCCATAAAAAAGAAGGAATTCTCATCATTTGCAGCAACCTGGATGGAATTGGAGAATATTATACTAAGTGAAATAAGCCAGTCAATGAAAGAAAAATACCACATGATCTCACTCATTTATGGATAATAAAGAACATTATAAACTGATGAACAAAAAGATAGATACAGAGACAGTAAAGCAACAAACAGACTTTCAAATTACAGGGGGAAAGTTAGGGAGAGGTGGGGGAGATAAGAAATCAAACGAAGGAATTGTATGCATGCATATAAGCATAAACAATGGACGCAAATCTCTGGGGGGTGAGGGCATGTATGGGTGTGGGGTGGGGGGGTAATGGTAAGATATGTACACATATAATACCTCAATAAAAAAATAAAAAAAAATTTAATAACTATATTTTACTTATAAATGTTATGAAAGTTTTGGCCTCTTAGAAGGGCAAAATAAATAACTAAATATTTCTTAAAATCCAACAGCAAAATTTTAACATGAAATTTAAAACAAAAGCCTCTTGCCGCCTGCATTTTTAATTAGGCTAGAAGTGCAGCAGACTTTTTTGCCTTGTGAATCAGACATAAACATTTACTAAATTTGCTTTGCTTTTTAAATAAAAATACCTACTTTAATTACTTAAATAAATTAGCTTTTTAAAATATAATCAAGGTTTCATAAAATGTCATCTAAATGAAAAGCCAATATTTTTATAAACAATTAAGTGATAATAAAGCCACCAGAAACAGCTAGTGAGATTTCTGTTTATCTGCAATATAATTTTGACTGTATCTTTTAGGAATTTTGGTTTGCTCTTCCCTTGTTTATTGTGAGAATAAACAAACCATCTTTTCTGTCAAAGAACAGTTTAGACAGCTGCCATTGTGGACTGCCTGACTTGGCAGCCACCATGTTGGTCACATGGCTTGCTGCTCCCCTGGGGGCCGCCATCTTGAAACAGCAAAGGCCACCCCCTCCCTTTCAATAAGCAAATGTCTTTCCACCTCCTCCTTTTGAATAAGCAAATGTCTTTGTAAGCAATTTGATTAAGTCTTCTAAGAAAAGTTACTGAGACCTCCCATGATCCCTCTATATATGCAAATAAGCCTAAGGGGATATTCTAAAAATATAATTCTAAATTTAATGAAAAGGAGAAATTTTAAAATTTTGAAATCTCTTCCACTAATATTTACAGGGTAAACTAAGATTGTTGTTAAAGTATTAAATTTAATCTGTACTAGTAGTCACCATAACCTTAAGAGAAGTTGTTTCATGTGACATGGCCTGGCAATATCTGCCAGGAGTAAGCAGTATCCCTGTAGGTTGCTTGGTGTAAAGAATAAGATTTTTAAATGAAACTCTCTGTAGTCTGAAAATTATTTTAGAAGGAAATAAAGAGATATTTCCTTCAAACATCTGAAGACCTGTAATTAAAAGTCAATATATTTGGCCTCATAAACTAAAGTAAGTAATTTGTGTTTTTGCCTCCCTGACAAAGTTTATGTTAAATTTCTCAAAGACTAATTACAGAAGTTTAACAAAAAAATTAAAATGAAAAGTTATCAAGACTGCATTGTAAAATTTCCAAAAGCTCCTAATATTTAAATAAAAAAAGGGGGGATAGTAGAATAATATCTTGTAAGAAATAATATACTGTGAGTAAATTACATCAAGAAATATTTTACTTTGAAAATTATTTTTCATTTGTAATACTGATAGCAAGACACCCATGAAAAATGATATGTTGTCAAAATAAGCCAAAGGAAAATTGTTTGGGCAAAAATGATAAAGGATCTCAAGCCAAATTTATAGAAAAGATTCCTTTATTAACCTTTGGTTGAGAATATGTTTGTATATTTCCAGAAAACTCCAAGCCCCTGTGGATTCCTGCAACAACGGATCCCAGAGAAGAACTGACAGGACTGCTCCAGCCACAGAGATAGCAGTGGCCCACAAGAACAGAGGAGAAACAGTCCAGAAATGAAGATGGTGAAGACGCCTTGCCATGCTAGCAGTCAGCAGCTGTGCGTCACTGCAGGTTGCCCAGGACCAAACCAGAGAGGGTCGGACCTGCATTGCCACCATTTGTCCACCATCCAGAACTGTAATGTCAGTGCTGACATGTACACATAAGGAACTGTTGGACATTGAAATTGGGACTCAAAACTATTGGACATTGAAACTGGGACTCAAAGAACTGTTGGCCCAAAAAGAAACTGACTGCAGGCTGATTCCTTTAATACCTGACAGCAATTTAAAGGGACTTGATAGAATTCTGTCCTTTCCATTGAATTTAAAAAATCTTAAAACATACATTCTTATTTAATTTAAAAAATCAAAAAGGGTGAGATGCCGGGAACCAATTCCAGCATGTAATAATTGCAAGTTTCACCAAAAGGTTGGTGAAGCTTGGGCAGCTCAACAAGGGTGAGTCACATATGTAGTTTACCTGTTGGAAATGGCTAAAAGGCACTTCCCCCAAACCTGAATAGTATAATAGTTTGCTGCCAGACAGCTCAGGGCATTTTATTGCCTCCTGTTGGCCAAACATCTGAATAGCTGTAGGCTATTCCCCAAACTGACAATGATTCTGTACCCTTTGATACCTTACCCTTTGAAGTGTATATTTCCACCTTGCCTTAGGACAAATTGTGTTAAATAAATACCACGGGGTCCTTAGACAAACAATGAGTCTTTAGCTCTTTCAGCTGAAGATCCTCTGACCCTCAATGCCTTTCAAAATTATCTTTCATCTCCATACTCCTCTTTAATCATCTACGTGCAGCCCCCTTCTCCAGAATGCTGAACCCTTTGTAAGGCTGGGGCAAGAACCCCGGCACAAATTAGCCATCACTCAGTCACAAAGATGGCATTGCCTATAGCCACAAGATGGTGGCGCCCGGTCCTCTCAGCCCTGCCGGAGTCCCCCAGTCCTGGGGTGGCAGCATAAGTGGCCTGGCGGAATGCTTGCTTCGTTGCCACACCCAGCTCAGGCTGGCCCCCAGAGCCAGAGCGAACACGGACAGGGACAGGGGGGCTGGCCCGCAGCCTCTGAGGCTGAGCGCAGGTCCGGAGAGGAGACAGTGGGCCCGCCTCCCACAGAATCAGAGCGGGTCCCTCCAACCTCCTGTGGAAGCAGCACAGCTCCTGTGGAAGCATCCCAGCTCCCAGTGGCACACTGCGGTTCCCATGGGCTCCCGTGGAAGTGGTAGGCAGCCTACTGAGCGTGATATCATGCAATGGGCTACTGGTACATAAATAAAGCTGGAAAAAAGTAAGTCCAGCCATATAAAGGAAGCAAAGTACTCATTTGAAAACTCTTACGGCATACTGGAAACCTAACAATACTTTCTGGAAAGTTCGAGAAAATTGAGGTGGCTATAATCAGCAACCTATGAGACACATCAGTCTTTGAGGATGACTGGGCTGAATTTCTCATAGATTAGCTGTTATCCAGAAATATGTCTTAAAATAAATTCCCTGTATTAAACATCTTGTGCATCAAATTAGATGGATGGGTTCTCCACAATGGATCGGAGATAATTCAATCTATTAGTGAATTTTAGTTATGCTTTAGATACCTTTTAACCCTTTGCATTCTCTTGCTTTTTTCTCGATTCCTTTATTCTACTCGGGATTTAATTTTTTAAATACCCCAGATTTTACAAAGCGCGGCAATAGAATAAAAACCTGGAGTTTCTTTTCATACAAACTTATTTATTTGGATTTTTTATATTTCAAATTATTGATACATTCAAAGAGTAATTTTAATCTCTATAATTTTTCATGGTGTGATATTTTTTGAAACATTCACCCACATGAAGACCTGGTTTACATTCACATGTTTCGCAAATATAAATAGTCTCTCTTCTTCCTCTTTTGATTTTTCTGTTAGAACAAACAACACAATCTTTGTGTTTTTTGTTAGGGTGAGGTGTGATTATATGGAGCTTTCCATCTAAACGTTGCTCTAAGTTAGTGGATAATAATCTACCCCTGGAAGTTAGTGTACCATCTCTGAATTCTCCAACAAGATCATGTACTAGTTTCCTAATAAATTTCACATGCGTTACCTGTTTTTCATTTTTTCTTTTTTGGCATTCTTTGTACAATATATAGGAATTTACAACACTGACCTCAAGCCCCAAGAAAAACAATTTACACCACCATTTTAGAGTTTTCCTCATAAAACAGTATGTGCCTGTGTAGTGATCAGCTATATCAACACCCCCCATAAACTTTGTATAGTTGGTCACGACCTTGGGTTTGAGAACTATTTCCTTCCCACCACCACGCACTCTCCTTTCCACAGACTCAGTCTCTGAAGTGTCCCATGTACTGAGCATTGTGACTATCCTCTTGTCTTTCCACACAAGAAGCATTACATTTTCATCCCTGAAAGCCACTATCTCTCCTTTCATTAGCTTTGGATGTTTGATAACAGGTGGATTATCTTTCCTATTGGGCATTATTGTCCCTGTCAAGTGTGGTTTTTTCCTTGAACAATTCCTTTTCAAGAGTGACACTAGTGTAATACCTGTCAGTGAAGAAATGATAACCTTGAGAACCAGGTACTGAGTTCTTCAATCTTTCATGAAGCTCTAAAACTATTCTGCTAGTAAAAGGGAGATCAGGTCTCACCAACGTTTCAGATGTTATTCCTCCATAATAAGGGACAAATGAATGTACGTAACCACCTTTTGAATCTGAGAGGACATATAAACGAATACCCCATTTTGTTGGCTTTTTAGGATTATATGTGATGAAGTCTATCTTTCCCTTGAAACCAACAACAGCCTCATCAACAGCAATCTCTCTTCCAGGACAGAATCTCTTCCTAAATTTCATTTCAAGGTATGACAAGAAGCAGTTTCCCTTCTCGGTTCTTGTTCTCAAATCTTTACTTGACTTTTGGTCGTTTTTCAAGTGTAACATCCAAAATATTTGCAAGAACCTTTCTCTTTTGAAAACAGATCGAAAAAATTGTATATGAGACTCAAAATCCATGGACCAATAACTCTGCAAGTTGGGGTGATTCAATACACCCATATTTAGTATTACACCAAGAAAAGCCTTCATTTCCTCTATCATCACATCTTTCCAATTATTCCAAGTGGATCGCTGGGCTAGTTCTTTCTGGCTAATTTTATGCCTAGCATACTCATTTGTCTCATCAGTTATATTTTTTAATCAACGTCTCAGTAAAAAACAACTGAAAAATGTCTATTGGTGTGGCACATCCAGAAGGAACTTGAGGTCCAACATGTAACTGACCAGTGGAGAAAGGGATTCTGCTAGGCTCTTTGTCATTCACAGATGTAGATGTCCACTTTTCTTTTTCCTGTTTTCCCCTAGAAACGTAACTTTCACTGGGTCTTATACCCGAATTCTCAATGATATCACCTATATCTCCATCACTCTCACTCGAATAAACAATTGTGCATCTTCGTTCTGCCTTTATGAATTCAATGTCACTGTCACTGTCAGTACTTTCAGCCAGATCTTTGGGCAAAGCAAGGACTTTTTCCTTTCTGTAGTTCCACTAGGACCAGCGATTTGTTCATCATCTCCACTCGCATCCTCGGAGAACTCACTTTCGTCACTATTACATTTTTCACTTTTTTCTTCGTTTTCGAAGTAAAATTCATCATCACTGCTTTCTATGTCTTTGGAAAACTTATCCATCCTGAGGAGGGGAAATTCACTCAGAACGTGCGACTGCTAGGGGGCTAACCAATCATCCAACTAAACCCTGTGTCATGACAACATCTGTGATATGCTCATAGAAACCTAAACAAACCTAGGAGACGAAAAGATAAGGAAGGTTCTTTACCAAGGGAAGATGATACAAGCTCAAAAAGGCATGATGCAACGACTCATGCCTTGGACCCTCCTACTCAAGATTGCTGCCTATGCAAAAGATAAGCTTAGGTGGTGGCATCAGTTGAGACGGCATTTACATTTTACTTGTCCTTTCATGCTAATGAAAACAAGAAAAGATACTGGAAAAATAGACAAAATCCCCCTTCCCCCCGTGGTGAAACTATGTGTCGAGTGTGGCTCGACATACGAGCTGCTACCGATGCTAAACGTGTCGAGTCACACTCGACATCCGAGTGCAAAAGGTTAAAATATCAGATATTTTTGTCACTCTTAAAGTATTGATAACTGTGGAATTTTCAATATGCCTATATATATTCTATTTACCCAAGATTTGAATGCAGATAAATATTGCTAAGGATACTGTTTGCACACAGACTCTTTTCCATCCCCAACTAGCAAAGTAAGTCTTTATTTTCTAAAATAATGCTTGGAAATCCTAGAACAAAGTTGATTAGAAGATAGAGCCCTTAGAAATCTCCAAAGCCCAACAGAGCACATCATTACTAGCACATTCCATGGCAAGGACATAGAAGCCGTATTAAGCAAAGTATAGATGTATTGAAGTTCAAAAGTTTCACAAGCATTAGAGTTTCTGGGTTCACAGAAGCTTTGGGTTTGTCCAGGATAGAGAGATACTTTGGGATATCAGAAGGTACTCAATAATTATTCCCAAATTCTCAGAAATTTCAAGTTATGGTTGTGTTCAGACAAGACTGAAACAGATACTGTCTTCTTATTACTCATACCAATTATAACTACCATTTATAGAAGGCCAATTAAGTGACTGTAGCTAAAAGTAGTCATTTTACATGTTATTTCATTTAATATTTAAAATAACCCTCTAAGATAGATATTATTATTGCTGGAGGATTGGGTTGGTGGGATTCCTCCATGGCTAGTGGGAGTGGGGTGGTTTTTGTGGTATCTTCAGAAAAGGTATTTTCTAAGACTTGCATGGGAGAATGAATGGTTTTTATTTGTGTGGAATTATATCCCTTGCTTTGTAAAGTCCCATAGTCTCTAAAGCATTCCTGGAAAAGGTACAGTTGGGAGCTCAGCAGTGCCAGAAGCAAAGCCAGTGTCCAGAGTTTCCATTCCATGGAGCTAGGTCTGATGTAGTATCAGGACAGATTTAGTCCATTGTGTTGGTACCACATGACCATGAGCCATGTGAGAGAATGTAGGGGAGCATGCCCCCTGCAATATGAGTCCTAAGACAGCATGAGGGCCAAGAATGCGAGGGCACAAGAGAGAGAACTCCCTTTGTTCACAAGTTTAAATATTAAATCTTCCTGCACTTGTAATGGCCACGTCTATTCTGGCCACCAACTTGTCCCCAGGTGTGACTGACAGGTAAGCATCTTCCCATGTCACGCAGACCTTATAGGGCATGTGTCTATTGTCCAGTCCCTTCCCCCAGCGATTTGTAGGGAATAGACTTGGAGAGTCTTAAATTGTAGGTTTCTGGAAAAGCTGTATAAATGGCATGTCTATATTATCTAGGTTACTTTTTATTTCTTTCCTGTTATTTAATAACCATGTTACTATAATGGTATCATTATTACCATCATTTTACAGATTAGAATACCGAGGCTCAAACAGGTTATTTATACAAAGTCATAAAGCTAGCGGGGGACAGGTCCAGCATTCAAACCTAGATGCTCCTAACTCCAAAGCTTAAGTTTGTTCCATTTATTTCCCTGCCTATCTTCATGATATTTTTGTATGAATTTTTTCTTAAGAGATTTTTACATAAGGTTAACAAACTCTTATAAAGACTAATACCACTTTTTAATGTGTTCTTAATATATAATTTCATTCTAAATCCTACTCACAGACTATGCTTTTCCTGCCTTTATCACTGAAATGAATATGTATGTATACAATTTGATCATTCTCCACATCAATATGAATAAAAAGTGACTGTAATACCCAGTTCCACTTCTAAGATTCTCTGCCGCCAGGAAAAGATTAGTCTTAAAACCCTGCTTAGATGTTAGGGGCTACCATTTAATCAAGGATACAATTGCTACACACACACTGGGCTTCAAGGCCACTGTTCTTACCTCGATAGAAATAAAAATAAAATAGAGGTACTATTTATGGTCTTAGGAATTTAAAATTAGAATTATAGAATTATAAATTCTATACTAGCAGATAATTTAAGGGATGGAATCTAGCCAGTTCTTTTTTTTAAATCCTCACCCAATGATATGTTTTTATTGATTTGAGAAAGAGAGGAAGGGAGTGAGAGAGAATCATCGATCTAAGAGAGAAACATCCATCAGTTGCCGCCTATACACTCCTCAAAAGGAGATTAAGCCCTGACTGGGAATCAACAACATTCCAACTGAGCTACCTGGCTGGCGCTAGCCAGTTTTAAAGTCTGACTTCTTTCTGTTGCAGGTAAGTGGGTGGATTAGGGATGGGCTAATAAAGGGAAACAAAGAGACACAGATCCCACTTTAGGGTGTGCTAACAATGGGTTGCAGAATTTTATAGGTACCAGATCCCTCTTTGCATTGTATCAAACGTAATCTAACTCTAAAGTATAATAATAATTGTTTATTAAGTGCTTCCTATGGACCAGACACTATACTAAGCCCTTTATTTGCTTATCTTATTTAATTCTCATAATAATTTTTTGAGGTAGCTGTTATTATTTTCATTTCATATTTACAGATAAAGAAACAAGTGTTCAAGTGAATTAGTAACTTTCTCCAAAGCACACACTTGCCCTAGATCTGTCAGAGTAAAAAGCACTTCTTAAACACTACCATGCTTATCTCATGCTAATTAGATTGTCAACTTAATGATGGCTTCTTGACTCTAAATATGGTTCATAATTTTTTGTATCATTCTTCATTCCAAAGCTTGGCCTAAAGTAAGAGCAAGAAATCCTGTTGATTATTTTATATACGGGGTATATTTTCCTAGATTACCCCTTCTATCTTTCCCACTCTGAGGTTCTATGTTAATTAAACAAAGAAACATGCCAGAAACCAATAATAGACTCCTGGGAATTTAAGTCTTGGTAAGAAAAAGTTATAGTGAAGAAGTAATGATTGATAAGAATTCCATTGCCTGTACTAGAAAAAAAAAAGTTGCGTCACCATTTAAAACTGTCATATATTTGGACAAATAAAGTGTGAACGTAAGGTCATTTTAAAATGCTTCCACAAAAGTGTCAGTGACTTGTCACCTAGGTGGCTACAGGAAATGAGTGCTAATGTAGCAGGTACTTTAGGCTGTTCTGGTAGTTTGAGGAAAATCCTTAAAGCAAATGTTTTCCTTGAAACAAAGCACAATAACTTTTATAATCAAATATCAAAACTAAATATTTGTGACAAGTGTTAGTCTAACATATGTGAGTTTATGTTTCAAAAAACTTCATACTAAGTTATTTAAAATTACTAAGAATTTAAAATTAAACAACTTCATTCCAGCCTTCACCTCCCTGCAATAATCACTATTATTAACAACTATATACAATGCATTTCTATACAGATTTTAATTCTCTTTAGAACTGTCATAGTAGAAAGAAGGGACTTTGCTTGATATATGAAGAGGTATAAAATGTTTGTGATTTTATCGTCAGCAAAGATGTTCTCCAACTCACTGCCTCTCAATGAAACAAATTCTGGCTGTACTAGTAAGCAAGCTTAATTTCACAAACCACTGCTTTTGCCTAAAGCCACACTTCCTGAAAATACTGCAGGGCTTCTAATTCTGGTCAGACATATTTCCAGGCTGCTTTCCCATGTAAGGATAAGCAAAAACACACAAATCCTCCAGGAGGCTGATGTAAGGTCACAGGGCAGGCATATGAGAACCAAATATGGTAGCTAAATTCTCCAGCTCACAACAGATATTTTTTTTTAAAGCTGTAACCACCAATTTCAAACTATCAGTTCTTGAATCACAAGAAAATAATACACAATTCATCTGTTCTTATTAGTTACCTGGGTGGCAAATATGAGTCAGTCTGCTACATAAAACATTAATTCTGCCTTTTTCTTCTTTTCCTTTTCCACTGCAGAAAAGGCTACTGTAAAATAGCCCAAAGGCTGCTAAAGTGGACATATTGAAAAACGGGGTATTGCATCTAGGTAAATAAATTAGTCCAATCTGCAACTATACATAAGGAAATATAAAATTTCCAAATGTCTCATTTTAATAGCTTCTGCCTCATTATAGGGAGGGCACGGTCTTACACTATGAACAAGAAAAATATCCATATAAGTGACATCATTTTGTACTAAGAAAAAGTCATGAGGGTATCCTTGTCATCACATAAACTCCAGGATAGAACGACACCCTGAGATCTGGTCCATGGCCATAAAGAGAAGATAATTTCCTTTACTTCATACTATGAAACCCCCATGATTAAAAGCAAGTAAGGCCCAGCCAGCATGGCTCAGTGGTTCAGTGTTGATCTATGAACCAGGAGGTCAGGGTTCTATTCCCAGTGGGGGGATGCAGGAGGTAGTCCATCAATGATTCTCTCTCATCATTGATGCTTCTATCTCTCTCTCCCTCTCCCCTCCTCTCTGAAATCAATAAAAATATATTTTTAAAAAGCTGATCACAAAAACATTTATGTAAAAAATCAAGTAATTTTATTTTTGGATTCCTAGTCTAAGTAAATCATGGTAGAGGATAAAAACTACGTGCCTGAAGAGGTTATGCAATGTTTTGGTATAGTTTTGTTGTTGTTGCTGTTAATTTGTTTCTTAGTGGTGGAGGATTGAAAATTACCTGCATATCCAACCATTCAACTTGGTCAAGTAAACAGCGGTGTGGTCATTTGAAAGACTGCAAGGAGCACACTGAAATTGACCACTATATTATTATGTAGCTACAAGGAAAAATATAATAACATGAATGAAAAATAAGTTTAGACAATCATGTATTTGCTATGTTTCTGTTAAAAGAAATGTGTATGTTTTTAAAAGACTAAACAGGAATTGAAACAATTATTATGACTGCTTAGAGATAGTAGGCGTGAGTGCTTAGCACATTGTTCATAGGCTAATTGAGCTGTGGTGGGATCAAGGGATTATAGGACCCCTCCACCAAACTTTTACAGTGATGTTATATTGCTTTATATAAGTTAAAAATACTTCAAAAATTAAACCATGTATATTGAACTCTTACTAAAGGCAGCACAGCATAATGGAAAGGCCACATACTATGGAATCTGTGCTAGACACACTCTTATGTTGCCCCCCACCCCATGATCCTCACCTCCTGTTGTTCACTACCTTGTATATACCCTTCCCAGAGTGTGGACAGAACCTGTTACTTGTTTCTAATCAATAGAATATGGCAAATGTAATGGGATGTCACTCTAGTGATGGTACTGTCATACAAGGCCTTATCTTTCTAGCTGATTCACGTTAAAGTCTCTACCTCTCTTATTGGCTATGAAGAAGCAAGATGCCATGAGTATGTACTACAGTCTCAAGGAAATTAATTCTGCAAACAACCACATGAGCTTGAAAGTGGATTCTTTTATAGTGGAGCCTCCAGAAGGAAAACCAGTCCTGTTTGACACGTTGATTACAATCTTGTAGAGGACCCAGCTATGCCAGGTCTCCTGACCCAAAGACACTATCCTATATAATAAAAGGCTAATATGCAAATTGTCCCCTCAGGAGTTCGACCAACTGGGAGTTCTACCGACCTGGAGTTCGACCACTGGCTATGACATGCGCTGACCACCAGGGGTGGCGCAGAATGAAGAAAGGCCCCGGCCAGCAGCTGGAGAAAGGAAGGCCCCAATCGGCCCTGATTACCAGCCAGGCCTAGGGACCCTACCCATGCATGAATTTCGTGCACTGGGCCTCTAGTGATATAATAAATGTGTATTGTTTTAAGCCACTAAATTTATAGCAATTTGTTACACAATGCAGTACTCAACTGAGTTGGATTTGAATCTCAGAGCCTCCATTCATTATTGGTGTGGCTGAGTTGATTAATCTTCCTGTGTTTCAACGTCCTCACTCATTATGAGACAGGCCAGTAAGACAGGACAAGTGGAATAGGGAAACAGGGAGATAGCTCAACAAAGTGGCAGAGCAATTTACAGCAAATACAGAAGGTCACATTCCTAGAGATAATATCTAAGGCCTCAATTATATTTCAGCTCCAGGCCCAGAAAAGCAGCAAAACCGGTGGGTGACATCAGGACCAGCTGCAATGACTACTGACCCCTTGCCCTGACACTGACCAATCAGTGGAGAACACAACACTGAAAGAGCACACCTGGAAAACTGATGAATTTTCTGATGAAGCCCTCCCCTAAGATTTCTACCTGCAAAGGAGAGATAAAAGCCTCAAGACAAAGAACCCAACATGTGCCCTCTCCCTCTGGGAAACAGCCCCCACCAACATTCCCTTTCCATTCTTCTTCCCCTACAGACATGCATCTCCTAAACTCTAAAGGACCCCATGAAGCTTGCAATCAGGAGAGCAATGGGCAGCAGCAGATAATCCTCTGAGCCTGCCACCAGGGACTCCTTTTCTCTGACTTCCCAGAGAGTTAAGGCAGCCCAGCCTAGGCTCTCCTGTTCCTTTTTCTGTGATAAAACCTTCATTGTTTTACTATCCCTGGCTTTAATAAATGTTTTCCCATAGTCACCTGGACTCCTGCTGTGAAATTTTTCCTGCACGAAGTCAAGATCCCACATACTACCCTAGGCAGACCCGCTCAGGGCCAGGTTACCTATCCAGTAATAATTGGTTGAGAACTATACCCACCTCCCAGAATTGCTGCATAGAAAATTATAGATAATAGACACAATGTGCCTCTCATATTGCCTAGATTGTAAATTATAAGCACTCTCATGGCTAGAACCTTGTCTATCCTGCTCATCATTTTATCCAGTGCCTATTATCATATCTGACCCATAGCAAGTATTCTGTAAATTTGTAGCAAATGAATAAATAAATAAATAAGAATAAGTTCTCAAAGTATGCTAGTTACTATTTTAAATATGTATAAGGTACTGTAATTATATATGATTGAGAAAGAACCCCTGCCCTCAAGGTATTAAAAACAATTAATTATACCATGATGTATCATTCATAATATAGGACAGTCCTGGAGCAGTATGATATTGAGGCAATGCAAAGGAAAAGCCACACTTCAATGTAACCTTTTTGATAAACTGCTATGAATATCAATAGAAACTACTCATGAAGCAGATAAATAAGTGTTTAAAGCAGGCAGTGTAGTCCCTAAGTCTTCACTATAAGGAAAGTGATTTGTAAAATGCTGGTCTGATTCCTAAGCATTCATCAAGTTTAGTGACTTTCTTCACTCACTGCATGGGACTCTGAGAAGCAAGATAGGCTGTTTAGCACACCCAGCAAATATTTGAGAGACCACTCAGACACTGTAAATTTCTCCCTGAGAAACCTTAGAAAGATGCAACTATTAGTATTTATTGCATCACAGTAAAATTCCAGAAGTGTTGTGCTCAAGAAAGTATCAACCAAAGTAAATTATTTTACTCTGATAAAATAAGAGTCTAACAGAAAGTTTACTGGCAGTTAAATATTGTCAAGCAATAAATTTCTTGAGCCTTAGAGTTAATTTATATTAAAAATATCCTGCCATACTGTAAAATTGCTCTTTTTCTTAGATTAGCTACTTTACCTGGCATCTATTAAACTTCTCCAAATGCAAAAGAAATATAATTCCCAACTGTCAGATAAATATGCAGCAGTAGAAAAAATTCCAAAGGCAAGTCAATTTGAACCATAAATTCACAACACTCAGCTAATGTTCACTGTAAAAATCCATCAATATTTGTTTCCATGAAAAGGGAAAGACCAAACATATTGTGAAACAATGAGTAAGGATGTCATTGACTAAATATCTGAAAGTCCCCAAAATCATTCTATGAAAAAGACCAATCGATACTTACATATATACACATGCACATTCTCAGAAATGCAAATTCTAATAACTCTAGGTTGAAAGAAAATGATTTTTCTACTTCCATTTACTTTTTAAAGGGGAAGAAAGCTATTTTGCATACATCTTAATAAACATCTCTTTGCTAGAACCTAATCCTCTCTCAGTACAATAAAATATTTTAATAAAGTGGCTTTTTCAAATTCAAGAGTGGTATTATGGTGGCAATAGAAAAAAAGGGGGACAAAACATAAAGAATGATTCAGGGAGGCTTATCCTACTGCTAAGGGCATCACTCAAGTAAGGAGAGAATCTCAACCTAACACCCACCAGGTAGCAAAACATCAAATACAGGGAAGAACCAAAATCCTTTCACATGTTGATCAAAATCATGGAAATGTCACAAACTGCTTCAATCCAATGTAAATTTAATTTATTTACTCTTGAAAATTACTATTCTATCAAATGCATAATAATAGGAGATATCAAATCTTTGTACACAGTATTTATTTAACTGGATAATTTTCACAAGTGATTGTCAGATTTTTAGATCACAAGGTCAGATTTCCAAACAATGAAAACTTCCTCTGACTAAATGCTTTATTAATGTCAGATGATGAGACAAATAGGCATGGCTTTATTCTTTTTTACACATTGAAAACAAACCCAGCCACCCAATTTTTAGCCAACCCACACTTATAATCTATTAAAAATAAAGGACTTAAGGTGGCTTTACACAAACATATGATGACTGCATTTTTTTTTTTTTGCTTTTTAAGGAATTTGGAAGACTCTCCAAAAAGTAATGCATATTACCAAATATTGTTTAACAATCTAAAAGTTGTTTATATGCATGCTTCTTCGAGGTTGTACAGGCTCAGTTGGTAGATAATTCTTGATACAAGTTACCTTCACAATCAAAAAAATATATGCATGCCCTGGTCACCTTCTCTAGACCCTTTTGGGAAAATAACTGTAACTAGAACCAGGTTATGGCACGTCCATAGTATAATCTTTACACCTAAAGGGCTGCCCACATCTTCAGAAAATACACAAAAACAAACAAAAATACTATCTTTTCAGCTACCCGAGCTATAGTATGATTTTATTCCTCTACAGTTGGTAAGGTGATAACATTTCATTACAAAGGAAATTAAATACTTTCATTTAAAGGAAGCATGGCAACTCAGCAAATTGTGTATTCTGGCCAAACCAAATTCATTTGCCATAGGAAAAATATTCTGAATCTTTAGCTGAGCAGTGTGCTCCAGATGAACAATCCAAAGAACACTATGAATGCACTCCCAGATAAGAGCCAATAAAGCATGTTCTAAACTGTCAAACTGCCTAATTAGTTAAATAAGAAAAGGATTAAATGGTCTAATAATTTAACCAACTAGTAAACTAAAGTTGCTAAAACAAAAGAGATATGGATCATGTAGTTCTGTGAGCTCTAGTTCTGTGAGTTCTCTGTGAAATCAGTGAGTTTCTGGGCAATTTAATTGTTATTGCTGTTATTTGGACTATGACCATCAAGAACAACAGCATGTCCAGCAATAAGAATGGTGAAAGATCTGATGTTTTTACCTTATTTGCAAACTAACAAGTTTTAAATATGATGGCAGAAAATATAAAACTTCTGGGTCACAGCAACAGCAGAAGCCAGAGTAACAGCATTTTCTTAAATCTGTTCCTTGATACTCAATCCTGCAGAGTGACCCCAGAAGCCAGGTTGTGGAAACCAAATGTTTTCTACTGGGCAGTAAGCATATCTTTCCTTTTCTTGAGACAGAGACACTATCTCATCTTTCAATGCTGGTTGTCTCCTTGTAAAGATAATACAGGACAAAGATAGTCAATGCCTCTGCTTACAAGATGTACACCAATGCAAAAGGCCAATGGAGAACTGTCTTCCAACACCTACCATTATGAATCCTATATAATAAAGAGGTAATATGCAAATTAATCCTCATGCCCTCGCACAAGATGGCCACCCCCATGTGGTCAAAGATGGCTGCCACAAGATAGCTGGCAGGGGAAGGTAGTTGTGGGCAATCAGGCCAGCAGGGAAGGGCAGTTAGGGGCGACCAGGCCAGCAGGGGAGGGCAGTTGGGGGCGACTGGGCCTGCAGGGGAGAGCAGTTAGGGGCAACCAGAACAGCAGGGGAGGACAGTTGGGGGGACCATACCTGCAGGGGAGGGCAGTTGGGGGGAACCAGGCCTGCAAGGGAGGGCAGTTGGGGGCAATTGGGTGGGCAGGAGAGCAGTTAGGTGTCGATCAGGCTGGCAGGGGAATGGTTAGGGGGTGATCAGGCTGGCAGACAGGCGAGTGGTTGGGAGCCAGCAGTCCCGGATTGTGAGAGGGATCCCAGATTGGAGAGGGTGCAGGCTGGGCTGAGGGACAACCCCCCACAGTGCACAAATTTTGTGCACCAGGCCTCTAGTATAGTCAATAATATTGTAATAACTATGCATGGCATCAGATGGTTATTAGACTAATTAGAATATTACTTCTTAACTTTATATATGTTTAATAATTATGTTGTACACATAAAACTAATAATATTTTATTCTTCAATTACAGTTGACATCCAATATTAAAACTAATACAATATTACATGGCAACTGCAATTGAAATTGAAAAAAACTTCTTAAAACAATACAAACTATTTGGTTATTATAAGATTCTCAGCTCTTGTCTTAGAGGTTTCTGAAGGGGAAGCTAATATGAACATCAAAAGTTTTGGGTGATGAAAGCCTATAATTTCACCACGTGGTGAAAATTTGGGGAGTTAAGTTGTATAGCAATTCAATTCAAAATAGAAATCATGGATTTATCAAAAATCTATCAAGCCAGACTGAACTCTTCTACCTCCAGGGATAACACATTATTCAGCAATTCCTCATAAGGTGGGTTGTTATTTGTAAAAATAAATTATTGTGATCAATATTACATCTTTAACTTCTCTCATTCTAAAACCAAATATCCATATGTGTGCCTAAAGAGAAAAAGTAAATCATGACTTCATTTTAAAGTCCAGACATGCTGCAAGGCATTTATACTCTCTGTAAACATGCTTTTGTCTTAAGGATTTTGATCCTGATTCAGGAAATAATTTGTTGAACTAAATATAATACTAAAGAAGTTTAAAAAAACCCAAAAAACAGTAGTTATCACTACTGAAAGTAGAGAAAAGAAGGACTCTAATGTCTGTGTCACAACTAAAATGTTATATAGCAGATTTGCTTTGTTATTTTGTTTTGTTTTGATTTTAATAAATATTAGAAGTAAGCATGTTATCATAAAAACTGCAGAAATTAAAATACTTATTTTACCTTATGACTTTTTCAAAGTGTTCACTCACTGTTTACTGCAAAGGTGGCCAAAATCTACATAGGATCCAAGCAGAATCCATATACTGAAAAGTGAGGCTCAATTATAGGCCAGTTTTCAAGGTGAGTCAACAGGATATATTCTCTTCATTAAAATTCATATGTACAAGGGAAATGAATTATTCTAATGCATCACCTAGTGATCCCACAATAGATAGGTTATTGAAATATATCTAATTGTCCAGAGCACCTGACTCATTCAGACTACAGCAAATAATCATAGCTATAATTAATAGCAAACAGATATTTAATCCACACCTATCATGGTCTTTCTAAAATGTGAATGTTACTGATTAACTCTGTGCAATCTACCAAAGTAATAACATCTCATGTTTGTTTGTTGTTTGGTAGGTATGCAGTTTTCTTAAACTTTATGGGTCTTTTCAAAGATCTGCATCAAACCATGCACCAAGTGGTCACCAGTTGGATTCCTGGTCAGGGCACATGTCCAGGTTGCGGGCTCGATCCCCAGTAGGAGTCTTGTAAGATGCGGTCTATCGATTGTATCTCTCTCATTGATGTTTCTATCTCTCACTCCTTCTCCTTCCTCTCTCTCTAAAATCAATAAAAACACATTAAGAAACATAAAAAGAGTTTAGGCTTTTCACAGAAATACAAATGGATAAGGGTCATTATGTTAGATCAGCAAGTATTTAAGAAGTGTTTGTTCTGGGTCCAGCATTGCACTAAATGCTCTGGGAACTACAACAGAGGATAAAAATACTACATAAGCAGGGAGGTTATTGACATGTGCAACTTTGCAGCCATAGGAGAGGTTATTTAATTTTGAAATTCACATTTTAAGAGGTCTTCTTAACTTATGAACCATAAACCCCCTAAAATATGTTTGTATATGCCTTTAAAAAGAGAGTTCGGAGCTTGCATCAGGTTATCAGCATAACTAGAATGTAAGCCCTGTTAATGTTTCAAAAAGGTAGGGTGGAAATAATTTCTGGTACATCTTGTAATCCAATAAGCAACAGAAAGACAAAGACTTCACACAGCACGTGAAGTTTTCACATCCCCTTCTTTCATTTGAAACAAGAAGTATTTGGAGAAGATTTCTTAAGTAATGAAATGAGATGAGAGAAACAGTGTTTGAGGAAAATTAATAGAGTAGTAGTAGGCAGGAAGGGTTGAAAACAGGTAAGAAATAGGTAAGAAACTATTGTTTAGATTATTGCAAGGTGTGAGCTGAAAATGTGCAGAGGAAACAGAGATTCAAAGTGTCACTATTAAAATAAAAATTGAAAGGATTCTCTGATGGATTGGTTCAGAAAGATTAAGAATTATGATTTATTTAATCAATCATCTATTTAACAAGCAAATACTTGATCTGAGCCTATTAGTTCCTGGCACTTGTTCTAGGCATCAGAGAAAGAGCAAAAAAAGAAGTCAAGGAATGTCCCTGCCTCCATGGAGTTTATAATCGAATGAGGGAAAGCAGAAAATAAATAGGAAAACAAATTAATAGAAAAAATAATTCCAGATAGTGATTAAGTGATAAATGTTATCAGTTATCAAAGTATCAGTATACCAGAGGCCCAATGCACGAAATGCATGCAATGGGTTTGGCCCTCGCAGCCCCAGCTTCATCCGGAAGGTTGTCCAGAAGGACATTCGGAAGATCGTTCGGCTGCCCAGTCTAAATAGCATATTATGCTTTTATTATTAAAGATATGAAAGATGACTTATAGGATATGAAGAGGACAAGTACAAGGGCACTAAGTTATTATTGGACTAGGCTTTTTTTTTGAGGACACTCCATACTATTTTCCACAATGGTTATACCAGTCTGCATTCCCACAAATAGTGCACTAGGGTTCCCTTTTCTACACATCCTTGCCAGCACTTGTTGTTTATAGATTTATTGATGTTAGTCATTCTGGCAGGTGTGAGGTGATATCTCTTTGAAACAAGAAGTATTTGGAGAAGATTTCTTAAGTAATGAAATGAGATGAGAGAAACAGTGTTTGAGGAAAATTAATAGAGTAGTAGTAGGCAGGAAGGGTTGAAAACGGGTAAGAAATAGGTAAGGGTTTTCAACCCTTCCTGCCTACTACTACTCTATTAATTTTCCCCAATCACTGTTTCTCTCATCTCATTTCATTACTTAAGAAATCTTCTCCAAATACTTCTTGTTTCAAATGAAAGAAGGGGTGGTTTCAATTTGCATCTTTCTGATGATTAGTGACGACATTGAGTATTTTTTCATGTCTATTAGCCATCTGTATGTTCTCTTTGGAGAAGTGTCTATTCAGGTCCTTTGCCCATTTTTTATTGGACTGTTTTTTTCTTTCTGGTATTGAGTTCTATAAGTTCTTTATATGTATCATTGGTGAATATGTTCTCCCATATGGTAGATTCCCTTTTTATTTTGTTGATGGTTTCTTTTGCTGTGCAGAAGCCTTTTAGTTTGATGTAGTACCATTTACTTATGTTTTCTTTTGTTACCCTTGCCCTAGGAGGTATATAGGCAAAAATATTGCTACACAAGATGTCTGAAATTTCAGTGCCTATGTCTTCTAAGACTTTTATCATTTTGCAACTTAAATTTAAGTTTTTATCCATTTTGAGCTTATTCTTGTGTATCACATACAAGTATTTTTAACCCTACTAAATTACAATCTCCTCAAAGGTAAAACCCACATCTGATTTATGTTTCTCTCCATCAGACTACCAAACAGAGTTTCTTATACATTGTAGTACTTAATAAACATTTTTTTTTAGTAAATGCCCCTTCAAAGCAGAAGACCTTATTTAATCCACAATGCATCATTCTGATGGTTCTTCTCTCATAAGAATACTAACTAGATTTATTCTATTGATAGTATAACAACTATGAAGTCAGTTACTGTCAATATTTTCATCATTCAATCAAAGAAACTCAAAGAAAATCAGAGTATATGAACTTTTGGGATGAAGAACTAAGCCAGAGAATAGGCAGGTAAAGGTGTATAATATGTAAAAATGTTTTGCTAGCATCTCTGACTTTGCTCAGGTTTTTATCTTACTCTTCCCAAGCTATAAAATGTCTTCTGTTTGTGAACAGTAAAAAAATCTTTTGCTTGGCCGGTGTTGCTCAATGGTTGAGTGGCGATCTATGAACCAAGAGGTCATGGTTCAATTTCTAGGTCAGGGCACATGCCTGAGTTGTAGGCCCAATCCCCAATAGGGGGCGTGCAGGAGGCAGCTGATCAATAATTCTCTCTCATAACTGATGTTTCTATCTCTCTTTCCCTCACACTTCCTCTCTCTGAAATCAATTAAAACATATTTTTTAAAAAAATCTTTCTTAATGCTGTTAACCAAATGCTTGACACATGAGTCACTAGATGATCTATCTATAATAGGTAAACTTCAAAGATAACTACATATATACAAGTGGTTTTTACTATCTGCCTGTCTAGTTTGAGAAGGTAAATAATTCAAAGAAGAAACATACACAATGAGGCAACAAGCATGAAATTGTGTACTGCATATAGACATTATGTCTCAATGTTCATGAAAGATGAGTCTCAGTTTAAATGTTTATGGAAATATGCTCTGTTGATCAACATTTTAAAAATTAGGTGAGAATACTAGACAACAGTCATGAATAAGCTCAAAGAGATTCAAGAAAATTCAGAAAGGCACTTGAAGGAGCTAATAAATAAAACTAATGAACAAAAAGTTTACTATACCAGATAGATTGAAACTTTTAGAACAAACAAATTCTGGAGCTGAAAAACTAAATAAGTGAGATAAAGAATGTCTTAGAAAGCACTGGAAATACAGAAGACCAGATGGATAATGGAATTATTGATCTCAAAGATGGAAATCTAGAAATAATTAAGGTGGAAGAAGAGAGAGAAAAGAGTTTTAATAAATATAAACAAACTTTAAGGAGAACTGTCTGACTCTATTAGAAACAGCAACGTAAATATAATGGGTATCCTAGGAGGACAAAAGAGAAAAAAGGGAACAGAGAGCCTACTTGATGAAATAATTGAATAGAACTTCCCAAACTTAAGGAATGAGCTAGAAATATTAGTACAAGAAGCTAATAGTATGCCTAATTATTTTAATGCAAAAAAAACTTTACCTAAGACACAGTATATTAAAACTGTCAAAAGTTAATGACAAAGAATTCTCAAGGCAGCCAGGGGGAAAAAAGATAGTAACCTACAAATAAAATCCCATCAAATTTTAACCAGTTTTCTCAGTAGAAACACTATAGACAAGAAGGAGTGGAATGATATATTCAAAATATGGAAAAAGACAAACCACCAGCTAAGAATAATATGTATAGCAATGTTATCCTTTATTTATTTATTTATTTATTTATTTATTTATTTATTTGCTAGCGGCCTGGTGCACGGAATCGTGCACCAGTGGGGTCCCTCTGCCTGGCCTGTGCCCTCTCACAATCCGGGACCCCTCAAGGGATGTTGGAGAGCTGGTTTTGGCCTGATCCCTGCAGGCCAGGCCGAGGGATCCCACCGGTGCACATGCACCAGGCCTCTAGTGTGCATATAAAATCTTTGGTTAATCTCTTCCTGCTCACCACCCTCCCTGCTTCCCTCTGAGATTCATCAGTCTATTCCACGTTTCCATGCCTGTGGTTTCCGCTTCTGCATTGAGTGTGTGCCCCCTGGTGGTCAGTGCGCATTATAGTTACCAGCCTGTTGGACAGTCAGCTGATTGGCCAGTTGCTTAAACTTTTATATATATAGATTGCTTTTAAAAAAAAATACATTTTATTGATTTTTTACAAAGAGGAAGGGAGAGGGATAGAGAATTAGAAACATCGATGAGAGAGAAACATTGATCAGCTGCCTCCTACACACTCCCTACTGGGTATGTGCCCTCAACCAAGGTATATGCCCTTGATCAGAATTGAACCTGGGACCCTTGAGTCTGCAGGCCAACGCTCTATCCACTGAGCCAAACTGGTTAGGGCATAGATTGCTTTTTTAAAAGCATATTTTATTTCTCCTCAAGGGGGAATTTCCAGTTCAGATTAGCATTTTTTAAAATCTTTATTGTTGAAAGTATTACATATGTATCCTCCCCCACCCTGCCATTGACCTCTTCTAGCCCACCCTTGGCAATGCTATCCTTTACAAATTAATGAGAAATAAAGGCTTTCCCAGACAAACAAAAACTAAGGAAATTGAACACCACAATAACTGCATTACAAGGAATATTGAAAGGACTTCTTCCACCTGAAACAAGATCAAATTACACAAAAGTTTGAGTAAGGTAATAAGCAGACAGAAATAGCAAATTCATTTCATGATAGGGTGTTAAACACTTAAACACTTAATTGTAACAAAATCATTAAAGGGGGAAAATAATTAAAAATAACTATTGCTGTTACAATTTGGTAACAAATGCACAGCATAAAAATGGATAATTTGAGGAATAAGAGATCTCCAAGATGGCGATTGGCAGTAGGTAGGGAGGGAGAGAGTGTGAGAGAGTGCGGGAGCAATAGAGGAGTGTGTGGATGTGTGTAGTATGTGTGTGTGTGTGTGTGTGTGTGTGTGTGTGTGTGTGTGTGTGTGTATGAGCTGGGGACAGCTAGATTCTGCAGGTCTTCCAAGGGGCTGCCAAACTGGGCAATCTTAGACAGCGGAGCCACGCTGCCACTGCAGACACTCCAGGGGCAGCCAGCGTGGGCACAGAGACCACATCTGGAAAAACAGAGCTGCTTGAGACTAGGATCCTAGCCTCAGCACCACCCAGTCTGGTCTTAGATGCAAACTGGGACCCTACAGCCACTGGGGACAGAGCTGCACCCACAGCTGAAGACCCACAGACACCAAGAATCCAGACATACCGGCCGCAGATTTCTGTGTGTCACAGAGACCATCCCCCTCCCCGCAAGCTCACGGCAGTGCCATAGGAACTGCTAGACCCTCCGCTCACACAGGGCTGCAGTGCTGCTACAGGAATTTGAGCCTGGGCTCACACGGACACTGGGAATCTGTTCCCAGCAATGCAATCAGGCGACCAAACCCCATGCCCATGTAGGTTGGCAGTGCCACCTGACTTTGATTCTGGGAAAGCGCACACGGAAGTCTGTTTTCCACAGCACAGGAGTGGACCTCCTGCCCACACAGTGCTACTGTGCAACCCGTTCCCCAAGCAGACAGGGACCCTGATTCTCCACACGAGAGGCAGCACTGAGTACCAGTGACTTGACTCTGTTTCTCATCGTGTGTGCCTGGGATCCCTGATTCCCAGTGAATTCACACTAAAAGCCAGTGACTCCAATTTTTGGCGCATGCACACACAGGGACTCTGATTCTTGGTACAAGGCCACACCAAGCAACAGAGACTCTGATACTCGATTCTGGGTGCGGGCACAGGGAAACTCTGACTCCTGGCACATGCTAGGGGACTCTGATTTTTGGCACACGCCAGCGGGGACTCTGTTTAAGTGCAGCGCAGGTGGGGTCCCTGATTCTAGGTGCATGCACGAGGCCACACTGAGCACCGGTGACTCTGACCCGGGGCGAGCATGGCTCCCACCAACCCACAGAAGCCACATATCTTGGTGTCGGAGCTCTTCAGTGACACTCTGGTGGTGCGAAGCTCCCACTGCACACGGCCCAGGCCCATGCAACTTGAC
Source organism: Cnephaeus nilssonii (assembly GCF_951640355.1). NCBI lineage: Eukaryota > Metazoa > Chordata > Mammalia > Chiroptera > Vespertilionidae > Cnephaeus > Cnephaeus nilssonii. The sequence continues at coordinate 32,203,951 of NC_137071.1, forward strand.
GTTTGAAGATTCAGAATGGGGAGATGACACAATCCCCAGAGGAAATAAAATGAGGAGTCACCAAGAAAAAAAATAAGTGAAATGGAAGCATACAACATGACAGAAAAAGAATTCAGAGTAATGGTCGTACAGTTCATACGCCAGATGGATGAGAAAATCAACAACTTATGCAAAAATCAGGAAGAAATCAAAAGTGATATAGCTACAATCAGAAACACCATGGAAGGTTTCAACAGTAGACTAGAAGAAGCAGAGGACCGAATTAGTGAGTTAGAAGATAAGGTAGAGAAACAAGCTCAATCTGAACAGCAACTGGAGAAAAAAATTAAAAAGCAGGAGGAGAGCCTAAGGGAGCTTTGGGACAACACAAAACAATGTAACATACATATAATAAGGCTGCCAGAAGGACAAGAAGAGCAGCAAGGATTAGAAAATCTATTTGAAGAAAACTTCCCTGATATGGGGAGAAAAAAGTTACACAAGTACAGAGAGTCCCAAGCAAGATGAATCTCAAAAGACCCACACCAAAATAAGTCATAATTACAATGGCAAATGTTAAAGACAAAGAGAGAATCTTAAAGGTTGCAAGAGAAAGACAGAGTTACCTACAAAGGAACCCCAATCAGATTATCAAATGATTTCTCAATAGAAACACATCAAGCTAGAAGGGAATGGAAGGAGGTATACAAAGTGATTCAGAGCAAACGACTGAATCCAAGAATACTCTATCCAGCAAGACTATCAATCAATATTGAAGGGGAAATCAGGAACTTCACAGACAAAAAAAAAGGCTAAGGGAGTTTATCACTACCAAGCCAGCAATGCAGGAAATGCTAACGGGAATGCTATAAAAGAAGAAATAGAAAGGGAGGAAGGAAAACAGGCATAAATTACAGAAATGGCTACAAACAAGTCCCTATCAATAATAACATTAAACGTAGATGGATTAAATGCTCCAATCAAAAGACATTGAGTGAGTGAATGGATAAGAAAACATGACCAATATAGATGCTGTCTACAGGAGACCCACCTCAGAACAAGGGATTCACACAGACTGAAAGTGAAGAGATGTAAAAATATCTATCAGGCAAATGGAAATGAAAAAAAAAGCGGTGGTAGCAATACTAATATCTGACAAAATAGACCTCAAAGTGAAGACCATAACAAGAGACAACAAAGGCCACTTTATAATTCTAAAGAGATCAATACAACAGGAGGATATAACTCTGGTAAACATTTATGCACGCAATGCAGGAGCACCCAAATACATTAAAAAAAAAAAACTTCTGGAAGATATCAGAGGAGAGATTGACAGCAACACAATCATAGTAGGAGACTTTAATACCCCATTAACAGTACTGGATAAATCCTCTAGATAAAAAATTAGCAAAGAAACATCAATCTTAAATGACACTCTAGATCAGATGGACTTAATTGACATCTTTGGAACATTCCACCCCAAAACTATAGAATATACATTCTTCTCAAGCACACATGGGACATTTTCAAAGACAGACCACATATTGGGACACAGGCAAAGTATCTCCAAATTCAGGAGGATTGAAATCATATCAAGCATCTTCTCAGATCACAATGGCATAAAATAAGAATTCAATTACAGTAAAAACAATCACAAAAATTCAAACACTTGGAGGCTGAATAGCACACTATTAAACAATGAGTGGGTTACCAAAGAGATCAAAGAAGAAATAAAACACATCCTGGAAACAAACGACAATGAAAACACAACAATCCAAAATCTTTGGGACACAGTGAAAGCAGTACTGAAAGGGAAGTTCATAGCATTACAGGTCTACCTCAGAAAACAAGAAAAACTGTTAATAAACCATCTAACTCTGCAATTTGAAGAATTAGAAAGAGAGTAACAAGAAAGCCCAGTATAATCAGAAAGAAGGAAATAAAGATCAGAGCAAATATAAATGACATAGAGACAAAAAAAAAATACAAAAGATCAATGAAACAAGATTGATGAACCTCTAGCCAGGCTCACCAAGAAGCAAAGATTGATGAACCTCTAGCCAGGCTCACCAAATAAACAAAATCATAAATGAAAGATGTAAAATAACAACAGACCCCACAGAAATACGAAGAATCATAAAAAAATACTATGAGCAACTCTATTCCAACAAACTGGTCAACGTAGAAGAAATGGACATATTCCTTAAAAAATACGACCTCCCAAGGACCAAAAAAAATCTGAATAGGCTCCAGCCGGTTTGGCTCAGTGGATAGAGTGTCGGTCCTGCGGACTCAAGGGTCCCAGGTTCGATTCCAGTCAAGAGCATGTACCCTGGTTGCGGACACATCCCCATTGGGGAGTATGCAGGAGGCAGCTGATCGATGTATCTCTCTCATCGATGTTTCTAACTCTCTATCCCTCTCCCTTCCTCTCTGTAAAAAATCAATAAAATATATTATTTTTAAAAAAAATCTGAATAGGCCGATAACTAGGGAGGAAATTGAAGCAGTAAACTAAAACTTCCAACAAACATAATCCCTGGAAAAGACAGTTTCACAGGGGAGTTTTAGCAAACATTCAAAGAAGAAATAAAACCTATCTCCCTCAGACTATTCCAAAAAATTCAAGAGGAAGGAGCATTTCCAAGCTCTTTCTACAAAGCCAGCATTACCCTAATCCCAGAACCAGATAAAGACAATACAAAGATAGAGAATTACAGGACAATATCCCTCATGAACATAGATGCCAAAATCCTCAACAAAATTCTAGCAAATCAGATCTAGCATTACATTAGAAAGATCATACAGCATGACCAAGTGGGATTTATCACAGGGGTGTAAGGATGGTACAACATCTGCAAATCAATAAATGTGATACACCACATAAACAAACTGAGAGATAAAAATCATATAATCATAGCCATTGATGCAGAAAAAGCATTTGACAAAATCCAACACCATTTCTTGATAAAAATTCTCAGCAAGGTGGGAACAGAAGGATCATACCTCAACATAATAAAAGCCATATACGACAAACCCACAGCCGACATCATACTCAATGGGCAAAAACTAAAACCATTTCCCCTAAGAACAGGAACAAGAGAAGGATGCCCACTCTCACCACTCCTGGTCGACATAGTACTGGAAGTACTAGCCATTGCTATCAGACAAGAAAAAGAAATAAAAGGCATCCAAATTGGGAAAGAAGAAGTAAAATTGTCCTTATTCACAGATGACATGATATTGTACATAGAAAACCCCAAAGATTCCATAAAAAACCCACTAGACTTAATAAATGAATTAGGAAATGTAAGAGGATATAAAAGTAACACCCAGAATTCTATGGCTTTTCTATACACCAATAATGAACTCACAGAAAAAGAAATTAAAAAAGCAATCCCATTTACCATTGCAACAAAAAATTAAGATACCTAGGAATAAACTTAACCAAGGAGACAAAGGACCTGTACTCAGAAAATATCAGGATGCTAAAAAAAGAGATAGAGGTAGACATGAACAAATGGAAGAATATACCATGTTCATGGATTGGTAGAATCAACATCATTAAAATGTCCATATTACCCAAAGCAGCAATATATATATATATATATATATATATATATATATATATATATATATACCAACAGCATACCTCAAAGACCTAGAACAAATTCTCCAAAAATTCATCTGGAATAAAAAAGACCCCGAATAGCTGCAGCAATCTTGAGAAAGAAGAACAATGTGGGAGGGATCACAATACCAGATATAAAACTATACTACAAAGCCACTGTTCTCAAAACTGCCTGGTACTGGCACAACATCAGACATATAGATCAGTGAAACAGAACCGAGAACCTAGAGATCGACACAAGCCAGTATGCTCAATTAATATTTGGCAAAGGAGGCAAGAACATACAATAGAGACAAGATAGTCTCTTCAGTAAATGATGTTGGGAAAACTGGAGAGATACTTGCAAAAAAAATGAAACTAGATCACCAACTTATACCATACACAAAAAATAAACTCAAAATGGATAAAGGATTTAAATGTAAGATGGTAAACTATAAAGATCTTAGAAGAAGCCATAGGCAACAAAATAGCAGACATTTGTAGTAGCAATATCTTTACCAATACAGCTCCTAGGGCAATGGAAACTAAAGAGAAAATAAACAAATGGGACTACATCAAAATAAAAAGCTTCTGCACAGCAAAAGAAACCATCAACAAAACAACAAGAAAGCCCACTGTATGGGAGAACATATTTGCCAATGTTATCTCCAATAAGGGTTTAATCTCCAACATTTACAAGGAACTCATACAAATTAACAAAAGGAAGATAAACAAACCAATCAAAAAATGGGCAAAGGACCTCAATAGACACTTTTGAAAAAGAGACTTACAGAAGGCCAAGCGACATATGAAAACATGCTCAGAGTCCCTAATCATCTGAGAGATGCAAATCAAAACAACAATGAGGTACCATCTCACACCTGTCAGAATAGCTATCATCAACAAATCAACAAATGACAAGTGCTGGAGAGGATGCAGAAAAAAAGGAATCCTTCTTCACTGCTGGTGGGAATGCAGACTGGTGCAGCCACTGTGGAAAACAGTATGGCATTTCCTCAAAAAATTAAAAATGGAACTTCCATTTGACCCAGTAATACCACTTCTAGGAATATATCCCAAGAAAACAGAAACACCAATCAGAAAGGATATATGCACCCCTATGTTCATAGCAGTGCAATTTACAATAGCTAAGAATTGGAAACAGCCTCAATGCCCATCAGCAGATAAATGGATTAGAGAACTCTGGTACATCTACACAATGGAATACTATGCTGCTGTAAAAAAGAAGGAATTCTTACCATTTGCAACAGCATGGATGGATCTGGAGAGCATTATGCTAAGTTAAATAAGCCATTCAGTGGAAGATAAATACTACATGATCTCACTCATTTATGGATAATAAAGAACATTTCAAACTGTTGTACAAAAATAGACAAAGGCAAAGAAGCATCGAATAGACTGTTAAACTACAGCGGGACAGTAGGGGAGTGTTTGGGGGGGGGGTAAGAGATCAACCAAAGGACTTGTATGCATGCATATAAGCACAACCAATAGATGCAAGACACTGGGGGCCGGGGGATGAGGGCAAGTCCCAGGGGGTAGGGGAGCCCGGGGGGAGGTCAGTGGGGGAAAAAAAAAGAGACATTTGTACTACTATTTGTAATACCTTAAAAAATAAAATTTTTTAAAATGAATAAAGTTAAAAAAACGGATAATTTGAGACAACAAAAACATAAAAGAGAATAACAAATAGAAATGAACTTATACAGGCTAATGAAGATAAGATGTCATCAGAAAAAAGGGACTATTGTATATGTGAGACATTTTATACAAACATCATGATAAACACAAAACATTTAAAAAAAAAAAGAAGAAATGGAAAACAACAACATAGAAAACACCAAACTAAAGTAGCAGACAGAAATACAAGGGAAAAGAAATGATGGAGGTACAGAGCAACCAGAAAACAAAAGATAAAATGGCTGTGGTAAGTATTTTAAATGAACTTAGGTCAAAATCAGAAGGCACAGAATAGCAGGACAGATTAAGAAACAAGACCCAATTATACCCTGGTATGTTATCTTTTGGAGACCCATCTCAACTACAAAGACAACATAGGTTCAAAGAGACAGTGTGTAAAATGATACTCTAAGCGAATGATACCAAGAGTAGAGTAGGTGGAACCATAGTTATATAAGACAAAATACATTGCAATATTAAAAAAGGTAATAAGATATAAAGATGGACATTTTATAATGAAATAGAGGACAATTAACAAAGAAGACAGCTATTACACAAAACCTAGGAGCACCAAAATACATAAAACAATTATGAACACAACTAAAGATATAAATTGATACAATCACAATAATAGTAAGGGACATTAATACCCCTATTAAATGAATAAATAGATCAGACAATTAAGTCACCAAAAAAACATTGGTCTTAAATGACACATAAGAGCAGATGGAAATGTAACATGCTCAAAGATAGACCATATGTTGAGACAAATAAGTCTTAATAAATTTAAGAAGATTGAAATTGGGCCCTAGCAGGTTTTGCTCAGTGGATAGAGCATCAGCCTGCAGACTGAAGGGTCCCAGGTTCGATTCCAGTCAAGGGCACATGCCCAAGTTGCAGGCGCCATCCCCAAAAGGGGGCGTGCAGGAGGCAGCTTATCAATGTTTCTCTCTCATCATTGATGTTTCTATCTCTCTCTCCCTCTCCCTTTATCTCTGAAATCAATAAACATATATATTTTTAAAAGATTGAAATCATACTGAACATCTTTTCAAACTACAAAGTTATGAAATTAGAAATCAGCAAGAAGAAAGCTGGCAAAAATCACAAATATATGGAGATTAAACAACATGTTACTAAAAAACTATGCATCAATGAAGAAATAAAATCCTACCTAATAAAATAGTAATATGCAAATTGACCGCACCTTCACTATGCCCAAGCCACGCTCACTAGCCAAAGCCACGCTCACCAGCCAATCAGGGCGAGTATGCAAATTACCCAACAAAGATGGCGGTTAATTTGCATACACTGAGGGAGGGAGGAATGAAGGCTGAAGACAACTTGGAAGAGGGAGGAAAAGCGGAAAGCAAGGTGGCTGCTAGAGGGAAAGCCTGGGTGGGGCGAGGCGGGGCGGGGCAGGGCGGGGCGGAGCGGGGCGGGCCGCAGCGGCCCTCAGGTGCAGGCAAGGCGGCTGCAACCGTGGCAGCAGTGGCAGCGCACGTGGCTGCAGCGGCCGCTTGCAGGATTCTTCCTGCAAATGGGCTACTAGTAAGAAATAAAAAGATACATAGGGACGAATGAAAATGAAAATACACATATCAAAATTTTGGGGATGCAGTAAAAGAGGTACTAAGAGGGAAGTTTATGCCAATATAGGCCTACCTCAGGAAACAAGAAAAACATCTCAAATAAGCAATCTAATATTACACCATAACGAACAAGTAAAAGAACAACAACAAAGTCAAAGTCAGTAGAAAAAACGGAAATAATAAAAATCAGATGAGGGATAAATAAAATAGAGAATAAAAAGATAATAGAAACACTAAAAACAAAGATCCAATTCTTGGAAATGAAAAAATAACCTGTCAAATCCAAACCTCTAGCTAGACTCACTAAGGTAAGAAGAGAGAAAACTCAAAGAAATAAAATCAGAAATGAAAGAGAAGTTACAATGGATACCATCGAAGTATAAAAGATTATACAAAATTCCATGAAAGGCTATATGCCACCAAACTATAAGCACCAAATGAACAAATTTTTAGAAACAGACAACCTTCTGAGACTGAATGATGAATAATTAGAAAATGTTTATAGACCAATTACCAGCAAGGAAATTTAAACAGTAATTAAAAATCTCCCAATAGACACAGGTCTGGGACCAAATGGCTTCACTAGTCAATTCTTCCAAACATTTAAAGGAAATTTAGTATCTATCCTTCTAAACCTTTTGCAAAATTTAAAGCAGAGGGAACGCTTCCTAACTAATTACAAGGCCTGTATTACTCTGATATAAAAACCAGGAAAAGGCTCCACTAAAAATTATAGGCCAATATCTCTGATGAACAGAGATACACAAATTCTCAACAAAATAGTAGCAAATTGAATACAATAGATTAAAAGGGTCATACAGCACAATCAAGTGGGATTCATTTCAGGAATGCAAGGATGGCTCAAAATCTGCAAATCAATGAACATGATATATGCCACATTAATAATATGAAAGATAAAATCATACAATTATCCCAAATGATGCATAAAAGCATTTGACAAGTTACATTATCCATTTATGATTAAAGCTAACTCAATAAAATAGATATAGAAGCGAAGTACCTTAACATAATAAAGGCTATAAGCAAACTGTAAGTTAACATACCCAACAGTAAAAAATTGAAAACTTTTCCTAAGGTCAGGTAAAAGACGAGAATACCCATTATCATCACTGTTATTCAACACTAGAGGCCCAGTGCACAAAATCCGTGCATGGGGGAGGGCAGGTGTCCCTCAGCCCATCCTGAACCCTCTCCAATCTGGGACCCCTCGGAGGATGTCTGACTGCAGGATCGGGCCTAAAACGGCAGTTGGACATCCCTCTCGCAATCCGGAACTGCTGGCTCCTAACCACTCACCTGCCGGCCTGCCTGATTGCCCCTAACCACTTCTGCCTGACAGCCTGATTGCCCCCTAACCGCTCCTCTGCCATCCTGATTAACGCCTAACTGCCCTCCCTTGCCAGTCCAATAGCCCCAAACTGCCCTCCCCTGCAGGCCTGGTCACCCCCAACTGCCCTCCCCTGCCAGCCTGATCATCCCCAACTGCCTTCCCCTTCTGGCCTAATTGCCCACAACTGCCCCCACCTGCTGGCCATCTTGTGGCAGCCATCTAGTGGTGGCCATCTTGTGGCAGCCATCTTGTGGTGGTCATCTTCTGGCAGCCATCTTGTGGTGGCCATCTTGTGACAACATGGGGGTGGCCATTTTGTGGCAACCATCTTGTGGTGGCCATCTTGTGATGACATGGGAGTGGCCATCTTGTGACAACGTGAGGGTGTTGTGCAAGGGCACGAGGGCCACCTAAGCTTTTATTAGTATAGATAGTACTAGAAGTCCTAGTCAGAGCACTTAGGCAAGAAGAATAAATAAATGGTATCTAGACTGGGAATTAAGAAGTAAAATTCTCACTATTTTCAGGTTACATGATTTAATGTGTAGATAACCCTAAATATTCCACCAAAAAAGTATTAGAAATAATAAATACAGTAAAGTTGAAACATACAAAAATCAATATAAAAATGGGTTATGTTTCTATATATTAACAATGAAATATCAGAAAGAGAAGTTAAGAAAACAATTGCATTTACAATCTCAACAAATGGAATAAAATACCTAGGAATAAATTTAACAAATATGTGAAGGACCAGTACACTGAAAACTATAAGATACTAGTATTATTGAAAGAAATTTAGAAAGCTATAAAGAAATGGAAAGATGCCCATATAACCTAAAGAAATCTACAGATTCGATGCAATTTCTATCAAAATCCCAATGGCATTTTTCACAGAAACAAAACAAAACAAAAATCCTCAAATTATTATTCAATTACAAAAGACCTCAAATATCCAAGCAACCATGAATAAAAAGAATGAAACCAGAAGTATCACACACCCCAATTTCAAACTATACTACAAGGCTATAGTAAGCAAAATAGTATGGCATACACAGAAAAACACATAGACCAGTAGAACTGAATTGAGAGCCCAGAAATAAATGCACATATTTATAGGCAACTAATTTATGACAAAGGAGCCAAAAATATACAATGCAGAAAGAAAAATCTCTTCACTAAATAGTGTTTGAAAAACTGGACAGCCATATGCAAAAGAATAAAACTACACCACTATCTTAAACCATACTCCCAAATTAACTTAAAATGGATTATATGCTGCAGAGTAAGATCTGGAACAATAAAATACATAAGGGGAAAAAAAATCACATAGGCACTAAGCTTCTGGACATTGATCTTAGTAATGTTTATGTGGATTTGACTCCAAAGGCAAGAGGAAGAAAAGCAAAAATAAGCAAATAGGACTACATCAAACTAAAAAGCTTATGCAAAGCAAAAGAAGCCATCAACAAAATAAAAAAGCAACCAACCAATTAATATAAGCTATTTTTAAGTGATACTTCCAATAAAGGGTTAATATCCAAAATATATAAGTAACTTCTACAATTCAACAACAACAAGAAATCAATTTGATTAAAAATGGGCAGCAGATTTAAATAGATCTTTTCCCAAGGAAAACATATAAATGGCCAACAGGAATATGAAAGATGAAGTTAAACTTCACTAGTTATTAGAGAAATGTAAATCAAAACCGCAATGAGATATCACCTCATACTTGTAAGAATAGCTATTATCAAAAAGACAACCAATACAACCAATAACAAGTGTTGGAGAGGATGTGGAGAAAAGGGGAACCCTCATACAATGTTGGTGGGATTGTAAATTGGTGCAGCCGCTATCAAAAACATTACAGAGGTTTCTCAAAAAATTAAGAATAGGAATTCTATATGATCTAACCATTCCTCTTCTGGGTATTTACCCCCCAAATATGAAAGCACTATTCAAAAAGATATATGTACTCCTATGTTTGCTTCACTATTATTAACAACTAGAGGCCTGATGCACAAAATTTGTGCAAGAGGCTCAGCCCCCACCGTCGCTGCAGCCACCTCTGCCTTGGCCCCCACCACCGTGGCTTCATCTGGAAGGTCATCCAGAAAGACATCTAGTCTAATCAGCATATTATGTTTTTATTATTATAGATTATTATAGACTAGAGGCCCGGTGCACGAAATTCGTGCACGGAGGGGGGTTGTCCCTCAGCCCAGCCTGTACCCTCTCCAATATGGGACCCCTCAAGGGATGTCCGACTGCCCGTTTAGGCCCGATCCCAGGGATCGGGCCTAAACGGGCAGTCGGACATCCCTCTCACAATCCAGGACTGCTGGCTCCCAACTGCTTGCCTGCCTGCCTTCCTGATTTCCCCTAACCGCTTCTGCCTGCTATCCTGATCACCCCCTAACCACTCTGCTGCCAGCCTGTTTGCCCCCAACTTCCCTCCTCTGCCGGCCTGGTCACCCCTAACTGCCCTCTCCTGCAGGGTTGATCACCTCCAACTGCCCTCCCTTGCAGGCCGGGTGCCTCCCAACTGCCCTCTCCTGCTGGCCATTTTGTGGTGGCCATCTTGTGTCCACATGGGGGCAGGATCTTTGACCACATGGGGGCAGCTATATTGTGTGTTGGAGTGATGGTCAATCTGCATATTACTCTTTTATTAGATAGGATAGAGGCCTGGTACAGGGGTGGGGGCCAGCTGGTTTGCCCTGAAGGGTGTCCCGGATCAGGTGGGGGTTCCCTTGGGGCGTGGGGCAGCCTGAGCGAGGGGCCTGTGGTGGTTTGCAGGCGGGCCACGCCCCCTGGCAACCCAAGCAGAGGCCCTGGTATCTGGAATTTATTTTCCTTCTACAATTGAAACTTTGTAGCCTGGAGCGGAGCCAAGCCTGGGGCTCCCTCCGAGGCCGGCAGCCATTTGTGTTGGGGTTATAATTGAAACTTTGTTGCCTTAAGCGGGTGGGCCCGGCCAGGGTGTGCGGAAAGCTTTGCTTCCCCTGTTGCCGGCGGCAACCCTGGCCTGCTCTCTCAAGCTCCATTCTGCCGCCATTTGTTTGAATTTGTTTACCTTCTATAATTGAAACTTTGTAGCTTGAGTGGAGGCTTAGGCCTGGCAAGGGCAGGCGGAAAGCTTGGCTTCCTCTGTTACCTAGGAAACCTTGCTCTCTGTGGCTGTAGCCATCTTAGTTTGGGTTAATTTGCATGCTGGGTCTGATTGGCTTGTGGGTGTGTCAGAGGTATGGTCAATTTGCATATTTATCTATTATTAGGTAGGATAGCCAAGACAAGGAAAATACTGCCATGTACAACAACATAGATGGGTCTTGATAGTATTATGCTCAGTGAAATAAGTCAGATGGAAAAGGACAAAAACCATATTATTTCACTCATATGTAGAATATAAAACCAAAAAGTAATAAACTAACAAAACAAACAAAAACAAACTCATAGATACAGACAACAGAATGATGGTTACAAGAAGAGAAGGATGGTGGGGAGAAGGCAAATTGGGTAAAAGGGGACAAATATATGGTAACAGAAGGAAACTAGACTTTAGATGGTGAGCACGCAATAGAGTATACAGATATCAAAATATAATGTTGTACACCTGAAATTTATATAATGTTATTAACAAATAATACCTCAATAAATTTAAATTTAAAATAGTTTTACCCACTAGTTATGTGTTAGCACGTCACAAATATTCTGTGCCCCAGTATATTAATTTCCAAAAGAGGGACATGAATACTTTTGCTTATAGGATGAGTCTTAAAATTGATAAACGAGAATATAAATGAAATAACTTTGTAAATATAATCAAATAAGTATTTTTAATTATTTTTTTTAATGTTGAGATGGATTTAATTCAATAAAATCACTTGAATTTTCTCTCACTCGATTGTACCTAACTCCCATGGTCCCAAATCTCCAGCTTGTGTCTGCTTTCTTACTGGGTGTTCCTTAGTACTTCAAAGCCATATCAAGGCTTCTTTGCATTATTATCCTATTTTCTTTCTCTTTTCCTCTCCCTCTTCCTTTCCCTTCCCTTCACTCCCTTCCCCTCCCCCCATCTCTCTCACACACATATAACAAAAAAAATTACTGACTTCAAATAATTTTCTTTCCTTGTTTCCTAGAATCCTATGTATTATTTGAGGCCCGGTGCATGAATTCATGCATGGGTGGGGTCCCTCCACCTGGCCTGCGATCAGGGCTGATCAAGGCCGTCTTGCCCAGTCCTGATCAGGGCTGATCAGGGCTGATCAGGGACGGTGGCCAGGGAGGGACCAGGGGAGAGTTCCAGGGCGTGTCCGGCCCCCTCTCACCCAGTCCCAATTGGCCAGACCCCAGTAGCAAGCTAACCTACAGGTCGGAGCATCTGCCCCCTGGTGGTCAGTGCATATCATAGCGACCAGTAGGTCAACCACTCAGTTGGACACTTAGCATATTAGGCCTATAGATAGATGATGATAGATAGATAGATAGATAGATAGATAGATAGATAGATAGATATAGATAGATAGATAGATATCTCGATTGGTTTCCTGGACTAATTACAAACACTGCCACTATTAGAAAGTCAGTATTCATTCTCAAAACTATGCAGTTTCCAATCCTTTAAGAAAGTCCTGGGTTGATCTTCCCAGGTCCTCAGCTCCATAACCTTAGTTATATATAGCTAATTGATGTTTTTGGATGCTGCACTTGCTGTTCAAAATGCAATGTCTTGAGTCATATTCCCATAGATCCCAATTTAATAGGTTTACTGCATCCATGCATAAAATCTTGAAAAATAATTCTTAGAGATTTTTGAAGCAGATGGTCCTCATACCATAATATGAAAAACAATCAACTCTTTATAGAACACCTAACATTGAGTCATTCACCAGTCCCCCAGTCATACCTTTGCTCTTACTATTGCTTCTCTCAAGAATGCTCTTTCAACTCTGATAATGCAAATATTACTAATTTTTGAGATCCACCATCTTAAATGAAGCCTCCCAGTCCACAGTTGTGCCCTTTTCCATTGAACAAGATATGGGACATTATCAGCACGGGGCTATAAATCCTAGTATTGAGTGATTATAGAGTCTCTATGCTTCATAAACTGAATATTTACATCCAAGTCTGTGGCCTTGAGTTAAGTTTGCTATATGACCTGTAAACTGGGTAAACTAATAGAAAAGTAAACAATACTCAGCATCTGATTGGTGATGGGAGTAACTCATAGAAACTGGAAAGGAGGACAGTCAACAGTGTCAAAACCAATGATTAAAAATGATAAGTAAACAAATAGAAATAGTTGTAAGCTAGAAAATTATACAAGTTCAGTAAGGTCTAGTCAAGAGATAATACCACAATGGTTTCAGCGAAAAAGGTGGCTGGTTACATAATTACCTAAGTGAGTTTGTCTAGTTGGTGTAGGTTATAGAAAGGAGACATGAGCTAAGAGTAAAGCTGACAGTGACACATGAGAAGAATAGAAGTCATGGATACAGTTAATAAGTGCCAAAATAGGGATTTAAACCCATATCAACCTGATTTCACTATACTAGTGGATTTTCAAACCTTAGTGTGACTTGGAATATAATTCAAGAGGTATAGACCTGGGCCCAGGAATGTGCATCTAAAATACACCCCTCTAGGTATAGACGGGCAGTCTGTAAATCATATGTGAGAAACAGCTGCTCACTGTTTGCTTGAGGCACTATTTCTCTCCCTCTCCCTATTTCCATGTTAGTCTTTCAGAGATACCCAACTACCTAGCAAGCTCAAGCATTACAAAAATAAATTTTATGACCTCTTTCCTCTTTTATCCATCTTTTCAAGCTCTGGGTTCTTAAAGTTAGACTCCTTTAAACTTCATAAAAGATAAGAGATAGCTTGGTAGTTAGTGGTTTCTCTGGGGCATACCAGATCCAAAATCCTTAAGCTCATAAATACATTGTGTGTGTTTTTGTTAAAGTTAGACATCATCATTATCATCATCATCATCATTACCACCACCATCATCATCCTCAACTTACATTTTATTGAGTGCCCTGTATGTGCTAGGCACAGTGTAAAATGTATCACATTTTCCATTAAACTTTATAAGACATCTGTAAAGTTGATATTATTATCTTTATTTGACAGATAAATAGATTCTCTAAGAGGGATAAGTTAAGTAATTCACAAAAACTACCAGTAAATGGTAGTTTAAACCACTACATGGAATTTGAACCCATGAGGCCTGAATTGAAAGTCTGTGTTCTTGATTGTGCAACACTACAGTCTGTGAAAACACAGATGTTTCATGATTATTTGGCAACTCACAAATATCTGAAATAACAACTGGCATGGGTCAAAAACTGCCACAAAAATATTAAAGGAAAAGGACCTAGTCCAAAGCCCAGAATTATATTCTGTCATGATAGTAGAACATGCCTGACAAATCTTCATGACCAAGCTTATACAGACATAATCATGTATATTTGTGCCTCAAAGATTCAGAGATGTTTAATGATTTAATGGAAGATTTAATTGGAAAAAAGATGAATAATTCCAGTTAAGTCTCTTCTAAGAATTTTGACATTTCCATAACTTCTATTTGTATGTTAAATATCATATGTCCTGTCACAAAACAAGTATTTCCATTTTAGTGGAATAAAACTCAATGGAAAACATTTTGTGGTGACAAATTATAAAACAAGATAATAAAAAAATCACATGTACTGGCTGCATATAGATACAAAATAATCAGAACAACATTGGAAGAAAAGAATAATTAAAATCTTAAAAAAGAAAAGTTGCACAACTTTTTATAAATACACTTTGCAAAATATATCACAGACAACTAAAGACAAAGCAAAAAAAACACATTTCTCTATGCACAATGAAGAACTGATTTTATAATGTTTGCTTTATTATTTTTAGAAAGTGAGCAAGTTAAGGTACTTCTACTTTGCTGCAAACTATTTGTAATGGGAACCTTCTTCACGTGCAATTTGAGAAATTTAGAAAGGACGATCAAGGGACTACATATGTTTCTGTGACCTGCTTCAGATAGCCTGTGAAAAAAGAGATAATTCTGGGCCATGGAAAGAGCCTAGGCAGTGGAGTTAAACATTCATATTAAAGTCAATCATATATTAAATAATGGTGGTCTAGAGACGTAAGATTTCTCAACAAGATATTCAAAAACACAGAGATAATTAATATTGGCTTGCCAAATTAGTAAGTACAAAAGCAAACAACTGCTAAAATTTCTGTGGACTCCACAATTACCAGTTCAAACGCATACTCTCTTTATCATCATTAATAGTAGTTTCCTTCTGCCCTTCTCATTCAAATAATGATAATTTAAAAGTCTTAGGTATGAATCTTGACTCTGCAAATTTACTGGTTTTAAGAAATTGGCCAAAAGATGGGTAGAAGATTTACTGGGATGATCATTTTGTAAAGTATATAAATGTCTAATCACTATGTTGTACACCTGAAAGTAATATAATGCTATATGTCAAGTATAATTGAAAGTAATTTTAAAAACACCTTAGCCAAGTTATTCAAATATTTGAAGATTTGGTTTTGCTATATGTAAAATGGCATAATATGTCTACTTCATAAAGGTAAGGACTAAATGAGAATAGGAATGTGAAGTGCATGGATTTGAGCCTGGCACTCCAAAGTCACTCAATAAATAAAAAGTATTTCCACGCCTATTTCTTCCTTTTCTCTTACCCATTCTTCAAAATCAGGCAAAAGTCCTAAATTTCCTAGAATATGTTTTAGGCACACTGATTTGCCTTGTATCTGAATTTTTATAGAAGTAGTTTCTAATCTGTGTTCCAGAGATTACTATGGGGAAGAAAAATTATTGTAAAAGGCCTACAAAGCTCTAAGTACACAAAGAAGTTTCTACAAACTGAAAGAGTAAGTCGTGCACTGAAATATACAACTATGTTTTTCAAAATGTATAAATACTGTTTTGTAAATTAAAATGTAATTTTATTTCAAGGTGTTACCAAATTAATGGTAGCGTTTTGTTACTATTTATTTTCTTAATCAATGGAGAGTAAAAATTCAATTACTATTATTTATACTCTGAAAAGCTAGATTCACTATCACAAGTGGCTCTATAGTTGTATGGGGTGCTTCCATTGTTTCAACTGGACTAGGGTGAAAGAAGTGAGGCACTCAACTGAAGTGAAAACTTAAGGGGTACCAAAAAGCTTAGTCATCAAGATAAATAAGATTTTAAAGAAAATTTTAAAATAAACATTAATGCAAATATATATGATGACCAAAAATGCCAAATTTCAAATAAAGACATGATGTGACAGGGCCAAGATTATAGTGAAGTGAATTAAGTGAGTCAGATAAGTGCAGCGTCAAACTTTGGTTCATAAACATAGTAAGAATTTGACCCTTCATGTCTAAAGAAGAAAAAAAAAACTGTTTCTATTTCATAATAAGTGCTCATTAAAATGTTCATCTGGACCTCTGAAAGAATAGGCAAATCCATGCCATTAGTGCTTTCAGGAAGAAACATCTGCTTTTGACGTGCAAAAAAACAGAGCAAGCATGGGGGAGAGAAAGAGAAGGTATGAGAACAGAGAGAGATGGGTATGCATGTTGAAAGTCTGAATTTACAAATAGAACAAAACAGCTCTGTGAGAGTATTAAGCAGCAAAAGTCTTGTTCAGAAAGGCTGACAGCTGCCATACATTTGTTTTCCAAAAGGCAAGTGTCATCATCTTCTTTATCATCATCATATCATCCTATCTAATAAAAGAGTAGTATGCAAATTGACCATACCTCTGCTACACCCACAAACCATGCCCACAAGTCACACCCACCAGCCAATCAGGAGCGAATATGCAAATAAACCTAACCAAAATGGCTGTGGCCACAGAAAGAGCAGGAGGGAGGCTTGGGTTTCCCCAGCAATAGAGGAAGCCAAGCTTTCCGCTTGCCCTTGCCGGCCCAGGCCTCCGCTTAAGGCTACAAAGTTTCAATTATAAAAGATAAATAAATCCCAACAGAAATGGCTGCCACCACAGAGCAAGCAGAAGGCTTGGCTCCACTCCAGGCTACAAAGTTTCAATTGTAGAAGATAAATAAATCCCAGATCCCAGGGCCTCTGCTTGGGTCACCGGGGGGTATGGTCAGCCTGCAAACCACCATAGGCCCCTCACCCAGGCCGCCCCACACCCCAAGTGAACCCCCACCCTGATCCAGGACACCCTTCAGGGCAAACCAGCTGGCCCCGACCCATGCACCAGGCCTCTATCCTATCTAATCCTATCTAATAAAAGAATAATATGCAAATTGACTATCACTCCAACACACAAGATGGCAGCCCCCATGTGGTCAAAGATGATTGCCCCCATGTGGACACAAGATGGCCACCACAAGATGGCCAGCAGGGGAGGGCAGTTGGGAGGGACCAGGCATGCAAGGGAGGGCCGGCCAGCAGGGGAGGGCAGTTAGGAGGGACCAGGCCTGCAAGGGAGGGCAATTGGGGGTGATCAAGCCTGCAGGGGAGGGCAGTTAGAGGTGACCAGGCTGGCAGAGGAGGGAAGTTGGGGGAGACCAGGCCTGCAGGGGAGGGCAGTTGGGGGGGGGGACCCAGGCCTGCAGGGCAAAGCAGTTGGGGGTCCAGGCCTGTAGGGGAGGGCAGTTAGAGGCAAACAGGCTGGCAGGGGAGCAGTTAGGCATCAATCAGGCTGGCAGGGGAGTGGTTAGGGGATGACCAGGCTGTCAGGCAGAAGTGGTTAGGGGCAATCAGGAAGGCAGGCAGGCAAGCAGTTGGGAGCCAGCAGTCCTGGATTGTGAGAGGGATGTCCGACTGCCCGTTTAGGCCCAATCCTACTGGGATCGGGCCTAAATGGGCAGTCAGACATTCCTCAAGGGGTCCCATATTGGAGAGGGTGCAGGCTGGGCTGAGGGACACCCCCCGCCCCTCATGCACAAATTTCATGCAACCGGGCCTCTAGTTTATTGAATATTTACTGTGTGCCAAGCACAACACTGAGAGCTTCATCTTATTTAGTCATCACAGTGATTCCATGTTATATATGTAATTTTATTACCCTCATTTTATTAACTGAATTTCAGAGGGAATTAAATTGCTTGTACCCTAATATACAGTGCTGTACTTCATAAATGATTTTAGGGATAATATTAAATTATCCAGGTATAACAATAATAATAATAACAAAAATAACAAATATTGAACAGTTCTTGTTTTAAGCACTGTGCTACACATATTGTCTCATTTAAAGTTTATGACAGCCAAGTAATGTATGTAGGTATTATTATCCTGTTTCTACCGTGGCTTAGAGTGGGGGAGAGAAAGAGAAAGAGAGAGAGAGGATACTTGAAATAACTGTTTAGGCCCAAGATGAAGCAGTTTCTTCCCAGGATGACATGTCAGCAAACCAAAACTCACATAACTTTCATGTCCCTGAAAATACTTTACTTGACCAGAAACTCAGTATATCCAGTCAGCCGATCCCTAAACGCCAAGCCAATTCTGTGCCTCCTCACGCCAACAAGGTTGACTATGTGGCCTCAAACAATTAGATAGTTTTCTATATTTCTCTTCCTTATTCTTTATTCTTCATCCTATAAAGCTTCCTGCCTTCCATACCCTTTTTGCATTTCTCTGAATGAAGACCTTTTGCTTTATGAGATATTAAATAAAATTTGTTTATGTCCCTTAAATTGTCTTCTTTAATAATTTATATATATAAACACACACACACACAATATATGAACATATATATATATCTCACATCTACTACATGCAAGGTATTATGTTAAGTACCACATACATTATCTCATGTGATTTAATTTTCTAGTTCCCAGGGAATAGTGATACTGTAATTTTGTATCCAAAGCTGCCACTTTCACAACTGGGATTTTCTAACAGCTTGGCATTAAATTTTATCTTACTGAGTTTCATATATACTATAAGACTCTGAATGGTTCTCCTAGAGATATTACAGCTATAACTTATGGAGACTGATAAAGTTTACAAAACCAGAACCAAGGAAGACTCTTGGAATTTAAATGGAAAACATTTGTGTTTTAATCACAAAACAAATTAGCCACCATTGTTGGATAGTTATTTTGGCAACAACTATATGTCATTTTTCTACACCAACAATCAATTTTCTGACACCAACTGGGTTTCCAAAAACACATTTCTGACACTACATTAGTTAGATCAGATGTCACAAATTAGAGGGCTCAGTCTAATAAGACTGCCCCCAATTCCAATGATAGCCACAAGTGAGGCTCCCAGGTGACCCACCCTTCTGCCTGGCCAATTATAAATTCAAGGGTTCCCACAACCCTCTCTTCAGGATAAATACTTTACTTGAACAATTCATGGAAGTCAGGAATGTACTCTCTTTGCTATTAGTTTATTATAAAGGATACAAATGAGCAACCAGATGAATAGGTACATAGGGTGAGATTTGGAAGGGTCCCAATTGCAGGAGCCTCTGTTCCTGTGGAGTTAGGGTGCAACACGCTCCTGGAACATGGACATATTCACCAACTTAGAAGCTCCCTAAACACTTTTGGGGGTTTCACTTTGTAGGCATGATTGATTAAAACACTGACCCCTAGTGATTGAACTCAATCTGGCCCCACTCTCTCCAGAGTGAAAAGTTCCAATCCTCCAATACTTTGGTTCCTTTGGAGACTATCCCACATCCTGAAGCTACCAAAAGGCCCTAACCTGCCAAGAGCCACTTCATGAGCATAAACTCATACTGGGTTGAAAGGGGCTCATTATGGATAACAAAAGGCACTGGCATTATTCATAAAACTCCACTGTGTTTTAGAAGTTCTGTGCCAGGAGCCAGAGACAAAGACCAAATATATATGGGTGTATTATACCACAATGGTATTCTAAAAATTATAATAAGTCATTTTGAAAATTAACACATTAATTTTTCGTAAATTGAATATTCTGTTTTGAACTTAACTATACTTAACTTTTCAGCAAATAGTTGACTAGTTCATCACAAAATTGATGACACCATCATCATTTAATAGCTATCAATTTAGTTCATAACTGCTGGAAGCTGGTATGAGTTAGGAATCCCCTTTCCAATTAAGTATAGTATGGAGGAAAAGGGGCCACATACTAAACCTGACAAGATCAGGGGAGGCCTTCCTCATGGCTTTACAAATTCATAAACCTAAAATAACCACAAAGGATGGTCTGAAATTAAAACCTTTTAACTAAAAGTAGTTCATACTGAGTAGTCATGTCCTAGGCCAACATCTTCCCTGACAAATGTCAATCTTTACCTTAACTGAGCCTGTCTATTGTCTTTTTGTATCTACAATAACATATGTTGGGAATGTCTAATTTTCCTTTTTCTGGACTCCTCAATGCACAGGCACAAATACCCTCATTGCCATTACATTAATTGTTGACTGTTAACTATCCTATACCCACCTATGTAAAAGAAACATGTGTTTATCATTTTACTTTTTATCCAATCTCTGAGGTTTCCCCAGTTTACTTTCTTCCTAATATATCACCAATGGATTACATGTAACCCACTTACATCTCCTCTTTTGATTTTAATGTATAAAATAAGGTGCAAAACTGCCATTCTCTGGAGAATTATCTCAATTTGTTGAGGTTTTGCTTCCTGGCAATTGTCAACAGTTTGGATCAAATAAACTCAGAAAAATTCTCTATTAGGTTTGAATGTTTCATACATTGACAATAGTAACAAGTCAACTGCTTTCTAGCAGAGGACAAAATCCCATAATAAAGTTTACTATTTAGTTTAAAACCTTAGGTTCAGATATAAATGGTTACAAAAAGAAAGTGTCCAAAACTATAACATAACTTCTCTATTCTAAAAATGACAACAGATACCAATGCCTTCAGAGGCATTGTAATTGCAAATTTATTTATGATTACATCTTTAATATCCTAATTTTCTATTAAATGTATGCTTAATGAAAGTAGGGTATAGGTCAATCTTATTCACTGCCAAATCTCCAGGGCCTAGCACAGAGCCAAATACATATAAAATGCTTGAAATATACTTAATGAATGAATAAATGAATTACTATATGTTCACTCATTCTAGTATACACATTTTCTAGTTGAGGTCAGTGAGGTTCACAGAAAGTAGGGGACCTGTAACATAGCTCTATGAATGGAGGAACTAAAACTGAATTTCTTACTCCAAATCCAGTTTACTTTCCATTACATATCCAGAAATTCCCTAATTACTAGTACCCCCATGTTATTTAATCATTTGCACCTCCTTCATAGCCTGTGGAAATTAATTCTCAGCAGCAGAGATAAATATGCATCACAGACTTCCTTGTAAAAGAGTTAATCAGTTATCTGTGTTCCTTTCAAAAGAAGACCACTATTCCATACAGACCACTCAGGACTCCCAAACTTCAGTAATAGTTAATCTTAAAACCTCTAAGTCCTATATGTAACTCAAAAGCTATATGTCATGTGTCACAATGTCATTTTGTTGAAAAAATTAGAATTACACACCCAAAACATATGAACAAAGTAAAATGGATTAACATTATTACTGGATAAAATTGACTATTTTTCTTGTAAATACTAGGAAATGTCTATATATGTTCATGTAACATCACTGTAATTGTATATTTTAAAGCCTTGGCATATAAAATTGCCTGCTTGGTGAAATATATAAGAGAAACTGAAGCTACATGATCACAGTTTATTTTATAACTAGAAGCCCAGTGTATGATTGAATCATGCACATGTAGGGTCCCCTACACGCTTTCGCTTTTCGCGGTGGAGCTGGGTGCCTGTCCGCTGGTGCACCAGGCCTTTCAGAAGCCTCCGGCTCACGGAGGCTTCTGAAAGACCTGGTGCCGGAGCAGACAGGCACCCAGCTCCCCCGCTTTTGATGGTCCGCGGCCGCTAAGGGGGGCTACCCTGCTGTTGAGAGGTGCAGGGGGCGGGACTCCTGCCCCCTGCGCCTCTCAACGGCCGCTGAGGGGGGCTGCCGCGGACACCTGGCTACCCTGCCGTTGAGAGGCGCAGCTGGGTGTCCGTGGCAGGCCCTCTCAGCGGCCGCGGATCTGGCCGTTGAGAGGCACAGGGGGTGGGAGTCCCACCCCCTGCACCCCTCAACAGCAGGGTAGCCCCCCTCAGTGGCAGTGGATCCATGCCTCTCAATGGCCGGATAGACCACCCCGAGTCCCGCCCCCCAGCCTCCTGCCGCCCAATCGTGGGCGTAGCAGAGTGATGGTAATTTACATGTTACTCTATTATTAGATAGGATAACTTCTGTAAATTGCTAGAGAGTTCAGAAACCCAAGAAATGAGATAAGCATGTTATCATGTGGGTTAATGCTCCAAGCATTAGTTTACTTTGCACTGTACTCAGACCACTCTTGGCTTAGGCTAGTTAAAGCAAGTCTAGCTTACATGAATTAAAAAAAGAACAATAGAATTTTAATTCCATGATTACGAGTATTTGCAAGTAAATGTTATTTCTTAAAACTTAAAAGTAAATGAAATTATTGTGCCTTTTATTATTTTTTAAATATATTTTATTGATTTCAGAGAGGAAGTGAGAGGGTGAAAGAGTTAGAAACATTAATGATGAAAGAGAATCTTCAACTGGATGCCTCCTGCACTTCCCACACTGGGGACTGATCCCAAAACCTGGGCCTGTGCCCAAACTGGGAATCGAACCCTGACCTCATGTTCATAGATTGATACTCAACCACTGAGCCAAACAAGTCAAGCATCATTGTGCCTTTTGGATACATATCAAGACAGCAAACAAAAATAAGTCATTTCTAAATTAAAATTAAAGAAAATGAAAGAATTAGCTAAAGAACATATGTACATAACCCATGGACACATACAATAGTGTGGTAAAGGTCAAGGGAAGGGGAGGCAGAGGTGGGTAGAGGTTGGAAAAGAGGAAAATGGGGGACATCTGCAATAGTGTTAACATTAAAAACTTTTAATACAAATTTTTTAAAAACACAAAACTGGTTTCCTTTAGGCTAGGAAGTTGTCACCAGTCCCATCTGATAGTTTATTCAAGAATTTTTGTGCATTCTTCACATAGATTAGATTCCCAAGGGTTTTGCAAGCCACGAGACAGGCTCTCTGCTCTGAAATAGACCCAACAGAGTGAGGATATATGTTAGTAGGAAATGTACAAAAGGAAACATTTTATTTGCTTTTAAGAAGAAAGATAAAATAAAACTCTCAAATAAGAGACTGATTGCTTTAGCAATGGCTCTGGTGATCTCCAGATCAAAATAAAATAGGGGAGTTCCATTCTCTGTACTTGTTCTTCAATAAGTCTCCACCTTTGATATACCACTTTCTGCCCATGGATTTGTTCTTCGATTCTGGGAAACAAAGAATCCAAGTTCCAGACCAAAAATTTGGTATCAGATGCATCCACACAAAATCAAGAAGGTAAAAAAAGTGAAACAAAAGGTAAGATTCTGATTGTCTCCCCTGAAGTCACAGCTCTGTTTTTTATCTACATCGTGCTTTTCATGTTGAAAGCCCTCCATGAACCCTGAGTAATTAATCTTTGCCTTCTGCCTGCGAGTTATCTAGCATTTCAGAAGGAAAGATATGTCACCGGGAAATGAGAGATGAACATTGCGTGGTGAAACTTCACAAAAACTACAACGACAGCACCCACCGAACAGCTGCGAACCCGAGAACACCGGTCCCCAAGTGGTGCAAGCACGCGGATTCAGAGGAGCTCTACACTCCGTCACGGAAAGGAGAGAGAGAACTACATAACCAGACACCCGGAGAGGAGAGATCATGGGAAGACAAAAAAACTAGCCCGCATATGAAAGAAAAGCAGGCATCACCAGAAAAGGAAGAAAACTAAATGGAGGCAAGCAACCTGTCAGAGAAAGAATTCAGAGAAATGGTCATAAGGTGGATGAAAAGAATGGAAGACAAATTCAACAATATGTGTAAGAACCAAAAGGAAATGAAGAAGAACCAAGAAGAAATAAAAAATGACATTGCTGCTGTAAATAACTCAATAGAAAGCATCAAGAGTAGACTAGAAGAAGCATAGGACTGCATCAGTGAGCTAGAAGACAGGAAAGGAAAAAATACCCAAGAAGAGCAGCTTCTAGAAAAAAAAAATTAAAAAGCAGGAGGAAAGACTAAGGGAACTTAGGGACAACACGAAACAAAACAACATCCGCATAATAGGGGTACCAGAAGGAGAGGAAACTGAGCAAGGAATAGAAAACATGTTTGAAGAAATAATGACAGAAAACTTCCCTGATATAGGGAAGAAAAAACCCTCACAAATCCAAGAAGATCACAGAGTCCCAAGCAAAATGAACCCCAAAAGACCGACGCGAAGGCACATTATAATTAAATTGGCAAATACCAATGACAAAGTAAGAATCTTAAAAGAAGCCAGAGAGAGACAGAAAGATACATACAAAGGATCCACCATCAGAATAGCGATTGATTTCTCAACAGAAACACATCAGGCCAGAGGGAAATGGAATGAAATATATAAAGTCATGCAAAGGAAGGGTCTGAATCCAAGAATATTGTACCCAGCAAAGCTATCAATCATAATTGAAGGTGAAATTAGGAGCTTCGCAGACAAAAAAAGGACTAAGGGAGTTTATCACCACCAAACCAGCAATGCAAGAAATGCTAAAGGGTCTGCCATTAAAAAAAAAAAGAAATAGGAAGCAAAGAAGGAACACAGGGGTAAAGAATAAATATTGTGACAAACAAGTACCTATCAATAATAACTTTAAATGTAAATGGATTAAATGCCCCAATCAAAAGACATAGGGTAACAGATTGGATAAGAAAACAAGACCCATATATCTACTGTCTACAAGAAACCCACCTCAGAAAAAAAAAGACGCACACAGACTGAGGGTGAAGGGATGGAAAAAGGTTTTACAGGTGAGTGGAAATGGAAAAAAAGCTGGGGTAGCAATACTTATATCTGACAAATTAGATCTCAAAGCGAAAATCATAACAAGTGATAAGGAAGACAACTTCATAATACTAAAGGGAAAAATGCAACAAGGAGAAATAACTCTGGTAAACATATATGCACCCAAATACATAAAAAAACTTCTGGAGGATATCAAGGGAGAGATTGACAGCAGTACAATCAGAGTAGGAGACTTTAATACCCCACTATCACCATTGGACAAATCCTCTAAACAAAAAATCAGCAAAGAAACATCCATCCTAAATTATTCACTAGACCAGTTGGAATTAATTGACATCTTCAAAACAATTCACCCCAAAGACACAGAATATGCATTCTTCTCAAGTGCACATGGGTCATTTTCAAAGATAGACCATATATTGGGTCATAGGCAAAGTCGCTTCAAATTCAAGAAGATAAAAATCATATCAAGCATCTTCTCAGATCACAGTGGCATAAAACTGGAATTCAACAACAATAGAAACAATCCAAAAAAATCAAACACATGGAGACTAAATAACTTGCTATTAAACAGTGACTGAGTTACCAGAGAGATCAGAGAAGAAATAAAATACATCATGGCAACAAACGACAATGAAAACATAACAATCAAAAATCTATGGGACACAGTGAAAGCAGTCTTGAGAGGGAAGTTCATAGCTTTACAAGCCTACTGCAAAAAACAAGAAACAATGGTGATAAATTACCTAACACTACAACTCAAAGAGTTAGACAGAGTGCAACAAGAAAAGCCCAGTGTAAGCAGAAGGAAGGAAATAATAAATATCAGAGCAGAGATAAATGACATAAAGACCAAAAAAACAATACAAAAGATCAACAAAAGCAAGAGCTGGTTCTTTGAAAGGATAAACAAGATTGATGAACCTCTAGCCAGGCTCACCAAGAAGCAAAGAGAGAGGCCCAAAATAAACAAAATCAGAAATGAAAGAGGTGAAATAACAACAGACCCCACCGTAATACTAAGGACTGTTAAAAAATACGAGGAACAACTCTATTCCAAAAAACTGGACAACCTGGAGGAAATGGACACATTCCTAGAAAAATACAACCTTCCAAAACTCAATCAGGATGAATCTAAACATCTCAATAGGCCAATAACTATGGAAGAAATTGAAGAAGTCTTCAAAAAGCTTCCAGCAAACAAAAGCCCGGGGCCAGATGGCTTTACAGCTGAGTTTTACCAAACATTCAAGGAAGAATTAAAACCTATCCTCCGCAGATTATTCCAAAAAATTCAAGAGGAAGGAACATTTTCAAGCTCATTCTATAAAGCTAAGATCACCTTAATATCAAAACCAGATAAAGACAACACAATGAAAGAGAATTACAGGCCAATATCCCTCATGAACATAGATGCCAAAATCCTCAACAAAATTCTAGCAAATCAGATCCAGCAGTACATCAGAAAGATCATACACTATGACCAAGTAGGATTTATCCCAGGGATGGAAGGATGGTACAATATCCACAAATCAATAAACATGATACATCACATAAACAAATGAAGAGATAAAAACCACATAGTCATATCAATTGATGCAGAAAAAGCATTTGACAAAATCCAACATCCATTTTTAATAAAAACTCTCAGCAAGGTGGGAATAAAAGGATCATACCTCAACATAATAAAAGCCATATATGATAAACCCACAGCCAACATCATAATCAATGGGCAAAAACTAAAACCATTTCCCCTACGAACAGGAACAAGACAGGGATGCCCACTCTCACCCCTCCTGTTCGATATAGTACTGGAAGTATTAGCCATTGCAATTAGACAAGAAGAAGAAATAAAAGGCATCCAAATTGGAAAAGAAGAAGTAAAGCTGTCCTTATTTGCAGATGACATGATTCTGTACATAAAATACCCGAAAAACTCCATAAAAAAACTATTAGACTTAATAAATGATTTCGGCAAAGTAGCAGGATACAAAATTAACGCCAAGAAATCTATGGCATTTCTATACACCAATAGTGAACTTACAGAAAGAGAGAATAAGAAAGCAAGCCCATTTACCATCGCACCAAAAAACTAAGATACCTAGGAATAAACTTAACTAAGGAGGTAAAAGACCTATAAGTGGAAAACTACAGGACACTGAAAAAAGAAATAGAGAAAGACATAAACAGATGGAAGAACATACCATGTTTATGGATTGGTAGAATCAACATCATTAAAATGTCCATACTACCCAAAGCAATCTATAGATTCAATGCACTCCTGATTAAAATACCAATGGCATATTTCACAGACCTAGAAAGAGTTCTCCAAAAATTCATCTGGAATAAAAAAAGACCCCGAATAGCCACAGCAATCCTGAGAAAGAAGAACAAAGTAGGTGGGATCTTAATACCAGATTGCAAGCTGTATTATAAAGCCACTATTCTCAAAACAGCCTGGTACTGGCACAAGAACAGACATATAGACCAAAGGAATAGAATAGAGAACCCAGATATCAACCCAAACCACTATGCTCAATTAATATTTGACAAAGAAGGCATGAACATACAATGGAGTCAAGACAGTCTCTTCAATAAATGGTGTTGGGAAAATTGGACAGATACATGCAAAAAAATGAAACTACACCACCAACTTACACCATATACAAAAGTAAACTCAAAATGGATAAAGGACTTAAACATAAGATGGGAAACCATAAAAATACTAGAAGAATCCACAGGTAGAGAAATCTCAGACATATGCTGAAGCAATTTATTCACTGATACCACTCCTAGGCCAATGGAAGCTAAAGAGAAAATAAACAAATGGGACTACATCAAAATTAAAAGGTTTTGCATAGCAAAAGAAACTATTAACAAAACAACAAGAAAGCCCACTGTATGGTAGAGCATATTTGCAAATGTTATCACTGATAAAGGTTTAATCTCCAACATCTACATGGAAATTATACAACTTAATAAAAGGAAAAGAAATGATCCAATAAAAAAAAGGGCAACGAACCTAAATAGATACTTTGCGAAAGAAGACAGAAGGAAGGCCAAGAGACATATAAAAACTTGCTCAAAGTCACTAATTATCTGAGAAATGCAAATCAAAATGACAGTACGGTACTATCTCACACCTGTCAGAATGGCTATCATCAACAAATCAACAAATGACAAGTGCTAGCCGGGATGCAGAGAAAAAGGAACCCTCGTGCACTGCAGTTGGGAATGCAGACTAGTGCAGCCACTGTGGAGAACAGTATGGAGTTTCCTCAAAAAACTGAAAATGGAACTCCCATTTGACCCAGTAATCCCACTCCTAGGAATATATCCTAAGAAACTAGAAACACCAATCAGAAAGGATATATGCACCCCATGTTCATAGCAGCACAATTTATAATAGCTAAGATTTGGAAACAGCCTAGGTGCCCGTGAGCATATGACTTGATCAGAAAACTATGGCACATCTTCACAATGGAATACTATGCTGCCATAAAAAGGAGGAATTATTGCCATTTGCAGCAACCTGGGTGGAACTGGAGAGCATTATGCTAAGTGAAATAAGCCAGTCAATGAAAGAAAAATACCACATGATCTCACTCATTTGTGGATAATAAAGAACATTATAAACTGATGAACAAAAAGATAGATGCAGAGGCAGTAAAGCATCAAACAGACTGTCAAATTACAGCGGGAAGGTTAGGGAGAGGTGGGGGAGATAAGAGATCAACCAAACGACTTGTATGCATGCATATAAGCATAACCAATCTACACAAGACATTGGAGGGTGAGGGCATATATGGGAGTGGGATGGGGGGGGCAATGGGAAGATATGTACACATGTAATACCTTAATAAAAAAAATAGAAAGAAAAAAGAAAAACAAGCAGTGGGCTAGATTTGGCCCACAGGCTGCAGTTGGCTGACCCCTGTGGGGGAGTATAAAAAAAATGAGACAGTCTCTTCAATAAATGGTGTTGGGTAAATTGGAAAGATACATGCAAAAAAAAATGAAAGTAGACCACCAACTTACACCATACACAAAAATAAACTCAAAATGGATAAAGGACTTAGACATAACTCAGGAAACCATAAAAATACTAGATAAATCCACAGGCAGAGAAATCTCAAACACATGTCAAATCAATTTCTTCACCGGTACCGCTCCTATGGCAATGGAAACTAAAGAAGAAATAAACAAATGGGACTACATCAAAATAAAAAGCTTTTTCAGAGCAAAAGAAATCATCAACAAAACAACAAGAAAGCCCACCGTATGGGAGAACATATTTGCAAATGTTGTCACCGATAAAGGTTTAATCTCCAACATTTACAAGGGAGCTCGTACAACTTAATAAAAGGAAGATAAATGATCCAATAAAAAATGGGCAACGAACTAAAATAGATACTTTTTGAAAGAAGACAGAAGGAAGGCCAAGAGACATAGGAAAACATGCTCAAAGTCACTAATTATCTGAGAGATGCAAGTCAAAATGACAATGCAGTACCATCTCACACCTGTCAGAATGGCTATCATCAACAAATCAACAAATGACAAGTGCTGGTGAGGATGTGGAAAAAAAGGAACCCTCATGCACTGCTGTGGGAATGCAGACTTGTGCAGCCACGGTGGAGAACAGTATGGAGTTTCCTCAAAAAACCTAAAAATGGAACTCCCATTTGACACATTAATCCCATTTCTAGGAATATATCCCAAGAAACTAGAAACACTAATCAGAAAGGTTATATGCACCCCTATGTTCATAGCAGCACAATTCACCATAGCTAAGATTTGGAAACAGCCCAAACACCCATCAGCAGATGAGTGGATTAGAAAACTATGGTACATCTACACAATGGAATACTACGCTGCTATAAAAAAGAAGGATTTCTTACCATTTGCAGCAGCATGGATGGACCTGGAGAGCATTATGTTAAGTGAAATAAGCAAGGGAATGAAAGAAAAATACCACATGATCTCACTCATTTGTGGAAAGTAAAGAACATTATAAACTGATGAACAAAACGATAGATACAGAGGCAGTAAAGCACTGAACAGAGTGTCAAATTACAGCGGGAAGGTTGGGGAATGTTGGGAAGGAGGGGAAAGAGATCAACCGAAGGACTTGTATGCATGCATATAAGCACAACCAATGGACACAAGACATTGGGGGGCGGAGGTGGGATGAGTGCATGCGACAGGGGGTAGAGGAGGATGGGGGAAGATCAATGGGAAAAAAGGGAGATATATGTACTACTATATGTAATACTTTAAACAATAAAAAAAAGAGAACTCAGGAATCAGATTTAAATCTTATCTCCCACTTACTAGCTATGTGGCCTTAGATTTAAATATCCTCTTTGATGATAATAGTGTCATCCTGATAGAATTGTTGTGAAGATTAAATGAGCTAAAACACCTAGAATCATGCTTCTAAAATAGCATTTCTTATTTTAGTATTCT
The DNA here is from genome assembly GCF_951640355.1 of Cnephaeus nilssonii. NCBI lineage: Eukaryota > Metazoa > Chordata > Mammalia > Chiroptera > Vespertilionidae > Cnephaeus > Cnephaeus nilssonii. Next base: position 32,234,608 of record NC_137071.1, read on the forward strand.
GATTATTGAGGTTGCTGTTAGCATTGTCATCTGAGTCCATATTGAGAGAAATTTACAATGAATGCTCAGAAAACAAGAAGCAATAGACTGTATTAAGTGCTTATTATTCATGCAATCCTGTGATAAGCACTCAGTATTCAATGATGTAAAAACATGTGGGTAAATGGAAGAGAAGAGAGAAATCTGCCATGCAGAAGAATTACAAATAATTTAATAGATACTCAAGCATAACTCCCCACTCCTTGAGTTTGGGTCACACGCAGTGACTCTCTTCCAAAGAGCACAGTATGGAAAGGGGTGGAGGGCCAGCAACTCGGCAGGGAAGAGACCTGACAAACACTAACTCACCCAGATGACCAAGTTCACTAAAACCCTAACTCCAGGCAACTCATGAGAAAGACATCAGACACATCACAATTGAAGGACATTTAACAAAATACCTGACCACCACTCCTCAAAACTATCAAGGTATCAAAAATGAGGAATGTCTGAGAAACTGTCACAGCCAAGAGGAGTCTAAGGAGACAAGGACAAGTAAATGTAATGTGATCTATCCTAGAACAACCACCAAAAAAAAAAAAAAAATAGGCCATTAGGTAAAAACTAAAATAATCTGAATGAAGTGCAAATCTAGTTAAAATAATATATCATAATGGCTCATTAATTATAACAAACATACTATACTAACTAGTATGAGATATTAATAACAGGGCAAACTGGCAGTGGGGGTATATGGGAACTCTCTGTACTATTTTTGTGATTTTTTTTTAATAAATCTAAACCTGTTCTAAAAAAAAAAAAAAGAAATGTCCATATTACTCAAAGAAATCTATAAATTCTATGCAATTTCTATTAAACTACCAAAGACGTATTTCATATATCTAGAACAAATACTCCAAAAATTTACATGCAACCACAGAAGAACCCAAATAGCCTCAATATCCTTGAGAAAGAACAAAGTTGGAGGTATTACAATACCTGATATCAAACTATATTATAAGGTCATCATAATAAAAACAGCCCAGTACTGGCATAATAACATGCATATAGATCAATGGAACAGAAAAGAGAGCCCAGAAATCAACCCACAGCTATATGGTCAATTAATATTTGACAAAGGAAGCAAAAGCATAAAATGAAGTCAATATAGTCTCTTCAATAAATGGTGTTGGGAAAATTGGACAGGTACCTGCAAAAAGATGAAACTAGACCACCAACTTAAACCATACCAAAGAATAAACTCAAAATGGATAAAAGACTTAACTGTAAGTCATGAAACCACAAAAGGTCTAGAGGAAAACATAGGCAATAAAATCTCAGACATCTCTTGTAGCAATATTTTTGCTGATATGTCTCCTAGGGCAGTGAAACAAAGGAAAATTTTTAAAAATAGGATTACATCAAACTAAAAAGCTTTTGCACAGAAAAAGAAACCATCAACAAAATTAAAAAAAAAAACACAGAGTAAATAGGAGAACATATTTGCTAATGCTACATCTGATAAGAGGTTAATTTACAAAATATATAAAGAACTTATACAACTGAGCACCAGGAATACAAACAATCCAATTAAAAAATGGGCAGAATACCTAGATACTTCTCCAAAGAGGACATGCAGATGGCCAATAGACACCAAAAAAATACTCAATGTCACTAATCATCAGAGAGATGAAAATTATAACTAAAATGAGGTATCATCTCACTGTCAGGATGGCTACCATAAGTAAATCAACAAACATGTTGGAGAGGATGTGGAGAAAAGGGAACCCTAGTACACTGCTGGTGGGAATGCAGATTGGTGAAGCCACTATGGAAAACAGTATGGAATTTCCTTAAAAAAAAAAAATTGGGACTGCCATTTGACCCAGTGATACCACTTCTAGGAATATATCCTAAGTAGCCTAAAACACCAGAAAGAATAAATGCACCACTATGTTCATAGCAGCACTATCTATCTATATAAAAGCCTAAGCGACCATCACAACCGAATGGAAGACTGAACAGGCTGCATGGGGAGAACAGGCTGGCAGGGGGTTAGTGAGGGATGACCAAATGACTGAGCAGCAGGCTGCATGGTGAGACCAGGCCAGAAGGGGGGTTAGTGAGGGGCAAACAAATGACTAAGCAGCAGGTTGTGTGGGGTGATCAGGCTGGCGGGGGGGGGGGGGGCAGTGAGGGGCGACCAAACGACCGAACAGCAGGCTGAGTGGGGCGACCAGGCTGGCAGGGGGGGAAGTTGGGGGCAACCAGGCCAGCGGGGGGCGGGGCAGTTGGTGGCGACCAGGTTGGCAGGGGGGGCAGTGAGGGGCGATCAGGCTGGCAGACAGAGGTGGTTAGGGGTGATCTGGCTGGCAGGGGAGGCAGTTAGGGGCGACCAGGTGGCAGGTAGTTGAGCGATTAGGAGCCAGAGGTCCAGGATTGTGAGAGGGATGTCTGACTGCCGGTTTAGGCCTGATCCTTGGGACATCCCCCAAGGGGTCCCAGATTGGAGAGGGTGCAGGCCAGGCTGAGGGACACCCCCCCCACATGCATGAATTTCATGCACTGGGCCTCTAGTTCATAATAGCTAAGATCTGGAAATGGCCCAAGCACCTATCAGTATATGAACGGAAAAAAAAGCTGTGGTATAGTCTGACCGATGTTGCTCAGTGGTTGAGTGTCGACCCATGTATCAAGAGGTCATGGGTTCGATTCCCAGTCAGAGAACATGCCCAGGTTGTGGGTTTGATCCCGAGTAGGGAACATACAGGAGCCAGCCAACTGATGTTCTCTCTCATTGATGTTTCTGTCTCTCTATCCCTCTCCCTTCCTCTATCTTTAAAATAATAAAAATAGTTGTGTTATATTTATACAATGGATACTATGCAGCTGTAAAAAAGAAGGACCTCTTGCCCTTTGAGACAGCATGGAGGGACCTGGAGAGTATTATGCTAAGCGAAATAAGCCAGTTAGAGAAAAACAAGTATCACATGATCTCAATCATATGTAGAATCTAATGAACAAAGCAAACTGATGAATAAAATAGACTCTGAGACATGGAAGCATACAACAGACTGAAGAATCTCAGAGGGAAGGAGAGAGGGAAGGCGGGAAGAGTTTAATCAAAGAACTTATATGCATATATGCATAACCCATGGACACAGACAATAGTGCATAGTGCGGGAGAGGAACCAAGATGGTGGCAAAGTTAAACAACTAAACTGCCGCCTCCCACAACAATTTCAAAAATACAATTAAAAAACAAAACGTCTACCACCCAGAACCACGGGAAAGCTGGCTGAGTGGTAGATTTACAACTAAGAAGAGAAGGGAGCACAAACGCTGGAGAGCTGAGGTACAGAGGCACACGCGAAGTGGGCTGGCAGCGGGCGACTGGGCAAGCAGCTTTTCTTCAAACCGAAGGGAGACAAACTCCCGATCACTCTGAACTCTAGTTTCTGGGGACACACGGGGGACCCAGATGCCTACGGGGAGAAGCTGGACTCTTGGCCATCGGTCGGAGAGTGAGAGTGACTTTTCTGCAGAGGTGAAATAACAACAGACCACACCGTAATACAAAGGACTGTTAAAAAATACGATGAACAACTCTATTCCAACAAACTGGACAACCTGAGGAAATGGACATATTCCTAGAAAAATATAACATTCTAAAACTCAAACAGGAAGAATCTAAACATCTCAATAGGCCAATAACTATGGAAGAAATTGGAGCAGTCATCAAAAAGCTTCCAGCAAACAAAAGCCCAGGGCCAGACGGCTTTACAGCTGAGTTTTACCAAATATTCAAGGAAGAATTAAAACCTATCCTCCTCAGACTATTCCAAAAAAATTCAAGAGAAAGGAACACTTCCAAGCTCCTTCTATGAAGTCAGCATCAACCTAATACCAAAACCAGATAAAGACAACACAATGAAAGAGAATTACAGGCCAGTATACCTCATGAACATAGATGCCAAAATCCTCAACAAAATTCTAGCAAATCAGATTCCGCAGTACATCAGAAATATCATATACCATGACCAAGTAGGATGTATCCCAGGAATGCAAGGATGGTACAATATCCGCAAATCAATAAATGCGATACATCACATAAACAAATTGAGAGATAAAAATCACATAGTCATATCAATTGATGCAGAAAAAGCATTTGACAAAATCCAACACCATTTCTTGATAAAAACTCTCAACAAGGTATGAATAGAAGGATCACACCTGAACATAATAAAAGCTATATATGACAAACCCACAGCTAACATCATACTCAATGGGCAAAAACTAAAACCATTTCCCCTAAGAACAGGAACAAGACAGGAATGCCCACTCTCACCACTCCTGTTCAACATAGTACTGGAAGTATTAGCCATTGCAATTAGAAAAGAAGAAGAAATAAAAGGCATTCAAATTGGAAAAGAAGAAATAAAGCTGTCCTTATTTGCAGATGACATGATTCTGTACATAAAATACCCGAAAAACTCCATAAAAAAACTATTAGAATAATAAATGATTTCGGCAAGGTATCACGATAAAAAATTAATGCCAAGAAATCTATGGAATTTCTATACACCAATAGTGAACTTACAGAAAGAGAGAATAAGAAAGCAATCCCATTTACCATCGCACCAAAAAATTAAGATACCTAGGAATAAACTTAACTAAGGAGGTAAAAGACCTATAAGTGGAAAACTACAGGACACTGAAAAAAGAGATAGAGGAAGACATAACCAGATGGAAGAACATACCATGTTCATGGATTGGTAGAATCAACATCATTAAAATGTCCATACTACCCAAAGCAATCTACACCTACAGACAACTTATACAATTTAATAAAAGGAAGATAAATGATCCAATAAAAAAATGGGCAACGGACCTTAATAGAATCTTTTTGAAAGAAGACAGAAGGAAGGCCAAGAGACACATGAAAACATGCTCAAAGTCACTAATTATCCAAGAGATTCAATGCACTCCTGATTAAAATACAATGGCATATTTCACAGACTTAGAAAGAACTCTCCAAAAATTCTTCTGGAATAAAAAAAGACCCTGAATAGCCATAGCAATCCTGAGAAAGAAGAACAAAGTAGGTGGGATCTCAATACCAGATTTCAAGCTGTATTACAAAGCCACTGTTCTCAAAACAGCCTGGTACTGGCACAAGAACAGACATATAGACCAATGGAATAGAATAGAGAATCCAGATATCGAACCAAACCACTATGCTCAACTAATATTTGACAAAGGAGGCATGAACATACAATGGAGTCAAGACAGTCTCTTCAATAAATGGTGTTGGGAAAATTGGACAGATACATGCAAAGAAATGAAACTACACCACCAACTTATACCATACACAAAAATAAACTGGATACAGGACTTAAACATAAGACAGGAAACCATAAAAATACTAGAGGAATCAACAGGCAGCAAAATCTCAGACATATGCCCAAAGAACTTCTTAACTGATACTGCTCCTAGGGAAATGGAAGCTAAAGAGAAAATAAACAAATGGGACTACTTCAAAATAAAAAGCTTTTGCACAGCAAAAGAAACCATCAACAAAACAACAAGAAAGCCCACTGTATGGGAGAACATATTTGCAAATGTTATCACTGATAAAGGTTTAATCTCCAACATCTACAGACAACTTATACAATTTAATAAAAGGAAGATAAATGATCCAATAAAAAAATGGGCAACGGACCTTAATAGAATCTTTTTGAAAGAAGACAGAAGGAAAGCCAAGAGACACATGAAAACATGCTCAAAGCCACTAATTATCCAAGAGATGCAAATCAAAACGACAGTGCGGTACCATCTCATACCTGTCAGAATGGCTATCATCAACAAATCAACAAATGACAAGTGTTGGCGAGGATGTGGAGGAAAGGGAACCCTCGTGCACTGCTGGTGGGAATGCAGACTGGTGCAGCCACTGTGGAGAACAGTATGGAGTTTCCTCAAAAACCTATAAATGGAACTCCCATTTGACCCAGTAATCCCTCTCCTAGGAATATATCCTAAGAAACTAGAAACACCAATCAGAAAGGATATATGCACCCCTATGTTCATAGTAGCACAATTTACAATAGCTAAGATTTGGAAACAGCCTAGGTGCCTGTCAGCAGATGACTGGATCAGAAAACTATAGTACATCTATACAATGGAATACTATGCTGCCATAAAAAAGGAGGAATTCTTACCATTTGCAGCAACCTGGGTGGAACTGGAGAGCATTATGCTAAGTGAAATAAGCCAGTCAATGAAAGAAAAATACCACATGATCTCACTCATTTGTGGATAATTAAGAACATTATAAACTGATGAACAAAAAGATAGATACAGAGGCAGTAAAGCATCAAACAGACTGTCAAATTACAGCGGGAAGGTTAGGGAGAGGTGGGGGAAATAAGAGATCAACCGAAGGACTTGCGTGCATGCGTATAAGCATAACCAATGGACACAAAACACTGGGGTGTGAAGGCATGTATGGGAGTGGGGTGAGGGGGGGGCAATGGTAAGATATGTACACATATAATACCTTAATAGAAAAAATGGAAAAAAAAGAAAAATATCCAAAGATAGGAGATTTTTAAAATATTTTGCAAATAATTATAAGAGCTACTATGTAATAAATTAAAAAGAAATTGTGGTGGGGAGGAAATCATTTAAAGAGAAAGATTACCAATGAAAAGAATGTGATCATTTTCAATAGCATAGGATTCTCTTTCCAGAACACAATACTAAATATACAAAATTCTTTATATGTGACAATTTTTTTTGGAAATATGAATGTCACAAGCAGCATTATTAGCCAGAGTTCACAATCCTGTATAATTTTTTAATATATTTTTTTCTTGCTTAAAATATATCTCCTTTGGGACACACTCTATTATTAAACATCACACTCAACTAACTGCAAATCACTATGCATTCCTTCAAAGGCATAGAAAAGAACCAGAGATGGAGAGGGAGGAAGGAAGAGAGGGAGAGGGAGAGGGAGAGGGAGAGGGAGAGGGAGAGGGAGAGGGAGAGGGAGAGGGAGAGGGAGAGGGAGAGGGAGAGGGAGAGGGAGAGGGAGAGAGAATATACAAACACAAGAGCCAACAGTATTTCTCTTTAAGAGAAGAATTTATTTTCAATGGAAAAGGAATATTTGGTAGGACACTATTCTGGGACAATATTAAGATTTCAAAACAAAACAAGAAGCTGAGATTCTCTTGAAACCTAATCTTGGACTTCTAAAAACAAACACAAAATCCCAATTTAAACAAAAATAGAAAGCCCATTTTACCTTTACAGTTTTAACAATTTATTTTAGGCTTGGAATGAAAAATATTTTTTTTCAAAGGAACTCAAAGTACTTGCTATTAATCACATTTTTTGCTATTAATCATATTTTAAAAAATCTAAGTAACATTCTTTGGAAGTAGGGATAAGGTCATTTCTTCTGTTTTACAGAAGGGGGGGAAAAGAAAAACAGAGAGACTAACCTATTATCCTAAGGCCTTTGCTCCCCAATCCAGGTTGATTAGTACACTAATGATGAGAGAGTCCAAACAAATTACTATTAAACAACATTAAAATGCCACACCCTTAAATTCAGAGTTCTAAAACAGCTATGTTTTTTTCTATAGCAGCAAGCAGCACTCTTCATAATTTTACACAAAATATTTTTCTGAAAACTGAAACTTTTAAAGGCATTACATTAACAATAGTGTATAATTTTCATCATTGATAACACCATTATGTATCGTAAATGAACACTGCCCAATACGTGGACTTCAGGGAATTATTGATTTAAAAATGTTTAAGATGCTGATTTCAAGATTAGTTTAAATTCAATAAATCACAAGTCTCACAAAATAACCAATATATTATAATATTCCCTTATGGCATGATCTTAGAATGTACTGATCTACAAGCATAACAATATCTACCATGCTTCCTCAGAAAAGAAAAGGGGTAGAAGAGAAGAGAAAAAAATCACCAGACCTATTTCAAGCTTTCCAAACCAAGGTAGGTTGTAAGCTCTTTCAGGACAAAGACTTTGTCCTGAATTGAACATTTTATCAGCAGATATATAGAAAACATACTTTAGATAGATAACTGGTAGATCTCTACATATCATATAGTGCTTTGCCTCCTTTGCTTTAATGTTTTTTTAAAAATCTGATGTTCCTCTTCATACAAAAAGAGGTAAAAAATATCCTTCATTGGTCACACTGATTTCTACAATCTTAGTCTGAGTCTAGAACAACAAGTAATAGAAAGTAGTACTGCAGCATATTACCAAGGGAGGTTGTATATTTCCTTCTTTGGAGAGTTTACTAAAAGAAAATTGATTACAATCTTTCTGGGACAGTTCACAGGCAGTCCTTATGTGGATGGACTGGATGACCTCCTATGTTCCGTTCTATCCAGACGCTTCTGAAATTTTATTTTCAGTATGTTTGATGCTGATAAAAATAAAACAGACCAAAAGCCTTTTTTTACAATGGAGAGGGAATTTGTGTTATACTCTAGGTTCTTAATAATAAGTGGCATTAATCACAATAAAGATTAATGTTTCCCATACCCTCTATATAGATATAGTTGTTTTAGTCTACTAAAGCACCATTATAAAAATTTGAAAGCAACAATCCTATTTTAAGAAGAACGATCTGGTACTAGGAAAAGTTATACACCAGAACAACAAGACCCAACTAGATTATGATGCTTATTAACTCTTGGAAATGAGGCAACCAGTGGTGACAGAGTTTAAATTTTTGTGGTTGGGAAAGGACAATGGGGGAAACGGGGATGTATGTAATATTTTCAAAAATAAAGAATTTAAAATAAATAAATAAATAAATAAATAAATAAATAAATAAATAAATACACCTAAGACTTTTGTAAGGCATAATTGTTTACACAAACGATCAAGGCCAGGGTGATCCCAAGGTGAAGGATTACAGAGAAGTCTAAAGGCATTTTTCACACAAAGAAAAGGGCCTTAGTATGCTTCATTCCAGTATCCAAAGATAACTGGTAGAAATAGGCAATGAAGCCACAATATTTTACTTGGTATCATCACTGCTACATTTGGCTTTAATCAGAACTGTATAATAGTCATCACTTGCAACATGTTCAAATATAAGAAGAAATGGCAAATTGTGCTTATAATCTACTTTCCACACCTTTTTCTAGTGAAATGGCAGGAAAACTGAGTAAAAGTTGAATTGAACTGATAAACTATTGCTGTTTCCAGAATAGTTATTCAAGGAGGAAATCATTGTCAGGATGACTGGAAGGGGTAGAGAAAGTACTTTGGGAAATTTGTTGTGGGGCGGTAGATTGATTCCTGTGAGACAATGTACCAGAGTGCATGCAAGTAGTCCCTAAAGTATTTCTGCTTTTCAGCCCATCATATACCTCCTTTTTGCAAACATTATAGTTTAGTACCCCAAACTGACATATCCATACATCCTTCCTTATTCTGCTGGATCAGGGAGAAGGCTGAGAAATCTTTAATCCTGATCCTTTTTTGTACTGGAGGACCTTAGTCTAGAGTCTAGCTCAATGGATGGCAAAGAAAAATGTTTTCTGAATAAATTAATTTATGGTAAAAGGAAGATAATCCTCAGCACAGCCTATAGATCCAGACTTGGCAGGACCTGTCTACATAATTTATTCAAATTGTCCACCTAATTTAAAGCTGTGCTTTTACGCATCTCTGCCAAGTTTATATGGTATGTATGTGTACATATAATATTATGTTTTCTCAATTAGAAATATAGAAATATCATCAACAAATCAACAACAACAAGTGCTGGCGAGGATGTGGAGAAAAAGGAACCCTCATGCACTGCTGGTGGGAATGCAGACTGGTGCAGCCGCTGTGGAGAACAGTATGAAGTTTCATCAAAAAACTAAAAATGGAACTCCCATTTGACCCAGTGATCCCACTTCTAGGAATATAAAAGGACTAGAAACACCAAGAAACTAGAAACACCAATCAGAAAGAATATATGCACCCCTATGTTCATAGTGGCACAATTTACCATAGCTAAGATTTGGAAACAGCCTAAGTGCCCATCAGCAGATGAGTGGATTAGAAAACTGTGGTACATCTACACAATGGAATACTACGCTGCGGTAAAAAAGAAGGGGTTCTTACCATTTGCAACAGCATGGATGGAACTGGAAAGCATTATGCTAAGTGAAATAAGCCAGTCAGAGAAAGATAAATGTCACATGATCTCACTCATTTATGGATTATAATGAACAACATAAACTGATGAACAAAAACAGATCCAGAGACAGAGAAGCATCGATCAGACCGTCAAATTTCAGAGGGAAGGTAGGGGACAGAAGGGGTAAGGGGGAGAGATCAACCAAAGGACTTGTATGCATGCATATAAGCCTAACCAATGGACACAGACACCAGGGAGGTGAGTGCATGAGTGGGGTGGTGGGGGGCCAATGGGGTGATAAGGACACATATGTAATACCTTAATCAATAAAGAAAAAAATTAAAAATAAATAAAAATAAAAGCCAGGAAAAAAAAGAAATATTACACTCTCTGATTTAGAATTTAATAATTTAAATTATGTAGAATCCCAAATATCCAATTTCTTTCCATTTATTTTTCATTGTTGTTTTTTCTTTAATTGCATTCACCAGACCCCAAGTCAGTCCAGAAATCTTAAGTAAGCTATCTGCCTACTGGCCTGCCAATCCTTTACTAATTCTATCTAGCCTATTGGAAACCAGAATAGGAGTAGAGGAGGGGAACTAGATGGAAAAGACTAAATTAAAAAAAAAAAAAGATTGGTTGTACTTTCTTATGAATAAAATAATCCATTTCATAGCATGAAGTTAGAACAATATTTTCTAAAGAGTTAAACTGGTTTTTACTTAAACTTGGCAAGTATGGTAATGAAAAATGTCCAGATGTACTTCATAATTTCTATAAGAAATTCAACTTTCCTGCTTATTCTCTTACAGGGTTAACTTAAATTTACCACTAAAAATAAAGACATGTGTCCACATGGTCAACACAGACTTTATAAGACTTTATTTCTAACTAAAATTAGCAAAGGCTCTTAAACTTTAAAGATAATGTTGTCTGAAATAATTTGATTTTTCCTGATGAAATATTCATTGGAAATTTTCAGATATAAATCATAAAGATGATCATTTGGTTTCATTGTTTTCTAATCATATATATTCATCTTCTCTGTCATAATTTATAAAATATTAATTTTTGAATATTTCAGCCACTAGTCATTGAGTTAGCTTAAAGTTGATTCCACACTGAAAATTTTTAAAAAATCAACAATGTTCTAATAAATATAGGCTGGGAAAACTGACAAATAGTATTTTTCGAGGTGAAATTCTAGTTCACTTAGTGTTGTTCTTTTTTTAATAGCTCTAGAATAATTTCATTTTCTTTTCAACTACCTTCCTTCTCCTTTGTTTTCATCAAGGTACTCAAATTTTAGTCTATATGCTTACCTCTCCCTCATTATACTGCATTTTGTAATACTTTCCTATTAGGCTGTTTCCTCTTATTGCACTGAAACTCCTATTTCAAAGGTCACTAATAATTCCCTTATTTTGGATTCAATGACCTTTTGAAGTCAGTTTTTATTATTTCTGTATAGTACCAGCAACAATGTTCTTCACCCTCCTTGAAAACTCTTCCCTACCCATTTCTATTAAGAACACTACTCTGATGTCTCAATGAATCCTCTTGTTTCCTTACCCACCTGCTTCCTTTCACATCATCCTAAATGTGAGCATTCACTAGGGTCCTGTCCTTGGTCTCAGCCATCTTTTCATCTCACTTTATAATTACTCCCTTCAAGTGATCTCATTTTTTCTTATGGTTTCAAGCACCTCTTTGTGAATGACTCCCAAAGAGTAGTCTCCAGCCACCACCTTTACCAAGTTCTAGTTACACATTTCCTATTAGCAACTGCACATCTCTATTTGGATGACTTGTTTCAACTTAAATTTAAACATGACATCCATTAATATCACAAATATTATTTAGAAGCTTACCATGTATAAGCATGTGATGGGCAATAAGAAGCTCATGGTCTGGTGGAGAAGGTAGATAAGTTGTTGTTGATATCTCTGTTGAATTTTGAAGTAGTACTATTCCAAAGTATATCTCTACAAAGTATCTTCAATTTTGACAGACCCATTGATATAAGAGGAGAAACGCTAGGACATTAACTGTAAAACCATTGACTTGGCCTCAAAATCTGTTTTCTTTATGTATGTGATTTAAAATAAATACTGTGATAGAGACAATATCCATAGATTAAGAAAATGTTTAGAAGAAAAATTTAATGCTATTATATACAACATGTCTTTTATCATTTTATCATATTCTTTTGCATAGAATAAGCGCTCATCTCTAATCATATGAAATGAAAATTGCTAGACATTTTACTAAAACAAAGTATTTATGTCCACCATTCCAACCTCAAATATTTTCAAGATAGTTTATAAGGACATAAAATGGTGGTCCTTTTTGCAAGTGAGGGGTCATAATTATCTCAATCACTGGGAGATGATCTATCTGATTTTACTTATAATTATTGGAGCAATCCAAGTTTTGATAACCCAAGGGTTCAGATTTTGGGGTTTTTCTTCCCCAGAATCTCTTAACATGAGCTGTTGCACAACATGGTATCTAGTTGTACCATTATCACCTTTCTGTTTTTAATAGTTTTATGCACTGTTTCCCTAGTTTTATATATTAACACTAGTAGCCCATGGTGCGATATCACGTGCAGTAGGCTGCCCGCCGCTTCTGTGGGAGCCAGTAGGAACCGCAGCGAGCTGTCAGGAGCTGCACTGCTTCCACGGGAGCCATGTGGCTTCCATGGAGATGGAAAATAGCCACCAGCACCCACAGGAGCCAGGAGGGAGCTGCATTGCTTCCGTTTGAGGTGGGCCCACCATCTCCTCTAAGGGCCTGTGCTCAGCCGTGGAGGCTGTGGGCCGGCCCCCCTGTCCCCCAGAGGCCCTCCACAGCCAGGGCATCGCCGCGGCAATGAAGCAAGTGTCTCGCCCCAGCCACTCCTCGCCCACTGCCCAGAGGCCCTCCGTTGCCATGGTGACAAAGCAAGCATTACACCAGGCTGCTCACGCTGCCCACTCTCAGCAGCAGCCCCCCCAGGACTGGGGGACTATAGTGAGGCTGAGGGGACTGGGTGCCGCCATTTTGTGGCTATGGGCGCCGCCACCTTTGTGACAGAGTGATGGTTAATATGCATATTACCCTTTTATTAGATAGGATAAAAGTACAAGTCTAATATGTCTCTGTCCAACCACATTTTGCAGTGAAAAAAATCAAATCCATTTTTGTAAATTAGTGATTTCCAAAAAGTAATTAGATGTTGATTTACAGTAAATCAACTTGGGCATCTAAACATACATTATTTATATAAGATTGTGTTAGATGCTTTGTGTTTTAAAATATCATCTGGTACATCACTTTTCATAAAATATAAATGTAGTCACTGACTTTTGAAGGTAAATAGAATGCCCTGTGGCTGGTGGGAAATCTCTGAAACTGTCTCTGACATTTGGGAAGTGAAAGGATCCCCTGTGATGTGCAGTCTTAGTTCTCAAAGTCAACTTTTTAGTGGAGCCAGATTCAATTCCAAGTGATATACTAGTATACTCCTTTCTTAAGCCTATTATTCAGAGCCTGATCATAATACAATTTCTAAGGTAATACACTCACCAGTCAAAAATCATTCTTTGATTTCAACTTCAAAATGTAATCTAAGTCTTAATGTAACTGGGGAATAAGTAAATGTTTAGTCACATTTTCCTCACAATATTTTTATTTGCCTTTTAACGACCTCTTTTTTAAAATCAGACAAATTCCAAGTCTAGTATAGAATTGGCCTTATTCTGGATTTTGTCATATTTCCTACTTATTCCCATTAAAACTTTCCAGGTGTTTGTCTTGTCACCTGGCTAATTCTCTATATCACTACCACTTCCCCTGATTGTCCTGTCAACATTGATCAGAAGATTTAAATTTTAACACCTCTCATTTTTAAGTAGAAATTCACTGAAAAAGTTTTACCCAAACCACTGCCTCTTTTGAGTTCAAAACATTTAGTTGATACATAAGACAAATTATGTTTTAGTTTCTGATGTAACAGACCTGTGGACGAAAGGAGCCACATGCTAACCTGACAAGCTCAGGGGAGGCCTGCGTGGCAGTCTTGCAAACTCAGAGACCTGGAATAACCACAAAGGATGGTTTGAAAATTAAATATTTAACTACAAACAGGTTATAGTGGGCAGTCATTCCTAAACTGATACCTTCCCTGACAAAGATCAACTTGGATCTTCTTTCCTGAGCCCATTTGCCTTTTTGCCTCTAAGATAACATATCTGTGAGATGTCTGGGTAACTTGTAACTTCCTTCTTTTGCTGGAGCCCCTGGGGCACAACCAAATGTGGTAGGCGCCAGGACAGATGCCTCAAATTCCTTCATTATCCTGTTAATTGTTCCTTTACCCACCTAAGTATGTGTCCATCATTTTACTTTTTGTCCAATCCCAGGGGTTTCCCACCGTTTGACTTTATCCAATGAATTTCATGTAGCCCACCTATGTCCCTCCTTTGATGGCAATGTATAAATACAGATGTAACCCACCATTCTTCGGAGCATAATCTCAATTCGTTGAGGTTCTGCTTCCCGGCATATGTCGACAGTTTGGCTCAAATAAACTCACTAAAATTCTTTACAGGTTTCAATGGTTTTTTTCGTTAACAGACCAATTAACTAAGAAGTACTTTTTATAATTTTCCAAGTTCATCAGAAAAGCAATTTTGCAATGACTTTTAAATCAGTTCCAGAATCACATTCAAGTGAGTAATTAACATGTATCAATCAGTAGTCAGGATCATGGACTCCAGAATCAGATAGACCAGGGGTGCTTTGCTGACTCTCTGACATTGTTAGCTCTTTGAGCCTATTTCCTCTTCTTCACAAAGGGCATAATAAGAGTACTGAATTCATTGAGTTGCCACAAGAATTAAATGATATAATACATATAAAGTTCTTAGCACTATGCCTGGTACATTTTAACTGTACAATAAATGATAGCTCTTATTAACAACTAAAGCTGACAAATTACTTGCATGAGAAATTAAAGGGAGATGATGTACCATATTTTAACCTATTAAATAATTATGCTCATATTCCTTCTAAATTAATTTTCAAATATCACACTGGATAGAATAGTTTCTGTTTTCACATTGCTACTATTAAATATATATTTACTGTTACAATTTTAACATTGAGAAAATGCTGTACTTTGATGAAACAATTTGCTGAGTGGTAGCTGTGAAACAGACAAAATTTTCTTATGTTAGAATTGTTAACTGAGATGAATATTCTCTGATGTTTAAAAGGTGAAGTTATCCCCATCTTGACACTGTTGGAAATAACTTAAGCAAAAATGTTTGCCTTCACTCCAACTCTTTGATAGGGTCTCATTTCAAGAAAGAACTAAGCCAAAGGGACAGAACTCAAAGACTAAAGTAGCAGTGCCTTCCTGATAAATTTAGAATATTTACAGAATCATAAAAAGCCACCTTCACTGCCTATATTTTCTTCTAGGATTTTATGGTTTCTAGCACTGTTGGTGGGAATGCAGATTGGTACAGCCACTGTGGAGAGCAGAATGGAGTTACCTCAATATATTGAAAATAAGAAGTCCTGCATTTGGTCATACCGCCCCTCCCCCCAAACTGAAAGGGCCATTCCCCCACACACACACCCAGAGGAGCTAACCACTCTCAGTAGCCATAGGGCAGAAAAGAAAAAAACCCCGGCCTGAGGTGATACAGCCCGCCCCACCCTCAGGAGTCTTGTATGCCACAGCCTGCATTTGGACCTTTTCAGAGGAAACAAAAGCAGGTGTCAAGCTTACAGGTTTGAATAGTCTCACAAAGCTTCAGTGACTAGACTGGGGAAGGGGCCATATGCCCCACTGTCCTGGGAACCTGACTGCTACTATCCCCATATGGGAAAGCAGATAAAAACTTCACGTTTCCAGCCAGTCTCACTGGACTGCCATACTAGGATCTCTGCCCAGCCAAGAGCAGAGTGATATTTTGGGCCACTAGCAGAGTAGTAGGTCTAGGAGAGGGAAGCACACCCACCACATTCCCGGAAAGCTGAACAGCACCTCCCCTCCCTAAAGCCCTTTCAGAAACAGACTTTTGAGAGATTAAGCTTGACAGCCGCCTAGCAGGCCAAGGTGGGCAGAGGCCCAGCCCAGGAATCAGGGGAAGTTTGCTGACCAGACCTGAGCCCCATAAAACTAACCTACTTTAGAGGGCAGAGTGGCCCCTCCTACTTGTAGACAAGTCTTAGGGAGACAGACACAAACACTGCATCACTTGGAGCTTCAAGCTGGTTGCTGAAAGCAAAAGGACAATTTCTGACAGTGGTGAGCAGCTAAGTACCTCACAAGAAGCCCAGAATTGGCAGACAGAATAGTCAGCCTCAGTCATCAGAAGAGCAGGATCCCAATGGAGCTCTCATGAGGCATTGAAGTCTGCTAAACCAAAAGTTATTTCACTTTTTTTCTCTCTTTTCTTTTCTTCTCTTTTTTATTTGTTCCTCTTTCCTTTATTTTGTTTCCTTTTTAAATTTATCTTCTTTATCTATCTGGGTTTTTTTTTTGTTTTGTGTGTGTTTTTTTTAATATATTTTATTGATTTTTTTTTTTTTTTTACAGAGAGTAAAGGAGAGGGATAGAGTGTTAGAAACATCGATGAGCTGCCTCCTGCACACCGCCTACTAGGTACAGGTACATGCCCTTGACCTGAATAGAACCTGGGACCCTTCAGTCTGCAGGCTGACACCTATACACTGAGCCAAACCAGTTTGGGCTATCTGGTGTTTTTTTTATTTGTTATTATTCTAGTCTCTATTGTTTTGTTCATATATCTAATTTTCCTTGTACCTTTTCCTATTCAATGTTTTCCTTTTTTAACTAATCATTTTTTATTTTATTTTTCTCCTGCTTTCTCATATTTTATCCTTTTCTTATTTTAGCTCTATGTGCTTTCTCCTCATTTTCAAATCTTTTCTTTTCTTTTCTTTCATTCCTCCTTTATTTAAAAAAATTTTCCTTCCTCTATTCCCTTAATCTTTTATTCTTTTTTTTTCTTTATCAGTTCTGGACCTACTCCCCCCACCCCCCACCCCTTATTTTTTGTGTGTGTGCTTTTTTGGTTGGTTTGTTTTGTTTTCTCATATTTACTTATTTATTTATTTTCTATCATTTTTACTTTATTTTCTCTTTCCTAATTCTATCTTCTCTGATGGTTGCTTCTATTGGTTCTGTAGGGGTCTTGTGTGTGTTTTTGTTTTGTTCCTTTTGTTTCTTGTTTTTTTGTGATTTATTTTGTTCTGTTCCATCAGCACTTCCACAACTGCTCGCATGACATGGTCAGAGATGAGTCATATAGTCAGCCAGCCTGAGAGGACACTCCATCCACGAAAGGGACAATAACATTCAAGACCCGACTACAAGAGGAGAACCTGAATAACACAAACAAGAGGCTTTCCTAGAGCATCAATTTCAGGATATGTAAGAGAATGCACCACTGGGTCCTATAAAACACCTATTACATAAGACCAACCCACAAAGTCTGGGAGGCATAGCAGTTTGATCTAATACACAGAAAAGAAATCAAAGGGACAGACAAAGAAATAAAACCCAAATGACAGAAAAGGAAGAATCACCAGGAAAGGAACTAAATCAAATGGAGGCAAGCAATTTGTCAAATAAAGAATTCACAATAACTGTAATAAGGTTACTCAAAAAACTCAGTGAGAACTGCAAATAACTTAATGAGTATTATAAGGGACTTAATGAGAATTACACCAACATGAAAAGATAGGTTGAAAAATAAGTAAGAATGAATTGAAAATGCGTAATGACATACCTGAAATAAAGAACATGCTGGAAGGATTCAACAGTAAACTAGAAGCTGAGGACCAAATCAATAAACTAAAAGACAACGTAGAAAAAACAAACAAACCCATTCAGAGCAGCAAATGAAAAAAAAATTAAAAAGCAGGAGAGGCTAAGGAAGCTTTGAGATAACATAAAACATAACATTTGCATCATAGAGGTACCAGAAGGAGAAGAATATGAGAAAGGAATAGAGAACCTGTTTGAACAAATAATGGCAGAAAAATTCCCTAACCTGGTGAAGGAAAAAGTCACACAAGTTCAGGAAACACAGAATCCCTATCAAGATGAACTCCAAAAGACCCAAACCAAAGCACATAATAATTAAAATGGCAAACATTAGGGACAAAGAAAGAATCTTAAAGGAAGCAAGAGAGATACAGAAAGTTACCTACAAGGGAGCTCCCATTAGACTGTCACCTGATTTCTCAACAGAAACACTTCAGGCCAAAAAGGAGTGGCATGAACTATACAAAGTTATGAAAGCCAAGGGACTGAATCCAAGACTACTCTATCCAGCAATGATATAACTCAAAATTGAAGGTGAATTAAAGAACTTCACAGACAAAAAAAAGGCTAAGAGTTTATTACCACCAAATCAGCACTGCAAGAAATGCTAAAGGGACTGTTGTAAGAAGAAATAGAGAGAAAGGGAACGTGGGTATAAAGAATAAGAAAGGAAACAAATAAGTACCTATAAATAATAACCTTAAATGTAAATTGCTTAAATGCTCCAATCAAAAGACACATGGTAACTGAATAGATAAGGAAACATGACCCATATATATGATTTCTACCGGAGACCCACCATAGAACAAAGGTCTCACACAGAATGAAAATGAATGGATAGAAAATATTTCCCAGGCAAATGGAAATTTAAAAAAAGCTGGGGTGACAATACTCATATCTGACAAAATAGATTTAGAAGTGAAAGCTAAAATAAGAAATAATAAAGGCTACTTCATAATACTAAAGGGATCCATACAACAAGAGCATATAACTCTGGTAAGCATATATAACTCTGATAAGCATACTCTGGTAAGCAAGAGGATATACCTCGGTAAGGATATAACTCTGGAAAGCATATAACCCAATAGAGAAGCACCCAAATATGTAAAATAACTTATGGAGAATTTTAAGGGAGAGATCAACAGCAATACAGTCATAGAAGGGGATTTAAACACCATCATTGGATATATCTTCTAGATAAAAAAATCAACATGGAAACTGCAAACCTAAATGACACACTAGCTCAGATGGAATTAATTGACAGTTTTAGAACATTTTATCCCAAAGCTATAGAATATACATTCTTCTCAAGTGCACGTGAGATATTTTCAAAGATAGACCACATGTTAGCACATCAAATACTTCTCTTCAAGTTCAAGACTGAAATCATATCAAGCATCTTCTTGGATCACAATGCCATGAAATTATAATCAACTATAATAAAAACACTCAAAAACAAACACAAAAAGGCTAAACATCATGCTATTAAACAATGAATGGGTTACCAAATAAATCAAAGAAGAAATAAAAAACATCCTGGTAAAAAAAAAAGAAAATTAAAACAAAACAATCCAAAATCTATGAGAAACAGTGAAAGCAGTCCAGAGTAGGAAGTTTATAGCTTTACAGGCCCACCTAAGAAAAAGAAAGAAAGAAAAAGAAAAACTAATAAGTTAGCTAACTCTACAACTTAAAGAATTAGAAATAGAACAAGAAAAGCACAGAGTAAGTAGAAGGAAGGAAATAATCAGAACAGAAATAAATAATATACAGAAAAAAATAAAAAGGTCAATAAAACCAAGAGCTGCTTCTTTGAAAAGATAAATAAGACTGATGAATCTTTAGCCAGACTCATCAAGAAACAAATAGAGAGGACCCAAATAAACAAAATCAGAAATTAAAGAGGTGAAGTAATAACTGACACCACAGAAATACAAAGGATCATAAAAAAATCCAACAAACTGGACAACATGGACAAAATAGACATATTCTTAGAAAAATAAAATCTTCTAAAACTGAATCAGGAAGAATTGGAAAAGGTGAATAGGCTGATAACTACTGATGATACTGAAGCAGTAATAAAAATAAAAACAAATAAACTCCCAGCAAACAAAAGCCCTGCTCTGGATGGCTTCACAGGGGAGTTTCACCAAACATTCAAAGAAGAACTAACACCTATCCTCCTCAAAGTATTCAAAAGAGGAAAGAATACTTCCAAGCTCTTTTTTTGAGACCAGTATTATCCTAATTCCAAAACCAGATAAATACACCACAAAGAAAGAGAATTACAGCCCAATGTTCTTGATGAACATAGATGCTAAAATCCTCAATAAAATATTAGCAAGTTGGATCCAGCAATACATTAGAAAGATCATACACAATGACCAAGTGGGATTTTCTCCAGGGATG
Source organism: Cnephaeus nilssonii (assembly GCF_951640355.1). NCBI lineage: Eukaryota > Metazoa > Chordata > Mammalia > Chiroptera > Vespertilionidae > Cnephaeus > Cnephaeus nilssonii. The sequence continues at coordinate 32,255,041 of NC_137071.1, forward strand.
CAAGGTTGGTATAGTAATGCCAAATCAATAAATGTGATACATCACATAAACAAATTGGAAGACAAAAATCACATAATCATATCAATTGATACAGAAAATCATTCAACAAACTCTAACGCCATTTTTTTAATAAAAACTCTCAGCAAAATGGGAATAAAGGGTGTATACCTCAACATGATAAAGGCCATATATGACAAACCTACAGCCAACATCATACTCAAAGGGTAAAAACTAAAACCATTTCCCTTAAGAACAGGAACAAGACAGGAATGCCCACTTTCATTAGTCTTATTCAACATAGTATTGGAAGTCCCAGCCACAGTGATGAGACAAGAAGAAAACATGAAAGGCATCCAAATTGGAAAGGAGGAAGTAAAATCCTCATTATTTGCAGATGACATGATATTATACATAGAAAACCCTAAAGACTCCACAAAAAAAAAAAAAACTACTAGGTTTAATAAATGAATTTAGCAACGTAGCAGGATAAAAAATTAATACCCAGAAATCTATGGCATTTGTATATACAAATAATGAACTCTCAGAAAGAGAAACAAACAAACAAAAAAAAAATCCCATTTATCATTGCAACAAAAATTAAGATACTTAGGAATAAACTTAACCAAGGAGGTAAAAGACCTATACTCGTAAAACTACAGGACATTGAAAAAAGTGATAGCGAAAGATATAAACAAGTGGAAGAATATACCGTGTTCATGGACTGGTAGAATCAACATTATTAAAATGTCCATACTACCCAAAGCAATCTATAGATTCAATGCAATCCTTATTAAAACACCAATGCCGTATTTCACAGATTTAGAACAAACACTCCAAAAATTTATATGGAACCCAAAAAGACCCCAAATAGCTGCAGCAACCTTGAGAAAGAAGAACAAAGTTGGATGAATCAGAATACCAGATGCCAAGTTATACTGCAAAGCCACTGTACTCAAAACAGCCTAGTACTAGCACAAAACAGACATATAGATCAATGGAACAGAACAGAGACCCCAGAAACAGATCCAAGCCATTATGCTCAATTAGTATTTGATAAAGGAAGTAAGAACATACAAGCCAGTCTCTTCATTAAATGGTGTTGAGAAAATTGGGCAGGTGGATGCAAAAAAATGAAACTAGCTAGACCACCAACTTACACCATACAGGAGAATAAACTCAAAATGGATAAAAGACTTAAATGTAAGTCGTGAAACTATAAAAATAGAATAAGAAACCATAGGCAGGAAAATCTCACACCTCTCTCAACCTCTCCCATAGCAATATGTTTACCAATACATCTCCTAGGGCAAAGGAAATTTAGGAGAAAATAACAACTGGGACTACATCAAAATAAAAATCTTCTGCATAGCAAAAGAAACCATCAACAAAATTAAAAGAGAGCCAGCTGCACAAGTGAAGATATTTGTCAATGATACATCTGATAAGAGGTTAACTTTCAAACCATATAAGGAACTCATACAACCTAACAAAAGGAAGACAAACAATCCAATTTAAAATGGGCAAAGGACCTAAATAGACACTTCTCCAAAGTGGACATACAGAAGGCCAAGAGACATATGAAAAAATGCTCAAAGTCACTAATTATCTGAGAGATGCAAGTTAAAATGACAATGAGGTATCACCTCACACCTGTCAGAATGGCTATCATCAACAAACCACAAGTGTTGGTGAGGATGTGTAGAAAAATAGAACACTAGTACACTGCTGGTGGGAATGTAGACTGGTACAGCCACTGTGGAAAACAGTATGGCATTTCTTCAAAAGATTAAAAATGAAACTCCCATTTGACCCAATGATCCCATTTCTAAGAATATATCTTAAGAATTCCAAAATACCAATCAGAAAGAATATATGCACTCCTGTGTTCATAGTAGTTAAATTTACAATAGCTAAGATTTGGAAGCAGCCCACATGCCCATCAGCAGATGAGTGGATAAAAAGTCTGTTGTACATCTTTTCAAAATGGAATACTATATGGCTGTAAAAAGGAAGGAAGTTTTCCCATTTTCAATAGTATGGATGGACCTGGATAGTTTTTTTGTTTTGTTTTGTTTTTTTACTATTTTTTTTATTTTCTTTATTGATTAAGGTGTCACATATTTGTCCTCATTCCCCAATTCCCATCCCACACCCCTCCCCACGGATGCCCCCACCCCCCTGTTGTCCTTAACCATTGGTTAGGCTCGTATGCATGCACACAAGTCCTTTGGTTGATCTCTCCCCCCTATCCCCACCCTCCCCTACCCTCCCTCTGAGGCCCGACAGTCCAATCGATGCCTCCTTGTTTCTGGGTCTGTTCTAGTTCATCAGTCTATGTTGTTCATCATTTCCCCTAGATGAGTGAGATCATGTGTTACTAGAAATATACTTATAAGAACCGAATGTGAGACGAGCAATAATAGCTATGCTGACAGGCAAATGAATCAGTCTGTAGTGAGTTTCTTTCTGGACCAACAGTTCTTTTGAGACCCAATTTCAATGTCCACCAGTTCCTTATGTGTACATGTCGGCACTGACTTTTCAGCTCTGGATGGTGGACAAATGGTGGTAATGCAGGTCCGACTCCCTCTGGTTTGGTCTCGCCTGGACCCAGGGGCACAGCTTCACCCGGACTCAGGGGCGCGCAGCCTCACCCGGACCTGGGACCCAGCATCACCCGGGCCCCGGGGCGCGTGGCCTCACCCAGACCCAGGGGTGCGTGGCCTCACCTGGACCCAGGTGCGCGTGGCCTCACCCAGTCCCGGGATCCAGCCTCACCCGGACCCAGGGGCGCGCGGCCTCACCCGGACCCGGGCTCCAGCCTCACCCTGACCCAGGGGCGCGCGGCCTCCCCCGGACCCAGGGGCGCACAGCCTCACCCGGGCCCGGGGGCTTGCGGCCTCACCCGGGCCCGGGACCTAGCCTCATCCGGACCCAGGGGCGCGGCCTCACCCGGACCCAGGTGGAACTGGATAGTTTTATGCTAAGCAAAATAAGCCAGTCAGAGACAGATAAGTATTACATGATCTCACTCATATGTGGAATCTAATGAACAAAATAAACTGATGAACAAAATAGATCCAGAGACATAGAAGCATGGAACAGACTGGTGAATTTCAAAGGGAAGGCGGAGGTTGGGGGTTGGTGGGGAGTAATTAACAGGGGAACTTATATGCATATATGCATAGCCCATGGACACAGACAATAGTGTGGTGAAGGCTTGGGAGGTGGGGGTGCAAGCTTGCATTGGTCAATGGGAAAAATAAACAAATGGGACATCTGTAATACTTTCAACAGTAAAGATAAATTTTTAAAAATTTTAAATAGAACTGCCTTGCCCTGGCCAGTGTCATTCAGTGGTTAGAGTGTCAGCTCATGCACCAAAGGATTTCAGGTTCAATTGCTGCTCAAAGGCATGTACCTGGGTTGCAAGTTTGATCCCTAGCTCCAGTCAGGAAGCATGCGGAAGCAACCAATTCATGTGTCTCTCTCACATCTCTCTCTCTCTCTCTCTCTCTCTCTCTCTCTCTCTCTCTCTCTCCCTCCCTCCCTCCCTCCCTCTCTCCTTCCCTTCCACTCTCTCTCAAAATCAACAGGAAAAATATCCTCAGGTGAGGATTATCAAAAAAAGTTCAGTATGTGAACCTGAAATCCCACTTCTGGTAAGTTATCAAAAGAAACCTGAAACACTAATTTGAAAGTACATATAGCTCCTATGTTCATTGCAGCATTATTTAAAATAACCAAGATTTGGAAGCAGGCCCAGTGTCCATAAATAGGTGAGTGGAGATACATTTTTTAAAAAAGTGGAGGTACATTTACACTGTGGGATACTACTTGGCTGTAAAAAAGAAGGAAATCTTACCCTTTGCAATAGCAGGGATGAACCTGGAGATCATTATGCTAAATGAAATAAGCCAGTCAGAGAAAGACAAGTACCATATGATTTCACTCATGTGGAATCTACTAAACAAAATGAACTGACAAGTAAAATAGAAGACAGACTCATAGACAGAGAGCAGGCTGACAGCTGGGGTGGAGCTGGGGCTGGAAGGGTGGAGGGATTGAGCAATAAAAGAAAAAAAGACAGAAAAGTAATGGACGAAGACAACAGTGTGGTGATTGCAGGGATAGGGGCGCAGAGGAGGGGGAAGAGAGTAGAGGGGGGATAAATGTTGATGGACAGAGACTTGACTTGGGGTGTTGGACACACAATACAATGAACAGATGATGTATTGTAGAATTGTGCACCCAAAACCTGCATGATTTTGTTAACCCGTGTCACCCCAATAATTTCAATAAAATATTTTAAGCCACCTTTTTATTATGTTCGTCTATAGCCACACAAAGACAATTTTCAGGGAGAGAAATTAATACATAAAAGTTCAATATGTAGCACAAATGTTACTTTAAAATGTGCCCTTGGTTAGGTGGCTCAGTTGCTTGGAGCATTGTCCCATACACCAAAAGGTTGAATTTCCAGTCAGGGCACATACCTAGATTGCAGGTTTGATCCCGTCAGGGCACGTACAAAAGGCAACTGATCAATGTTTCTCTCTCACATGGATGTTTTTCTCTCTTATCTTTCCCCCTTTCCTCTCTCCCTAAAATCAATAAAAACATATCCTCCCATGAGGAAAATAAATAAACAAACTGTACATGCGAATGGCGTTACCAACCTCCCTACCTCCCCCACTCCGATCTAACTCTCATGCAGATTATGGATACAGACATATTTGTTTGGTTGTTAGGTAGGCATCCTCCAGCCTTTTTCTTTCTTTTCAGAAATCATCCCATCTTAAATGGCAATTACAGATTCCTAATCATATTACAAGATTTTAATGTACTATTGATATATCTCTGCTCAATACCTATACACTAAGTGGATGTGTAAACAACACAGTATTTAGGAGTGGGTTCTTATGCCAGTTCTGCCATTTGCAGCTCTTTGATCTTAAGCAATGTACCTTATGTTTCTTGGTCTTAGAGATACCCCCTCTGATCACAGGACCTGGATCTAATAACAGCACTTAACTCACAATGTTATTTCAAGGATAAAATTAATTGAGATAATGTATGTAAAGCACAAGGCACAATGCCTAACATATATGATGCATAAATAAATATTAGTCTTTACTATCACTAGAGTCAAATCTTGATTAATCATGTTAATGAAAGGGTAATGAAACAAAAAATCTAGCGGCACTGACACTAAATAGTTTTAAATATACAACCTTTGAAATTGTCATTATATTTTAAAACTATTTTTAAGTTTTGCCTCAATTCTGGCAATCTACAGCACTTTGAACCAACTAATAAAACCTAAATGTGAGAGACTGGGCTAGAAAATAATTCCTTTGCTTGGAATTCTTAACTACTGGCCAAATGTAAAAAGTTAGCTTTGTCTCTCATATTACTAAAAACCGTCAGCATAAATGAGTTTTCCCTTCTCTCTTAATGTAAAGTTGTTTAATCTTGGTCTGGATTGAGAAGTAATTAAGTATCATGTTTAAAAGGCCTCCTGGTGGACTGCAAAAGAGATTTGAAAGAAAACAGATGGTCAGATAGTCACCAACAGATTCTCAATCTGTTTATCTTTATCCGTAAGTAATGAAATATAACATTCACCACTTACAATTTACTTAAGCCAGAAAACATTCCTGTAAAAGATATATGTTTAATTGCACAGTATATATTTTAGAAAATAATTTAAAGATTAACTACAGAGAATTTGAACATTTGACCTGATTGCTGTGGGGCTTCAATTTATTTTATTATGTTTTTGAGACTAACCCAGGGGAAGGACTGGCTTTAAGGTTTATTGATCAAAACGCTTCCTCAATAGTGTAACTAGTCTTTGAGCTAGAGATAAATGCATTTTATTCTTCTTATTCTTCTCTCGTGCCAGATTATGAATCTTTTACTAAATTCTATAATATATTCTTCCCTATAACTATTTTACTTTTAAGTATCTTTTAAATATATGTTTTTATTGATTTTAGAGAGAGAGAGAAAGGGAGAAGGAGAGAGAGAGAGAGAAACATCAATGATGAGAGAGAATGTGCTGCTTCCTACATGCCCCCTACTGGGGATGGAGCCTGCAACCAGGGTATGTGCCCTGACCAGGAACTGAACCAGGAACCTCTTGATTCATGGGTTGATGCTCAACCACTGTGCAACACTGGCTGGGCTTAAGCACCTTTTTAAATACTTATGAATCATCATCATTGATAACTGTGTTTTCCAAGCTGTTTTAAGTTGGATCAAATTATTCCAAATATTCCATCATTGCTGTGAAATTTAGGAAGTCAGTCATCAAATAGAGAGCACCCAGCTGAAGGCACTGATCTTGAGTTCCTACATTTGCCATGTAAAAACTGCCCAGTTTCCACTGTTAAAGACATCCAAAATCCATGTCCAGTCATCTGATGAACAGTTTCTGATTTTGCTCCTTTAAGTAGTTTATAAATAGCTTTAAAGAGAATTCAATCAAACCTTGGAAGCTATACAAAGACCACTGCATACATCAAATCAATGTTTGATTTATAAATACAGAGAGGCAACAAAGTTGTCACCTAAGATGCAATTAATTGAGAATTATATAGATGAAGAACTGGCTTGTTGTTCTATATCTTTATTATCTAAAAGAAGAAAACACTGTGACTAGTGACTCATGCACTGGCTATCATGAGTGTTCATTTTACTCACTTGTTTTTTATAACATGTACACTGAATACTGCCATAGAGAAAATGTATGCATATTTCATTTGCTATATGGACAACCAAGTAGTTTATGCTTTAGCAGTCATAAAAGGGATCATTTTACAAAAGTTATTCCATAAATCAAACTCGCAGAAATCATCTATCTACCACAACTTTAAAATTTCTACATAAATCATACTTAGAATGCATAGAGGCCACAAAATGGAGATCATTATAGATCTAAGGGAAAGAAGTATAGAAAGAAAATTTCTAAACCAGTTTAAACCAACCTATTATCACTCTAGTAATTCTGACCATAGGCCAATGTTGATTTTTGTTAAAATCCATTGAAATTTAGTAAGCTATATAAGCTCTGTGCTTACTATTTCTTTTCCATTAAAAGTAAATTTACAGGGTTTTACAATCTCAAGAAAAGCATACTATATATTACTGTTATAGTGGATTAAGATATGCATGAATAGTTCTGAACATGCAGAAATCACTTCCTATAGACTGACAGTTTGGGAGCTGCATTCCTTCTAAATGGTTTCCATAAAATGGAATAGTATTAAGACCTGAATTTCATACCTTGACCTATAAAAAATCAGTTCCAAATGTGCATGTCTTCACAATCTCCCAGATCTTGAATGGTCATTTATTCCACTTATTGGCATTCACCTTTAGATATACTATCCCTCCTTCACACTAGCCCCCTTTTTTCCTATTCCCCTATATGTATATGCCCAGGCAATTGTTACACTTACAAGACTTACTCCTTTCCATACTTCTCACCTCATGTTGACATTTATCTCCTCATTCCTCCTAGCTGTCAAGCATCACTTGGAAGGTATATATCTTGTTGTTTAAATACAATATTTGGATTCAAATAACTTGTATGTGATTCAAGCTCTGTGACTTACTAGTTGTGTGGCCTTGGGAAAGCTATTTAACCGCTCTGAACCTGTATTTCCTTATCTTAAAAATATGATAATCATAGTATCTAATTCATAAGACTACAGTTGTCAAGAAAAAAATGAGATAGTATCTGACACACTTAAGTGTTTCTACTATCCTATCTAATAATAGACAAATATGCAAATTGACCATACCTCCGACACACCCACAAGCCACGCCCACCATCCAATCAGAGAGGGTATGCAAATTAACCCAAACCAAGATGGCTACAGCCACAGAGAGCAAGGTTTCCCAGGTAACAGAGGAAGCCAAGCTTTCTGCCAGCCGTTGCAGGCTTAAGCCTCCACTCAAGCTGCAAAGTTTCAATTATAGAAGGTAAATAAATTCAAACAAATGGCGGCAGAATGGAGCTTGAGAGAGCAGGCCAGGGTTGCCGCCGGCAACAGGGGAAGCAAAGCTTTCAGCACACCCTGGCCGGGCCCACCCGCTTAAGGCAACAAAGTTTCAATTATAACCCCAACACAAATGGCTGCGGGCCTAGGAGGGAGCCCCAGGCTTGGCTCTGCTCCAGGCTACAAAGTTTCAATTGTAGAAGGAAAATAAATTCCAGATACCAGGGCTTCCGCTTGCATTGCCAGGGGTCGTGGCCCGCCTGCAAACCACCACAGGCCCCTCGCTCAGGCCGCCCCACGCCCCAAGGGAACCCCACCCTGATCAGGGACACCCTTCAGGGCAAACCAGCTGGCCCCCACCCTTGTTACCAGGCCTCTATCCTATCTAATAAAAGAGTACTATGCAGATTGATCATCATTGCAACACACAATATTGCTGCCCCCATGTGGTCAAAGATCCTGCCCCCATGTGGACACAAGATGGCCACCACAAGATGGCCAGCAGGAGAGGGCAGTTGGGAGGCACCCGGCCTGCAAGGGAGGGCAGTTGGAGGTGATCAACCCTGCAGGAGAGGGCAGTTAGGGGTAACCAGGCTGGCAGAGGAGGAAAGTTGGGGGCAAACAGGCTGGCAGCAGAGTGGTTAGGGGGTGATCAGGCTGGCAGGCAGAAGTGGTTAGGGGCAATCAGGAAGGCAGGCAGGCAAGCAGTTGGGAGCCAGCAGTCCTGGATTGTGAGAGGGATGTCCGACTGCCCTGGGATCGGCCTAAACGGGCAGTCGGACATCCCTTGAGAGGTCCCAGATTGGAGAGGGTACAGGCTGGGCTGAGGGACAACCCCCCTCCGTGCACGAATTTTGTGCACCGGGCCTCTAGTCATTATTATAGTTACTATCAAGAAATGCATTGCAAGAACCAACATATTTGCTTTCATTTCTAAACTCTTGAAAAGCAAGTCTTACTCTTCCATATTGGGACAGAATTGAGTATTAGTTTGAAAACTTTTTTTAAAAATCAGGCTATGAGGTAGTCTTTGAGGTAAAGGGCAACTTGAGAAAAAGAAAGAATGTTAATATGTCATGCAATTCTAATAGATCCTACACTGCCTGATAAAACATTTAATATTGGTTATTTTTATGACAACAATTAGGAGTCAGAAAACCGTCAGAAATTACTAATACAAAACCAATAGCTATATTTTAAATGTTATTCAGAGAACTACACTTAGTCACTTAATAGGAATGCTTTTGTGCAATTGTTGGGTTCCCATTATGATGTTTGCTGCAAAATTTCTAAATTGTGTCTTAAAACAACATTGCATCAGTCTTTAAGGAAAACCCTTAGTATTGTAAACTGAAGCATGCCCGTTTATTGTATAAAGGATCTCTTCCTGAAGTACACTCAATTTATAGTGTTTTAGTATTATTTGAAAGTACTATAAGATTATAATAAAACAAGGATTTATTTTGGCAATATGCAGTAGAACATTGCTAACAGATGCATCAGAAGTATTGCTGCAACAACAGACAAATCTCTAATTATCCATAAGAAAATAAAATACAAGTAGCATAAATATTTACTTGCATAGACTTCAACAATGGAGGCTAAAAATGGACATAAGAGGAGAGAGCAGTCATTTTTCAGGCTCTTAGAAACTTATCTAAACAAAGAGAGAGGTACAATTGCTCTTACATGAACAGAAATTCTAAAAGGAGTTTCTTCTTAACTCTTCTTCCAGGGAAGAATAAATAGAAATATTGAAACTGCCTATCACCCAACGTGAAACTAATTTCTTGATCTGTTCAATCTAAGTAAAGGTTTTACTAAAGGTATTAAGCTGGTCTTTAAAATTTTACAATCATTGTATTGTACTTGAGACTCTGAACAACTCAAATATTACTTTGAAATATAAAAATTAATATACATGGAAAATAATAAGGCAAGAAGCTCATAAGGTTCAAAGGCAATATAAAACATTTTCTTTTGTTCACCCTAACTTTGCTGGAAAAATATAAGGTTAAGTATTCTATTTCAAAACTGTCTAAGCAACCCACACATGGTGGCCAAAAAGACAAAGTTAAAGGTTCAATCAAGGTTCTTGTGATTTCACACAACCTTCAGTTCTACTCCAAAATCTCTTAGGGGGTAAATAAACAAAAAAAAACCCCAAAACCTAAAACATGGAAAAGCTGCTGCTCTGAAGCTCAGAAGAGGGAGGGGGTTCCTACATCCTGCATCTGAACCCACACATCTGCTCTGTTGGCTTTTCTCTTGAGTTGTAAACAGAGACACTTTCACTTATCATGGATATACACTAAGCTTTCACCCTTTTGCTACCCATAGCTACTGAAAATTGTTTATCCTTTTGCTACTCACAGCTGCTGAAAATTATTATAAATTAAGAGCATGTGAATTGGGGGAAGGGCGGGTGTCCTATCATTTGAAGAAGGAGCAACTTTAATCTTCCACTGCATAAGAAGCTATTCCTTAGTTCCCTTTCCATTTCTCAATGCATTTGAAGCAGTTAGGAATTATTAGGAGTAAAATCTTCTGAAAGAAAACAAAAGTCAAAATAAGAGACAATATGGGAGGGGGGAAAACAGATCCCTCATCTTTAATTTTTTTTTAAACCACAACTTTGTTTCCTTGTTCCCAGCTTCCCTTCTCATTCTGCCTAGTTCTAACAATCTTTAGACTTAAGTTAAACACCCTCTCCTATATACTAGCAAAATAACTCTTTGATTACTCTCTGAAAATAAACACAATACCTCAGTGAGCCTCCACTCAGTCATTATCAGTTACAGCATGTTTTACATCCTTTACAGATGTGCACTTCTGCCCTGTACCTCAGTAACTAGAGCATGTATGTCAAATGTCCCACTTTTGAAACTCACCAGTATATGATTTTTACCTGAGTTCTTCACCTAACCTTAAAGACTCTCTAGCACCAACTCTCATCTACTAAAACTCGGTAGCTTTCTTTTTCCTTCAAAGGAAAAATGAGGCCCTAACGTCGTGTCACAAGGCAAACAAAGCTAAATTCCATGAAAAATGAAATCGATGCAACAAAGGGAAGAAAGGAAAGAAGGCGGGGGGGGGTGTCTTTCAAAAGAGAAGCTGCTAGAATTTCTGAAATTTAATGATTCTCCACAGCAGAAGACTGGTGAGTAGAAAAACAAAAAAGGTGGGCTCCCCACCCTTCTTACCGCCGTAGAGCCTGAGGAAGATGCAATATACACGCGGATCACCATCCTGGGAACAGTGGTTGAGGTTGTTTGGGTCCTGCAAATGGCTGGAGAGAAGCTGCAGCAAAGGCTGGAATTGAGCTAGGGGCCCAAGCAGAGGTTGGAAGAGAAGGGTGGGGGAATGGGGAAGGTTGATCTCGCCAGAACCCCGCCTCCTTCCTTGGCTGCTTTCACTACGCTGGGAGCTCTGCAGTCCCTGCCCCAAATCCCGGAAGGCACAGACTTGTTTGCATCATTCTTTTTTTTTTTTTTTAATAGGGAATCTCGAATAGCACCGCGAGATCTGTTGAAACATTAGTTTTTGACGATTGCCTCCCCGAGAAGAGGAATAGAAGAAACAGAAGAAAAAAAAAAAAAAAGAGAGAGAGAGAGAGAGAGAGAGAGAGCTTTTAATTAAATTAGACTAGAATGAAGGACCTTTTCCCGTGAAGACGGAAAGTTCTGCATATAACTTTCTGCTCATAAATGTATGCAAATAAGAAGACACATATTCCTTGAAAGAGGAAGCTGTATGTTGAATCCAGACACTAGTAAGAAAGCCCATGCTCTCAGAACCTTGTACATTTTAAGGCTCCTATTAATTATGTACTGATTGTTCTGATGTTGGATAGCAGCAGGAATTGGGCACTGAAGGACTGAGCGATGCCACATAAGGTTTTAAAAAGTTTCAGGTTTCCCTAAGCCCAGAAAAGGCAGGATTGGGTTTCTTTGTGAGCTTTGCTTTTTGTTAAGATAGGGGATCCTGCTTCTGTGAGAATACTCAGCAAGACTGATTGACTGGCAAACTCAAGAAAGGAGGAAGAAGTTGAAAACCAAAAAAAAAAATTGAAAGTACGGTGTTAGAAAGTAAATGAGTTTTTGTTTTGTTTTGTATTGTTTGCTTAATAACTGACTGAGGAAAGGGTGTTTGGATCCTATGTTGTAGGAGATGTTGAAATGGTAAGCAGAAAGAGAGAGCAAAAGGCTATTTATAGTTCTAGGGAAATGAGCAAACAAAAATGTCCAGAGAGGGACCATATACCTCAGACTGTAATTTCAATTTCCAAATTATGTCAAATGAACAGAACTAAGGAACTTGCAAATTGAATGGATAGAGGGAGTCAGTCACCTGTGTCCTACTTCTTTACTTTTCCTTTTCAGTTTGTTTCCCTCTATATTCAAGTGGTTTTATCACCATTCAATAATTGTAGTAGCTTCCTAACTCTTCCCTGTTCACAGGTTTTTCCCTTCTCCAATTTATGTGATCCATAGAACAACCTTGAGAGGTGAATATTATTACATCAGTTTTACAGAAGAAACTGAGACTCAAGAAAATAAGTAATTTCCCCAAAGTCATATAGCTAGTAAATTCCAGAGTCAGGACTAGAACTCAAGTCTAACTCCAAAGGCCACCCTCTTAACCATAATTGCAATATACTGCCTCGAACAGGGAAAGTACTCAATAATTGTTAACTTTCCCCACCCTAAAACATCACTTTTATATGGCACTAAAGACAATGTAATCTGAAATACTTAACATAGTTCTCCATTGACTATCAATCCAAACCTACATTGTTTCTAAGGAGCTCCCACCATAATCTGGCCCTACACTATTCATACAATCTTCATTGCTTCCATAAATTAACTTCCCTGTATAATCGTTGTTGACTCCCCACTGCAATCACAGTACTTACTCATTTTCATGCATTTCCTCTTCCTATCCCTTTGTTCATCTTTCCCACATCCTCATACTCTTTTTTGCCCTCCCCATCTGTCTAACTCTTGCCCTTTTTATACCCAATTTAAAATTATTATACAAATTACCTGGCAAGGTAATCCAGCTACCCTCATCATTGTCAACATCGAGGTGAATGCTATTGTGCCTCCCAGGCCACAGGACAGGAAAATCTGCCATCAGATTTTGATTCGTCAAAATGGACATAATTTGCCATATACTAGCATAGCCCAACCTCCAACCCTTAGTGGACAACATGTATTCTATTTGGACCTGTAGTCTCTTTTGAATTGGTGAAAAAATAAAGAGAAATAAGGAAAAACTTTTTATTCTACATATCCATAAGGCAAAATGAATATCTCCAGAGAACTGAATGCTAGGATTAGCAACAAGTCCAGTGGGCTTTATCTGGAACTTTGAGGAATGGGAAGATGATTCCTGATACTTCATTAATTTTAAATACAGGATGTGGAGGGGAGCAGAGGGGGCTGAAAAAAAAAATACAGGATGTGTTAATCTAAGTGAAAATTTCCCCAATAAATGTATATATAAACAAAATCTTAGGATGCATTGGTAGTAGCAGGGGAACTTTATCAGTATTTTTGCCCTAGAAATGAACATCGTATATTATATTAGACTTGCTCCTTACTATATTCAACCATCCCTGAAATGTATATTCTAGAATGGCCATTTTTGCTTCATTTTATTCCTTCATAGAGCTGTCCTCAACCATTTGTTCATATAATTTGACTGAAAAGGTTAAAGTTTGATTAAGTAAGATGGATCAAAAAGTTTCCAAACAGTATTTGTGACCTATTGACACGAGAAATCTAATTATTTATTAACCAAATGCTAACATTTTACAAAAATTATAAAATAAATGCATATTCTGTACAGAAAACTTGGCAAACATTGAAAAAAAATCACCCCTACTGGCACTTTTTAATATGTTGTTGTAAGTCCTTTCAGGCCTAGTCAGAGATAAATAAATGAGGGTGGGTGTGAGGGAAGTGGCAGGAAAGGAAGAGAGAGAGAGTAAATATATTTTTTAAATGTATTTATAATACAATACATACTATTTTATAAATGGATTTTTCATTTAAAAATATATTTTAAAAATTATACAAAGAGCCCGACCAGTGTGGCTCAATGGTGAACCAGGAGGTCATGGTTCAATTCCTGGTCATGGTATATGCCCAGGTTTCTGGCTCAATACCCAGTTTGGGGCGCGCAAGAGTCAGGTGATCAATGATTTTCTCTCATCATTGATTTGTCTATCTCTCTCCCACTCCCTTCTACTCTGAAATCAATATAAACATTTTTTTAAAAAATTATACAGAGTGGAAAGCAGTATGGAGTTACCTCAAAAATTAAAAATGGAATTGCCACCCTAGCAGGTTTGGCTCAGTGGATAGAGTATTAGCCTGTGGACTGAAGGGTCCTGGGTTCTATTTCAGTCAAGGGAAAATGCCGAGTTGCAGGCTCGATCCCCAGTAGGGGGTGTGCAGGAGGCAGCCAGTCAATGATTCTCTCTCATCATTGATGTGTCTATCTCTATCACCTTATCCCTTCCTCTCTGAAATCAATAAAAATATATATTTTAAAAAAAGAATTGCCTTATGACCCAATGATTCCACTTCTGGTACTTTACCCAAAGAAACCCTAATTTGAACAAATATATACACCCCTCGGTTCATTACAGCTTTATTTACAACAGACAAGATTTGGAAGCAGTCCAAGCCTCCTTCAGTAGTTGAGTGGATAAAAATCTGAGGTACATTTACAAATGGAATACTACTCGGCCATAAAAAAAGTAGGAAATCTTACCCTTTGTGATGGTATAAATGGACCTGGAGAGCATTATGCTAAAAGAAATATTCAGTCAGAGAAAGATAAATACCATATGATCTCACTCATATGTGTAATCTAATGAATGAACAGAGACAGACTTATTGATGGAGAGCAGGCTGACAGCTGTGGGGGGAGTTTTGGGGGCCTGAGGGGTGGAGAGATTGAGCAAAAAAGAAAAAATAAGAAAAAAAACTAATGTACATGTACAACATTGTGGCGATTGATGTGGGAAGAGTGATGGGGGAGATAAAGGAGGGTATAGAGGGATAAATGGTGATGGAAGGAGACTTGATTTGAGCTGGTAAACACACAATACAGTGTATAGATGATGTGTTGTGGGATTTTGCACTTGAAACCTGTATACTTTAAGTAACCAGTATCATTCCAATAAATTCAATACAAAGGTGAAAATTGTAAAGGGCAAATAATAATAAGAATAATGATATAGAAAACAGACTGGTGGTTGCCAGAAGAGAGTGGTGTTGCGGGGACTGGATGAAAGAGGTGAATGGATTAAAAAATACTAATTGGTACTTACAAAATAATCATGGGGTTGTAAAGTACAGCAGAGGGAAAATAGTCAATAATATTGTAATAAATATATGGTGCCCAGTGCATACTGGAAATATTGGGGGAACACTTTGTAAAGTATATGATTGTCTAACCACTATGATGAAACTCATACAATATAATATTGAATGTACACTGTAATTGAAAATTAAATAAAATAAACTATCCCATATCAGAAAATATAATTTTACCAAGTGATTTTTCATTGCTTTATACTATTCAATTTTATAGATGTATAAAGGTTATGTAAACAATTCTGCATTATTAAACATATTGCTTGTTTTTAATTATTCTATACTAGAGGCCCAGTGCATTATTAAACATATTGCTTGTTTTTAATTATTCTATACTAGAGGCCCAGTGCATCTAGCTCCTTCATGTTTTTAAGATTTTGTAATGTGGTAGATTAAATCATGCACGTGTAGGGACCCCTAGGCCTAACCTGCCATCCAGGCCATATCCACTGTCCCACAAAGCCTAGCATGCTCCGCGGACACTGCTAGCAGTCTGCTCCCTGCTTTTGATGGCAGGGGGTCTGCTGGTGCCGGAGCAGACACACAGCTCAACGCTTTCGATCGCAGGGGAGCTGGGTGTCTGTCCGCTGGTGCACCAGGCCTTTCAGAAGCCTCTGGCGCGTGGGAGGCTTCTGAAAGGCCTGGTGCCAGAGCAGACAGGCACCCAGCTCCCACGCTTTCGCTTTGGATCGCGGGGGAGCTGGGTGCCTGTCCTCTGGTGCACCAGGCCTTTCAGAAGCCTCCGGTGTGGGGGAGGCTTCTGAAAGGCCTGATGCCAGAGCGGACAGGCACCCAGCTCCCCCGCTTTTGATGGTGCGTGGTGGGACGTGGGCTCACTGCCCCAGAGGCCCCTTCTGTGCCGCAGCACAACCATGGCACAGACGCTGAGCTCGCACTGCCGCTGGCGACGCGACCTCAGTGTCCCTCAGGCCCAATCAGCCAACCCAGCCACCCTGAGTCCCGCCCCCCCGCGTCCCCTGGCCAATCGTGGGCATAGCGAAGGTGTGGTCAATTTGCATATTTGTCTATTATTAGGTAGGATTGTAGTTAGTGCTGAAGTATATAGTTATCAATAAATTTTTACCAACCTGTTTAATGATTTCTTCAGAATAAATTCCTAGATGTAGAATTTCTGGCAAACTGAATAGCATTCCAGCTTACTGTTACAATGTTATAATTTGTGCCCAGTATTGCCATGAAAATTTCATTGAAGAAGTAGCTTATGTTACTCCAATCACAATTCCTTCATTGTTTTTCCTGATAAAAGTCTCTAATATTTGGAACTTTTTTTTCATTTTTTTATTGATTTTTTTACAGAGAGGAAGGGAGAGAGATAGAGAGTTAGAAACATCGATGAGAGAGAAACATCGATCAGCTGCCTCCTGCACACCCCCCACTGGGGATGTGCCCGCAGCCAAGGTACATGCCCCTGACTGGAATCGAACCTGGGACCCTTCAGTCCGCAGGCCGACGCTCTATCCACTGAGCCAAACCGGTTTTGGCTATTTGGAACTTTCTTAAGGTGGCAGGTAAGTTCTTACAAGTACTTCACTGCCCCTTATTCCTTTTGTAGGATCAGGTACTCCTTCTGGTAATAGTGTCAGACTACAGCATTACCCAAAATACACATTTTGGTTGCCTGTTCTAAATTTCTGTGGCAACTGCTGAGCTAGTGGGTGGTATAGTGAGCTGTACATACAGAGGTAGAATTTGGGTGTAAGGCATGGGCATAAGTGAACAGAGAGAATAAGATAGAGGCAGAATTTAGGACAGCTGTTCACATGGAAGGGTTCCATACAGGATTTTAATAACATGGGTCATACATATGGCATAGGATAAATACACAAAGACATCTCCAATTCAAAAATTCTACCTCAGGCTTGAGTCTCCATGCATCCCTCTTCCAAAACCTTTCACTGTATTCACTAAGATTCTACTTTTCAGAGATGAATGGAGAGGGAGAGAGAGAGAGAGAGAGAAACATCAATGATGAGAGAGAATCATTGATTGGCTGCCTCCTGTATGCCCCCCACTGAAGATTGAGCCCACAACCGGGACATGTGCCATGACTGAGAATTAAACCATGATCTCCTGGTTTATAGGTTGATGTTCAACCACTAAGCCATGCCGGCTAGGCTGATAATTGCTTCGTTAGGGCAGCACTTACCCCTCTTAAGTGGATACTGCTTATGCTCTCAGGCCCCACTCAAAGTTAGGAGTCTCCAGGTGGGTTATCTTTATTCCCCATGCCAAAAGAGAAGGTCTGACTAGAAGCTTCATTTTCTTGCTCAGCAAACACTCCCTGGAGTAAAGCAGGTTTAGGTCATCACTCAGATCTTTGGAGTTAAAATCTATCCCCCCTATTTTTTTAACCTGGTAATTCTTCACTTTCTTGTCTAGGTCCTTCATGTTTTTAAGATTTTGTAATGTGGTAGATTAAAAATTGTGGTGGAATAAGTGGATGCTACACAGACATGCTCCCAAGACCAAACTGGAATTACAACTAAAATACTAAAAAACAAACAAACAAAAAACATCCTGATTGGAGAGAATCCAACCAAGGATGGAAAGTGGAGACTGCATAGAGACTGGTAGGAAGGGTGGAGGCACAAATTCCAGAGAGATATCTCAGCTGTGTGGGGATGCCACTGAGAACTCTGGGGTCTAATCCCCAAGCTTGGCCCCCCAGTAGAGAGCACCAGAACTGAGAAAGGTGCCCACATAACATCTGACTGTGAAAAGTAGCAGGGTTTCTGTCTTCCAGGGAGAGATGTCTGGAAATTCAGGCATCCTCTTAAAGTGCCAACACACAAAATTTAGTGTGCATCCACTCACCTTGAGCTGTGTGAGCAGAAGTCAGGGTTGGGGTCTCTGGGGTTAGAGCTTATAGGAAAGAAATCTCAGTTTCATGTGCTGAGTCATTCCCTCACACTCCAGAAGTCATCTTTCTCAGGCAGACCTTTGCTAACCAGATGGTTTTTGACTGGGGGGAAGACAGTTGACCCACCCTATTTGAAAACTCCTTGCCCCACCTGTGGAGTTTCTGAGTCCCATTAAAAGACTTAAAATAACAATTAACCTCCAGGCATGCTGGGGTGTTTCTCAGCATCTAGAAGGGTTCAGGAATCTGGAGAAGAGCTTCAAGTAAATTAATAAAGAGACTAGACATTAAATATAAATTTAGAAGGCATTTTGGGGAGCCAGAGGAGACCTAGCTTCAGTAACCAAGTTCTTTGAATCTCTGGACCCCTAGAATTTTATTAACACAAATTGCCCTAAGGCAAAGCAGATATACATATCAAAGGTTAAGGTTTGGTATACAGTAGGCATTGTCAGGTTGGGGGAACTGCCCTTGGCTGTTCCAATAACAGGCAATAATATATGTAGATTTTCAGGTTTGGGGAAATGCTTTTGGGTATTCCAGCAGGCAATATGATTCAGCCCTGCTGAATATAGAAGCCTATCAACCTTTTGAGAACTTCTTGCATTTATTATGACATGCTGGAATTAGCTTCCAGCACAGGCAAAAGCAATTTCTCCCACCCTGCTGGAAAACCTCTTGCCACACCTGTGGATGATTGCCTGAGGGCTACTCAAGAATGAATCCAATCAGTCTGCAGGTAGAGGTGGGTCTCTGGAGGCATTAAGTCGTTGCCTGATCTAATTACTCAGAAATAACATTTAATGCATTCCTGCACTAGAGATTGGAAAGTGTAGCAGATCTACATAATCAACAGTCACAAACCCAAACAGGCAGCCAAAATGGGGAGACAAAAAAACAACCACCAGATGAAAGAACAAGAGAATTCTGAAGAAGAAGAGATAAATGAAATGGAGATAAACTTATCGGATATAGAGTTCAGAATAACGATGGTAAAAATGATCAACAGCATGAGTAAAGATACAGGAACTATGTAAGAAGGATGGTCAGGAATAAAGAATGATAGAGCACTAATAAGGAACAAATTGGAAGGAATACATAGCAGATTAAGGGAAGCTGAGGATCGGAACAGTGAATTAGAAGATGGTATGAAAAATCACTCAATCAGAGAACAACAACAACAACAAAAATTAAAAACAGCAGGACAGCTTAAGAGAGCTGTGGGTCAACATGAAACATAATATTCAAATAATATTTGTGCAAGAATGAGAAGAAAGTGAGCAAGGCATAGAGAACATATTTGAAGAAATATTATCATAAAACTTCCCTAACCTGATGAAGGAAAAAGTCACACAAGTTCAAGAGGCACAGGGAGTTCCAAGCAAGAAGAACAAGCCCACATCCAGACACATAATAATTTAAATGCCAATAATTAAGGACAAAGAGAAAATCTTAAAGGCAGCAAAAGAAAAGCAATTTGTTATCCAGAAAGGAACTCCCATAAAGCTGTCAGCTGATTCCCTATCAGAAACTCTACAGACCAGAAGGGAATGGCATGACATATTCAAGGTAATGGAAAACAAGGATCTGAAACCAAGATTTCTATATCCAGTAAGGCTATCTTTCAAGATAGATGCTGAAATAAAGAGCTTCCCAGACAAAAAAAGGCTGAAGGAATTTATGACCACCAAACCAGCACTTCAAGAAATGCTAAAGGGACTGTTATAATGAAAAGAAGAAATGAGAGAGAGAGAGGCATAAAGAATTAAAATGGCAATAAATAACTACCTATAAATAATAACCTTAGATTTCAATGCATTAAATGCTATAATCAAAAGACATAGGGTGGCTGTATGGGTAAAAAAAAACACATGAAACAATTATATGCTGTCTACCACAGAACCAACTCAGAACAAAAGACTCACACAGAATGAGAGTGAAGGGATGGGAAAAAAATTTCCATGCAAATGGAATAAAAAATTTGGGAGAGCAATAATCATATTTGAAAAAGTAGACTTCAAAATTAAATATGTCACAAGAGACAATAAAGGTCACATATAATACTAAAGGAATCGATCCAACAAGAGGATATAAGCCTGGTAAATATATATGCACCAAAAGGGGAGCAAATATATGTGTGTGTGTGTGTGTGTGTGTGTATATATATATATATATATATATATATATATATATATATATCTCAAAACTTCTAAAGGACTTTAAAGGAGAGATCTATACCATGCTATAGATTATATAGCAATACAGTCGTTATAGAGAACTTTAACACCTGGCTGACTTCACTGGATAGATGTTCCAGACAAAAAATTAACAAGGAAATAGTGACTCTAAATGACACACTGGATCAGAAGGATTTAATTGACATTTATAGAACATTTCACTCCAAAGCTACAGAATATATATTCTTCTCAAGGGTACATGGGCCATTCACAAAGATTGACCACATGTTAGGACATAGGCTTAGTCTTTACAAGTTCAAGAAGATGGAGATAATATTAAGGATATTTTCAGATAACAAAGGAATGAAATTAGAAATCAACTAGAGTAAAAACACTCAAAAACATTCAAACACATGAAGATTAAATAGCATGTTATTAAACAATGAATTGGTTACCAACGAGATCAAGAAATAAATTAAAAAAAAATGCCCTAGAAACAATTGAAAACGAACACACAGCAACCCAAAATATATGGGACACAGCAACAGCAGGGAAGTTAATAGCATTACAAGCCCACCTAAAAAAACAAGAAAAATTAATAATAAACTGTATAACCATACAACTTAAAGAATTAGAAAGAGAATAACAAGAAAATCCCAGAGTAAATAGAAGGAAGAAAATAATAAAGATTAGAGCAGTAATAAATGACATAGAGACTAAAAAAAATACAAAAAATCATTGGAACCAAGAGCTGGTTCTTAGAAAATATAACCAAGATTGATGAACTGTTAGCCAGACTCATCAAGAAACAACAGGAAATATGGTGGCTAGCAGAACAGAGGTGAGGGGGATGATGTGAATGAGTGAGGGGCTGAAAGGACAGTGTGTGGATGTGTGTGGTGTGTGAGTGAGTGAGGGAGGGACAGTTAAATCCAGCAGGAGTGGCAGGGGCTGGCAGACCAGACTTTCCTGGACAGAGAGCACTTCCCAGGGTGAGGGGCTCGGGCATGGAGCCCATGCTATCTTGAAGGGGAGAGCACCCTCTTCTAGGAACTCATCAGCACCACCACCCAGACTGGCCTTGGACACTGCCCATAACCCTGCAGCCACTCCAGCCAAAATCCTGCTGCCCCACCCACAGACCTGCAGACCCTAGGACCTCCACCTCCAAGGATGCACAGCTCCCACAGCAGTAAGTGAAACTTCCCCCTCCTCAGCTACCGACCTTCGGACACCTCAGTTGAGCCTTCCCAGCATGCAGATTTCCTGAGCCCACCGCTCCACAGGCCAATCTTGGGTACCGCTGTGAGCCCTCGCTGGGCACACTCTTATACAAATACGGGCACAATGCCCCAGCAGTAGAAATTCTGAATTCACCCTTCCAGGCTGCCTGCCCACGGACACCTCAGTCACGCAGCTTCAGTGCGAGGGCCCCTCTCAGTACGTGCGTGCACCACCCTGGCAAGGGGACCCTGGTGCCTCTGTGAGCCGCCACTGGGCACACACGAATACAACCAATGCTGCAAGGCCCCAGCAGCAAAAACTGAGTCTTCCCACACCACAGTTGCCAACCTTCAGACACCACAGTTGTGCTTTTCCAGTGCGCAGGCCTCCTAAGCCCACCGCCCAAAAGGCGGCTCTTGGGTGCCTTTGTGATCCCCTGCTGGGTGTGCTCTTATCCAAAAAAAGGGCGCACAGCTCCAGCAATAGAAATTTGGGCTTTCCCCCTCCCAGCTGCCTGCCCACAGACACCACAGTCACATGGCTTCAACACAAGGGCCCCTTTGAGTGCACTGCCTTAGCAAATGGCCCCCAGGTGCCTCTGTGAGCCACAGCTGGGCATGCACAAATCCAACCAAGGGCACAAAGCCCCAGAAGCAAAAACCGAGTCTTCCCACTCCACAGCTACCGATATCCAGACACCACAATCACGCCTTTCCAGTGCACAGGCCACCAGAGCCCACCACCACAAATGTGGCTCTTGGGTGCCTCTGTGACCCCCTAATTGGGTGCACTCATATCTAAACAAGGGTGCATACCTCCGGCAATAGAAACTTGGTCTTTCAGCTTCCTGCCTGCCTGTACACAAACACCGTGGTCACGCGGCTTCAGTGCAAGGCCCCTCTGAGTGTGCCACCCTGACAAACGGCTCCTGGGTGCCTCTGTGAGCTGCCACTGGGCATGTACAAATCCAACCAAGGGCGCAAGGTCCTGGCAGCAAAAACTGAGTCTTCCTCCTCCAAAGCTGCTGACCACCATACATCGCAGTGGCGATTTTCCAGTGTGCAAGCCACCTGAGCCCCACCACCCCAACAGGCAGCTCCTGGGTGCCTCTGTGAGCCCCCACTGGGCACATGCAAATTCAACAAAAGGTGCAAGGCAGCAAAAATTGGGACTTCCCCATCCTCAGCTGCTGACCTCCAGTCACTACAGTTGCACTGATCCAGCATGCAAGCCCCCTGAGCCCGCTGCCCCAGCAGGAGGCCCTTGGGTGCTTCTCTGAGCCACAGCAAGGCACAACCTTGGCCACTAGCATCCAGTCCCTGTGGTAGCTCCTGTGCAGCTCTGTAAGCAGCTAATGGGTGCGTGTATCCAACCAAGGGCACATACCCCTGAAGCAGAAGCTGGGACTTCTCCCTCCACAGGGCCGGTGGCACACCACAATCGCTCTGATCCAGCGTGTGGGCCCCATGAGCACACAGCCCTTGCAGACAGCTCCTGGGCCCCTCTGTGAGCTGCCACTGGGCATGGGCCTCTCCAACCAAGGGCACACGGCTCCCTCAGCAGGATCTATGATATCCCCCTCCCATCTACCTACCTCTGGAAAACTTGGAGAGTTACTGAGGACTAGTGTCCCAGACAAGGTCACATTGTTTCAGCCACAGTCTCTGAGATTCCCACATCCCCAGATGCTGGATCCTGAATCCCCTCATGATTCACTGAGGGAAATCACTTTGGTCAGAGTCCCACTGCCTCAACCAGAGACAACAAGACACCCGCCCCTCACTGTCACAGGCCGCAGGATCCTCGGATGTAGAATGACACTAATCCAGTAAGAGTCACACTACACTGGCCAAAGTCACAGTACCTGAGCCTCAGGGCCTAAGACTCCTTCCTCCCAGGCCATGGGCTCTGGGAACTCACAGTGAGCACATACCAGTGAAACCTCAGACACCCTGATCCACAAGAGCCGAAACTATGATCACATCTAAAACAGCTTGCACAACGAAGCCGGGGGTGAGTCACATTGCCAATTCATGAAGAGACTTTATCCACAAATAAGAAACTAACATCAAGATCCAACTACATCAAGAGAACCCAAATAGCACAAGTAGGGAGCTTTTCTAGATCACCAAGCCCAGGAGACCTGAGAGATCACGCCAGTAGTACAACCCGCAAAAGAACCTGGGTAGCAAAGCAGTTTAATTAAGGAAGCTAAATGGAGGCAAGTAACAGGTCAAACAAAAAATTCAAAGCAATGGTTATAAAGATGCTCAATCGGCTGGATGACAAATACACACAACTCAATGAGAATTAAAAGGAGCTGAATGAGAATGTCACCAACATATGAAAAGGAACCAAGAGAAAATGAAGAATGACATAGCTGCAATAGAGAACACAATGGAAGGCTTAAACAGTAGGCTAGAAGAGGCTGAGGACTGCATCAGCGAATTAGAAGACAAGGTAGGAAAAAACACACAAAACATAGCAGCAACTGGAAAGAAAACATAAAAAGCAGGAGCCTAAAGAGGTTTGGGACAACACAAATTGAAACAACATACACATAATAGGGGTACCAGAAGGAGAGGAAGCAGAGCAAGGAATAGAAAACCTGTTTGAAGAAATAATGAAAGAAAACTTTCCTGATGTTTGCAAGAAAAAAAACCACATGAGTCTAAGAAACACATAGAGTCCCAAACAAGATGAATCCAAAAAGACCAACACCAACACACATCATAATTAAATTGTCAAACATCTACGACAAAGTAAGAATTGTAAAGGCTGCCAGAAAGAAACAGAAAGTTACCTACAAAGGATCTCCCATTAGAATACCAACTGATTTATCAACAGAAACACACCAGGCCTGAAGGGAATGGAATGAAATATACAAAGTGATGCAAAGCAAGGGACTGAATCCTAGAATACTATACCCAGAAAGGCTATCATTCAAAATTGAAGGCCAAATCAGGAGCTTCACAGACAAAAAAGGGCTAAAAGTGTTTATTACCACCAAGCCAGCAATGAAAGACATGCTAAAGGGACTGCTGTAAAAAGAAGAAACAGAAAGTCAAGAAGGAACACAAACATAAAGAATAAAAATGGCAACAAATACTTATCAATAATAACATTAAATGTAAATGGATTGAGTGTTCCTATGAAAAGACATAGGGTAGGTGAATGGATGAGAAAACATGACCCATATATTTGCTGTCTGCAAGAGACCCACCTCAAAACAAAGGATTCACACAGACTGATAGTGAAGGGACGGAAAAAAATTTTTCAGGCAAATGGAAATGAGAAAAAAAAGCTGGGTTTCCAATATTTAGCTCAATATCTGACACAATAAACCTCAAAGTAAAGGCCATGAAAAGAAATAAGGAGGGTCACTTCATAGTACCAAAGAGAGCAATTCAACAAGAGGATATAACTCTGGTAAACATATATGCACCTAATACAGGAGCACCCAAATACATAAAACAACTTCCTGAAGATATCAAGGGAGATATCGACAGCAACACAATCATGGTAGGGGACTTTAATACCCCTCACTGACGCCACTGGATAAATCCTCTAAACAAAAAAATCACCAAAGAAACAGCAATCCTAAATGACTCACTAGATCAGATGGACTTAATTGACATCTTCAGAACATTTCACCCCAAAGTTACAGAATATATATTCTCAAGTGCACACAGAACATTTTCAAAGATAGACCACATATTAGGACACAGGCAAAGTCTCTTCAAATTCAAGAAGACATAAATCTTAACAAGCATCTTCTCAGATGACAATGGCATAAAATTAGAAATCAGCTACAATAAAACAATGAAAAAATCAAACACTTGGAGGCTAAATAGAATGTTATTATACAATGATTGCGTTACCAAATAGATCAAAGAAGAAATGAAAAGCATTTGGGAAACAAATGACAATGAAAACACAGCACTACAAAATCTGTGGGACACAATGAAATCAGTCCTGAGAGGGACGTTCATAGCTCTACAGGCCTACCTCAAAAAAAACCAAGAAAAATTGTAATAAATTATCAAACCTTGCAACTTAAAGAAGTAGAAAGAGAGCTACTAGAAAAGCCCACAGTAACCAGAAGGAAGGGAATAATAAATATCACAGCAGAAATAAATGACACAGAGACCAAAAAAACAAAAACAAACAAACAAACAAAAAAATCCACCAAAAAATACAAAAGATCAATGAAACCAAGAGCTGCTTCTTTGAAAGGATAAACAGGATTAGTGAACCTCTAGCTAGGCATACCAAGAAGCAAAGAGAGAGGACCCAAATAAACAAAATCAGAAATGAAAGAATTGAAGTAACAAATGATCCCACAGATATAAAAAGGATTGTAGAAGAATACTATGAACAACTCTATCCTACAAACTGGACAACCTTAATGAAATGGACATATTCCTAGAAAAATAAAAGCTTCCATAACTCAATTAGGAAGAATCAGAAAACCTGAATAGGCTGATAACTACTGATGAAATTGAAACAGTAATCAAAAAGCTTCCAGTAAACAAAAGCCCTGGATCAAGTAGCTTCACAGGAAAGTTTTATCAAACATTCAAAGAAGAAATAAAACCAATCCTTCTCAGACTGTTTCAAAGAAATCAAGAGGGAAAGACACTCCCAAGGTCCTTCTATGAAGCCAGCATTACCCTAATCCCAAAACCAGATAAAGACACTACAAAGAAAGAAAATGATGAACATAGTTGCTAAAATCCTCAACAAAATTCTAGCAAACCAGATCCAGCATTACATTAGAAAGATCATACACCAAGACCAAGAGGGATTTATTCTAGGGGTGCAAGGCTGGTACAATATCTGCAAATCAATAAACGTAATACATCACATAAACAAATTGAGAGACAAAAATCAAATAATCATATCAATTGATGCAAAAAAAGGCATTTGACAAAGTTCAATACCCTTTTCTAATAAAAACTCTCAGCAAAGTGGGAATAGAGGGATCATACCTCAATATAATAAAAGCATATAGCCAACTTCATACTCAAGGGGCAAAAACTAAAACCACTTCCCCTAAGAACAGGAACAAAACAGGGATGCCAGCTTTCACCACTCCTGTTTGACATAGTACTGGAAGTGCTAGCCATAGCAATTGGACAAGAAGAAGAAATAAAAGGCATGCAAATTGTAAAACAAGAAGTAAAATGGTCATTATTCGCAGATGACATGATACAGTACGTAGAAAACCCTAAAGACTCCATCAAGGGAAAAGGAAGATGGCTGCTGATGGGAAGGCAGACTGCAAGATAGTGTGTGAGTGAGAAAACAAAGGGAGAGTGTGTGGTCACACGGGGAGTGTCTGTTGGTGAGTTGAGGGACAGCTATACTCCAGGAGACTGGGAACTGCTTGACGGAGCTCCCCGGACCGGGCAACACCTACTGCTGCTGGGTTCCCTCCTGGAGCGACCGGATCGGACACGGAGACCGCACCATCTTGAAGGGGAAAGTGCATGTTATCAGAATCCTGAAAATCTAAAAATTCGGCATCCACCGAACAGCTGCGAACCCAAGAACATCGGTCCCCAATTGGCACAAACACATGGATTCAGAGGAGCTCTACACTCCACCACGGAAAGGTCAGATTTCGCCTGGGATAAGGTGAGGTCTCTGGTCCCGGCAGGAGAGAGAAACACGCACACTTCAGGAGCTGGAGGACCGGGGGAAGTCTGAGCTTAGAAAAATCCATGACTGTTGGGGCTGGCATGATCCCTGAATGTGGAAGGGGGTCCTCAGAGCTTCTAACAGAAGGGAACTCTAAAAAGCAACCCATTTTGATCTGACGCAAAAGGACAGCCTAAAAATTTTAACCCTTTGCACTCGGATGTCGAGTGTGACTTGACACGGTTAGCAGTAGAAGAAAGGAATCGAGAAAAGCAAGCGAGTGCAAAAGGTTAAAAGTGTGCCGGCTACTTAGACCTAAGGGGGAAAAAAAGACTGCACAGACTTGCATGCAGCCCTGGAGTTCACACACTTACACTGGCTCTTTTTTTTTGTTCTTTTTTCTTTTTCCTCTTTAAATCCTTGCTACTGATTACTAAGCCCAATACATAGGATCACCCAATTGGGGACACCCTAAGAGACTGCAGGGGAAAGTTGTTTTTCTGGAACCTGGGGATCAGAGTGGGGAATAACCATCAGAGAACCAGCTCTGAGGCAACCCACTCCCACAAACTGGTATTGAGTGCCACAGGGAAAGCAGGATCTAAGCACTGGCTAGAGAGGACCTATAGACCCAGAGGTCAATCCAGAAACACTGCCACCCAGGGGTTGAATCACAAGTTGACTCTTGTGTAAACACAAATAAAGGAATACAATAAATTAAGGCACACTGCCTGCTTAAAAATCAGGACTGGCTTACAACACTGAGGAGTAGTGGAACGCAGGGAACTGCAAGACTGTCCTGACTAGGAAACAGGCGTGCCAAACAGAACAGTAGAGGAAGTGAATGACCTTCACTACTGCACATTTTTATTTTTATTTATTTTTATTTTTTCATCTTTTACTTAAGAAACTTTTTTTCTTTTTTCTTTTTACCTTTTTAATTATTATATTTTTATTTTCAATCAATATTATTACTACTATTTTTTACTTTTTTTTAAGTGTCATCTTATTTTCTCTTGATTTTACTTTGGGATTAGTGTTCTACCTTCTATTTTCATCTTTCCTTTAGCATCATTTTACTCTATCTCAATTCTACCTTTATGCCATCACTCTCTTCCTAACTTTTCCACTTTTGTTATCCTGTTTCGCTTACCCTTTTCCTGCTTTAGATTTTCCCTATTCCTTCTTTTTACCCCCAGTTAAAATTTCACCCTACTTATATATCTAATTTCCAATCCCCTGCTCCAAGTCCATACACACCTCTCTCTTCTTTGTCTTCACTAACCAAAAAAATGTGTTTTTCTCTCAGTCCTTTTGTTATTGTTTGCTTGATTGTTGATTATATCAATTTTTATGCTTGTTTGTGAGGTTGTTTTGCTTATTCTTTTTCTTGTTTGTTTTGTTTTTGGCTTCTGTTTTCCCTCATCTCACTTGATATTAGTTGTTGATTGTAGTTTGTATTCATCTCCAGGTACTTGTTGCTGGCATTTTTTGGGATTAGTGGCTGTTCTATTGGAGTTTTCTCCCCACATATATAATTTGTTCCCCTCTTCTTTCTTATTCTTTCTTTTCTATCTTACTTTTTTTTCCTTTTCTCAATTCCATTTTTGCACTTCTTTCTTTTTTTTTTCTCTTCTTCTTTCTCTCCTATCCTCTAATTTGACTTTTTCTGTTTGTCACCTTTATTTGGGGTTATTAATATCATGAATACATTTCTGTTCAGTGCCTGGTGTGTTGTACTTGGTTGTGTTGTATTTTGTGCCTTTAAATCAATGCAGGAGAGAGAGAACTACATAACCAGACACCCAGAGAAGAGAGACCATGGGGAGACAAAGAAACAGCCCGCATATGAAAGAAAAGCAGGCATCACCAGAAAAGGAAGTAAACAAAATGGAGGCAAGCAACCTGTCAGAGAAAGAATTCAGAGAAATGGTCATAAGGTGGATGAAAAGAATGGAAGACAAATTCAACAATATGTGTAAGAACCAAGAGGAAATGAAGAAGAACCAAGAAGAAATGAAAAATGGCATCGCTGCTGTAAAGAACTCAATAGAGCCGAAACCGGTTTGGCTCAGTGGATAGAGCGTCAGTCTGCAGACTGAAAGGTCCCGGGATCGATTCCAGTCAGGGGCATGTACCTTGGTTGTGGGTGCATTCCCAGTGGGGGTTGTGCGGGGAGCAGCTGGTCGATGTTTCTCTCTCATCGATGTTTCTACCTCTCTATCCCTCTCCCTTCCTCTCTGTAAAAAATCAATAAAATATATTTAAAAAAAAAGAACTCAATAGAAAGCATCAAGAGTAGACTAGAAGAAGCAGGGCACCACATCAGTGAGCTATAAGACAAGGTGGGGAAAAAAAGTAGAGCAGCTTTTGGGAAAAAAAATTAAAAAGCAGGAGGAGAGCCTAAGGGAACTTTGGGACAACATGAAACAAAACAACATCCACATAATAAGGGTTCCAGAAGTAGAGGAAACTGAGCAAGGAATAGAAAACCTGTTTGAAGAAATAATGACAGAAAACTTCCTTGATATAGGGAAGAAAACACCCACACAAATCCAAGAAGCTCAGAGTCCCAAGCAAAATGAACCCCAAAAGACCAATGCCAAGGCACATTATAATTAAATTGGCAAACACCAACGACAAAGAATCTTAAAAGCAGCCAGAGAGAGACAGAAAGTTACATACAAAGGAGCCCCCATCAGACTAGCAACAGATTTCTCAACAGAAACTCATCAGGCCAGAAGGGAATGGAATAAAATATACAAATTCATGCAAAGGAAGGGTCTGAATCCAAGAATACTGTACCCAGAAAGGCTATCAATCAAAATTGAAGGTGAAATCAGGAGCTTCGCAGACAAAAAAAGGACTAAGAGAATTTATTACCACCAAACCAACAATGAAAGAAATGCTAAAGGGTCTGCTATAAAAAAAGAAAAAATAAGAAATAGGAAGCGAAGAAGGAACACAGTGGTAAAGAATAAAACTGGCGACAAACAAGTACCTATCAATAATAACTTTAAATGTAAATGGATTAACCCTTTGCACTCGCTTGCTTTTTCTCGATTCCTTTATTCTAATGCTAACGGTGTTGACTCACACTCCACATCCGAGTGCAAAAGGTTAAATGCCCCAATCAAAAGACATAGGGTAATGGAGTGGATAAGAGAACATGACCCATATATCTGCTTCTACAAGAAACCCACCTCAGAAAAAAAGATGCACACTGACTGAGGGTGAAGGGATGAAAAAAGGTTTTTCAGGTGAATGGAAATGAAAAAAAAAAGCTGGGGTAGCAGTACTTATATCTGAAAAATTAGATCTCAAAGTGAAGGACATAACAAGAGATAAGGAAGGCCACTTCATAATACTAAAGGGAGCAATCCAACAAGAAGAAATATCTCTGGTAAACATATATGCACCCAATACAGGAGCACCCAAATACATAAAAGAACTCCTGGAGGATATCAAGGAAGAGATTGAAAGCAATACAATCATAGTAGGAGACTTTAATACCCCAATATCACCATTGGACAAATCCTCTAAACAAAAAATCAGCAAAGAAACATCCATCCTAAATTACTCACTAGACCAGATGGAATTAATTGACATCTTCAGAACATTTCACCCCAAAGACACAGAATATACATTCTTCTCAAGTGCACATGGGTCATTTTCAAAGATAGACCATATGTTGGGTCATAGGCAAACTCTCTTCAAATTCAAGAAGATAGAAATCATATCAAGCATCTTCTCAGATCACAGTGGCATAAAACTGGAAATCAACTAAATAAAAACAATCCAAAAAAACAAACACATGGATACTAAACAGCATGCTATTAAACAATGACTGGGTTACCAGAGAGATCAAGGAAGAAATAAAAAACATCATGGTAACAAATGACAATGAAAACACAACCATCCAAAACCTATGGGACACAGCAAAACAGTCTTGAGAGGGAAGTTCATACCTCTGCAAGCCTATTGCAAAAAACAAGAAACAATGGTAATAAATTACTTAGCCCTACAACTCAAAGAGTTAGAAAGAGAGCAACAAGAAAAGTCCAGTGTAAGCAGAAGGAAGGAAATAATAAAGATCAGAGCAGAGATAAATGACATAGAGACCAAAAAAACAACACAAAAGACCAACAAAACCAAGAACTGGTTCTTTTAAAGGATAAACAAGATGGATGAAGCTCTAGCCATACTCACCAAGAAGCAAAGAGGGAGGACCAAATAAACAAAATCAGAAATGAAAGAGGTGAAATAACAATAGACCCTACCGTAATACACAAGACTGTTAAAAAATACTATGAACAACTCTATTCCAACAAACTGGACAACCTGGAGTAAATGGACATATTCCTAGAAAAATACAACATTCCAAAACTCAATCAGGAAGAATCTAACCATATCAATAGGGCAATGACTATGGAAGAAATTGAAACAGACATCAAAAAGCTTCCAGCAAACAAAAGCCTGGGGCCAGACGGCTTCACAGGGGAGTTTTACCAAACATTCAAGGAAGAACTAAAACCTATCCTCCTCAGACTATTCAAAAAAAATTCAAGAGGAAGGAACACTTCCAAGCTCCTTCTATAAAGCCATCATCACTCTAATACCAAAACCAGATAAAGACAACACAATGAAAGAGAATTACAGGCCAATATCCCTCATGAACATAGATGCCAAAATCCTCAACAAAATTCTAGCAAATCGGATCCAGAAGTATATCAGAAAGATCATACATCATAACCAAGTAGGATTTATCCCAGGAATGCAAAGATGGTACAATATCAATAAACGTGATACATCACATAAACAAATTGAGAGATAAAATCACATAATCATATCAATTGATGCAGAAAAAGCATTTGACAAAATCCAACACCATTTCTTGATAAAAACTCTCAGCAAGGTGGGAATAGAAGGATTATACCTCAACATAATAAAAGCCATAAATAATAAACCCACAGCCAACATCATACTCAATGGGCAGAAACTAAAACTATTTCCCCTAAGAACAGGAACAAGACAAGGATGCCCACTCTCACCACTCCTGTTCAACATAGTACTGGAAGTATTAGCCATTGCAATTAGACAAGAGGAAGAAATAAAAGGCATCCAAATTGGAAAAGAAAGAGTAAAGCTGTCCTTATTTGCAGGTGACATGATACTGTACATTGAAAAGCTGAAAGACTCCATAAAAATACTATTAGACTTAATAAATGAATTTGGCAATGTAGCAGGCTACAAATTTAACGCCAAGAAATCGATGTCATTTCCATACACCAATAGTGAACTTACAGACAGAAAGACTAAAAAAGCAATCCCATTTACTATCACACCAAAAAAAATCAAGATACCTCGGAATAAGCATTACTATGGAGGTAAAAGACCTGTACGCAGAAAACTGCAGGACACTGAAGAAGGAGGTAGAGGAAGACGTAAACAGATGGAAGAACATACCATGTTCATGGATTGGTAGAATCAACATCATTAAAATGTCCATACTACCCAAAGCAATCTATAGATTCAATGCACTCTCCATTAACATACCAATGGCATATTTCACAGTCCTAGAAAGAACTCTCCAAAAATTCTTCTGGAATAAAAAAAGAACCCGAATATCCACAGCAATCCTGAGAAAGAAGAACAAAGTAGGTGGGATCTCAATACCAGATTTCAAGCTGTATTACAAAGCCACTGTTCTCAAAAAAGCCTGGTACTGGCACAAGAACAGACACATAGACCAATGGAATAGAATAGAGAACCCATATATCGACCCAAACCACTATGCTCAATTAATATTTGACAAAGGAGGCATGAACATACAATGGAGTCAAGACAGTCTCTTCAATAAATGGTATTGGGAAAATTGGACAAATATATGCAAAAAAATGAAACTAGACCACCAACGTACACCATACACAAAAATAAACTCAAAATGGATCAAGGACTTAAACATAAGACAGGAAACCATAAAAATACTAGAGGAATCCACAGGCAGAGAAATCTCAGACATATGCCGAAGCAATTTCTTCACCGATACTGCTCCTAGGGCAATGGAAACTAAAGAGATAATAAACAAATTGGACTACATCAAAATAAAAAGCTTTTGTACAGCAAAAGAAACCATCAACAAAACAACAAGAAAACCCACCATATGGGAGAACATATTTAAAAATGTTATCACTGATAAAGGTTTAATCTCCAACATCTACAGGGAACTTATACAACTTAATAAAAGGAAGATAAATGACCCAATAAAAAAGTGGGCAACTGACCTAAATAGAATCTTTTTGAAAGAAGAGAAAAGGATTGCCAAGAGACATGTGAAAACATGCTCAAAATCACTAATTATCTGAGAGATACAAATCAAAATGACAATGCAGTACCATCTCACACCTGTCATAATGACAATCATCAACAAATCAACAAACAACAAGTGCTGGCGAGGATGCGGAGAAAAAGGAACCCTTGTGCACTGCTGGTGGGAATGCAGACTGGTTCAGCCACTGTGGAGAACAGTATGGAGTTTCCTCAAAAAACTAAAAATGGAACTCCCATTTGACCCAGTAATCCCACGTCTAGGAATATATCCCAAGAAACTGGATACACCCAATCAGAAAGGATATATGCACCCCTATGTTCATAGCAGCACAATTCACCATAGCTAAGACTTGGAAACAGCCCAAATGCCCATCAGTAGATGAGTGGATTTAAAAACTATGGTACATCTACAGAATGGAATACTACGCTGCTATAAAAAAGAAGGAATTCTTACCATTTGCAGCAGCTTGGATGGACCTGGAGAGCTATATGTTAAGTGAAATAAGCCAGGGAATGAAAGAAACATACCACATGATCTCACACATTTATGGAAAATAAAGAACATTATAACCTGATAAACAAAAAGATATTTACAGAGGCAGTAAAGCACCGAATAGACTGTCAAATTACAGTGGGAAAGCAGGGGAGTGTTGGGGAGGTGTGGAGGAAAGAAATCAACCAAAGGACTTGTATGCATGCATATAAGCAAAACAAATGGACACAAGACACTGGTGGAGTGGGATGAAGGCATGCAACAGGGGGTAGGGGAGGCTGGGGGAAGGTCAAGGGGTGAAAAAAAGGAGATATATGTACCACTACATGTAATACTTTAAACAATAAAAAATATTTTAAAAAGAAAAAAAACTCCATCAAAAATTATTAGACTTAATAAATGAATTTGGAGATGTACCAGGATACAAAATTAATGCCAAGAAATCAATGGCATTTTTATACATCAATAGTGAACTTACAGAAATAGAGATTTTAAAAAACCATCCTATTTACCATTGCAACAAAAAAATTAAGATACCTAGGAATAAACTTAACTAAGGAGGTAAAAACCTGTACTCAGAAAACTACAGTACACTGAAAAATGAGATAAATGGACATAAACAGATGGACAAACATACAGTGTTCATGGATTCATAGAATCCACATTATTAAAATGTCCATACTACCCAAAGCAATTTACAGAATCAATGCACTCCCCATTAAAATACCAATGGGATATTTCACAGACCTAAAACGAGCTCTCCAAAAATTCATCTGGAATAAAAAAAGACCCAGAATAGCTGCAGCAATCCGGAGAAAGAAGAACAAAGTAGGAGAAATCTCAATACCTGATATCAAGCTGTATTACAAAGCCACTGTTCTCAAAACAGCCTGTTACTGGCATAAGAGCAGACATATAAACTAATTGAATAGAATAGAGAACCTAGGAATGGGTTCTCTATTTGACAAAGGAGGCAAGAGTATAGAATGGAGTCAAGACAGACTCTTCAATAAATGGTGTTGGGAAAATTGGACAAAAAATGAAACTAGACCACCAACTTACACCATGCACAAAAATAAACTCAAAATGGATAAAGGGCTTAAATGTAAGACAGGAAGCTTTTAAAATATTAGAGGAATCCACAGGCAGCAAAATCTCAGACATATGCCGAAGCAATATCTTCACTGATTCAGCTCCTAGAGCAATGGAAACTAAAGAGAAAATAAACAAATGGGACTACATCAAAATAAAAAGCTTCTGCACAGCAAAAGAAACCATCAACAAAACAACAAGAAAGCCCACTGCATGGGAGAACATATTTGCCAATATTATCTCCAATAAGGGTTTTGATGGGGAAAATGATACATTTTTGGGGTCTAGCAATCTGAACCTGTGCCATTAACCTAATGCACATTCTTATAGGCCTATGGTCTAGTTTCTGTTCCTTTAATTATCTGGTCCTACAGGACCTGTTTACTCCCATTTTAGAAAGGCCATAAACTATCCCCAGACGGAATCATCAGTGCTAGTTCCAGGCCAGGCCTTTAGTTGTGGTTTCAAGCCACAGCACATGGGGCTCTTTAAGAACGTGCAATTGGGACTGAAAAAAACAAAACCTTATTTAGGAGACAAGGAACTGGAAATAGTATAAATAGGGAAAGCTTCCTCCATGTTTTTGCCCAGAATTTGAAAGATATTTTTCTCTGAGCCCACCAGTGTAATAATAATAAAGTGTAACTCCATTTCTCTAAGCATTGCTTGGTTTTTCTCCAGTCTTCTGTAACAGTTTAATCTCCCACATTTACAGGGAACTCATACAACTTAACAAAAGGAAGATAAACAACCCAATAAAAAAATGGTCAACGGACCTAAGTAGATACTTTTCAAAAGGGGAGATAAGGAAGACCAAGAAACATATGAAACCATGCTCAAAGTCACTAATCATCTGAGAGATGCAAATCAAAACGATAATGAGGTACCATCTCACACCTGTCATAATGGCTATCATCAACAAATCAAAAAACGACAAGTGTTGGCAAGGATGCGGAGAAAAAGGAACCCTCATGCACTGCTGGTGGGAATGCAGACTGGTGCAGCCACTGTGGAGAACCATATGGAGTGTCCTCAAATAATTAAAAATGGAACTCCCATTTGACCCAGTAATCCCACTTCTAGTACTATATCCCAAGAAACCAGAAACACCAATCAGAAAGGATATATGCACCCCTATGTTCATTGCAGCACAATTTACAATAGCTAAGATTTGGCAACAGCCCAAGTGCCCATCAGCAGATGAGGAGATTAAAAAACAGTGGTACATCTACACAATGGAATACTATGTTGCTGTAAAAAGGAAGGATCTCCTACCATTTGCAACAGCATGGATGGGCCTGGAGAGCATTATGCTAAGCGAAATAAGTCATTCAGAGAAAGACAAATATCACATGATCTCACTCATTTGTGGATTATAATGAACAACATAAACTGATTAACAAAAACAGATCCAGAGATAGAGAAGCATTGATCAGACTATCTAACCTCAGAGGGAAGGTAAAGGATGGTGGAGGTAAGGGGAGAGATCAACCAAAGGACTTGTATGCATGCATATAAGCCTAACCAATGAACACAGACACCAGAGGGGTGAGGGCATGAGTCGGGGGAGGGTGGTGGGGCAATGGGGGGATAAGGACACATATGTAATACCTTAATCAATAAAGAAAGAGAAAAAAATGAAAGAAACTTGTTAAACAATCTGGAAATACCAAAAAAAAAAGAAACAAAGAAGACCTCTCTCTTAAAATAATTAAAATAAAAAATGAAAGCAGAGAAGTAACCATTGACATCACAGAAATACAAAGGATTATAAGAAATACTATGAACAACTATATGCCAACAAGGTGGAAAATGTGGATGAAATAGACAAATTCCTAGAAAAATACAATTTCCCAAAACCAAATTAGGAAGAATCAGAAAACCTGAATTGACAAATAACAATTGATGAAATTGAAGCATTAATTTTAAAAATCCCAGCAAACAAAAGCCCTGGTCCGGATGGCTTCAGAGAGGAGTTTTCAAACATTCAACTAAGAACTAACACTTATCCTCCTAAAACTATTCCAAAAAATCCAAGAGCAAGAAACACTTCCAAGCTTCTTTTATGAGGCCAGCATTATCCTAATTCTAAAATCAGATAAAGAAAATACAAAGAAAGAGAATCACTGGCCAACATCCCTGATGAACATAGAGGAAAAATACCTGACAAAAGATTAGCAAATCAGATCCAGTAATATATTAAAAAAGATCATATACCAAGACCAAGTGGGATTTATTTCAGGGATGCAAGGCTGGCACAATATTCAGAAATCGATAAGTCTGATACATCATATACATAAACAAATTGAAAGACAAAAATCACATGATCATATCAATAGACACAAAAAAGGCATTTGAAAAACCCAATACCTATTTTTTAACATATATTTATTTATTTCAGAGAAGAAGGGAGAGGAAATAAGAGAAATGGAAACAACAAAAATGAGAGAGAATCATTGATGAGCTGCCTCCTGCACGCCCCTTACTGGGGATTGATCCTGAAACCTGGGCATGTGCCCTTGACTGGAATCAAACCTGGGACTCTTCATTCTGAGGGCCAAATATTTATTCACTGAGCCAAATCAGCTAGGGCCCAACATCTATTTTTGATAAAAATACTTTCAGCAAAGTGAGAAAAGAGGTGTCAGAGCTCAACATAATAAAGATCATATATGACAAACCTATAGCCAACATCATACTCAATGGGCAAAAACTGAAATAATTTCCTCTAAGAACAGGAAACAAGACAGGGAAGTCCATTTTCACCACTCTTATTCAACATAGTACTGGAAGTCCTAGCCATAATGATATGACAAAAAGAAAACATAAAAGGCATCCAAATTGGAAAGAAGGAAGTGAAACTCTCATTATTCACAGACGACATGATATTATACATAGAAAACCCTAAAGAATCCACAAAATTCTGCTAGATTTAATAAAGGAATTTGGCAATGTAGCAGGATACAAAATTAACACCCATAAATCGATGGCATTTTTATACACCAATAATGAATTCTCAGAAAGAGAAACTAAACTAACAATCCCATTTACTATAGCAACCAAAAAATTAAGATACCTAGGAATAAACTAAACCAAGGCGGTAAAAGACTTGTATGTGGAAAACTTACAATAAATGGTGTTGGGAAAATTGGACAAAAAATGGACATTGAAAATAAAAGATAGAAAAGATATAAACAAGTGGAAGAATATAATGTGTTCAATGATTGGTAGAATTAATATCATTAAAATGTCCATACTAGCCAAACCAATCTATAGATTCAATGCAATCCCTATTAAATCACCAAGGGCAAATTCCAAATATCTAGAACAAATACCCCCAAAATTTATATGGAACAAACAAACAAACAAAAATCTGAATAGCTACAGCAATTTTGAGAAAGAAGGACATAGTTGTAGGGATCACAATTCCAGATATCAAATTATACTACAAATCTATTGTACTCAAAACAGCCTGGTACTAGCACAAAAATAGACTTATAGATCAATGGAACAGAATAGACCCCAAAAATTGACCCACGCCATTATGTTCAATTAATATTTGACAAAGGAGGATGGAACCTAAAATGGAGTCAAGACAGTCACTTCAATAAATGGTGCTGGGAAAATTGGACAGATACATGCAAAAAATGAAACAAGACCACCAACTTACACCAAACACAGGAATAAACTCAAAATGGATAAAAGGCTTATGTAAGTTGTGAAACTAACAATTCTAGAAGAAACTATAGGCAGCAAAATCTCAGACATCTCTCATAGCAATTTTT
Organism: Cnephaeus nilssonii; assembly: GCF_951640355.1. Classification (NCBI taxonomy): domain Eukaryota; kingdom Metazoa; phylum Chordata; class Mammalia; order Chiroptera; family Vespertilionidae; genus Cnephaeus; species Cnephaeus nilssonii. Next base: position 32,294,066 of record NC_137071.1, read on the forward strand.
ACAGATACATCACTTGGGTCAAAGGAAACTAAGGAGAAAACAAACAAATGGGAATACATAAACATAAAAAGGATGTGCACAGCAAAAGAAACCATCAACAATATGAAAAGGGAGCCCACTGGACTGGAGAACGTATTTGGCAATGATGTCTCTGATAAAGAGATAATATCCAAAATATATAAGGAACTCATGCAACTTAACAAAAGGAAGACAATCCAATTAAAAATGGGCAAAGGACTTATTTAGACACTTCTCCAAAGTGGGCATACAGAAGGCCCAGAGACATATGAAAAAATGCTCATCAGAGAGATGTAAATTAAAACGACAATGAGGTATCACCTCAAACCTATCAGTATGGCTATATTCAACAAATGACAAGTGCTGGCAAGGATGTGGAGAAAAGGGGACCCTAGTATACTGCTGGTAGGAATGCAGACTGGTATAGCCACTGTGGAAAACAATATGGAGTTTCCTCAAAAAATTAAAAATGGAATTCCCATTTGATCCAGTGATTCCACTTCTAGGAATATATCCTAAGAAACCTGGAACACCAATCAGAAAGAATGTATGCTCCCCTATGTTCATAGCAGCACAATTTACAATAGCTCAGATCTGGAAACAGTTCAAGTGCCCATCTGTAGATGAGTGGATAACAAAGCTTTGGTACATTTACACCATGGAATACTATACAGCAACAAAAAGAAGGATCTCTTATACTTTGAGACAGCATGGAGGGACCTAGAGTGTATTATTTTAAGTGAAATAAGCCAATCAGAGAAATACAAGTATCACATGATTTCACTCATATGTGGAATCTAATGAATAAAATAAATTGTTGAACAAAATTGATCCAGAGACATAGAATCATGTAACAGACTGTCAAATCTCAGAGGGAAGTTGGGAAGCATAGAGAAGAGATTAACCAAAGAACTTCTATGCATATATGTATTACCCATGGACAAAAACAGAAGGGTGGTGGAGGCCTAGGATGAGGGATAGGGATGGTCTGTAAGAGGTCAGTGGAAGAAAAAAGGGGACATTATGTAATACTTTCAACAATAAAAATTTTTTAAATCTTCACAATATCAGTAAACAACCAAAAGATCCACTGAATAAAATAAATATAAAATTTTTATCAGCTGTGTACAGAATTCCAGCAGAGTCACGGGTAGAATGTCATTTTATCTGCTGTCCCTGAGCAGTAACAAGAAGAGTTCTCAGGGAACAATAGGACTTCAGGTAAGAGCAATAACTATCTCTAAAATCTTTGGATACTTACAGTAAGAGCAACTGGCCTTTTAGTCTTTCACTAGAGGCCCGATGCATGAAATTCGTGCAAGAGTAGGCCTTCCTACCCCAGGCTGCTGGCACCGGCTTCGCTCCGGCACACAGGACCTGGGCTTCCCTCGCAGCCCTGGCTTCATCTGGAAGGACATCCAGTCTAATTAGCATATTACGCTTTTATTATTATAGATTGGGTATCACTGATTCCAGAAGAGTAGTGAGTCAACCTGTGAAGATAACTCAGTTATAATTAGAAAGAGATGTAATGGGGGTTAGGGTGCAAGTATTATTTCTTCCAAAGAGAGGCTAACTTTCAGATATCTCACACACACCCTCCATGATTTATGGAATTTTTTAAATTTATTTTTTGTTTAAAGTATTACAAATAGTAGTGCATATGTCTCCTTTTTTCCCGTTGACCTCCCCGCTGCCTCCCCTAACCCTGAGCACATGCCCTCACCCCTCTGCCCCAGTGTCGGTATCCATTGGTTATGCTTATATGCATGCATGCAAGATGTTCGGTTGATCTCTTACCTGCCCCCAAACCCTCCCCTGCCTTCCCGCTATAGTTTGACAGTCTGTTCAATGCTTCTTTGTCTCTGTATCTATTTATGTTCATTAGTTTATGATGTTCTTTATATTCCACAAAGGAGTGAGAGCATGTGATATTTATCTTTCTCCGACTGGCTTATTTCGATTAGCATAATGCTCTCCAGTTCCATCCATGATGTTGCAAATGGTAAGAATTCCTTTGTTTTCACAACAGCATAGTATTCCATTGTGTAGATGCACCAGTTTTCTAATCTACTCATCTGCTGATGGGCACTTAGACTGTTTCCAAATCTTAGCTATTTTAAATTGTGCTGCTATGAACATAGGGGTGCATATATCCTTTCTGATTGATGTTTCTGGTTTCTTGGGATATAGTCCTAGAAGTGGGATTAGTGGGTCTAATGGGAGTTCCATTTTTAATTTTTTTAGGAAACTCCATACTGTTCTCCACAGTGGCTGCACCAGTCTGCATTCCTACCAGCAGTGCATGAGGGTTCCTTTTTCTCCGCATCATCACCAACACTTGTTGTTTGTTGATTTGTTGGTGATAGCTATTCTGACAGGTGTGAAATGGTACCTCATTGTTGTTTTGATTTGCATCTCTCAGATGATTAGTGACTTTGAGCATGTTTTCATATGTCTCTTGGTCTTCTGTATGTCCTCTGTTGAGAAGTGTCTATTTAGGTCCTTTGCCCATTTTTTTGATTGGATTGTTTACCTTCCTTTTGTTAAGTTGCATGAGATCACTGTAAATTTTAGAGATTAAGCCCTTATCGGGGATAACATTGGCAAATATGTTCTCCCATGCAGTGGGCTGTCTTGTTGATGGTTTCTTTTGCTGTGCAGAAGCTTATTTTGATGTAGTCCTATTGGTTTATTTTCTCCTTAGTTTCCATTGCCCTAGGAGTTGTATCGCTAAAGATATTGCTTTGACAAATGTCCGCTGTTTTGCTGCCTGTGGAGTCTTGTAAGATTTTTATGTTTTCCCATCTTACGTTTAAGTACTTTATCCATTTTGAGTTTATTTTTGTGTATGGTGTAAGTTGGTGGTCTAGTTTCAAAGGATGTAGTAGTTCACCGGGGAGGAGCCGGAGCCCAGGCTGGATGCCTTGCTGCTCCCGCTCATTCTGGCCCCACTGCGCCTGCAGCCACCACCACTTGGTAGTACTGCCATGGAAGCTGGAGAGCCTCGAACTGCCACAGCCAGGCTGGCCAGCTGTGAGCCCCGCTTCTGGCGCCTGTTTGTCAGCTGAGCAGTGCTTCCTCTGTAGGAGCACACTGACCACCAGGGGGAAGCTCCTGTGTTAAGCATCTGCCCCTTGGTGGTTGCTAAGCATCATAGTGACTGGTCGTTCAGTCATTTGGTTGTTGGATCACTTAGGCTTATATACAGTATATGTATATATAGATTATTGACTGTATTCCCAATGCTGTACTTTAGTTATTTATTTTTTGAAATTTAAAGAAAAATTTTATTGAAGATCTGAAAAACAATTTCTAAAAGATTGGCTTTTCCAGAAAACCGCAGCTACACAATGCGTTGTGTCTATCGTGGGAAAACGTGCATGAGACACAAATACAAAAACCATAAACAAACCACCATCCTCAGCAATCTGAGCAAAGATACAGGCCCAAGGAACCATGTGGACTTGCAAAGAAGCTCTTTACTGTCAGCACCAGTTTAAAAAAAAAAAAAAAGGAGTACAAACGGATGGATGGGGTCGGTTATATACACGGAGTGAACCTTTGGCACTAGGAGTCAGCATTTTGTCATAGAGCATCAACACATATTATAAAAGTGCTTAGTGTCAAAGGAGGAGAACCACCAGCATTAAAAGCAGCTTTGTCAACTAGGCATAGAAGACTCTAGAGTATGTCTCTCTATTGTCCATCGATACACTGGTAGCAACTTCAAAATGAAAAAGAGAAAAGGAAAAGAAAAAAGGAGCTGGAACCCCTTTTATTTTCTCTGTTTAAAATCCAACAGAAAACAAACATCGATTCTGTTATACACTAACATTTCCAAAGTACAGCATTTGTACAAGAGGACTAAGAACAGAAAGCGTTGCCGAGATCCCAACACGAGGGAAGCGCGAGCCTCACACAGCTTTCCAGTGGTACTCGGGAGGGGCCACTTCGTAGTAGCTGGCATTGAACAAAGTCGCGGAGTTCTTTGCCAGGTACTTGAGGAAATCGTCCAGGTAATTCAGTAACAAGGCCAGGCTCTTCTCGTCCAGAGGCGTATAGGCCAGCATGGCGCTGATGCATACAAATAGTCTCAGTAGATGCGGCGCTCTGTACACCTGGGACATGGGCACGTCAGGGTGGTCTGCAAGGATTTCATCATACTGCGGCCTCTCAAACTTGTAGAGCAGCTGAGTGCCCAACATGACGTTGAAGTACTCCTTGATCCCGGCCACCACTTCATTCACAGCATACTCCTTATTATCCGTGTTCCCAGGAGATTTCTTGTAATTTGCATAATCCTCCAGGATAGAATCCACATTCTTCTTGGCAGGAAGATAAAAGAGCTGTTTCTGGCGGGTAATTAAGTCCCAGTCATCAACAAGCCATGGTTTTAGCTCTTCAGGCAGGAATCTTTACTTTGACTTCAACTCTGTTTATGAATGTTTCCTCGTTTTCCACAGTCGGATCCACTCGCGCTCTCTTTGCTGAGGGGTCTAGCTGGTGCTGCCACCGTCTCCATTCCCAGGTGTTTTCTGTTTGTTCTTTTTTGTTTTCACTTCCAAGTTCTTCTGCTGCAGTCCCGATATCTTCTTCCCTGGAGCTGCCCCTCTCATCTTCCCCTCTGCATACTGCTCCTGATTGGCTTTTTTTTTTTTTTTTTTTTTGCATTTGCGGGAAGTTTTATTTTTTTTTATTTTTTTTCAATTTTTTTATTAAGGTATTATATGTGTACATATCTTACCATTGCCCCCCCACACCCCACTCCCATATATGCCCCCACGCCCCAGAGTTTTGCATCCATTGGTTATGCTTATATGCATGCATACAAGTCCTTTGATTGATCTCTTATTTTTGAAGTTTGCGCTGTTTCTGCAGATTGATGTCCATGTATTTGAGCACTCTGCTCTCCGGGACCCATTCATCCCAATTTTTATTCCAACCACTGTAATGTATAAAGTATTTCACTTGTTTGTCCTTTATGGCAACCTTTACACACTTTGCTTCATAGAGAAGAGGCCCGTGAAAGCACAGCACTCACTCACCCTCCTGGAATTTAGGCTTTGGGTCTTGCTTCAGCACCATTTATAGGGATTCACCACCTCCGCTGCCTCCTCCTCCTTCTCGCACCACCCCGACTACAGCCCCCACTCACCACCCCACCCAGCTGTGCATCAGACTCCTAGGGCAGCACCTAGCCTCTACATCCCAGGTGCGATTTGCCGGTGCCCAAACACCTCACAGAGCCGGGAGTGCGCAGCCGCATTGCCAACCGCCACCCTCCCCACCCCCCACCCCCACGCTCTGCCCCAATGCTGTACTTTAAATCCCCATGACTATCCTGTAACTACCAATTTGTATTACTTTTTTAAATAAATCTTTATTGTTCAGATTATTACAATTGTTCCTCTTTTTTCCCCCATAGCTCCCCTCCACCCGCTTCCCACCCCACCCTCTGCCCTTACACCCCCACACACACTGTCCTCATCCAAAGGTGTACGATTTTTTTTCCAGTCTATTCCCACATCCCCCACACCCCTTTCTCCCGGTCCCCCGAGAATTGTCAGTACACTCCCTTTCTATGCCCCTGATTCTATTATATTCACCAGTTTATTCTGTTCATCAGATTTTTTTAAATTCACTTGCTTTTTAGATTCACTTGTTGATAGATATGTATTTGTTATTCATAATTTTTATCTTTACCTTTTTCTTCTTCTTCCTCTACTTAAAGAATACCCTTCAGTATTTCATATAATACTGGTTTGGTGATGATGACTTTAGCTTTTTCTTATCTGTGAAGCTCTTTATCTGCCCTTCAATTCTGAATGATAGCTTTGCTGGGTAGAGTAATCTTGGTTGTAGGTTCTTGCTATTCATCACTTTGAATATTTCTTGCCACTCCCGTCTGGCCTACATAGTTTCTGTTGAGAAATCAGCTGACATTCATATGGATGCTCCCTTGTAGGTAACTAACTGTTTTTCTCTTGCTGCTTGTAAGATTCTCTCTTTGTCTTTTGCCCTTGGCATTTTAATTATGATGTGTCTTGGTGTGGTCCTCTTTGGATTCCTTTTCTTTGGGGTTCTCTGCACTTCCTGGACTTGTAAATCTATTTCTTTCACCAGGTGGGGGAAGTTTTCTGTCATTATTTCTTCAAATAAGTTTTCAGTATTTTGATCTCTCTCTTCTTCTGGCACCCCCATAATTCTGATGTTGGTACACTTGAAGTTGTCCCAGAGGCTCCTTACACTATCTTCATATTTTTGGATTCTTTTTTCCTTTTGCTTTTCCAGTTGAGTGTTTTTTGCTTCTTTGTAATTTCAAATCTTTGGCTTGATTCTTGCGATCCTCTAGTCTGCTGTTAGATCTCTGTATAATATTTTTTTATTTCAGTCAGTGTATGCTTAATTTCTAGTTGGTCCTTTTTCATATCCTCGAGGGTCTTGCTAAATTTATTGGCCTTTTCTAGAAAATTCTTGAAAAACCTTATAACTGTGGTTTTGAACTCTATATCCAGTTGTTTGCTTTCCTCCATTTCTTTCATTTGTGATCTGTTTCTTTGTCTCTGCATTTTGGATGTTTCCCTGAGTTGATAGAGTGGCTTTGTGTGCTATGTGTCCTATAGGGCCCAGTGGCTCAGCCTCCCCCATTACCTGAGTTTGACACTCTTGGTGCACCCCTTTGTGGGCTGTGTGCACAGTCTTGCTGTAGTTAAGCCTTGATTGTTGTTGGTATCACTGGGAGGAATTGACCTCCAGGCCAATTGGTTGTGAGGATCAGCTGTGTCTACGCTGGGAGAACTTTTGTGCTGGAGACACCCTTATGAGACAAGGCTTGCAAAAGCTTCTGTGCTCAGCTTGGATGGGGCAGAGTCTCAGGGTGGAGCAGACAGCATTGGTTTCCCATCAGCCCTGCCCTAATAGGCCCCTGTGTCTCAGTGTCTTGTGGTAATCGCTGTAAGCACCTCTGAGAGAAAGCCACCTTCAAGTTCCACCCACTGCCAGACAGTCCAGTTTCTCCCCAAATGAGTCTGGGTTCCCAGAGTCTCGCCCAGAACTGGAGTTCAGTGCAGTCAGGAGCTTTTGTCTCCCTCCCGCTTGAGAAAGCCAGCTGCGTACTCAGTTGCCTGCCCTCTCTGCAAGCGCACCTCAGTACCTCTGCCTCCTGCAGCTCCTCTGAGTCTCAGTGTGCTTTTCTCTTTCCTGATAGTCCAGTTTCACCCCATATGAGTCTGGGTCCCCAGAGTCTCTCCCAGAACTGGAGTTCAGTGCAGTCAGGAGCTTTTGTCTCCCTCCCGCTTGAGAAAGCCAGCCGGGCATTCAGTTGCCAGTCCTCTCCGCTCCTGCGTCTCAGTACCTCTGCCTCCTGCACCTCCTGAGTCTCAGTGTGCTTTTCTCTTTCCTTCTAGTTGTAGAATTTCCACTCAGCCAGCCTTCCTGTGGTTCTGGATGATGTCCGTTTTGTCTTTTAGTTGTAGTGTTGAAATTGTTGTGCGAGGCAGCAGTTTAGGTATTTACCTATGCCACCATCTTGGTTTCTCCTCCCAATTAGTATTTCTTAATACCTTCACCTTTTTCAGCCATCTCCCAAAACCCCCTCCCAACTGGCAACTGTCAAAATGTTCTCTGTGTCTATGAGTCTGTTTCTATTCTGTTTGTTTGTTTATCTTGTTTTACAAACTCAACTAGAGGCCCGGTGCACAAAATTCATGCATAGGTAGGGTCCCAAGGCCTGGCCAACAATCAGCCGATTGGGGTCTTCCTTCCCCCGGCTGCCGACTGCCAGCTGAGGCCTTCCCTTCCCTGGCTGCTGGCCGGGGCCTTCCTTGGTTCTGCACCATCCCCTAGTAGTCAGCGCATGTCATAGCAAGCAGTCGAACTCCCAGGGGGACAATTTGCATATTATCCTTTTATTATATTAGATTGTTAATAGAAATGAGATCACTGTAAATTTTGGAGATTAAGCCCTTATTTATTGCCATTTTATTGTTTATATTTTTATCCTTTTATTTTTCATCTTAAAGAATATCCTTTAACATTTCATATAACACTGGTTTGGTCATGATGAAATGCTTTAGCTTTTTCTTGTCCTGAAAGCTATCTGTCCTTTGATTCCAAATTATAGCATTACTGGTTAAAGTAATCTTAGTTGTACATCTTTGCTTTTCATCGCTTTATTTCTATCTGCCCTGTAATGTTTCTATTGAGAAATCCCACCTGCCCTGCAATGTTTCTGTTGAGAAATCAGCTAACAGTGTAATGGGAGTTCCTTGGTAGGTAACTAACTGCTTTTCTCTTGTTGCTTTTAAGATTCTCTCTCTGTCTTCAAACTTTGGCATTTTAAGTATGATGTGTCTTGGTGTGGGTCTCTTTGGGTTCTTCTTGTTTGGGAGTCTCTGTGCTTCCTGGACTTGTATGTTTATTTCCTTTGCCAGGTTAGGAAAGCTTTCTGTAATTATTTTTCAAATAGGTTTTCAATTTCTTTCTCTCTCTCTTCTCCTTCCAGAACCCCATGATGCAAATGTTGGTACAGTTAAAGTTGTTCCAGAAACTCCTTACATATACTCATTTTTCCTTTGCTGTTCTAATTTGGTGTTTTTTCCTTCCTATATTCCAAATCATTGATTTGATTCTCAGCTTCATCTACTCTACTGTTGATTCTCTGTAAACTATTCTTCATTTCGGTTAGTATATCCTTCATTTTTATACTGTTGAAGTTCTCACTAAGTTCATTGAGCATTCTTATAACCAATGTTTTGAACTCTGCATCTAGTAGATTGCTGTTTCCATTTTGTTTAGTTCTTTTTCTGAAGTTTTGCTCTGTTCTTTCATTTGTGACATGTTTCTTTGTCTCCTCATTTTGGCACCCTCCCTCTATTTGTTTCTATGTATTAAGTAGAGCTGCTATGTCTCCTAGACTCAGTGGAGAGGCCTTGTATAGTAAGTGTTCTGTAGGACCCAGTGGTACAACCTCATCAATTACTTAAGGTGTGTCCCCTATATACCTTCCTTTTATAGTTTAACTTTGATTGCTGTTGGCACATCAATGGAGGGATTTACCTCCAGGCTGACTACCTACAAGGAATGACTGTGACCACCAACCTCCAACCACCATGGAGTATCAGCTGAATACGGACCCACCCCATAGAGCAGGACTTAGTTCAGAGGGTCTCTGGTACCTGCTGAGTCTGGCCCTTGAGTGTGTCACTTGTGGAGGTGGTTGAGTGGTGATGCTTCTATGTGGTATTAAGCTGTTCACTGGCTCTGGGGTATCCCAAGAGGTGCAGGTAAAGGTCATCTGCCACCTCTGTTCTGCCTGGGGCCACCTGGCATGAGCTAGAAAGCCATCTGCAGATGGCTGGACTTGGAAGTGCCCAGGTGAGTCCAAGCTTCGAACCAAGGCCAGCTGCTGTCAGTGCCAGGGCTGGATTCACTTAGAAAGAGATATTGGGGACATTCAGGCCAGATACTGCTTGTTTAAGAGATTTTAGGAAAATCTCTGTGGTGCTTTTATTTTTAAAGCTACAATACACCAGGAATTTAATTGTATGTAAGGTTTTAGATATGGATCACATTTACATTTTTAAGTAGACATTCAAGTATTCTAGTACTAGAAACTGGGGGGGGGGGGGGCGGGTAACAATCTTTTTCCACTGCTTTACAATGCACTATTGTTAAAGATCAAATGATCATACATGCATGGGTGTTTGTTTCTGCTATCTTTTTTCATCTATACATGTCCATCCATACATTCTTTTCTTTTTTTAATTGAATTTATTGGGGTGACATTGGTTAATAAAACCATACAGGTCTGCAGTGTACAACTGTATAATACATCCTCTGCATAATGCATCGTGTGTGCACCACCCAAAGTAGAGTCTCTTTATGCCATCATTTATCCCCCTTTGCTTTCTTCCACATCCACCCACCCTTCTTTCCCTCTGGTAATTACCATAATGTTGTTTGTGTCTATAAGGGATTTTTTTTTGCTTAATCTCTTCACCCCTTTCTCCTTTCCCTCCAAACTCCTCCCCTCGATAGTAGTCAGTTTGTTCTCTATCTATGAGTCTGTTTCTATTTTGTTTGTTAGTTTCTTTTGTTCATTAGATTCCAAATATGAGTGAAATCACATGATAATTGGCTTTTTCCAACTGGCTTGTTTTACTTAGCATAATTATCTCCAGGTCCATCCATGCTGTTGCCAAAGATAATATTTCTTTCTTTTTTTCTGACGGAGTAGTATTTCATTTAGTAAATGTACCACCATTTTTTTATCCACTCATCTACTGATGGGCACATGGGCTACTTCCAAATCTTGACTAGTAAATTATGTTGAAATGAACATATGGGTACATATATTCTTTCAAAATGGAGTTTCAGGTTTCTTGGGATATATTCCCAGAAATGAAATAGTTAGGTCATAAGGCAATTACATTTTTAATTTTTTGAGATTAACTCCATACTGCTTTCCACAGTGGCTGCACCAATCTGCATTCCCACCAACAGTGTACGAGAGTTCCTTTTTCTCCACATCCTTACTAGCACTTATGATTTATGGATTTATTGATGATAACCATTATGACATGTGTGAGGTGATATCTCATTGTTGTTTTTATTTGCATTTATCTGATGATTATTGATGTCAAACATCTTTTCATATGTATATGAATAAATTTAAATTCAATAAAGCTAAATAAAATAGAAATCCAGGAAACAATGATCACAGGATTAAGAGTAGCTGAATCTGGGTAATGGAATGGTGGGAGAAAAGTATATGGTTAAATATCAAGTTTATTTTAAGATCTACCTTTTATTTTTGTGTGTTGGGTTTGTGCATGCTTATTACATTATATAAAACTAGAGGCCCGGTGCACAAAATTCATGCATTCAAGGGAGGTCCCTCAGCCCAGCCTGTGGCCTCTCACAGTCTGGGAGCCCTCAAGGGATGTCCGACTGATGGCTTAGGCCTGCTCCCCACTGCTAAGCCATCAGTCAGACATTCTTAGCACTGTTGCGGAGATGGGAGAGGCTCCCGCCACCACCGCTGCACTCACCATCCATGAGCCCAGCTTCTGGATGAGCTATGCTTCCCCTGTGGGAGTGCACTTACTACCAGGGGGCAACTCCTGTGTTGAGCATCTGTCCCTGGTGGTCAGTGAACATCATAGCAACCGGTTGTTCTGCCATCGGGCTGAAACCGGCTCTCCAACATCTCCCAAGGGGTCCCAGATTGCAAGAGGGCACAGGCCAGGCTGAGGGACCCCACTGGTGCACAATCAGGGCCAGGAAGGGATGCAGGAGGTTGGCCTGCCAGGGAGGGACTATGGGAGGGTTCTAGGGCATGTCCAACCTGTCTCATTCGGCCAGACCCCAGCAGCAAGCTAACCTACTGGTCAGAGTGTCTGCTCCCTGGTGGTCAGTGCACATCATAGTGAGCAGTTGAACAACCTTAGCATATCATTAGCATATTACGTTTTGATTGGTTGAACGGCCGACCAGATGACCAGACACTTAGCATATTAGGCTTTTATTATATAGGATGATTTACTAAATAAATGGCTCAAAGTAGTCCATGTATGAGACCAATGGAAAAAAATAGGTCATAGAAAATGTTTATGATGAAGCCAATTGTGTGCTGCTGAGATCCAAAATTTTTAAAAATAATTTAGAAATCAGGGTGAAAAACTGTTTGGTGTTCACTTAAAAATGTATGAGGGTATACAAAATTCTTTTAAATGTTATACAAGCAAAATGTTTAAAGATGACTGATCTAGAAAACATTTTTCCACCTTCCTATCTAATAAAAGAGTAATATGCAAATTGACCATCACTCCAACACACAAGATGGCTGCCCCCATGTGGTCAAAGATGGCTGCCCCCATGTGGACACAAGATGGCTGCCACAAGATGGCCAGCAGGGGAGGGCAGTTGGGAGGGTCCAGGCCTGCAAGGGAGGGCAGTTGGGGGCAATCAAGCCTGCAGGGGAGGGCAATTAGGGGTGACCAGGCTGGCAGAGGAGGGAAGTTGGGGGTGACCGGGCCTGCAGGAAAGGGCAGTTCAGGGGGGGACCCAGGCATGCAGGGGAGAGCAGTTGTGGGGTACCATGCCTGCAGGGGAGGGCAGTTAGGGGTGACAAGGCCTGCAGGGGAAGGCAGTTAAGGGTGACCAGGCCTGCAGGGGAGGGCAATTAGGGGCAATCAGGCTGGCAGGAGAGTGGTTAGGGGGTGATCAGGCTGGCAGGCAGAAGCGGTTAGGGGCAATCAGGAAGGCAGGCAGGTGAGCAGTTGGAAGCCAGCAATTCTGGATTGTGATTGGCTTAAACGGGCAGTCAGACATCCATTGAGGGGTCCCAGATTGGAGAGAGTACAGGCTGGGCTGAGGGACACCCCCCCCCCCCCGTGCACAAATTTTGTGCACAGAGCCTCTAGTAGATTAATAAAATGAATTGTTTTAAATGACATAAAATCTATATTATAAAAACCCAGTGGCCCTAATGCCATAACGACCAAAGACCAGTGCGGGTGGGTGGGGTTGTGCATGTGGGTGGGCAGGGCCACATGATTTTGCATGCTGGGCTTCTAGTTAAAATATAATATGTCTGCTTATTCTCATTTCTACTAATCTATTAATCTATAAAGAAACTTAAACTAGCTCTCCTCCTGCCACCCAAGAATCTGAAAAGAAGGAAGAATAAGGGGAAAGAGGTGCCCTGCTGTCATAAAGAAGCAGGAGGTCAAGAAGGTAGTAAATCTCTTGTTTGAGAAAAGGCCCAAGAATTTTGGCATTGAGCAGGATGTTCAGCCCAAAAAGTACCTCACCTGCTTTGTCAAATGACCCTACTACATTTGGCAGCAATTCTATATAAACATCTGCAAGTGTCTCCTTCCATTAACCAGTTCACCCAGTCCTTGGACCACCAAACAGCTACTCAACTGGTTAAGCTGGCACACAAGTACAGATCAGAGACAGAGCAAGAAAAGAAGCAGAGATTGTTGGCCTGGGCTGAGAAGAAAGCTGCTAGCAAGAGTGATGTACCCACCAAGAGGCCACCAGTCCTTTGAGTAAGTGTTAACACTGTAACCGCCTTCGTGGAGGACAAGAAGGCCTATCTGGTAATGATTCACATAATGTGGATTCCACTGAGCTGGCTGTCCTCCTGCCTGCCCTGTGCTATAAGATGGGGGTTCCTTATTGCATTATCAAGGGGAAGGCCAGCTTGGTACATCTAGTCCACAGGAAGACCTGCATCACTGTCACCTTCACACAGGCTACTTGGAAGACAAAAGAGCTCTGGCTAAGCTGGTGGAAGCTATATGGACCAATTACAACAACAAATATGATGAGATCTGCTGCCACTGGGGAGGCAATGTCCTGGATCAAAAGTCAGTGGCTCATATTGCCAAGTTGGAAAAGTCAAAGGTTAAACAACTGGCCAGAAAACTGGGCTAAGTGTACATTGTTGAGTTTTCTGTACATAAAAGTAATAAAAATTATTCTTCAAATAAACAAAACAAAAAAAGAAACCTAAACTAGAACCATATTTTCAAAACTATCCTATCTAATCTAATAAGAGAATAATATGCAAACTGACCATCACTCCAACACACAAGATGGCTGCCCTCATGGGGACACAATATGGCCACCACAGGATGGCCAGCAGGGGAGGGCAGTTGGGAGGGATCAGGCCTGCAGGGGAGGGCAGTTGTAGGCAATCAGGCTAGCAGGGGAGGGCAGTTGGGAGGGACCAGGCCTGCAAGGGAGGGCAGTTGGGGGCAATCAAGCCTGCAGGGGAGGGCAGTTAGGGGTGACCAGGCCTATAGGAGGAGGAAAGTTGGGGGCGACCGGGCCTGCAGGGAAGGGCAGTTGGGGGGGACCCAGGCCTGCAGGCGAGGGCAGTTAGGGGTGACCAGGCCTGCAGGGGTGGGCAGTTAGGGGCAATCAGGCTGGCAGGGGAGCAGTTAGGCATCAATCAGGCTGGCAGGGGAGTGGTTAGGGGTTGATCAGGCTGGCAGACAGAGGCGGTTAGGGGCAATCAGGCAGGCAGGAAGGCAAGCATTTGGGAGCCAGCAGTCCTGGATTGTGAGAGGGATGTCTGGCTGCCCGTTTAGGCCCTACCAGGATCGGGCTTAAATGGGCAGTCGGACATCCCTCGAGGGGTCCCAGGTTGGAGAGGGTGCAGGCTGGGCTGAGGGACACACACCCCCGTGCACGAATTTTGTGCACCAGGCCTCTAGTATTTTAAAACATTAGTTTGTTTGGAGTACTGTTGATAAGTAATGCACAGGCACACATGCAAATATACACAACTTCCACAATATAGGGTAGAGCAAAAGTACATTTGCAGTTGCAAGTCTGCAAAACAGAGTTTATTCTTGTGTTATTATTTATTAATCATTGTATTTTCCATATGAACAACCATAAACATACTTTTGCCTGACCTTGTAGTTATGCTGACATTTGGAAAGACTATATACCATGTTTATCTATTGGAAATATGTAATACAATATACCGTACTTTCCGGCGTATAAGACAACTGGGCATATAAGATTTTCCTGGGTTAAAAAGTTGTTTTATACGCCGGAAAATACGGTATATTGGACTATATTGATGGGATTAGATATAATGGATTAGATATATTGGACTACCATATTTTCCGGCATATGAGACGACTTTTTAACCCAGGAAAATCTTATACACCCAGTCGTCTTATACACCGGAAAATATGGTAGTGTATTAAAACTCTGAAAAGTCCTACAGTGACTTTAAGTGAATACATGTGGAGACATATTTTTTAACTTTGCTTAATCTCCTGTGTCTTAGACTTATTTGGTCATAGAAAATATATATAATTTTGGCAGCAGTATCGTATTAGCATTCATTGTTCTGAGGGACACCAGTTTAGGTAACACTAGTCTACTGGTCTAGCATAGTATATTATTAGTGAACCCATACTGACATTTAGTAGTCTCCATTTTCATTTCAAAATACTTTTAAATACATTTAGAATCTTCGTTAGAATTCCCTTGTATCATTCAAATAAATAACATGTGTTCTCCCATCATCAGTTTTCTTTTATTCTTCTTATTAAGAGTACCAATAATTATCAATTTAATTTAATAATATCCTCACTACTCTAAGAAGTTGTTCTCTCATGCCTCATAGAGCCTGAGAATTAGGATAAAAGTACCATGTGTGGTAACAAGTAAGGTCACTTTCTACAATAAAGCATATGAATGCTACTTTTATAAAAAAGCAGACTGCATAAAAGAACAATTCTATTTTTAGACAATAAGAATGCAAATAAATACTTTTGGAGTGGTTATTATATGCCAAGCATGTGTACAATCTATATGCACATTATTTCATCTAAATATTCATAACAAGCCTGTGAAATAGCTTTCATTGCCCTATTTGTCAGAAGACAAAATTAAGGCACAGTGTTTAAGTAATTTGCTCATGGTCATGCAGAGAAGCGATATTTCAAAAGTAAGTTTATTTAATTATATTCTTAACCACTATGCTATACTGCCGCCCTGAGGACAAAGACCGTATTTCACTTATATCTTAATACTTCAGAATGCCTAGCATAGCAGTTGCTCAAAAAATATTTGCTGAATGAATTAATGAATAAATAAATAAATACATAAATTTCTGCTAGGAACTTTCATGCATTCAAAGAATCTGCCTGGTCTAGGAAAATATTTCCATCAGTCTTGGAACTTCAAGTCTCATTTATTAATGTTGTTCTACCCCACTGGTCTATAGCAGTCTGTCTAAATATCATTAATGACTTTAAAAATTAATTATTAAAATTATAGAAACTAAGCCAAAAGGAGATTTTAAAAACAGCTTAATAGATGTTTGCATATCCTTATGTGTGGGGTCTTCATAAACAAGTGCATCAGTGTAATGAACAAAGATTTCTTAAAGGTTTGTTTCTTATTTTCCACTACTGAGACTCTATTATTTTACTAAAGAGTGATCACTTTACATATTATTAAGTTTTGTGATAGTGTTTGCATAATTTAACTTATAAATTATATAGCAATTATTTATAAATTTTCAAGGCCTCTCAGTTCATTGTTTTAATTGAATACCTAATAAATCACTAGGGATTCACCATCTGATAAAAACAAACAAAACTAAGTAAATAATTCTAATGTGAGATAGTGACAAAATGCAACAAAGAGGACAAAAGTAAGATGCTACAGGAAAATATTAAGACAAGGTGGACCTGAAAAGATTTAATGGGCAAATACCACATGTGAGGCATGGTGCACATTATGAAAGAGACAGAAATGCATTAACACAAGACTCCTACACTTAAGAAGTTCATAGATTTGTAGGAATGACTGACAAGAAAGAAAAATTATGGAAGTGACTAAGGAGTATTATAGAAAACTGCATTTAAAATAGTGTGGGAGAACAGTAAAAAAAAAAAAAAACTAACTAAATCTGCTTGGATGAAATGTGCAAGACTTGTGGAGCAATTACTTTTTTTCTTTTAAAATACTTCTTATTTATATTGTTTTAGATAACATAATATATTCAAGTGCTTCAAAATTAAAGCAATAACCAAGGTTTATAATCAGAAGTTCCATTTATATCCCTTCTCCATCTGCACCTCTCTCCCCTATATCCTGCAACTAGTGCTTTTATTAATTTTTGTGAATACTTCCAGTGTTTTTATATGTAAATAAAGAAAATGATGATATATGCCATTATCACTTCCATCCTTTATTCAAAAGGTATTACACTATAGATATTCTTCTTTTTCTAACTCTCTTTCACTTATTTATATATCCCAGAGATATTCCCATATCGGTATATACAGAGAGGATCCCCATTGTTTTTTATTATTATTTTGTTGTTGTTGTTATTAATCCTCACCTGAAAATATTTTTCCATTGATTTTTGCGAGAGGGTGCAGGCTGAGCTGAGTAACGCCCCCCCCTCCCACCCCCTGGGCACACATTTTGTGCACCGGGCCTCTAGTCTAGTGGAAGAGAGAGGGAAAGACAGAGAGAAACATCAATGTGAGAGAAACACATCAGGCAGGCAGGCAGAGGCAGTTAGGGGCTATCAGGCAGGCAGGCAGAGGCAGTTAGGGGTGATCAGGCAGGCAGATGTGTGGTTGGGGCAATCAGGAAGGCAGGCAGATTGGTTAGGGGCAATCAGGAAGGCAGGCAAGCAGTTAGGGCATCAGGCAGGCAAGTGGTTAGGGGCAGTCAGGCAGACAGGTGAGCATTTAGGGTGGATCAGGCAGGCAGCAGAGTGGTTAGGGGAGATCAGGCAGGCAGGCCAGTGGTTAGGAGCCAGCAGTCCCAGATTGCAAGAGGGATGTTGGACTGCCGGTTTAGGCCTGATCCCACAGGGGTCCCAGATTGCGAGAAGGTGCAGGCTGGGCTGAGGGACCCACCCCCCTCCATGCACAAATTTTGTGCACCAGGCCTTTAGTCTATATATATAAAAGCCTAAGCAACTGAACAACCAAACAACCAGTCGACCGGTCACTATGATGTGCACTGAACTTGGACAGATGAAAAAAGAAACAGGCAACTGAGTCTATGAAAGATCGCATGCAGGTGGGGCTGAGCTGCAGTTCGCATTGGGAAGCTGGGCCATTGGCCCAAATTTCGTTGCTCCCCAGGCACTGCTCCGGACTGAGGGATGGAGGGAGGGAAAAAAGAGACCACAAACTCCGTCCCTGGCTCCTGCAAATAACATTTAGTTTTGCCCAGCATATTTAGTTTTATCAAGACATGTGATTCATAAAAAGTAACTTGCTCTTGATAAATCCAAACTTTACTAAATTAATGTAGAATTCTTCAAATAGTTCCTGTGAGCATACTTATCAGTTGTCATTTTATATACTTATTGTAATATTTGAAATAATTTCAGAAATGTATCATAATTTGGGTACAGAATGTACAATGGCCTTGAAGCAGTGTGACAAGACTGTAATGAGCAAGGGTTTGAGTGACTTGAGATGAGGTGCAGAGAAAGAGGCTGATGCCAAACAATGCAGGGCTTTCTAGGGCCATAAGGATTTTGGTTTTTATCCTGAGAACAATAGAAAATCATTGAAAAGTTTTAAAGTTTTATACCTTCAACTCAGGAATGTTCTGAATACTTCTATGTTGATTAATTATCTCACATAAAAATACACGAGGAAATGCAAGCTGTTTGGTTTTCATCTACCAACATGAAAGTTAAAACTGAGTAAATTATTTTGTCAAGCTTGGAAACATGCCATTATGTTTCAGTTAACATTTCCACCAACTCCTGAAGTTTATGCAGAACTAGAACTGACCTTCTATCTGACATATAAGAATTTAAGGTTCAAAAGTTTATACTTGTAAAGAAAATAAATTAGATTTGTGTAAAGAAAATAAATTATATTTGTGTAAAAAAAATTACCTTTTCAGATATTACTTTATTGCCATTGATTTTCCTTTCCATTTGCCTAAATGTATGGGTAGGTTGTTTTTTCTCTGTAATGAAAGCTGCAATTTCATCACTATTGGTTTGCCATATATAAAATCCTATTTTCTTTTTCATTTTTTGTTGATGGATTCTTTTGCTGTGCCGAAGCTTTTCAGCTTGATGTAGTCCCATTTGTTTATTTTATCCTTAGTTTCCATTGTCCTAGGAGATACATCGGTAAACTTACCTGTCCTATGGCTACTGGGAGAAGCTAGCTCCTCTCAAGAAAAATAGCCATTTTGGTTTGGGCACTTATGAAAAACCAAATACTCCTAGCTGTTGCTTTTCCATGTCTCCCTGCAATGTTTCCCACCCCAGCTTCTCCTTAAGCACCTCAAGTCCAGGCCTCCTTGCCCCAAAGCCTCAAGTGAATAGCTGCAAATGAAAACTCCTGCATTCTGGTTTTAGAATTAAAAAAAAACCAACTGCCAATTTCTTTCCAATCAGCTATGGTCTATAGGATCCAGCCTCCACTGCAGCCAACAGCCCTGCTGCCTTTCACTGCTGGATGTTACATAGGCCATTGGTCTTGGCTCTGGTGCTCCAGGCTCTGGGTACCAGCCTGGGTTCTGGGCCTCTATTTTCTGATGGAACAGGCCCTCATTTCTCAGCCTGCCAGCCTGCTGCCCCTCGGCCCTAGAAGTTGGGTCAGCTCCTCTCGAGACCTCCCCCTTCTGACAAATATCCAGGTGTTTTCTCTTTCCTTTATATAAGTTTCCTCCTCAGCTGGACTTCAGTTGTTAATTCCAGGTGAATATTCTTCAATTTATTTGTATTTCCAATCTGGCCCTGAGATGAGGTGCACGACAGGTCTGCCTATTTGGCTGACATTTACTTCCCCTGGTGATGGTTTCTGTTGTTGTGCAAAAGCTTTTCATTTTTATATAGTCCCATTTGTTTATTTTCTTTTTTAACATCATTAAAATGTCCATACTGCCCAAAGCAATCTATAGATTCAATGCAATCTCTATTGAAATACTAACAGCATATTTCACAGATCTAAAACAAATATTCCAAAAACTTATATGGAACCAAAAATACCCTGAATAGCTGCAGCAATCTTGAGAAAGAAGAACAAAGTTGGAGGGATCACAATACCGGATATGAAGTTATACTACAAAGTCACTGTAATCAAAACAGCCTCGTATTGTCACAAGAACAAGCATATAGACCAATGGAATAGAACAGAGAACCCAGAAATTGCCCCAAGCCATTACACTCAATTAATATTTGATAAAGGAGGCAAGAGCATACAATGGAGTCAAGACAGTCTCTTCAATAAATGGTGTTGGGAAATTTGGACAGGTACTTGCAAAAAAAATGAAACTAGATCACCAACTTACACGATACATAAGCACAAACTCAAAATGGATAAAAGACTTAAATGTAAGCCATCCTATATAATAAAAGGGTAATATGCAAATTGACCCTAATGGCAGAACAACCAGTTGCTATGATGTGCACTGATCACCAGGGGGCAGACGCTCAACACAGGAGCTGCCCCCTGGTGGTCAGGGTGCTTCCACAGGGGGAGCACCACTCAGCCAGAGGCTGGCTCATGGATGGCCAGTGCAGTGGCGGTGGTGGGAGCCTCTCCTGCCTCCATGACAGTGCTAAGGATGTCCGACAGATGGCTTAGGCCTGCTCCCATTAGTTGGACATCCCCTGAGGGCTCCCAGGCTGCCAGAAGGATGTCTGACTGCCAGCTTAGGTCCAATCCCTAAGTCATCAGTCGGATATCCCCCGAGGGGTCCCGAACTGCAAGAGGGTGCAGGTTGGGCTGAGGGATTCCCCCCACCCCACCCGAAGTGCATGAATTTTCATGCACCAGGCCTCTAGTGACACTATAAAAAACCTAGAAGAAACCATAGGCTACAAAATTTTAGACATCTCTCGTAGCAATGTGCTTGCTGATATATCTCTTAGGACAAGGGAAAGAATAAAAAAATAATATGTAATACACTCTTAATGATAAATTTTGGCTATTTGAGATTTATTAGCTTTTCTCAGTATATATTATCAGCTGATAGTCTCTCATTCATAATTAATGCATTTCATCACTGATATCTCATTGATAATCACTTCTTATTAATTTTTGAAATATTTAATTCATTATTTATGCTTGTAGTGCATCCATGTATAAATTAGGCCATTAACATTACCAGACAAACTGATTTTACCTAATTTTGCTTTATTTTCTTAATATACTAGTACAGGGTTGGGCAAAAGTAGGTTTATAATTGTTCGTGTGGAAAATAATACAATAATTAATAAATAATAATACAAGAATAAACTCTGTTTGACATAATCACAACTGTGAACCTACTTTTGTCCCACCCTGTACTCAGTTTTTCTGTTATACATTTATTTTCTTACTAGAAATGTAATATAATCATAAATGACTTTCGTTTCTCAGGCCACATTATCATGGATGTAAAATATATTTATTCCAACAAATAGTTTCTACGACTCTGGATTTACTTACTTTAAAAAATGTAGTGCCTTCTCTATCTCACCTTACTCATGGTCTTAGTGAAACACAAATAGTTTTGAGAGTCCTTAGGGTACATCTTTCAGATGCTGTGTGAATCAGTCAGTACTTTGGCTGCTACTTAATGCCTCCCATTTTCTTACTCTTTGCTGTGGTAATGCCTCATCCTTGTCCATTAAAAAAAAGCTATGGAATCCATTGCCTCTTAAGATACCACTCATTATGAATGGCTTTTGAAGGTACTTGCTGCTGATGGTACTCTTGGAAATTTTTGCACTAAGGTTGCTGATACCTACTGCCTTTGCCTGAGAGGGATATGTGGACTGAGATTGCCATCTCTCATCTAATGTTGCTCACATTAATGCTCCTGATACCTCAATGTAAGGATTAAAAAATGTATAATGAAAAATGGCATGGCTATAGTAAAACAGTTGTGTAATTCTGTATAATAGGCAAAACAGCTTGTGACATTTTTCATTCTTTTCCTGTTTGGGTACCACTCTAGAACTGAAATGTGAATGCCTGTGAGTGAGCTAGGTCAGTGACTAATCCAACTGAGTGACATATACTGTGCTATAATTAAAATCAATGTTTCTAATAGGGCTAGCACATTGAACTCATCTTGAATTCTGTCACTTTTTGTTCCCTGAGGATAAGTTATTTTCCAAGAGGTTCTTTGGGCCCTCAGGTAACTAGGTTCTTGGACTGTTTTTCCACAAGTTCTCCAAGTATGTATAGACATGCCAAAAACCTAAATGGAACAAAACTTGGGTGCATACTGAGACTCCCTACAATAAGCATGCCAAACTCAAAGGCTAACACGGGCCAAATAAACAAGGTTTAAGTTTATGTGAGCCACAAAAAAACAAAAGCTTCACTTTTCATAGAAATGCAGGCTTATTTTGATAGAGACATGCTGAATACAAAGGGCTGAAATAAATGAGTAATTGTTAACATAAAATAATAGAACATTTTAATAAAAATTAATAATTTTTCTTGAACATTAACTTACCAGACACTGAATAATTGCACAAATTAATAAGCTTAACCCAAATAAACCTATTTTTCTTGTTCTCTGAAAGCGAAATATTTCCTACTGCACACACCAAACAAGTCAGACGTGGCAATCAGCTGCTAAAATATTCACTGCTAGTATTAGTGGACAGAAATGGTGCACCTGCACGTAAGGCACGTAAGGGAAATGAATGCAACGATTATAGTAATCAGCCATTAGCGAACTTTGTAGTTCATTGTTAATAATATGTATAACAGGATATTGTAAAAATTAAGTTACAAAATTTTTATTAAAACATTTCTTACATGCCATTATATTGGCTGGGCCACAAAAAATACTTGTTGTGGGCTGCATGTGGCCCGCGGGACGCGAGTTTGACATGCTTGCCCTACAACTTCCTCTTCCTAGTCAAAACTTTATAGTACAAGCTACAGTATGAATCTTTATGCAAGAATTAATTATCAAATCTTGCAAAAAAATGGGAAAATAAGCAATCTTTTATCTTGACACTCTAAGATTGGTTCACAGGCCCAGGCTTTCACATACCAAACAACCTTGGGCTTTTTTTGTAACATCCTCCCTTGGCACAACCAGGGTGATAGAATAAAGCTGGCCTATAATCCAGATTTCAAATTACCTCCGCTGTGAATTAGTACTCTTTTACAAGATGAGCATTTTCTTTTCTGACTCTGATCCTTTTTCCCCTAGAGAAGTAAGCCTCCAGGCCCTTTGTGTTTTCTGTAACTTCATGAGGCCTCTCTGAAGGAGCCTTATGTTAAAAAACCAAACAAACAAACAAAAAAACCACCGTCCATTAGAAAGTCTATGGGTATGGATAGTCAGACTCTTTAGCTTATGATGACAACCACTCCAGACTCAACTTCTCATTCACTTTTTACCTCTCTTTCTCATGGAAATAAAACACAGTGAACTATAAACTTTTCTTAAGCCAAGGACAGATGATTCATCTTCCTGCCTTGGTTCCCAAGTGCTGGGCATACCAATGTAGGAAAAGTATATTTCCCTAATTCATCTTCAGGCGATCGATAATGTTTATAGATCCCCCTTATTAGATCCACCCCATTTTATGCCAGCTCTTTTTACACAGGCCTCAAAATTTAATCCCACTAGATTGGGTATAATGTTCACCTGTTATTCAATTTATACTGGACAGGGGTACCCAAAGTCTATAACAGTACTCATCGCCTAACTTGGTATCTCTGGCACCAAACTTGAGCATTAACACCACTGCTATGAGCCACAGTGATTTTTCATCTGGGAATGTCCAGTTGTTTTTCTTTTTATCTAGCCACATAATAGGTCAGGCTTATTCAATTACCATTCTGAACACCCACTACAAGTTAGGGGTTTGGGAACAGGCAGGATTCTCTATAAATAAAAAAAAAAAGAAAGTGGCTTTTTAAAGAGTCTTTATAGTCAATATCTAAGAATGTCATATATCAACCCTTTTTGCTCTGTCCACTCCCCGTTTCCTGGCAAGTTCAACAAAGTCCAATAAAATATTTTAGTTTGTGAATTTCCTTGAGAATCATGATGGTGTGGTTCTGGATTTTTATGTGCCCATCATCTGGACTACTTTGCATAATAGCCTAGAGAGAGAGAAAAGCATTTCTTCCACAAAACCTAAGCAACTATAATTAGATCCCTTTATTTTTGGGCATGATGGATAAAAAAAATATATATTTTCCAAGAGTTTGCTGCTCCCACAGTTTTGCTATCTGGTTTAAAAACAAGACATCTTTATTCATTAACACTATGAGTTTGTCATTATGGATTGTTTCAAGAGAGGCTGCCAAATTTGGACATATTTTGTCATGTGCAGAAGTTTCATAGTGTATGTACTTAATGTCTTCAGTCACTCTTGGCAAACAAAACAAATGAAAATTCAGTTCCAAACAGTTTTAGGGTCTTTTTAATAGGCACAGTAATTGATAATGCTATTATAAATATATGCTGATATCCTTTGAGGAAAACCAAATGTGTAAAATTAATCAAACGTTTCTATTTCCCTTGCACATACCAGTGCAAAAGTTGGTATAATACCTGATTGACTACTTCCAAATTATGTAATTCTTAAAGTAAAATATTAGTCACCCTAGAAAAATATTTTTCAAACTGCAGATCATAGCCCATTAAGTAGTGAAGTCAAGTCAGTGGGTTGCTAACAACATTTTTATAAAGTGAATTATAATAGGACAGAGTAAGAACTACAAGAATGCATGGCATTTCAAAAAATATTTTGTGAAACTTTTATTTCTGTTAAATATTTATGTGAATACTAGGAGCCCGTTGCACGAAGTTTCGTGCAATAGACCTTCCTTCACCTGGCTGCCGGCACCAGTTATCCGCCAGCAGCAGTTTTCCTCTGGCCACCCGCTGATCAGAGCGCCTCCCGCCAGCGCGATTGGCCACCCCGAGAGGAACTCCGATCGGGAGGCGCTCAGATCGGGAGGGTGGCCAGAGGAAAACTGCTGCTGGAGGAAAACTGGAGCCGGCAGCCACGCAATCGGCCACCCCGAGTTCCACCACCAGCGTCTTTTGCAGCGCTGGCCTAAGCAGCGCCGACCGTTTAAGCCAGCGGGAGGAGCGGGGGGCGGGGACTCGCGAGTCCCCGCCCCCCGCTCCTACCGCCAGCCAATCGACCACCCTGAGTCCCGCCCCCCGCGCCTCCAGCTGGCCCAATCGTGGGTGTAGCGGAGTGATGGTAATTTGCATATTACCATTTTATTAGGTATGATATGCATATATGTTTATAGATAGAGATATAAAATTTAATATTGTGGATAGTAGTTGGAAAAAATTGAAATGTATTTTCATAGTTAATCACCAGTCTTCTTGGTTTAGAAGGGTTTTTTCTCTTAGCTCTTAATGCTCTGTATCTATCCTTTACCACATAAATTGAGACAGCTACTACAGATATTGTCTCGAGGCAGACATAAATTATCAGACATGTTTGCTAAAACAGAGTACCATATACTTTGGGAATTCCAAATAGACCCAATTTTCTTCTTGGGAATAGTTTCTATTTCCTATAGGTTGAGTATCTAAAATGGCATATCTTTTCTGCTAATCCTATCCCTGTAGCGTAGGTTAAAGCCTTTAAACTTTAAGCTGGAAAATCCACCACTCACATATGCCTTGTAACATCTAATTTTTTTTGAAGGTACATATATATTTATTAAAATTATTAAAAAAAACTATACAAGGTACATTTTCACAGAAATAGAACAAAAAATCCTAAATTTCATATGGAACCACAAAAGACCAAGAACAGCCAAAGAAACCTTGAGAAAGAAGAACAAGGCTGGAGGCATCACACTTCTTGATTTCAAACTATATTACAAAGATACAGTAATCAAAACAGTATGATACTAGTATAAAAACAGAGACACACAGGTCAAGGGAACAGAATAGAAAGCCCAGAAATAAACCCGGATATATTTATGACAAAGGAACCATGAACATACAATGAGGAAACAATAATCTCTTCAATAAATGGTGGAAAATTGGACAGCCACATGCAAAAGAATGAAAGTGCACCATTACCTTACAACATACACAAAAATCACCTCAAAAGATTAAAGACTTGAAAGTAAGACCTGAAACCATTAAACTCTTAGAAGAAAAGAGGATAAGTTCCTTAACACTGGTTTGGTGACAATTTTTTGGATTTGACACCAAAAGCAAAGTCCGCAAAAGCAAAATAAACAATTGGGACTAGATCAAACTAAAATCACAATCAAACAAACAATCAAACAAAGAATACTTCTACACAACAAAAGAAACCATGAACAAAATGAAAAGGCAACCTATGGAATGGAGAAAATATTTGCAAATCACTTATCTGGTAAGGAGCTAATATCCAATATATATACCTTATACAACTCAACAAAAAACAAACATAAAACAAAACAAAAAAATCAAAAACAATCTGAAAGATCTGAGTATTTTCCCATAAAAGACATACATACACATGGCCAACAGGTATATGAAAAGGTGCTCAACATCATTAATCATCAGGGAAATGTAAATCAAAACCAAAATGAGATCACCTCACACCTGCTGGAGTGTCTATTACAAAAAAGACAAGAAATATGTGTTGGCAAGGACATACATGAAGAAAAAGGAACCCTTGTGCACTGTTGATGGAAATGTAAATTGATGTAGCAACTATGAAAAATAGTGTGGAATTTTCTCAAAAAATTAAAAATAGAACTACCATATGATCCAGCAATTACACTTCTGGGTATTTATTTGAAGAAAATGAAAACACTAACTCGGAATGATATCTGTACCCTCATGTTCATTGCAGCATTTTTTACAATAGCCAAGACATAGAAGCAACCTAAGTGGTCCGTATGATGGATGTAGGGATAAAGAAAATGTATGTATACTTATACATTTTTTATACATTTATACATTAAAATAACATTCAGCCATAAAAAAGAAGGCAATCCTTCCATTTGCAATGATATGGATGAACCTTGAAGGCATTATGCTAAGTGAAATCAGTCAGAGAAAGACAAATAAGGTATGATCTCACTTGCATGTGAAATCTACAAACACCCGAACTCATAGATACAGAGAACATATTGATGATTGCCAGAAGTGTGTGTGTGTGTGTGTGTGTGTGTGTGTGTGTGTGTGTGTATGTGTAAGCAAAATGAGTTAAGGTGGTTAAAAAAAAGTACGGTGTTTTGAATTAAATATAATAGAAAGAATGTAAATTTTGTTATAAATGATTAAGCTCCATAATACTGGTTTTCTCACACAGTTTGCATGTTTTGAATTAATTATGTTAGAAAGGATATAGACTTTTGTTATGAATGATTAATCTCCATAATAATGATTTTCTCACACAGTTTGCACATGTACCTGTAGCCATTATAGTGTCATCACTCCCTTGGGTGAAAATCGCAACTCGCTGCCTCTTCAAGTTCACCTTTGGCAGAGCTTGGGTCTTTCTGGCTATCTCTTTAATATCTTCAGTCTCAAAGCCTTGCTCTCTAGCAAAAGTGGCAACTTCTGTCTCATTTCCAAAAAGTATGTCAACATACGGCATAACTTTCATCAATGATTCCTTGTAGAATTGACTAATAAATGGTGCAGACAGGTTCAAAGTGAAAATTCTGTTGTCCGCAGAAGCATGCTGAGCCACTTTTAACACCGACTCTGGTGAAATGGTAAGAAAAAAGCCTGCTATATAATAAACTTTTGCCTTTTCTACTAACATCCAATTTTTCTCCATATCAAGATGTTTTTCTTTTTTATAACAACTGGCAGCAGCAAGATTAACTACAAGGGACCTGTTGCCCCAGTGATGCATGCAGCACCAGTTCCTGTTGGCTGCTCATTCTGCTCATAGTAATGAGCATCCACATGCGCTTCGGCAGCTTTTCTCTTCAGGATCTCCCCAAATTTATCTATCCCAATGCATCCAAAAAATGTTGCTGCTTTGTGTGGCTTCTGAATCATCCACTGGGCCACTTTAATTGAATTCTGGGTAGAACCGCCAGCATGATATTCGACTTTGAATTTTTTTACAAGTTCATTAAAGAGTTCCTTGTGCTTGTCTTCAGCCAAGATTTGGTCATTTGCTTTAAGAGAATACTTATCAAGGAAATCCTTATCCACTACAACAGTGATGTCGAGAAGAGGATTTCCCATTCCAAAGATAATATTTTCACTCAGCGCTCACAATGCCTCCACCTTCAGCTTTTTGGGCTTCGGCTCCTCCTCTGCCACGGCCATCTTCGCGCTCCCACCCCACTTAGGATCCAGCGTGCGCCCCACCCCTTAGGTGTTCCAGTGCCTCCCCATAACATCTAATTTAAAAGTGTTATTCAATACCTTCTGCAATACAAGCAAGATGTTAGGGACAATGGAGACCAAGGCATAATATGGCATCCTAGGAATTCGTTCCAGCAATAATACAGAAATGATTATTGGGGTCTTGTCGCTCATGCAACTGGTTGGCTGAGGCCAAAAATGTATGAGCCTTTGCTTCGACTTATCTGAGGTTCTTTGTGTGATTCTCTCTTTAATAGCATCTTGACAGAACTAATATTTTCTATAGGTCTATTCAAATTGGCTGTAGTCGGGGGGCTTGGGACGTTAAATAGCCGACATCCATGTCCTTTTAGTGTCCTGCTAATGGCAATGCTGTCATTTAGAACTCCCAATACTTCTAGATAGTTTATGTAATCCATTATCTTTCAATTTTGTGTTGTGAGGTGGCAAAAACTATTGTTTTTCTCTAAAGTAGCCTCTTAAACTGATCTACACTAATAAAAGAGTAAGATGCAAATTGACCGTACCTTTGCTACGCCCACCAGCCAATCAGGAGTGAGTATGCAAATTAACCCAACAAAGATGGCGGGTTAATTGCATACGCAAGCGCTGAGCGGCTGGAGGCAGGGCCTCTAGGCAGCTCTAGGCAGTGTGGGAAGGAGGAAAGGCGGCTCCGGGCCGTAGTGAAAAGGCAGCTCTGGCTGGAGCAAAGGAAGTGCCAGCAGCCAGGGGAAGGAAGGCCCATTCTTGCATGAATCTTCATGCATCAGGCCTCTAGTAAAGATATATTTTCCCTGCATCAATTATTATAATTTTATCTTTCATACAAATAAAATTGAGTAATTTTATTAGCTTCCTAATAAGCCATTCTATACATCTTGTATCTGGTCATATTGCCTGTGAATATGATAATCATGCCCATTCAAAAATGTTCTGATTTTGTCTCATTACCGCAACAGGTAAGGTGTATGTACAGAATGAATTGGTAATAATATCACTAGTTTATAGTTCTATATTATGATTTCTTAGGTTATTAACCTCTGGTAAAGCAATCTTCTTAGATCAATGGCTATAAAACTGGGGAAATTTTTGCTATTTGGGTTATTTTGCAACACCTGAAGACATATTGGTTGTCAAAACTTTGGGGGAAGTGTGCTACTGGTATTTAGTGGGTAAAACCTAGGGATACTGCTAAACATAACACAGTGCACAGGGCAGCCCTCTCACCCCAATGCACACACAGAATTATTTGGTCCAAAACGTCAATAGTGTTGATGCTGATATTGAAAAGTCCTGTCCTGACCCTGACATTTAACCCTAATATTTCCTTGAGTCATTCAAAGTTAAGTTGACCTATTCCCTTAAGCACCTATCATTTATACAGAGGCTATACCATGTCCCTAACCCTGCTATTTCTTCTCAACCCCTTATTCTACTTCTCAAAGCTTGACTAAATCTCAAACTCGAAATTAAATTAGCTCAGATCTTAAACAATGAATGTTCTAGGATTTTAACTAGGAGGAATAAATAGAGATTGAAAGTTGGTTTTGTTTCCATTTATCTATAATTCTGGTGAACTAGTGTATATAAGGTAAGTAAAGGGAGTTTGTTATGGATATATCATCTGCCGCTGGAAATAATATTTTAGGACTTAAAAAGGCTAAAATTAGGCTCAATCAATGTCATTTACACTACAGAAGGATTGATTTCACTCATCTTAGTGGGGGAAGATAATGAATTCAATTTGAAATATGATGAGATTGAGATGCCTGTAAGTAATTCAAGTGGAATTGTAAAGCAGGTAATTGAACATATTAAATTGTTGATAATAATAAAAATGTGGGCATCATCAGCCTATATATGGCAAATGAAGTATTGGGAGTGGATGATAGCAGCTGAGGAAAAAATATAGATTTAGAAGAGAAAGTAGTCCACAACTGAACTCTTAGGTAACTCCAACATTTGATATTGAATAAAGGATCAATTCAGATTCAATATCTTTCTACTATATCAGTCTGTCTCCTAGACAGAAGGGGAATTGCATTTAATCATTCAATAAAATTTTATATTAAACACCTATTATATGCCAGAAACTATTGTAAGTACTTGGATATATTAGTAAACGAAACTGACAAAAATACCAGACCTTAGGTAAGCTTATGCATAGCAAGTTTCTTTATAATGAAACAGGGGTTTCAGAGGTATTCCCTGTTCTAAATCCTCTGGTTCTCTGAAAACCTAAATTCCCACCTTCAATATTAGAGAGAAATTTTGATGCAATTCTATTCACCCCTTCTCCCCACTTCAGTATCTTTGTTCAATATTGCATGTGATTTATAGGTTTCTTACAAATTTGCTGGTTGCTTTAAATAAGTTACATAGATAATACAGCGATCCAGAAATTAGAGAGACTTTGGCCTTGGACAAAAGGAAAGAGAAAAAAAGTTACATAAAAAGAATGAGAGGCCTTCATAATGAAATAAATTACATTATAAATACAAGTTAAGAAAAGTAGACAAAGAAATCTCAATTCCAAGACTGACAAAATATAACAAAGATGGGACAACATAGCTACACAGTATTGGAGGGAGTTAGGGTAAAAGGGTGGGCCTGGTTTGAAAATGCATTAGGAAAAGAATATTTAGAGAAAACAGAGGTAAACTCAAACAATCATCTTTCTGATTTTGTATCTTTGCTCTTCTTTATCTCAGACTTGAGTTTTACTCCCATCAGGCAACAAATGGATGAGTCAGACCACATAATGAATGCATTGAACTACAATTTTATGATAATACTTTAGACTTTCTCAGCACTTTTGAAATAGTCCTGTTATTGTAAGGGAGATGAATCACTGATAGAAAGAACCCAGTTATATATATATATATTTTCATTTAAGGCTTGTATGTTTATTTAACTGTGAAATTATAGTTTAGAAGCACATTCATTTTATTTTATTTTATTATCACCATTCATCGCCCCTATACCATCTTTCACATCCACCCTCTCACCCCTCCCACAATCACCACACTTGTTGTCCTTGTCCATGAGTTCTTCCTCTTTTTTTCATTTTTGATCAATCCTTCCATCCTCCCCAATAACTGCCCCCCCCATCGCCAGAACTGTCTTCCTGCTCTCTATGAATCTGTCTCTATTTTGCTTGTTATTTCCATTTGTTCATTAAATTCTACATATGAGTTAGATCATATGGTACTTGTATTTCTCTGACTGGCTTATTTCACTTAGCATACTGTTCTCCAGGTCCATCCATTGCTGTTGCAAAGGGTAAAATTTTCTTCCTTTTTCAACCAAGTGTATTCCATTAATACTATATCTATTTTATCCATTTATCTACTGATGGACACTCAGAGCCCAGTACTTAATGACAGCTTTTCTACTTCACCTTTAAATAACCTTATTACTACTGTGAGGCCTCTATCTATTTTTGTGTACCCCTGAAATTATATATCAATGAAAGGACCATGTTTAGAGAAATATTAAACTTCAGAGCCTTATGTTGCAACTCAAAGATACTTAAAAAATTTTATTGATTTCAGAGAGAGAGAGAGAGAGAAAGAGAGAGAGAGAGAGAGAGAGAGAGAGAGAGAGAGAGAGAGAGAGAGAGAAACACTGATTTGTTGTTCACCCATTTATGCGTTCATTGGTTGCTTCTTGTATGTGCCTTAACTGGGTATCAAAACCAAAACCTTGGTGTAATAGGACAACACTTTAACCAACAGAGTTACCTGGCCAGGGCAACTCAAGGACACTTATAAAATAATTTCAGTTCCTAATGATTCCCTTTGTCTTTTTCAATGCCTCTGGCTGCTGAGAAATTGATAATTGCTAATATTTCCCTGAGACCTATCCATTATCTTGTATCAATCATAGAAGCTCAAGTGGAGAAAACATAAGAATTTCTAGGGGTTAGGGTGTTTTTTTTTTTTGCACTACATATTCCCTCTTATTACTCCTTATAGATTATAATATATACCTCCTATCCTTATACTTAAATACCACTGTTTTAGTGAGACACTGTTACTTATGAGAATGGGATTCATTCCTTATGTGTATTAGGAGGTTAGAAAGGTTGAAGTGGACTGACCAGTTTGATATATTTAATATATGCCACAGATATATCTCTCATACAAACTCCTAATCCAAGCAACAATGAGTTTTCTGTACTATCCAGGTTAAATTTCAAAAAATGCAGGTTCAGCCCTAGCCAGTTTGGCTCAGTGGATAAAGTGTAGGCCTGAGGACTGAAGGGTCCCAGGTTTGATTCCAGTCAAGGGCATGTAGGTTGCAGACTCTTCCCAAGCCTGGGCCCTGGTCTGGGCACGTGCAGGAGGCAACCAATTGATGTGTCTCTCTCACATCAATATTTCTCTCTGTCTTTCCCTCTCTCTTCCATTCTCTCTAAAAATCAATGGAAAAATATCCTCAGATGAGGATATACTAGAGGCCAGGTGCACGAAATCTGTGCATGGGAGAGGGGGGTCCCCTCAGCCCAGCGTGCACCCTCTCCAATCCGGGACCCCTTGGAGGATATCCAACTGCTGGTTTAAGCCCGATCCCCGGACCACCCTCTCACAATCCTGGACTGCTGGCTCCCAACTGCTCGCCTGCCTGCCTTCCTGATTGCCCCTAAATGCTTCTGCCTGCCAGCCTGATCACCCCATAACCACTCCCCTGCCAGCCTGATTGATGCCTAACTGCTCCCCTGCCAGCCTGATTGCCCCTAACTGCCCTCCCCTGCAGGCCTAGGTCCCCCCCAACTGCTCTTCCCTGCAGGCCTGATCACCCCCAACTTCCCTCCTCTGCCAGCCTGGTCACCCCTAACTGCCTTCCCCTGCAGGCTTGATAGCCCCCAACTGCCCTCCCTTTCAGGCCTGGTCTCTCCCAACTGCCCTCCCCTGCTGGCCATCTTGTGGCTGCCATCTTGTGTCCACATAGGGACAGCCATCTTTGACCACATGAGGGCAGCCATCTTGTGTGTTGGAGTGATAGTCAATTTGCATATCACTCTTTAATTAGATAGGATATACATACATACAGGTTCAAAAGTCTAAAAATGAAATGCTTCAGACAGAAATATCATAGAACACTCTACCTATCTGGCTAGTACCTGACTTATGAATGAAGTTTACTGGCTATTAAGTCCTGTTTCAGTTACCATTGCAATATAACTAACCATTCAAACTTAATGGCATGTACCAACTGATTTATTATGCACATATGTTTTACAGGTTAGGAATTGGGAAAGGACACATCAGAGATGGATTGTTTCTGCTCCACAGTGTCTATGGCCTCAGCTTGGAAGAATCAAAGACTGAGAGCTAACATCATCCGAAGCCCCACTCACTCCCATGTTTGGCAATTGGTGCTGTCATCTCTGATCTCAGCTGGGACAGTCTGCTGGAACCTGTGACCTCTTCACATAACTTCTTAGACTTCATCACAGCCTCGTGGCTTTTTTCCAAGAGCAAGTGTCCCAGTAGTCACAAAGTAGAAACTCTATCACCTTTTATGTTCTAGCCTTGGAACTCACATAGAATCAGTTGTTCCATAGTTACAAGCCCACTTAAATTGAATGGGATGGGAGAGAACATAAACCCCAACTCTTGATGAAAAAAATGTCAAAGTCACATTTTAATAAGAGCATATGATATGGAAGATATTGTTATAGTTAACTTTGGAAAATGTAATTTGTCACAACTTGCCCACTGGCTATAACAATTATCATCTTTCTCACAAGCAAAATACACTGATCCCCTCCTCCAAGTCTAATCCCATATGACATAAGTTTAACTACCAGATAACATTCTCTAAATAAAGTGTAGGTATAGATGAAGATGCTCAGATTTGGTTCTTAACATACAGTTTGTTGAGTATATCTTGACTTGAAGATAGGAAAACTAAAGTTACAAGTTATCTGATAGACATACCCAACATACAGTTGTGGGGGCAGGCCTAACATAGCCACTATAGACACTGATGGAAATGAGAGGAGGGAAAAATAGAACAAATGTTACAATCACTAGTTCATAGCAATTCTGAAATCTAAGTATGAATATGTTGCCAATTCCTCCTTGTGTTCTATTGCTTGGAAATTGCTTTCTATTATTTCTCACTCTACCTTCTGGTCACTTGGTTCCAACTCTAAGCCATCTTTTCTTGTTGCATAAAAACAATAGTTTATGTTTGAAGCTGAATAGTTCTCTCAATTTGCTTCCTCCTGTAGTAGTATGGACATCCAAAGCACTCCATTTTGTAACATTTCTATCCTTATTAGTCCAAGCTGATACAATTTCTTGAAAAACTTTGTGGGCTTTCTGTGTGCTAATTTATAATTCATTCCATTAGGGGGGAAAAGCCATGCGAGACTATAGTAGGTAGTTTAAAGTTTTTAAAAGCTCTATTGTTTAGCAAAAAGGATCTGTAAGGTATGTCCTTAATATCCTTAGAAGACCTTTGTCTATCTGAAATATTCTAGGAGGAACTATCTGACATATTTTTGAGGTTTTAATAAAATATTTTACAATCCCAATCTGGTTTTGATATTTGGCCTAAAGCCCTTTCTAATTTGAGAATCACAGTCTAGACAGGCTAGCAGAGAGAAACAAACTTATTTTTCAAACCCAGTAAGTTCTGGATTCTTTAAGTTAATTCTTTAGCTCACATCTCTCCCCCCACATCTACACATATAAAAGCCTAAGCAACTGAATGACTGAACAACCTGTCAACCAGTCGCTATGATGTGCACTGACCACCAGGGGGTGGACGCTCAATGCAGGAGCTACCCCCTGGTGGTCAGTGTGCTCCTACAACCAACCTCTCCCGGCCCCTACCCTCAGCTGGCTGGCCCCGATAGTCCTGATCTGGCCAGCTGGCCAACCTCCTCTGGCCCCTCCCCCTGCCAGCCAACCTCCCTTGGCCCCTCCCCCTGGCCCACCTCCCACAGCCTCAATTGGCCTGGCCAGGTCAAGGGACCCCACCTGTGCACAAATTCGTGGACTGGGCCTCTAGTGTTATAATATTCAGTGAAAAGAAGTCAAGAGTCACTTTCAATGTTTTGCCTGTATATCTCTCTATATAGACAGATAATCAAGTTTATTAGGTATATTTCCTATTTTCCATATTACTATAGTATGACATTGCTGCTTTCTGCTGCTGTGTAATAAGGACTCCATTTTTTTTTCAGCTTCCAATTTTCTTTAAGCCCTTACCAACTGCCCCTTCCAGGTCTGTATGATTTTTCTACTACTCTTTTCAAGACTTTTCCATTTTCCATGTGCTACCTGGCCCTAAAGCCAATGACACAAATTTTTAGGTTTTGTTATAACAGCACTCCACCTACAGGTACAAACTTATATTCCAGTTAACTCTTGCTGAATAATATAAATCATTCCAAACTTAGAGGCAGAAATAAACAACCATTTTATTATGATGACAAGTCCTTTGGGTTAGGAATTTGGACAGGACAAAACAAGGATTTCTTGTTTTTGTTCAAAAATATCTAGGGCCTCAGCTGAAGATGCTCAAAGACTGGGGGTTGGGACCACTCGAAGACTTATTTATTCATATATCTGGAATTTGATGCAGTCCATTGGCTGGGGCCTTAGCTGAGGTTGTTGGTGAGAACTTCTACATGTGTCTTCTTCATGTGGCTACTTGGAGACTTCTTTTTTAGAGAGATTATCTTGAGGACATACATCATCATGTGTCCCAGGGGTTAATCATTACAGCTTGGAATATTTGAACCAATCAGAAAGAACAACCCATCTCTAATGCATTTAGGCACTGTTCTGGCAGCAATTCAAGTAAAAATATGAATGTGATAAGTAACCAGAATGTCTGGTTGGACACATTGTTATGTTTCACATTGTCCCACAGCACCCTTAAGTTTTTCTGCTGTTTTTTTTTTTTGGTTCTCTGATTGAGTGATATTTCAACTCTCTGTCTTCTAATCCACTGATTCAATCCTCAGCTTCCCCTAATCTGCTGTGTATTCCTTCTAATGTGTTCTTTTTTAAAAAAAATATATATATATTTTATTGATTTTTTACAGAGAGGAAGGAAGAGGGATAGAGAGCTAGAAACATCGATGAGAGAGGAACATCGACCAGCTGCCTCCTGCACACCCCCTACCGGGGATGTGCCCACAACCACGGTACATGCCCTTGACCGGAATCGAACCTGGGACCTTTCAGTCCACAGACCGATGCTCTATCCACTGAGCCAAACCGGTTTTGGCTAATGTGTTCTTTATTTGTGTTATGTCATTCTTTATCTTAGACTGTTCTTTTTTCATAATTAATACATCTTTGTTCATACTGTTGAGCATCTTTACCATCATTACTCTGAACTCTGTTTCAGATACATTTCTTATTTCTGCTTCATTTATCTCTTCTTCTGGAGAATTCTCTAGTTCTTTCATTTGGGGGTTGTTTCCTTGTCTCCTCATTTTGGTTGTCTGTTTGGGTTTGTATTAGGTAGATCCTCTACACCTCTCAATCTCTAGTGCAGGACAGTATTAAAGGCCGTTTCTGACTAATTGGATCAGGCAAAGACTCAAAGTCTCCAGAGACTGCCTCTGTCTACAGACTAATAGGATTCCGACTTGAATTGCCCTCAGGCAATTGTCCTTAGGTGTATCGAGAGTGTTTTCAACAGTGTGGGGCAGTTGCTTCTGTCTGGAGGCTAATTGTTACTTTTACTCTCTTAAGTGGCCTCAGGGCAAGGTGTTTTCCAATAGTGTGTCTTCCTCCAAGGCAAGGCAAATGGCTATGTGGGAAAGATGTCCTCTGCTGGATGAGGGAATGACTCAGCCCAGGAAACTTAGGGTGTCTGCCTTCTGAGCTCTATCCCTCGAGTCCCCAGTCCTGGCTTCTGCTCTCACAGTTCCAGTTCACTTCACCCCCCCCCCTCTGCCAGGGCACAAGGTGGGTGGCTCCACAGGGAATTTTTGTGCATTGGCCCTTCAAGAGGGTGCCTGAACTTTCATCTGCCACTCCCCGGCAGACAGCACCCTGCTGCTTTTCACAGCTAGATGTTATGTGGGTACTCTCCTCAGATTTGGTGCTCTCTGCTCGGGAGCCCAGTTTGGGGATTAGATCCCAGAGTTCTCAGTGCCCCCTGCCCCCACCCCCCAGCTGATATATCTCTCCATGACTTCAGTTGCTGCCTGGCCAGCCCTTTCGCACCTCCACCCCTCCTACCAGTCTCTATGTGGTTTCCACCTTCGGTACTGGGGTATCAGGGTTCTCTACTGTGAGTTTTCCGTTGATTATTCAGGAAGCTTTTCTGTATTTCAGTTGTAATTCCAGCTTGTTCCTGGGAGCATGTCTTTGCAGCATCCACCTACTCTACTGCCATTTTTAATGATTGGTTGGACACATTGTCATGTAAGCCTGGATGATTTGGTGTAACAGAGACCACTTAACCTCAGAAGATCATCCACCATGAAAATGTTACAACCATGTTAGTTGGAAATAATTCATCAGATCATTACAAATAGTCTTATGTGAAGCACTTTGTGAAAGACACCAAAGTTGTAGACAGAACTGGAAGTCTATTATACAGATGATTGTTTGAAGTTGTCAGCTCAGAAACTCTGCACACAGTTATATGCTTCTGAAAATTACCGCATAGTCTTCCTGAGAAAATTATAGTGAATTTTATTGGATTTCTATTGATCTTTACATGGAATGATGCCATTCAACAACCCGCAAACATTCCTGAACCTAGGAACACACAACAAGTCCTAAAGCTGCTAAGATAGCCTTATCAAAATTTATATAATATTGATATCAATATTGATATAATATTGAGATCCTATTGTAAATATAATTTTGAATTGGTCCTCTTTTTTAACTTTATTTGTATTTGTTTATACTATAACAGATGTCCCCATTTCCCCCCACCTTTTCCCACCTCCACTCAGCCCACACCCCCACCTTCCCTCTGGCCTTCACCACACTGTTGTCTGGTGATCCCACTTTAGGGAATATATCATAAGAATCCCAAAATACCAATTCAAAAGAATATATGCACCCCTATGCTCATAGCAGCATTATTTACAATAGCTAATATCTGGAAACTTCAGTAGATGAATGTATAAAAAAAAGCTATGGTACATCTACACAATGGAATACTACATGGCTATGAAACAGAAGAAACTCTTACCCATTTGTGACAGCATGAATGGACCTGAAGATTATTTTGCTAAGTGGATAGGCCCTCTTCATCTACAATTATATCAAAATAATTTTTCTGGTAATTGCATTTTCTTCATAACTGGGAATATTCATTTCAATGTATGAATGTATGAATATTAATTTCACACATTCCCCCGAGGTGTAGCATGCATAAAATATATTTGAATGGCAAACAACAGCACTAAAGTACACCAATAAATTATATATCCATTTCATATTTCAGAAATGACCATTATTGTGGGGCATGTTTTAAAGCAAAGGGAAAGTGCCACTTTTTTAAAATATATTTTACTGATTTTTTACAGAGAGGAAGGGAGAGGGATAGAGAGCTAGAAACATCAATGAGAGAGAAACATCGATCAGCTGCCTTCTGCACACCTCCTACTGGGGATGTGCCCGCAACCAAAGAACATGTCCTTGACCAGAATCAAACCTGGGACCTTTCAGTCCATAGGCCGATGCTCTATCCACTGAGCCAAACCAGTTAGGGTGAAAGTGCCACTTTTTAATTTATACATTAAGATTTGCACCTTTATCATAAATACACTTTTTAAACTACTAAAAATACTGATAGAATTTCACAAGTGAGTTAAAAACCATTATAACTTTGATTGCTATTTGAATTCTTCCTCTAATTCAGGTCACCCATGGTTCATCCTATCATCTAAGATCCCCTGAGTAGTATTCTTACTGGATTCTCCAGAGCCTAAAGTGTAGTAAATGACCATCCTATCTAATAAAAGAGTAATATGCAAATTGACCATACTGCCACTACACCCACAAGCCACACCCTCCAGCCAATCAAGAGTGAGTATGCAAATTAACCCAACCAAGATGGCTGCAGCCACAGAGAGCAGGAGGCTTGGGTTTCCCCAGCAATGGAGGAAGCCAAGCTTTCCGCCTGCCCTGGCCGGCCCAGGCCTCTGCTCAAGGCTACAAAGTTTCAATTATAGAAGATAAATAAATCCCAACAAAAATGGCTGCGGCCATGGAATGAGCAGGAGGCTTGGCTCTGCTCAAGGCTACAAAGTTTCAATTATAGAAGATAAATAAATCCCAGATACCAGGGCTTCCGCTTGGGTCTCTGGGGGGCGTGGCTGGCCTTCAAACCACCACAGGCCCCTTGCCCAGGCCACCCCATGCCCCAAGGGAACCCCCACCCTGATCCAGGACACCTTTCAGGACAAACCAGCCGACCCCCCACCCTTGCACCAGGCCTCTATCCTATCTAATCCTATCTAATAAAAGAATAATATGCAAATTGACCCTCACTCCAACACACAAGATGGCTGCCCCCATGTGGTCAAAGAAGACTGCCCCCATATGGACACAAGATGGCCACCACAAGATGGCCAGCAGGGGAGGGCAGTTGGGAGGGACCAGGTTTGCAAGGGAGGGCAGTTGTGGGTGATCAGGCCAGCAGGGGAGGGCAGTTGGGAGGGATGAGGCCTGCAAGGGAGGACAGTTAGGGGTGACCAGGCCAGCAGAAGAGGGCAGTTAGGGGTGACCAGGCCTGCAGGGGAGGGCAGTTAGGGGCAAACAGGCTGGCAGGGGAGCAGTTAGGCATCAATCAGGCTGGCAGGGGAGTGGTTATGGGGTGATCAGGCTGTCAGGCAGAAGCGTTAGGGGCAATCAGGAAGGCAGGCAGGCGAGCAGTTGGGAGCCAGCAGACCTGGATTGTCAGAGGGATGTCTGACTGCCCGTTTAGGCCCGATCCTACCTGGCCTA
The DNA here is from genome assembly GCF_951640355.1 of Cnephaeus nilssonii. Classification (NCBI taxonomy): domain Eukaryota; kingdom Metazoa; phylum Chordata; class Mammalia; order Chiroptera; family Vespertilionidae; genus Cnephaeus; species Cnephaeus nilssonii. The sequence goes on from NC_137071.1 coordinate 32,333,833, forward strand.
AACGGGCAGTTGGACATCCTTCAAGGGGTCCCAGATTGGAGAGGGTGCAGGCTGGGCTGAGGGACACACACCCCTGTGCACGAATTTCGTGCACCAGGCCTCTAGTAATATTATAAAATCCATAGCTCCAGAAGCACTACACATATGGACATAGAAGGGCTGACAGCAATCCTGTAGTCCTCTCACTATTTTTTTTTTCAAAATAATTTACAAAACTATTGCCTCTGTAATTAAGTCGTTCTCCTATATATCAGGACACATCTGCATAATTCTAGGAATTTCATATCTTTTACGAACAGTTTCCTTTATCTGGCTCAGTTGATGAAATTTCTTACATAACTCCATGGACAGTCAGGCCTCACACTTATGAGCAAGGCAGAAGAACATTTTAGATAATCCTGATGATGGAGGAGATAGGTGAATGTCATTCTGTACATTCAAAAAGTCATTCCCTATGCCAGATCTATGTTGGATTAGTATAAGCACTCTGGATGTTATGTGATTTTATGCTAATGAGGAGATGTCAAAACTTTCAGAGTAGGAGGCAGACCCTGTGTATGAGTTCCAGTTTTTTAAAAGATGTACTATGGAATGATGCTGCTCTGAAAAATGACACCCAAGAAAGGATTTCCACATTTTTATGCGAACAACTGATTTAGATAGCCAAAGTTAGCAACCTGGACCTGTGTGTACAGCTGAAAGGCTACCTGGACACTTGGACACATCTAACCATCCATGTTCAGTCTATCACCAGTCATGATTGCAACATGAAATATTTTCTTGTAGAAAAGTCAGTCACTTTGTGTGTATATATATGCTGGGCCCACTAGCAAGAAATGCTGTAGCTATGCAACAATAAAAAAATTAACCAGGTTCTCTCCATCTAGCTTTATCTTAAGTCAGGGGAATCCTGGATACCTATGTAAACTTCCTTTAGACCCACATAATGACAGATTTCAAGGAATTTGGGAACAGAACTTATTCATTGTCCAGCAGGCCTGGACACATTTCAAGCCTCTGCCAGACTTAGTGTATACATGTAATGAGCATCTACTGCTAGGTGAAACCCACCATCTGTTAGAACATTTTAAGACAGGGAATTATACAGAACTACTCATTCTTTTTTTCCTTTTACTATTCATTTAGTTATTTGTTTGTTTGTTTTGGTTTGGTTTTTTAAATCTTTATTATTGAAAGTATTACATATGTTCCCTTCCTTCCCCACCGCCCCCGCCATTGACCTCTTCTAACCCATCCTCCCACTCCATCCCACCCCAGGCTTTCACCATCCTATTGTCTGTATCCATGGGTTATGCATATATGCATATCAGTCCTTTGATTTATTTCTTTCCACTCACACACCCTTCCCTACCTTCCCTCTGAAATTCGACAGTCTTTTCCATGCTTCTATGTCTCTGGATGTATTTTGTTCATCAGTTTATTTTGTTCATTAGATTCCACATATGAGTGAGCTCATGTGATACTTATCTTTCTCTGACTGGCTTATTTTGCTAAGTATAATACATTCTAGGTCCATTCATGATGTTACAAATGGTAAGAGTTCTTTCTTTTTTACAGCTGTGTAGTATTCCATTGTGTAAATGTACCACAGATTTTTTATCCACTCATCTGCTGATGGGCACTTAAGCTGTTGTAAATTGTGCTGCTATGAACATTGGGGTGCATATATTCTTTATTATTAGTGTTTCAGGTTTCTTATGATATATTCTAGAAGTGGGATCACTGGGTCAAATGGCAGTTCCATTTTTAATTTTTGGAGGCAACTCCATACAGTTTTCCACAATGGCTGCACCAGTCTGCGTTCCCATCAGCACTAGGGTTCCCTTTTCTCTACATCCTTTCCAACACTTGTCATTTGTTGATGATAGCCATTCTGACAGGTATGAGGTGATACCTCATTGTTGTTTTAATTTGAACCTCTCAGATGATTAGTGACTTTGATCATTTTTTCATATGTCTCTGGCCTTCTGTATGTACACTTTGGAGAAGTATATATTTAGGTCCTTTTCCCATTTTTTAATTGGATTGTTTGTCTTCATTTTGTTAAGTTGTATGAGTTCCCTATATATTTTGGAATTTAACCCTTTATCTAATGTGTCATGGGCAAGTATGTTCTCCCATGCAGTGAGCTCTCTTTTCATTTTGTTGATGGTTTCTTTTGCTATGCAGAAGCTTTTTATTTTGATGTAGTCCTATTTGTTTATTTTCTCATTAGTTTCCTTTGCCCTAAGAGATGTATCAGTAGATATATTGCTTTAATCATAATATTGTAATTTTGATGAATTCCAATTTATCTGTTTTTATTTTTTTTGCTTGTTCTCTTGGTGTCATAACTAAGAAAACATTGCCTAACCCAAGATCACAAATATTTACTTCTACATCTTAGTCTAAGTGTATTATCATTTTATCTCTTACAATCAGGTGTGTGATGAATTTTGAGTGAATTTTTGAATGGTATAAAGAGGGAGTCCAAATTTGTTTGCATGTGGACATCCACTTTTTTCAGTGTCATTTGAAAATACTTATTTTCCTTATTGAATCTTCTTTGCACCCTTCTCGAAAATCAGTTATTCAACATATGTAATAGTTACTTTCTGGACTCTCAATTCAATTCCAATAATTTGTGTTTATCCTTATGCCATGGTCTTAATTAATATTGTTCTGTAATACGTTTTGAAATTGGAAACTCTGAGTTCTCCAACGTTATTCTTCTTTTCTAAGATTGCTTTAGTTGTTCTAGGTCCCTTTAATTTTCACATGAATTTAGGCATTGTGTTAAATGTGAATATCAATTGGGGTGGTGGTTAGGAGAAAATGGGGAGTGATTTCTAATGGGTAAAGGTGTTCTTTTTGGAGTGATTCAAATATTCTAAATTGATTGTGATGATGGTTTCACAACTCTGAATATACAAAATTCATTGAATTGTACACTTTAAATGGGTAAATTTTATAGTATGTGAATTATATCTCAATAACATTGCTTAATTAACACAGACAACCCAATGTAAAAAGGACCAAGAGAGAGGGTAAGGGATTTGGGTGGGGGTGAGCAAAGGGGTGGGAAATGAGGGATGTCTATAATAGCATCAACAATAAAAATTTTTAATTAAAAAACAAAATAAACTTAATGATGAAATGTGGAGGATGGTCATAACAAATGTAAACTATTAATGAAGACAAATAGTAAATCCAAAACTCATTGCAACATTCAAATTCAATATGATATCAAATGATAGTATTCAAACAATTGTGAAGGTCCTAAGTGGGTTGTACTAAGTCCTTGTAACCAAAGAACACAACACAATTTAGAAATGGCAGTACAGCATATAACATGATTTCTGACAGGCTAAAGTTCAATATTTAGTCAAGTGCTATGTTTGTATTAGTCAAGTTTTATAATATGTATAAACATCGTGCTTGTTTTTTTGTTTTGTTTTGTTGTTGTTTTTAGTCCTCACCTGAAGACATGCTTAGAGAAAGGAAAGGAGAGAGATAGGGAGAGAAACATCGATGTGAGAGAGAAACATTGATTTGTTGCCTTCCTTATGCTCTCCAACTGGGGATTAAACCCGCAACACCCAGGTATGTACCCTGAACAGGAATTGAACCAGCAACTTTTCAGTGCGTGGAATGATGCTAAATCAACTGAGCCACTCTGGCCAGGCAACACTGCTTATTTTTATTTTTTAGTGTCATTCTTATTTGCCAGAGGTAAATCTATTCATAGATTCATCATCAATAGATTCATTTTTTTTGGTACTCATCGAAAGCAAACAGGTATTTACATTTTCATCATATACAATAAAACAATTTCAATGGCAATTGAACTTACTTAAATCGCAACATTTTTTTTTCTTTTTTCACTTTTTATTTTTTTTTAAATTCTTTATTGTTGAAAGTATTACATATGTCTCTTTTCTCCCCACTGTCCTCTCCCAGCCTGTCCCCACCCCCAAGCCCTGGCCTTCATCCCCCTCCCACCATTGTCTGTGTCCATTGATCATGCCCATACACACACAAATTCTTTGGTTGATGTCTTATCCCCCGCCTTCCATCCTCCCCTGCCTTCCCTCTGAGGTTTGATGGTCTGTTTGATGATTCTGCGCCTCTGGCTCTGCTCTTGTTCATCAGTTTATGTTGTTCATTATAATCCACAAATGAGTGAGATCATGTGATATTTATCCTTCTCTGAGTGGCTTATTTTGCTTAGCATAACACTCTCCAGGTCCATCCATGTTGTTGCAAACGGTAAAAGTTCTTTTTTTTTTTTTTTACAGTAGCATAGCATTCCACCCTGTAGATGTACCACAGTTTTTTAACCCATCAGCTACTGGGTATTTTGCTCAATTGATATTTATGGAGTGAATATGCCTGCAAATCTTAGAAATTGTAAATTGTGCTGCTATGAACATAGGAATGCATATGTTTTTTCTGATTGGTGGTTCTGATTTCTTGGGATATATTCCTAGGAGTGGGATACTGGGTCAAATGGGAGTTCCATTTTTAGTTTTTTGAGGAAACTCCATACTGTTTTCCACAGAGGTTGCACCAGTTTGCATTCCCACCAGCAGTATATGAGGGTTCCCTTTTCCCCACATCCTTGCCAGCACTTGTCCTTTGTTGATTTATTGATGATAGCCATTCTGACAGTTGTGAGATGGTATCTCATTTTTTATTTTTATTTTTTAATTTAAATATTGAAGGGAATTCACAACAAAATCAAATTTATTAAATTAAAAAGATAATAGTTTTGTGGGAATGCAGACTGGTGCAGCCACTGTGGAGGACAGTATGGAGTTTCCTCAAAAAACTGAAAATGGAACTCCCATTTGACCCAGTAATCCCAATCCGGGGAATATATCCGAAGAAACTAGAAACACCAATCAGAAAGGATATATGCACCCCTATGTTCATAGCAGCACAATTTACCACAGCTAAGATTTGGAAACAACCTAGGTGCCCGTCAGCAGATGACTGGATCAGAAAACTTTGGTACATCTACACAATGTAATACTATGCTGCCATAAAAAGAAGGAATTCTCATCATTTGCAGCAAACTGGATGGAATTGGAGAACATTATGCTAAGTGAAATAAGCCAGTCAATGAAAGAAAAATACCACATGATCTCACTCATTTATGGATAATAAAGAACATTATAAACTGAAAAAATAAAAAAAAGATAATAGTTTTAATTTTTCATATGTCAGTCCAAGTATATGGTATACATGTCATATGTTTGCTAGTCTTGTCAAGTTCACATCTTATGCAAGGAGGCTGACCTTTTCCACAAATCAGCGGGCTGTTTCATACCAGCCCTTGTTTCCTAGAGTGGCAGCTGTTCAATATCAAATTTTTTGTTTTGGCTGTGCACTATCATATTCCTCCTCAATTCCAGCACAGTTCTTTGTGAGGGTTTACCTGGCTCTATTCAAGGCAGAGTTCTACTTTTATCTAGTGAAGCAAGAAAAAAGAAATGTTACCTATTCAGCACTGCCTGAGAAATACACAATACCAGATGCTCATTGAATTGTCCAATTACATTAAAAAAATCAGGCAGTTGTACTGAGCCCTGGGAACATTGCCAGTGCCTCTAATAAAAGGATGCTTCTCAAAGTGTTAACATACAACCACAGGTGCTCCACAAGATAATTTGAGGAGGGGGGATAAATGCATAAATTGGCAAGTGTTCTAATACATATGTATTTGTTATTATGTCTATTACAAAAATAAGTAGCATAAGTTGGTATTTTAACAACTATTACTTCTTTAGAATGAATCAAAGTGTCTATAATTATTCGTAATTCTTTACTTGAAATGCCCATTTCTCTTCTTTTGTTTTTTTATCTTCAGTAAAATCTTTCCTGACCTCCTCACTTTCAGACAGTGTTAGTTGCTTCTTACTCTGATTCCCATACTATTTTGCACATATATTGATTACATCACATCTTAGATTTCATTGTAATTTTATTAGGCACTCCTACCTCTGTACTAGATTATGAGTTCCTTAAAAACCAGAGTCATATCTTTGAATTCTCAGTGCCTAATGCAATAGCTAGGCCACCCTGGGAAATGCTCAATGGATATTTATGGGGTGAATAAATGTGAATTATAATTTTGGTAGCAATAATTATATTTATAAGCATAGATCTAGTATCACAGTTGGAGGGTTGGAGGCAAGATGACATCTTATCTGTCCAGGATGAACTGAAAATATAAAACTGCAAGACAGGAAATCAAACATAATTCTCTATCTAATTAATTACATTAGCACTTTTAATTTTGTTTACTTGTAATAATAGATTTCTGAACTAAAATTCAAAAGCAGAATTACTGGATAAAATAAAAAAGTATTTTTATGCTCATTACATGTTGGAAGAACTGAAATGTAATTTAAAAAGCACATACTCTAGAGCCAAGCTCTTTTTTTTATTTCTTTATTGATTAAGGTATCACATATTTGTCCTCATCCCCCCATTCCCATCCCATACCCCTCCCCACACATGCCCCCACCCCCCTGTTGTCCTTAACCGCTGGTTAGGCTCATATGCTTGCACACAAGTCCTTTGGTTGATCTCTCCCCTTTACCCCCACCTTCCCTTACCCTCCCTCTGAGGTCCGACAGTCTGATCCATGCCTCCTTGTTTCTGGGTCTGTTCTTGTTCATCCGTCTATGTTGTTCATAATTTCCCCTAGATGAGTGAGATCATGTGCTATTAGAAATACACTTATAAGAACCGAAAATGAGACAAGCAATAATGGTTATGGTGACAGGTAAATGAATCAGTCTGTAGTGAGTTTCTTTCTGGGCCAACAGTTCTTTTGAGACCCAATTTCAATGTCCAACAGTTCCTTATGTGTACATGTCAGCACTGACATTACAGTTAGCTCTTATGAGTTTGAATTCTTGCTCGACAATTAATAGCTGTAATTATCATCTATAAACTGAAGACCAAAGATAATTCGTATAGAGTCTAAATAGTACCTGATACATAGTAAGCTTCCAATAAATGGTAGTTGTTATTATTAATTTAATCTGTAGAAAAGTAGGGGATATCTTACCAATAATCTCTAAGTAATGACTCTTTGAAGGTCTGATCCAAGTGAAAAATATAAAGTCCAGTTGTCCTTCTTATCTTGCTCCCATTCTCACCTCAATCCCTTTCATGATAACATTGTGATCATTACTTTTCCAAATTATGTCAAGCACCAGTCTAAAACACAGCAGGTCTCTCTCCCCGAAGTTTCTGGTATAGATGTTCCTATATAAGGAAATAAATCATTTTTTTAATTCACACTTTCCTGGTAGCAAGCAGATAATTATTTATAATTAAAAAGCTTTTTCATTCCATTTCTACTGTGTTACACTAAATCACAGTATTGTCAAGCCAGGAAAGTACTTAATTAAACAGAGAAGGTCACAATGAATCAGTGCAATTTGCTGGAAAAGGTTGAAGTAGGAAATCTGATTTCTATTCTCAACTTTACTAATAACTTACTTAGAAATACTAATATTAGGTGAGTTGTTTCATTTCTCTAGGCCTCAACTTCACTACTTATATATGATTAGATTTATCAGAGACAACTGACTCATTCTTAGGAAAAAAATTAAAGCTACATATTCACTTGTGCCTTAAAGAAATAAAGCCCAGAGGACTTAAAACTATTTAACTATAAAAAGTAAACTATATAATTTCTAAACAGAAGTATGGATGGTTATTTTTATAATTTTGAAATGGGCAAGTTCTTCTAAAAGAAACAGAATCAAGATGTCATAAAGAAAGATGACGGCGGGCAGGACAGAGGTGAGGTACAGGGTGTGAGTGAATGAGGGGGTGAAAGGAGAGTGTGTGGATGTGTGTAGTGTGTGTGAGAGTGAGTGAGGGACTGTTAAATCTGGCAGGAGTAGCAGGAGCTGTGAGACCAGGCTCTCCTGGACAGGGAGCATCTACCACCACTGCGGGGACTCCCTGGGCTGCGGGGCTCTGGCACAGAGCCCACGCCATCTTGAAGGGGAGAGCGGCCTCTTCTAGGAACTCATCAACACCACCATCCAGACAGGCCTTGGACACTGCCTGTAACCCTGCAGCCACTCCATCCAAAATCCTGCTGTCCCACCCACAGACCTGCAGACCCTAGGACCTCTACCTCCAAGGGTGCACACTCCTGCAGCAGTAAGTGCGACTTCCCCCCTCCCCAGCAGCTGACCTCTGGACACCACAGTCGTGCTTTTCCAGTGCCACAGTCTTGCTTTTCAAACACACAGGCCTCCTGAGCTCACCACCCCACAGGCCACTTTGGGTGCGGCCATTGGGCACGCTCCTATCCAAACAAGGGATCACTGCCCTTGCAGTAGAAATTCTAAATTCCCCCTTCCTGGATACCTGCCCATAGACACCTGGGTCACTCGGCTTCAGGGCTCGAGAGAACCCAATCAAGGGCACAAGGCCCCAGGCAGTAGAAATTAGGACTTTCCCACCTCCTGGTTACCTGCCCACAGACACCTCAGTCATGCAACTTCAAAATGCAAGGGCCATGCTGAGTGCGCCACTCTGGCAAACGGCTCCCTGGTGCCTTACCTGTCACAAGGCCCCAGCAGCAAAAACGGAGTTTTCCCACTCCACAGCTGCCAACCTCCAGACACCATAGTCACACCTTTCTGGAGCGTAGACCTCCTGAGCCCCACCACCCTGAGAGATGGCTCCTGGGTGCCTCCTTGAGCCCTCGCTGGGCATGCTCGTATCAAAACAAGGGCACACGGCCCAGGCAGTAGAAATCTGGACTTCCACCCTCGCAGCTGCCTACCCACAGACACCACAGTCCCATGGTTTGAGCACGCAGGCCCCCAGAGGACATCGCCCCAGCAGGTGACTCCCGGGTGCCTCTGTCAGCTGCCACTAGGCGCACTCGTTTCCAACCAAGGGCACAAGGCCCTGGCAGCAAAAACTCGGACTTCCCAGTCCTCAGCTGCTGAACTATGGTCACTGCAGTCGCACTGATCTAGTGCGCAAGCCCCCTGAGCCCGCTGCCCCAGCAGGTGGCCCCTGGGTGCTTCTCTGAACTACCGCAAGGTACAACCCCGGCCACTGGCATCCAGTCCCCGCGGTAGTACCGCTCTGGCACAAGAGCCCTCTAAGCCCACTGCCCCAGCAGAGGGTTCCAGGGCGCCTCTGTAAGCAGCCATTGGGCATGCATATCCAACCAAGGGTGCACATCCTCTGAAGCAGAAACTGGGACTTCTCCCTCCACAGGGCCGGTGGCACACCACAATTGCTTTGATCCAGCCTGTGGGCCCCACGAGCACACACCCCTTGTAGACAGCTCCTGGGCCCCTCTGTGTGCTGCCACTGGGTGTGTGCCTCTCCAACCAAGGGCTCATGGCTCCCTCGGCAGGATCTACAGCATCCTTCTCCCGGCTGTCTACCTCTGGACAGCCTGGTGAGTTACTGAGGACTTGCCTCCCTGGACAAGGTCACATTGTTTCAGCCACAGACTCCGAGATTCCCACATCCCAGCTGCTGGATCCTGAACCCCCTCATGATTCAGAGAGGAAAATCACTTGGCCAAAGTCTCACTGCCTCAACCAGAGACTATGAGACACCCGCGCCCCCCCCCCCCCCCACTGTCACGGGCTCTGGGCACCTCATAGTGAGTTGCAGAGCGACACTAATCCAGCAGGAGTCACACTACACTGGCCAAAGTCACAGTACCTGAGCCTCAAGCCCCGAGACTCCTTCCCCCCAGACTGTAGATTCTGGGAACCCACAGTGATAACATACCAGCAAGACCTCAAACAACCTTTGCCATAAGAACCAGAACCACAATCAAATCCAAAACAGCTTGCACAATGAAGCCGGGGGTGAGTCACATTGCCAACCGAGATGAGAATTCATCTGTGAATAAGAAACTAACATTCAAGATCCACTACATTAAGAGAACCCAAATAGCTCAAGTAAGGAACTCTGCTGGATCACCAAGCCCAAGAGACCTGAGATACCCCACCTCTAGCACCCCACTCCACAAAAGACCTTGGGTAACAAAGCAGTTGGATATAAGAAACAAAAACAATTAAAACTTTACAGCAAAGAATGGGAGAAAAAAAAATCCCCAAAGGAAAGAAAAAGAGGAACTAAAACAAATCCTTCTCAGACTTTTCCAAAAAATTCAAGAGGAAGGCACACTTCCAAACTCTTTCTATGAAGCCAGCATAACCCTAATCACAAAACCAGATAAAGACACCACAAACATAGAATTATAGGCCAATATCCCTGATGAACATAGATGCTAAAATCCTCAACAAAATTCTAGCAAATTGGATCCAGCATTACATTAGAAAGATCATACACCATGACCAAGTGGGATTTATTCCAGGAATAAAAAGGCTGGTACAATATCTGCAAATCAATAAATGTGATACATCACATAAACAAATTGAGAGACAAAAATCACACAATCGTATCAATTGATGCAGAAAAAGCATTTGACAAAATCCAACACCCTTTTCTGATAAAAACGTTTAGCAAAGTGGGAATGGAGGGATCATACATCAACATAATAAAAGCCTTATATAGCAAACCTACAGCCAACATCATACTCAATGGGCAAAAACTAAAACTATTTTCCCTAAGAACAGGAACAAGACAGGGATGCCTGCTTTTACCACTCCTGTTCAACACAACACTGGATGTGCTAGGCACACCTATCAGACAAGAAGAAAAATTAAAAGGCATCCAAATTGGAAAAGAAAAAGTAAAATTGTCATTATTCACAGATGACATGATATTGTACATAGAAAACCCTAAAGACTCCATAAAAATTATTAGACTTAATAAATGAATTAGGCAATGTAGCAGGATACAAAATTAATGCCAAGAAATTTATGGCATGTTTATACACCAATAGTGAACTTACAGAAAGAAAGATTAAAGAAACGATCCCATTTACCATTGCACCAAAAAAATTAAGATACTTAGGAATAAACTTAACTAATGATGTAAAAGACCTGTACTCACAAAACTACAGGACACTGAAAAAAGAGATAGAAGAAAACATAAACAAATGGAAGAACATACCGTGTTCATGGATTGGTAGAATCAACATAATTAAAATGTCCATACCACCCAAAGCAATCTATAGATTCAATGCACTCCCCATTAAAATACCAATAGCATATTTCACAGACCTAGAATGAACTCTCCAAAAATTCATCTGGAATAAAAAAAGACCCCGAATAGCTGCAGCGATACTGAGAAAGAAGAACAAAGTAGGAGGGATCTCAATCCCAGATATCAAGCTGTATTACAAAGCCACTATTCTCAAAACTGCCTGGTGCTGGCACAAGAACAGACATAGACCAATGGAATAGAATAGAGAATCCAGAAATCAACCCAAACCACTATGCACAAATATTATTTGACAAAAAAGGCAACAGCATACAATGGAGTCAAGACAGTCTCTTCAATAAATGGTGTTGGGAAAATTGGACAGATACATGCAAAAAAATGAAACTAGACCACCAACTTACACCATACACAAAAAAACAATTTCAAAATGGAAAAAGGACTTAAATGTAAGACAGGAAACCATAAAAATATTAGAGGAATCCAAAGACAGCAAAATCTCAGGCATATGTCGAAACAATATCTTCACCGATACAGCTCCTAGGGCAATGCAAACTAAAGAGAAAATAAACAAATGGGATTACATCAAAATAAAAAGCTTCTGCACAGCAAAATAAACCATCCACAAAACAATAAGAAAGCCCATTGCATGGGAGAACATATTTGCCAATGTTATCTCCGATAAGGGTTTAATCTCCAACATTTACAGGGAACTCATACAACTTAACAAAAAGAAGGTAAACAACCCAATCAAAAAAATGGGAAAGGACCTAAATAGATACTTTTTGAAAGAGGACATAAGGAAGACCATGAGACAGATGAAAACATGCTCAGAGTCGCTAATCATCTGAGAGATGCAAATCAAAACAACAATGAGGTACCATCTCACACCTGTCAGAATAGCTATCATCAACACATCAACAAATGACAAGTGCTGGAGAGGATGTGGAGAAAATGGAACCCTCGTACACTGCTGGCGAGAATGCAGACTGGTGCAAACACTGTGGAGAACTATATGGAGTTTCCTCAAAAAACTAAAAATGGAACTCCCATTTGACCCAGTGATTCCACTTCTAGGAATATAACCCAAGAAACTAAAAATACCAATCAGAAAGGATATATGCACCCTTATGTTCATAGTGGCACAATTTACCATAGCTAATATTTGCAAACAGCCTAAGTACCCATCAGCAGATGAGTGGATTAGAAAACTGTGGTACATCTATACAATGGAATACTATGCTGCTATAAAAAGGAGGGAACTCCTACCATTTGCAACAGCATGATAGAGCTGGAGAGCATTATGCTAAGTGAAATAAGTCAGTCTGAGAAAGATAAATATCACATGATTTCACTCATTTGTGGATTATAATGAACAACATAAACTGATGAACAAAAACAGATCCAGAGACAGAGAAGCATCGATCAGATTTTCAAACCTCAGAAGGAAGGTAGGGGAGGGGAGGGGTAAGGGGTAAAGGTCAACCAAAAGACTTGTATGCATGCATGTAAGCATAACCAATGGACATAGACACTAGGGGGTTAAGGGCATTAATGGGAGAGCAGTGAGGGGTAATCGGGGGATAAGGACACATATACAATACTTTAATCAATAAAATAATACTTTAAAATGTTTTTTTAAAAAAGATGTCATAAAGAAAAAGTGATGAGATTACTTAAAACTTAAATCTTCTGTCTGGAAAAACATACCAGTATAAAAAACTCAAAAGATGAAAGAGAAAATCAAGTAGGAAAGTAAAAAATACAGTCAAATAACTAACAGGAAATAAAAGCAAAACAAAAACAAATGGCCATCATTATAAAAAGACTAGAGGCCCGGTACACGAAATTTGTGCATGGGGGTGTGTGTCCCTCAGCCCAGCCTGCACCCTTTCTAATCTGGGACCCCTCGAGGGATGTCCGACTGCCCTACCAGGATCGGGCCTAAACGGGCAGTCGGACATCCCTCTCTCAGTCCAGGACTGCTGGCTCCCAACTGCTCACCTGCCTGCCTTCCTGATTGCCCCTAACCACTTCTGCCTGCCAGCCTGATCACCCCTAACCACTCCCCTGCCAGCCTGATTGATGCCTAACTGCTCCCCTGCCAGCCTGTTTGCCCCTAACTGCCCTCCCCTGCAGGTCTGGTCCCCCCCAACTTCCCTCCTCTGTCAGCCTGGTCACCCCTAACTGCCCTCCCCTGCAGGCCTGGTCCTTCCCAAATGCCCTCCCCTGCTGGCCATCTTGTGGTGGCCATCTTGTTCCACATGGGGGCAGCCATCTTGTGTGTTGGAGTGATGGTCAATTTGCATATTACTCTTTTATTAGATAGGATATTCACCTTCACTCATAATTAAAGACAAGCAAATCAAAAGGAGATGTTTTAACCTATCCAGTAAGTAAAATTTAAAATTTTGTCATATATTAATGCTGGCCAAGGTAAGGCAGTGGGCATACTTATGTGTTGGCGTGAGTTTAAAGTGATGCTGCACTCCAGTGCTGATTCATTTTTTTTCTATTTTTTTATTTTTTAATTAAAATTTTTGGGGTGACAATGGTTAATAAGATTATATAGGTTTCAAGTGTACAATTATATGAGACATCTGTCTATTGCATTGTGTGCCCACCACTCAAAGTCAAATCTCCTTCTGCCACCACTGCTGCACTTGCCAGATGTGAGCCCAGCTTCTGGCACAGAGGCGCTCCCCCTGTGGGAGCGAACTGACCACCAGGGGGCAGCTCCTGCATTGAGCATCTGCCCCCTGGGTGGTCAGTGTGCATCATAGCAACTGGTTGTCCATCGTTAGGTCTATTTGAATATTATACATTTATTATATAAGGATATGAGTGAAATCATATATTATGGTTCTTAACCTTTCCTGTCTGACTTTTTTGCTTAGCATAATATTCTCAAGGCCATCCATGTTGTAGCAAATGTCAGTATTTTTTCTTTTTCTATGGCTGAGTAGTATTCCATTGCATATATGTACCACATCTTTTTTTGAATATGTTTTTATTGATTTCAGAAAGGAAAGAAGGGTAGAGAGATAGAAACATCAATAGAGAGTCTCATTGATGGGCTGCCTCCTGCACACCCGCAACTGGAGACTGAGCCCGCAACCTGGGCATGTGCCCTGACCGGGAATTGAACCTTGACCTCCTGGTTCATAGGTAGATGTCTAACCACTGAGACACACCCAACTGGAAGGGGTGTACCACATATTCTTTATCCAGTCATCTATCAAAGCACACTTTGGTTGTTTCCATGTCTTGCCCACCATGAATAATGTGGCTATGAACATTGAGGTGTATATATATTTGCCAATATACATTTTCAAAATTTTTGGGTAGATCCCCTGGAGAGTGGTTGCTGGGTCATATGGTAACGCTATTCTTAATTTTTTGAGGCCTCTCCAAACATTTTTCCATAGTGGCTGTACCAGTGTACATTCCCACCAGCAGTGAATGAGGGCTCCTTTTTCTCCACAACCTCTCCAACACTCGTTATTATTTGTCTTATTGATAACTAGAGGCCCAGTGCACAAATTTGTGCATGGGTGGAGTCCGGCCAGCCCGGCTCCAATAGGGGCAGATTAAGGCTGGGCCTGTCAGGAGGAGGAGACAGCGGGAGGTTGGCTGGCTGGCCTGCCCCAATTGGGACGGATCAGGGCTGGGCCAGCTGGGGGGAGGGGCTGTGGGCTATTGGCCAGCGGGCCCCACCCCCGATTGGGGTGGGGGGTCCGATCAGGGATCAGCGGCAGGGATATGGGCCATGGGAGGCTTGCCGGCCAGCCCCACCCCTGATTGGGGTGGGGGGGTAATCGGGGGCAGAGCTGGCTGGGGGGGCTGTGGGCTGATCAGGGTGTTGGGGGCCCATCGGGGATGGGGCCAGCTGGGGGGAGGAGCTGCAGGAGGTTGGCTGGCAAGACCTGCCCCCTATTGGAGTAGGGGTGTGATTAGGGGTAAGGCTGGAAGGAGGGCCTGTGGGCTGATCAGGATGGTGGGGGCCCATGGAGGCAGGGCTGGCCAGGGAGAGGGGCTTCAGGCAGTTGGCTGGGCAGCCCTGCCCCTGATCAGGGTTGGGGGGATGATCTGGGGTGGGGCCGGGTGGGGGAGGGGCTGCAGGAGGTTGGCCTGCCAGCCCTGACCACTATTGGGGTAGGGGGGATGATCAGGAGTGGGCCGGCTGGGAGTAGGGGTTGTGGGACAATTGGGATGGGGGCCATCACAGGTGGAGCATCTGAGGGGAGGGGCTGTGGGAGGTTGGCTGGCCGGCCCCACCCCCAGATCAGGCCAGTTTGCTGGCCACAGTGAGCATCATAGCGATCGGTCATTCTGGTCGTTACAGCGTTCTGGTCTCTGGCTTTTTATATATATAGATAGTCATTTTAACAGGTGTAAAGTGATATGTTATTATAGTTTGATTTGGATTTCCCTAATAGCTAGTGAAGTTGAGGATTTTTTCATAGATCTGTTGGCCATTCTTGAGAGAAGTGTCTGTTCAGGTCCTCTGTTCATTTTTTAATTGGATCATTTGTTTGGTGTTGAGTTGGAGGAGTTCTTTATATATTTTGGATATTAACCCCCTGTCAGAGTTGTTGTTCAAAATCCCAATGACATTAAAGAAACAGAACAAAAAAATCATCAGATCTGCATGGAATCTAAGAGACCCCCAATGGACAAAGCAATACTGAATGCATGAACGAAGACAGAGGCATCACATCTACAAAGTTCAAGTTATACTACAAAGTTATAACAATCAAAATAGCATGGTGTTGGCAGAAAAACAGACACACAGACCAATATAAGAGAAATGAGAGTCCAGAAATAAAACCACATGTATATGGGCAAATAATTTTTTATAAAGGAGCCAAAAGCATACAATGGAGAAAAGGAAGCCTCTTTAATACATAGTGTTGGAAAAATTGGAAAACCACATGCAAAAGAATGAAACTGGACTAATTATATATACACTAGAGGCCCGGTGCACAGATTCTTGCACTGGTGGGGGGCGTGGCCTATGGGGATTGACCTGCTCTATGAGCACTGCTCATCCCAATCAGCCGAGCGGCTGTGGACCAGCCTTCTGAGTGGCTGTTGAATGAAGAAATTAGTCTGAGCTGATATTTCAGGGTAATGTCTTGGGTAAAGGCATGTTCTGTGTCCTGGAGGAATCTGGTGGAGAGCTTTGCACCCCAAAGCTGCTCAGTGAATGCCCTTGATGTGTGATGCCAGGTTGGTGACACCATCAGGGATGTTCAGAGCAGCTGTGCTCCAAGATCCTCAGCCATCAGGACAGCCTCCCCAGGGGATCCACAGTCACGTCACCTCTTGCCATCCACCTATGCCAGCTTCCCACACTCTTTCTAGAACACACCTTAAAGTGCCTGCATCAGCTGGTGGGGTCAGACCAGAGTGTGGATTATCTTAGGTTTAGATAGGTGCAGAGACTTGACCTCACCCTGGGCCTGCTAGTGGCTTCTCCCTCTGTGGGAGAAGCCACTCATCCCAGTCAGCCCAGCAGCACTCCAACTGTGGAAACACACTGAACACCAGAGGCCAGCTCCTGCATTAAGCATCTGCCCCCTGGTGGTCAGTGCACATCATAGTGACTGGTCAACTGGTCGTTCTGGTCATTCTACCATTTGGTTGCTGGGCTTTTATATAAATACTAGAGGCCCGGTGCATGAAATCTGTGCACTGGGGGGGGGGGGGTGTCCCTCAGCCAAGCCTGCACCCTCTCCAATCTGGGACCCCTCTGGGGATCGGGCCTAAACCGGCAGTCGGACATCCCTCTCACAATCCGGGACCACTGGCTTCTAACCACTCGCTTGCCTGCCTGCCTGATTGCCCCTAACTGCTTCTTCCTGCCAGCCTGATTTCCCCCTAACTGCTCTCCTGCTGGCCTGATTGACGCCTAACTGCTCCCCTGCTGGCCCAATCACCGCCAACTGCCTTCCCTTGCCAGCCTGATTTCCCCCAACTGCCCTCCCCTGCCGACCTGATCTCACCCCCAACTGCCCTCCCCTGCCGGCCATCTTGTGGTGGCCATCTTGTGATGGCCATCTTGTGGTGGCCATCTTGTGTCAGCCATCTTGTGACGACATGGGGGTGGCCATGTTGTGATGACATGAGGGCATTGTGCGAGGGCGCAAGGGCCACCTAGACTTTTATTAGTATAGATACATGTGAACCTTTGAGAAATTTTAGGAAAGTCTGCAGCATGGGGTGGAGCTGCCTGGCCACTTGGGAAGATTAGCTCCTGAAAGAGGTTTGGTCTTGTATGGGTTGTGTGTGGCAGGATTCAGAGAATCACCAGGGCTAGGTGAAAGGTGTTAGGTTGATGGAGACTCAGATACAGTGCCCACCTGTGCCTACAGGAGGAGGGTGCAGCAAAGAAACAATGGCACCTCCTGAAGAGAGCTGCCCCACTGCCCACAGCCCTTGCCCTGAAGCCAGACAATGCAGTTTCTCCCTGTATGTCCTTGGTGATTTTAAGCTGATGTCTCTTTACTGGAACTTGGAGCGAGTGTTTTTGAGAGCCCTATAAGATGACACCTGGGATTCCAGACTTATGCTCTGGGCTGAGGAGCCAGGTGTGTGACTGGGACCTCTCACTCCTCAGGGGGGACCTCCACAGCCAGTATATTCCTCCTGTTTCTTAACTGCCACGCGTGGGTGAAGGACCAGACAATTCTGTATCTCTGCTCCTTCTACTAGTTTCAATGTGGCTTCTTCTTTATATCCTTAGTTATAGGTCTTCTTTTTTTAAAATATATTTTATTGATTTTTTCAGAGAGGAAGGGAAAGGAATAGAAAGTTAGAAACATCAATGAGAGAGAAACATCAATCAGCTGCCTCCTGCACACCTCCTACTGGGGATGTGCCTGCAACCAAGGTACATGCCCTTGACCAGAATTGAACCTGGGACCTTTCAGTCAGCAGGCCAATGCTCTATCCACTGAGCCAAACCGGTTAGGGCATAGTTATAGGTCTTCTTGTTCAGCTAGTCCTCAGGTGGCTCTCAAGAATGATTTTTCTATAATTCAGTTGTAATTTTGATGTGGTCATAGGAGGAGATGAGCATAACATTTACCTACTCAACTATCTCCTAAAAATGACCCTTAAGTGATAATTTATTAATGATTCTTCAGTGGCTCTTCTTTTTTCTCTTCCTTCCTGCACTTTTCCTTTGTTATACACTCTGAAACATTTTTAGAATGAGCACCTTTTTTACAGCTGGTTATTCATTTATCCTCTTTAAGGAATATTCAGTAATAATGATAGCACAGATTGGCAATTTAGCAAAACAAAATTCACTTCATTTCTATGACTTCATCAGAGCATTTACCTCTATAGTTTGATGATTGAAGAAAACTAGTTTTAACTTTGTTGTCACACTGTAGATATTTCTAAATTTACACAAAGCTTCAGTAGAAGGTCCACATGTTTCAAGTAATTTACAATAAAATAAAACAATTTGGAGGGTGCTTATTATAAAACATTCTGATACATAAGGCTCTAAGTGAGTAGATGAAAGCCAAAAACAGAAAAATGGTAAAACAAACAAACAAACAAAAAACACCTAGCATGATGCAAAGAGAATCATTCCTCCATACTAGGCATGTTAAAAATCCAATGTTTACCTTTAGCCTGTGGTTAAAATGGTATCAATTTATTTAAGTTGAATATTTTTATTAATGAAGTTACTGGTTTGTGATACACAACCTATTTGACAGGTCACCACAGTGAACTGTGATTGTTTCTAATCAACTCTCACTGATGGGCAGTTGGACTATACCAAAAATCTGTTCTTGAACATAAGCTCTAGTCTCATATGCAAAGCATGCAGCATTTATCAACTTTTAAATTATTTTAAATAAATCTTTCTAAAAGGGAAACCAGCATTAATGAGCTTTCTCAGGCGAGAGAAGAAGCCTGGAGCATTAAAGTAAATATATATATATACTTTTAAACCCAATATGCTATTGTTTTATGAGTATACCATAATATGCGCATAACTTGTAGAAGTGTCCCAATCTAAATCTTAGTAGTTTATATACTATGGACTAATATCTATGCTTCTTCTATATGATAAGGCTGATCATAAAATATTACAAAAAATTTAAGATTTCAGAAGTCTTATATTCCATTCAAAACATAGATATTAACCATAACAAAAACACAAATTAAGTTAAAAAGATTTTAGTGAAGGTAAGAGAACCAGAAATCTATAATTAAAGTGAGAAACTTTGAAACTCTTCAAGTAAATGAAGAGACCTACTAGAAGTTGAAAATCTTTGAAAACTCTTCTGGCAAAAGAAAGAAGAAAACATGGACAAGTACTTGTCAAGTCCTAATAGTCTCCTCTAAGCTATAAGGTCTGAAAGCCTAAAATAGGATTATATTCAATGATCACTTTAAGAGTAAGTAAACATTTTCCAGTTAAAAACGTAAAATTGTATTATATTCCTTTTCCCCCTAGAAAGCAGTCCCATTTACTTTCTGCCATTGGAAACATACTTTCCAGATCCTTCATATCAGGGGCCACTCATTAATTCAATATTTTATTAGTCTCAGGCCTGCTGTGAATAAAGATAGAATATGGGAGGCTTTGAGTCCCAGGGTTATAGTTTTTCCAGATTTTCAGCTAAATGCTGTCATCAATCTAAGCAAATTCCTCAAATCAATCTTAAACAAAGCTCAAAAATAAGTACATTGATGTATTTGGCTCACTGTATTGAGCCAGTATTGATACATTTATTTTGCCCTCTAAAACCAACAACTAACAATACAGGGTATGCACAGTTTGAATAATTATAAAAATAGTGTTCATTAAAATACATTTCATTTTCAAAATGTAATAGAATCAGCTGTTAGAGTATACAACATTTTTTGGGACACTCTACATATTTAAAATACAGTATTTTAATTATATGCTAGAAGTCTTACATTATTATTTCCTAACAATAGTAGGTAGTTTTTTTATATTTTCCATTTTTTGTTAATATAATAAGGATAATAATGGTAATGAATGAGGCCAAAATTAAAGCTAATTTAATAAGGAAAAGAAAATATTTATTATTAATCAATCAGTATTTTTGAGATCCCATTGCATGCAAAGCAGTTTATATAGAAAAACTTTTAATGATGCATCATTAATATATTTTTAAACTATGATTACACAGAAAATTTGAAGATCTCATTTATCTTAACTATCTAGCATCTCTTAATAAACACATATTTTCTTTTGGATTTTCTTTCTCAAGCATGTTAATGTTAATGGTGTCTTTCCTCTATAATATTTTAAATCATCCCATGTCATTTCTCAATGGTTACTAAAATAGACATGCTCCTTATAAGTTTTCAGTGTGGCAGTAGGCATACTTAATACCCAGTGAAAATTAGAGGGTCCTGCAGAGAAGTGTCTGGCAATCAACCTTCATAGTCATTAAAAAATATTCTAAAAAGATAAACAAGCCAATGTAATTTTAGGGGAAAAAATGAACCAATAAAAAGGCTCACTTCGACAATTGTACAAAAGTAAACAATTTTACTAAGAAATAATTTAGAAATTTTAGAAAAGTAGTTTTTATAGTTAGTAAGTTCTATAGGATGTATATAGTGTGGTGTGCTGAGAAAATATTCAAACAAGAGAAAGTAAGTATATAAAAATTCAATTAAATGTGAAGTAGGACTGAGTTGTAGGGGAGGTAGTGGAAAATATCAAGTTTTCTTGTGTCATATGAGTGGTACAATCTAAATTCTATAGTATAACAATAAGGTAGGATCTTTTAGGGCTAAAATTATTGGAGAAGGCTTTTTTTTTTTTTCAAAGAGGTGATATTTGACTGGGGCCTGAACAGTTTGGTAGATATTTGATATAAGAGAATGGGACTTCAGTGGATAGTAATAATATAGCAAAAGCAAAGAGCCTAGGGCAGGTTGAGTTGTACAAAAGACCACCTGGTTAATGGTAGAAAAGAAGAACATGGAGGGTGGAGGTCAAGAATTAAAGAAATGCTTCACACGGAAAAAAATTCTTATGCATGCATGACTATTTTTGCATTCTGATAAGACATAAATCACAGTTGCAACAGGTAGACTGCGTGGAAGAAAAACTGACTAAAAAAGAAAATTGCTGACAAACTTAAGAGGAATCTTAGAGCTCACTGACCTGCAACATTTTGCTTTGCCTCCAAACTGTCTTACCTCCCAAGGCTCCTCATAATCATTTGTTTCAATTCACTTTGGGCAAGGCATTCTGTTCTCGGAATAAGAACAAACTTTTCCTACCTCTGCATTTGATATAATATAACAATCTACCCAACAATTCAGAGCAAATTGTACTTAGATTGCACAACTTACAAGCAACCTCAATTTATAAATATGTATGCATCTGTTTGCTCTATCCTACAAACATAAAAATCATTGAAGTCAGAAACCACGCAATGCAAGTTTTCATGCCACAGGGTTTTATGTTTTCTTAGACTAGCCTACAAAAACAAAATCCAACTCACAAAATAATGCTAAATACATATTTGTTGAATAAATGTGTTTTAATATTGATACTTTTTTTTCACTCCCTTCATGTTCTTCATATTTCTCTTTATCCTTATGAGGCAATCCTTATATTGAACCCAACATTCATGCTTACCTTCTAGCTCTTAGAAAATAAAATGATTAAAACATAGCTAGTCTCATCCATTAATGCTTTCACCATAAAGGTAAAAAGAAGCATCTAGGGTATCTAGATATGAGCCTAATAATGATGGGCAAAGGAAAGAATTCAAATGCCTTTCTTATTTACCTGCTTGAATTAGAATGCAATATGAAGTTGGAGGAGGGAAATTGAGCTGCACTCAAATAGTGTTATACTACCTGATCTGTTTAATTGCACACTGTAGGTGCTGCAGAAGAATGGATAAAAATAAAAATAATGGTGTTGTGTGTTTTTTTTTTTGGTAGGCTGTATTTTATTTTATTTTTTTAAAATATTTTTATTGATTTAAGAGAGGAAGGGAGAGGGAGAGAGAGAGATAGAAACATCAATGATGAGAGAGAATCATTGATTGGCTGACTCCTGCACTCCCCACACTGGGGATCAAGCCCACAACCTGGGCATATGCCCTGACTGGGAATCAAAACATGACCTCCTGGTTCATAGGTCAACGCTCAACCACTGAGCCACACCGGCTGGGCAGTTAGACTGTATTTTAATTTGAAGAGATGGTTTGGTATTCTGTAACAGCTATGAATATTTGTTTTTAAACTCACAATTCCAATTTTATTTAATCCACCTGAATACAATGGAATTCTCCTCTTAAAAATGTTCAAAAGGTTTATTTCCTTTTTTAAACAAAAAACAACCTTCCAGAATAGGGATTTGAGCTGTTGTTGGAGCACTTTTAAGTCCAATTAATTGTTACAACAACCAAAGCAAGGCGCTGTGACAAAGAGCTTCAGGGACTTGTATTCTATGTTTTACCCATAATTATATTCAAGTACCTTATTTGCCAATTCCCTCCCCAACTCCAACAACCTTTAGGTCTCAGGAAATAACTTTGAAAGGCAGATAGAAGCCTCTTTTACAGTAGAAATCCACTTAAAATGGCTAGGACTAGGCAGATGAGGCTAAGGAAGCCCTCTCCTTAGGCACAAAATATAAGGGGGTTCCCCAAAACTCAATAATGAAGATAAATTTTAATACACTAGTTTAAAGATGTAAATTAATGTAGAGTCCATGATGGACAAAATATCAAAATTTAAATAATGACAGGATCCTACCCTGCACTTGCATGGCTTACCTCAATCACTTCACTTTAATCTCCTGAGTTTGGGGCGCATCCGTAATTTTGCGCCAGAGGTGAGTGCCTTAAGCACTTAATCCTAGTCCAGAATTGAGTCCTAAACACTTTCATATGTGGACCTCCCTTTGGATTCAAAATACATTGCATCAGCACCTTTCCTCTGGATAGACCTCTGTTATTACAAACCTCACGCGGGATCCTGTTGAATTCTTGGTGGACCCCCACCAAGTGGGATAATAGTACTTTTCAGGTGTCCCTGCCTTCAGGCACCTCCTACTCTTCCAGCTCCCAGTTTTGTTGCTACTCTCCACTGGCAGGAGACAGGCCATTTTGGCACTTTCCTTGAGTCAGGGCCATAATTCTGCTTTGGCGGAAAGTACTTACAACCAGAGAAACAACTTCACTCTTTTCTACTTTCTGAATGAGCGCTCAGTTCATCTCAGCAAAGGTAGAATGGAAAGACTGGAGCCTACACTCAACCAGTTGTCAAAAGCACCTCCCAAACCCCGCCCCGGGAAGAAGTAAAAGTGGAGGTTTTGGAGACTGTGGAGAAAACAACTGCAGTGACTTTCGCCTGTCATTACAACATAAAAGGGGAAAAAATGATCAAGACAGCTCCGGCTTTCCCACTGGTTTTATGCTTGAGCACTTTGCGTCTTCCAAGTCCATGCGCTCCTCTACCCCACCAGCGGTCCTAGCTGGTAGCACAGGAGGGCTCAGGGCAAGTCCGTGGACCATGCCTCCTGGGCTGGTCACCTCCTCTTATTGGCCTGACAGCCTGTCACTCCAACTGGCTCCCACTCCAGCTAACCATTCACGTAGTTCGGTTTCGTCTTGGTGTGTTTAATGTTGCCAATAACGAGTGATTTTTTTTTGTGGGGGGGTGAGGGGGGAAGGAGGCGAGGCGAGTACAGGTCGTGCTGCAATTAGTTCATTGAAAACTCAGTTGCTCTCGGAGCGGTCGAGCGGAGACTGCTTTCAGCTTTTTTCTGCTGACTGTTAAAATCTCCTGTAGAGAGCTGCAACAATGCCCAAAAGAAAGGTAAGTTAAAAAGAAAGATATAAGGTGGATTAGCTACTGAAATACATATTTCCTAATTGGCAGAAATTTAAAAAAACAAACACATTTCGGCTTCTAGTTCAATTTTGTGATGTACTGAATGGAAGGGGAGGGAAGGGCAAAGAATGGTCGGTGTAACGTTTAGGCTCGTCTCGCATGCAACTAGTAGTTCACTTTTGACTTGTTTTGTTTAAGGGAAAGAATTGCTTAAGAAGTGTCTCCATGCTGAATTACAAACAGCCATAGCGCTGTGCTGTCGCTTCCTACCCCACCCCCCTTCCTCCGCTTACCCTATTGGAGAACGCTTCTCCCAACCATGCTTCCAGGCACCAGTGTCCTCCTCAGCCTCCAGTTTTTCTCAGGGAACCTTCCTGTGTGGGAGTAAGAAAGCCAAGGCTTTCTCCCATATTTGCCTTTGTTCTTCCCGTTTTCTTTTTTCATTTTTCCCCTTCCCTCCTCCACTTCTTGTCATGCCAGATGACTATGCAATGTTAATCCTGTGCCATTAGGCGGCGCAGACTTCAAACTGTCCGAGAGAAGGGAGAGATTCACCACTGTAATTAGCAACTTCAGGGCTGAGAGATCTGGAGCTCTCCAAGTTCTCTCTCTAAAGGTGGAAAGATAAGAGAACTGTGTCAGATAAACAGCTGTAGATGTTGGGATAGCATCGATTTGTTCACTTAAGTCATGCAGGATTGATCTGAGCTACTCAAGGGCTACAGGTCTCCTGAAAACCCTCACTTCAAAATTCGTGGCTCCTCTCTTCGACAGGAAAAAATTTATGCGTGGTGTTTGTTCGTTTTAGGAGGAGGGGTCCCTTAGAAGTGAAATCGAACGCAGTTTCATGCTTGGTAAAATTGTAAAACACTGTCCTAACATAAGGCATTGTGATTTTTAAAATATTATTTCTATTTATCCATCTGCTTTCCCTGTTTCTATAACCTAGGAATAAAATCGAAATCCCCTGGGGCTCCGGCACTGTGGTATGAATCTTGCAATAGCTTCATAATTCCCAGGCTAGAGCGCTGCTCAGGCACAGGAAGCAATGGTTTTTAATCACCATCCCCCTTTCTGAGATCTCTGCCACTGCACTTTTCTAGGCCTGTGCAATAGGTCTTGCTATTTTACAGAGCTGACAGCAACCTTGTCTAGCAGGTAGTGGCGGGAAGTTTTAAAAATGCGGCTGGCTCCTCAGTATAACGCATTGACATTGTAACAAAGAGCCCCCCCCTCTCCAAAGCATTGTGGGGGTTGTAGTTCTTGTATGCAGAACTTGGAAGGGAGGATAATCCAGCCTTTAGAGAGGTTCAGATAAGTACAATTGCATCTCAAACATAAGGCAAAACAGGGAAATTGCATGAAGCTTCGTCTTCATTCTGCCCGCCCCCACAATTTTTTGGTTTTAACACTGGCTACAGCAGGTGGATATTAAAATTTAAAATGTTTGTTTCTTAGGAGATAAAATATACACAAAAAGATGAAATTGATTATCATTTGTGTAAACTTATGTCTTGTGAATGCATTTGCATCTTGGTGCACATGTGCACATTAATGCACAGAAGTATGTAGCATGCTACTAGGAAATAACACGCAACTACTTGAGCAGAAATCCAGAAAAAAATCATAAACGGTTATATTGCAACTGTAATCCATAAGTAATATTTTCTCATCTACATGTTTATATCGATGACCTTATTTCTGTATGGTTTTCTCCTCTGTATAGGCTGCAGGTCGAGGTGATATGAGGCAGGAGGTGAGTTTTTTTAGTTTTAGAATCTGTCAAAAAATACACTCATTTTGAAACTTGAGGCTCATAAGCAGCTAACAAAATAGATGCTGGTTAGTATATTTTACCACATGAGTACATATGGAATGTCAGTGAGTTCCCTCAAAAATATAGTAGGTATTGAAAACTCCAAACTTCTTGGGATTTACAACATTATTGTGCTTGTCAATATCTGGACGGAGCTTCTTCCTTTTAAGCAAAAGAATTGCTTTGTCAGTTTACAAAAAGGGGCTATATTGTCATTTCTAAATATGCTCCTTGTTACTAGTGATTGTGTTCATTTAGCCTAGCAAATGAAGTTTAATTTGGGATGTTTTCCCCCCTTAGCTATATGAAGAGTCTAGAGGAGGGAGAAATCAAAACATATATATTTCTACTATGACATTTTATAATCAACTTCATAACTGCTTCTGTAATGACAATATTTATGTATTTTCTCTGCAATATAAATAATTCTAATTTTGTGTATCCATAATTCTCTTAACTGATAATTTTTTTCACTCATAGCCAAAGAGAAGATCAGCCAGACTGTCTGCTGTAAGTAGTCTTTTTAAAAAGCTGCCCACGTATTATAAAATATAATTTTAAAATTCAGGCAATCTTGGACAATACTATATTTAATACAAGATTTATTTTTATTTTTTTAAATATATTTTTATTTATTTCAGAGAGGAAGGGAGAGGGAGAGAGAGATAGAAACATCAATGATGAGAGAGAATCATCGATTGGCCGCCTTCTGCACGCCCCCGACTGGGGATCAAGCCCACAACCCTGGCATGTGCCCTTGACTGGAATCGAACCTGGGACCCTTCAGTCCCCAGACTGATGCTCTATCCACTGAACCAAACCAGCCAGGGCACAAGATTTATTTTTAATGTTTTAAGAAAAAACTCTCACACTAAGGAATTTTCCCTGGTGTTCAGTTTGAACTCTCCCAATTTTTTTAAATTAAGAAATTGGATTTTATTGTTAGTGATCATTCTTTAATTCTGATTTCTTCCATCCCCGCCCCACGCCCCAGTCCATGACTTGTGTTGTTTTGTTTTGTTTTGTTTTATTTTGTTTTCTGCAGATTCCTGTGCCCATTATACCAGAGTTGAAGCCAAAAAGAACATCAACTCCAAGGGTAAATATTCAACATGCAATGTTGAGTAAAAATTGCTTTTCTTCAGAAACAAATTTTTGGAAAAGCATACAGCTGATCATTTTGTTTTCTTTGTTTTCTGTTCAGTTAATAATATATTACATTATACCATATGGTACGGGTAATCACTTTGAGTAAGGAATATTTGTTCATGTTCTGTGAATGTGATTGTCCACTGTGTTTTGGCAGTTTCATTAGGAAAAGACAAAACAAAATTTTAGTTTGGTAGACTCATAAAATGTATATGCCTTTGACATCATATAGTAACAATACCTTTATTCCTGGAAAAACAAAAGGTGTAAACTATAGTAACCAAAATAATGTTTTTTTTAATTGTTGTAGTAACTAATATTTTATAATAATTTTTAGTTTGCAAAGTGCTTTCAGGTACCTTATTTTTAAATGGACATAGTTGATTTAATATAGGCTTCTATACCCTGATGTTGTGGCTAAAGACACTGGAAACAGGCATAACCTCAATATTAAGTTCACTTTCCTCCCTTTTATTTATATTTGTTTATCTGTAAGTGTGTGAATATAATTTAATTTTATTTACTTTGTTAACTGTTTTATTGAGATATCATTGATTAAAGATTGGTTGAATTGTTAAAGTAATAAAAGTTTAAGACTATGAGAATATTAGAGTCATGTAATCCCATTGTTTTATACTTAAAGAAAGTGTATTGTAGTCATATTTGTAAAATGCTTTGACATTTTGATTTAAAAATATTGTTAAAACTAAAGCAAGTGAAGTTTTAATAATAATAGTGACAGCAGAAGAGAAATTTTCTTTTATTTTTTTCTATTTCACATTTGAAGGTCACTATTGTCTAAAATTAGGTACTTAATTTATAGATTATGACAATAGCTGACACTATTTATTTCCTTTAAAATATAAGATATTGCTAGAATAAAACAAGTACCATTTAATCATGGACTTTAAAATACTTTACACTCCTTGGCTCTTGATTTCAATGTTAAAATAGTAAAATCCTGTCTATATTGTATTTTACAGTTTCTAAAACAATTTCACATACATTTTATCATTTTCTCCTTATAACATCCCTATGAGGTAGGTGGCATGACTTTATTTTACATATGAATGAATAAGCTCAGAAATCTATGCTTTTGCCCAAGGTCACATCAAGTAAGTAGCAGATCTAGAATTCAAACACAGATTTTTCTGGCCTCTTTGCCCAGTGCTCTTTCTACTACATACATACTTAGGCAAAGAGCTTTCTTGGTAAAGCAATCATGATTCAAGTTATTCTAAAAACTTGTAGACACAAAAATTGAATCCCCTTTGTCCCCAGATGATCTCTTTCAAATATATCTAAATTGATAATCTCACTAGTATTTCTACATCTAACCTGATGCTGGCAGTTGGCCCTGAGTGTTCATCATTTAACTTGTTGTTTCACATTGAAAATTTATTTGATTTGTACCAGAAGAACATTATTCATTTTTTAATATATATAAAGGGATTTATTTTTTTAATTTTTAAATTATAGTTGACATTCTATATTATATTAGTTTCATGTATATAGCTTAGTAGTTAGACATTTATATAATTTATTAAGTGATTTCCCCCATTAAGTTTAGTACCCACCTGATACCATACCTAGTAATTTTAATATTATTGACTATATTCTCTATGCTGTACTTTACATTCCCATTAATGTTTTGTACTTCTTAATCCCTTCACCTTTTTCACCCAGCCCCCCAATCCCTCTTTTTTAATACTGCATCAGTTTACAATGAAAGTGAATGTATTTAGTGATAATTGTGTTGATAAAAAGTTTGTATGGGTATTTTAAACATTTTTCATAAATTATTACAACTGGTAGAATAACTTGGGCCATTTAATCAATATACGAGGTAAATTTTATATTTGTTTTTAATATTGTGTGTTACTGGACAGAAAATGAAAAAAGATGATATGATGGGAAATAACGCAGATACAAGTACCCAAACAATAGCTGAAACCAAGCAAGAAGTTATTAAAGAAGAATACAAGGAAAATGCTGAAAATGGAGAAGGCAAAATTATAGAGGTATCTTACAATATTAACAGATTTGTCTGTTTAAAATTTTAACAATAGGTATGAATGAAAGAAATCTTATTTGCCTTGTAGTTTAAAAGAAAAAGTTGAGACACATTAATTGAGTAGTGGTTCTATAGAGTCATAATCCGTTCAGGTTGCTATAACAAAATACCACAAACTGGGTGGTTTATAAACAACAGAAATTTGTTTTTCACTGTCTGGAAGCTGGGAAGTTAAAGATCAAGGCTACAGAATTTCTGGTGTCTGGTGAGGACCTGCTTCCTGATATTTAGGTGGCAGTCTTTTCTCTATGTCCTGACATGATAGAAGGGATCATCAGATAGCTCTCTAGGGACACTGATTCCATTCATGAGGGCTCTAACCCTTCTACCTCCAAATACCATCACATGGGGGATTAGATTTTTATCATATGAATTTTGGAGGATACAAACATTCAATCTATAGCAAGTAGTATAATGGTATCTAAGGGGAAAATAAAGAAAATTAATTTAAATGTGAGATTTACAGGCATAGATAGTGGGAGCAGTGGCTTAGCATTGCTATTAATAGAACAATGATCATGATTCAGTAATATAACAACTATCTTATTAAATGCAAGTTAATTTTCTATTCCTTTTGTCAGCACATGCATTATTTGTAAATCATTTTCCCAGATCACGATTCTTTTCTTTACTCCCCTGCAGATTGCAAGACAAATTATTATGTAAATGTTTCTAATAGCTCTTATGTTGCATATTTAATGCATACCACATTTTTAGATATTAGTAAAACATTGAAAATGGGGTAAAGTGCCAAATCTACAAACCAAACCTAGACATAGAGGGAACATATTTTTATAAGTGATCCTATGATATAAGGTAAAAAAATCTAAATCTCACTATTATAGAAACAAAACATATTATTTCTTTAAGGAATGTATTTTTGTTTACATGTATGCTCTTCATTGAGAACAGTTGATAAAAAATATGTCATTTTAAAATATATATTCTTTTTGTTCATATTTTAATGAAATTATTTATTCGAATATTTTTTTCCTGAAGTTATGTGCCAAATATCTGTTTGTATATGTTTGTGTGGAGATATTTTAGTTAATCCTATTTCTTAGAATGTTTTCCTTGTAGAGTGATATTTAGGAGGCCTTTCCATAGGAAAATTACCTTTTTGTAAATGAAGTGTTATTATTTTCATGAAAAAATATATAATTTTATCTAAATATTTAGGGGAAACAATTCTAAATTTATAAATATAATTGTGCTTATTTTCTCTTACACATATAGGCACCAGCTCCTGAAAAAGAACCTGAGGAAGTAAAAGAAAAAAAAATGGAAGATGTTGAAAAAGAAGGATTAGAAAAGAAAGAAGCAGTGCCATCAGGAGAAAAGAAAAATGAAAAAGAAGATCAGGAAGGAGATGGAAAAGACCAAAACAAGGAAGAAGAGAAAAGAGAAGATGGAAAAGAGGATGAAGATGGAAAAGTGGAAGAAGACCAAAAAGAAAAAGGAGATGAAAAAGCAGGTGAAGATGGAAAAGGGAAAGAAAATGGCAAAGAGGAAGAAGATGAAAAAGAGGGTAAAAATGGGGAGGGGAAAGTAGAAGATGGCAAAGAATGTGAAAATGAAAAAGATAAAGGTGAAGATGAAAAACAAGAAGACAGAAAAGAGGAAGGAGATAAAAAAGATGATGAAGATGAGAAAGGTGATGAAGATGGAATAGAGGATGAAGATGGAAAACAGGGTGAAGATGGGAATGATGATGAAGGTGGAAATGAGGAGAAATATGGAAAAGAGAAAGGAGAAGCTGAAAAAGAGGATGGAGGAAAAGAGGAGGAAAATGGAAAAGGAAATGGGAAAGATGAAAAGGAAAAAGAAAATAAGGCTGAAGTTGAAAAAGAAGTAGCTGAAAAAGAAGATGTCAAAAAAGAAGCATCTCAGAGTATTGTTTAAAGCTGCCCTATGTAGTTTCATAATTTGGTAATATGTACCTTCGTGTTGTAATGTTAATAGAGATAAATATTTTTATCAAATATTTTATAAATGTGGTTTTTCTTTAGCATTAACTGAATTTCAGAATATATTCATACTGATCATTAGCCACAGAAATTTGAACATTCAAATTTCCTAACATGAAAACTTTATAAATCTTGTGATTATTATAGGGGAATATATAGAAAAAACATGCTTGAAACTTTGTCAGTAAATTTCCTTTTGGGTAAGTTATATGTTAAATCTTTGAATTTTACTTCCGTATGTGATAATTTCATAAAGTGGAGAGATCTCAAAAGAAAAATGGTATGTGGTTCTCTAAGTTGCTTTTATGAAGAAGGTGAACTATTTTCATGTAATGCTGCGGAGTTAGAATTATCTTTTCCCAATGTGACTTTAGTTTTAGTTTGGGGAAAAAATAAAATTGTAATTTCATTTGAAAAGAAATGAAAATGTTTCTTTCAGAAGGGCAGTTCTGATTATATGTGTATACACAAATATTTACTGGATTTATCTTAATAAAAATTTTCTTCAAAGATTATTGTAGTTTGTTATATACCCAAAATAATAGTTAATGAAATATTATAATGCTTGACTTTTTTCTATTGCGATATTCATAAAATCATTAAAAATTTTTTCACTTAGATAAAATTAACAACATAAAAGTCAGCATTTTAATCTTTTCAAAGTGTACAATTCAGTGGTTTTTAGTATATTCAAAATGTTGTACAACCATCACCACAACTCCACACCCACTGTTCCCTGGCAACCACTAATTTATTTTCCACCTCTATAGATTTGCCTATTCTAGATATTTCATATAAATGGAATCACGTAATATATGCTATTTTACATCTGAATTCTTTCACTGGGCATGTTTTCAGTTTCATCTCTGTTGCAGCATATATTATCATTTCATTCATTTTTATGGCTGAATAATATATTGCACCAAAATACTATATTGTTTGTTGATGGACATTTGAGTTGTTTCCATGTTTTGTCAGTTATAAATAATACTGCTATGAACATTCATATGCAAGTTTTTGTGTACATATTTGTTTTCATTTATCCTGGGTATATAGCTAGGAGTGGAACCACTGGTTCATACAGTAATACTATGTTTAACTTTTTGAGAAACTTCCAGACTATTATCCAAAGTAGCTTTAGCATTTTATATTCTCACCAGAAATATGAAGGTTCAGATTTTCCCACATCCTTGTCAACACTTGTTATTGTCTACCTTTCTATTATAACCATACTAGTAGGGGACTTGGCGGTGATAATAATCATAGTGATTTTGATTTGCATTTTTCTAATGAAATCGAGCATCTTTTGCACTTTTGGCCATTTGTATATGTTTTTGGAGAAATGTCTATCAAAGCTTTTGCCCATTTTTACTTGAATTGTCTTTTTAGTATTAGGTTGTAAGATTGTGTACATTTTGGATATAAGTCTCTTATCAGATATAATGATTTGCAAAAATTATCTCCCAATTTATGGTTTGTCTTAACATTTTTATAGTGTCATTTGATGCATCAAAGTTTTTAATTTTGATTAAGTACCATTTATCTACTTTTTCTTATGTTGCTTGTGGTTTTGGTGGCATATTGAAGAATCTGCTGCCAAACTGCAGGGCACAAAGATGTTCACCCATATAAAGAGTGTTATTTATAGTTGAATCTCTTACATTTAGGTCTTTGATATGTTTTGCATTAAATTTTGTATATGTTGTGAAGTAGGGGTCTGACTTCATTCATTTACATGTGGCTATCCATTTGATCAAGCATAATTTCTTGAAAAGACTATTTCTCCATTGGGTAGTCTTGGCACTCCAAAAAAAAAATGGCCCACAGATGTATGGGTTTCTTTCTGGACTCAATTATGTACTATTGATCTATATGTCTATTTCTGTCAGTACCACACTTTTGATTACTGTAGTATCAAAGTATATGTTCCCCAACTTTGTAATTGATTGTTCAGGGTCACATTTCCATATGAGTTTTAGGATCAGCTTATTTCTACAGAAAAAAAAAAGTCAGTTGGAGTTTTGATAGGGACTACAGATAAATTTGGGGAACATTGCCTTAGTATGAAAATTGTCTTCTAATCAACAAATACGGGATGTATTTACAGTTTTTAGGGTTTCTAATTTCTTTTAGCACTATTTTGTAGTTCTTAGAGTGTAAGTCTTATACTTTCTTCATTAAATTTATTCCTAAGTATTTTATTCTTTCTGATGCTGTAAGTGGAATTGCTTCATTGACCTCCATTTCAAGTTGTCTTTTGCTAGTGTATATAAATACAACTGATTTTTTATTACTGGCCTTTCATCCTGAAAATATGATGAGCTCTCTTATTAAATTTAATAGGAGTTTTGTGGATTCTTCAGAGTTTTCTTTTTACAAGACCATATCATCTGCAAATAGAGGTTGTTTTACTTTTTTCCCAATTTGTATGCTTTTATTTCTTTCTTCTTGCCTAATTTTCTGGCTTTAAAAAGGCTTCACATGTATTAAGAATAAAAAAGGAAATACACAAATTGACATTTCAGTTTTCAAAGCATAGACCTCTGACTCTACCTCTTTCCCAGGGCTGGCAGGCCCTGCACCATTTCATATCTGCTCTCAAAACTTGCTACAATGCTGCAGTAATAAAAACCAACCTGAAAGAGTTGGTTAAACTTCTAGGTACCTTGCCTGGATCCCCCACTTCCTAGCCATATTCTGCAACCACAGAAAATGTACTGTCATAACTTCCAATGTAGAAACTGATCTTTTGAGCACCTTAATCCCCTTCATTGTCAAGGCTAAATAAAAGTAACAATCCTCATTTCTTTTTTAGAAACACACTCCAGGTGATGGGCAAAAACCTGGTAATGAGTAATCTTAACTTTTCATATGAAATTCTAAACTTTACACGAAGAAGGTAGTTACCTTCACCTTATAACATTATTTTAACACTATAATATTGCATTCATATAACAATGCCAAGGTATCCTATATAATAAAGAGGTGATATGCAAATTGACCATCACTCCAACACACAAGATGGCTGCCTCCATGTGGTCAAAGATGGCCGCCCCCATGTGGACACAAAATGGCCACCACAAGATGGCCAGCAGGGGAGGGCAGTTGTGGGAAATCAGGCCAGCAGGAGAGGGCAGTTGGGGGGACCCAAACCTGCAGGGGAGGGCAGTTTGGGGGGACCAGGCTTGCAGGGGAGGGCAGTTGGGGGTGACCAGGCTGGCAAGGGAGGGCAGTTAGGGTTGACCAGGCAAGCAGGGGAGGGCAGTTAGGGGTGACCAGGCAAGGAGGGGAGGGCAGTTAGGGGCAACGAGGCTGGCAGGAGAGGGCAACTAGGGGTGACCAGGCTGGCAGGGGAGAGCAGTTAGGGGCAATCAGGCCGGCACAGAAAAGGTCAAGAAATACACTTGGCCGAAATCGGTTTGGCTCAGTGGATAGAGCGTCAGCCTGCGGACTAAAAGGTCCCAGGTTCGATTCCGGCCAAGGGCATGTACCTTGGTTGCGGGCACATCCCCAGTAGGAGGTGTGCAAGAGGCAGCTGATTGATGTTTCTCTATCATTGATGTTTCTAACTCTCTATCCCTCTCTCTTCCTCTCTGTAAAAAAAATCAATAAAATATATTTTAAAAAAAGAAATACACTTGGAGTTTCTTTAGTATTATGCAGCATCTTTTGTTAACTATCATTGACATCACATGTATTTGGTAATATATAATACTGACTCATCACAAGAATTGATTTTGTAAGCATACAGTGCTGAAGTGTGTGTGTTTTTTTTTCATTGCAGTTTTCTTTTTATTAAAAATTTACCTTTATTATTGAAAGTACTACAGATGTCCTCTTTTTCCCCCATTGACCCTCTCAACCCTGCATCCACTCCCAGGCCTTCACCACACTATTGTCTGTGTTTATGAGTTTTAATCTAAAATTTTCTGTTGTGATTTTGAAAGGCTTGCATCACTCATAACCATTAATGTGGAAGGGGAAGGCATGCCTCAGGATAAAAAAAAATAATAGAAATAATATTTGAAACCATATTATAATGAGATAGAAAAGTATGATTTAGTCTATGGCTGTACCTTGAGAAAAAGAATATACACAATTATTCAGTGGCATATCTGCTGCATAAAGTAAGGCCTGCCTTTAATATTTCCCCCTAATCATTCTTAACATGTTTTATTTTTTTTCATGCTGAACATATAAATTCTTATTAACAACTCATGTTTAGGATGGTATGAGCAAAGGAAGACAGAGAACATTTATATTGGAGCTGGGATCTAATCTTATAAACCACTAGAGGCCAGGTGCATGGATTTGTGCACACTGAAAGTAAATTAATTAGAAGGTGGCCGGCAGGCAGGACTGGGTGAGATGGGCCAGACAAACCCTGGAGCCAACCTCCCGTGACCCCTCCCTGGCATCTGCAGAGTGAGTGGGGTCCCTCAACCTGGCTGCAGGGATCGAGCCAAAACCAGCGATCAGACATCCCCTGAGGGGTCCCGGAGTACGAGAGGGCCCTCTGCAAAGTTGCTGTCACTAGGCAGCTCCTGTGTTGACCGTCTGCCCCCTGTTGGTCATTGCACATCATAACTACCAGCCAGTCAGCCAGTCAGCCAGTTGCTTAGGCTTTTATATATATACAAGTAGCCCGGTGCACGAAATTCGTGCACATTGAAAGGGAATTAATTAGATGAAATATTTTAATATTGCTATTTGCCCTTTCTCTATAATAAAAGTGTGAGAGATAAAAGGAAATGAGTACAATGTATAGGAAAATAATACATAATTTAAATAATAACTAAACAATAACAAAATGATATAACAACAATAACAAACTCGTAATATAAAAACAACATTGATGCAAATAATGACTGATAAAGTGATTAAACTTATTTTAATATCTCCCTGTATACCACATTAAGAGTAAAAACACTTTCAGAGTACTTGACTAATTCCCCTTGAGATAAAGTATTTACAACTTTAACTTTAATGTAACATGCTCTTTGAACTCAAGAGAAAGCAACAGCCGTAACTGGTTTGGCTCAGTAGATAGAGCGTTGCCCTGTGGACTGAAAGGTCCCAGGTTCGATTCCAGTCAAGGGCATGTACCTTGGTTGCGGGCACATACCCCGTAGGAGGTGTGCAGGAGGCAGCTGATCAATGTTTCTCTCTCATCGATGTTTCTAACTCTCTGTCCCTCTCCCTTCTTCTCTGTAAAAAAATCAATAAAATATTTTTAAAAAATACTTTAAAAAAAAAGAGAGAGAGAAAGCAACATTAACTGACCATGTCCAAAAACGGGTCCAGGTAGGAATATTCCTACTCTGTCTAGAGTTTGATGCTGGCATAACGGGAAACTATCTTCGAATTAATTTAAATGGGTGGCCAGTGTCAGATGGGGACAAATCAATTCTTGGAATCAGAACAATCTCTCCCTCTGCAGATCCTGTTAATATTTCAGCTTTGATAATGTTAGGTCGCAATCTTTTGATAATAAATCTGGTACCATTACAAAGACCCCATTTACTATTAAGATTTCTCAATAGCATGATGATTG
This sequence comes from Cnephaeus nilssonii, assembly GCF_951640355.1. Lineage (NCBI taxonomy): Eukaryota > Metazoa > Chordata > Mammalia > Chiroptera > Vespertilionidae > Cnephaeus > Cnephaeus nilssonii. The sequence continues at coordinate 32,370,396 of NC_137071.1, forward strand.
CACCCACTTTCAATTTTAATTTATGACACGGCATTCCAGAAGGAGTAATACTATTAAGAAATTCAATAGGAAAATTTTCCTTTTCAGCATCATCTGTTGAGTCAATGGAATCATCACTCAAATAGGTGTGAAAATCTCCATCAAGTATATCCAAAATTTCTTCATTTAACTTTTGAACGTGCTCATTTTTTGAACAAAGAATTGCACGTTTAGATATATTTTTAATATTATCTATGGATATACTATTTCTAAAGGTGGCTTTAATAATAGATCCATTAAAAATCATTTCATGGGGAATTTCAATAATATCCATTCCTAAATGAAAACTGCTATCAAGTTTGCCATCTCCAAGTTTTACTAACCATTCACTATAAGCAGAATCATCTGATCTCATATTTGTTTTAAGAGACAACTATCTGAAACATCCCCAAACACTACAGTACTTTAAACTTATTTGTACTATGGCCAATCGTATAGCATGGTGGCACAAAAATCCCCTCTGAAAAGAACTTTCCCACCAAATGCAACATTCAAAGTAGCGCCAGCGAGAGCTTTATATGTATGGCACATGTGCGAGTCAAAGTTTATTTTTAAATTTCCAGTGTGTGTCATATGTACTGGTTGGTCAGATGGATGGACAAATGTCGGTCACTTAGCCTTTTATCTATACAGATTATGCGTCATGATTTTACCTTTTTAAAAAATTATCCTTTAATACCTCCAAAGCACAATGAGTAAGAATCTGAAGGTTTATGTGGCTTCTATTTGGTTTCTAGGACAAAGTTCTTTCCTTTACCCATCACTCACTTCTCTCCTTTTATTGTTGAATGTTAATTCCAACATAATTTTTGTAACACCTCTTGAAGAGGATCCCACCAAGTTTTTGATAGTCCACATGATAAAACTTACAGAAAAACTACAGCATGAGGCTTTCATTCTATCACTAACTTCTTCATATAACTGTAATTCCTCAGTCTCTATAGAATGAAAAAGGAAAATAAAAGTGCCTTCTCTCATTCCAAGGCCTTTCTCAGTCAGGCAACCACAAAAAGAATGAGCCTACAATTCATGCCATGTAATCTCTATCAGGCATAATTCAAATCAAATCCCATCAGGCAAAGTCTGGGATAATTAAAATGTATAAGAGAACAGTGGTGACCTGGGGAGAACTTATGAAACCTTGTCTTCTGCTTTTGCTGAATATTATTTTTGTTATGCTAGACTCCAAGTCCCTATCGGGGACCTGGTCAGGCGGCTGCGGGCGCTAACCCACGCCGCCTGCCCTGGTCCGTGTTCCGTGATCATGCCGCCTGCCCAGGTCCGTGATCCAGGATGGCGGACCTGGGCAGGAGGCTGCCGGTGCTAACCCACACCACCTGCCCTGGTCCGTGATCCGTGATGGTGGACCTGGGCAGGCAGCTACAGGCGCTAACCCATGCTGCCTGCTCTGGTCCGTGATCCCTGATAGGGGCTTCGAGTCAGCCGCCGCTGGTGGCGGCTGACTCGAAGCCCTTATCCGGGACCTGGTCAGGCAGCTGCCGGTGCTAACCCACGCCGCCTGCCCTGGTCTGTGATCTGTGATCACGCCGCCTGCCCTGGTCCGTAATCCATGATGGCGGACCTGGGCAGGCAGCTACGGGCGCTAACCCACGCTGCCTGCCCTGGTCCGTGATCCGTGATCACGCCGCCTGCCCTGGTCCGTGATCCGTGATCCGTGATGGAGGACCTGGGTAGGCGGCTGTGGGCGCTAACCCACGCTGCCTGCCCTGGTCCATGATCCCTGATCGGGGCTTCGAGTCTGCTGTCGCTGGCGGCGGCTGACTCAAAGCCCCTATCCAGGACCTTGTCAGCTGGCTGCCGGCACTAACCGCCTGCCCCAGTCTACCATCATGGCTTGGATTCCACCGGCAGCAGGCGCTACCCCCTCCCCCCACCATCTTTTCTGGTTTAATGTGTATATTTGCTCTGGATTGGCTGGTGGGCATGGCTGGTGGGCGTGGCTGGTGGGCGTGGCTTATGGGTATAGCGAAGGTACGGTCAATTTGCATATTACTGTTTTATTAGGTAGGATAGATTATAGGTATTATTGTGATGCCACGGCCCACATGGCCTCAGGTTCAAAGACTTGGAGAAAGGGCTGATGTGCAAATTAATACACAAGACAAGAAATATAAATTTGGAAATTATGGGGGAAGCCAGTTGTGATCTTGATACAAGGGACCAAGTTCCACTGAATCTCCATTCCCATATGCTTTTATTTATTAGAATACACAATTGCCTTTCAGGAATGCAAACAGACATATCAAAGGTGATTGTTTAGTAAACAGTAAGATTATCAGGTTGGGGGAGTTTGCTTTAGGCCATTGAGTCATCAGCAATAGGTAATAAAATGCAGATATTCACATTTATATTAATTATTGTTGATCTTGGTTCCCAGCATATTATTACTGACTTACCAAGATCACACATATACATTTTGACATCACCTTCAAAATCAAGTGTTGAAAGTCCCCTAACAGTAATATTTTGGTTCTAAAATAATTTTTCTTCAAAATGCTATTGGAGCAATTTTCTAAAATTAAATAACAACTGTGGAGCAAGTTGCTTAACATGCTGAGTGGGCAAAAGTAGGTTTACAGCTGTTTGTATGGAAAAATATATAATACAAGAATAAATAATAATACAATAATAAACTCTGTGTTTTGCATACTCACAACTGTAACCTACTTTTGCCCTCTCCAACAGAAGAAAAACCCACCAAATAAGCCACAGTTTATAGCCTCCTGTGCTAAATTTAAATTAAATTGAATCTATAACATGACAGGAGGTAAATGATTTGTGTGAAAGTACTTTTTTAGAATACAGAAAAGGTGTTTTTAATGTGATATTTACACTATAGATACAATTAATTTTATCTTAAAATACATGGATTTAGGACTTATCATTAATAATGATTGATTTGCATCTTCTGAATCCAGTATAGTCTTTCACATTATGTGGAATTCTTTAACTTGGAAAACAGTAAGTAGGCAAAAGTCTAATTTTATATAGAGTAATACTGATTTTCTCTCACATAGTATCTGAAACTAGAGTTGTTCATTCTGATTATTTATTACTGATTTTTAAAATCTTTTTAAAATGTTGTTTTTCCCATGAACATTGTCTTTACATATTTATATCTAGTATCACATAATAGTGTAGATAAAAATAGGTTCCCTTTCTTTAAGAGTTAAATATTAAATTCAGAAAAATTAAATATTCCTTAAGAACCAAAACTATGATTTAGTATATGTTGACAACATATGCACTGTATTATGCAGTCTATGCTTGGTGGAATTTGCTAAATTATGTAAGTGAATTCCAATGTTCACAGAAATTTTGCTTAGATCAGTGATGGCGAACCTATGACACACGTGTCAGCACTGACACGCGTAGCCATTTCTGATGACACGCGGCCGCATGCCGAGGATGAAACATTTGCTGCTCCTGAGGATGAAACTTTTGCGACTAGAGTCTTGGAGTTAGTTTTTTCCTCAAAGTGACACACTACCCGAGTTATGCTCAGTTTTTTGGCGAAGTTTGACACACCAAGCTCAAAAGGTTGCCCATCACTGGTTTAGATTATATAATGAGGAAGGTTGTGTGCTTGTGTCTGTGTGTCTGTATTTTCTAGAGACAAGAGAAAGGATAAATCACCAAGTGAAATGGATGATTTTGAAAGTAATAGTGGTTTAAAGGGGCTATTTTTTCCATGTAGATTCGGAGTTCTTACCAAGGGTTAAACAACTTTAAATATTTAATACATGTAAACATGTTTACTATATATGTGTCAAGCACTTTATTAAGCATATAGATACATATATTATATATACACATATTTCACATATATGTAAAATTATTTGCATATAACAACCATATGAGGCAGGTCCTATTCTTATTCCCATTTTATAGATGAGGAAGCTAAAGCACAATGGCCAATCAGTTTAGTTTACTTATGGTAAATCCATAGTTTCCAGGATTTGAAATAGGTTAGGCTATCTCTCAAATAGACTTAATCCACAAGCCACTTCTGTCCAATAGGATTTTGTTTTGTAAAAATAATCTTATAAATCCAATGAGAAATGACATCAATAACCAATGTTACAATTTAAATTCCTTAATTTTGGTCACTAAATATTTATTGAGTACCTACTATGTATCAGGTAGGTACTGGGGTAACATCTGTCAAGAAAATAGGGATCTTCCTTGCCTTCATAGATCTTGTAGTACAACAGAGGAAACCAATATATGTTTTAATCATATATATAATTATATAATTACAACTTTTGTTAATGCTGTAAGATGGTCAAAAGATAGAATGACAGAGACTTGGGAGAATCTAGCACTTGTGGGTCATTAGAGGTAACAATTTTCATGTAATATGGTATCTAACCCACTCACTCAGACATATAGGTTCATTAAACTCAAGTGGTAGATTCTCACTTTTGGTTTGCCATGCAATTAGTACTTAAGCATATAGTGGCTGGGGTTGGAATCAACTGAAATACCAACTGAGCAAATATTTAGCATGGCTTCTTGAATCAACTGTCTAGCACCTCAGCTTGGTTGGTTTTCCACATGGCTAGCTAGCTTGTTTTTTCTTCACAAAATGGTTGACTCAGGGTAGTACAAATTCTTACAAGCCTGGTGGCTGGTGGCTGGCTTCCTCCAGAATGTGTATTCCAGGAGACCCAAGAACAATTTACAAGGCTTCTAATGACCTAGCCTGGGAAACCATGTATTACATCTGACACAATTTTTGGTCTAAAAGAAAGGTCAGATCAAATACAAGGGAAGGAAAACAGACAAGGACATAAATACAGGGAGACAAGGCTCACTGGGAAGCCATCTTTGAAGATTAGCTACCATTACACTCCATTTTCTTTATTTTCTTCCCAGAATCCCTACTACATGGATATTAGACCTTCTGGAGTTATTCCTTACTTAAATTTGTTTTCTCCTATTTTGCTTCTCTCTTTTTCTTCTTTCTGGGATATGCCTTTATATTTTCATCTAAATGTCTATCAAAAGAGAGGACCAAGATGGTGGCATACATAAACACCATTACTCGCTGCCTCACACAACCACATCAAAATTACAACTAAAATACAGAACAACCATCATTCAGAAACCCTGAAATCTGGCTGAATGGAAATCCTACAACTAAAGAAGTAAAGAAAGAATAAAGCACACTGAGACTGGTAGGAAGGGTGGAGGTGTGGAACTGGCTAGTCCGATACCAACATGTGGCATTATTTTTAATCAGGAGGGTTGTCTCTACTGCAGAGTGAGACACAAGGGGTCCCAGCCCCACACCAGAACCTCAGCCTAGGGTGAAGTCCCTGTAACTTCAGGCTGTAAAAACCAGCGGGGACTCTGGCTGAGTGACACAGAGGGGGCTGGATACCCAAGCAGTTCCTCTTAAAGGGCAAGTGCATGACCTTACATGGTCAAACTTCCTCTGACCTCCAACGCCAGGAGGCAGCTCTGGGAAATCCAGGGACATATGAGGAGAAACTGAATTTCTGGCATTGGGGCAGGAACTCTGGGCAGCTTTCTCCCAGACCAGGGTACTTGCAGCAGTCATTGTTCCTGTGCTGGGACCTCCCCTATTGGAGAGCTGTCTGGCAACCATATCTGAGTTTCCATCAGTGTGGCCCACACTATTCACTCCATCCTGGTGATTCTCTGAGATCCTGCCCTATCCAATTTGCAGCCCCACCCATGCTGTTTGCAGTGGCTTTTCCATATGAATGGCTTATCCTGGTTCAGGCTTCAGACTTTTCTAAAATCTCTCAAATAAGCAGCAGCTGGTGTCAGCATGCCCCAAATCTACCAATAAGAGGCCCACTAGCACCAGTCCGCCTTGCTTCATAGCTAGGCCTCAACTGAGCACTTCCAAGCCCAACAAAAGTAGCAGCCATCTGCATATCTCTCTGTAGCTCCTGCTGAGGAACCCCAGGCAGTGGCTGCATCTGCACCTCCTAGGAGGACCCAGAGCCAGGACACCTGGCGATCAGCTTCAGACCACACCAGATTACACATCTAAAAGCAACACACTCAAGGGGCAGACTCAGTGAGCACTGAAGCAAGTCCTGCTCCAGAGGGGTGTCTCCTGCACAGCAGCTCTTTCACTGTAATCAGAGCTGATCCTCACATCAAATTGACCTGGAAGTCAATTCCTCCTAGTGACACCAACAGCAATCAAGGCTCAACTATGAGATTGTGTACACAGTCTACACAGGGTCACACCTAGAGTGCCCAGCTCAGGTGACTGGGGAGGCTGAGCCACTGGGCCCTACAGGACACCTACTATACAAGGCTATTCTACCAGTACAGGAGACATAACAGCTCTACTAATACATAAAAACAGACACAGGGAAGCAGCCAAAATGTAGAGACAAAGAAACAGGTCACAAATGAATGAACAGAAGAAATATCCAGAAAAATAACTAAATGAAATGGGAGCAAGCAAACTACTAAATACAGAGTTCAAAACCCTTTTGTTTCAAAGTCTCTGTTGACTAAAATTCTATTCTATCTTATAGCTGCTTTGACAAATAGAATGTTGCAGAAGTGATGCTGTGTCAGTTTTGGGCCTAAACATTAAAACAGTTTCTCAAATTCAGCATTACTGACCTTTGAGTGAATAATTTCTTGCTGCTCATTATAGGATGTTTAGCAGCATCCAAGGCCTCTACTAACTAGATGCCAGTTGCACCCTCCTTCCACTTGTGGCAACTAAAATTGACTTCAGACATAGCTAAATATCCCCTGGGATAGGGGCAAAATAACCCCCAGTTGAGAACCACTGATTTAAAAAGATAGTAACTTCAACTTTCTTATTCTTGGAATACGGAGTTCTGGAATGTGTGTTTTGGAGAAATCCAGTCTCCACATGAGAGGTCTGATTCCCCTGAGATAACCATGCTATGAGGAAGTCCATGTATGGAGAAAAATGACTGGCTAACCCTGTGCTGTTTCAGTCATCAAAGCTGAGGTGTCAAGCGTGTAGATGAAGAAGCCATTTTGGACAGTCAGCTAGTGACGTTTTCAAATGACTTGAGGCCCCACTGCCATTTGACTGGGACCACATGAGGGAATCCAAATGAGGACAATTCAGCTGATACCAGTAAAGTCACAGAATTTTGAGAGATAATAATGCTATTAATTTTTATTTTATGTCATTATGTTTTGGGTCAGTTTGTTACAAAATAAAAAGTAAATGGAATATAAATTATTGAATAAATAATACATTTAGTACTAAGTACCTGAAATTATGAATTAAAAGTATATGTCAAGTGCCTAGCACAATTAATTAAAAAGGAAAAATGTCAAGGGACATCATCTGGAAATTTAGAGCATTATGGATTAAAAGACTAGCCCAAAAGCTTGCTCTCCTTCTCCTTCTCCTTCTCCTTCTCCTTCTCCTTTATTTTCTTCTCTCTCTCTCCTCTCCTCTCCTCTCCTCTCCTCTCCTCTCCTCTCCTCTCCTCTCCTCTCCTCTCCTCTCCTCTCCTCTCCTCTCCTCTCCTCTCCTCTTCTCTTTCTCATGCATGCATAGATGCTTGTACCCACCCCCCATACAAATCATTTCTTATACAAAGGAGAAGGACTAAGATTGACAAAGTACTTCTCAACAACACTAGAAGCTTGAAGATAATGAATTATGACTTCAAAATTATTAGTAAAAAGTAATGTATAACCTAAACCTAGAATATATATCTATAAAATATATCAATCAAATATGGGAGTAAAATAAGAACATTTAATGCCCTAGCCAGTTTGGCTCAGTGGATAGAGCATTGGCCTGCAGACTGAAGGGTCCTGGGTTCGATTCCAGTCAAGGGCACATGCCATGGCTGTGAGCTCCATCCTCAGTAGGGGGTGTGAAGGAGGCAACCGATCAATGATTCTCATCATTGATGTTTCTATCTCTCTCTCCTTCTCCTTTCTTCTTTGAAATCAGTAAAAATATTTTTTAAAAAGGACATTTTCATACATGAAAAGTCTCAAATATTTTATCTCCTATGCACTCTCTCAGAAAGATAATATAGGAATATTCTTTAGTTATGTCAAATTTTATGATTAAATTTTATTTTTTAAATGGACTGTTAAATTATATCTATAGGAATTATTTCACATTACCACTGTCTTAGAAAGAATTAGAAGGAAAGGGATGAGAACAAATTAATTAAGATAGTGGAAATTGGAGGCAAATTAAAACCTGGAGGAAGGGTTTTTTATAGGAAAGGAAGACAGATCAGAATGTGACATTCAAATATGGGCTCCATCCCAGGAGGTGTCAGGAGGACTCTGCTCTCTGCGGTAACAGAGACCCTAGTAGTTGGGATATTCTTTAATTATATCAAGTTTGGAGGTTATATATTTTAAATGGAGTGTTACCTTATATCTATGGAATTTATTTTATATTTCCACAGTCTTAGAAGAAGTATGAGTGCCAAGCCAAATAAAACATGAGAGCAAGTTCTACAATGAGTCAAAAAATCTCCTAGGTTTGGGCTCCATTTCTTAAGATCAGGAGAAAATACCTCTTGGTCTTCATTTTTATGTTTCATTTTTTTTTCCATTTCAAAAATAAAGAATGAGCTCTCCCCAATGCAAGTGTGTGTGTGGAGGGAAGCCAGCCTGAATAAAAGAATAACAAATAGTCAAAACCGGTTTGGCTCAGTGGATAGAGCGTCAGCCTGCAGACTGGGAGGTCCCGGGTTCGATTCAGGTCAAGGGCATGTACCTTGGTTGCGGGCACATCCCCAGTGGGGGGTGTGCAAGAGGCAGCTGATCGGTGTTTCTCTCTCATCGATGTTTCTAGCTCTCTGTCCCTCTCTCTTCCTCTCTGTAAAAAATCAATAAAATATATTTTTTTAAAAAGAATAACAAACAAATAGAGTAAACGCCTTTATCAGAGCATACCTGGAGCATTCTTGCATCTGAACATCATTCCATATCAGATCAACACAGAGTCCATGAGGCAGCAGTATGAAAGATAGTTTGGTAGATATAAAATATATGTGTTCACAAGTAACTAAAGTTCACAAAGAACTCTTCGATGAAGATAAAATCTTCAATCATACAGTCAAACATGAAAAAGGACTGGGGACATGAGGGAAAAAATTAGCTGGGAGGAAAGAATAGCCCCAGAACAGTTCTAACTGCATCACCTCACATTGATTATTACAGCAATAGTGCTTACCTTATCCTCTCTAATAAAATGGTAATATGCAAATTAACCATCACTCCGCTACATAAGGCACGCTCACCAGCCAAGCCACGCCCACCAGCCAATCAGGGAGAGTATGCAAATTAACCCCAATCCAAGATGGCTACAGCCACAGAGAGCAAGGTTTCCCAGGTAACAGAGGAAGCCAAGCTTTCCATAGCCGTTGCAGGCCTAAGCCTCCACTCAAGCTACAAAGTTTCAATTATAGAAGGTAAACAAATTCAAACAAATGGCGGCAGAATGGAGCTTGAGAGAGCAGGCCAGGGTTGCCGGCGGCAACAGGGGAAGCAAAGCTTTCCCCACACCCTGGCCGGGCTCACCCGCTTAAGGCTACAAAGTTTCAATTGTAGAAGGTGAATTAACTGCCACAGAAATGGCTGCCACCCCGGAGGGAGCAGCAGGCTTGGCTCTGCCCAAGGCTACAAAGTTTCAATTGTAGAAGGAAAATAAATTCCAGATACCAGGGCCTCCCCTTGGGTTGCCAGGGGGCGTGGCCAGCCTGCAAACCACCACAGGCCCCTCACTCAGGCTGCCCCACACCCCAAGGGAACCCCCACCCTTATCTGTGACACCCTTCAGGGCAAACCAGCTGGCCCCCACCCGTGCACCTGGCCTCTGTCCTATCTAATAAAAGAGTACTATGCAGATTGATCATCACTGCAACACACAATATAGCTGCCCCCATGTGGTCAAAGATCCTGCCCCCATGTGGACACAAGATGGCCACTACAAGATGGCCAGCAGGGGCGGGCAGTTGGGAGGCACCCGGCCTGCAAGGGAGGGCAGTTGTGAGGGACCAGGCCTGCAAGGGAGGGCAGTTGAGAGGGACCAGGCTTGCAAGGGAGGGAAGTTGGAGGTGATCAACCCTGCAGGAGAGGGCAGTTAGGGGTGACCAGGCTGGCAGAGGAGGGAAGTTGGCGGCAAACAGGCTGGCAGGGGAGCAGTTAAGCATCAACCAGGCTGGCAGCGGAGTGGTTAGGGGGTGATCAGGCTGGCAGGCAGAAGCGGTTAGGGGCAATCAGGAAGGCAGGCAGGCAAGTAGTTGGGAGCCAGCAGTCCTGGATTGTGAGAGGGATGTCCGACTGCCCGTTTAGGCCCGATCCCACCAGGAGTCCCAGATTGGAGAGGGTACAGGCTGGGCTGAGGGACAACCCCCCGCCATGCACGAATTTCGTGCACCGGGCTTCTAGTTAATATAATAGAAAATAAAAACAAGCAATTAACTGTTCCAAAGGGATTACTCATTCTGATGTAGCTATTTTATTCCTAATACTTGTGTACTCATAGAGTATGTCATGAAACTAGAGGAAGAAGGATTTGCATGTTCAATGGAAATTTTAGGGTTTTAAGGCCTCATTGATGAGAATTTCAATGAGAAAATATTAGAATGTATCATTCAAAATTGAAGATAGATCATTTTATGTAAAATCCCAAGTGGTTAATACTGAAACAAATTCAAGTTTTAATGGTTATATCTAATTGGGCATAAATAATACTAGAGGCCCGGTGCATGAAATTCATGCATGGGCGGGTGTGTCCCTCAACCCAGCCTGCACCCTCTCCAATCTGGGACCCCTCCAGGGATGTCCAACTGCCCATTTAGGCCCGATCATGCTTGCCTGCCTGCCTTCCTGATTGCCCCTAACTGCTTTTGCCTGCCAGCATGATCACCCCCTAATCACTTCCCTGCCAGCCTGATGACACCTGACTGCTCCCCTGCTGGCCCAATTGCCCCTAAATGCCCTCCCCTGAAGGCATGGTTGCCCCTAACTGCCCTCCCCTGCAGGCCTGGTCCCCTCAACTGCCCTCCCTTCCAGGCCTGGTTCCCCCAAACTTACCTCCCCTGCAGGCCTGGTCTCCCCCAACTGCCCTTCCCTGCAGGGCTGGTTCCCCACAACTACCCTCCCCTGCAGGCCTGGTCCCCCCCAACTGCCCTCCCCTGCCAACCAGGTCACCCCTAACTGCCTTCCCCTGCTGGCCCAGTCCCCCCCAATTGCCCTCCCCTACAGGCCCAGTCCCCTCCAACTGCCCTCCCCTGCTGGCCTGGTCACCCCTAACTGCCCTCCCTTGCAGGCCTGGTCCCTCCCAACTGCCCTCCCCTGATGGCCTGATCACCCACAACTGCCCTCCTCTGCATACCTGGTCACCCCTAACTGCCCTCCCCTGCAGGCCTGATCACCCACAACTGCCCTCCCCTGCTGGCTTGGTCACCCCTAACTGCCCTCCCCTGCCAGCCATCTTGTGGTGGCCATCTTGTGTCCACATGGGGCCAGCCATCTTTGACCACATGGAGGCCGCCATCTTGTGTGTTGGAGTGATGGTCAATTTGCATATTATTATTTTATTAGACAGGACAAGGAGTACTTGGAAGCAAGCATAGTGAATAAGCTCAGTAATTAAATGAGGCATCAAAATGTGCAAGTATCAAAAAAAAATGTGGAAACCATAACATTTCAAAAGTGATCTCATGTAAGTAGTTACTAGGAATTAGACACTGGCAGCCAGATGGCTCAATTTTGCCTGGACTCTAATTTTGTTTTGTTCACGTAGTTTGGTTGGTTGTTTTTTATTGAATTTATTGGGGTGACAGTGGTTAATTAAATTATATAGGCTTCGGGGGTACAGTGTTATAATACATCATCTGTATTTATATTGTGTATTCACCACCCCAAGTCAAGTCTTTTCCATCAAGGGGTGATAAATAGGGATTGCTTATTTTGTTTACTTAAATTCAATTATAATATACATATAGAAATTTACACATCATAAGTTAAAAATTAAATAATTTTCAAAATTGCACATACCCAAATCAAGAAACATAACATTACAAGCCTCCTCCAGAAATCCCTTTCATATTCCTTTTTAGTCATTACCCTTTTAGCAAGAGTAACTCCAATTCTAACTTTTAACAATATAGATTAATTTGATTTCCTTTTGAATCATCCTATATAATAAAAGGTTAATATACAAATAGACCGAACCGCAGAACAACCTAACAACCAAACCGAAGAACCAGTAGCTATGACATGCACTGACCACCAGTGGGCAAGCGTGCCATATGGGACACAGTGGGCATTGGCAGCAGGTGGCAGAGTGCATACCATGGTGGGCGTTTGGCGCGGTGGGATGGTGGAACAGGTGAGCAGGGGTGCCAGACCAAGGTGGGGTGCTGTTGCTGTCATCAGGGTGATCCTCTAGTGGTTACTGAAAATTCTTTGTTCCTGTGTGCCGTGATCCTGCCCAGCGCTCACACCTGCTGTCGGCACCTGGCTCCAGCCCTGATCTCTCGGCGCTGTCAGTGGGTGTGAGCAGCGGCTGCCAGCCCCAATTGCCCCTCAGGGCTTCTCCACCTACCCCTGCTCCTGAGGGGCAATTGGGGCCGGCAGCCGCCTCCCGTACCTGCTGCTGGCAACGGCCCCACTCGCACCCGCTGCCAGCACTTGAGCCACCGCTCACACCCACTGCCAGCACCCAGTGCCGGTCCTGATCGCTCGGCACTGTCAGCGGGTGTGAATGTCAGCTGCCAGCCCCAAACGCCCCTGAGGGCTTCTCCACCTCCCCCTGCTCCTGAGGGGCAATCAGGGCAGAAGCTGCTGCTCACACCCGCTGATGGCGCTGGCCCCATTTGCACCCACTGCTGGCACCGGCCCCAATCACTCTGCATCTGTCAATGGGTGTGAGCGGGGCCAGCGCTATCAGCGTGTGCGAGTGGCAGCGGAGGTGGGAGCGTGGCTGCCAGGAGACGGGACTGTGGGCCATGGAAGGAGGAGCAGGAGGGTGTGGAAAATGTGCCGAGACCTGCCCTTGTGTCCACTGCAGCCTCCTGACCCACAGTTCCTTTCAAGGTGCATGAATTCTTGCACTGGGCCCCTAGTATATAAATGAGATCATAAAGCATGTCCACTTTAATATCTGGCTTCTTTCACTTAACAATATGTTTGTGAAGTTCAATCATATTTTTGTGTGAAGTAGTAGTTTGGCCAGTATGTGAACATGACAAGTTCCATTGTATAACCATACCATAATTTTATTCATTTTCTTGTCAGTGAGATTTTAGGTAGTTTCCAGTTTGTGACTACTATGAATAAATCTGCTAAAGTATTCTTGCACATATCTTTGGTGACCTGCCTCTTTGTTGAGTTGTATTCCTAGGAGTAGAATTTCTGGGACATGGAGCATGTATTCATCCTGCCAACCAAATTTCTAAACAGGTTTTACCAATTTACACTTCCATTATAACAGCATTTGTTAGGTGGTATAAAGCCAGATGCTATATACTAAGTTAATAGATGTAAAAGTATTGATAAAAAAGATAATTTGAGGAGGAAATAGAAATTACTCCATAGAAGACACTGCTAGGTGGGTAACATAAGAACTATTTTCAACTCCTTTCCTCTCCCCACTTCTATATAGAAGGTAGGAAAGATAAATAGTTAGGTTCACCGATTCTTTTGCAACTAGGGATAGTCATGTAACCAGTTTGGGCTAATATGATATAAGAAGTCTGTTGATGGTTGCTGAGTCAACTTTTGCTTTTCTGATAATAGAGATGTGCATAGAAAGTACCATTTCTTCCCCCACAATTTCCTTTCTTGAAGGTGGATATGATGCCTGATATTATGACAATCATATTACTATCTCAAAAAGAGTGTCAGATACACTACCCATGATATTTTTGAGCTATTAATCCAATACCAGCATCTGTCTACCTCGAATTTTTCATTATATAAGAAAAATAAATGTTTATTTCTTGAAGTCATTATCAGTTATGTTTTCAGTTATGAATAGTTGAACAAATTTTAAGTGATAAATACTGAAATTCATTAACAAAAAGAGAATCTAAATAGTAAGTTTGGCAGTTTTAGCAGATACAAATATAGGAAACTTACCAACAAGTGAAATTTGAAATTTAAAAGCCAATACCATTTATGTTAGCACCTTCCAAATGAAATATTTATGTATAAATCAAATAAAAATATATACAAGACCTATTTGAGAAAAAATGCAAAACTCTGATGAATGAAATTTAAAAAAATAAATGGAGAGATATTCAATGTTCATGAATAGGAAGGCTAAATATTATCAAGATGTCAGTTCTTCCCAACTTGATCTATGGAATTAATACAATCCTAATCAAAATCCCAGAAATTTGCTTCATGGATATTGACAAACTGATTATAAAGCTTATATGATGTGGCAAAAGACCTAGAATAGCCAATACAATATTGAAAGAGAACAAAGTTGAAGGTCTGATGCTACCAAACTTTAAGACTTACTATAAATCTACAGTTTCAAGAATAGACAAATAGATCAATGGGACAAAATAGAAAGTCCCAGAATATATCTAGATACATATAGGCAACTGATATTTGACAAAGAAGCAAAGGTAATACAATGGAGCAAAACTAGTCTTTTCAATAAATGGTGTTAGAATAACTGACCATCCATAAGCAAAAAAAAAAAAAGGAATCTATACCCTTCATAAAAATGAATTAAAAATGGATGATTTAAATATTGGGAGGCTTTTGGAAATTTTATGCTGTAATCTTGATAGCTTTTAAATTTTACTTTTTTGTACTAAAATGTGACTGCTTTAGGTTCATTATATGTTACGCAATTTTACCATGAGATGAACTACCAATAAAAATTTTAGTTAACACTTTAGGAACAGCTTTTTTGTCCAGTACAATTGATTTTTCTAGAGTATTTGCTTATTTTGATTGGCCAATTTAAATTAGTCTGAAAACTTGACTAATTTTTTACTGTCAAATTTAATACTCTAACAACCATCTTGTTTTACCTTGTAATTATTAGTGGAGAGGATTATTTGCCTTCTTGAGTAGGCCCTGAGCATTCCTAGTGCTAGGCTGGATTGAGATATCATAGACCCCAGTTCCCCGGATCATGGGTGCAAGACATCTCCATCAAGTCTTGTTGCAGTGAGAAGGCATCTGCTGTCGGCCAAGTCTCTGTTACCTGGGTCCCGATTTGAGCTGGGCATGTGAAGCTGAGCAGCCATGGGGGCAGGAGATCTCCTTCAGCAGGGGTGAGAAAGGGGGGATAGTAGAAGAATCTCATGTAAGGAAAAATATCCTGTAAATAAATTACATCTAGAAAATGTTTACTTTAGAAAATTAACTTTCATTTGTAATCTAACAGCAAGACACCCAGGTAAAACATACATGGTGTCAAAACAAGCCAAAGGAAAATTGTTTGGGCAAAAAAATGAAAAAGGATCGCAAGTCAAATTTATAGAAAATATTCCTTTATTAACTTTTGGTCGAGAATATGTTTGTATATTTTCAGAAAACAACTCCGAGACCATGTGGATTCCTGCAACAGAGAGGAATTGACAGGAGTGCTCCAGCCATGAAGTCAGAAGAGAAACAGTCCAGAGATGGAAGACGCTGACCATGCCTTGCCATACTAACAGTCAGCAGATGTGGTCACTGCAGATTGCCCAGGACCAAACCAGAGAGGGTCAGACCTGCATTACCACCATTTGTCCACCATCCAGAACTGAAATATCATTGCTGTTATGAACACATAAACAACTGTTGGACATAGAAATCGGGACTCAAAAGAACTGTTGGCCCAGAAAGAAACTCACTATAGACTGATTCATTTGCCTCTCAGCATAACCATTATTGCTTGTCTCATTTTCGGTTCCTATAAGTGTATTCCTAGTATCATATGAGCTTACTCATCTAGGGGAAAAGATGAAGAACATAGACTAAAGAACAAGAACAGCATTGATCAGACTGTCAGACCTCAGAGGGAAGGTAGGGGAGGGTGGGGACAAGGGAGATAGATCAACCAAAGGACTTGTGTGCTTGCATATGAGCCTAACCAGTGATCACGGACAACAGGGGGAGGGGGGGCATGCGTGTGGGGGGGTTTGGGAAGGGAATGGGGGTGTTGATGACAAATATGTGATACCTTAATCAATAAAGTAATTTAAAAATAAATAAAATAAATAATAAAATAAAAAAATAAAAGATTTCATAGATACACTAACTTACATAAGGGGATAAAAGATGCGAATAAAACTAACATCTAGGCAAAAAATAAGAAAATAAAAAAAAATAAATAAAAACAAAAATGGATGATAGTCTTAAATGTAAAATGCAAAATTATAAAATTCTTAAAAGATAATATAGGAGAAAACCTAGGTGACCTTGGGGATGGTGATGCCTTTTCAGAAACAATACTAAAGACATGTCCCATGAAATAAATAATTGTTAAGCTAGATATCATTAAAATTTAAAATTTATGTGCAAAACACTGTCAAGGGAATTAGAAAAAAAGCCACAGACTGGGGGAAAATGTTTGCAAAAGACAAATATGATAAAGGACTGTTATCCAAATATTCAAAGAACTTTTAAATATCTACAATAAATTAAACAAAACAAAACAAAAAATACTAAAAAATGGACCAAGGATTAACATACACCTCACCAAAGAAAATATGCAGATTACAAATAAGCATATGAAAAGAGGCTCCACATATGTCAACAGGTAAAAAAAAAGAGAGAGAGATATCATAACACACCTAATAGAATGGCTGATCTCTGGAATATTGACATCCTTAAATACTGACAAGGACATGGAGCAACAGGAACTCTCATTCACAATTGGTGGGAATACAAAATTGTACAGCCCTTTTGGAAGACAGTTTGGAAGTTTCTTAAAAACTAAATTGAAGCCGAAACTGGTTTGGCTCAGTGGATAGAGTGTCGGCCTGCGGACTGAAAGGTCCCAGGTTCAATTCCGGTCAAGGGCATGTAACTTGGTTGCGGGCACATCCCCGTTAGGGGGTGTGCAGGAGGCAGCTGGTCGATGTTTCCTCTCATCGATGTTTCTAGCTCTCTATCCCTCTCCCTTCCTCTCTGTAAAAAATCAATAAAAAATATATATTTTTTTAAAAACTAAACTGAAATAAGCCAGTCAGAGAAAGACAAATGCCATATGATATCACTCATATGTGGAATCTAATGAAAAAAACAAACTGATGAACAAAATAGAAACAGAGGCATGGATACATGGAATAGACTGACAGCTGTCAGAAGAGGGGGGGCGGGGGACTAGAAGAAAGAAGGTGAAGGGATTAACCAAAGAACATATATGTATAACCCATTGACACAGACAACAGTGTGGTGATAGCCAGAGGGAAGGGGGCCAGGGGCTGGGTAGAGGTGGGCAAAGGTTGGGGGGAATGGGGACATCTGTAATAGTCCCAACAATAAAAATAAAGTTTTAAAAAACTAAACGAGTTCTTTTTTAAAAAAATATATTTTATTGATTTTTTACAGAGAGGAAGAGAGAGGGATAGAGAGTTAGAAACATTGATGAGAGAGAAACATCGATCAGCTGCCTCTTGCACACCCCCTACTGGAGATGTGCCCGCAACCAAGGTACATGTCCTTGACCGGAATCGAACCTGGGACCCTTGAGTCCGCAGGCCGACGCTCTATCCACTGAGCCAAACCGGTTTCAGCCTAAACGAGTTCTTATCACAAAATCTAGCAATTGTGTTCCTTGGTATTTACTTTAAAAATTGAAAATATATGTCCACACACAAAACTATGTACATAGTTGTTTATAGAAGCTTTATTAATAATTGCCCAAATTTGGAAGCAATTATGGTCCCCTTGAGTAGGTGATTTAATTAATAAATTACAGTACATCGAGAGACAATGTAATATTATTCAGCACTAAAAAATAAGGTATGGAACAATGAAAACACATGAAGGAAACTTACATGCATATTACTAAGTGAAAGAAACCAATCTGAGAAGGTTACATATTGTATGATTACAACTCTATCACATTCTGGAAAAAGTAAAACTGTTGAAACAATGAAAAGATTAGTGGTGTCCATAAGTTGGGGAGGGGAGAGATGTATAAGCAAAAATATTTTAGAAAATATTCTGCCTGATATTATAATAATGGATATATATCACTATATGTTTGTCTAAACATATTGATTTTACAACAAGAGAAAACTCTTAGATAAATTATGATCTTTGGGTGATTACAGAGTGTCAATATAGATTCTTTCTTGGTAAAAACTGTACCATTCTGGTGAGTGATGTTGACAATGGGGGAAAGTATGCATGTGTGGGAGTAGGGGATATACAGGAAATCTCTTTACATTACTACCAGTTTTACTGTAAATTTAAAACTATTCTAAAAATCATATTTAAATAAAATATAAACATTTAAATTTATATTTCAGGTAAACATCAAATAATTGTTTAATATAAGTATGTTCTATGTTCTATGCAATAGTTTATTTTGTAACTCTATTGAATAGATCAATAACCATGGAATAAATTGAAAATAGTTATTGAAGAACTACCATGAACAAATGCTCTAGAGGCAATCAATTTTTCCAGTGAGTTCTTTCAAAATTTCAAGACAAAAGATAATATGTCTATTAATATAAACTATTCTAGAGCATTAAAAGGAAGAGAAATTGTACAATTCATTTTATAAAACTAAATTCAAAGCCAAACGTAAGAAAGATAACACACTAAAGAAAATTAATAGCTCAGTCTTAATAAACTATGCACCAAAAGTCCAAATAAACTGTTAAAAATTAAAAATTAAGAGTATTTACATCTATTAAAGAGTATTTTTACATCTATTAACTTAGTATATAGCATTTGGCTTTATACCACCTAACAGATGCTGTTCTAATGGAAGTGTAAATTGGTAAAACCTGTTTAGAAATTTGGTTGGCAGGATGAATACATGCTCCATGTCCCAGAAATTCTACTCCTAGGAATACAACTCAAATTAAGAGTACATTAAAATAATACATATTGAAAAATCAGGATTTATTAAATAACTAGAGGTCCAGTGCATGAATTTGTGCACAGGTGGGGTCCGGCCCACCCGGCCCCAATTGGGGCAGATTGGGGATGGGCCTGTCAGGAGGAGGAAATGGTGGGAGGTTGGCTGGCCGGCCCATCCTGATCAGGACCCATCAGGACCAGGCCGGCTGGGGGAAAGGGCTGCAGGCGATTGTCCATTGGGCCCAGTCCCTGATTGGGGTTGGAGGACTGATTGGGGGCAGGGCCATCCATGGGGAGGAGCTGTGGGTGGTGGACCGGCCAGCCCCGCCCCTGAATGGGGTGGGGAGTGCCTATCGGGGGCTAGCATCCTGGGGGAGGGGCCATGGGTGGTTGGCCAGCCGGCCGTGCCCCTGATCGAGGTGGGGGGGCCAATCTGGGATGGGGCTGTGCCTTCCTCTTGAATTTTTTGGAATAGTCTGAGGAGAATAGGTTTTAATTCTCCTTTGAATGCTTGGTAGAACTCCCCTGTAAAACTGTCTGGACCAGGGCTTTTGTTTGCTAGAAGATTTTTGATCGCTGCTTCAATTTCGTTGGTAGTTTTCAGGTTTTTTTATTCCTCCTGGTTGAGTTTTGGGAGCTTGTGTTTTTCTAAGAATATGTCCATTTGTCTAGGTTGTCCATTTTGTTGGAATAGAGTTGTTTATAGTGTTTTTTTCATAATCCTTTGTATTTCTGTGGGATCAGTTGTTATTTCACCTCTTTCATTTCTGATTTTGTTTATTTGGGTCCGATCTCTTTGCTTCTTGGTGAGCCTGGCTAGAAGTTCATCAATCTTGTTTATACTTTCAAAGAAACAGCTCTTGGTTTTGTTGATCTTTTGTATTTTTTTTGTCTCTATGTCACTTATTTCCACTCTGATCTTTATTATTTCCTTCCTTCTGCTTACGCAGGGCTTTTCTTGCTCTCTTTCTAACTCTTTGAGTTGTACGTTTATTGCCATTTTTCTTATTTTTTTGTGTTTGTGTTTTGGTGGTTGTTGTTTTTCCTTTTTCTTTTCTTTTTTTTCCTAGGTAGACCTGTAGAGCTCTGAACTTCCCTCTCAAGATTGCTTACACCATGTCCCATAGATTTTGGATTGTTGTGTTTTCATTGTCATTTGTTGCTACGATGCTTTTTATTCCTTCTTTGACCTCTTTGGTAACCCAATCATTTTTTAATAGCATCCTATCTAGCCTCCAGGAGTTTTATTTTTTATTGTTTTATGTTGATTTCTAATTTTATGCCATTGTGATCTGAGTAGATGCTTGATGTGATTTCTGTCTTCTTGAATTTGAAGAGACTTTGCCTGTGTCCCAATATGTGGTCTATCTTTGAAAATGACCCATGTGCACTTGAGAAGAATGTATATTCTGTGGTGTTGGGGTGAAATGTTCTGAAGATATCAATTAATTCCATCTGATCTAGTGAGTCATTTATGATTGATATTTCTTTCCTGATGTTTTGTTTAGAGGATTTTTCCAGTGGTGTTAGTGGGGTAATAAAGTCCCCTACTATGACTGTATTGCTATCAATCTCTCCCATGATATCCTCTAGAACTTTTTTTTGTATGTGGATGCTCCTATATTGGGTGAATATATGTTTACCAGAGTTATATCTTCTTGTTGAATTGCTCCCTTTAGTGTTATGAAGTGGCCTTCCTTATCTCTTGTTATGGTTTTCACTTTGAGATCTAATTTGTCAGATATAAGTATTGCTACCCCAGTTTTTATTTCATTTCCATTCACCTGAAAAACCTTTTTCCATCCCTTCACCATCTGTATGAGTCCTTTGTTCTGAGGTAGGTCTGCTGTAGAAAGCAAATATATTGGTCATGTTTTCCTATCCATTTAGCTATCTTAAGTCTTTTGATTGGGGCATTTAATCCATTTACATTTAAAGTTATTATTGATATGTACTTGTTTTCGCCATTGTTATTCTTTATTCCTGTATTCCTTCTTCCCTTCCTATTTCTTCTTTTTACAGCAGACCCTTTAGCATTTCTTGCATTGCTGGTTTGGTGGTAGTAAACTTCCTTAGTACATTTTTGTCTGTGAAGCTCTTGATTTCACCTTCAATTTTGATTGATAGCCTTGCTGGGTACAGTATTCTTGGATTCAGACCCTTCCTTTGCATGACTTTGTATATTTCATTCCTTACCTTCTGATCTGATGTGTTTCTGCTGAGAAATCAGTCAATAGTCTGATGGGAGATCCTTTATAGGTAACTTTCTGTGTCTCTCTGGCAACTTTTAAGATTCTTACATTGTCCTTGGTGTTTGCCAATTTAATTATAATGTGTCTTGGTGTCAGTCTTTTGGGGTTCATCTTGTTTAGGACTCTGTGAGCTTCTTGGACTTGTGTGAGTTTTTTCTTCCCAATATCAGGGAAGTTTTCTGTCATTATTTCTTCAAACAGGTTTTCTATTCCTTGCTCAGTTTTCTCTCCTTCTGGCACCCCTATTATGCAGATGTTGTTTCGTTTCATGTTGTCCCAAAGTTCCCTTATGCTCTCCTCCTGTTTTTTAAGTTTTTTTTCTAGATACTGCTCTGCTTGGGTATTTTTTCCTATTTTGTATTCTAGCTCATTGATGCTTTCCTCTGCTTCTTCTAGTCTACTGTTGATGCTTTCTATTGAGTTATTTATTGCAGCGATGTCATTTTTCATTTCTTCTTGGTTCTTCTTCATTTCCTCTTGGTTCTTACACATATTGTTGAATTTGCCTTCCATCCTTTTCAGGGTCCTTATGACCATTGCTCTGAATTCTTTCTCTGACATATTACTTGGTTCCATTTCATTTACTTCCTTTTCCAGTGATTCCTCCTTTTCTTTAGTATGTCGGCTGTTTCTTTGTCTCCCCATGATCACTCCTCTCAGGGTGTCTGGTTATGTAGCTCTCTCTCTCCTGCGTTGACTTTCTCTAGTTGATATCTGACCTTTCCACCCACAGAGTGCCTCATAAGCTGTGTTTAATTCGCCAATTCTGGGTGGTTTGAAATAACTATTTCTTATTCATACTGATATTCATGACATCTCACAGCTATGAAAACTCTTATGTCTATAACAAGACTGTTATAAAGCAGGTACTAAATTAAAATATGTGAATAAATTTAAAAAAACTAGCTGTGTTATCTTTAAGAAATACCTTCCTTCTCTATAGAATTAGAGAAATGGCTTAGATACATTTTAACTATCACAATCCGTTTTAGGTAGATGTAATATAACCTACTCTCCAATTTTCTCCTTAAGCTTTTCACAAAACTTCATTTTCCTGGTCAGGACTATTCACAAATTATCATAATGTATGGTATAATACAAAGAAAATGAACACAATTCTCCAAGAGGAAACCTCTCTAAATTGAGAGACTTGGAAACCTTTGGGGCAAAATTACTTTAAAATTAAAAGTGAAGTCTTAAAAAGTCCTTAGATGCAAACAGGCATTGGGGAATACTCAGAAGGCTCAATGCAGTGGTTATTTACCAATAAATACAAAATTATTTCAATATTTTAACAAGTAGTATGGCTGTACTGGTATATAACTGCTAAAAATCAGCCCTGGTAGTTCATGTTCTAGACATCAGGAAACTTTGAGACCCCCCAACATGATTGCCTGCATTATTTATTGGTGGACCACTCTTTTGTCTACATAATTGGATTTGAGTATCTCTTCCTCTGGTTTTCTCACTATGTGGAAACATTTTACTATAACAAAATATTTATTCTTAGGAAAAATACTTGTATGCTTTAATGTCTACAAAATACTGTCATATTCATTATATTATCTTCGCTTTAACTGTACCCTGGTCTACAAGGCCCACATTATGTGTCTCCTGTCTCCTGACAAAAAGTTCTCTAACTAATGGCCAACACAAACTTTTAAAAACACTAATCAAATCATATAACTTTCCTGTTTAAAATTCTTCAATAACTTCTCATCTCACTTAAAATGCAATGTAATCTCTGTATCATTATCTATGACAACCAACCATTCAGTCACTTAAAAAAAACAAACAGAAACTGTCTATACCTAAAAAATAATGTTGTTCATCTTTTCATTTGTTTGTTTTTGTCATCAATAAGGTCATGAAAGTGGGAATTTTACCTAACCTATTCATTACTGCAAATGTCCGGAACATAAGTTTTCAACAAATGCTTTATTAATAAATGAAGAAATAAATATAACCTTGTGGAGTTGACAACAGAGATATTTTCCTCACTTTTATGGATAAGAAACTGAGTTTTATAAAAAAGTTATTACTTATTGAAAGTTAATCTCTCTCAGATATTCTTTTAAAATGCATACACACTTAAGTAAAAATGAATAATAATTTTAAAGCACATAATCTGTGCCAGGCACTGTTTTAAGAATAAAAAGACATTTTAAAGGGCTTCTTTAAATAGAAAAGTTCAAAAATATAAATAAGAGTATATAGAAAAGGGAAAAAAATCTCACTGACAAAGGCAAATACTTAGTAAAAGAAGTAAAAAGCCAGTAAAAAGTTTAAATGACAAAACTAGAAAATCTGTAATTACAAAAAAAAAAGCAAGGAGATAGAAAAGGGGGACATCTGTAATACTGTCAACAATAAAAATCAAGGAATATAGACACATACACAAAAGAAGTGGAAAGAATGACAAAAACATACATGTGGAGGAAGTAAGTAAAAATTGTAGTGATTTTAGAATGTGTTGAAACACGTGCACATCAACATAAAATAGACTGCTATAAATATAGTTTGGTACATATGAAGCACATGGTAACCACAAACCAAAAATCTGTAAGAAATATTCAAGAAATAAAAAGAAAGGAATGCAGACATAACAATATGATAAGTCATCAACACACAAGAGAAGAAGAAAGTAACAGAACTACAAACACAATCAGAAAAAAATTAATCAAATGACAGTAAGTGCATACCATCAATAATTTCTTTATAGACTAACTGCACCAGTCAAAACACATAGGGTGACTGAATGGATTTTTTAAAATGGCATATATGCTGCCTCCAAGATACCCAAATCAGATTAAAAGACACACAGACTGAAAGTAAAGGGAAGGAACATATATTTGATGCAAATATAAATTTAAAAAGCTAGAGTATCTATGTTTGTATCAGATAAAATAGACTTTTAAACAAAGGCTTTAACAAGATAAAGAAGAGAACTTCATAATGATAAAGACACAATCCAACAAGAGGATATAATGTATGTAAATATCTACCTGCCCAATGTAACCTAAATATATAACGCAAATATTGACTAACATAAAGGGAGAGATTGATAGTAATATAAAAATAATAGGGGACATTAACATCCCATTAACATCAATTGATTGATCATCCAGACAATAAACAACATGAAAACAGTGGCCTTAAATGACATATTAGACCAGATGAATTTAATTAATATTTTTAGAACATTTTATCCAAACACACTAGAATATACATTCTTTTCAAGAATTAATGAAACATTTTCCATGATACAGCATGTTAGGCCACAAAACAATTCTAAGTAAATTTAAGAAGATTGATATCAGATAAAGTGTCTTTCCTCATCAAAATCTTATAAAACTGGAAATTAATTATAAGAAGAAAATGGGAAACACATAAAGGCTAAAATACATGCTACTAGATAAGGAATGGGTTAAGAATGAGATGAAAGAAAAAATAAACCTATATCTTGAGACAAAGTAAAATGAAAACACAATGACCCAAAACATATGGGCCACAGAGAAAGAAGTTCTCAGTGAAATTTATAGCATTACATGCCTACCTCAAGAAACAAGAAAAAGGTGGGAATGCAAACTGGTGCAGCCATTATGGAACACAGTATGGAGTTTCTTCAAAAACTTAAATATGGAACTGCCATTTGACCCAGTGATCCTATTTCAAAGGAATATATCCTAAGAAACCAGAAACACCAGAAAGAATATATGCACCCCTATGTTTACAGCAGCAAAATTTATAATAGCTAAGATCTGGAAATAGCCCAAGTGCCCATTAGTTGATGAGTGGATAAAGAAGTTGTGGGACATTTGCATCATGGGATACTATGCAGCAGTAAAAAAGAAGGATCTCTTAACCTTTGAGAAAGCATAGAGGGATTTCAGAGTATTATGCTAAGTGAAATAAGCTAGTCAGAGAAAGACAAGGGTCACATGATCTCACTCATATGTGGAACCTAATGAACAAAGTAAACTGATGAACAAAATAGATACATAGTCATTGAAGCATGCAACAGACTGATATATTCCAGAGGGAAGGGGGATGGAGCAGGAAGAGATTAACCAAAAAAATTGTATTTGCATATATGCATAACCCATGGACACAGATAATAGCGTGGTGAAAGCCTGGGGTGGGGAGCATGTATGGGTTAGAAGGGGATAATAGGGGGAGGGATGGGGCATCTGTAATACTTTCAACAATAAAGATTTTTTAAAAAAACCAAAAGAAAGAAACAGGAAAACAGTAACAACCAAAAGAAAGAAACAGGAAAAATCTCAAATAATCTAAATTTACCCCTAAAGGAAATAGAAAAGGAAGGACAAATATAGCCCAAAGTGAGTAGGAAAAAAAAAGAATTGAAATTAGGATAAAAAATTAAATAGAAACTAAAAAAAAATACAATAAAAATCTATGAAACCAAGAGCCAGACTCACAGAGAAATTAAGAAAGAAAACCCAAATAAATAAAATAAAAAATGAAAGAGAAGTGACAACTGACACCAGAGAAATACTAATGATTATAAGAAAATAGTTTGAACTATTATATGCTATCAAATTGGACAACCTGAAGGAAATGGATAAATTCCTAGAAATAATCTTCAAAGACTGAGTCAGGAAGAAATAAAAAATCTGAACAGTTTGATAACTACTAATGAAATAAAATCAGTAATAAAAAAAACACTCCCAAGTAACTAAAGTACTGGACTAGATGACTTCACAGGTCAATTTTACAAAACATTCAAAGATGAATTAATACCTATAATTCTAAAATTATTCCAAAAAATTGAGGAGGGAAGGTTCCCAAACACATTTTACAAGTTCAGCATTACCCTAATACCAAAAACAGATTTAAAACACTATAAAATATAGACCAATATTCCTGATGAAAAAATCCTCAACAAAATATTAGCAAATAAAATTCAGCAATACATTAAAAAGATCATACATCATGATCAAGTGAGATTTATTCTTGGGATACAAATTTGATTCAATATCTGCATATCAAGTAACATGATACATTACTTAAACAAAATGAAGATTAAAAAATAAAATGTTTATATCAATAGATGCAGAAAAAGCATTTGACAAAATCAAACATCCTTTTATGATTAAAAAAAAACCAACTTTGAGCAAAGTTGGAATGAAGGGAACATACCTCAACAAAAATAAAGTTCATGCATGACAAAACCACAACTAAGATTATACTCAATGTTGAAAAACTGAAAGCTTTTTCTTTAAAATCAAGGATGTCCACTTTCTCTGATTTTATTCAACATGTATCGAAGTTCTAGACACAGCAATCAGACAAGACAAAAAATAGGCATCCAAATTGGAAACAAAGAAATAAAACTGTCATTATTTGTAGCTGACATTAGACTATAGAGAGCCCTAAAGATAATAAATACATTCAGTAAAGTAGCAGGGTACAAAATACTTAGAAATTGGTTGCTTTTCTATACACCAATAACAATTAATCAGAAATTGAAATTTAAAAAGTCTCATCTACAATTGCATCAAAAATAATAAAATTCCTAGGAATAATTTTTAAAATTTTTCATTGAATTTATTGGAGTGACATTGGTTAATAAAATTATATAGGTTTCATAAAATTCTATAATACATCATATGTATATATTATATTGTGTTTTCACTTACACAATGAAATGCTACTCAGCATAAAAAAAGAGGAAGCCTAGAAATAAATTTAACCAAAGAGGTAAAGGACCTATCTTCAGACAACTCTAAGACATTGGAGAATAAATTGAAGAAGCACAAATAAGTGGAAGCATATACCGTGCTCACGCATAGGAAGAATTAACATCATTAAAATGTCCATACTTCCCAAAGTAATCTACAGATTCAATGCAATCCCTATCAAAATACCAATGGCATTTTTCATAATCATAAAATGTATATGGAACCACACAAGACCTTAAATAGCAAAAATAATATTGAGAAAGAAGAACAAAGTTGGATGTATCACATTACCTGACATTAAATTATACTACAGGAGTCCCTGGCTGGTATGGCTTAGTTGCTTGGAGTGTTATACTGTACACCAAAAGATTGCAGGTTCTATTCCTGGTTGGGGTGAGTATGGGAGACAACTGATCAATGTATCTCTCTCACATATGTTTCCCCCTCCCTTCCCCTCTCTAAAAACCCCCAAAATATATACTATAGGGTTACAAAGATCAAAACAACATGGTACTGGCATAAAAACAGACACATAGATCAACAGAACAAAATAGAGCTCTCATAAATATATATCCACATTTTATGGTTAATTAATCTATGACAAATAAGGCAAGAATATACAATGGGGTAAAGACATTCTCTTCAATAAATGTTGGTTGGAAAATTGACAGACAAAAGGGAAAAAAATAAAATTAGCCTATGTTCATACACCATATACAAAAGTAAACACAATGGATTAAAGACTAAAATATAAGACCTAAAACCATAAAATTCTTAAAAGAAGACATAGGTAGTAATCTCTTTGACATTTCTCTTAGCAATAATTTTTTGGATATGTCTCCTCAGACAAATGAAATACATGAAAAGATAAACAAATGGGACTGCATTAAACTAAAAAGCTTTTGTACAGTGTAGGAAAACGTCCACAAAATGAAAAGACAACCTACCAAATGGGAGAATATACATCTACTGAATAATTAATATCTAAAATATATAAGAAACTCATAAAACTTAAGACCAAAAAATAAAAACCAATCTGGTTAAAAAATAGGCAAAAGACCTGAATAAAAATTTCTCCAAAGAGGACACACAGTTGGCCAAGAGATATATGAAAAGATGCTCCACATTCACTAATCATCAGGAAAATAAAAATGTAAACCACAACAAGTTATCCCCTCACACCTGTCTGAAAACCTATTATCAATAAATCAATAAACAAATGTTGGTGAGAAGTGGAGAAAGGAGAACCCTTGTGCACTGTTGGTAGGATTTTAAATTGGTGCAGCTACTTTGGAAAACAGTATAGAGATTCTTCAAAAAGTAAAAATAGAACTACAATTTGACCTGATAATTCCACTTCTGGGTATTTATATGAAGAAATACAAAACACTAATTTGAAAAGATATATGCACCCCTATGTTTATTGCAGCATTATTTAGAATGGACAAGATGTGGAAGCATATCAGGTGTCCATCTATTGATGAATGGATAAAGATGATGTGATAAATATATACTATGGGATATTAGTCAGCCATAAAAATGAAATCTTGCCATTTACAACAGCATGCATGAACCTAGAAGGTATTATGCTAATTTTGACAAAGGCAAATATCATATGATTTCACTTATATGTGGAATCTAAAAAGTGAAATAAACAATTAAAACAGAAACAAACTCATAGATACAGAGAACAATTGATGTTCACCAGATGGGAGGTGTTTTGGTGAATGTTTGAAAAAGGTGAAAGTGATTAAGAAGTACAAATTACCCATTATGAAAATGGTAACAGTGATGTAAATTTTAGCATAGTAAATATAGTCAATTATATTGTAACTAGAGGCCCGGTGCACAAAATTCGTGCACTGGGGTGGGGGGGCTGTCCCTCAGCCCAGCCTGCACCCTCTCCAATCTGGGACATCCCTCTCACAATCCGGGACTGCTGGCTCCCAACCGCTCACCTGCCTGCTGGCCTGATAACCCCCTAACTACACCCCTGCCAGCCTGATCGATGCCTAACTGCTCTCCTACCAGCCCGATTGCCCCCAACTGCCCTCCCCTGCTGGCCTGGTCGCCCCTAACTGCCCTCCCCTGCTGGCCCAGTCACCCCCAACCGTCCTCCCCTGCAGGCTTGGTCGCCCCAACTGCCCTCCCCTGCCAGCCTGGTCACCCCCAACTGCCCTCCCCTGGCTGGCCTGGTCACCCCCAACTGCCTTCCCCTGCTGGCATGGTCACCCCTAACTGCCCTCCCCTGCTGTCCTGATTGCCCACAACTACCCTCCCCTGCCGGCCATTTTGTGGTGGCCATCTTTAATGGGGGCGGCCATCTTGTGCAAGGGCATGAGGGTCAATTTGCATGTTACCTCTTTATTATATAGGATTAATATGTATGGTGTCAAATAGGTTCTGACAGAGTGTTCACTCTATAAGGTATTTAAATTTCTAATCACTATGTTGTATACCTGAAACTAATATAGTGCTGTATATCAACTATGATTGGAAAATTAATTTTAGAAAAGATACACAGGAAAAATAGTACTGATGTAGCAAGAACTGTAATGACATGGAATAAAAGGTAATCATGATTAATAAATGGGCAAAGACATTGAATAGACATTTTTACAAAGAAAATATACAAATGGCCAATGATAAAATGGAAAGATTCTCAACATCATTAGTCATTATGAAAATGAAAATTAAACCACAACAAGATACCATTGCACAATCACTAGCATGGCTATAATAATTAAAATAGTGGGATGAAGGCCTGAGGAGGTGATGGGATTGGGGAGGAGGGGGGTCAATGGGCAAAAATGGGACATCTGTAATACTTTCTTTTTTTTTTTACAACAAAAAGAAAAACATTCTGCACGTTTAACAAGAAAGGCATCTTTGGTAGGAGAGTAAGAGATTCTAACATCAAAAATAGGTTTTTCAAATACATTAAAAAAAGGAAACAAATTCTAGAATGAGTAATATCCTTAATAATTATGCTGCAGAAACATATAAAGAATCAACAGTATAGCTTAGAAAAAGATGCTACTCCTACAAAATAAAAATTTAAAAAGTAGAAGTTTTGAAGAGCAAGAACCTTGACTAGGATAGGTTTTTGGGTACAATTTTAGTGGAAGGAGTTGAAGAAGAAAAAACAGATACTTGAGTAATGTAGGGATCAGAAGCAGGCGAGGCCATAATTTTCTCCCCATTGTCCCTTCCCTCTTTTTTAATACTGTGCTGGGCTGCTTTCTTCTTCACTCTAGATATCTCCTCATCTCTATTTTTCCTTGGACTTCTTCTCTTGGAAACCTCTTTCTCTCTTATTTATTTTTTTTTCTTTATTGATTAAGGTATTACATATGTATCCTATTCCTTCATTGCCCCCAACTTCCCCACTCATGCCCTCACTCCCCTGTTGTCTGTCTAATTGTTATACTTTCAACAATAAAGATTAATTAAAAATAATTAAAATAAACAAAAAGAAGAACGGAGAAAAACAAGTGTTGACATGGATGTGAAGAAATTGAAGTCCTCATACATTGTGGTAGGGATATAAAATGGTATAGCTATTGTGGAAAACAGTTTTTCAGTTGCTCAGAATATTAAACATAGAATTACCATATGACCCAGCAATCCCACTCTTAAGTATATATACCTAAGAAAAATTAAAATATTTCAGTAAAAAAACTTGTACATGAATGTTCATAGCAGTATTATTTACTAGTATAATAGCCAAAATGAAAAACACACACAAATGTCTATTAACTGATGAATGGATAAACAAAAATTGATATATACATACAATGGAATATAATCCTATCTAATAAAAGAGTAATATGCAAATTAACCATCACTCTGTTACACCCAAAGCCACACCCACCAGCCAATCAGGAGCGAGTATGCAAATTAACCCAACCAAGATGGCTGTGGCCACAGAGAGAACAGGGGGGAGGCTTGGGTTTCCCCAGCGATGGAGGAAGCCAAGCTTTCTGCACACCCTGGCCGGCCCAGGCCTCCACTTAAGGCTACAAAGTTTCAATTATAGAAGATAAATAAATCCCAACAAAAATGGTGGCAGCCACAGAGCTGGAGAGAGCAGGAGGCTAGGGTTGCCCCTGGCGATGCCTGGCCTGCCTTGGCCTCCACTTAAGGCTACAAAGTTTCAATTATAGAAGATAAATAAATCCCAACAGAAATGGCTGCCACCACGGAGTGAGCAGGAGGCTTGGCTCTGCTCCAGGCTACGAAGTTTCAATTGTATAAGATAAATAAATCCCAGATACCAGGGCCTCCGCTTGGGTTGCTGGGGGGCGTGGCCAGCCTGCAAACCACCACAGGCACCTCACCCAGCCCACCCCACTCCCCAAGGGAACCCCCACCCTGATCCGGGACACCCTTCAGGGCAAACCAGCTGGCCCCCACCCATGCACCAGACCTCTATCCTATCTAATAAAAGAGTAATATGTGATTGACCATCACTCCGACACACAAGATGGCTGCCCCCATGTGGACACAAGATGGCCACCACAATATGGCCAATAGGGGAGGGCAGTTGGGAGGGACCAGCCCTGCAAGGGAGGGCAGTTGGGTGTGATCAAGCCTGCAGGGGAGGGCAGTTAGGGGTAACCAGGCCAGCAGAGGAGGGAAGTTGGGGGCAAACAGGCTGGCAGGGGAGCAGTTAGACATCAATCAGGCTGGCAGAGGAGTGGTTAGGGGATGATCAGGCTGGCAGGCTAAAGCGGTTAAGGGCAATCAGGAAGGCAGGCAGGTGAGCAGTTGGGAGCCAGCAGTCCCGGATTGTAAGAGGGATGTCCTAAACGGGCAGTCGGACATCCCTCGAGGGGTCCCAGATTGGAGAGGGTGCAGGCTGGGCTGAGAGACACCCCCCACCACCACCCCATGCATGAATTTTGTGCACCGGGACTCTAGTTTGATCATAAAAAGGAATAAATTACTGCCCAGCCAGCATGGTTCAGTGGTTGAGCTTTAACTTATGAACCAGGAGATCATGGTTCGATTCTGGTGAAGGGCACATGTATGGGTTGTGGGCTCAATTCCCAGTGGTGAATGTGCAGGAGGCATCCAATCAATGATTCTCTCCCATCATTGATGTTTCTATCTCTCCTCTCCCTTCCTCTCTGAAATCAATAAAAATATATCTTTTTAAAAGGAATGAATTAATGATTCTTGCTGCAACATGAGAACCTGGAAAACATTATGCTAAGTGAATTGACCCAGTCACAAAAGACTACATATTTTATGTGTTCATTTATATGAAATGTCCAGAATAGGCAAATCTATAAAGACAGAAAACAAATTAGTGGTTGCCTAGAGCTGAGGGGAGCAATTTAGGGGTAAGCAAGAGGTGACTGCTAATGGATACTGATTTTCTTTTTCAAGTGATGCAAATATTCTAAAATTGATTGAGGTTATAGTAGCAGAACTCTGAATGTGCTAAAAACTATTGAATACACTCCAATTGGGTGAATTGTATGGTATATGAATTATATCTGTGTGTAAAGACACACACAACGGGAGCTATCTGACTGGGTGATAATCTTCTAATTAATAGCTGATTTAAAAATGTTCTGATCCTGAGTTATTTTTGCTTCTTGTTTACTTACCATCCTATCTAATAAGTAGGGAATATGCTAATTGACCCACATGCCATCACAAAGATGGTGGCGCCCACAGCCAATAAGGAGGGAATATGCTAATTGACTGCCATGCCCTCAAAGATGGCAACGCCCACAGCCAAAAGGAGGGAATATGTTAATTGATTGCCACGCCATCAAAGATGGCAGTGTCCACAGCCACAAGATGGTGGCGCCCAGTCCCCTCAGTCCCTCTGGGGCACCTGCCTCTGGAATCCTCAGCCCCCTCAGCCCTCCAGCCACCCAGGGCCACCCCAAGGTACAGGCAAGCCTCAGATGTCAGCTGCCCAGCTGCCCAGGGCCTCCCAAGGCTCAGGTAACCAGGGCCAGCCGAGGCTTGCGCTGCCGGCTGTGGTAGCAGCAGAGGTGTGATGGGGCATCGCCTTCCCCTGATAGCCCGGTCACCTCCCGCCCCTGAGGGCTCTTGGACTGTGAGAGGGGGCAGGCGGGGCTGAGGGCCCCCCACCTCCAGTGCATGAATTTTCATGCACCGGGCTTCTAGTTGTACTATAACTCTTCTTAATTCTGGAACATCTTTAGTATGTTAAAATCCTGAATTTCTACAGAGCATTTGTCATGGAGTCACAGTCATTGCCAACATTAAGTCTCTTAGCAGAAAATGTTTTTTGAAAGCTAACATTTCAAGAGAGGAAGGGCAAAAGAAAAAGTTTAAGTATAGGCTTCCAAAATGTACTCTAGGCATAAACTTTTGCTCCTGGCCTTAAGGTGATAATAAGGAATCAATAATCTTGGTAAGTAATTTAAATCTTTTTACCTCTTCCACATTACATTGTTCAGAGTAGTACACTATGTGTTCTGTAGTGTAGGTACATTATAGTTTCTAAAGGACTTTTATAGACAATTTAAAACTGGGAAATAAGGCCTTCCCCAAACTATACAAAAATGTAATGTAGAATTAACAAACACTTTAAGAGGTAGTTAGTAAATAAATGGCTAAGTAAATGACTTAGGAACACTTAAGTCCAGTCAAGGTGACTGATGTAGTTTCAGTTTAATATGACTTTAGTCACGCAAATCATCCAACTCCACTCCCTCTCCTCACCCTGATACTGGGTTTGCCAGGAAGCTTCTGGAAAGTAATAGTTAAAGGCATGGCATTTGGAGTAAAAAATACCAAGATTTTAATATCAATTTTATTATTTACCACCTGTGTATCCTTGGAAAACCTATTTAAACCCTCTGGACTCAAGTGTGTTTTATTATTGTTTGTTTTGTTTTGTTTGTTTTATTCCTCACCCAAGGACATGTTCTTTTATTTATTTTAGAGAGAGAGGAAAGGAAAGGGGGAGAGAGAGAGAGAGAAACATTGATGTGAGAGTGAAACATCAATCATTGCCTCCCACATGCACTTGGACCAGGATCGAACCCACAGCCTGGGTATGTGCCCTGATTGAGAATTGAACCCGCGACCTTTCAGTATATGGGATGATGCCCCAACCAACTGAGCCACACCAGCTAGGGCTTTATATTAGTTTTTAAAATATTCATAAAAATACCTCATAGTGTTGTGTATAATAAATTAAGTAGTTATCATAAAGGATCTAGCATCATGCCTGGAACTTAGTAAGTAGTAAATATATTAGTACTAGCAATAGCTTTATTAGTGAAGTGAAAGACTATGCTGATTGGCAGCATGATAGCTCATTTTGGGAAAAGATGATTCTTAATGCAAATGAAAAAAATGTGTTCTTAAATATGTACTTATTTTTAGTTTGATTAATTTAGGTCCATTTTTAAGGAGACTGGTTGCACCAAAATAATGACTGCCAACAGCAATAAAGACTCTGGTGACCTAACCAAGCTGGGCAATGTCCTGGGAGCCCCTGAGGGAGCATCCAGCTAGTATCTGAGACAGTAGTTTTTGTCTCTCTCTAACTGCACTAATCTCATACAATCCTTATAGCCCAATAAAATAAATATGACTGCATCCCACATTACAGATAATATAACTGAAGTGTATTGGGCTTAAACGACTGGCCCAAGATAAAAAAGCCTGGAGATGGCAGAACCAGGAGTCTAACCAACACCTGTTATTTTAAAATTTCTGTGTTCATTTCCTTGTACTTAGAATATAGTAATTTTTGTTATCACACAAACTAGAGCCCCAGTGCATGAAATTCATGCACTGGGGAGTGTCCCTCAGCCCAGCCTACACCCTCTCCAATCTGGGACCCCTCTCACAATCCAGGACTGATGGCTCCCACCGCTTGCCTGCCTGCCTGCCTGATTGCCCCAACCACTTCTGCCTGCCAGCCTGATCACCCCCTAACCACTCCCCTGCCAGCGTGATCAATGCCTAACTGCTCCCCTGCCGGACTGATTGCCCCCAACTGCCCTCCCCTGCTGGCCTAATCGCCCTCAACTGTCCTCCCCTGCTGGCCCAGTCACCCCCAACTGCCCTCCCCTGCAGACCTGCCCCCCAACTACCCTCCCCTGCAGGCCTGGTCCTTCCCAACATCCTTCCCCTGCTTCCAAGAAACACCATCCAAAGGATGTAAAGTTCCAGTACGGTGATAAACTTGTCCATGTATTCTAAAACAGCATGGCCCATATCCTGATGGTGATGCAATATTTGCACCCATGGAAGCAAAAGCAAAAGAACTATTTATGGAACAAATATTATCCATGAAATTTTTACCATCAGAATCTTTGTTTATCATTAATCTTTATAAATATGCCAGGCATTCTGGAAAATGTATATCATTTGGACAGACTTTACCTTTGCTACAACATCAAGTAAATTTCTCATTGGATGGTTTTTCATCAGAGAAATTTAGTGATAGGCAAAATTGACATCTAACAGTCATTCTACCACAACTATGTTCGAGAATTGCATCCTCATGTACTCCATTTTTGCTGAGAAGGCAGTTCCTACCAGTATTGGTAGTACTTGTTGATGACTGTTCTTTAGAAATATTCTGTCATCGCCACCGCCTTTCAACTTCAAAGGCATGTTGGTCTTTAGACATTTTCTGTCGATGTGCCGGCTTTTATCGGCTCCAGAGCTACATTTTGCCAATAGTAGCTTTTCAGATACATTCTGTCGCAGGCGCCGCCTTCTTTCAACAGAATTATTCAGTCAAATTGCTTTAAAGTTAGTATTTCTATAGTGAATAATCAGTTATAGTGGTAAGGATCTTAGTCACATAAATCTAGAGCATGAAGGTATCTCTTCACAGATCATTGCCCATAGATATCTGACTGCACATTTTAATCATCTAGGGCACATTTTAAAAATGATGTTTATGCCCATTACAAACCAATAAAATCTGAAACTGGAGGGGTATCCCTGAATATATATTTGAAAAGCTGCCAAGGTAATTCTCAAGTGAAACCTGAGTTGACAACCTCTGATTAGTCCAGCTGCCTCATTTAGCATGATGGCCCCTAACTAGCCTTAGCTACTGCATTAAAGATAATTAAACATATGTATATTTAAATCATTCATGGAAAATCTTGAACTTAAATTTTTACTGACATTATTACCTACTTTGCTTAAATATTGAGTTTACCAAAATATGGTCTTGAGTTTACATAGCTCATTGGGTAACAGAAGAAAAAGCCATTGAAGATTTATTAACTCCTTGCTATAGAGGAAGTATGAACCTGCAAAGGGATATATTAACCATAATGTTTAGGGAATGAGGACAGCTCTGGTTTTGGCTATTGATTTCCATCAGTTTGAAAGGTGGGGCAATTCACTAGCAGTGTGGAAAGGAGCAGCTGCAAAGAGTTGAGCCAGAGGTCAGAATGCAGAAGTTCAATAGACAACCATTTTTAGTTTTGTTTTATATTTTAATCAAAAGTAAATTCCCAGGATGTTGGGCATACATCTATAATAATAAAAACACAACATGCTAATTAGACCAGACAGCCAAATGACCTTCCAGACATCCTTCTGGATGACCTTCTGGATGAAGCTGGAGCTGCTTGTGCCAAGCTCCTCTTGCATGAATTTTGTGCATTGGGCCTCTAGTATTTAAATATAGGAATAACATACCTTCTGATACCAAGTACAAATCATTTTTAACTGATCACTTTGGGGGATTATTTATGCCCCATTTGGAATAGATTAAAAAAGCTTATTTAAAATAGTACTTTGTATTTAGCTTTGAAATTGTATATTTATACTAGTGGCCCGGTGCATGAAATTCATGCATGGGGGGAGAGGTGTCTCTCAGCCCGGCCTGCACCCTCTCCAATCTGGTACCCCTTGAAGGATGTCCTACTGCCGGTTTACAGGGATTGGGCCTAAACTGGCAGTTGGACATCCCTCTCGCAATCCGGGACTGCTGGCTCCTAACCGCTCATCTGCCTGCCTGCCTGATTGCCCCTAACCACTCTGCCTGCTGGCCTGCTTGTCCCCAACTCCCTCCCCCCCCCCGCTAGCCTGATCACCGCCAACTTCCCCCGTGCCAGTGTGCTTGCCCCCAACTGGCCCCCCTGCTGGCCTGCTAGCCCCCACCTGCCCTTCCCACTGGCCTGCTCACCCCCAACTGCCTCCTGCTGGCCTGCTTACCCCAAAATGTTCCCCCCCACTGTCCTGATCACTCCCAACTGCCACCCACTGATGGCCTGTTTTCCCCCACTGGGCCCCCCCACCGGCCTGATCACCCACAACTGCCCTTCCCTCTTGGTCTCTAACCACCTCTACCTCGGCCCCACCACCATGGCTTTGTCCAGAATAACGTCTGGAAGGTCTCCTGGAAGGTCTCCCAGTCTAATTAGCATATTACCCTTTTATTAGTATGTAAAATTAAATTTATATGTTTAGTATTTAACAATTCAACTAAAATAATTTAATAATGTTATAAAACCTGGTACTGGGGAGATTAAGGGAGCTATTCAGTTTGTGCCTCATCATGCTTTGGTCACTTCTTCAAGGTAGTCCTTCCATGTTGAACACAGATAGTTTTATCATTGGGCCTATATCAGAGGTGTTTCTTCAAAATCTCACTTGGATCTACAGGCTGTGTGTTTGAGTTTTAAAGAGCATGACTGTTAGGATGGAAACTGAAGAAAAACTGGACATGGAGAAAGTGGGAGTGTGGAGAGAAAGAGAGAAATTAATAAACAATAAATTAAATGTGAGATCCCTTAATCTCAGAATTTGGAGGGATCTTTAAGTTCACATGATACAATTCTTTATCATGGCAGAAATGCTCTTTACAGCATCCTTGTCAAATGATTGTTTGATCCTTGCTTGAATACCTCTAGTAAGGTGGAACTATTCTTTGTATAATCCACTTAAGGTCTAATTGAGGCCCCTTTTCCATGTCTAAGAAAGTCTAAAAGCGTTTTGGGGGGTCACAGATGGGAAAATAAAGGTGATAAGTGATCAGCTTCCATTCTAGCCAATTAACTGAGCATGTAAAAAGTGAAAATTTTCTCTACATCCCTAGTAAAGAGTCAGCCAACACTAAGAATCAGGCCTAGCTGACTGTAGTTTGACTAGGCTGTCAAGTACAAAGAACACTAATTAATAACAAATTTGCAAATTAGTTTCTAGCACATATGCAATTATCTCTACCCTTCCTATTGGAAAGTTATGTGTGTTTATCTAGTTGTCTACTGGTTCATTGCTTCTTTCATCAGACCTGCCTTATACTTTGTTAATGGAACAGCTAAAAGTGTAAGCAAGTAGTAGTCAAATTCCCACACATTCAATTTTAAAAAGATGACTCAATCTGAAAGTAGTTCCTAAAGAGGATTTCTGAAATGCTTTGAGCAATCAAAAAATAATTTTAGTAGTATATCACATTTGAAGGCAACAATTTTGAAGGAAAAATGCTCTTTTAAATATAAATGCTATAGATATTTTAAAACATTCATGTTACTTTTCAGTCACAGCATGTACATTTCTGTCACTGTCATCCTAAGTTTTCTGATATGAACTTTAAAATCTTGCTTGAGCTTATAAATGTTCACTTTGATGATGCCTACTCAAAAACCCATGCTGAATCAGTCAGAATGGCTGAAAGTGACAGATTTAAAATATGATTACACTTTTAAAAGTAATAATGTTATATAAATGATTTTAGTTGTCCCTAACATATATATAATCATTATTTGCTAAATTATCCTGCCTTATAATGAATAATCCTTGTAATTTAAAAACTAAGTTTCAAAGTAAAATTTATATGATATTTACTGTAATCTTTTAGATTCTTGGCTTCAAATATAAATTTACTCAATAATGATATTTTTTATAAACGGCATGAAAACCACAATTATACTATCAATCATTCATGTTGATTTTGTATTAAAATTATAGGGATCACATTTTATATAATAAAGAGGTAATATGCAAATTTACCATCACTCCAACATACAAGATGGCGACCCCCATGTGGTCAACAATGGCCGCCCCATTTGGACACAAGATGGCCGCCACAAGATGGCCAGCAGGGGAGGGCAGTTGGGAGGGACCAGGCCTGTAAGGGAGGGAGGTAGGGGTGAATGGACTGGCAGAGGAGGGCAGTTATGGGCGACCAGGACTGCAGGGGAGGACAGTTGGGAGGGACCCAGGCCTGCAGGGGAGGGCAGTTGCGGGGGACCAGGCCAGCAGGGGAGGGCAGTTGGGGGCAATCAGGCCAGCAGGGGAGCAGTTAAGCATCAATCAGTCTTGCAGGGGAGTGGTTAGGGGTGATCAGGCTGGCAGTCAGAAGCGGTTAGGGGCAATCAGGCAGGCAGACAGGAGAGCAGCTGGGAGCCAGCACTCCTGGATTGTGAGAAGGATGTCCTAGATTTGAGGGGGTGCAGGGTGAGCTGAGGGACACACATACTCCTCCTGTGCACGAATTTCATACACCTGGCCTCTACTTGGATAATAAAATTATATAGCTTTCAAGTGTACATTTCTAAGACACATGGTCTATATTTTGAATTATGTGGTTATCACCCAAAGTCATATTTCCCTCCATCATCATACATTTGACCACTTTTACCTATAATAACCTCCACCATTCTTTTCTCTGGTAACCATTCTATTTGGTTGTGTTTCAGTTTGGATATGGAAAAGTTATTTGCTTCTGGGGTTATTAAAACACTTGTTCAGGTTTGATTTGTTTTGATGTGAATATTAATGCCTTTTTTCTTGCTTTTATTTGTTTTTTTTTAATTTCTTTATTGATTAAGTTATTACACATGTGTCCTTATACCCCCATTACCCACCATCCTCCCCACTCATGCCCTCACCCCCCTGTTGTCACTGTCCATTGATTAGGCCTATATGCATGAATACAAGTCCTTTGGTTGATCTCTCCCCCTTATCCCCACTCTCCCCTACCTTCCCTCTGAGATTTGAGGGTCTGATTGATATTTCTCTGTCTCTGGATCTGTTTTTGTTCATCAGTTTCTGTTGTTCATTCTATTCCATAAATGAGTGAGATCATGTGATATTTATCTTTCTCTGACTGGCTTATTTCACTTAGCATAATGCTCTCTAGTTACATCCATGCTGTTAAAAATGGAAAGAACTCCTTTTTTACCACAGCATAGTATTCCATTGTGTGGATGTACCACAATTTTTTAATCCACTCATATGCTGATGGGTACTTAGGCTGTTTCCAAATCTTAGCTATGGTGAATTGTGCTGCTATGAACATAGGGGTGCATATATCCATTCTGATTGGTGTTTCTAGGTTCTTGGGATATATTCCTAGGAGTGGGATTACTAGGTCAAATGGGAGTTCCATTTTTGGTTTTTTGAGGAAATTCCATACAGTTCTCCACAGTGGCTGCACGAGTCTGAATTCTCACAAGCAGTGCACCAGGGTTCCCTTTTCTCCGCATCCTCGCCATCACTTGTCATTTGAGGAGTTGTTGATGATAGCCATTTTGACAGGTGTGAGATGGTACCTCATTGTCGTTTTGATTTGCATCTCTCGGATAATTAGTGACTTGGAGCATGTTTTCATATGTCTCTTGGCCTTCCTTCTGTCTTCTTCTGGAAAGTATCTATTTAGGTCCCTTGCACATTTTTTATTGGGTTGTTTATCTTCCTTTTGTTAAGCTGTATGAGTTCCCTGTAAATGTTGGAGATTAAATCCTTATCGGTGATAACATTGGCAAATATGTTCTCCCATGCAGTGGGCTTTCTTGTTGTTTTGTTGATGGTTTCTTTTGCTGTGCAGAAGCTTTTTATTTTGATGTAGTCCCATTTGTTTATTTTCTCTTTAGTTTCCATTGCCCTAGGAGCAGTATCAGTGAAGAAATTGCTTCAGGATTTGTCTGAGATTTTGCTGCCTGTGGATTCCTCTAGTATTTTTATGTTTTCCTGTCTTATGTTTAAGTCCTTTATCCATTTGGAGTTTATTTTTGTATATGGTGTAAGTTGGTGGTCTAGTTTCATTTTTTTGCATGTATCTGTCAAATTTTCCCAACACCATTTATTGAAGAGACTATATTGACTCCATTGTATGTTCATACCTACTTTGTCAAATATTAATTGATCATAGTGGTTTGGGTCAATTTCTGGGTTCTCTATTCTATTTCATTGATCTATATGTCTGTCCTTGTGCCAGTACCAGTCTGTTTTGAGAACAGTGGCTTTGTAATACAGCTTGAAATCTGGTATTGACATCCCACCTACTTTGTTCTTCTTTCTCAGGATGGCTGCAGCTATTCGGGGTCTTTTTTTTTATTCCAGATAAATTTTTGGAGAGTTCTTTCTAGGTCTGTGAAATATGCCATTGGTATTTTAATGGGGAGGGCATTGAATCTATAGATTGCTTTGGGTAGTATGGACATTTTGATGATGTTTATTCTACCAAGCCATGAACATGGTATGTTCTTCCATCTGTTTATGTCTTCCTCTATCTCTTTTTTCACTGTCCTGTAGCTTTCCACATATAGGTCTTTTACATCCTGAGTTAAGTTTATTCCTAGGTATCTTAATTTTTTTTGGTGTGATGGTAAATGGGATTGCTTTTTTTATCTCTCTTTCTGTAATTTCATTATTGGTGTATAAATATGCCTTAGTTTTCTTGGTGATAATTTTGTATCCTCCTACATTGCCAAATTCATTTATTAAGTCTAATAATTTTTTATGGAGTCTTTAGGGTTTTCTATGTACAGTATCATGTCATCTGTGAATAAGGACAGTTTTACATCTTTTCCATTTGGATATCTTTTATTTCTTCTTTTTTTCTGACCGCAAGGGCTAGTACTTCCAATATTATGTCGAACAGGAGTGGTGAGAGTGGGCATCCCTGTCTTGTTCCTGTTCTTAGGGGAAATAGTTTTAGTTTTTGGCCATTGAGTATGATGTTGGCTGTGGGTTTATAATATATGGCTTTTGTTATGTTGAGGTATGATCCTTCTATTCCCACTTTGCTGAGAGTTTTTATCATGAAAGGCTGTTGGGTTTTGTCAAATGCTTTTTCTGTGTCAAGTGATATGATTATGTGATTTTTGTCTCTCAATTTGTTTATGTGATATATCACGTTTATTGATTTGTGGATATTTTACCATCCTTGCATTCCTGGGATAAATCCTACTTCGTCATGGTGTATGATCTTTCTGCTGTACTGCTGGATCTGATTGGTTAGAATTATGTTGAGGATTTTGGCATCTATGTTCATGAGGGATATTGGCCTGTAATTCTCTTTCATTGTGTTGTATTTATCTGGTTTTGATATTAGGGTGATTCTGGCTTCATAGAATGAGCTTGGAAGTGTTCCTTCCTCTTGAATTTTTTGTCATAGTCTTAGGAGGATAGGTTTTAGTTCTTCCTTGAATGTTTGGTAAAACTCCCCTGTAAAGCCGTCTGGCCCCCGGCTTTTGTTTGGTGGAAGCTTTTTGATGACTGCTTCAATATCTTCCATAGTTATCAGCCTATTGAGATTTTTAGAATCTTCCTGATTATGTTTTGGAAGATTGTAGTTTTCTAGGAATATGTCCCTTTCTTCTAGGTTGACCAGTTTGTTGGAGTAGTTCATAGTATTTTTTTTTTTTTTTTACAATTCTTTTTATGTCTTTGGGGTCAGTTGTTACTTCATCTCTTTCATTTCTGATTTTGTTTATTGGGGTCCTCCATCTTTGTTTCTTGTTGAGCCTTGGTAGAGGTTCATCAATCACATTTACCCTTTCAAAGAACCAGCTCATTGTTTTATTGATCTTTTGTATTGTTTGTTTTGTTTTTTGTTGTTGTTGTTTTTGTTGTTGTTGTTGTCTCTATGTCATTTATTTCCACTCTCATCTTTATAATCTTCTTCCTGCTCACTCTGGGCTTTTCTTGTTGCTCTCTTTCTAATTATTCAAGTTGCAGAGTTAGATGATTTATTACCAGTTTTTCTTGTTTTTTGAGGTAGGCCTGTAGAGCTATAAATTTCCTTCTCAGGACTGCTTTAATTGTGTCCCATAGATTTTGGATTGTTGTGTTTTTATTGTCATTAGTTTCTAGGGTGTTTTTGATTTCTTCTTTGATCTTTTTAGTAACCCAATCATTGTTTAATAGCATGCTTTTCAGCTTCCAAGTGTTTGAATTTTTTGGATTGTTTTTCTTGTAGTTTATTTCTGATATTATGACATTGTGGTCTGAGAAAATGCTTAATATGATTTCAATCTTCTTGAATTTGGGTAGATTTTACTTGTGACCAATATGTGGTCTATTTTTGAAAATGTATCATGTGCACTTAAGAAGAACAAATATTCCATTGCTTTGGGGTGAAATGTTCTGAAGATGTCAATTAAGTCCATCTGATCTAGTGAGTCATTTAAGATTGCTGTTTCTTTGCTGATTTTTTGTCTAGAGGATTTATCCAGTGATGTCAGTGCTGTATTATAGTCTGCTACTATAATTGTATTGTTGTCTATCTCTCCCTTGATATCTTCTAGGAGTTTTTTATGTATTTGGGTGCTCCTGTATTTGGTGCATATATGTTTACCAGGGTTATATCCTCTTGTTTTATCGATCACTTTAGTATTATGAAGTGGCCTTCCTTATGTCTTGTCATGACCTTCACTTTGAGATCTATTTTGTCAGATATAAGTATTATTACCCAACTTTTTTCTCATTTCCATTTGTCTGAAATATATTATTCCATCCCTTCACTTTCAGTCTGTGTGAGTCCCTTGTTCTGAGGTGGATTCCTTCTAGACAGCATATATATGGGACATGTTTTTCTTATCCATTCAGCCACTCAATGTCTTTTGATTGGAGCACTTAGTCCATTAATGTTTAATGTTATTATTGAAAGGTACTTGTTTGTAGCCATTTTTATTTTTTGTGCCTGTTTTCTTTCTTAGCTTTTTATTTCTTCTTTTTACACCAGTCCCTTTATCATTTCTTG
This sequence comes from Cnephaeus nilssonii, assembly GCF_951640355.1. Classification (NCBI taxonomy): domain Eukaryota; kingdom Metazoa; phylum Chordata; class Mammalia; order Chiroptera; family Vespertilionidae; genus Cnephaeus; species Cnephaeus nilssonii. The sequence goes on from NC_137071.1 coordinate 32,414,396, forward strand.
CATTGCTGGCTTGGGGGTGATAAACTCCCTTAGCATTTTTTTTTCTGTGAATCTCCTTATTTCCACTTCAATTTTGAATTATAGCCTTGCTGGATAGAGTATTCTTGGATTCAGTCCATTGCTTTGCATCACTTTGTAAATTTCTTTCCATTCTTTTCTGGCCTGATGCGTTTCTGTTGAGAAATCATTTGTAATCTAAAGGGAGATTCCTTATATGTAACTTTGTCTCTCTCTTGGAGCCTTTAAGATTCTCCCTTTGACCTGAACATTTGTCTTTGTAATTTTGATGTGTCTTGGTGTAGGTCTTTTTGGGTTCATCTTGTTCGGGACTCTCTGTGCTGGGTGACTTTTTTCTTCCCCAACATCAGGGAAGTTTTCTGACATTATTTCTTCAAATAGGTTTTCTAACCCTTGTTCCTCTTCCTGTTGTTCTGGCACCCCTATTATTCATATGTTGCTTCGTTTCATAGATCCCTTAGGCTCTCCTCCTGCCTTTTAAGTTTTTTCTCCAATTGCAGTTCAGTTTGGGGGTGTTTTGCTTCCCTGTCTTCTAATTCGCTAATTCGGTCCTCCACTCCTCCTAGTCTACTGTTGAAACTTTCCATTGTGTTTTTTATTGCAGCTATATCAATCTTCATTGCTTCTTGATTCTTACATAAGTTATTGGTTTTTTTTTTCATCTATTTCTTCTTGATTCTTACATTAGTTGTTGATTTTTTCATCCATCCAGTTTATGAACTGTATGACCCTTATTCTGAATTCTTTTTCTGACATATTGCATGCCTCTGTTTCACTTAGCTGCTTTTCTGGTGATCCCTCCTTTTCTTTCCTTTGGGGTTTCTTTGTCTACCTATTTTTGGTCTCACTGACTGATCTACATGTCAAGTTGTGCTGGTGCTGCTCCTTGGGTGGCAGTGGCTATTTGGGCTACAGTTGCTCCTCGGGTCGTCATGGAAGTGACTGCTCCTCAGTTAACTGCGGCTCCTCTGATGGGTGCTGTTTGCAGCAGTGGTGTCTCCTCGGCTGGTGGTGGAGGCTGCTTGCACAGCAGCTGTTCCTTGCACGGGGATGGGCTGATCATGTGGCAGCTGCTCCTTGCATGGGCCAAGTTGCACGTGGCTGCTGCCCCTTGGTCAGGGGCGGGCTGTTCATGTAGCTTCTGCTCCTTGGATAGGGTGGACTGCTCACGTGGTTGCTGGTCCTTGGGCTGGCTGCACACTGCTGCTGTTTCTCAGATGGGGCAGGCTGCTTGTGAGTCTGCCACTTCTTGGACAGGGGCAGGTTGCTTTCAGTGCTGCTGCTCCTCTTACGGGTGCAGGCTGCTCATGCAGCTGCTGCTCCTTGGGCGGGAGTGAGTTGCCCTTGCAGCTGCTTCTTCTTGGATGGGGGTGGGCTGCTCACCCAGCTGCTTCTCATTGGACAGGTACAGGCTGTTTTGTTGTTGCTCTTCGGACCAGTGTGGGCTGCGCAGGACTTCCGTTCCTCAGATGTGGAGGGTCTGCTTGGGCAGCTGCTGCTCCTTGGGCAGGAGTGAGTTGCACGTGTGGCTGCAGCTCCTCGTATGGGGGCAGTCTGCTTATGCAGCTGCTGCTTTTCAGATGGGGGACGGGCTGCTTGTGGGGCTGCTGCTCCTCAGGTGGGAGTGAGCTGCCCGTGTGGCTGCTGCTCCTCAAACAGGGTTGGGCTGCTCACCCAGCTGCTACTCATTGGACAGGTGCAAGCTGCATGTGGCTGCTGCTCCTTGTACCAAGGAGAGTTGCACAGGTGGCTGCTGCTCCTCGGGCAGGAGTGAGTTGCATGTGTGGTTGCTGCTCCTCATACGGGGGTAGTCTGCTCATGTGGCTGCTGCTCCTCAGATGGGAAAGGTGCTGCTTATGTGGCTGCAGCTCCTCAAGCAGGAGTGAGCTGCATGTACGGCTGGTGCTCCTCAGAAGATGGCGGGCTGCTCACCCAGCTTCTGCTCGTCAGACAGGTGCAGGTTGTGTGTGGCTTCTGCTCCTTGGACCAGTGCGGATTGTGCAGGGATTCCGCTACTCAGATGTGGGTGGTCTGCTCAGGTGGCTGCTGCTCCTCGAATGGGGGCAGGTTGCTCATGGTGCTGCTGTTATTCATATGGGGGTGTGCTGCTCACACAACTGCTGTTCCTCAGATGGAGGCAGGTTGCTTGAGCAGCTCATGCCAGATGGCCCCAAAAAAGGCACAGGCAGTGGCTGACTTTGCATCTCCTGGGAGGCCTTAGAACCAGTGTACCTGTGTACAGATTCAGACCATGCCAGATTACAACTCTACCATATCCACAAGCAACACACTCAAGGGGTGGACTTGGTGAGTACAAAAGCCCCACTGAATCAAGACCTGCTCCATAGGGATGTCTCCTGCACAGTAGCTCATCCACTATAGTCGCAGCTGGTCTTCACAGCCAATTGGCCTGGGGGTCATTTCTTCCCAGTGATGCCAACCGCAATCAAAGATCAACTGCAATAAGACAGTGCACACAACCCACACAGAGACGTACCTATAGTGCCAAGATCAGGTGACTGGGAAGGATGAGCCACTGGGCCCTACAGGACACCTACTACACAAGACCACTCTATCAATTCCAGGACACATAGCAGCTCTACCTAATACATAGAAACAAACACAGGGAAGCAGCCAAAATGTGGAGATAAAGAAACAGGTCACAAATGAAAGAACAAAAGAAATCTCTAGAAAAGGAACTAAATGAAATGGAAGCAAGAAAACTACTGCATACAGAGTTCAAAACAACAGTTATAAGGATGCTCAAGGAACTTAGTAAGAGCTTCAAGGATTTTAGTGAGAATGTCAAGAACTTAGTGGAAATTTCAAGGAAATTAGTGAGGACATCAAAGACATGAAAAGGGACCAATCAGAAATAAGGGATACACAAACTGAAATGAAGAGTAATTTGCATGGCAGTAACGGTAGAGTAGAGGACAGCAAGAATCAAATCAGTGATTTGGAATATGATGAAGCAAAAAATATCCAATGAGAAGAGCAAAAAGAAAAAAAAAATTTAAAAATGAAGTATGGAGCCTCTGGGACAACTTCAAGCATACCAACATTCTCATCATGGGAGTGCCAGAAGGAAAAGAGAGAGAGCAAGAAATTGAAACCTATTTGAAAAAGTAATGATGTAACACTTCCCTAACTTGGTAGAGGAAATAGACATAAAAGTCCAGGAAGTTCAGATAATCCCAAACGAGATGAACCCAAAGAGGCCCACACCAAGACACATCATAATTAAAATGCCAAAGGTTAAAGACAGAGAAGCAGCTAGAGAAAAGCAATTAGTTACCTACAAGGAACACCCATATGACTTCCAGCTGATTTTCCAGCAGAAACTTTGCAGGCCACAAGAGAGTGGCAAGAAATATTCAAAGTGATGAAAAGCAAGGACATACAACCAAGATTACTCTACCCAGCAAAGCTATAATTTAGAACTGAAGGTCAGATAAAGATCTTCACAGAAAAAAAACGTTAAGGTGTTCATCACCACCAAGCCTGTATTACAAGATATGGTAAAGGGTCTTCTTTCAGAAGAAGAAAAAAATAAATAAAAAATATGAACAATAAAATGGCAATAAATATATATGTATCAATAATTGAATCTAAAAATAAAAATAAACAAACAAGCCCTAACCGGTTTGGCTCAGTGGATAGAGCGTCAGCCTGCAGACTAAAGGGTCCCAGGTTCAATTCTGGTCAAGGGCATGTACCTTGGTTGTGGGCATATCCCCAGTGGGGGTTGTGTGCAGGAGGCAGCTGATCGATGTTTCTCTCTCATCGATGTTTCTAACTCTCTATCCCTCTCCTTTCCTCTCTGTAAAAAATAAATAAAATATATTTTTAAAAATAAACAAACAAGCATTCTAATTAACAAAATAAACTGATGAATAAAATAGAATCAGAGGCATGGAAACATGAATAGACTGATGAATCTCACAGGTAAGTGGGGAGGTGGATGGGAATAGATTAACCAAATAACTTATATGCATACAGTATATGTATTACCTATGGACACAGACAATAGGGTAGTGAAACTCTGAGGTGGGGTGGGATATGGGTGGAGGGGGGCAATATGGAGAATAAATGGAGGCATATGTAATACTCTCAACAACAAAGATATGATAAAAGTATTTAAGTTAAATTACAGATAAGTTTAGTATTACAGTTAGTGTAATGACTAATATTAGGTTATGTTTAATGTTAGAGTTATGGTTGGGTTTAGAGTTAGATTTAGAATCCGGGTTAGAGTGATAATTGAGTTTATGTTTGTTTGTTTTTGGTAGTTCTCACCCAAGTATATTTTTCCATTGATTATTTTTAGAGTGAGTGGAAGGGAGAGGGAGAGACAGAGAGAAACATCAATATGAGAGAGATAGATTGGTTGCCTCTTGCATGTTCCCTGACCAGTGTCAGTGATAGAGCCTGCAACCGAGATATATGCTCTTGACTGGAATTGAACTTGGACCCATCAGTCCACAGGCTGACACTCTATCCACTGAGCCAAACTGGCTAGGGCGGGATTGAATTTATGATTAGCGTGTTTACATTGGAGATAAAGTTAGGGTTATGGTTTTAATAAGCATTAGCTTTTTGGGTTAGTGTTATATATTTTCTTTTTTATATTAAGTTTATTGGGGTCACATTGGTTAATAAGATGATATAGGTTTCAAGTTGTACTGGCATTTCTTTGCCATTTCATCATATTACTAGTGGTAGAGTAAGGACTTTTCATTCTAGCTTCTGACATCATAAAAATAATAACTTAGGGACTGAAAAGATGGTGACCAGAAAGAAGGTAGGGAGGGAGAGTGTGTGAGAGAGTGAGGGAGCGATAGAGGAGTGTGTGGATGTGGTGTGTGTGTGTGTGTGTGTGTGTGTGTGTGTGTGTGTGAGATAGGGACAGTCAGATCTTGTGTATATTCCAGGGGGCTGCCAAATCAGGCAGTCTTGGATGGTAAAACCCTGCTTCCACTGCAAACAATCCAGGGAGGACACCGCCAGCACAGAAACCACACCATCTTGAAGAACAGAGCTGCTTGAGACTAGGAACCTAGCCTCACCACCACCCAATCTGGTCTCAGACGCAAACCAGGACCCTACAGCCACTCAGGTAAAAGACCTGGGACCACAGCTGCAGACCCAGGGACACCAAGATTCCATGCACCTGGCCGTGGATTTCTGTGAGTCACAGAACCAATCCCCCTCCCTGCCGGCATGCTGTAACAGCATAGTAACTGCTAGACCCTCTCCGCATAGGCAGGCCTCCTGCCCACAGAGGGAGGCTGAATTTGAGCCTAGGTGTACAGACATGGGGAGTTTGTTTCCTGCAGCTCGCACTCCCATGAACAGACCCCACACTCCCACAGGGGGGCTGTGCTGGGTTTGAGCCTGGGTGTACAGACATGAGGAGTTTGTTACCCACATTGCACACTCCCGCGACCAGACCCCAGGCCCACTCAGGGCAGCTGTGCCAACTAACTTTGATTCTGGGTGAAGGCACATGAAATATGTCTCCTGGAGCGCAGGGCAGCTGTGGAACCTGGTCGCCCAAGCAGACCAGGGACCCTCATTCTCCATGCAAGAGGTAGCACTGAGCACCAGTGACTTGACTCTGTTTCTCATCACCTATGCACGGGATCCCTAATTCTGAGTACATGCACACTAAGACCCAGTGACTCCAATACTTGACACATGCACACACAGGGACCTGATTCTCAGTGTGAGGCCACACCAAGTGACAGAGACTCAAATACTCAATTCTCGGTGTGGACACAGGGGGACACTGACTCCTTGCATGCACTAGGGGACTCTGATTTTTGGGACACAATGGCGGGGTCTCTTTTTCAGCATGGCACAGGCAGTGTGCCTGATTCTAGGTGTACACATGAGGCCGCACTGAGCACCAGTGACTCTGATTCTGGGCGAGTGGGGCTCCCACAGACCCACATCTTCCACACGTCTTGGTGTCAGAGCCCTTCAGTGACACTTAGGTGGAACAAAGCTCCAACAGCACATGGCCCAGACCACCACAACTTGGAGATTGGACACTCTGGTGATAGTTAGAATGGGGAGACAATGAAACAATCCCTAGAGGAAAGAAAAAGAGGAATTGCCAAGAAAGGAAATAAGTGAAACTGAGGCATGCAACATAACAGAAAAAGAATTCAGAGTAATGGTTGTACAGATCATAAACCAGATGGATGAGAATATCAACAACTTATGCAAAAACCAGGAAGAAATCAAAAGTGATATAGCTACAATCAAAAACGCCATGGAAGGTTTCAACAGTAGACTAGAAGAAGCAGAGGACCGAATTAGTGAGTTAGAAGATAGGGTAGAGAAAAAAGCCCAATCTGAACAGCAATTGGAGAAAATATTAAAAAGCAGGAGGAGAGCTTAAGGGAGCTTGGGGACAACTCAAAATGAAGTAACATACATATAATAGGGGTGCCAGAAGGACAAGAAGGTTTAGAGAATCTATTTGAAGAAATAATGACAGAAAACTTCCCTGATATGGGGAAGAAAAAGTTACACAAGTACAGAGAGTCCCAAACAACATGAATTCCAAAAGAGCCACACCAGGACACGCCATAATTACAATGGCAAATGTTAACAACAAAGTGAGAATATTAAAGGCTGCAAGAGAGAGACAGAGAGTTACCTACAAAGGATCCCCCATCAGATTATCAAACGATTTCTCAACAGAAACAAGAAGGGAAATCAAGCTAGAAGGGAATGGAAGGAAGTATACAAAGTGATGCAAAGCAAAGGACTGAGTCCAAGAATACCCTATCCAGCAACACTATCAATAAAAATTGAAGGGGAAATCAGGAGCTTCACAGACAAAAAAAAAAAAAAAGGCTAAGGGAATTTATCACTTCCAAGCCAGCAATGCAAGAAATTCTAAAGGGAATGCTGTAAAAAGAAGAAATAGAACGAGAAGAAGGAACACAGGCATAAATTACAGTAATGGCTACAAAAAAGTACCTATCAATAATAACATTAAACGTAAATGGATTAAATGCTCCAATCAAAAGACATCGAGTGACTGAATGGATAAGAAAACATGACCCATATATATGCTGTCTACAGGAGACTCACCTCAGAACAAGGGACTCATACAGATTGAAAGGGAAGGGATGGAAAAATATCTATCAGGCAAATGGAAATGAAAAAAAGCGGGGGTAGCAATACTTATATCTCATAAAATAGATCTCAAAGTGAAGACCATAACAAGAGACAAGTAAGGCCACTTCATAATTCTAAAGAGACCTATACAACAAGAGGATATAACTCTGGTAAACATTTATGCACCCAATGTAGGAGCACCCAAATACATTAAAAAAAAAAACTTCTAGAAGATATCAGGGGTGAGATTGACAGCAACATAGTCATAATAGACTTTAATACCCCATTAACATCACTGGATTAATCCTCTACACACAAAAATTAGCAAGGAAACCTCAATCCTAAACGACTCACTAGATCAGATGGACTTAGTTGACATCTTCAGAACATTCCAAACCAAAACTAAAGAACATACATTCTTCTCAAGTGCACATGGGACATTTTCAAAGATAGACCACATATTGGGATACAGTCAAAGTCTCTCCAAATTCAAGAGGATTGAAATCATATCAAGCATCTTCTCAGATCACAATGGCATAAAATTATAAATCAACTACAGTAAAAACAATCACAAAAATTCAAACACTTGGAGGCGGAATAGCATACTATTAAACAATGAGTGGATTACCAAAGAGACTAAAGAAGAAATAAAAAACATCCTGGAAAAAAACGACAATGAATACACAACAATCCAAAATCTTTGGGACACAGCAAAAGTAATCCTGAAAGGGAAGTTCATAGCATTACAGGCCTACCTCAAAAAAACAAGAAAAACTTGTAATAAACCATCTAACTCTACAAATTGAAGAATTAGAAAGAGAGCAACACGAAAAGCCCAGTGTCAGTAGAACGAAGGAAATAATAAAGATTGGAGCAGAAATAAATGACATAGAGACCAAAAAATACAATACAAAAGATCAATGAAACCAAGAGCTGGTTCTTTGAAAGGATAAACAACATTCATGCACCTCTAGACAGGCTCACCAAGAAGCAAAGAGAGATGACCCAAATAAACAAAATCAGAAATGAAAGAGGTGAAGTAACAACAGACCCCACAGAAATACAAAGGATTGTTAAAAAAATACTATGAGCAACTCTACTCCAACAAACTGGTCAACCTAGAAGAAATGGACATATTCCTAGAAAAATGCGATCTTCTAAAACTCAACCAGGAGGAATAAAAAAATCTGAATAGGCTGAAAACTTGGAGGAAGTTGAAGCAGTAATAAAAAAAACTTCCAACAAACAAAAGCCCTAAACCAGACGGCTTCACAGGGGAGTTTTATCAAACATTCAAAGAAGAAATAAAACATATCTTCCTCAGACTATTACAAAAAATTCAAGAGGAAGGAACAATTCCAAGCTCTTTCTACAAAGTCAGCATGACCCTAATCCCAAAACCAGATAAAGACAATACACAGGAAGAAATTACAGGCCAATATCCCTTATGAACATAGACACCAATATTCTCAACAAAATTCTAGCAAATTGAATCTAGCATTCCATTAGAAAGATAATACACCATGACCAAATGGGATTTATTCCGGGGATGCAAGGATGGTACAATATCTGCAAATCAATAAATGTGATACACCATATAAACAAACTGAGAGATAAAAACCATATAATCATAGCCATTGATGCAGAAAAAGCATTTGACAAAATCTAACACCCTTTCTTGAAAAAAACTCTCAGCAAGGTGGGAATAGAAGGATCATACTTCAACATAATAAAAGCCATATATGAAAAACCCACAGCCAACATCATACTCAATGGCCAAAAACTAAAATCATTTCCCCTAAGAACAGGAACAAGACAGGGATGCCCACTATCACCACTCCTTTTCGACATAGTACTGGAAGTACTAGCCATTGTGATCAGATAAGAAGAAGAACTAAAAGGCATCCAAATTGGGAAAGAAGAAGTAAATTTGTCCTTATTTGCAGATGACATGATATTGTACAGAGAAAACCCCAAAGACGAACTAAAAAAAACTACTAGACTTAATAAATGAATTTAGCAATGTAGCAGGATACAAAATTAACACCCAGAAGTCTATGGCTTTTCTATACACCAATAATGAACTCACAGAAAGAGAAATTTAAAAAGCAATCCCATTTACCATTGCATCAAAAAATTAAGATACCTAGGAATAAACTTAACCAAGGAGATAAAGGACCTGTACTCAGAAAATTTCAGGATGCTGAAAAAAGAGATAGAGGAAGACATGAACAAATGGAAGAATATACCATGTTCATGGATTGGTAGAATCAACATAAAATGTCCATACTACCCAAAGCAATCTATAAATTCAAAACAATCCCCATTAAAATACCAACAGCACACTTAAAAGACCTAGAACAAATTCTCCAAAGATTCATCAGGAAAAAAAAAGGACCCCGAATAGCTGCAGCAATCATGAGAAAGAAGAACAATGTGGGAGGGATCACAATACCAAATATCAAGCTATACTACAAAGCCATTGTTCTCAAAACTGCCTGGTACTGGCACAAGAACAGACATATACACCAGTATAACAGGAAAGAGAACCCAGAAATCGACACAAGCCATTATCTTCAATTACTATTTGACAAAGGAAGCAAGAGCATACAATGTAGTCATGACAGTCTCTTCAATAAATGGTGTTGGGAAAACTGGACAGATACATGCAAAAAAATGAAACTAGATCAACAACTTACACCATACACAAAAATAAACTCAAAATAGAGGACTTAAACGTAAGATGGGAAGACATAAAAATCTTAGAATAAGCCATAGGCACCAAAATACCAGACATTTATCATAGCAATATATTTAATGATACAGCTCCTAGAGCAATGGAAACTAAGGAGAAAATAAACAAATGGGACTATATCAAAATAAAAAGCTTCTGCACAGCAAAAGAAACCATCACAAAAACAACAAGAAAGCCCACTGTATGGGAGAACATATTTGCCAATGTTATCTCTGATAAGGGTTTAATCTCCAACATCTACAGGGAACTCATACAACTTAAAAAAAGGAAGATAAGCAATCCATTAAAAAATGGGCAAAGGACCTAAATAGTCACTTTTCGAAAGAGGATATTCATAAAGCCAAGAGACATATGAAAACATGCTCAGAGTCACTAATCATCTGAGAGATGCAAATCAAAACAACAATGAGGTACCATCTCACACCTGTCAAAATGGCTATCATCAACAAATCAACAAACGACAAATGCTGGAGAGGATGCGGAGGAAAAAGGAGCTCTTCTTCACTGCTGGTGGGAATGCAGACTGATGCAGCCATTGTGGAAAACAGTATGGTGTTTCCTCAAAAATTTAAAAATGGAACTGCCATTTGACCCAGTAATACCACTTCCAGGAATATATCCCAAGAATACAGAAACACCAATCAGAAAGGATATATTCACCCCTATGGTCATAGCAGCACAATTTACAATAGCTAAAATTTGGAAACAGCCTAAGTGCCCATCAGCAGATGAGTGGATTAGAAAACTATGCTACATCTACTCAATGGAATACTACACTGCTATAATAAAGAAGGAATTCTTACCATTTGCAGCAGCATGGATGGAACTGGAGAGCATTGTGCTAAGTGAAATAAGCCAGTCAATGAAAGAAAAATACCACATGATCTCACTCATTTATGAATAATAAAGAACAATATAACCTGATTAACAAAAAGATAGATACAGAGGCAGAGAAGCATCGAACAGACTGTCAAACTACAGCAGGAAGGCTGGGGAGGGTTGGGGGAGGTAAGAGATCAACCGAAGGACTTGTATGCATGCATATAAACATAACCAATAGACGCAAGACACTGGGGTGGGGGTGAGTGAATGTGCCGGGGGGTTGGGAGGCTGGGGGAAGGTCAATGGGGGGAAAAAAGAGACATATGTACTACTATTTGTAATACTTTATTTTTTTAATTTCTTTATTGATTAAGGTATCACATATTTGTCCTCATGCCCCCATTCCCATCCCACACCCCTCCCCACACATGCTCCCACCCCCCTGTTGTCCCCAACCGCTGGTTAGGTGCATATGCTTGCACACAAGTCCTTTGGTTGATCTCTCCCCTTTACCCCCACCCTCCCCTGCCCTCCCTCGGAGGCCCGACAGTTTGATCCGTGCCTCCTTGTTTCTGGGTCTGTTCTTGATCATCAGTCTATGTTGTTCATTATTTCCATTAGATGAGTGAGATCATGTGCTATTAGAAATACACTTATAAGAAGCGAAAATGAGACAAGCAATAATGGTTATGGTGACAGGAAATGAATCAGTCTGTAGTGAGTTTCTTTCTGGGCCATTAGTTCTTTTGAGACCCAATTACAATGTCCACCAGTTCCTTATGTGTACATGTCGGCACTGACATTACAGTTCTGGATGGTGGAGAAATGGTGGTAATGCAGGTCCGACTCTCTCTGGTTTGGTCCTGGGCAACCTGCAGTGATGCACAGCTGCTAACTGCTAGTATGGGAAGACCAAGTCAGCGTCTTCCATCTCTGGACTGCTTCTCTTCTGTCTTCGTGGCTGGAGTAGTCCTGTCGATTCCTCTCTGTTGCTGGAATCCACATGGTCTCGGAGTTGTTTTCTGAAAATATACAAACATATTCTCGACCAAAAGTTAATAAAGGAATATTTTCTATAAATTTGACTTGGGATACTATTTCATTTTTTGCCCAAATGATTTTCCTCTGGCTTGTTTTGACACCTTGTGTGTTTTTCATGGGTGTCACTTTAAACAATAAAATAAAATTAAAAATAATAATAATAACTTTGGTAGAGAGAGTGATTTTTTTAAAAAAAATTTCAAACAAGCATTGAGTTCCTATTTTGTATTAAGTACTCTGCTAAGTCCAATAAGGGATACAAAAATGGAGAAGGCTATCCCTTTCTTGAGAGAATCATAATATAATAAGAAATAAATGACATTTACACAAATATCTATAAGGTCATGATTTAGAGAAATACAAAGAAAGTGCAGAAGATATATTTCTAGTTTGGGTGAGCACGAAAGGGATCAGAGAAAGACATTTAAGTGGGGTTCTGAATAATTAGTAATATCTAATTATCTAAGTGTAGGAGAAAGAGCATTCCAAACTAGGGAAAGTTTGAGACATGTTAGAAATGTGATTAAGTATCCATGAAAGGGATTAATGGCAAATAATTTTGGAAAGATCATTGAAAAACTTATCAATGAGGTTAAGTTGAATAAAATGAAATTATAGTGAACTACAGGCCCAGTGTATAAAATTTGTAGGGTCCCTAGCAACAGCCGGCCTTTCCCTAGCCACCTGCTGCCTCAGCTGCCTGCTGGAGCCTCCCTCCCTTCCCCTGGCCGGCCCTGCCCCCTGGTCAAACTCCCAGACAAACTCCTAGTGGAGGGGACATTTTGCATACTACACTTTTATTATATAGGATAGTTACACCTGTATGTGAATGAGAGTGGAATATATCAATATGGCATCTTTTATCAAGATCATCTCATCTGTAAATATATTATACAGATGCCTTAATGTTTTATTTCTGATCTTTTATGTGACATTTGAGATGTAAGGGGTTTCATTTGGAAATGAATGATAGAAGACCTCAGGAGGATTGCATTAAATTTAGTGCATTATAGCAATCCAGTCAAAGTGATGAGGGTATGGAATGGGAAATTTTTGTAATTGCATCAATTAAAAGGAAAGTCATTATTATGCAGTTATTTTATTTACTTCAAAACTATATTTAGCAATACTGTATTTTGCAAATTGGTGATAAATTTAATAGACTCTATTGAAACTAGGTCAAGAAGGGAAAACTGATCTTATGAATGAATTGCTGGTCATAAAAAAATTCTGCCATTGATGTTCAAGTGGTCCATTTTCCTCCAAGAAAGATGATTTACTTATTTGGCTTTCAGCCCTCATGTCTGAGTCCAAGAATCAACACAGTCCAATAGAAAAAGGGCCAAATGAACAAAGATTTAATAGAGCATTTGGCTTAAGTTTCAGTTTATGAAGAATGTTTTTTTCTGTGTTTGCACAATGAATTGGGACCATAAATTTTAATACCAAGTAAGTAACACCAAGTATACCGAGTTAAATTACATATTTTCCCAAACTGAAAAAATAAAATCACATAAAGTGGAGGAGCTAGTGCAGAAATGTAGCTCGGCTCTTAGAATGGTTGCTTCAGCTATTTAATTGATCAGTAGCAAGCTGATTTTGTTAAGGGGAAAACATTCTGATATAAACACACCTCACATTTAATTTCAGAAGTTTTTGAGTATATAACTAAGTTAACTTATACCTACACAATAAATGATGACTTTGAAATATATGCTGACTGTGACTTGAAATAAAGTTTGAATGGAGGAAAAAATAAACATTATGATTATGTGATTTTTGTCTCTCAATTTGTTTATGTGGTGTATCACATTCATTGATTTGCAGATATTGTACCAGCCTTGCATCCCCGGAATAAATCCCACTTAGTCATGGTGTATGATTTTTCTAATGTAATGCTGGATCTGATTTGCTAGAATTATGTTGAGGATTTAGCATCTATGCTCATGAGGGATATTGGCCTGTAGTTCTCTTTCACTGTGTTGTCTTTATCTGGTTTGGGGATTAGGGTAACACTGGCTTCATAGAAAGAGCTTGTAAGTGTGCCTCCCTCTTGAATTTTTTGGAATACTATGAGGAGGATAGGTTTTAGTTCTTCTTTGAATGCTTGGTAGAACTCCCCTGTAAAGCCGTCCAGACCAGGGTTTTTGTTTGCTGGAAGATTTTTGAACGATGTTTCAATTTCTTTGGTTGTTATCGGCCTATTCAGGTTTTTTTATTCTTTCTGATTGAGTTTTGGAAGATTGTATATTTCTAAGAATATGTCCATTTTGTCTGCGTTGTCTAGTTTGTTGGAGTAGAGTTGTTCATAGTATATATATATATATATTTTACAATTCTTTGTATGTCTGTGGGGTCAGTTGTTGCTTCATCTCTTTCATTTCTGGTTTTATTTATTGGGGTTCTCTCTCTTTGTTTCTTGGTGAGCCTGGGTAGAGGTTCATCAATAATATTTACCCTTTCAAAGAACCAGCTCTTGGTTTTATTGATCTTTTGTATTGGGGTTTTTTGTTTGTTTGTTTGTTTTTTTGTTTTTTGTTTTGTTTGGTTTGGTCTCTATGTCATTTATTTCCACTATGGTCTTTATTATTTCCTTCCTTCTACTTACTCTGGGCTTTTCTTGTTGATATCTTTCTAATTCTTTAAGTTGCAGGGTTAGATAATTTATTTCCATTTTTTCTTGTTTTTTGAGGTAGGCCTGAACTTCCCTCTCAGGACTGCTTTCCTTGTGTCCCATAGATTTTGGTTTGTTGCGTTTTTATTGTCATTTGTTACCAGGATGCTTTTTATTTCTTCTTTGATCTTTTCGGTAACCCAATCATTGTTTAATAGCATGTTATTTAGTTTGCAAGTGCTTTTTTTCCATTGTTTTTATTGTAGTTGATTTCTAATTTTATGTTGTTGTGATCTGAGAAGATGCTTGATATGATTTCTATCTTCTTGAATTTGAAGAGACTTTGCCTGTGTCACAATATGTGGTCTATCTTTGAAAATGTCCCATGTGCACTTGAGAAGAATGTATAATCTGTTGCTTTGGGATGAAATGTTCTGAAGATGTCAATTATTTCCATCTGATCTAGTAGGTCATTTAGCATTGCTGTTTCTTTTCTAGCTTTTTGTTTACAGGATTTATCCAGTGGTGTCAATGGGTTATTAAGGTCTCCTACTATGATTGTATTGCTGTCGATCTCTCCCTTGATATCTTCCAGAAGTTTTTCTTTTTTTTATGTATTTGGGTGCATAAATGTTTACCAGAGTTAAATCCTCTTGTTGAACCGATCCCTTTAGTATTATGAAGTGACCCTCCTTATCTCTTGTTATGGCCTCACTTTGTGGTCTAATTTGTCAGATATAAGTATTGCTACCCCAGCTTTGTTTTCATTTCCAATGGGCTGAAAAAATTTTTACCATCCTTCACTATTAGTTTGAGTGAGTCCTTTGTTCTGAGGTAGGGCTCTTGTAGACAGCATATGGGTATATGAGGCAGCCAATTAATGTTTCTCTCATCTGTGTTTCTCCCTCTCCCTCTTCTCTCTCTCAATCAATAAAAACATATTGATTCTTTTCCTGCTCCCCCATTGTTATTTGAGTAGTGCCTGTGGCCTCAGACATCTTGAAAAATTTAAAAACTGATTTCTTTCTTTCAATAGCATATTTGTAGGTGGGAAATATAGACAAAAAATACCCTTATTTTATGAGCCAAAAATAATGGCACATAGGCAATTTTTTAAATAGCCAAACTTCCTAAATAAAATATGTAATAGTTGCTATACACACCTCCAGATCACCATCAAGCTGTCTGCATTTCCTTAAACACTGACATAACACCTGGATGAAATTAATTTATACCATCCAAGTAAAAATGTGCTATAATTATAGAGCATTGACCAACCCTGCCATATCTTTGTGTGACAACTCCAAAGATAATGGTACTGCACACTTTCCACTAAAATCTTTGGAAAATATTTTCTGCCAAACCAAACCAAATAAAAATAACAGAAGTTTAGAGGAAAATACAAAATAAGATTTGGAGGACTAGATATTATTTCATCAATATTTTTATTGAGTGAATACGAATTTACAGAAAAATATTTGAAAGCATAGCAATTTCCAACTAAGGTATGTTAATCTCCTCTTAAGTCATACCTTGCACTGTAAAACCTCAAATCCGGCTCAATTTTGTAATTATAACCCAACATCTCATTAATTTCAACCAAAGCACGGATGATTTTGTTCCCACTGTGTAGATTTTTATTCATTATAACATAGGCTGCTAAACTCATTGCATCACACATTTGGAACAAAAATTATCTACAGCTACCTATGGTATGTGATTGTGTGAGTGTGTGTATAAATTATATAATATTTTATCCTTTTTTGGCTCAAGAAAATTTTCTTTTTAATCACAGAAAGCTACCTGCTGATGGGCTCTAGTAAGAAAAAAATTTCCAAAGGAGTTTAGGTCATCATTTTTCCCATTAGGAAGGAAGGAATGTAGGGGGAAGGGAGAGAGAGAAAAATAGATAGATAGATGATGATAGATAGATGATAGATAGATGATAGATAGATAGGTATATAGATAGATGATAGATAGATAGATAGATAGATAGATAGATAGATAGATAGATAACCAACTGCTATTGCTATCCAATGAGTCATAAATCTCTGGAAGCCTGAAGAATAAAAGCCATAAAATTACAGTGGGAACAAAGGCATAGATGAGGCTCTGAAACATTATTGCATTTTTTAAAAATTTCTGATTCCTGACTTAACTAGAGTATCACCTGGATCAGAAACAGTGAAACTAAACTGAAGGTAAGGCAAATTATGACTTTTCCTTAATGATCAACAAGAATCATTCAAGCCACTTTATGCATCAAATTTCTTAGATTCTGATGTGCCCAAGAATTACATCCTGTTTCCTGTTCTTCAATCTGTATGACTTTATGTACATGGATGGGACATGCTTATAACAGAAACTATATTTAGAATATAAGTAATGTTTAGGTCTTAATGCTACACAAATCCTACAAATAGAAAATGATTTTTGGACAATATTTTTTTCATTCTTATAATTCAATGAGGGAGAAAACCCACATTAACAATTGTGACCCATATACAGATCTACTGTAAAATAAAATATCTTAAAATTTAAAAGTGCATTATATACATATAATTTTAGTAGAAAGAAGACTAGTATATGAATTTTAGATTCAAGTATAGAATATTTGTGTACCTCTTAATGCTGAATCAGTTAATATTTTTCTCGAACAGTTCTTATCTGTCCAGATGAGAATTTTCCACTTCAAGTACAACTAAATTATACTTTAAGACTCATCAATTTCTAGCTCTGCTTTCTCTTCCTACCATAATGATATGGCATGATAGGCAATGTCAGTGAATATTTTCAAGATATAAACATAAACATCATTTCCAATATCTGTCTGTTATTTACACATACTTCCATCCCACCAATACAAAATATTATATGAAAAGGGAAAAATAAAAGATCTGAAACAATATTTCTTTATATTCACAACCTGCTGTTTGTTCTTAGAGTTGTATGTGTGTGAGTGTATGTACAGTCAGGAATAGCTTGGTTTTCAGGTTTGATGAAGATTATAAGAAGGGGCTAGAGTTAGAAATAAAGCTGATCATCAAGATATGACAGGCCCTGTCAGTTTCTGCTTTTTCTAGTTTCTGCTCTCTATAGGAACAAAATAACTTCAAATTTCTGGCATAACTCTGTCTGATATATGAATAACCTATTATCAACAACAGGTAGACCTAGTTCAGTTAGTCTCAGCTCTACAACTGGTGGTCCTAGACCAAATCCTGGGTTCACAAAAGTTGTCCAAAATGCTATTCTTCTCCTAAACCTGTATTATAATTTTCCAGCCCTTCTGATTCAGCTTCTGCCTTATCTTCCTGCATATATTTATTGGAGTTCTTTTGTTACAAGCAATACAGACTATATCTGGCTACTTGGGCAAAGTGAAATTAATTAGAAATATATTATTGTTTATAGAAATTACTGAAATCTTAGAGAATTAGATTTAGAAATTGGCAAGAATCCAGGAAGCTCTTGGAGGGCTAGGAAGTTGCAACAATAGAAATAGGAATGTTCTTATAGCAAAAATGTATGTACTGGGCTCTCTATTAGAATAGAGTAGATTCAAACTTGTTTCAATTTTTTGTGATTGCCTTCAGGTTTCAGATTCCAGGAAGTTAGTGTTCTGTTGGCCTTATTATCATCACTTGTTCATCCCCTGATTAGTGAAGAAGTGAGGCATGATTATGGACCCACCAGACTATGCAATGAAGAGGTGATTCCTCATAATAAAATTAAGGTACTAATTGGGAAAGGAAAATTAATACTGGGAAGCCCAACCCAACAAACGTCTGTGATGCTGAATGTTTTCCAGCTTCCCCATTGTTATTTGACTAGTGCCCTTGGCCTTGAACACATTGAACACCTAGTTCGTGAATTTATTTTCTTTTAAAAAGATAGAACTTACTCTCTGTACCCTGAGTTGTTGCCTGGAAATCTTCTCCAACCTTCACAGATGACAAAACACCCAAAGGTCTCATGCTCAAACAAAGGTATTATCTCTGTCCTAAAACTATTGCTACTAACCACCACCTATCAGATCATATTCAAATCAAGCTAATTTGCTGTACAACTTAGAAAGTGTTATTTCAAATTTAAGCCACACATATTTAGGGCCTACTATTAGAATAAGAGCCTGGTCCTGGTCATCTTTAGTTTACTCCCTCATGCAAAAAGTAGCTATTGAGGGCTCAGCATACCACACAGGTTAAGCAACCCAAGTATAACAGGCAGTAGAATACAGACCCAGCCCTTTAAACTCTGTGAAGTTCAATTTGGAAGTAGTATCTAATAATAAGACAATAGACAATAGCAAACTGATTTTTGACAAGCCATAATTGTAAGTTACAATGTTTCTCAAAGTCTGATATGCTGAGTGCTTGCATCAGACTCATTGTTAAACATTAAAAGTCCTGGACTTTTCCCCAAACAAAATCTGAGACCATAGAATCTAGTAATATGTAATTCTCATAAATATCATAAGTCATTTCTATGCACACTGAAGTTTGAGAATGGTGGACATGAGGATATCTGCTATAAGACAATGGCAACTCCAAATAAGCCAGAAGAGCAGAGATAAAAGTGGTCAAGGAGGCTAATACTCAGAAGTCTAGCTTGACCATCAGCAAGTTAGTACAGACATAGTTACTGTCCTCAAGTTCAGGAAGGAGAACTCCATGTAAGTAGGGGTAATGGATAGAATCAAAACAAAACTCCAGTCCTAGCAGGCCTGGAGTAGAAGGCAGAGTATCAAGGTAGGGACTCAGGCTCATAAAACAATGTGGAAAACATGATTATCAGAATTAGAAAGTAAGATGGGGACAGCATGTCAGGAACAAACATTAGGAGTATTTATCCATAGGATTATAATTTCATGGTCAAAAAGGGCTACACGAGTAACTTGATGGTGAGTAATATCATTAGGAAAGAGATTGTTATAGCCTTACATTCTAAAGTCAGTAATTCCAGGCTAAGTCTGCAAGTGGGAACAAGTGGTCCCAGCTTTAGCAATAGAAGGACTAAATGTTTTTTAATCAAGCAGGATCTACTAATATGGAATCACAAAATGCTAAATGTGGTAAATTTCCTTCCTGCAGCAATTATTTATTATGGATTTGTTAGAAATTCAATTTTCTACTTTCACAATGAGGGATAATGAATAGGTTTTCTCACTGTAAATAATAGGCATAAAGAAACAGCAAAAGAAAAACAAATAAATGAAAGTAAATTGCAGCACATGGAAAAAGGAGAAAAATAAATAAAAAATAATGGAAAGAAAATAAGATAAAGCGGGAGAAATTAGGGGAAAAGGAACAAGTAGGGGAAGAAACAGAATTATGTGTAGCAGACCTCTGCAAGCCTCTTGTAAGAGGCATTAAAACAAGACCACTGAACTACTCAACACCAAAAAGAAAACCCACAAATAATCCAATTAAAAGATGTGAAAAGGGAAGGAGCTGCTATATGGGTCTGTTGACCTCCAAATTGG
Organism: Cnephaeus nilssonii; assembly: GCF_951640355.1. Taxonomy (NCBI): domain Eukaryota; kingdom Metazoa; phylum Chordata; class Mammalia; order Chiroptera; family Vespertilionidae; genus Cnephaeus; species Cnephaeus nilssonii. The sequence goes on from NC_137071.1 coordinate 32,434,268, forward strand.
GGCAGGGGCTCTGGCCCAGCAGCCAAAAAAGTTACTGCTAAGGGTTCCCTGGAGAGACCTTGAGGGAGAGTGGAAGAGAGGGAAAGACAGAGGAACATCAATGTGAGCAAAACACATTGATTGGTTGCCTCCTGCAAGAGCCCTGACCAGGGCCCAGTCCAGGGAGGAGCCTGCAACCAAAGATTAAAATAGTAAAGAAGGTTTCCTGGCCTTAAAAATGGTTGTTGTTGTTGTTGTTGTTGTTGTTGTTGTTGTTGTTTAATAAATGGATGGAGAAAATGGCAGCCCAATAGGCAGCAGTGTCATGCACCTCCTCCTAGGGCTAGGCCAGAAAAGCAACTAAATTAGAGAACATCCACCCTGAATTAACAAATTAGACACAGCTGAGGAGATGATTTTCAATAAGGAAGGGCAGAGGACACCTTGAGAATGCCACTTGGCAGCCATAACCCACATAGAACCACTACTGTGCCCCGGCAGTGAGTGGCACATCACTTCCTGGCAGAGTCCCAGACGTCTGCAGGGAACACTCACCACGAGAATGAGCTCCCACACCAGGCATTCTCATCAGCCTGCTTGGACCCAGCATCCTAGGATCTGGCTCCAAGACACCCATGAGTGCAAACCAGGGGGAATATTGTGCTCCATCCCCACTCCAGACCCCAGAATTCTGCTGCTAGCCTGACCCAGAGCCACCAAACACCCACTCCACCCAAGGCCCGGGACATGCGTGACCTACTGCCAGGGTGACCCGGAGCAGGCCAGAGCACACCCCACTCTGGGCCACAGGGGAGCATGAACTGTGCAACCAAAGGCAAACAGCACCTGCTCCACCCTGGCCCCCTGGACCACCTTACTGGGGTGACCCAGAGCAACCCACACCCACTTCACCCAGGCCTGGGAGGAGTGACCCAGAGTGACCCAGTGCACACCTCACTCAGGCAGGGCCACAGGGGATCTCTGACTGTGTTAACCCACGCCCACTCTAACCTGGCCCCTGGGACAGTCCTGCCAGAGCCATCCGGAGAAACCCAGCATGCACCTCACTCTCGGAGACAGGAGAGCACAGACTGAGTGACCCAGGGCAACCCATCCCCACTCCATACTGAAGAGGGGCAAACTGGAGCAACCCAGCACAAGTCTCACCTGGGCTACAAGAAAGCAAGGACTGTGAAATCCAGAAAAACCCGTGCCCAGGGTCTTGCTGCCAGGGAAACCTAGAGTAACCCAGCACATGCCCCACTCAGTCCACAGGGTAGCTCCAACACTGTGACACAGAAAAACCCACAGCCACTTCTCCCCAGGCCCTGGGACAGTCATGCAGGGGCTACTCAGAGCAACCTAGCACACACCTCACTTTGGGCCACAGAAGAGCACTGCTGGGGAAACCTGGAGCAAGCCAGTCTGCCCAGCCAGGGGTCAAAGGACCACGCTGCAAGTGTGCTGCCAGAGGAATCTAGGGTGCCAACCTGGCACAGGTGCTGGGGCCACAAAGCAAATTATATGACAGAGGGCTCTGGGTCCTCACAAGGCGTAGCATACCAGAGGAACTGTGCACGTGGTCCCACCACCCTGAGCATCTGAAGCAGACAACTGAGGGACCAGATCCATGGGAGAAGGGGATACATCTCATAAAAGAGATAATAAAGGCATGAGCCTCAAGGCAAACCCAACTTCTGGACCAACAATTTTCTGACCATTGCCCTAATAGGGTCTTCAACTGCTCAACCCCCAAGGTGGGTGCCCAGGGACAGAAAAAGACAGCAACAATGGGGAGACAAAGAAACAATCCCCCAAGGAAAGAAAAGGAGGAATCACCAGAAAAGAAACTAAATGAAAAGGAGGCATGCAATGTTTCAGAAAAAGAACTCAGAGTAAGGGTCCTACAGTTCATAAACCAGATGGATGAGAAAAACAACAACTTATGTAAGAATGAGGAGGAAATAAAAAATGATATAGCTACAATAAAAAACACTATGGAAGGTTTCAACAGTAGACTAGAAGAAGCGGAGGACTGAATTAGTGAGTTAGAAGATAGGTCAGAAAACAAACCCAATCTGGAGAGACCACACCATCTTGAAGGGGAGAGCAGCTGTGATCAGAAGCCCAGCCTTACCTTCAAATGGGGAGACCTCAGATACCTCCCAGGACCTTACAGCCACATTTCCCAGGGACCATCTGCCTCAGCTGCGAACCCATGAACACTGAGATGCCAGGCTCCCGGGCCGCAGGCATCTAAAAAGTTTGTCCAGGGGGAGACAAAGTGGCACCAAAAACGCGGACGGGCCCTGCGCCTTCTCACAGAACAGAAAGAAGGAACAGCTGAATCGAATAACAATCCAATTGGTGGATTAAACACAGTTGGTGAGGCAATCCTTGGACGGAAAGGTCAGAGATCTCTGGAGAGAGGTGAGATCTGGGATACAGGCTGGAGGGAGAAACACATGCATTGGAGACTAGAGCCTCAGAGGGAAACTGCGCCCCACCGAATCCACAGCCCTTGGGGTCAGTGTAGCCCTTGAATGTGGAAGGGGGTCCATAGGGCTGCTGGCAGAAGGGGACACTAGATATAAGCCCACAGCCATGGGAAACTGTGACCACAAAGGCAGCCTGAAGTTCTATACTGGCCATGCAGTGCCAGGGGAAAAAGACGCAAGTCAGCATGACTCCTTTGTCTTTTTTTTTTTTTTTTTTTACCTCCTTGCTTTTGATTGCTAAGTCTAGTACATAGGATCTTGCAATTAAAACACTCACCGAGACTTCAGGGGAAAGTTGTTTTTGTGGAAACTGAGGATCAGAATAAAGAGAAATGAGCAGGAAACCAGCTCTGGATCAGTCCTTGCCTCCAACCCAGTATTAAGTGATACAGGGAGGAAGAGTCTAAACACTGGGTAGAGGGGCCATTTAGTCCCAGAAATTAATACAGAAACACCACCACCCAGTGGTTGTGTCAGAAATTGACTCCTGTGTAAATACAGCTGAAGGCAGGCAGAGAAACAAAGTGAGCAGAGAGATCCCGCCTGCTTGAAAACAAGGTTGTGGCTTATGACACAGAGGAGTGGTGGATCACAGGGAACTTCAACACTGTTCTAACTGACAGGAAACAGATGTGCCAGGCAGAACAGTAGAGAAAGTGAACGACCTTCACTATTTCACTTTTTTATTTTTTATCTTTTACTTAAGAAATGAAATTTAGTTTCTCACTTGATTTTACTTTTTTAATTATATTATTATTATTATTATTATTATTATTACTACTACTACTACTTTACCTTTTTAAAGTTTTATTTTATTTTTCTTTATTTTATTTTACTTTGGGATTAGTGTTCTAAATTCTATTTTTCTTTTGGCCCTGTTTCTCTTACCCTGTTCCTGCTTTAGTTTTTCTCTAGCCTTTCTTTTTACTCCCTCTTAAAAATTGATCTTACTCATATTCTAATTTCCTCTCCCCTGTTCCAAGTCCAGGCACACTTCCCTCTTTTCGTTCTTCACTAGCAATTTTTTCCCTTTTGTTTCCCTTTTTATTTATTTCTGTCTTGTTACTGTTGTTTGTTTGATTGTTTGTTAGTTTGTTTGTTTTTCATTATATTTTCATTCTTTTTTCTACTTCTGTTTTTCCTCGCCTTTCTTGTTCTCTTCTTTTACTAATAGCTTAATTAATTCCAATCACAAACTCAGGCCTATCTACTCTCTATTATCTTTTTTCAATAATAGATGAATACATAGATAGATTAAAGAAAGGGGAAATTTTTTATATAAATATATAAATGTTATTATATTTTACTTATTTTAATTTTTTTCTTTATTGATTAAGGTATTACATATGTTTACTTATACCTCCATTGCCCTCCAACCCCCCAACTCATGCACTCACCCCCCTGGTGTCTGTGTCCATTATATTAGGTTTATACAAGTCCTTTGATTGATCTCTCCCCCTTACCAACACCCTCCCCTTTCTTCCCTCTAGGTTTGACGGTCTGATCAATGTTTCTCTGACTCTGGATCTGTTTTTATTCATCAGTTTATGCTGTTCATTATAGTCCACAAATGAATGAGATCATGTGATACTTGTCTTTCTCTGACTGGCTTATTTTTCTTAGCATAATGCTCTCCAGTTCAATCCATGCTGTTGCAAATGGTAAGAATTCATTTCTTACAGCAGTGTAGTATTCCATTGTGAAGATGTACCACAGTTTTTTAATCACTCATCTGCAGATGGGCAATTAGGCTGTTTCCAAATCTTAGCTATGGTAAATTGTGCTGCTATGAACATGTGGGTGCATATGTCTTTTCTGATTGATGTTTCTAGGTTCTTGGGATATATTCCTAGAAGTGGGATCACTGGGTCAAATGGGAGTTCCATTTTTAGTTTTTTGAGGTAACTCCATACTGTTCTCCACAGTGGCTGCACCAGTCTGTATTCCCACCAGCAGTGCAAGAGGGTTCATTTTTCTCCCTATCTTCGCCAGCACTTGTCATTTGTTGATTTGTTGATAATACGCATTCTGACAGGTGTGAGATGGTACCTCATTGTTGTTTTGATTTGCATCTTTTGGATGACTAGTGACTTTGAGCATATTTGCATATGTCCCATGTTCGTCCATAGGTCTTCTTTTGAAAAGTATTTAGGTCCGTTGCCCATTTTTTGACTGGGTTGTTCATCTTCCTTTTGAAAAGTTGTATGAGTTCCCTGAAAATGTTGAAGATTAAACCCTTATCGGTGATAATATTGGCAAATATGTTGTCTCATGCAGAGGGCTTTCTTGTTGTTTTGTTGATGGTTTCTTTTGCTGTACAAAAGCTTTTTATTTTGATATAGTCCCATTTGTTTATTTTCTCTTTAGTTTCCTTTGCCCTAGGAGCTGTATCAGTGAAGAAATTGCTTTGGCATATGTCTAAGATTTTGCTGCCTGTGGATTCCTCTAATATTTTTAAGGTTTCCGTCTTGTGTTTAAGTCCTTTATCCATTTTTAGTTTATTTTTGTATATGGTGTAAGTTGATCAGCAAGTTTTATTTTTTTGCATGTATCAGTCCAATTTTGCGAACACCATTTATTGAAGAGACTGTCTTGAATCTACTGTAGGTTCTTGCCTCCTTTGTCAAATATTAATTGAGCATAGTGGTTTGGGTCGATTCCTGGGTTCTCTATCCTATTCCATTGATCTATATGTCTGTTCTGGTGCCAGTACCAGGCAGTTTTGAGAACAGTGACTTTGTAATACAGCTAAATATCTGGTATTGAAATCCCTCCTACTTTGTTCTTCTTTCTCAGGATTGCTGCAGCTATTCAGGGTCTTTTTTATTTCAGATGAATTTTTGGAGAGTTTATTCTAGGTCAGTGAAATATTCCATTGGTATTTTAATGCATTGAATCTATAGATTGCTTTGGGTAGTATGGACATTTTAATGATGTTGATTATACCAATCCATGAACATGGTATGTTCTTCCATCTGTTTATGTCTTTCTCTATCTCTCTTTTCAGTGTCCTGTAGTTTTCTGAGTACAGGTCTTTTACCTCCTTAGTTAAGTTTATTTCTAGGTATCTTAATTTTTTTGGTGCGATGGTAAATGGCATTGTTTTTTTAGTCTCTCTTTCTGTAAGTTCACTATTGGTGTATAGAAATACCATAGATTTCTGGGTGTTAATTTTTTACCTGCTACAATGCCAAATTTATTTATTAAGTTGAATAATTTTTTGATGTAGTCTTTAGGGTTTTCTATGTACAGTATCATGTCATCTGTGAATAATAACAGTTTTACTTCTTCTTTTCCAATTTGGATACCGTTTATTTCTTCCTCTTTTCTAATTTATATGGCTAACACTTCCAGAACAATGTGAAACAGGAGTGGAGAAAGTGGAAATCACTGTCTCATTCCTGTTATTAGGTGAAATGGTTTACGTTTTGCCCATTGAGTATGATGTTGGCTGTAAGTTTGTTATATAAGGCTTTTATTATGTTGATGTATGATCCCTCTATTCCCATTTTGCTAAGGTTTTTTTTTATCAAGAAAGGGTGTTGGAATTTGTCAAGTGCTTTTTCTGCATCAATTGATATGACTATCTGATTTTTATCTCTCAATTTGTTTATGTGCTGTATCACGTTTATTGATTTGCGTATATTGTACCATCTTTGCATTCTGGAATAAATCCTACTTGGTCATGGTGTATGATCTTTCCGTTGTAATGCTAGATCTGAGTTGCTAGATTTTCTTAAGGATTTTGGCATCTATCTTCATGAGAGATATTGGCCTATAATTCTCTTTCATTGTGTTGTCTTTATTTGGTTTTGGTATTAGGGTAATGCTGGCTTCATAGAATGAGCTTGGAAGTGCTCCTTCCTCTTGAATTTTTGGGAATAGTCTGAGGAAAATAGGTTTTAGTTCTTCCTTGAATGTTTGGTATAACTCCCCAGTGAAGCCATCTGGCCCCAGGTTTTTGTTTGCTGGAAGCTTTTTGATGACTGCTTCAATTTCTTCCATAGTTATTGGCCTATTGAGATGTTTAGATTCATCCTGATTGAGTTCTGGAAGGTTGTATTTTTCTAGGAATATGTCCATTTCCTCCAGGTTGTCCAGTTTGTTGGAATAGAGTAGTTCCTCGTATTTTTTAACAGTCCTTTGTATTACGGTGGGTTCTGTTATTATTTCTCCTCTTTCATTTCTGATTTTGTTTATTTGGGTCCTCTCTCTTTGCTTCTTGGTGAGCCTGGCTAGAGGTTTGTCAATCTTGTTTATCCTTTTAAAGAACCAGCTCTTGCTTTTGTTGATCTTTTGTATTGTGTTTTTTTGTTTTTTTGTTTTTGGTCTCTATGCCATTTATCTCTGCTCTGATCTTTATTATTTCTTCCTTCTGCTCACTCTGAGCTTTTCTTGTTGCTCTCTTTCTAATTCTTTAAATTGTAGAGTTAGATGATTTATTACCATTTTTTCTTGTGTGTGTGTGTTTTTTTGTTTTTTGTTTTTTGTTTTTTTTGTATTTCTGAGGTAGGCCTGTAGTGCTATAAACTTCCCTCTCAGGACTGCTTTCATTGTGTCCCATAGATTTTGGATTGTTGTGTTTTCATTTTAATTCATTTCCAGGATGTTTTTAATTTCTTCTTTGATCTCTTTGGCAACACAATCATTTTTTAATAGCATGGTATTCAGCTTCCAAGTGTTTGAAATTTTTTTATTTTTTTTATTATAGTTTATTTCTAATATTTTGCCATTGTGGTCTGAGATGATGCTTGATATGATTTCAGTCTTCTTGAATTTGGAGAGACTTTGACTGTGACCAATATGTGATCTACCTTTGAAAAGGTCCCACGTGCCGAAATCGGTGTGGCTCAGTGGATAGAGCGTCGGCCTGCGGACTCAAGGGTCCCAGGTTCGATTCCGGTCAAGGGCATGTACCTTGGTTGCGGGCACATCCCCAGTAGGGGGTGTGCAAGAGGCAGCTGATCGATGTTTCTCTCTCATCGATGTTTCTAACTCTCTATCCCTCTCTCTTCCTCTCTGTAAAAAATCAATAAAATATATTTTTTTAAAAAAGTGAAAAGGTCCCACGTGCATGTGAGAAGAACATATATTCCATGGCGTTGGTGTGAAACGTTCTGAAGATGTCAGTTAAGTCCATCTGATCTAGTGAGTCATTTAGGATTGCTGTTTTCTTGCTGATTTTTTGTCTAGAGGATTTATCCAGTGATGTCAGTGGGGTATTAATGTCGCTACTCTGATTGTATTGTTGTCGATCACTCCCTTGATATCTTCCAGGAGTTTTTTTATGTATTTGGGAGCTCCTGCATTGGGTGCACATATGTTTATCATGGTTATATCCTCTTGTTTTATCAATCCCTTTAGTATTATGAAGTGGCCTTCCTTATGTCTTGTTATGGCCTTTACTTTGAGGTCTATTTTGTCAGATATAAGTATTGCTACCCCAGCTTTTTTTATTATTATTATTTCCATTTGCTTGATAGATATTTTTCCATCCCTTCACTTTCAGTATGTGTGAGTCCCTTGTTCTGAGGTGGGTCTCTTATTGACAGCATATATATGGGGTATGCTTTTTTATCCATTCAGCCACTCAATGTCTTTTGATTGGAACAGTTAGTCCATTTATGTTTAAAGTTATTATTGATAGGTACTTGTTTATAGCCATTTTTATCTTTTGTGCCTGTGTTCCTTCTTCCCATTTATTTCTTATTTTACACCAGACCCTTTGGCATTTCTTGCATTGCTGGCTTAGTAGTGATAAACGCCCTTAGCCTTTTATTTTTTCTGTGAATTCCTTATTTCCTCTTCAGTATTCTGGGATTCAGTATTCTTGGATTCAGTATTCTTGGATTCAGTCCCTTGCTTTGCATCACTTTGTAAATTTCCTGCTATTCTTTTCTTGCTTCATGTGTTTCTGTTGAGAAATCATTTGATAATCTAATGCAGTGGTTCTCAACCTTTCTAATGTCACGACCCTTTTAATACAGTTCCTCATGTGGTGACCCCCAACCATAAAATTATTTTCGTTGCTACTTCATAACTGTAATTTTGCTACTGTTATGAATCGTAATGTAAATATCTGTGTTTTCCGATGGTCTTAAGTGACCCTGCTAGCAGTTCTCAACCTGTGGGTTGCGACCCTCAGGTTGAGAACCACTGCTGTAGAGCCTAAGACCATCAAAAATCACAGATATTTACATTACAATTCATTAACAGTAGCAAAATTACAGTTATGAAGTAGCAACGAAAATAATTTTATGGTTGGGGGTCACCACAACATGAGAAACTATATTAAAGGGTCGCGGCATTAAAAAGTTGAGAACCACTGATCTAATGGGAGATCCCTGGTACACAACTTTCTGTCTTGCTCTCTTGCAGCCTTTAAGATTCTCTCTTTGTCCTGAACATTTGCTATCATAATTAACATATGTCTTCGTGGTGGGTCTTTTGGAGTTTATCTTGTTTGGGACTCTCTGTGCTTGTGTGACTTTTTTTCTTCCCCACATCAGGGAAGTTTTCTGACATTATTTCTTCAAATAGGTTTTCTAACCCTTGTTCCTCTTCCTATTGTTCTGCCACCCCTATTATTCATATGTTGCTTCGTTTCATGTTGTCCCATAGATCCCATAGGCTCTCCTCCTGCCTTTTAATTTGTTTCTCCAATTGCACTTCAGTTTGGCTGTGTTTTGCTTCCCTGTCTTCTAATTTGGTAATTCGGTCCTCTGCTTCTGCTAGTCTACTGTTGAAACTTTCCATGGTGTTTTTTATTGCAGCTATATCACTCTTTATTTCTTCTTGATTCTTACATAAGTTGTTGATTTTTTTCATCCATCCAGTTTCTGAACTGTATGACCCTTAGTATGAATTCTTTTTCTGACATATTGGATGCCTCTATTTCACTTAGCTGCTTTTCTGGCGATTCCTCCTTTTCTTTCCTTTGGGGGTTTCTTTGCCTACCCATTTTTGCTCTCACTGAAGGATCTAGGTGTCAAGTCATGTAGGGGTTGCTCCTTGGGTGGCAGTGGCTCATCAGGTGGTGGCTGCTCCTCTGGTGGTCGAGGCAGTGGCTTCTCTCAGTTGGTGGTGGCTCATGTGGTGGGCGCTGTTTGTAGCAGTGTGGCTTCTCTGGCTGGTAGAGGCAGGCTGCTCATGCAGCTGCTACTCCTCAGGCGGGGGCAGGCTGCTCACGAGGCTGCTGCTCCTTGGATAGGGGTGAGTTGTACGTGAGGCAGCTGCTCCTCAAATAGAGTGGCTGCTCACACAGCTGCTGCTCCTTGAAAGGGGGCGAGCTGGTTGCAGGACTGCTGCTCCTTGGATTGGGGTGGGATGCTTGTGAGGCTGCTGCTCCTCGGATGGGGGGGCTGCTCGCATGGCTGCTGCTCTTCAGACAGAGGTGGGATACTCACATGGCTACTACTCCTAGGATGGGGGTGGGCTGCTTGTGGCTACTGTTCCTTGGATAGGGGCTGGCTGTTGCGGGATTCCTATTCTTGGACATGGGTGGGCTGCTTGTGCAGCTGCTACTCCTTGGGCAGTGGCAGGCTGCTCCTTGGTCAAGGGCGGGCTGCTTGTGAGGCTGCTGCTCCTTGGACAGCGGGGAGCTGCACATGAAGCTGCTGCTCCTTGGATGGGGGGATGCTTGCACAACTGCTGCTCCTTGGACAGGGGTGGGCTGTTTGCAAGGCTGCAGCTCCTCAGATGGGGGTGGGCCACACACAAGGCTGCTGCTCCTTGGACAAGGTGTGGGCAGCTCGCACAGCTGCTGCTCCTTGCATGGGGGCAGGTCATGTGAGGCTGCTGCTCCTCAGCCTTGGGTGGGCTGTATGCAGGGCTTCTGCCCCTAGGACAGAAGTAGGCTGCTCACATGGCTGCTGCTTGCGTGGTTGCAGTGCCCTGGGCTAAAGTGTTGGGCTGGTCAGAGAGGAGCACACTTCGGAACTAACAGCAGCCCTCACCCAGGGTGGCTGGAGTCTTATTGAATGTGGGACCACAGCTGAGGGAGAAGGTCCCTGGTGGGGGTGGCTGTAGAGTCCTGGGTGTTATCTGAGGGCACCCTGGGTGGAGGTGAGGCTGGGCTCCTAGTCACAGCAGCTCTCCCCTCAAAAAAGTTGAGGTCTCAGTGGAAGAGCCAGCCACTCCAGGACTGTTTGCAATGATAGCAGAGGCTACCTGGTTAGGCAAGCCGGTTAATGTGCCCCCAAAGGGCCTGTGGGATTGAACTGTGCCTCACTCACACACACACACCCCACACAACCACACACTCCTCTTTTGCTCCCTCAGTCACTCACGCTCTCTCCCTCACTGCAACCTTATTCCTGCCTCTATAGTTGGTTCCAGAGTGTTATTGAACCATTCATGGATGGAGTCTCCTCTCTGAGTGGAGTCTCATCTTTGGGTGGCTCACTCTCTAGCACATTGGCCAAACAGGATAAAATTCACCTCAACAAGATGTGACACAAAGGGAACAAAACATGAATGTACTCATGACACCGATAACCCCAATATAAGTGACCACCTGAGAGAAGAGAATTAGGGGAGAGAAAATAGAGCACAAATGATATCAAAGAGGAAAAAAATGGTATGAGAGAAAAGAAAAAGAAGAAAAAGGAATAAAAATGAAAAAAATATATATATGGGGAGAAAACACCAGAGAACAGACAAACCAAAACATACAAAGACCAAATACCCAGTAAAGAAGTTGGGGCAGAATCTTATATACAGAAAGTAAAGTTAAAAATTGGATGAGAATGTGGATTAGAGGCTGGGAAGATGGCGGCTGGCAGGACGGAGTGGAGAGAGAGGAAGTGAGTGAGTGAGGGTATAAAGGGAGAGTGTGTGGTTGTGCGTGGGGTGTGTGAGAGTGAGTGAGGGAAAGTTAAATCTCACAGGAGCAGCAGGGGCTGGCAGAAAGCCTCTCCTTGACAAAGAGAGACTACCACTGGTGCGGGCGCTCCCAGGATGGCGGGACCCTGGCACAGAGGGAGCCCACGCCATCTTGAGCGGAGAACGGCCTTAGGTAGAAACTCATAAACACCAACAACAAGACAGGCCTTGGAGCTGCCCCGTGACCCAGCGCCCACACCAGCCAATATCCTGCTACCCCAGCTTCAGACTAGCGGAACCTGGGACCTCCACCTCAAAAGACACAGCTTTCCGCAGCTCTGCTGACATCTAGACACCGCAGTTGTGCCTCTCAAGCTCGCAGGCCTACATCAAGAGAACCCAAATAGCTCGAGTAGGAGCTACACTAGATTAACAAACCCAGAAAAACTGAGATTAATCCAGTAGCACCATCCCCAAAAGAACCTGGGCAGCAAAGCAACTGGATCTACAATTAAAACATTACAGGAAAACATGGGGATACAAAAAGGAAATCCCCAAAGGAAAGAAAAAGAAGAATCACCAGAAAGGGAGTTAAATGAACTTGAGGCTAGCAGCCTAACAGAGAAAGAATTCAGAGTATTCGTTATAAGGATGTTTAAGCGGATGGATGACAAATACACACAACTCAATGAGAACTATAAGGAGCTGAATGAAAATGTCACCAACATGAAAAGAAACCAAGAGGAGATGAAGAATGACATAGCTGCAATAAAGAACACAATGGAAGGCCTAAAGAGTAGAGTAGAAGAGGCTGAGGACTGCATCAGCGAATTAGAAGACAAGGTAGGAAAAAACACACAAACTCAGCAGCAACTGGAAAGAAGACTTAAAAAGCAAGAGAAGGGCCTAAGGGAGCTATGTGACTACACAAAACGAAACAACATTCGAATAATAGGAATAAAAGAAGGAGAGGAAGAGAAACAAGGAATAGAAAACCTGTTTGAAGAAATAATGACAGAAAACTTTCCTGATATTGGCAAGAAAAAAAACTATCCAAGTCCAAGAAGTACACAGAGTCCGAAACAAATTTAACCCCAAAAGACCGACACCAAGACACATCGTAATTAAATTGACGAACACCAACGACAAAGCAAGAATCTTAAAGGCTGCCAGAGAGAGACAGAAAGTAACATATAAGGGATCTCCTATTAGAATATCAACTGATTTCTCAACAGAAACACACCAGGCCAGAAGGGAATGGAATGAAATATACGAAGTGATGCAAAACAAGGGACTGAATCCAAGAATACTATACACAGCAAGGCTATCATTCAAAATTGAAGGTGGAATCAGAAGCTTCAAAGATAAAAAAGGGCTAAGAGAGTTTATCACTACCAAGCCAGCAATGCAAGAAATGGTAAAGGGACTGCTGTAAAAAGAAGAAAGAGAAAGGCAAGAAGAAAAACAAACACTAAGAAAAAATATGACAACAAACAGGTACTTATCAATAATAACATTAAATGTAAATGGATTAAATGCACCAATCAAAAGACATAGGGTAGCTGAATGGAAAAGAAAACATGACCCATATATTTGCTGTCTACAAGAGACCCACCTTTGAGCAAAGGATTCACACAGACTGAGAGTGAAGGGATGGAAAAACATTTTTCAGGCAAATGGAAATGAGAAAAAAGCTGGGGTTGCGATACTTATGTCAGATAAAATAGACCTCAAAGTAAAGGCAATAATAAGAGATAAGGAAGGCCACTACATAATACTAAAGGGAGCAATCCAACAAGAAGATATAACTCTGGTAAACGTTTATGCACCCAATGCAGGAGCGCCCAAATACATAAAAAATATCCTGGAAGATATCAAGGGAGAGATCAACATCAATACAATCATAGTAGGGGACTTTAATACACCACTGACATCAATGGATAAATACTCTGGACAAAAAATCAGTAAAGAAACAGCAATTCTAAATGACACACTAGATCAGATGGACCTAATTGACATCTTCAGAGTGTTTCACGCCAAAGCTATGGAATATACGTTCTTCTCAAGTGCACATGGGACATTCTCAAAAATAGACCACATATTGGGTAACAAGCAAAGTCTCCCCAAATTCAAAAAGATTAAAATCATATCAAGCATTTTCTCAGACCACAATGGCATAATATTAGAAATAAACTACAATAAAAACACTCCAAAAAATTCAAACACTTGGAAACTGAATAGCATGCTACTAAACAATGATTGAGTTATCAATGAGATCAAAGAAGAAATTAAAAACATCCTGGAGACTAAGGACAATAAAAACACAACATTGAAAATCCTATGGGACACAATGAAAGCAGTCCTGAGAGGAAAGTATATAGCTCTACAGGCCTACCTCAAAAAAACAAGAAAAAATGGTAATAGATGATCTAACTCAACAACTCAAAGAATTAGAAAGGGAGCAACAAGAAAAGCCCACAGTGAGCAGAAGAAAGGAAATAATAAAGATCAGAGCAGAAATGAATGACATAGAGACCAAAAAAACAATACACAAAATCAACAAAACCAAGAGCTGGTTCTTTGAAAGGATAAACAAGATTGATGAACCTCTAGCCAGGCTCACCAAGAAGCAAAGAGAGAGGACCCAAATAAACAAAATCAGAAATTAAAGAGGTGAAATAACAACAGACCCCACAGAAATACAAAGGATTGTCAAAAAATACTATGAACAACTCTATTCCAACAAACTAGACAACCTGGAGGAAATGGACACATTCCTAGAAAAACACAATCTTCCAAAACTTACTCAGGAAGAGACTAAAAATCTCAATTGGCTGATAACTATGGGAGAAATTGAAGCAGTCATCAAAAAGCGTCCAGCAAACAAAAGCCCAGGGCCAGATGGCTTCACAGGGGAGTTTTACAAAACATTCAAGGAAGAGCTAAAACCTATCCTCCTCAGACTATTCCAGAAAATTCAAGAAGAAGGAACACTTCCAAGCTCCTTCTATGAAGCCAGCATCACCCTAATACCAAAATCAGATAAAGATAACACAATGAAAGAGAATTACAGACCAATATCACTCATGAACATAGATGCCAAAATCCTCAACAAAATTCTAGCAAATCAATCCAGCAGTCCATCAGAAAGATCATACACCACGACCAAGTAGGATTTATCCCTGGGATGCAAGGATGGTACAATATTCGCAAATCAATAAACGTGATACATCACATAAACAAATTAAGAGATAAAAACCATATAGTCATATCAATTGATGCAGAAAAAGCATTTGACAAAATCCAACACACTTTCTTGATAAAAACTCTCAGCAAGCTGGGAATAGAAGGATCATACCTCAACATAATAAAAGCCATATATGACAAACCCACAGCCAACATCATACTCAATGGGCAAAAATTAAAACCATTTCCCCTAAGAACAGGAACAAGACAGGGATGCCCACTCTCACCACTCCTGTTCAACATAGTGTTGGAAATACTAGCCATTGCAATCAGACAAGAAGAAGAAATAAAAGGCATCCAAATTGGAAAAGAAGAAGTAAAACTCTCCTTATTTGCAGATGACTTGATACTGTACATAGAAAACCCTAAAGACTCCATCAAAAAATTTCTAGAGTTAATAAATGAATTCGGCAGAGTAGCAGGATACAAAATAAATTCTAAGAAATCTATGGCATTTCTATACACCAATAATGAACTTACAGAAAGAGAGACTAAAAAAGCAATCCCATTTACCATCACGCCAAAAAAATTAAGATACCTAGGAAAAACTTAACTAAGGAGGTAAAAGACCTATATGTGGAAAACTATACAACACTGAAAAAAGAGATAGAGGAAGACATAAACAGATGGAAGAACATACCATGTTCATGTATTGGTAGAATCAACAGCATCAAAATGTCCATACTACCCAAAGAAATCTATAATTTCAATGCACTTCCCATTAAAATACCAATGGCATACTTCACAGACCTAGAACGAACTTTCCAAAAGTTCATCTGGAATAAAAAAAAGACCCCGAATAGCTACAGCAATCCTGAAAAAGAAGAACAAAGTAGGAGGGATCTCAATACAATATTTTAAGCTATATTACAAAGTCACTGTTCTCAAAACTGCCTGGTATTGGCACAAGAATAGACATATAGATCAATGGAATAGAATAGAGAACCCAGAAATCGATCCAAATCACTATGCTCAAGTAATATTTGACAAAGGAGGCATGAACATACAATGGAGTCAAGACAGTCTCTTCAATAAATGGTGTTGGGAAAATTGGACAGATACATGCAAAAAAATGAAACTAGACCACCAACTTACACCATACACAAAAATAAACTCAAAATGGATCAAGGACTTAAACATAAGACAGGAAACCATAAAAATACTAGAGGAATCTACAGGCAGAAAAATCTCTGACATATGCCAAAAGAACTTCTTCGCTGATACTGCTCCTAAGGCAATGGAAGCTAAAGAGAAAATAAACAAGTGGGACTACATCAAAATAAAAAGCTTTTGCACAGCAACGGAAACCATCAATAAAACAACAAGAAAGCCCAGTACATGGGAGAACATATTTGCCAATGATGTCAACGATAAGGGTGTAATCTCCAACATTTACAGGGAACTCATGCAGCTTAACAAAAAGAAGATAAACAACCCAATCAAAAAATGGGCAACTGATCTAAATAGACACTTTTCGAAAGAAGACAGAGGAAGGCCAAGAGACATATGAAAACCTGCTCTAAATAACTAATCATTAGAAAGATGCAAATCAAAACAACAATGCGGTACCATCTCACACCTGTCAGAATGGCCATTATCAACAAGTCAACAAATGACAAGTGCTGGAGAGGATGTGGAGAAAAAGGAACCCTCGTGCACTGCTGGCGGGAATGCAGACTGGTGCAGCCACTGTGGAGAACAGTATGGAGTTTCCTTAAAAAACTAAAAATAGAACTCCCATTTGACCCAGTGATCCCACTTCTAGGAATATATCCCAAGAAACTGGAAACATCAATCAGAAAGGATACATGCACCCGTATGTTTATAGCAGCACAATTTACCATACCTAAGATTTGGAAACAGCCTAAGTGCCCATCAGCAGATGAGTGGATTAAAAAACTGTGGTACATCTACACAATGGAATACTATGCCGCGGTAAAAAAGGAGCTCTTACCATTTGCAACAATATGGATGGAGATGGAGAACATTATGCTTAGTGAAATAAGCCAGGCAGAGAAAGATAAATATCACATGATCTCACTCATTGGTGGAATATAATGAACAACATAAACTGATAGGAAAAAATAGATCCAGAAACAGAGAAACATCAAACAGAATGTCAAACCTCAGGGAAGAAATTGTGAGGTAACCAGAAACCCAAGAATGCCTGAGAAAGCCTTTCTAGCCATGCTAGCAATCATCTAATGTACAGTAAATTTACCTGGGACAAGAGGGTAAGTATTTTGGTCTTATGCTCCTGACTCTTCATGGGTAAGACCCCTTACGTGGGCTGATCCCCTGACTAATGTAGTTACCAATAATACCAAACACCTTGGTCATCCAGGAGGCCCATGGGTGGGGCAAGAAAGTATAAAAATACAGGGGTCTCCACCCAGCTTCCCTTTTGTATGACACAAAATCAAAACAATGCCCCTTTTTGTGTACAATTAAAGAGAGGTTTCTGGCTTGTGTGGACACCAAAGAAAGGGTGTCACTACTATCACTACTTGCCCCCAGTAGAGGTGCAGAAAATGTAACTAAGACCTTGTCTATATAAAAAGAAATGAACAGCCAGTTTGAAAGGGAATTGCCATGGACTAGAACAAAGAATATCCTTACATGATATTATTCTACACTGTCATTAAAATTTTTCCCATATTTGGATCACCCTCAGTACTTACAATAGTTCCTCGCACCGTTGGGGATAAAAAAAAAAAATCATCTGTTTGGTGCTTGGAGACAAACTTAACACATCTCTTGATACTTTAGAATTACAACAACACAATATACAATTATCCCAAGCAAACTTACTAATTCTTTGAATGTCTGGCAGCAAGTTAAAATGGACATGTAAGGATTTAATCCTTTTCATTGTGTAGAGGGCCTCCTGGGAAGGCACCTGAGCATTCTATATTGGTCCCTCTTACCCTCTAGGCCAAGAGAGACCCTCTTCTCACAATTCAATTGCTCACAGCTGTTGCATGAGCTCTCTGTTCATGTCGATGTTGAAGTCTCGTGATGACTGGTGCCATGGATCTGTCTCTCACCCAGTGGGGCAAACTGAGCCCTCCCTGGATAAGAAACCCGGGTTCCACAAGATATGTGATCAGTGCTGGGGCCCCGCCAACAGGCAAGGGGATCCCAAGGCAAGTGCTGGGCATGGAGGCCACGGGGGCATAGGCTACCAAGGAGACAAAACTGAACCTCACATCACCCTGCTTGGCCCCGGAGGATGGCTGGTTAGCCAGAGACGGGTAAGATTCCTCAAGGAAGGAACAACCTAAGACAGGCACAGTCGCAGAGGGGCCATCTGGAGAGAATTTGGAGATCAACAGAGGTGGGGCACAGACCCTCACCCCCGCCCCAACATTGCAGGGGCCTGAACCCTATTCCCTTCTGAGGGAGGTCTCCTGCCCCCATGGCTGCTTCGTGCTTCCCATGCCCAGCCCAGATCAGGACCCAGGTGACAGACAGAGACTTGGCCGACAAAAGCTGCCCTCTTACTCCAACAAGAATTGTTTGAGTTGTCTTATACCCATGATGTGGGGAAGTGGGTTTATGATATCTAAATCCAGCCTACCACCAGGAATGCTCAGGACCTACTCAAGAAGGCAAATAATCTCTTCCACTAATATTTACAGGTTAAAATAAGATTGTTGTTAGAGTAATAAATTTAAGTTTTCAGGCAAATTTAAATTGGCTAGTTGAAACAAGCGAATATTCTAGAAAAATTAATTGTACTGGACAAAAAGGTGTTCCTAAAGTGTTAACTAAAATTCTTATTGGTACTTCATCTCATGAAATTGTGCACCATTAATGAACCTAAAACAGTAATATTATAGAGCAAAAAATTAAAATGTAAAAGCCATCAAGACTACATTATAAAATTTTCAAAAGCCTCCTAACATTTAAATCAAAAAAGGAGGGTATAGTAGAAGAATATCATGTAAGGAAAAATAACCTGTAAGTAAATTACATCTAGAAAATTAATACTTTAGAAAATTAATTGTAAGGCTAAAAGCAAGACACCCATGAAAAACACACAAGGTGTCAAAACAAGCCAGAGGAAAATCATTTGGGCAAAAAATGAAATAGGATCCTAAGTCAAATTTATAGAAAATATTCCTTTATTAACTTTTGGTCAAGAATATGTTTGTATATTTTCAGAAAACAACTCTGAGACCATGTGGAATCCAGCAACAGAGAGGAATCGACAGGACTACTCCAGCCACGAAGACAGAAGAGAAGCAGTCCAGAGATGGAAGACTCTGACGTGGTCTTCCCATACTAGCAGTTAGCAGCTGTGCATCACTGCAGGTTGCCCAGGACCAAACCAGAGAGCGTCGGACCTGCATTACCACCATTTGTCCACCATCCAGAACTGTAATGTCAGTGCTGACATGTACACATAAGGAACTGTTGGACATTGTAATTGGGTCTCAAAAGAACTGTTGGCCCAGAAAGAAATTTACTACAGACTGATTCATTTCCTGTCACCATAACCATTATTGCTTGTCTCATTTTCGGTTCTTATAAGTGTATTTCTAATAGCACATGATCTCACTAATCTAGTGGAAATAATAAACAACATAGACTGATGAACAAGAACAGACCCAGAAACAAGGAGGCACGGATCAGACTGTCGGGCCTCAGAGGGAGGGAAGGGGAGGGTGGGGGTAAAGAAGAGAGATCAACCAAAGGACTTGTGTGCAAGCATATGCGCCTAACCAACGGTTGGGGACAACAGGGGGGTGAGGGCATGTGTGGGGAGTGGTGTGGGATGGGAATGGGGGCATGAGTACAAATATGTGATACCTTAATCAATAAAGAAATTAAAAATAAATTAATTAATTAATTTCAAAAAATTGGATGAATATAGGGAGGACATCAGTTCAGTATAGAGGAGGTACAAAGAGAATGAGTGCATAAGAAGAAAGAGAAAAAGAAGAAAAACATAATAATAATAAATTTTTTAAAAATTGATTTTAAAAATAGGATAAAAATAAAATAAATTAGAATGATAAAAATAATGCAAAAAGAAATAGAAAATAAAGAAACAAATGAAAAAAGGAAAATAAAGAAAAAAGAGATAACAAAATAATAATAAAATAAAATAAAAATGAAAAAGTGACGTGTTCTTATGGCTGTTGTAAGATCCCACTATTCTGTACTGTCTGCGGCTTCTCAGTTTCCTGTTGCTGGGACTAAGGCCTCTCTTTAAGCCAGTCCCTGTGGACTCTCAGGGACTATTCAGATTTTTTTTTGTATCCTTTATGCCACTCAAGGAGTAGTCTGGGTGTGGCTGTATTGGTTGCCTGGAGACTGCGTGGAGGGGCTATCTCTATAGGAGAAAATGGCTACGTAGGTCCTGCACGTCAGGTATGAGTCAGTGCCAGACTCACAGCCACCTCTTCCAGACCCTCTCCTCACCCCAGCCTCTCCCCAGACTCCACAAGTCCACACATGTACCTGCACCTCAGCCACCAGTGAGTGACTGTATTTTAAAGGTCCTATGAACTACCGTATTTCCGGCGTATAAGACGACTGGGCATATAAGATTTTCCTGGGTTAAAAAGTCATCTTATATGCCAGAAAATACGGGAGTCCAATATATCTAATCCATTATATCTAATCCCATCAATATAGTCCAATATACCGTATTTTCCGCGTATAAAACGACTTTTTAACCCAGGAAAATCTTATACGCCCAGTAGTCTTATACGCCGGAAAGTATGGTAGGTTCAACAAAGACCCAAAAGAGGGGAAAGAGCTGTGCCACTGTGAGCTCCTCTCCTCTGAGCATGGAGAAACCTGGGCAGCCATTCAGATTGCCCCCTCTGGGCTCAGTCTCTAGTGACTGTGGACCCAGATCTAGAATCCCCTGGCACTATCAGTCCTGCAGACCTCCTTTCCAGAGTCAGATTCTATGCCTGTCCCAAGGGACATGGCCTTGGTGCATGCAGTTCCCCTCTGACCCTCTGGGATCGGAGGTCTCATAGTTCTCTCCAGCCCAGATCCCTGATTTTACCATTCTCCAGGTGTCTCTGCCCTTCCTGGCTGGGAATTGTCTCAACAGGTGTGTCTACTTCGCCAATTCGGGGTGGATGTTATTCGATTTAGTTGTGCATTCTATCTGCTCTGTTTTAAGGCTCGGGACATGTCCGTCTATTCCGCTGACACTTTGTCCTAAATTTTCTTTTGCATATATATAGAATATATATATATATATATATATATATATATATATATATATATATATATATATTCTCTTTTATTTGTATTTTGTTTTTTACTTTTCTTTTTATACAGTCATTCTCTTCCTACCTCCTCTATAATGAATTGTGGCCATTTCCTCATTCATTCAATTCCTTGACCTTACCTCCTGGAAATAAGCTGTGCCTTGTTATATTCAGCTGGGTGTTCATTGTTTGGGTGTTTGCTGTTTGCATTTTTTGGATTAGTTTTTTGTTGTTTGCATTCACCTCAGGGTGCTTGTTGTTTGCGCTTTTTGCATTAGCTGTCGGTTTTTTGGAGTTTTATTCCCATATACATATATTTCCCCCCTTATTTATTCTTCAATTTCTTTTCTAACATTTTTTTCCTTTTCTCAATATCATTTTTGCAATCTTTTCTCTCCCCTAACTCTATTTTTTCTGGTGATCACCTTTGTTTGGGGTTATTGGTATTGTGAATACATTTGTGTTTGGTGACCTATGCATTGTGACTTGTTGTGTTGTATTTTGTGCCTTTAAGCCAATGCAGGAGAGAGCTACATAACCAGACAACCTGAGAGGAGTGAACATGGGAGACAAAGAAACAGCCCCCATATGAAAGAAAAGGAGGAATCACCAGAAAAGGAAGTAAACAAAATGGAGGCAAGCAATATGTCAGAGAAAAAATTCAGAAAAATGGTCATAAGGTGGCTGAAAAGAATGGAAGACAAATTCAATAATATGTGTAAGACTAAGAGGAAATGAAGAAGAACCAAGAAGAAATGTAAAGTGACATCGCTGCAATAAAGAACACAATAGAAAGCATCAACAGTAGACTAGAAGAAATGGAGGACTGCATCAGTGAGCTAGAAGACAAGGTAGGAAAAAATACCCAAGCAGAGCATCAACTGGAAAAAACACACATAAAAAAAAGGAGGACAGCCTAAGGGAACTTTGGGACAACATGAAATGCAACAACATCTGCATAATAGGGGTGCCAGAAGGAGAGAAAAAATGAGTATGGAATAGAAAACCATTTTGAAGAAATAATGACAGAAAACTTCCCTGTTATTGGGAAGAAGAAAAAACTCATACAAGTCCAAGAAGCACACAGAGTCCCAAACAACATGAACCCCAAAAGACCAACACCAAGGCACATTATAATTGAATTAGCAAACACCAATGACAAAGTAAGAATCTTAAAGGCTGCCAGAGAGAGACAGAAAGTTACCTACAGGGGATCTCCCATCAGACTATTGACTGATTTTTCAACAGAAACACATCAAGCCAGAAGGGAATGGAATGAAATATACAAAGTCATGAAAAGCAAAAGTCTGAATCCAAGAATACTGTACACAGCAAGGTTATCAATCAAAGTTGATGGTGAAATCAGGAGATTCACAGACAAAAAAGGACTGAGGGAGTTTATTCCCACCAAACCAGCAATGCAAGAAATGCTAAAGGGACTGCTGTAAAAAGAAGAAATAGGAAGGGAATAAAGAACACAGGCATAAAGAATAAAAATAGCAACAAACAAGTACCTACCCTAATATATAAAAAGCCAAGGGCAGTCACGACCGAAACAACTGGACAGACAACCGAAGAGTTGGCTGTGTGGGGCAACCAGGGTGGCAGGGGGTTAGTAAGGGACAACCAAATGACTGAACAGCAGGTTGTGTGGGGTGACAAGGCTGGCAGGGGGGCCATTGTGGGTGACCAGGCCAGTGGGGGGTGACAAGGCTGGCAGGGGGCCATTGTGGGTGACCAGGCCAGTGGGGGGCAGTTGGGGGTGAAAAGGCTGGTGGGGGGCATATGGGGGTGACAAGGCTGTTGGGGGGGGCAGTAAGGGGTGACCAGGCCGGTGGGTGGGACAGTAAGGGGCAACTAGGCCTGTGGGGGAGGACTTGGGGGAAACCAGACTGGCAGGAGGGTAATTGGGGGTGACCAGGCTGGCAGGTGGGGCAGTTAGGGGCAATAATGCCTGCATGAAGAGGGGTCATCAGGCTGGCAGGGGGGCAGTTAGGGGCTATCAGGCAGGCAGGCAGGTGAGCAGTTATGAGCCAGTGGTCCCAGATTGTGTCAAGGATGTCCCCCGAGGGGTCCCGCATTGGAGAGGGTGCAGACTGGGCTGAGAGGACACCTCCCCTCTTCCCACCATGCATGAATTTAATGCACTGGGCCTCTAGTCAACAATAACTTAAAATGTAAATGGATAAAATGCCCCAATCAAAAGACATAAGGTAGCTGAGTGGATAAAAAAGCATGACCCATATATCTGTTGTCTACAGGACACCCACCTCAGAACTAAGGAGTCAAAAAGACTGATGGTGAAGGGATGGAAAAATGTTTATCAGGTGAGTTGAAAAGAAAAAAAAAAAAAAGCTCGGGTAGCAATACTTATATCTCACAAAATAGACCTCAAAGGGAAGGCCGTAATAAGAGATAAAGAAGGCCATTTCATAATACTAAAGGGAGCAATTCAACAAGAAGATATAATGCTGGTAAACATATATGCACCCAATACAGGAGTACCCAAATACATTAAAAACACCTTCTGGAACATATCAAAGGAGAGATCGAAAGCAATACATTCATAGTAGTAGGGGTCTTTAATACCCCACTAACACCACTGGACCAATGTTCTAAGGAAAAAATCAGCAAAGAAACATCAATCCTAAATGACTCACTAGATTCGATGGAATTAATTGACATCTTCAGAACATTTCAGCCCAAAGCCACAGAATATACATTCATCTCAAGTGCACATGGGTAATCTTCAAAGATAGACCACATATTTGGGACGCAGGCAAAGTCTCTTCAAATTCAAGAATATAGAAATTATATCCAGCATCTTCTGAGATCACAAGGGCATAAAAGTAGAAATCAGGTACAATGAAAAGAATGAAAAAAATAAAGCACTTATAAATTACATAACATGCTATTATACAATGATTGGGTTACCAAAGAGATCAAAGAAGAAATAAAAAGCATCATGAGAACAAATGACAATGAAAACAAAACAATCCAAATCTTAGGGACACTGTGAAAGCAGTCTTGAGAGGGAAGTTCATAGCTCTAGAGGCCTATCTCAAAAAAACAAGAAAAATGGTAATAAATTATCTAACCCTACAACTCAAAGAGTTAAAAGATAGCAACAAGAAAAGCCCAGCATAAGCAGAAGGAAGGAAATAATAAAGATCAGAGCAGAAATAAATGACATAGAGACCAAAAAAACAATACAAAAGATCTACAAAACCAATAGCTGGTTCTTTGAAAGGATAAACAAGATTCATGAACTTCTAGCCAGGCTCACCAAGAAGCAAAGAGAGAGGCCCCAAATAAACAAAATCAGAAATGAAAGAGGTGAAGTAACAACCGATCCCACAGAAATACAAAAGATTATGAAAAAATACTATAAACAACTATATTCCAACAAAATGGACAACCTAGATGAAATGGACATATTCTTAGAAAAATACAAGCTCCAAAAACTCAACCAAGAAGAATCAAAAAACCTGAATAGGCAGATAACTACTGAAGAAATTGAAACCGCGATCAAAAATTTTCCAGCAAACAAAAGCCCAGGTTGTGGCGGCTTTACAGGGGTTTTCTACCAAGTAGTCAAAGAAGAACTAAAACCTATACTCCTCAGACTATTCCAAAAAAATTCAAGAGGAAGGCACACTTCCAAGCTCTTTCTATGAAGCCAGCAATACCCAAATTCCAAAACCAGCTAAAGACACCACAAAAAAAGATAACTACAGGCCAATATCCATGATGAACATAGATGACAAAATCTTCAACAAAATTCTAGCAAATTAGATTCAGGATTACATTAGAAATATCATACACCATGACTAAGTGGGATTTATTACAGATTGCAAGGATGGTACAATACCCACAATCAATAAATGTGATACATCACATAAACAAATTGAGAGACAAAGATCACATAATCATATCAATTGATGCAGAAAAAGCATTTGACAAAAATCCATCACCCTTTCTTGATAAAAACTCAGCAAAGTAGGACTAGAGGGATCTTACCTCAACATAATAAAATCCTTATATGACAAACCTACAGCCAACATCATACTCAATGGGCAAAAACTAAATATATTTCCCATGAGAACTGGAACAAGACAGGGATGCCCACTTTCACCACTACTGGTTGATATAGTACTGGAAGTGCTAGCCATAGCGATCATTCAAGAAGAAGAAATAAAAGGCATTCAAATTGGAAAAGAAGAAGTAAAACTGTCCTTATTTGCTGGTAACATGATACTATGCATACAAAACCCCAAATATTCCATCAAAAACTACTAGACCTAATAAATGAATTCAGCAATGTAGCAGGATACAAAATTAACACCCAGGAATCTATGGCCTTTTTATACAACAATAATTAACTCACAGAAAGATAAACTAAAAACAATACCATTTACCATTGCACCAAAAAAGTTAAAATACCTAGGAATAAACATAACTAAGGATGTAAAAGATCTGTACTCAGAAAACTACAGGACATTGAAAAAAGAGACAGAGGAAGACATAAACAAATGGAAGAACATACCATGTTCATGGATTGGTAAAATCAACATCATTAAAATGTCCAAACTACCCAAAGCAATCTACAGATTCAATGAAATCCCCATTAAAATACATAAGGCATACTTCAAAAATCTAGATCAAACTCTCCAAAAATTCATCTGGAATAAAAAAAGACCCCAAATAGCCACAGCAATCCTGAGAAAGAAGAACAAAGTTGGAGGGATCACAATACCAGATATCAAGCTATATTACCAAGCCACAGTTCTCAGAACTGCCTGTTACTTGCACAAGAACAGATATATAAACCAAATAAACAGAACAGAGATCCCAGAAATGGATCCAAGCCATTATGCTAAATTAATATTGACAAAGGAGACAAGAGCATACAATGGAGTCAAGACAGTATCTTCAATAAATGGTGCTGGGTAATTTTGTCAGATACATGCAAAAAAAAAATAAAAGAAAGAAAGAAACTAGATCACCAGTTTACACCATACACAAAAGCAATCTCAAAATGGCTAAAGGACTTAAATGTAAGATGGGAAACCATAAAAATCCTATAAGACTCCATAGGCAGCAAAATAGCAGACATATGTCATATTAATATCTTTACTGACACAGCTCCTAGGACAATGTAAACTAAGGAGAAAATAAACAAATGGGACTACATGAAAATAAAAAAACTTCTGCACAGCAAAAGAAACCATCAACAAAACAAGAATGCCCACTGCATGTGAGAACATATTTGCCAATGATATTTCAGATAAAGGTTTAATATCCAAAATTAACAGAGAACTCATACAACTTAACAAAAGGACGATAAGCAATCCAATAAAAAAATGGGCAAAGGACCTAAATAGAGACTTTTCAAAAGAGGAAATACAGAAGGCTGAGAGACATATGAAAACATGCTCAGTCACTAATCATCTGAGAGATGCAAATCAAAACAACAATGAGATACCATCTCACACCTGTCAGAATGGCTATCATCAACAAATCAACAAATGACAAGTGCTGGTGAGAATGTGGAGCAAAAGAAACCCTCCTGCACTGCTGGTGGGAATGCAGACTGGTGCAGCTACTGTGGAAGACAGTATGGAGTTTCCTCAAAAAGTTAAAAATGGGACTCCCATTTGATCCAGTAAACCCTCTTCTAGGACTATATCCCAAGAAACCAGAAACACCAATCAGAAAGGATATATACATCCCTATGTTCATAGCAGCACAATTTACAATGGCTAAGATTTGGAAACAACCTAATTACCCATCAGGAGATGAGTGGATTAAAAAAACTCTGGTACATCTACATAATGGAATACTACACCGCTATAAAAAATAAGCAACTTTTACAATTTGCAACAGCATGGATGGAAATGGAGAGCATTATGCTAAGTGAAATAAGCCAGTCTGAGAAAGATAAATATCACATGATCTCACTCATATGTGGGATATAATGATTAACACAATTTGATGAACAAGAATAGATCCAAAGACAAATGGCAGGGGAGGGGGGTGAGAGAGCAACCAAAGAACTTGTATGTGTGCATATTAGCATAACAAATGGACACAGACACTGGGGCAGTGGGGACTTTCCTGGGGTGAGAATGACTTAGGGAGGGTCAAGTGGGGAAAAAGGAGACATGTGTAAAACTTTAGACGATAAATAAATTTATAAAATCAATCTGAACAGAAATTTGAGAAAAATTTAGAAAGCAGGAGGAGAACCTAAGGGAGTTTTGGGACAACATGAAATGTGGTAATATATGTATAATAATGATGGCAGAAGTACAAGAAGAGGAGCAAGGATTAGAAAACCAAAGTGAAGAAATAATGACAGAAATCTTCCCTAATTTGGGGAAGAAAAAGTCACATAAGCACAGAGAGTGCCAAGCAAGATGAACCCAAAAATACCCACACCAAGACACGTTGTAATTACAATGGGAAACATTAATAACAAAAAGAATTAGGGTTGGAAAAATATTTTCAAACCAATGGAAATGAAAAAAAAAAACACCAGCTGGGTAGCAATACTTACATCTGACAAAATAGACCTCAAAGTGAAGGCCATAACAAGAGATAAGTAAGGGCACTTCATAATACTAAAGTGATCAATAAACTCTGGTAAATATATATGCACCCAATGCAAGAAATGCAAGAGCACCCAGGTACATAAAAAACTTCTGGAAGATATCAAGGGTGAGATAGACAGCAATACAATCATAGTAGGTGACTTTAATGCCCCATTGACATCACTGGATAAATCTTCTAGACAAAAAAAAAAAAAAAATCAGCAAATAAACAGCAATCCTAAATGACTCACTAGATAAGATGGACTTAATTGACATCCTCAAAACATTTCACCCCAAAGCTACAGAATATACATTCTTCTCAAGTGCACATGAGACATTTTCAAAGATAGACCACATATTAGGAAACAGGCAAAGTCTCTTCAAATTCAAACTATTAAAATTACATCAAGCATCTTCTCAGATCACAATGACAAAATCCTATCTAATAAAGATGGAATATGCATATTGACCATCACACTGTCACAAAGATGGCAGTTCCCACAGCAGAGGTGGGGTTTCCTTAACACGAGATGGCTGCACCCACAGCAGAGACCAAGTTCCCATAACGAGCCTTAATGAGCAATCAGCAGGGACCTGAGGTTTTGTAGGGCTGGGCTGTGGCAGGGGACCTGAGGCCATACCCCCACACAGCGGGTCTTGACTGGGGACCTCAGGCCATGCCCCCAACCCCAGCACCAGGGGTCATTAGGCTGTGCCCCACACCCAGCGCCGGGACAGGGGACCTGAGGCTGCATCCCCTGCCCAGCAGGGCTTGACAAGGGTGGAGCCGGCCGGGTTTGGAACTCACCCAATGGGGGTGGTGCTGGCTGGATCTGGGTCTCGCACGACATTGAGGTGCCACAGGTGGGTGGGGACTTGACTCTGGCCCCTGACTGACAGGAGTAAGATGTTCATATACATTTTACTAATTTTTTTTCATCTCTGACACTTCTATTATAGAGAAAGGGCAAATAGCAATATTAAAATATTTCTTCTAATTAATCTCCTTTTTTTAAAAAAATTCTTTATTGATTAAGGTGTCACATATTTGTCCTCATCCCCCCATTCCCATCCCACACCCCTCCCCATGGATGCCCCAACCCCCTCTTGAAATTAACCATTGGTTAGGCTCATATGCATGCACACAAGACCTTTGGTTGATCTCTCCCCCCTCCCCTCACCCTCCCCTATCCTCCATCTGAGGCCCGATAGTCCAATCGATGCCTCCTTGTTTCTGGTTCTGTTCTTGTTCATCAGTCTATGTTGTTCATCATTTCCCCTAGATGAGCGAAATCATGTGTCACTAGAGATATACTTATAAGAATTGAATGTGAGACGAGCAATAATAGTTATGCTGACAGGCAAATGAATCAGTCTGTAGTGAGTTTCTTTCTGGACCAACAGTTCTTTTGAGACCCAATATCAATGTCCACCAGTTCCTTATGAGTACATGTCAGCACTGACCCCTCAGCTCTGGATGGTAGACACATGGTGGTAATGCAGGTCTGACTCCCTCTGGTTTGGTCTCGGCCGGACCCAGGGGCACAGCTTCACCCGGATCCAGGGGCCCACGGCCTCACCCGGACCCAGGATTCAGCTTCACCCGGACCCAGGGGCGCATGGCCTCACCCGGATCCGGGACCCAGCGGGGTTTCGTCTTCTTGATCCCAATTCCTGTTGGTCAATTCCCTCTCAGCAATTCCTTCGGCCATTTTCTCAGAGCTCCAGGGCAGCCACCGCAGAACTCGTTGGGCGGCGGGCTCGGCGAAGCTCTGGTGTGCCCGGTGCGCGGCGGCGGGCTGGTCCGGGGTGGCTGCGTCGGCCCTTGGGTCTGCAGCGGTGGCCGGTCGCCGAGCATGCGCACCTGGCCGCTTCCGGGGCGTTGAGATTCTTGAAGGACTCGGGGGTCAGCAAGCGCGGAGTCTCCCACCCCATGTCTCCCAGGGGCTCGTCTGTCCGTGCTCGGCAGTGAGTGGAGCCTTCCCCTCAGCCGGAGACCGCTGGGGGAACTGCGCCGAGCACGTTCCAGGCCGCCATTGTGTCGCCTGAGCCGTAGTTTTTAAAGTGTGGTCTTTGGGTCACTGGCATCAGCTTCATCCTGCGTACCCCTCTCTTTTATTCTAGTTGTAGAGCATCTGCTCAGTCAGCCCTCCGGTGGTTCTGGATGGTGTCTGCTCTGCTCTCCCGTCGTAGTCTCAAAATTGTTGTGGTAGGCAACAATCAGGCTTCTGCCCTATGCCTCCATCTTGGTCCTTCTTTGTATAGTTAAGTCTTGATTGTTGTTGGTGTCACTGGGAGGAATTGTCCTCCAGGCCACTTGGCTGTGCGGACCCTCTGTGTCTATAAAGGAAGAGTTGCTGTGCGGGAGACACGCCCATGGGCCGGGTCCTGGTGCAGCAAGGCCTCGGCGCTCACTGAGTCTGCCTCTCGAATGCGTCCCTTATGCGAGTGGTTGAAATCTGGTGTCATCTCACACCGACCACTAGATGCCCTCGTTTCTGGGTCTCCAATGGAGTGTAGGTCAGCTACTGCCTGAGGCCCCTCAGCAGGAATTACAGCATCCCTTATATTCGTGACCTGTTTCGGTGTCTTCCCCTTTTGGCTGCCTCCCTATCGCTCAGCTTCCCCAATCTCCCTAGGTGGTCGCTCTTGATACCCCCCTTTGTGGGCTGAGTGCAAAGTCTTGGTGTTGTTAAGCCTTGATTGCTGTTGGTACACTGGGAGGATGTGACCTCCAGTCCAATTGGCTGTGAGGATCAGCTGTGTCTATGCCGGGAGACAGCCCCATTCAACTAGACTTGCAAAATTGTAAAAGCCTCTGTGTTCAGCTTGGATGGGGCGGAGTTACAGGGCGGAGCCTACAGCCTTGGCTTCCCGTCAGCCCCACTCTATGAGGTTCCTGTGTCTCAGTGTCCCTCTGTACTCCCAGCAAACACCTCTGAGAGAAAAGCGCCCTGGAGTTTCGCGCGCTGCCAAACAGTCTAGTCTCTCCCCCAATGAATCTGGATTCCCAGATTCTCGCCCGGAACTGGGTTTCCGTGTAGTCGGAACTGGGGCTCACCACAGTCTGGCGCTTTTGTCTCCTTCCCACCAGGGCGATTCAGCGGCACGGTCAACAGACCATCCTCTGCGCACAATCCCATGCGCGCCTCCGGTGCTCTGCCCTTCGCCGCTTCTCTGCATTTCTGCCTTACAGCCCAGTTTTCCCCAGTATGAGCCTGGCTTCCCCGGGTCTTTCCCAGAACTGGGGTTCAGTGCAGTTGGAACTGGGGTTCAGCATGGTCCGGAGCTTTTGTCTCCTTCCCACTAGGGCAATCCAGCGGCACAGGCAACAGTCCCTCCTCTGCGCACATTCCCGTGCGCGGCTCCGGCGCAACTCCTCTGTGCCTCCGCCCCACCGCCCAGACTCCCCCAGCATGAGCCCGGCTTCCCAGGGTTTCGCCCGGAACTGGGGTTCAGTGCAGTTGGAGCTGGGGTTCAGCACAATCTGGCGCTTTTATCTCCTTCCTGCCAGAGAACGCCAGCCAGGCCGTCAGCCGCCCCTTCCTCCCCGGCTCCGTCCTCCCCGCACGCGCGCGGGCTCGTGTCTCTGCCCGTGTCTCCATACCTCAGGCTTTTATGGCTTCTCTGATTTTCCTTGTGGTTTTCTCTTTCCTTCTAGTTGTGGGCATTTCAGTCAGCCAGCTTTCCTGTGGTTCTGGATGATGTCCGTTTTGACTTTTAGTTGTATTTTTGAAATTGTTGTGCCAGGCTGTAGGTTAGGTGTTTAACCTATGCCGCCATCTTGGTTTCCTCCTAATTAATCTCCTTTAATGTGCACAAATTTTGTGCACTGGGTGACTAGTATTGGTAATAAACTACAATAAAAACAATTTAAAAATTCAAACACTTGGAGGCTAAATAGCATGTTATTAAACAATGATTGGGTTATCAAAGAGATCAAAGAAGAAATGAAAAACATCCTGAAAACAAATGAGAATGAAAATACAACAATCCAAAATCTATGGGACACAGTGAAAGCAGTCCTCAGAGGGAATTTCATAGCTCTAAAGGCCTACCTGGAAAAAACAAGAAAAACTGATAATAAATTATCTAACTCTACAACTTAAAGAATTAGAAAGAAATCAACAAGAAAAGCCCAAAGTGAGCATAAGAAAGGAAATAATAAAGATCAAAGTGGAAATAAATGTCATAGGGACAAAAAAAATACAAAAGATCAATGAAACCATGAGATGGTTTTTGAAAGGATAAAAAAAAAACATTGACGAACCTCTAGCTAGACTCACCAAGAAACAGAGCAGACCCAAATAAACAAAATCAGAAATTAAAGAGGTGAAATAACAACAGACCCCACAGAAATACAAAGGCATGTAAAAAAATACTATGAACAAGTCTATTCCAACAAACTGGGGAACCTAGAAGAAATGGACATATTCCTAGAAAAATATGACCTTCTAAGACTCAATCAGAAGAATAAAAATATCTAAATAGGCCAATAACTTTGGAAAAAATTGAAGCAGTAATCAATAAACTTCCAGCAAAAAAAGAGCCCTGGGCCATACAACTTTACAGGGGAGTTTTACCAAACATTCAAAGAATAAAACCTATCCTCCTCAGACTATTCCAAAAATTTCAAAAAGAAGGAACACTTCCAAGCTCTTTCTATGAAGCCAGCGTTATCCTAATCCCTAAACCAGATAAAGACACTACAAAGAAAGAGAATCACAGGCCAATATCCCTGATGAACATAGATGCTAAAATCCTCAACAAAATTCTAGTAAATCAGATCCAAAAATACATTAGAAAAAACATACACCATGACGAAGTGGGATTTATTCTGGGAATGCAAGTATGGTACAATATTCACAAATATATAAACATGATTCATCACATAAACAATTTGAGAGAGAGAAATCACATAATTACATAATTGATGCAGAAAAAGCATTTGACAAAATCCAACACTCTTTCTTGATAAAAACTATCAGAAAAATGGGAATAGAGGTATCATACTTCAACATAATAAAAGCCTTATATGACCAGCCTACAGCCAACATAATTCTCAATGGGTAAAAACTAAAACCATTTCCCCTAATAACAGGAACAAGACAGGGATGCTGACTCTGAGCACTCCAGTTCTACATAGTACTGGAAGTGCTAGCCATAGTGATCAGACCAGAAGAAGATATGAAAGACATCCAAATTGGAAAAGAAGAAGTAAAACTGTCATTTGCAGATGACATGATATTGTACATAGAAAACCCTATAGACTTAATCAGAATACTACTAGATTTAATAAATGAATTGGCAACGTATCAGGACACAAAATTAACAACCAGAAATTTCTGGCTTTTTTATACACCAATAATGAACTTACAGAAAGATACATTTTTTAAAAATCCCATTTACCATTGCAACAAAAAAATTAAGATACATAAAAATAAACTTAACTAAGGAGGTAAAAGACCTGTACTCAGAAAACTAAAGGACATAAAAAAAAGAGATAGAGGAAGACACAAACAAATGGAAGAATATCCAATGTTCATGGATTGGAAGAATCAACATAATCAATATGTCCATACTGGATAAACCAAGATGGCGGCATAGGTAAACACCTGAACTTGCTGCCTCGCACAACCACTTCAAAACTACAACTAAAAGACAAAATGGGTATCATTCAGAACCACTGGAAGGCTGCCTGAGTGGAAATTCTACAACTAGAAGGAAAGAGAAAAGTGCACTGAGACTTGGAGGAGGAGTGGAGGTGCAGAAGTGAAGTGCAGAGGTACGGAGGCGCAATAGGAAAGAGCTGGCAACTGAGTATGCTGTTGTCTTTTTCAGGGGGAAAAAGAGAAACAACTGTAATAATCTGAACAGTAAAAATTTATTAGTAAAAAAAATATGTCTATACTACCCAAAGCAATCTATAGATTTAATGCAATCCCTATTAAAATACCAATGGCTTATTTCACAGACCTAGAACAAACTCTCCAAAACTTCATATGGAATAAATAAAAAGAGACCCCAAGTAGCTTGTGGGAGACACAAGCTCCTGACTGCTCTGAACTCCAGTTCCAGGCAGGACTCTGGGGACCCAGACTCATATGGGGAGAAACTGGACTGTCTGGCATTGGGTTGAACTCAAGGGGAGCTTTCTCTCGAGGTGCTTGCAGTGATCATTGTTCCTGCACAGTGCCGCAGAACATAGAGACACAGGACCTCTTCCAGGCAGGGCTGACAGTCAGCCATTGCTGTTTGCTTCACCCTGGTGATTCCCTGAGACCCCGCACCACCCAATTTGTGTGCAGAGGCTTTTGCATATGAATGGCCTGGCCCTTTGCAATCTGAAACCTAACATACTGAAGCTGGGTCAAAGAGCCCCAGAGCCTCCAAAAGAATACCCAAGGCTCAACAACAGCTTGCATTGCTTCACAGCTGGGCCTCATCTGCGCAACTCCAAACCCCAAACAAAGAAAATGAATCTGCAGATCTCTCTGTAGCTCCTGCTGAGTGGACTCTCTCCTTGGAGATCCAAGAGCCAAGGTACCCAGTGGTCAGAGAGAGACCATCCAGACTATAACACTTCAGATCCATAAGAGACACACTCAGGGGGCAGACTCAGTGAGCACCAAAGCCCCACTGAAGCAAGTCTTTCCCATAAGGGTGTCTCCAGCACAGAAGTTCTCCCATCATAGACACAACTGATCCTCACAGCCAATTGGCCTGGAGGTCAATTCCTCTTAGTGATACCAACACAATCAAGGCTTAACTACAAGACTGTGCACAAAGCCCTCAAACGGGTGCACCAAAAGTGTCCACCTCAGGTAATTAGGGAGGCTGAGCCACTGGGCCCTATAGGACACCTAGCACACAAAGCCACGCTATCAACCCAGGGAAGCAGCCAAAATTCCAAGACAAAGAAACAGGTCACAAATGAAAGAAATGGAGGAAAGCAAACTACTGGATATAGAGTTCAAAACCAAGGTTATTAGGTTACTCGAGAATCTTCTAGAAACCGCTGATAAATTTAGTGAAACCCTCACTAAGGATATGAAAAAGGACCAACTAGAAATTAAGCATATACTGACTGAAATAAAGAATAATATACAGAGATCCAACAGGAGACTAGAGGATCCAAGAATCAAGTCAAAGATTTGAAATACAAGAAGCAAAAAACACCCAAACAGAAAAGCAAAAAGAAAAATAATCCAAAAATATGAAGATAGTGTAAGGAGCCTCTGGGACCACTTCAAGAGTACCAACATCCAACTTATGGGGGTGCCAGAAGAAGAGAGAGAGCAAGATATTGAAAACCTATTTGAAGAAATAATAACAGAAAACTTCCCTTACCTGGTGAAAAAAATAGACTTACAAGTCCAGGAAGTGCAGAGAACCCCAAACAATAGGAATCCAAAGAGGACCACACCAAACACATTATAATTTAAATGCCAAGGGCAAAAGACAAAGAGAGAATATTAAAAGCAGCAAGAGAAAAACAGTTAGTTACCTAAAAGGGAGTACCCATATGACTGTCAGCTGATTTCTCAACAGAAACTATACAGGCCAGAAGGGAGTGGCAAGAAATATTCAAAGTGATGAACAGCAAGAACCTACAACCAAGATTACTCTACCCAGCAAATCTACCATTTAGAATTGAAGGTCAGATAAAGAGCTTCACAGATAAGAAAAAGCTAAAGGAATTCATCACTGCCAAACCAGTATTATATGAAATGCTGAAGGGTATTCTTTGAGAAGAGGAAGAAGAAGAAAAAGGTAAAGACAAAAACTATGAACAACAAAGTGACAACAAATACATATCTATCAACAAGTGAATCTAAAAATAAAGTAAATAAAAAGTCTGATGAACAGAATAAACTGGTGAATATAATAGGATCAAGGGCATTGAAAGGGAGTGGACTGACAATTCTCGGGGGAAAGGGGTGTGGGGGGTGTGGAAGTAGACTGGACAAAAATCGTACACCTATGGATGAGGACAGTGGGGGTGGGGTAAGGGCAGAGGGTTGGGTGGGAACCGGGTGGAGGGGAGCTATGGGGGGAAAAAGAGTAACAACTGTAATAATCTGAACAATAAAGATTTATTAGTAAAAAATATGTCTATACTACCCAAAGCAATCTATAGATTTAATGCAATCCCTATTAAAATACCAATGGCATATTTCACAGACCTAGAACAAACTCTCCAAAAGTTCATATGGAATAAATAAAAAAAGACCCCGAGTAGCCACAGCAATCCTGAGAAGGAACAATAACAGATATCAAGTCATATTACAAAGCCATTGTTCTCAAAACTGCCTGGTACTGGCACAAGAACAGACATATAGACCAATGGAACCGAACAGAGAACCCAGAAATAGATTCAAGCCATAATGCTCAATTAATATTTGACAAAGGAGGCAAGGGCATACAATGGAGTCAAGACAGTCTCTTCAATAAATGGTGTTTAAGTCTTTTATCTATTTTTAGTTTTGAGGGCAGTGGCTTTGTAATATAGCTTGATATTTAGTATTGTGATCCCTCCAACTTTGTTCTCCTTTCTCATGATTGCTGCAGCTATTCTGGGTCTTTTTTGGTTCCATATAAATTTTTGGAGAGTTTGTTCTATTTCTGTGAAATTTGCCATTGGTATTTTAATGGGGATTGCATTGAATCTACAGATTGCTTTGGGTAGTATGGACATTTTAATGATGTTGATTTTACCAATTCATGAACACAGTATACTCCTGCGCATGTTTATATCTTCCTCTATCTCTTTTTTAAATGTCCTGTAGTTTTCTGAGAACAAGTATTTTACCTCCTTAGTTAAATTTATTCCTAGGTATATTGATATTTTAGTTACAATGGTAAATGGGAATTATTTTCTTTTTCTTTCTGTGAGTTCATTATTGGTGTATAAAAATGCCATAGATTTCTGGGTGTTAATTTTGTATCCTGCTATGTTGCAGAATTAATTTATCAAATCTAGTTGTTTTTTTATGGAGTCTTTAGGGTTTTCCATGTACAATATCATATCATCAGTGAATGATGAGAGTTTCACTTCATCTTTCCCAATTTAGAGACCTTTTATTTATTCTTCTTGTCTAATCATTATGGCTAGAAATTCCAATACTATGTCAAACGGTACTGTTGATATTATGCATCCCTGTCCTATTCTTGTACTTAGGGAAAATGGTTTTGGTATTTGCCCACTGAGTATGATGTTAGCTATAAGTTTGTTATATAAGGGTTTTATTATTTTGTGGTATGATCCCCTTATTCTCACTTTTCTGAGAGTTTTTATCAAGAAAGGGTGTTGAATTATGCCAAATGGTTTTTCTGCATAAACAGGTATGATCATGTGGTTTTTGTATTTCAATTTGTTTATGTGATTTATGTTTGTTGATTTGTGGATATTGTACCAGCCTTGCATCCCTGGAATAAATCCCACATAGTCATAGTATATGATCTTTTTAAAAATATATTTTCATTGATTTAAGAGAGGAAGGGAGAAGGGTAGAAAAATAGAAACATCAATGATGAGAGAGAATCATTGATTGGCTGCCTCCTGCATGCCCCCTACTGGGGATTGATCTTGCAACCCCAGCATATTCCCTTGACCAGAATAAAACCCGGGACCCTTTAGTGTGCAGGCCGATGCTCTATCCACTGAGCCAAACCAGCTTGGGCTGTATGATCTTTTGAATGTATTGCTGGATGCAATTTGTTAATATTTTGTTTATAATTTTAGCATCTATGTTCATCAGGAATACTGGCCTGTAATGCTCTTTCTTTGTATTGTCATTATCTGGTTTTGGGATTAGGGCAGTGATGGGTAATCTTTTGAGCTTGGTGTATCCAAACTTCGCCAAAAAACTGAGCATAACTCAGGTAGTGTGTCACTTTGAGGAAAAAAACATTATTTCACGATATTTATAGTTTAAATAACATAAATGTATAATTGTTATATATAATTGTATTTAATAAACCAAAAACTAAATATTTAACTTACCTGCTTAGTGACTCCTTTGTTCATTCGTCAGTTGGTTTCTTTTGTTGGTCTTGATATTATTTAGCTTGTGTGGGGTGCCGTGAACTAAGATAAGTGAGGGGGAGGGGGAATTCTTTAACTAACCTACCTATTAGTGACTTTTTTGTTGCTGAATTTCATTGGCTAAATCTTCAATTGAAGGTTGGTATTTTGTACACTTCAGGCCCAAGCAAGCGCTACTAACTTCATCTGTCAATCTGTTTCTTTTGTTGGTTTTGATATTATTTAACGCTGAGAATAAGGCCTCACAAAAGTATGTAGAGGGAAAAATTGTGAGTAAAGCCATTGCTATATTTTTCAGGGTGCTAAAAGTGTCTGGTAGTCGGTTCCAGGCACTCCAAATTTCCTGTTCGTAGTGGCACTCCTCTTGATTTTCCAAGCGGCACCTTTCCAGATTCTCAAGCTTTGACCTCAAGTCAACAAACACCTGAACCCAGATACTGTCTTGAAATTCTGCAAGTTGCATCTCCAAATCATCAATTTGCATCCATTGGAAACAATTTAGTTCCAAACTACTGTAGACTACTACATCAGGATACTTAATTATTTTCATGGTCTGTTCTAGACTTCTAAATTGACTAAATCTATCACTAAACTGGTCAAGTAATGAATCTAAAACATGCTGGTACTTCATATGCAAGAGTTCCATTTCATTGTGTACAGCTGCACTGGCCTTCTCAAAATACTTTGTTACTCGAGGAAAATACTTATAAGTTTTAGTTTCTACATCTCGCTTGAAAATTTTAACTTTACTTTCAAAAGCTTTTATGTATCCAAACATAACGTCAATACTTTTGCCAAAACCTTGTAACTTTAAGTTCAGTTCATTAATATGAACAGAGAGATCTGTAAAAAACATCAGGGTGTTGACCCACTTATCATCATTAAGCTGAGGAAAGTTTCCCAGATCTTTATCGTCAAGAAATACCTTAATTTCTTCAAAGCACTCCACAAAGCGCTCAAGAACTTTGCCTCGGCTCAGCCATCTTACATTATTGTACATCAGCAGTCCACTGTAGGTGGAATCAACCTCCAGTAAAAGTGCCGAAAATTCTCACTTGTGAAGGGGGTGAGCAGCTATTAAATTAACTATTTTTGTAACAACTGACATTAAGTTGTTTAAGTCGATGAATCCTGCCTTGGCACATAAAGCCTCCTGATGGATAATACAATGAAAAGGCACAATCGGATGTCCAATAGCTTCTGTAAACAATTTGACAAATCCGACTTTTTTCCCCACCACATTTGGTGCCCCATCTGTCGTCACTGACACAACTTTAGAGATATCAATGCTTAGGTCACAAAATGTTTGTATAACAACCTTACATATTTTGCTTCCTGATTTACTTGTTGACACTGATACTAACTTGTGAGACCATCAGAATATCGACCAATAATGGCCAACTGAGCATGTGATGTGACATCAGTAGTTTCATCAAGAGAGATGGAAAAATATTTACACTTCCTTATGTTTCTCTTTAATTGATGTTGTATGTTTGTGTTCAGTCTCATTATTTGGTCTTTTATGATATTTCTACTGAGTGGTAACTCAGATATTCTCTTAATAATTGCATCTTTATTCTGCATATCGTGAAATAGAACTGGTGGGCATCTTAGGAGAGTTTCTTTAATAAATTCTCCCTCACTGAGCGCTTTTCCATGCTGAGCTATAGAGTGAGCAATGCTCAAACTTGCAGATGTTAAATTTGTAGAGCCTTTCATAAATTTAAGGATGGAATTATATTGGCTCTTATAAAGGTGTAGCTGCCTGGAAATGTATTCCTTCCTTTCATCCTCACTTTTTTCCAAGAGCTGGGAATGATTAGTTTCAAAATGTCTATTTATATTCCACGTTATGCTTACTACCGTTTCAGTACATAGAACGCAAAATGATCTGCCATTTTTTTCTATAAAGCCATACATCTCGGTCCATGTCTCTTGAAAGGGTCAGCCACTGCTACTACCACTTCCTTTACTTAACCTTAGTTTTTTTTTTATTTTTTGGGTTCTCCATCAGGGGGGCAGTGACAGAAGATAGAATTATAGATAGCTTGTTAGGCCTGCAGGCAATTAGGGGTTAACTAGCCTAACTAACCACAAAATGGTGCATATAACTGTCTTTTAGGAAAGGGCAGGGTTAATAAGCAGAAATAGGGGTTAATAAGGATGCACAACAGTAATAGTGCTGAAATGGAGTCTGCACTATGGAGCAAGATGGTGTTTCTTATGTGAATTAAAATGGCTGCTGCTATTTCTTATGGCGGGAAATGGCACCCATAGCACGCCACAAACCCTCGCCTCTCCCAGCCTCCCCCTCACTTATCTCAGTAATGATGGATTAGAAATCCATGAACCCCAGAACAGTAGATAATGGTTTCTGTGGTTAACCGTTATTTGGTTACTGGTAATGGCAGGGCCCCCAGAGATGCGTCCCCCGCTGCATTCCGCTGCTCCCTGCTCTGCCGGCGGAAATGAGAGCAAAGATCCTGGCTTAACCAGGAGTCCCAGAACTAGACGCTTTGTGCCGGACTTCTGTTGTTTTGGCCTACAGACCTCCGGCACAGAGTGTCTAATAGGGGAGGATGAAACTCATTAGAGTCTAACTCCAAGACTCTAGTCGCAAATGTTTCATCCTCAGGAGCAGCAAATGTTTTATCCTCAGCATGCAGCGGTCTCAGCGGCCGCGTGTCATCAGAAATGGCTATGCGTGTCAGTGCTGACATGCGTGTCAAAGGTTCGCCATCACTGGATTAGGGTAATGCTGGATTCATAGAAAGAGCTTGGAATTGTCCTGCCTCTTGAATTTTTGGGAATAGTCTGAGGAGGATCAGTGTTATTTCTTCTTTGAATGTTTGGTGAAATGCCCCGGTGAAGCCATCTGGATCAGGGCATTTGTTTGCTGGAAGTTTTTTGTTTTGTTTTGTTTTGTTTTTTACTTCTTCAATTTCATTGGTAGTTATTGGCCAATTTAGGTTTTTTAAATCTTCCTAATTGAGTTTTCAAAGATTGTATTTTTCTAGGAATATGTCATTTTGTCTAGGTTGTCCAGGTAGTTGCAATAGAGTTGCTCCTAGTATTTTTTGAAAATCCTTTGTATTTCTGTGGGGTCAGTTGTTACTTCCACTATTTCATTTCTGATTTTGTTTATTGGGGTCATCTCTCTTTGTTTCTTGGTGAACCTGGCTAGAGGTTCATCAATCTTGCTTATCCTTTCAAAGAAGCAGCTCTTGGTTCTATTGACCTTTTGTATTTTTTTAATGTCATTTATTTTGGCCCTGGTCTTTTTTATTTCCTTCCTTTTTTTTGCTTACTCTAGGCTTTTCTTGTTGCTCTCTTTCTAGTTCTTCAAACTGTAGTGTTCAATAACTTATTACATGTTTCTTTTCTTTTTCTTTCTTTCTTTCTTTTTTTAAGTAGGCCTGAGGTGCTACAAAAGTCCCTCTCAGGACTGCTTTCATTGTGGCCCATAGATTTTGGATTGTTATGTTTCCATTTTCATTTGTTTTCAGGATATTTTTATTTCTTATTTGGTCTCCTTGGTAACCCATTCATTGTTTAATAGCATGCTTTTTGCCTCCATGTGTTTGGTTGTTTTTGATTGTTTTTATTGTAGTTGATTTCTAATTTTATGCCATTGAGATGTGAGAAAATACTTGATATGATTTCAATCTTCTTGAATTTGTAGAGACTTAGTCTGTGCCCCAATATGTGAACTATCTTTGAGAATGTCCCAGGTGCACTTGAGAAGAATTTATATTCCATGTTTTTAGTGTGAAATGTTCTGAAGATGTCAATTAAATCCATTTGATATAGTGAATCTTTTAGAATTGCTGTTTCTTTGCTGATTTTTTTGTCTAGAGAATTTATCCAGTGATGTCAATGAGGTATTAAAACACCTATTATAATTTTATTGC
Organism: Cnephaeus nilssonii; assembly: GCF_951640355.1. Taxonomy (NCBI): domain Eukaryota; kingdom Metazoa; phylum Chordata; class Mammalia; order Chiroptera; family Vespertilionidae; genus Cnephaeus; species Cnephaeus nilssonii. The sequence goes on from NC_137071.1 coordinate 32,475,605, forward strand.
TATCAATCTCTCCCTTGATATCTTCCAAAAGTTTTTTTTATGTATTTTGGTGCTCCTTTATTGGGTGCCTATATGTTTACCAAAGTTATATCATGTTGTATCAATCCATTTAGTATTATGAAGTGGCCTTCCATAATATTTGTTATGGCCTTCACATTGAGGTCAATTTTGTCAGGTATAAGTATTGCTACCCTAGCTTTTTTTTTTTTCATTTCCATTATGCCTGAAATTTTTTTCCATCTCTTCACTGTCAGTCTCTGTGTGTCCTTTGTTCTGAAATGGGTCTCTTGTAGACAGCAGATATATGAGTCATGTATTCTTATCCATTCAGCTACCCTATATCTTTTGATTGGGGCATTTAGTCCATTTACATTATGGTTATTATTGATAGATACTTGTTTCCATTTTTATTCTTTATGCCTGTGTTCCTTATTCCCTTCCTATTCCTTCTTTTCACAGCAGTCCCTTTAGCATTTTTTGCATTGCAGGTTTGGTGGTAATAAACACCTTTGTCTGTTAATTTTCCGATTTCACCTTCAATTTTGAATGATAGCCTTGCTGGGTACAGTTATTCATGGATTCAGTCCCTTGCTTTGCATTCCTTTGTATATTTAATTCCATTCACTTTTGGCCTGATGTGTTTCTGTTGAGAAATCAGTCACTAGTCTGATGGGGGATCCTCTGTAGGTAACTTTCTGTCTCTCTCTGGCAGTCTTTTAAGATTCTTACTTTGTTGTTGGTGTTAGTCAATTTAATTATGATGTGTCTTGGTGTTGGTCTTTTTGGGTTCAACTTGTTTGGGACTCCATGTGCTTCCAGGACTTTTGCGAGTTTTGTTTCTTCCTAATAACAAGGATGTTTTTTGTCATTATTTCTTCAAAAAGGTTTTCTTTTCCTTGCTCTGTTTGCTCTCCTTTTGGCACCTTTATTATGTGAATGTTGTTCATTTTATGTTGTCCCAAAACTCTCTTAGGCTCTTCTGCTACTTTTTTTTTTCCAGTTGCTGCTCTGGTTTGGTGTTGTTTTTTGTTTGTTTTTTTACATTGTCTTCTAGCTCGCTGATGCAGTCCTCAATTTCTTCTAGTCTACTGTTCATACTTTCCATTGTGTTCTTTATTGCAGGTATGTCCTTAATTTCTTCTTGGTTCTTCTTCATTTCCCCTTGATTCTTACACATGTTGTTGAATTTGTCTTCCATGCTTTTCAGCGTCCTTATGACCATTGCTCTGAATTCTTTCTCTGACAAATTGCTTGCCTCCATTTCATTTACTTCCTTTTCTGTTGATTCCTCCCTTTCTTTCATTTGGGGGTTGTTTCTTTGTCTCCCCATTTTTTCTGTGTTTTTGTGTTTTTTTCTATGTATTAGATCAAACTTATATGTCACCCAGAGTTTTGAGTTTGTCTTATATAGTAGATATTTTGTGGGACCCATTGGTGAAATCTCTCAGGTCTTCTGGGCTGTGTATTCTAGGGATGCCCCCTACTTGGGAAACTTAGGTTCATCTGGTGTAGTTGTGTCTTGAGTCATTATTGTCCCATTCATGGATGGAGTTTCCTCTCAGGTTTCTGGTTATGTGGCTCACTATCTACCACATTGACCTAGCAGCAGAAAATACAACTCAAAAATACATGACACAAATTAAACAAAACACTAATTACTCACAACACTGATGACCCCAATAAACATGCCCATCAGAGAAAAGAGAATTAGGAGAGAGAAGAGAGCAAAAATGATATTGAGAAAAGGAAAAAAGTAATTGAGAAAAGATAAAGAAAAAAGAAGGGGCAAATATACATATATGGGGAGAAAACTCCACAAAACAAACAAATAAACCAAAAATCCAAACAACAAACACCCAGAAAAAGGGGAGGGGACAGAATCTGTAGAGTCATAGCTTATATACAGAAAGTAATGTAAAGGAATTGAATGAATAGGGGAATGGCCATGGTTCAGTATAGAGGAGGTAGAAAGAAAATGAGTGGATAAGAAGAAAAGTAAAACACAAAATAATGAATATATAAAAAATACAAAGATTAAAAATTTTTTTTTCAAATTTATCTATCTATATAATTATCTATTTTTGGAAAAGGCGAATAGAGGGGAGAGCAGATATACTTGAGTTAAGTGAGTAAAACAAATTAAGCAATTAGGAGAAAAAAAAGAGTAAGAAATGAGAGGAAAAACAAAATCATTTAAAAAACTGTCTAGTGAAGAAAGAGAAAAGAGAAGGGTGCATGGACTTGGAGCAGGGGAAAGGAATTTAGATATATGAGTAAGCCAAAAGGAACTAAAATAATAATAATGTGTCAATAAAACAGATACATTTTTAACAAGGGGTATAAAGAAAGGAGAGAGAAAAACTAAAGCAGGGACACAAGAAGAGAAACATGATGAAAAAGGGAGAAGTGAGGAAGAAAAGTGTGGGGAAAAAAAGAAAAAATATAAAATAAAATGGTGATATAAAAATAAAAATAGAATGAATAAAAATAATACAAAATAAATAAAAGGTTAAAAAAATTAAAAGGTACAAAATAAAAAAGTGTCATTTGCTTCAGCCGAGTTTTAATGTCCTATGGGGGCTGGTTTAAGACCCCTCTCTCCTGTTCTGTCTGACATTTCTCAGTTTCCTGTTACATAGTCAGCACTGTGTTGAAGTTCCCAGCAATCTACCACTCCTCTGTGTCTGTCGCCACAGCCTTGGTTGCAGGCAGGTGGGATCAATCTGCCCACTTTGTTTGTCTGCCTGCTTTCAGGTTTATTTACACAAGTGTTTATTTTTGACACGGGCTTTAGGTCGGGGTGTTGCTTTATTGGTTTCTGGGACCAAAGGGCCCCTCTACCCAGTCCCCAGGGCTCCCTGGGATTATTCAGATTCTTCGTTTTCTCTGCAAAGCTCGAGGCTGTGTGTAGCTGCAGTAGTTGCCCTGCAGGTGCTGCTGGGAGGAGCTGGCTTTTCAGGAGAAAAATGGCTGCTTAGGGTTGGAGGTTCTGGAATGTCCCAGTGCTGAATTCCTGGTCACCTCTCTGTGTCCTGCTCCTCTCCACAGCATCTCCCCAGCCTCCACAAAACTACACCTCCACAAGCACCCCAGTCTGGATGAGTGTTTGTAATTGAAAGGTCCTATTGAGAGAGTATCCAAGATGGTGGCCGACAGGATGGCAGTCAGCAAGGTAGTGTGAGTGAGTGAGAGAGCAAAAGCAGAGTGCATGGATGTGTGGGGAGTGTGTGTATTTGTGAGTGAAAGACAGTCATATTCTACAGGACTGTTGGGCATTGGCGGACCAGGCTCCCATGGCCAGGCAGCCTCTACTAACACTGAAATCTCTCCTGGGGCAGCTGGCTCTGCCACAGAGACTGCACTATCTTGAAGGGGAGAACGGCTGTGATTGGAAGCCCAGCCTTCCTTTCACTGGGGGAGACCTCAGATACCTCCCGGGACCCTACACCCACATCACCCAGGGACCAGCTGCCTCTGCTGCAAACCCAAAAACACTGAGACTCCAGACTACCAAGCCATGGGCATCTAAAAAGTTTGTCCAGGGGGGAGACAAGGTGGCAGCTGAATAGACAAACGGGTCCTTCTCCTTCTCACAGAGGAGATAGAAGAAATACCAAATCAAATAACATCCACCAGAATTGGCAAATTAAACATAGGTGGTGAGGCAATCCTATCTAATAAAACAGTAATATGCAAATTGACCGCACCTTCGCTACACCCATAAGCCACGCCCACCAGCCACGCCCACCAGCCAATCTGGAGCAAATATACACGTTAAACCAGCAAAGATGGCGGGGGAAAGGGCAGCACCCATGCCAGTGAGATCCAAGCCATGATGGTGGACTGGGGCAGGCAGTTAGCGCCGGCAGCCGGCTGACCAGGTCCGCCATCACCGATCATGGACCAGGGCAGTTGGCATGGGTTAGCGCCTGCAGCCGCCTGACCAGGTCCCGGATAAGGGCTTCGAGTCAGCCGCCGCTGACAGCGGCTGACTCGAAGCCCCTATCAGGGATCATGGACCAGGGCAGGCGGCCTGGCTTAAAGCCCGCAGCCGGCTGCCCAGGTCCGCCATCACCGATCGCGGAGCAGGGCAGGCGGCGTGGGTCAACGCCCGTAGCCGCCTGCCCAGGTCCACGATCACCGATCGCGGAGCAGGGCAGGCGGCGTGGGTCAACGCCCTTAGCCGCCTGCCCAGGTCCGCCATCACCGATCGCGGAGCAGGGCAGGCGGCGTGGGTCAACGCCCTTAGCCGCCTGCCCAGGTCCGCCATCACCGATCGCGGAGCAGGGCAGGCGGCGTGGGTCAAGGCCCGCAGCCGGCTGCCCAGGTCCGCCATCACCGATCTCGGAGCAGGGCAGGCGGCGTGGGTTAATGCCCGCAGCCAGCTGCCCAGGTCCCGGATCACGGATCCAGGTGGCTTGGGTTAGCACCCACAGCCGCCTGACCAAGTCCCCAATAGGGACTTGGAGTCTAGCATAACGAAAAGAATAGTCAGCAAAAGCAGGAGACAAGGTTTCATAAGTTCTCCCCCAGGTCACCACTGTTCTCTTATACATTTTAATTATCCCAGACTTTGCATGATGGGATTTGATTTGAATTATGCCTGATAGAGATTACATGACATGAATTGTAGGCTCATTCTTTCTTTTTGTGGTTGCCTAACTGAGAAAGGCCTTGGAATGAGAGAAGGCACTTTTATTTTCCTTTTTCATTCTTTAGAGGCTGAGGAATTACAGTTATATGAAGAACTTAGTGAGAGAATGAAAGTCTCATGCTGTATTATTCTGTAAGTTTTATCATGTGGACTATCAAAAACTTGGTGGGATCCTTTTCAAGAGGTGTTACAAAAATTATGTTGAAATTAACATTCAAGAGTAAAAGGAGAGAAGTGAGTGGTGGGTAAAGGAAAGAACTTTGTCCTAGAAACCAATAGAAGCCACATAAACCTTCAGATTCTTACTCATTGTGCTTTGGAGGTATTAAAGGATAATTTTTTAAAAAGTTAAAATCATGACTTATAATCTGTATAGATAAAAGGCTAAGTGACCGACATTTGTCCATCCGTCCGACCAACTGGTACATATGACGCACTGGAAATATAAAAATAAACTTTGACTCGCACACGTGCCATACATATAAAGCTCTCGCTGGCACTAATTTGAATGTTGCATTTGGTGGGAAAGTTCTTTTCAGAGGGGATTTTTGTGTTGCCATGCTATACGATTGGCCATAGTACAAATAAGTTTTAAAGTACTGTAGTGTTTGGGGATGTTTCCGACAGTTGTCTCTTAAAACAAATATGAGATCAGAGGATTCTGCTTATAGTGAATGGTTAGTAAAACTTGGAGATGGCAAACTTGATAGCAGTTTTCATTTAGGAATGGATATTATTGAAATTCCCCATGAAATGATTTTTAATGGATCTATTATTAAAGCCACCTTTGGAAATAGTATATCTATAGATAATATTAAAATATATATAAACATGCAATTCTTTGTTCAAAAAATGAGCACGTTCAAAAATTAAATGAAGAAATTTTGGATATACTTGATGGAGATTTTCACGCCTATTTGAGTGATGATTCCATTGACTCAACAGATGATGCTGAAAAGGAAAATTTTCCCATCAAATTTCTTAATAGTATTACTCCTTCTGGAATGCCATGTCATAAATTAAAATTGAAAGTGGGTGCAATCATCATGCTATTGAGAAATCTTAATAGTAAATGGGGTCTTTGTAATGGTACCAGATTTATTATCAAAAGATTGCGACCTAACATTATCAAAGCTGAAATATTAACAGGATCTGCAGAGGGGGAGATTGTTCTGATTCCAAGAATTGATTTGTCCCCATCTGACACTGGCCACCCATTTAAATTAATTCGAAGATATTTTCCTGTTATGCCAGCATTTGTGATGACTATTAATAAATCACAAGGACAAACTCTAGACAGAGTAGGAATATTCCTACCTGAACCCATTTTTGGCATTGGTCAGTTATGTTGCTTTCTCTCTCTCTCTTTTTTTAAAGTATTTTAAAAAAATATTTTATTGATTTTTTTTACAGAGAAGAAGGGAGAGGGATAGATAGTTAGGAACATCGATGATAGAGAAATATCGATCAGCTGCCTCCTGCACACCTCCTATGGGGGATGTGCCTGCAATCAAGGTACATGCCCTTGACCGGAATCGAATCTGGAATCTTTCAGTCCACAGGGCGACGCTCTATCCACTGAGCCAAACCAGTTACGGCTGTTGCTTTCTCTTGAGTTCAAAGAGCATGTTACATTAAAGTTAAAGTTGTAAATACTTTATCTCAAGGGAAATTAGTCAAGAACTCTGAAAGTGTTTTTACTCTTAATGTGGTATACAGGGAGATATTAGAATAAGTTTAATCACTTTATCAATCATTATTTGCATTAATGTTGTTTTTATATTACGAGTTTGTTATTGTTATATCAGTTTGTTATTGTTATATCATTTTGTTATTGTTTACTTATTAATAAATTTATGTATTATTTTCATATTCATTGTACTCATTTCCTTTTATCTCTCACACTTTTATTATAGAGAAAGGGAAAATAGCAATATTAAAATATTTCATCTAATTAATTCCCTTTCAATGTGCACGAATTTCGTGCACCGGGCTACTAGTCCATGGACTAACTGAAAATGGCTAAAGGACTTAAATGTAAGATGGGAAACCATAAAAATCTTAGAAGAAGCCATAGGCAACAAAATATCAGACATATGTCCTAGCAATACCTTTACCGATACAGCTCCTAGGGCAATGGAGACTAAAGAGAAAATAAACAAATGGGACTACATCAAAATAAAAATCTTCTGAACAGCAAAATATGCCATCAACAAAACAACAAGAAAGCCCACTGCATGGGAGAACATATTTGCCAATGTTATCACTGATAAGGGTTTCATCTCCAAAATTTACAGGGACCTCATACAACCTAACAAAAGGAAGATAAGCAATCCAATTTAAAAAATGGGCAAAGGAACTAAATAGACAGTTTTCAAAAGAGGACATACCGAAGGCTGAGAGACATGTGAAAACATGCTCAAAGAAACTAATCATCTGAGAGATGCAAATCAAAACAACAATGAGATACTATCTCACACCTGTCAAAATGGCTATCATCAACAAATCAACAAATGACAAGTGCTGGTGAGAATGTGGAGCAAAAGGACCCCTCCTGCACTGCTGGTGGGAATGCAGACTGGTGCAGCCACTGTGGAAAACAGTATGGAGTTTCCTCAAAAAATTAAAAATGGAACTCCCATTTGACCCACTAATTCCACTTCTAGAACTATATCCCAATAAATCAGAAACACCAATCAGAAAGGATATATGCACCCCTATGTTCATAGCAGCACAATTTACAACAGCTAAGATTTAGAAACAATCTAAGTGCCCATCAGCAAATGAGTGGATTAAAAAACTGTGGCACATCTACCCAATGGAATACTTCGCTGCTATAAAAGAGAAGGAACTTTTATGATTTGCAATAGCATGGATGTAACTTGAGAGCATTATGCTAAGTGAAATAAGCCAGTCGGAAGAAGAAAAATATCACATGATCTCACTCATATGTGGGATATAATGATCCACATAAACTGATGAACAAAAATAGATCCAGAGACAAATGACAGGGGAGGGGGAGGTAGAGATCAACCAAAAGACTTGTATGCATGCTTATTAGAATAACCAATGGACACAGACACTGGGGCTGTGGATGCTTACCCAAGATAGGAATGGCTGGGGTGGGGGGTGTCAATTGGGAAAAAGGAGACATATGTAAAACTTTAGAAAATAAAAATAATAATAATAAAAAAAGAAAGTCCTATAAACTGTGTTTAGTGAATAAAAGCAAGGAAAATATAAAGGCAAAAGCACCGTGCCACTGTGAGTTTCTCTCTCCCCTCTCCCCCTTGGTACTGCATGGATCAGGCTGTTCTTCAGGCTGCCTTTCTGTGAACAGTCTCTCACATCTGTGGATTTAGATCTAGATTCCCTGGCTTCCAGCAGCCCTGTGGACCCCCTTCCACAGTGGAGTATTATGCGTGTCCCCAAGTGATGCTAACTTGGTGCAGCTCAGGTTCTTTCTGACTCTCTCGTCCAGGTGGTTGCATGCCTCTCTCTCTCTCCAGCCAAGATCCCCAATCCTACCATTGTCCAGGTGTCCTCTGTCCTTTCTGGCTTCAGATTGTCTTACCAACTGTGCTTAATTTACCAATTCTGGGTGGATTTTATTCGATATAGTTGATTCTTCTATCTGCTCTGTGAGAATGCACAGGACACGTTTGCCTATTCAGCTGCCATTTTGAAAACCTATTTTTCTTTCTTGAAAATGCATTCTTGTTTGATACCATTGATGTTAGAGAAGGTGCTTGATATAATTTCAATCTTCTTTAATTTATTGATATTTTTTGTGTCTTAACGTGTGGTCTTTGAAAATGTTTCATGTGCAGTTGAAAACAATGTATATTCTACTGCTTTATGGTGAAATGCTCTGAAAATATCAATTAAATCTATCTGTTCTAGAATGTTATTTAAGATCACTTTTCCCTTGTTTTGTTGTCAGGAAGATCTATTTTCTAATGTAAATGAGGTGATAAAATCTCCTACTATGACTATATATTGTCACTGTTGTTTATTTTCATCAGTATTTGCTTTATATATTTAGGTGTTCATATGTTGGATGTATTAATGTTTGCAGGTATTATATCCTCTTGTTGGACTGCTCCTCTTAACATTATGTAATGTCTGTTCTTCTTTTATTATAGCCAGCATTATAAAGTCTATTTTTTCTGATTTAAGTATTGTTACCCCATTTTTTTTCTTTATTATTTAGATGAAATATCTTTTCCATACGCTTACTTTCAGTCTATGTGTGTCTTTTGATCTGAAGTGGGTCTCTTTTAAACAGTTTTTTATATTATCCATTCAGCTACCCTATATCTTCTGATTGGAGCATTTATTGATAGGTACCTATTTATTGCTATTTTATTGCACATATCTATGTTCCTATTTTTTCTATCTTCTTTGTAAAGAAGGCCCTTTAACATTTATTATAATACTGGTTTGTTTGTGATTAACTCCTTTAACTTTTCCTTGTTTGGTAAGCTCTTTATTTTGCCTTTAATTTTAAATGTTAGCCTTGCTGGATAAAGTCTTGGTTGTAGGTTTTTGCTTTCAATCATTTTAAATATGTTGTGCTAATTCTTTCTTTCTTGAAATGTTTCTTTTGATAAAACAGCTGACAGTGTTATGGGAGCTCCCTTGTAGTTAACTTACTGTCTTTCTTTTGCTATTTTTAAGATTATTTCTTTGCTTTTATCCTTTGTCATTTTAATTATGATGTGTCTTGGTATGGACCTTTTTTGGTTCATCTCGCTTGGAACTCTCAGTGCTTCTTGAACTTGTGTGTCTTTTTGTTGTTGTTGTTAATTCTCACTGAGGATATTTTTTCCATTGATTTTTAAAAATATATTTTTATTGATTTTAGAGAGGAAAGGAGAGAGATAGAAATATCAATGATGAGAGAATCATCAATTGGCTGCCTCCTGCATGATCCCTACTGGGGATCCAGCCTGCAACCTGGGCATGTACCCTTGACTGGAATCGAACCTGGGACCTTTCAGTCTGCAGGCTGACACTCTATTGACAGCCAAACCAGCCAGGGCTTTTCCATTGATTTTTAGAGAGAGTGGAAGGGAAGGGGAGAGACAGAGAAAAAGAAACATAGATGTGAAATATGATGGTTGCCTCCTGCGCTGGCTCCAACCAGGGCCAGTGATCGAGCCTGAAACCAAGGTACGTGCTCTTGACCAGAATCAAACCCACAACCTTTCAGTCCATAGGCTGATGCCCTAACCACTGAGAAAAACTGGCTTGCACTTTTGTGTCTTTTTCCTTCACCAGGTTTGGGAAGTTTTCAGTTGCTATTTATTTTTTATTAATGTTTTAAGGCATAGACTTTTTTATTTTTTTCAACACCATTTATCCTCTCTAATTTTTCTTAAAGAATTTATCAATCCTTTGCTCTCTCTCTTCACCTTCTGGTATCCTTATGATATGAATGTTGTTACGGTTGATGTTGTCCCAGAGGTCCTTTAAACTATCCTAATTTTTAAAAATTCTTGTTTTCTTTTATTGCTCCAATTGGGAGTTTTCTGCTACTTTGTCTTCCAAATTGCTTATTTGATAATCTGGTTAATTTAATCAATATTTGATATTTTTTAGTGTATTCTTAATTTCAAATATTGTATTATTTACTTCTAACTGGTTTTTGTTATGGATTCTGTGTTCTTTATCTTCCTATCTCTTTTTCAAGTTCTTACCAAGTTCCTTTAGCATCCTTATAACCAGTGTTTTGAACTCTGTATCTGGTAAATTGCTTGCATCCAACTCATGTAGGTTTATTTCCCTTGGGATTTCTTCTGTTCCTTCATTTGAGGTATCTTTCTTTGTCTCCCCATTTTGGCTGCCTCTCTGTGTTTGTTTTTGTGTATTAGGTAGATCTGCAATATCTCCTAGACTTGGTAAAATGGCTTAATGGAGTAGATGTCTTATGGGGCTCCATAGTGCATGTTCCCTGATCACATAATCCAGGTGCTCCAGGAATATCTCCTGTGTGTTATGTGAATCCTTATGATATCATTGACACCTGATGGCTGTTGGGCCATTCATGGGCTTGTTGACCTTTAGGCTATTTGACTGTGAGGATTGACTTTTCCACAATGTCTGAGCTGTTATGCAGGGGCCGGCCTGCACACACAATGGAATTTGCCCCAACAGTGTCTGGAGCCTACTGAGATCTTATTTAAGGTGTGCTGCTTATGGAGGTAATTGGTTCCTTCTTTGATGTTGTCTATAGCCTCTCACAGGGTGTCTTGATTCTGTGGCCTCTTGGTAGGGATTCCTGTGCAGGTCAATGTCTAACACTGCTTGTGACTTGCCCTGGGCTACCTGTTAGCACTTACAAAGTGATACATAGTTGGTGGGTTCCTCTGCTGGGCTTGAGTGTACATTGGAGGGGCCAAGCTGCATACTGAGACTAGTTTTCATCATTACCAAGCCTGTGGAAGGTCAGCAAAAGGCCCAATGCACCCCTGGGTTTTCAAGCTACCTGTTAGTCTCAGTCTCTAAAAAAGCCTCTGCCAGTAGGATATTTGTGTGAGGTAGGTTCTCACTGAGTCAATTGGTAGGGGTGAGTGATGTTTTCCAGGTTGATACAGATTTAAACTCAGTGCCATTCCTGTCCACTCTGAGCCACTGTTTCTCTGCCACTCTGTAAAAGTCTCAGGGTACACCAAAGTCAGCTGCCACCCTCCTGGGTCCTGTGAATCTTTTTGCTGAGGTGGGTTGCAGGAAGTCATCAAGGTAAAGCCAGTAGAGTTTATCAGGGTAAACCAAATTAAGATTTGGCCATGGGGAAGAAGGACTTTGCGCAGTGGTGGTATTAGTCAGGTGGTATGGGGCAAAAAAATGGCTCTCACCTTAGAGCCACATAACTTGGTTTCTCTCTGTGCATCGTTGAAACCCCTGAGTCTGCCTGAACCTCCTTGAGATCCTTCCAAGAAAGGCTGCAGTGGGCCCAGGCTGCCCACAGTAGCTGGTACATTAGCATGGTAAGGCCATAAAGAGGTGGGAGTGTGGGGCCAGTAGATATAACAAGGCTGACACTGTATAAAGGAGAGTGTTTGAGGAAATGCAGTGTCTGTGTGTGGTGTGGGAGAGGTATTCAGCTCAGAAAAATAGTGGCTGTCTTTCTAAACCTCTCCCCTAAGTCACATACACAAACTATTTTTTCATAACTCCTTTCCACTCTGAGCCACCGTTTCTCTGACAGAGCCCAGGGTGAGTAGCTGCAAATGTGACTTTGTGCACTGGTTCTTTAAGAGGGCACCTGAGTTTCTAGCAGACTCTTGTCTCTCCCTGGTGGACATGTCCCAACTGATTTTCACAGCCAGGTGTTATATGGTCCTCTTTCAAGCTCTGATGCTCTGAGCTGGGGAACCTGGCATGGGGTTAAAAATCCCTCACTTGTCAGTGTGGACCTTTACAGCTGAGATAACCAAGAACCCTCCATATTCTCAACAGCCACACTTGGGTGTGGAGCCAACCGTTTTCAATTCTCCATCCTTCTTACCAGTCTTAAGGTGGATTCTTCTATATGTCCTTGGTTATAAGTATATGCTCAGCCTGTCTTCAGTTGGTTATTTAGGTTTATTGTTATACTAGAGGCCCGGTGCACAGATTCATGCACATGTGGGGTCCCTCGGCCTGGCCTGTGGGGAATTTGGCTTAAACCAGCTCTCCAACATCCCCTGAAGGGTCCCAGATTGCGGGAGGACACAGGCAGGCCAAAGGACCCCACTGGTGCATAATCGCGGCCAGGGAGGGACAACGGGAGGGCTCTAGGACATGTCCAGCCCATCTCACCCAGTTCTGATCGGCCAGACCCCAGCAGCAAGCTAACCTGGTGGTCAGTGCACATCATAGGGACTGGTTAAAAGGTCGAATGATGAACGGTTGGACACTTAGCATATTAAGCTTTTATTATATACTAGAGGCCTAGTGCACGAAATTCGTGCACAGGGGTGTGTGTCCCTCAGGCCAGCCTGCAACCTCTCCAATCTGGGACCCCTCGAGGGATGTCCGACTACCCGTTTAGGCCCAATCCGGGCAGTCGGACATCCCTTTCACAATCCAGGAGTGCTGGCTCCCAACTGCTTGCCTGCCTGCCTTCCTGATTGCCCCTAACCACTTCTGCCTGCCAGCCTGATCACCCCCTAACCACTCCCCTGCCAGCCTGATTGATGCCTAACTGCTCCCCTGCCAGCCTGTTTGCCCCTAACTGCCTCCCCTGCAGGCCTGGTCACCCCTCTCTGCCCTCCCCTGCAGGCCTGGGTCCCCCCCAACTGTCCTTTCTGCAGGCCCAGTCGCCCCAAACTTACCTCCTCTGCCAGCCTGGTCACCCTTAACTGCCCTCCCCTGCAGGCTTGATCACCCCCAACTGCCCTCCCCTGCTGGCCATCTTGTGGTGGCCATCTTGTGTCCACATGAGGGCAGTCATCTTTGCCCACATGGGGGCAGCCATCTTGTGTGTTGGAGTGATGGTCAATTTGCATATTATTCTTTTATTAGATAGGATAGAGGCCTCGTGCATGGGTGGGGGCCAGCTGGTTTGCCTTGAAGGGTGTCCTGGATCAGGGTGGGGGTTCCCTTAGGGTGTGGGGCAGCCTGGATGAAGGGCCTGTGGTGGTTTGCAGGACGGCTATGACCCCTGGCAACCCAAGCGGAGGCCCTGGTATCTGGGATTTATTTATTTTCTATAATTGAAACTTTGTAGCCTTGAGCAGAGCCCCTCCTGCTCGCTCCATGGCCACAGCCATTTTTGTTGGGATTTATTTATCTTCCATAATTGAAACTTTGTAGCCTTGAGTGGAGGCCAAGGCAGGCCAGGGCTGCCCAAGCTTGGCTTCCTTCATTGCTGGGGGCAACTCAAGCCTCCTGCTCTCTCCAGCTCTGTGGCTGCCGCCATTTTTGTTGGGATTTATTTATCTTCTGTAATTAAAACTTTGTAGCCTTGAGCAGAAGCCTCAGCCGTCTAGGGCAGGTGGAAAGCTTGGCTTCCTCCATTGCCGGGGAAACCCAAGCCTCCTGCTCTCTCTGTGGCTGCAGCCATCTTGGTTGGATTAATTTACATACTTGCTCCCGATTGGCTCATGGGCGTGGCTTGTGGATGTAGCAGAGGTATGGTCAATTTGCATATTACCCTTTTATTAGATAGGATGATAATTTAGTTGTAATTTTAACTTGGACCTGGGAAGAGGTAAATGCAGCTTCCATCTACTATACCACCAGCTTGGATCTCCCACACATAATGTAACTATTGATATACTTGGATTTATAATTGTGTTTTGTTCCTCTATTTCTTCTTTTCTGTTTTGTATTGATTAAGTGTATATTTTATATTGTTCAATGCTTACTAATTGTCAAAGAAAAACTACACACTCCCTTCACTCAAAGAGTTAAATAGGTAAATAAATTATTATAACACAGTGCAATTATATGCTGATTAGTGATGTGTGCTGGATGTCCTGAGAGTGCAGGAAACTCTAGCAATTGACTTTAGATTCACTTATATACCTCACTATCACCTATCACACTTAAAATTCACCTGGAATTCTCACCACCACAATCACTACCTTTAAAGAAAAATGGCAAAACTACCCTGGCAATATTTCTTTGAAAAATTAAAATATATTCCAGAAAATTAAAATCATGTTCATTAAAAAAAATTCTCACGTTTTGCTATTCAGAAGCATTTTAGCTTCATGTGGTCCCAATAATTTATATTTTCCTGAGTTTCCCTTGTCATTAGGGACATATCAGAAAGAATATTGCTGTGAGAGATGTCAGAGATTTTGCTGTCTTAGTTTGCTTCTATAATTTTTATGGTTTGTGATTTTATTCACTTTGACTTTATTTTTTTATATGGTATAAGTTGATGTTCTAGTTTTTTGTGTTTGTTTTTTTGTATGTACCTGTCCAATTTTCCCAAGACCATTTATTGAAAAGACTGTATTTACTCCATTGTAGGCTTTTGCCACCTTTATCTAATTTTAATTGACCCTAAAGGGGTGGGTTGATTTCTGGGCTCTCTGTTATGTTCCATTGGTCTATATGCCCGTTCTTTTGCCATTATCAGGAAGTTTTGATTACAATGGCCTTGTAGTATAGCTGTATAGTTTGATATACTACAGTATTGTGATACCTCCAACTTTTTTTTGTTTGTTATTACTCACCCAGGGATATTTTCCATTGATTTTTATTTTGAGAGAATGGGAGAGGGGAGAGGAGAACAGAAGAGGAGTAGGAGAAGGAGGAGGTGAAGAATGAGGAGGAGGAGGAGGAGGAAGAGAGAGAGAGAGAGAGAGAGAGAGAGAGAGAGAGAGAGAGAGAGAGACATTGATGTGAGGGAGACACAGCTATTGGTTAACTCACACACTCACACACATGCCCAGACTGGGAACTGAATCCATGACCCTTTGGTGCATGGGCTGACACTTTAACCACTGAGTCACAGTGGTCAGGGTGATACCTCCAACTTTGTTCTTCTTTCTCAAGATTGCTGTGCTATTGTGCTATTCAGGTTTTTTCTGTGTTCCATATACTTTTTTGGAATACTTTTTCTAGTTCTGTGAAAAATGCCAATGGTATTTTGATAGGAATTGCATTGCATCTATAGATTGCTTTGGGTAGTATGTACATTTTAATTCTTCCAATCCAGGAACATGGTATATGCTTCTACTTGTTTGCATCTTCCTTAATTTATTTATTCAATATCATAGAGTTCTCTGAATACAGGTCTTTTTACCTCCTAGTCACATTTATTCCTAGGTACCTTATTATTTTCATTACAATAATAAATGTTGTTGTTTTCTTAGTTTCTCTTTCTGAGAGTTCATTATTGGTGTACAAAAATGCCACTGACTTCTAGATCTTTATTTTGTATCCTGATAAAAAGCATCTTCACAGCAAAAGAAACCATCAACAAAATGAAAATAGGACCCACTGTATGGGATAACATATTGGCCAATGATACATCCAATAAGGGGATAATTTCCAAAATATATAAAGAACTTTTACAACTCAACACCAGGAAGATAAGAAATCCAATTAAAAAATGTTTAAAGGACCTTAATAGACACTTCTCCAAAGAAGACAGATAGACAATAGACATATGAAAAAAAATGCTCTCAGACTGGTGCAGCCAATGTGGAAAACAATATGAAGTTTCAAGCAATCTAATTAATATTGTCACTTTTTGCAGATGACATGGTTCTTCATAGAGAAAACCCTAAAGACTATAAAAAACAACTATGATAAACAATAAACAAATACAGTAATGTTGCAAGATACAAAATTCATCTACAAATATCCATTTCATTCCTATATACTAACCATAACATTTCAGGAAAATCAATAAATAAATATTTACAATTGCAACAACAACAAAAAATAGTACACCTAGGAATAAACTTAACAAAAGATATGTACACTGAAAACTACAAAGCTTTATTAAAAGAAATTGAAAAAGACACAATAAAATGGAAATATATTTTGTGTTCATGGATTGGAAGACTCAACATAGGTAAAGTGCTCATATTACCCAAAGCAATATACAGACTTAATGCAATCCCCATCAAAATCCCAATAGAATTTTAAAGGAAATAGAACAAAATATCATCAGATTGGTATAGAAACACAAAAGACCCCCAAATAACCAAAGCAATCTTGAGAGCAAAAACAAAGCCAGAGTTATCACACTCCATGACTTTAAATTATACTATAAAGCAACAACAATAATAATAAAACATGGTAATGGCAGTAAAACAGACACATAGACCAAACAAACAGAATTGAAAACCCAGACATAAATATGTATATGGACAAATAGCTTTTGACAAAGGAGCCGAAAACATTAAATGGAAAAGAAGAAAGCCTCTTCAATAAGTGGTGCTGGGAAATTGGAAGCCCCATGCAAAGGGATGAAATTAGACTATTGTTTGTTTCCATATACAAAATTCATTCAAATCAGATCAAATGCATAAATATAAGACCTAAAATAATAAATTCCATAATAGAAAACAGATACTAAACCTATAAACCTTGATATTAGAGAAAATTTTATGAATTTGACACCAAAGGCAAGTGAAATAAAAGCAAAAATAAATGAATAAGAATATGTCAAATTTAAAAGCTTCTGCAGAGCAAAAGAAACAGACAATAATATTAACAACAAACAAAGGAAAACAACCAATTTGGGGAAGATATTGGCAAACATCAGCTCTGATAAGGGGTTAATAACCAAAATATTTTTAAAAACAACCTCATACAAGTCACCACCATACAAACAATCCAATTAAAAAATGGGCAGAGGACCTGAATGGACAGTTCACCCAAGAAGACATACAAAAGGCTAACAGATATATGAAAATATAGTCAACTTCACTAGCTGTTAGAGAAATACAAATACAAAATTAGAATGAGACACCACTTTACACTTGTTAAAATACCATATTTTCCGGCATATAAGACGACTGGGCGTATAGAAGATTTTCCTGGGTTAAAAAGTCATCTTATACGCCGGAAAATACGGTAGTTATTATCAACAAGACAAGTAATAAAAGTGCTGGAAAAGTTGTGGAGAAAAAAGGAACCCTCAGCCCCTGCTGGTGGGAATGTAAGCTGGTATAGCCACTATGGAAAACAGTAAGGATGCTCTTCAAAAATTTGAGTGCACTTGGCCAGTGTGGCTCAGTGATTAAGTTTCAACCTATGAACCAGGAGGTCACAGTTCAAGTCTCGGTCAGGGCACATCCCTGGGTTGCTGGCTTGATCCCCAGTAGTGGGTATGCAGGAGGCAGCCGATCGATGATTCTCTCATCATTAATGTTTCTATTTCTCTCTCCCTCTCCCTTCCTCTCTGAAATTAATAAAAATAGATACTTAAAAAATAGATACACAAAATATTTAATCAATCAGGTATAGTCATAAAATAAGAATGGAGTTACCATATGACTGAGCAACTCCTCTTCTGGGTAACTACCAAAAAATTTTGAAAACATTTATTCACAAAGATATGTACACCCCTATGTTCATCATAAGATTATTCACAGTAACCAAGACATGGAAACAACTAAAGCATTTTTTTAATAAATAATTAGATAAAGAAGATGTGGTACTACTGAGTCAAAAGAAAAGATAAAGTATTACATTTGGTAGAACATGAGGGGATCTTGAGAATATCATGTTAAGGGAAATAAATGAGACAGAAGTAGTAAGACCCATAGATTTCACTCATATATGGCATATAAAACTGAAAGCAACAAATTAACAATTAAAAAACTCTTAGACACAGACAAAATATATGGTGGTAAGCAGAAGGAAGGGGGGCTGGGGGTAATAGAAAAGGGCAAAGGGGATCAAATATATGGGGATTATAATTTACTCTTTAACAATGATTGTGTTTAACAGCCCTAAGACATTATATTTTACAAAGGCGGGAGGGGGGGTCCCTCAGCTCAGCCTGCACCCTCTCGCAATCCGGGACCCTTTGGGGGATGTCCAACTGCTGGTTTAGGCCCGATCCTGGCAGTCAGACATCCCTCTCGCAATCCAGGACTGCTGGCTCCTAACTGCTCACTTGCCTGCCTGATTGTCCCTAACTACTCTGCCTGCCTGCCTGATTGCCCCTAACCACTCTGCCTGCCTGCCTGATCACCCATAACCGCCTCTGCCTCGGCCCCTGCCCACTGTGATGGCCGCCTCTGCCTCAGCCACCGCTGCCATGGCTTCGTCCAGAAAGTCATCTGAAAGGACGTCTGGAAGGTCGTTCAGCTGTCTGGTCTAATTAGCATGCTGTGCTTTTATTATAGATTTTTTTCTCTGTATATATGTTTTTAAATATAGTTTTATTGATTTCAGAAAGGAAGGGAGAGGGAGAGGGAAAAAAATCAATGATGAGAGAGAATCATCGATTGGCTGCCTCCTGCATGCCCCTCACTGGGGATTGAGCCCACAACCCAGGCATGTTCTCTGACTGGGAATCGCTGGCCAGGCATTCTTCAAATATTTTAAAAACACTTTTTAAAAATGTATTTTAGGAGAAGAAGATGGCGGCCGAATAAGTAGATGTGTTGTGCACCTCATCCTGGGGCCAGACTAGAAAAACAACTAAATCAGAGAACATCCACCCAGAATTAACAAATTAGACACAGCTGAGGAGACAATTTACAAGAAGGATGGGCAGAGGATGCCTGGAGAACGTTAGCAACAGGGATCTGGGCTGGAGAGGGACACCTGGCCACTGGGTCAAGAGGGTGAGGTGGAAGCTGCATTGCACCAAAGCCACATCCCTTGGAGACAGGTGTAATACCCAATTGAGAAAAGGAAAAGCCACAGGGCTGCTGATGCGAGGGAATCTAGACCTAAGACCACAGCCTCTAAAGGCTGCACTCTGAAAGGCAGCCTATAAAGCGGCCCAAGCAGCAGGGGGCCAGGGGAAAGAAACCCACAGTTTTGTGGTTGTTTTGCCTTTGCTTTTATTCACTAAACCCAGAACATAAGACTTTTCAATAGCAAACACTCACCTGAATCTGCGGCACAGGGAGAGGCACAGACTTGATGTCCCCGAGGAGAGGCTGGGGAGGGAAGCAGGGCAGGGACACATGCCCAGGACTCTGGCATTAGGCCATTCATAACCTTCCAAACCTAAGCTGCAATTTCTCTCCTGAAAAGCTAGCCCCTCCCAGTAGCCTCAAGTCAGATAATACAGCCTGCCACACCTGGACTGCATTTTGAGCTATACAAAGGAAAAAAAGGCTATGAATAGCCCCAAAGAGCCCACAGTGACTGGGTTGGCAGTGACTATTCTGAGAATCAGACTGATAAAAACTCCAGGTTTCCAGCCAACCCCATTAGTCTTCATACAAGGATCTCTGACCATACAAGGCCAGAGTAATATTTTGAGCCACTTGCAGAGGAGTAGCTCAGGGTCAGGGAAAAAACATCCATCTGATCCCCAGAAAGTGAAAGAGCACCACCCCCACCTGAAGCCCTGTCAGAAACAGAAGCTTGAGTGATTAAGATTGACAGCTGGCAAACAGGCAAAACGGACAGTTTGGTTTCATCTGCTTGCAGCCAAGCAGAGGTGTGGTGGATGGCTTGGAGCTTCAACAAGGGGCTAAAAGCCAAAGACAGTGCCTGACAGTGGTCAGCACCTACCTACCTAACAGGAAACCCAGGATTGGCAGACAGAATAGAAGAGTAGGGTCCTAAACCAGTCCCCCATGAGGCATTAAAATGCAGGTGAAGCAAACGACACTTCACATTTTTATTTTTTATTTAAAAAAAATTAGTATAATCATATTTTATTTTTATTTTTTATTGATATTTTATTTTTTACCTTTTTTATCCTCACTTATACCTTTTTCATCCTGCTTTTCTTCTCCTTTACCTGTGTGAGCTTTTCTCTTTCCTTTCTTTTTACCATTTTTTAAAAATTGATCTGCTTTATTGATGTGTTATTGTTATTGTAGTCTCTGTTGGCTCATACATATATCCAATTTCCTCTTTCCTGCTCCTACTCCATTTCCCCTTATCTTTTCTCTTTCTTCACTACTCAAAATTTTTTCTATTTTATTTTCCTTCTTTTTCCCTCTCTCCTCTCTTGCTCTTTTAATCTCCTAATTTTTAATTAGTTTCACTTCCTAAATTCATGCCTATCAGCTCCCTCCTCTATTCTCCTTTTCAAAATAAATTAAATAAATAAATAATTTTTTTCATTAAAATTTTTTTTCTTCTTACCCACTAATTCTCATTTTCCCTCCTCTGTACTAAACTGTGGTCATTCCCCCATTCATCCAATTCTTAATCTTATTTTCTGTATTTAAACTTTGCCTCTACAGATTCTGCCCCCCCCCTTTTTTTCTGGATGTTTTTTTGTTTGCACTTTTTGGTTTGTTTTATTGTTTTGTGGTGTTTTCTCCCCATATATATTTTTTATTTTTATTTTCTTTTTTCTTTTCTTGATATCATTTTTTCTCTCTTTTATCTCTGATAATTCTCTTTTCTCTGGTCATCACTTTTACTGGGGTCATAGGTGCCTTGTTCTGTTTTGTTCCTTTTGTGTCATGTCTTGTTGTATTGTATTTTGTACTGTTCAGTCAGTACCTCCACGATTGGAATGATGTGGTAGAGAGTGAGCCACATAATCAGTCACCCTGATAGAAGACTCCATCCATGAATGGGACAATAAAATTCAAAACCCAACTACATCAAAAGAACCCAAATATCTCAAGTAGGGACCATCCCTAGAATACCCAGCCCAGAAAACCTGAGCAACTGCACCACTGGGTCCCACAAAACATCTATTACACAAGATAAAGTCAAAAATTCTGGGTGGCATAGCAGATTGACCTAATGCATAGAAACAATGACAAAGAACAGCAAAAATGGGGAGGCAAAGTAACAACCCCCATGTGAAAAGAAAAGGAGGAATCACCAGAAAAGGAAATAATAAAATGGAGGCAAGCAATTTGTTAGAGAAATAATCCAGGGTAATGGTTAAACAGATGCTCAAAAGGCTAGATGAGAAATTCACCATGTACCAATCAAGATGAAATGAAGAATGACATGAGTGCAATAAAGAACATAATGGAAGGTTTCAATAATAGACTTGAAGAAGCAGAAGACCAAATCAGTGAGTTAGAAGACAAGGTAGAAAAAACACCCAAGCAAAGTAGCACCTGGGGGGAAAAAAAAAACTTAAAAAGTAGGAGGAGAGTCTAAGGGAGCTTTGGGACAACATAAAATGAAACAACATCCATATAATAGGGGTTCCAGAAGGAGAGGAAGCTGAGCAAGAAATAGAAAACCTGTTTGAAGAAATAATGACAGAAATCTTCTCTGACTTTGGAAAGAAAAAAGTCACACAAGTCCAAGGAGCATACAGAGTTCTAAACCAGATGAACCAAAAAGGACTGACAACAAGACACATCATAATTAAATTGGTAAATGTCAACAACAAAGTAAGATTCTTAAAGGCTGCCAGAGAGAGGCAGAAAATTACATACAAGTGATCTCCCATTAGACTATCAACTGATTTCTCAACAGAAACACATCAGGCCAGAAGAGAATGGGATAAAGTATACAAAGTGATGCAAAGCAAGGGAATGAATCTAAGAATACTCTATCCAGCAAGGCTATCATTCAAAATTGAAGGTGAAATCAGGCACTTCACAGACAAGAAAAGGCTAAAGGAGTTTACTACCACCAAGCCAGCAATGCAAGAAATGCTAAAGGGACTGCTGTAAAAAGAAGATATAGGAAGGGAAGAAGGAACACAGGCATCCTATCTAATAATAGACAAATATGCAAATTGACCATACCTCTGACACACCCACAAGCCATGCCCACAAGCCACACCCACCATCCAATCAGAGAGATTATGCAAATTAACCCAAACCAAGATGGCTACAGCCACAAAGAGCAAGGTTTCCTAGGTAACAGAGGAAGCCAAGCTTTCCGCCTGCCCTTGCCAGGCCTAAGCCTCCACTCAAGCTACAAAGTTTCAATTCTAGAAGGTAAACAAATTCAAACAAATGGTGGCAGAATGGAGCTTGAGAGAGCAGGCCAGGGTTGCCGCCGGCAACAGGGGAAGCAAAGCTTTCCGCACACACTGGCCGGGCCCACCCGCTTAAGGCAACAAAGTTTCAATTATAACCCCAACATAAATGGCTACCGGCCTCGGAGGGAGCCCCAGGCTTGGCTCCGCTTCAGGCTACAAAGTTTCAATTGTAGAAGGAAAATAAGTTCCAGATACCAGGGCCTCCGTTTGCGTTGCCAAGGGGCGTGGCCCACCTGCAAACCACCACAGCCCCCTTGCTCAGGCTGCCCCACACCCCAAGGGAACCCCCACCTGATCCGGGACGCCCTTCAGGGCAAACCAGCTGGCCCCCACCCCTGTACCAGGCCTCTATTCTATCTAATAAAAGAGTACTATGCAGATTGACCATCACTGCAAAACACAATATAGCTGCCCCCATGTGGTCAAAGATCCTGCCCCCATGTGGACACAAGATGGCCACCACAAGCACCACAAGATGGCCAGCAGGAGAGGTCAGTTGGGAGGCACCCGGCCTGCAAGGGAGGGCAGTTGGAGATGATCAACCCTGCAGGAGAGGGCAGTTAGGGGTAACCAGGAGAGCAGAGGAGGGAAGTTGGGGGCAAACAGGCTGGCAGCAGAGTGGTTAGGGGGTGATCAGGCTGGCAGGCAGAAGCGGTTAGGGGCAATCAGGAAGGCAGGCAGGCTAGCAGTTGGGAGCCAGCAGTCCTGGATTGTGAGAGGGATCCCAGATTGGAGAGGGTACAGGCTGGGCTGAGGGACAACCCCCTCTGTGCACGAATTTCGTGCACCGGGCCTCTAGTAAAGAATAAAAATGCAACAAACAAGTACCTATCAATAATAACCTTAAGTGTAAATAGATTAAATGCTCCAATCCAATCAAAAGACATAGGGTAGCTGAATGGATAAGAAAACATGACCCATATATAAATGCTGTCTACAAGAGACCCACCTCAGAACAAGGGAGTCACACAGACTGAAAGTGAAGAGATGGAAATGAAATTAAAAAAAAAAAAAAGCTGGGGTAGCAATACGTATATCTGACAAAATAGACCTCAAAGTGAAGCCCATAATAAGAGATAAGGAAGGCCATTTCATAATACTAATGGGAGTGATTCAACAAGAGGATATAACTCTGGTAAACATATATGCACCCAATGCAGGAGCACCCAAAAACATAAAAAAGCTTCTGGAAAGTATCAAGGGAGAGATAGATAGCAATACAATCATAATAGGGGCTTTAATACCACATTGACACCACTGCATAAATCCTCTAGATAAAAAATCAGCAAAGAAACAGCAATCCTAAAAGACTCACTAGATCAGATGGACTTAATTGACATCTTCAGGACATTTCACCCCAAAGCTACAGAATATACATTCTTCTCAAGTGCACATGGGGCATTTTTAAAGATAGACCACATATTAAGACACTGGATAAGTCTCTACAAATTCATCAAGATTGAAATCATATCAAGCATCTTCTCAGATCACAATGGCATAAAATTAGAAATCAACTACAATAAAAACAATCAAACACATCCAGGCTAAATAGCATGCTATTAAACAATGAATGGGTTACCAAAGAGATCAAAGAAGAAGTAGAAAACATTCTGGAAACAAATGAAAATAAAAACAACAA
Organism: Cnephaeus nilssonii; assembly: GCF_951640355.1. Classification (NCBI taxonomy): domain Eukaryota; kingdom Metazoa; phylum Chordata; class Mammalia; order Chiroptera; family Vespertilionidae; genus Cnephaeus; species Cnephaeus nilssonii. The sequence goes on from NC_137071.1 coordinate 32,499,461, forward strand.
TCCAAAATCTATGGGACACAAAGAAAGCAGTCTTGAGAGGGAAGTTCATAGCACTATAGGCCTACCAAAAAACAAACAAACAAAAAAACAACAACAACAGGAAAAACTGGTAATAAGTTATCTAACCATACAACTTAAAAAACTAGAAAGAGGCAACAATAAAAGCCCAGAGTAAGTAGAAGGAAGGAAATATTAATGATCAGAGTGGAAATAAATGACATAGAGACCAAATAAACAATACAGAATATAAATAGGACCAAGAGCTGGTTCTTTGAAAGGATAAACAAGATTGATGAACCTCTAACCAGGCTCACCAAAAAACAAAGAGAGAAGACCTAAATAAACAAAATCAAAATGAAAGAGGTGAACTAACAACTGACCCCACAGAAATACAAAGGATTGTAAAAAGAAATACTACAAACAACTCTATTCCAACAAATTGGACAACCTAGGCTAGGTTGTCTAGGTCCTAAACAAAATGGACATATTCCTAGAAAAATACAATCTTCCAAAACTCAATCAGGAAGAATCAGAAAACCTGAATAGGCCAATAACTACTGATGAAGTTAAAGTAGTAATCAAAAAACTTCCACCAAACACCAAAAGCCCTAGTCTGAATGGCTTTACAGGGGAGTTTTACCAAACATTCAAAGAAGAACTAACACCAATTCTCCTCAGACTATTGCAAAAAATTGAAGAGGAAAGAAAACTTCCAAGCTCTTCCAATGAAGCCAGCATTACCCTAATCCCAAAACCAGATAAAGACACTGTACAAATTTATTTTATTGTTGAGAGTGTTATAGATTTCCCCATTTCCCTTTTTTGTTCCCCCCCCCCACCCTGCTCCCACCCCACCCCAGGCCTTCACCTGTCTGTTGTCTGTGTCCATAGGCTATGCATATATGTTCTTTGGCTAATCTCTTCACCTTCTTTCTTCCAGTCATCCCCATATCATTCTGCTCTGACCTCTGTCAGTCTGTTCCATGTACCCATGCCTTTGGTTATATTTTTCAGTTTATTTTGTTCATTTGATTTCACAAATGATTATGTGATATTTGCCTTTCTCTGCCTGGATTATTTCCCTTAGCATAATAATCTACAGGTACATTCATGCTGTCTCAAAGGGTAAGACATCTTTATTTTGTACGTCTACAAACAACAAACCACAACTTTTTATTTTGAAAATAATTTTATATTTACATAAAACTTTTAAAGACAATACAGAGATGTTTTGCATTTATTTTTCCTTTATTAACATCTTACTATAATATAAAATGGTGTATTTGTCAAGACTAAGAAACAACATTGGTCCATTGCTATTAACTTTACTCCAGACTTCATTTGGATTTCAATAGGTTTCTGTCTTTTTTTCTGTTCCAGGATTTAGTCAGTGATATTACATTGCATTGAATAATCATGCTTCCTTGGTATCCTTTGCTCTGTAATAGTTTCTCAGTCTTTCCTTGTTTCTTCTTAACTTGAGAATTTTGAGGATTACTTGTCAGATATAAGGTGTCCCAAAAAATGTATATACACACTTTGAATAATTATAAAGGCAGTGTTTATTAAAATACATTTTATTTTCAAAATTTAGCTATCAGCTGTTAAAGTATGTATTCACTTTTGGGACACCCTGTATTTGGTTAAAATGTAGCTCAATTTTTATTTCTATAATGTTTTACTCAGGCTTAGATAGGGGTTATGAGTTTGGAAGGAGAATACCACAGAGATAAATTGCCCTTCTGTATCAGGGGTTATAAGGTTATAAACATGATAGAATTGGTGATGTTGATCTTGATCATGTGCTTAAGACAGTATCAGAACTCTTCACTATAAAGTTATTGTCAGCGTAGGCTTCTGTAACAAAATACTATTGACTAAAAGGCTTAAACTACAGACATTTATTTCTCAGAGTTCTGAAGTTTTAGAATTCAAAGCTCAGAGTGACAAAAGATTTGATTCTTGATGAGAGCCATCTTCCTTGCTTGTAGATTCCTGCTTGCTTGCTGTGTGTGTTCTTATGACCTCATTGTGCATGCATTGAGAATGATATCTCTGTGTTCCTCTTTTTATAGGGACACTAATCCTATCATGAGGGTCCAACCCTCATGAGCTCATCTAAATCTATTACTTACCCAAAGACCCACCTCCAAATACTATCACATGGGAAGTTAGGGTTTCAATATATAAATTTTGGGAGAAAACAAACAATCAAGCCATAACAGTTATTATATTTCTTTTTATTTAAACTGATTTTGGAAAGGAAGCCTACAGGCAAGAGGTGAGTGTAATCTCTACTTCTTTGAGGAAAAAAAGTATCTATGCATATTATTTAGAACTAGCGTTCCCGTTGCAGGAAAAATCCTGCAATAGGGTTTCCTGCTCTACTCTACCCCACCCTGCCTGCTCTCCTCCCTTGTCCCTCGCCCCGCCTTCTCCGCCAGCCTCCCTGCTTTTCTCCCTTCTCCGCCAGCCCGCCCGCTCTTCTTCTTTCTCCCCTGGCCCCGCCTCCGCTCCTCCCTTCTCCCCCGCCCCGCCTTCTCTGCCAGCCAGCCTGCTTTTCCCTTCTCCCCCGGCCCCGCCTCCGCTCCTCCCTTCTCCTCCCCCCGGCTTGCTTGCTTCTCCGCAGCTTTGCTCCCTTCTGCAGCTCTTGGCTTCTTTCTACGCTGTCTTGATATGCAAATTAGCCACCATCTTTGTTGGGGTAATTTGCATACTCGCCCTGATTGGTTGGTGGGCGTGGCTTGGCTGGTGGGCATGGCTTGGTCATAGCAAAGGTGTGGTCAATTTGCATATTTGTCTATTATTAGGTAGGATTCTGTAGGGAAGATGTTTCTCTGTTTCTCAATTTATTTAATTGTTCAATTACTCATTTATATCAGTACTAGAGGCCCAGTGGGGTCCGTCGGCCTGGCCTGCACCATCTTGCAATCTGGAACCCCTCGGGGGATGTCGGAGAGCTGGTTTCATCTGATCTCTGCAGGCCAGGCAGAGGGACTCCCCTGTTGCATGAATCTGTGCACTGGGCCTCTAGTAAGCATATAAGATCTATGGTTAATTTCTTCCCACCCTCCCCCCTTCCCTCTGAGATTCATCAGTCTGTTCCATGTTTCCATGCCTGTGGTTTCCATTCCTGCTTTGAGTGTCTGCCCCCTGGTGGTCAGTGTGCATCATAGCTATTGGCCGGTTGGCCGATTGCTTAGGCATATATATATATATATATATATATATATATATATATATATATATACTCATGGGTATTTATTTTATACTTTGGGGTATAATCCAATGCTATAATATTTATTTTTAAATTTATTTTTATTGTTGAAAGCATTACAGATGTCCCCCTTTTTGCTTCATTGACCCCCTTCATCCCCCACCCATACCTTCTGAGGCCTTCACCATACTACTGTCTGTGTCCATGGGTTATGCATATAAATTCTTTGGTTAATCTCTTGACACTTACCCACCTTCACTCAATAATATTCCCTAAAATATTTTTTTTCAAATTATTCCAGGTTTAATCCTTTGGAGCTCTTTGATATTCTTTATCTCTTGAGCACTTTCTTATTTTCTGGCACTACAAGATGTTCTAGGTTCATAGTGATGGTTAATTTATGTGTCAACTTGACTGGGCCACTGGGTACCCAGATATTTGGTTCCACATTATTCTGGGTTTGTCTGTGAGGGTGTTTTTGGATGAGGTTAACATTTGAATCAGTAGACTAAGTAAAGCAGATTGCTTTCCCTCATGTGAATGCCCCCTGTCCAATCAGTTGAATCCCTGAATGGAACAAAATGGCTAACCCTTCCTCAAGTAAAAAGGAACCTCATACCTGATTACCTTAAGTTGGGATAGCAGTCTATTCCTGCCTTCAGACTTGAACTGAAACACCAGCTCTTTTTGTGTTTCACGCCTGCTGGGTTTCAGACTGGAACATATATCATTTACTCTCCTGGTTCTCAGATCTTCAGACTGGGATTAGAACTAAACCATCTGCTCTCCTGGGTCTCCCTCTTGATGACTGCATATCTTGCGATGTTTCACCCTCAATGATTACATGAGCCAATTCCTTACAACAAATCTCTCTCACATTTTTCTGTTTAAACACACACACAAACTAAATTTTATGTTTCTCTGAAGAAACCTTACAAATACATTTATCCTGTGTTTTTCTTGCCACATTCATTGGATCCACCATTTCTTTAGAGAGTCCTGGTTCTTGTAATTAGAGAATGGCATTTAGAGGTCAAGATATGGGGACTGGGTATTGCTCCACTCTTTTATTTGCACAAAATACATAGTTTTGCTAAGCATTCTAAAATTTTGGAGGTATAAATTACTTTTTTTTCAGTTTTTCAGTGTTAAAAATATTTTTTTCTGTAAATCATTTAATAAACCTGTAAACCTGTAAATTAAATCGTATTTCCCAAATCTCAGGTGGATAAAGATGTAATGATTATTTTAAAGTTTTTTAAAAATAAAACCAAACTCTTAGAGATTTTCTTATGGTCCAAAATGTTAATCTATGACCTATCCCCTAAGATAGTTACAATATGACATCCTGAAAGTTTAAGCCCATGAAAACTTTGACCAATGTATAGACTGACATTTTTAAAAGTAACCAAAATAATTTCAAGTAGGTAGTGAAAATATAAGATGCTCCTATTTAAACTCAATTTATTGTAATCAATCCTATGGTCATTTTAATGCATACATTGCTTTTTCAAATTAGTTTATCAAAACATAAAGCATAACACAGTAAGCGAGGTACATGCAATAGAGACCCCCCAAAATTATCTTATTATATGATGAAATATATTGCCCTAACTTTTGTAGTTTTCCATCTATGAAGAAAAAATATTGTCATATATTACAATAGGTTCTTGGAGAACACAGAGCCCAGCCTTTACATATGTATTTGGGGGAAACTGGGGTCAACAACAAGGAAGTGACAAATTAAATATTTATAATCAGATTAATATTTTTCTAAATACCCACCTCTTTTTTTAATTATCCATCCCTACAAATAGCATCACAGTTTACCTAGTATTTCACTCTAAATATCTCACAGTCAATCTACAATATATCAAATAATGGCATTTTAACCCTAATGTGGGCCCTCTCTATCTATGCTTTAGATTGAACTTTTACCATATTTTTCTAGGACTATTCAAAAAATTCCAAGTTAGTCTTTATAACAGAAATTGATTTCTATTCTGGTCTATTTCCTATGCAGTTTAATACAAACTTATTTGTAAAAGTAAATTTCATTATTCCACTCTTTCCCATAACAAAACTTTACTGAATTCCTGTTGTAAATAGGATGGTATCCAAACTCTTCCAAAAGACATACAATCCAGGTCAAACTCTACTTCCCTACCTTTACTTTTTGCATACTACACAGGGGGAGTTTACTTGTAATAGAATGTTATAATTCTCCTGCCAGAAAACATATAAATGAGATCACTAACCATAAATTGAAAATGGGAAGTGAGATATGTTATTTTAAAATTTTATTTTGTTTTTACTAAAGATATTTTTTATGTTGACATTATTGTAGGAGTACCTTCCCCTTTAGCCTACATCTAACCTCCCCCACCTTCCCTTTCCTTGGCCTTTACCAAATTATTGTCCATTTCCATTGTATATGCATATATATTCTTTAGCTATTTCCTTCACCTTCTTTATCCAGTCACCCCACCCATCCACCTCCCCTTGAGCATGGACCAGTCAATTCCATTTATTAATGTCTCTGGTTCCATTTTGTTTGTCAGTTTATTTTATTCATTAGATTCCACATATAAGTGAGATCATATGCTATCTGTCTTTCTCTGACTGGCTTATTTTGCTTAGCATTATACTATCCAGGTATTTCCCTGCTGTCTCAAAAGGTAATAAATCTTTTTTTCATAGCTGCATAGTATTTAATTGTGTAAATGTACCACTCATCTGCTGTTGGGCCCTTGGGCTGATTCCAGATCTTGGCTACTATAAATAATGCTGCTATGAATATAGGGATGCATATATTCTTTCTGATTAGTGTTTCAGGATTCTGAGAATATATTCCCAGACGTGAAATTACTGTGTGAAGAGGCAGTTCCATTTTTAACTTTTTTTTAGGAAACTCCATACTGTTTTCCACAGTGGCTGTACAAGTCTGCATTCTCACCAGAAGTGTACTAGGATTCTCTTTTTTCCACATGTTTGCCAGCACTTGTTTGTTGATTTATTATTCTTTTTAAAACATATTCTATTGATTTCAGAGAGGGAGAGAGAGATAGAAACATCAATGATGAGAGAGAACCACCAATTGGCCACCTCCTACATGCTCCCTACTGGGGACTAAGCCCACAACCAGGCATGTGCCCTGATCTGGAATCGACACTGTAACCTCCTGGTTCATAGGTCAATGATTAATAGTAGCAATTCTGGCAGGTGTGAGGTGATACCTCATTATAGTTTTTATTTTCATATATTTGATAATTAGTGCCCTTGAGCATTTTTTCATATACCTATTGGCCATTTGTATGTTCTTTTTGGAAAAGTGTCTGTTCAGGTCATTTGCCCATTTTCCTAAAAAAATTCAAAATGGAACTGCCTTTTTACCCAGCCATCCCACTTCTGGTAATATAGCCTAAGAATCCCAAAACACCAATCAGAAAAAATATATACATCCCTATGTTCATAGAAGCATTATTTAAAACTAGAGGTCCAGTATACGAAATTCGTGCACAAGGGGGGGGGGGTCCCCTCAGCCCAGCCTTCACCCTCTCCAATCTGGGACCCCTTGGGGGATGTCCAACTGTCGGTTTAGGCCTTCTCACAATCCGGGACCACTGGCTCCTAACTGCTGCCTGCCTGCCTGCCAGATCACCCCTAACTGCCTCCCCTGATGGCCTGGTCACCCCAACTCCCCACCGCTGCCAGCCTAGTTGTCCCCATCTGCCCCCCCACTGCCAGCCTGGTCACCCCTAACTGCTCCCCCGCTGGCCTGGTTGCCCCTTACTGCCCCCCCACCAGCCTGGTCACCCCTCAGAGCCCCCCTGCTGGCCTGGTCACCACAACGGCCCTCCCTGCAGGCCTGGTTGCCCCACGCAGCCTGCTGTTTGGTCATTTGGTCGCTCCTCACTAAGCCCCCTGCTGGCCTGATTGCCCCACACAGCCTTTTCGGTCCTCTGTTCGGTTGCGATGGTTGCTTAGGCTTTTATATATATAGATAGCCAAGATCTGGAAACAGCCCACATGCGCATCAGTAGATTAATGGATAAAAAAGCTGTGGTACATTTACACAATGTAACACTATGTGGCTGTATAAAGGAAGGAAGTTTTATTCTTTGTGCCAGAATTAATCGACCTGGAGAATAAGCCAGTGCTAAGTGAATAAGCCAGTCAGAGAAAGACAGATACCATATGATCTCACTAATTTGTACAATCCAATTAACAAAATAATCTGAGGAACAAAATGGAACCAGAAGTATGAATACTTGGATCAGACTGAATGGTGCCCAAGTGGAGGGGGATGGGAGTGACTGGATAAAGAAGGTGAAGGAAATAGCTAAAGAATATATATGCATACTCCATGGACATGGACAATAATTTGGTAAAGGCCAAGGAAGAGGGAGGCAGGGGACAGTGGAGGTATGCAAAGTGAGGGGGAATCCTGCAATAATGTCAATATTAATAAAAATGCAAATAAAAGTGACATTTTTTAATTCTTTATTCTCAATATTGATGCCTTTTATTTATTTCTATTCCCTGATTGCTCTGGCTAGGATTTATAGCACTATGTTGAATAACAGTGGGGAGAGTGGACATCCTTGTCTTATTCCTGATAGAGGAAAAACTTCCAGTTTTTCACCCTTGAGTATGATATTAGCTGAGGGTTTATAATACATGGTTTTTATTATGCTGAAGTACTTTCCTTCTAGATCCATTTTATTGAGTATTTTAATAGTAAATGGATATTGTATTTTGTCAAATCTTTATTTCTCCATCTATTGATATGATCATATGATTTTTATTCTTTATTTTGTTAATGCAATATACATATGATGCATCATAGAATTGTACACTTAAAACCTATATAATTTTTAAGTTGCATAATAATTTATTACTCTTAAAATTTTACAAAATATAAAATTCAAAAAGATGGCTAGATAATTGAGATGTTTTTCAATTTGTACCAATATATTAAATTAACATTCCTGTAATAAATAGTAAGCACTACTTGAATGAGCCTCATTACTCTTGTGATTATTCATAAATTATGGACATTTTGCTTACCCTGACTAATGTGAATAAAATCAACCCTGTCAGTACCATTTTGGCACTTTGTAACTTAAAATTCTTAAGAGTTGATATTTGGGCCTATGCTCATCTATTTTAAGAGATCAGATCTAGTGTTGACAGTAAAGTCACCATCAAATGCTGCCTTCTCTTCATACTGGCAGTTTCCTGTGACAAAACTTAAATCTTGCCAGGGATTTCTTCAAGGTCTTTACAATTTGTCTAAGGACTAATGATTCACTTTACTTCTGTTCTGTGTGTTATCAACACCTTTTATTTACTTCTTCCCACTGGAAGAACAAGGCCTTGCAATGTCATTTCTCCAGTCAATGCTACATCTGAACATATCAACTGCCATTTCTCTGGAGAGGAGCTAGCCACTCCCAGTAGCCTCAGGGCAGGTGATATAGCCTGCCATACCCTGCATTTTGCAATTTACAGAGAAAACAAAGGCAGAGGCCAAGCTTACCTGCTGGAGCAGTCTATATGAGCCCACAGTGACTTGATTGGAGGAGGGGCCCTCTACCCCACTATTCTGGGAACCAGATGGAGAAAACCTACAGGATCCCATCTGACCCCATTGGTCTCCATACAAGGATATCTGTCCAGCCAAGAGCAGAGTAATATTTTGGGCCACTCATGAAGGAGTAGCTCTGGCATGTAAAAACAAACAAACAAAGAAAAACAAACATCATATTCCCTGAAAGCTAAATAGCACCTCCCCCTCCTAAAGCCCTTGTCAGAAACAGACTTTGGAGTGATTAAGATTGACAGCTGGCTGACAGGCAAAGGTGAACAGAAGCGAAGCCTTGGAGCCAGGGGAAATTTTCTGAACCAGGCCTATGCCCCATGCAGCTAACTAGCCTGCTTTAGAGAGCAGATTGACCCCTCCTGCTGGCGGCCAAGGCCTATGGAGATAGACACAAGTGGTGGATCAGTGGATCACCTGGAGCAGAAAGCAGGTTGCTAAAAGCTAAAATCCAGTGCCAGACAGTTGTTAGCACCTACCAGTAAATACCTAACAAAAGCTCAGAATTGGCAGACAGAACAGAAGAGTGGGGTCCAAAGCAAGCACCCAGTGGGAATTAAACTCAGCTGAAACAAACACCACTTCACATTTTTTCTCCCTTCTCTTTTTCCCTCTCATTTTTCTTCTCTTTTCTCTTTTTAGTTTTCCACTTGCCTTTCTTTCCCCCCTTTTAAAAGTTAACTTATTTATCTATCTGCCTTACTGATTAGTTATTATTCTAGTCTCTGTGGTATTGTCCATATATCTAATTTTCTGCTTTCCTCCCCCTACTCAATTTCCCTTTCTCTTTTCTTTTTCTCACTACCCAATTTTTTCTTTCTCTCTTTTATTTCTCTCCTGACTTCTTGTCTTTTCTCTCCTCCTCAAATTATGTCTATCTGCTTTCTCCTCTATTTGTCTTTTCAATTTTTTCTTCTTATCTTTTCATTTCTTCTTTCCCTCATTTATTCTAAACTGTTTTCCTTCCCCTATTCCTCTACCTCTTTATTCTTACTTTCTCTATTTAAACTCTATATCTACATATTTAGCACCCCTTTTTCTTTTTGCTTTTTGTTTGTGCTTTTTTGTTTATTTGTTTGTTTCTTTTGGTGTGTTTTCTCCTTGTATTTTCTATTATTCTTGCTATCTTATCTCTTTCCTAATTCTCTCTTCTCTAGTGGTCGTGTTTGTTGGTGCTAGAGGGGTCTTGTGTGCATTCTTGTTTTGTTTTGCCTATGCCATGTTTTTTCTTGTATTTTGTTCTGTTCAGCCAGCACATCCATAACAGCTTGCATGATGAGGTTTGGGTGAGCCACATAATCAGACAACCTGTGAGGAGACACCATCCACAAATGGGGCAATAACATTCAAGAACCAACTACATCAGGAGAACCTAAATAACTCTAGTGGGCTTTCCTAAAACACCCAGCTCAGGAAATCTGAGATTGCACCACTGTGTCCCACAAAACACATAATACATATTACAACCTCCAAAAAAGCTGGGTTGCATAGCAGTTTGATATAAGACATAGAAACAAATACAAAAGGACAGCAAAAATTGGGAGAAAAAGAAACAATCCCCAAAGAAAAGAAAAGGAGGAATTACCAGAAAATAAATGAAATGAAATAGAGGCAAGTAATTTGTCAGGTAAAAAAGTCAAAGTAATGGTTTTAAAGATGCTTAAACCTCTGACTGAGAATTATAAGCAACTCAATGAGAATTATAAGAAGCTGAATGAGAAATATACCAACGTGGATAAGAATCAAATTATTTCTCAACAGAAACACATCAGGTCAAAAGGGAGTTGCATGAATATACAAAGTAATGAAAATCAAGATATTGAATCCAAGAATACTCTATCCAGCAAGGCTATCATTCAAAGTTGAAGGTGAAATTAGGAGCTTTGCAGACCCCAACCCCACCCCCCCCGAAAAAAAAGGCTAAAGGAATTGATTACCACCAAGCCAGCAATGCAAGAAATGCTAAATGTTGTAAGAAGAAGAAATAGAAAGGGAAGAAGGAACACAGGCATAAAAAATAAAAATGGCTACAAACAAGTACCTGTCAATAATAACCTTAAATGTAAATGGACCAAATACTGAATGGATGAGAAAACATGACCCATATATATTCTGTCTACAAGAAACCCACCTCAGAACAAAGGACTCACATAGATTGAAAGTGAAGGGTTGGCAAAAAATTCTTCAAGCAAATGGAAGTGAAAAAAAGCTGGGTCCAGTACTTATTTCTGATAAAATAGACCATAAAGTGAAGGCCATAACAAGATATAAGGAGGGCCACTTCATAATATTAAAGGGATCCATTCAACAAGAGCATATAACTCTGGTAAACATATATGCACCCAATATAGGAGCACCCAAATACATTTAAAAAAACTTCTGGAAGATATCAAAGGAGAGATAGACCACAATACAAGCATAGTAGGGGACTTTAATAGCCCATTGACATCACTGGATAAATTGTCTAGATGAAAAATCAACAAGGAAACAGTAATCCTAAATGACTCACTAGATAAGATGGAACTAATTGACATCTTCAGAACATTTCACCCCAAAGCTAAAAATATACATTCTTCTCAAGTTCACATGGGACATTTTCAAAGATAGGCCACATGTTAGGAAACAGGCTAGTCTCTCCAAATTCAAGAGGATTGAAATCATATCAAGCATCTTCTCAGATCACAATGGCATAAAATTAGAAATCAACTACAATAAAAACAATCAAACACATCCAGGCTAAATAGCATGCTATTAAACAATGAATGGGTTACCAAAGAGATCAAAGAATAAATTAAAAACGTCCTGGAAACAAATGACAATGAAAACACAGCAATCCAAAATCTATGGGACACAGTGAAAGCAACCATAGAAGGAAGTTCATAGCACTACAAACCTAGCTCCAAAAACAAGAAAAAGAGGAAAAAAAAAAAAGAGGAAAAAAAGATGGCGACCGGCAGGAAGGTAGGGAGAGAGAGAGTGTGAGTGAGAAACCCATAGAGGAGAGTGTAGACGTGTGAGGTGTGTGTGTGTGTATGAGCTAGGGTCAGTTAGATTCTGCAGGTATTCCAAGGGGCTCCTTAACCGGGCAGTCCTAGACGGCGGAGCCCCGCACAAAAGCGGACACTTCTCGGCGGCTGGTGCGGAAGCGGAGACCACGCCATCTTGAGAAACAGAGCTGCCTGAGACTCGGATCCTGGCTTCTGACAGAAACCAGGACCCTGCAGCCACTGGGGACAGAGAACTGCTATCACAGCTTCAGACCAACAAACAACAAGAATCCAGACTTCCCCGCAGATTTCCGTGAGTCAAAGAGCCTATCCCCCTCCCCGCAGGTGCGCGGATAGCGCCATAGTAACTGATAGACCCGCCCCTCGCCCAAGCTGGCGAGCTTTGCGCAGGGACACGCTCCCCCGTAGGGAATTTGGCGTGCGCGGGACAGAAGCAGCTCCCCGTCGGGGAAATCTGTCAGTGCGCACAGAGGACTCCCCTTCAGGGAATTTGGGGGAATTTGGCTTGCGGGTCACAGCTCCCCCTTCGGGGAATCTTAGAGCATGCACAGAGGGGCTTCCCTTTGGGGAATTTGGCGCTCAGGACGGACTCCGCCCCCCTCCCGGGACTCTGGGAGAGTGCACGGAGCCAGCTCACCTTCAGGATTTTAAGAATGTGCGCTCTAGCCGGTTTAGCGCAGTAGAGAGAGCACACACAGGACGCAGCTCCACTTCAGGGAATTTGACGCGCCGGACACAGCTGCCTGGGATCCCTGACTCACAGTGCATTCACACTAAGAGCCAGAGACCCCAATTGTTGGTGCTTTCACACACAGGGACCCTGATTCTCAACGAGAAACCGCACAAGGCAACAGAGACTTTGACACTCGAGTCTTGGTGCAGACACAAGGAAACTCTGACTCCTGGCACATGCTAAGGATCTCATTTTCGGCACATACCAACAGTGTGGGGCAGACAGGGCCCCTGATTCTAAGTGTGCACATGAGACCACACGGAACACTGGGGACACTGACCCTGGGCAAGTCTGGTTCCCGCCAACCAAAGGCAGCCACATATCCTAGTGTCAGAGCACTTCAGTGAAACTCGGGTGGAGCAAAGTCCCCACAGCACACAACCCAGGTCCACGCAAACAGAAGCTTGAGCTTTCTGGTAATAGCCAGAATGGGGAAACGAAATAACTCACAGAGGAAAGAAAATGTGGAGTCGCCAAGAAAGGAAATTAGTGAAACTGAAGCTTGCAACATGACCGAAAAGGAGTTCAGAGTAATGGTCGTGGAATTTATACATCGGATGGATGAGAAAATCAACAACTTATGCAAGAATCAGGAAGAAATGAAAAGTGATATAGCTACAATCAAAAACACCATGGAAAGTTTCAACAGTAGACTACAAGAAGCAGAGGACCGAATTAGTGAGTTAGAAGATCAGGTACAGAAACAAGCCCAATCTGAACAGCAATTGGAGAAAAAAATGAAAAAGCAGGAGGAAAGCCTAAGGGAGCTTCGGGACAACATGAAACGAAGTAACATGCGTATAATAGGGCTGCCAAAAGGACAAGAAGAGCAGCAGGGATTAGAAAATCTATTTGAAGAAATAATGACAGAAAACTTCCCGGATATGGGAAAGATAAAAGTTACTCAAGTACAGAGAGTCCCAAGCAGGATCAACCCCAAAAGACCCACACCAAGACATGTCATAATTGCAATGGCAAATATAAATGATAAAGAGAGAATCCTAAAGGCGGCAAGAGAGAGACAGAGTTACCTACAAAGGAACACCCATCAGATTGTCAAATGATTACTCAACAGAAACACATCAAGCTAGAAGTGAATGGAAGGAGGTATACAAAGTGTTGCAAAGCAAAGGACTGAATCCAAGAATACTATATCCAGCAAGACTATCAATCAAAATTGAAAGGGAAATCAGGAGCTTTGCAGACAAAAAAAGGCTCAGGGAGTTTATCACCACCAAACCAGCAATGCAAGAATTGCTAAAGGGAATACTGTAAAAAGAAGAAATAGCCCTAACCGGTTTGGCTCCATGGATAGAGCGTCGGCCTAGGGACTGAAGGGTCCAAGGTTCGATTCCGGTCAAGGGCATGTACCTTGGTTGCGAGCACATCCCCAGTAGGAGGGGTGCAAGAGGCAGCTGATCGATGTTTCTCTCTCATCGGTGTTTCTAGCTCTCTATCCCTCTCTCTCCCTTCCTCTCTGTAAAAAATCAATAAAATATATTTTAAAAAAAAGAAGAAATAAACAGGTAAGAAGGAATACAGACACAAAAATAGATATGACTACAAAGAAATACCTTTCAGTAATAACTTTAAATGTAAACGGACTAAATGCTCCAATCAAAAGACATCGAGTAGCTGAATGGATAAAAAAACACGACCCATATATATGCTGTCTACAAGAGACCCACCTCAGATCAAGAGACTCACACAGATTGAAAGTGAAGGGAAGGAAAAATATCTTTCAGGCAAATGGAAAGGAAAAAAAAGCTGGGGTAGCAATACTTATATCTGACAAAATAGACCTCAAAGTAAATGCCATAACAAGAGATAATGAAGGCCACTTCATAATACTAAAGGGAGAAATCCAACAAGAAGAAATAATTCTGGTAAACATATACGCTCCCAATATAGGAGCACCCAAATACATAAAAAAAACTCCTGGAGGATATCAAGGGAGAGATTAATAGCAATACAATCATAGTAGGAGACTTTAATACCCCACTATCACCATTGGACAAATCCTCTAAACAAAAAATCAGCAAAGAAACAGCAATCCTAAATGACTCACTAGACCAGATGGAATTAATTGACATCTTCAGAACATTTCACCCCAAAGCCACAGAATATACATTCTTCTCAAGTGCACATGGGTCATTTTCAAAGATAGACCATATGCTGGGTCACAGGCAAAGTCTCTTCAAATTCAAGAAGATAGAAATTATATCAAGCATCTTCTCAGATCACAGTGGCATAAAACTGGAAATCAACTACAATAAATACAATCCAAAGAAATCAAACACATGGAGACTAAACAGCATGCTATTAAACAAGGACTGGGTCACCAGAGAGATCAAAGAAGAAATAAAAAACATCATGGCAACAAATGACAATGAAAACACAACAATCCAAAATCTATGGGACACAGCGAAAGCAGTCTTGAGAGGGAAGTTCATAGCTCTACAAGCCTATTGCAGAAAAACAAGAAACAATGGTAATAAATTACTTAACCCTACAACTCAAAGAGCTAGAAAAACAGCAGCAATAAAAGCCCAGTGTAACCAGAAGGAAGGAAATAACAAAGATCAGAGCGGAGATAAATGACATAGAGTCCAAAGAAACAATACATAAGATCAACAAAACCAAGAGTTGGTTCTTTGAAAGGATAAACAAGATTGATGGACCTCTAGCCAGGCTCACCAAGAAGCAAAGAGAGAGGACCCAAATAAACAAAATCAGAAATGAAAGAGGTGAAATAACAAAAGACCGCGCTGAGATACAAAGGATTGTTACAAAATACTACGAACAACTCTATTTCAACAAACTGGACAACCTGGAGGAAATGGACATATTCCTAGAAAAATATAACCTTCCAAAAATCAATCAAGAAGAATCTAAACAGCTCAATAGGCGAATAACTATGGACGAAATTGAAGCAGTCATCAAAAAGTTTCCGGCAAACAAAAGCCCGGGGCCTGATGGCTTCACAGGAGAGTTCTACCACACATTCAAGGAAGAACTAAAACCTATCCTCCTCAGACTATTCCAAAAATTTCAAGTGGAAGGAACACTTCCAAGCTCCTTCTATGAAGCCAGCATCACCCTAACACAAAAACCAGATAAAGACAACACAATGAAAGAGAATTACAGACCAATATCCCTCATGAACATAGATGCCAAAATCCTCAACAAAATTCTAGCAAATCGGCTCCAGCAGTACATCAGAAAGATCATACACCATGACCAAGTAGGATTTATCCCAGGAATGCAAGAATGGTACAATATCCGCAAATCAATAAACGTGATACATCACATAAACAAATTGAAAGATAAAAATCACATAGTCATATCAATTGATTCAGAAAAAGCATTTGACAAAATCCAACACCCTTTCTTGATAAAAACTCTCAACAAGGTGGGAATAGAAGGCTCATACCTCAACATATTAAAAGCTATATATGATAAACCCACAGCAAACATCATACTCAATGGACAAAAACTAAAAACATTTCCCCTAAGAACAGGAACAAGACAGGGATGCCCACTCTCACGACTCCTGTTTGACATAGTACTGGAAGTATTAGCCATTGCAATTAGACAAGAAGAAGAAATAAAAGGCATCCAAATTGGAAAAGAACAAGTAAAGCTGTCTTTATTTGCAGATGACATGATATTGTACATAAAAAATCCGAAAGACTCCGTCAAAAAACTAATAGACTTAATAAATGAATTCGGCAATGTAGCAGGATACAAAATTAACGCCAAGAAATCTATGGCCTTTCTATACACCAATAGTGAACTTACAGACAGAGAGACTAAAAAGGCAATCCCACTTACCATCGCACCAAAAAAATTACGATACCTAGGAATAAACTTAACTAAGGAGGTAAAAGACCTATACACGGAAAACTACAGGACACTGAAAAAAGAGATAGAGGAAGACGTAAACAGATGGAAGAACATACCATGTTCATGGATTGGTAGAATCAACATCATTAAAATGTCCATACTACCCAAAGAAATCTATAGATTCAATGCACTCCCCATTAAAATACCAACAGCATATTTCACAGACCTTGAAAGAACTCTCCAAAAATTCATCTGGAATAAAAAAAGACCCCGAATAGCCACAGCAATCCTGAGAAAGAAGAATAAAGTAGGAGGGATCTCAATACCAGATTTCAAGCTGTATTACAAAGCCACTGTTCTCAAAACAGCCTGCTACTGGCACAAAAACAGACATATAGATCAATGGAACAGAATAGAGAATCCAGATATTGACCCAAACCACTATGCTCAATTAATATTTGACAAAGGAGGCATAAACATACAATGGAATAAAGACAGTCTCTTCAATAAATGGTGTTGGGGAAATTGGACAGATACATGCAAAAAAATGAAGCTTGATCACCAACTTACGCCATACACAAAAATAAACTCAAAATGGATACAGGACTTAAACATAAGACGGGAAACCATAAAAGTACTAGAGCAATCCACAGGCAGCAAAATGTCAGACATACGCCAAAAGAAATTCTTCGCTGACATTGCCCCTAGGGCAATGGAAGCTAAAGAGAAAATTAACAAATGGGACTACATAAAAATAAAAAGCATTTTCACAGCAAAAGAAACCATCAACAAAACAACAAGAAGGCCCACTGCATGGGAGAACATATTTGCAAATGGCATCACTGATAAAGGTTTAATCTCCAACATCTACAGGCAGCTTATGCAACTTAATAAAAGGAAGATAAATGATCCAATAAAAAAAAATGGGCAACAGACCTAAACAGAATATTTTCAAAAGAAGACAGAAGGAAGGCCAACAGACACATGAAAACATGCTCAACATCACTAATTATCTGAGAGATGCAAATCAAAACAACAATGAGGTACCATCTCACACCTGTCAGAATGGCTATCATCAACAAATAAACAAATGACAAGTGTTGGCAAGCATGCGGAGAAAAAGGAACCCTCGTGCACTGCTGGTGGGAATGCAGACTGGTGCAGCCACTGTGGAGAACAGTATGGAGTTTCCTCAAAAAACTGAAAATGGAACTCCCATTTGACCCAGTAATCCCACTCCTGGGAATATATCCGAAGAAACTAGAAACACCAATCAGAAAGGATATATGCACCTCTATGTTCATAGCAGCACAATTCACCATAGCTAAGATTTGGAAACAGCCTAGGTGCCCGTCAGCAGATGACTGGATCAGAAAACTGTGGTACATCTACACAATGGAATACTATGCTGCCATAAAAAAGAAGGAATTCTCATCATTTGCAGCAACCTGGATGGAATTGGAGAACATTATGTTAAGTGAAATAAGTCAGTCAATGAAAGAAAAATACCACATGATCTCACTCATTTATGGATAATAAAGAACATTATAAACTTGAACAAAAAGATACAGAGACAGTAAAGCATCAAACAGACTGTCAAATTACAGGGGGAAGGTTAGGGAGAGGTGGGGGAGATAAGAGATCAACCAAAAGACTTGTATGCATGCATATAAGCATAACCAATGGATGAAAAACTCGGGGGGGGGGGTGAGGGCATATATGGGAGTGGCTTGGGGGTGGCAATGGTAAGATATGTACACATATAATACCTTAATAAAAAAAATTGGAAAAAACAAAACAAAACAAAAACAGGAATACTTTAATAAGTTATCTAACCCTACAACTTAAAGAATTATAAAGAGAGCAACAACAAAAGTCCAGAGTAAGTAGAAGGTAGCCAATAGTAAAGATCAGAGCAGAAATAAAATACATGGAGAAAAAGAAACAATACAGAAGATCAATAAAACCAAGAGCTGGTTCTTTGAAAGGATAAACAAAGTTGATGAACCACTAGCCAGACTCACCAAGAAATATAGAGAGATGACCCAAATAAACAAAATCAGAAATGAAAGAGGTGAAGTAACAACTGACCCCAAAGAAATACAAAGGATTGTAAAAAAAAAAAAATACTATAAACATCACTATTCCAACAAACTGGACAACCTGGATGAAATGGATATATTCCTAGAAAATACAATCTTCTAAAATTCAATCAGGAAGAATCAGAAAATCTGAATAGGCCAATAACTACTGATGAAATTAAAGCAGTAATAAAAAACAAAAATCCAGCAAATAAAAGCCATGGTCTGGACAGCTTCACAGGACAGTTTTACCAATCATTCCAAGAAGAAATAATACCTATACTCCTCAAACTACTCCAAAAAATTCAATAGGAAGGAACGCTTCCAAGGTCTTTTTATGAGGTCAGCATTACCTTAATCCCAAAACCAGAATAAGATGCTATAAAGAAAGAGAATTACAGGCCATATTCCTGATGAACATAGATGCTAAAATCCTCAATAAAATATTAGAAAATCACAATACATTAAAAATATCATATACCATGACCAAGTGGGATCTATTCGGGGGATGCAAGGGTGGCACAATATCCACAAATCAATAAATGTGATATAGCACATTAACATATTGCAAAACAAAAATCACATGATCATATCAAGTGACGCAGAAAAAGTATTACACAAAATCCAACACTCTTTTTTGATAAAAACTCTCAGCAAAGTGGAACTACAGGATCACACATCAATATAATAAAAGCCTTATATGACAAGCCTACAGCAAACATCATATTCAATAGGCAAATACTAAAAGCATTTCCCCTAAGAACAGGAACAAGAGAGGAATGCCCACTTTCTGTTCCACATAGTGCTGGAAGTGCCAGCCATAGGGATCAGACAAGAAGAAATAAATGGCTTCCAAATTATAAAGGAGGAAGTAAAACTGTCATTATTCACAGACAACATGATATTGTACATAGAAAACTCTAACGACTCCAACAAAAATCTACTAGATTTAATAAATGAATTTGGCAATGTAGCAGGATACAACATTAACACCAAGAAATCTATGGCATTTTTATACACCAATAAGGAACTCACAAAAAGAGAAACTAAAATAACATTCCCATTTACTATACCACAAAAAATTAAGATACTTAGAAATTAACTTAACCAAGTAAGTAAAATACCTATACTGAGTAAACTACAGAATGTGGGAGAAAACTAGAGATAAAGGATGATATACACAAGTTGAAGAATATACCATGTTCATGGATTGGTAGAATCAACATCATTAAAATGTCCATACTACCCAAAGCAATCTATAGATTCAATGCAAT
Organism: Cnephaeus nilssonii; assembly: GCF_951640355.1. Classification (NCBI taxonomy): domain Eukaryota; kingdom Metazoa; phylum Chordata; class Mammalia; order Chiroptera; family Vespertilionidae; genus Cnephaeus; species Cnephaeus nilssonii. The sequence goes on from NC_137071.1 coordinate 32,519,222, forward strand.
GCCTATTAAAATACCAATGGCAGCCCTAGCTGGTTTGGCTCAGTGGATAGAGCGTTGGCCAGGACTGAAGGTCCCAGGTTCAATTCTGGCCAAGGGCACATGCCTGGGTTGTGGGCTTGATCCCCAGTAGGGGACATGCTGGAGGCAGCTGATCAATGATTCTCATCATTGATGTTTCTCTCTCTCTCTCTCTCTCTCTCTCTCTCTCTCTCTCTCTCTCTCTCTCTCCCTCTCTCCCTTCCTTTCTGAAAGCAATAAAGAAATATATTAAAAAATAAAATAAAATACCAATGGCATATTTCACAGACCTAGAGTAAACTCTCCAAAAATTTATATGGAATCATAAAAAGACCCTGAATAGCTGCAGCAATCTTGAGAAAGAACAAAGTTGGAGTGATCACAATACCAGATATCAAGTTATACTACAAAGCCACTGTATGCAAAACAGTCCAATACTGGCACATAAACAGGCATATAATACAATGGAACAGAACAGAAAACCGAGAATTCAACGCAAGCCATTATGCTTAATTAATATTGGACAAAGGAGACCAGAGCATACAATGAAGTAAAGGCAGTCTCTTCAATGAATGGTGTTGGAAAAATTGGACAGACACATGCAAAAAAAGTGAAACTAGACCACCAATTTACACCATACACAAAAATAAATTCAAAATGGAGAAAGGACTTAAACATAAGACAGGAAACCATAAAAATCTTAGAAGAAACCATATTCAGCAAAATCTCAGACATCTCTCCAGGAATATGTTTACTTATATATCACCTAGGACAGTGGAAACTAAGGAGAGAATAAACAAATTGGACTACATCAAAATAAAAAAACTTCTGCCCAGCAAAAGAAACCATTGACAAAATAACAAGAGAGCCCACTGCATGGGAACACATATTTGCCAATGATACATCCAATAAGGGGTTAATCTCCACTATTTATTGGGAACTCATACAACTTAACAACAGAAAGGTAAACAATCCAATTTAAAAATGGGCAAAGGACCTAAATAGACATTTCTTCAAAGTGGACATACAGAAGGCCAAGAGTCATATGAAAAAATGCTCAAAGTCACTAATCATCAGAAAAATGCAAAGAAAAATGGCAATTAAGTACCACCTTACACCTGTCAGTATGGCTGTCATCAACAAATCAACAAACAAGTGTTGGCAAGGATGTGGAGAAAAGTGAATCCTACTACACTGCTGGTGGGAATGCAGACTAGTGCAGCCCCTATATTCCCAGCAACAGTGCATGAGTGTTACCTTTCCTCCACATCCTCGCCAACATTTGTTGTTTGTTGATTTATTGATAGCCATTCTGATAGATATGAGGTAATATCTCATCGTGGTTTTAATTTGCATTTTTCTGACGATTAGTGACATTAGTCATCTTTTCATATTTCTATTAGCCATCTGTATGTCCTTTTTGGATAAGTACCTATTCAGGTCATTTGCCCATTTTTTAAAATGGATTGTTTGATATTTTTGGTATTGAGCTGTATGTGTTCTTTATACATTTTTGGTATTATCCTCATCAGATTCACTGGAAAATATGTTATCCCATTCAGTGGGTTGTCATTTTATTTTGTTGATTTTGTTGTTCTTGTTGTTGCTGTGACAAACTTTTCAGTTTCATGTAGTCTCATTTATTTATTTTTCTTTTGTTTCCCCTGCCCAAGCAGATATATCAGAAAAAATATCACTAAGAAAAATGTCTGAGATTGTACTGCCTATGTTTTCTTCTATGGATTTTATGGTTTTGAGTCTCACATTTAAGTCTTTAATTCATTTTAAGTTTATTCTTCTACTGGAGGCCCGGTGCATGAAATTTGTGCACAATGGGGTCCCTCGGCTCAGCCTGCGCCCTTGGGGAATGTCCGATCTGGGACGTTGCATGCACCAGTGACCACACTTTTCATACAGGTGAAAGGCATCTTGCTGTTGTATGGGCAGCTACATTTTTTTTTTTTGCCCTGGTTATAAAAAGTAGTATATAACATGATCCTTCTGAGGCAGTAGTACCATTTTCCCCATCTTATGGGTCAAAAACGGAAGCAGAGTGAAGTTAAATAATTGACTTTGTCACACAGTTATGTCAGAATCAGGGCTGACCACAAAATGTGCAAACCGGAGTCCATGCATGTCATCACTGCATCATCCTGTTTTTTCAGTGTTTGAGTAGCCTTGCCAGGTTTTAATTTTTAAATCTAAGAGACTATTTCCAATATATAGGGTAGGGTCCCTAGGCCTGACTGGTGATCAGGGATGATCTGTGGGGTGACCGGCGGGCGGGGTGATCGAGGGCCCCTTCTGGCACCTGCCTTGGCTGGTGGCCTGGCATGACCCACAGGCCAGCCCCACCCCCCATCACCACCACTGGTCACCTCCCTCCCTCCCTGCCATTCGGTTGGTTTGCGTATTAGGATTTTATTATATAGGATTTGGTGTAAGAGTTTGGTTTAGGTTTTTGTTTTTTGCATGTTTCTGTCCAATTTTCCTAACATCATTTATTGAATAAACTGACAAAATATTAATTGACCATATAGGCATGGGTTTATTTCTGGATTGTCTACTGTGTTCCATTGATCTATATGTCTGTTTTTATGCCAGGACGATGCTGTTCTGATGACTATGGCCTTTTAATATAGTTTGACATCAGGGAGCTTTATTCCTCCAACTTTGTTCTTCCTTCTTGAGATTGATGAGGCTATTTGAGGTATTTCATAGTTCCATATAAATTTGGGGAATATTTTTTCTAGTTCTGTGAAATATACCATTGGTATTTTGATAGGAATACATGGAATCTTTACATTACTTTGGGTACTATGGACATTTTAATAGTCTTAATTCTATCTATCCATGAGCACGGCATTTGCTTCCATTTCTTTTTTCAGTGTCTTATGATGTTCTTAGTACAGGTCTTTTACTTTTTTGCTTAAAATTTAATCCTAGGTATTTCATTGTATTTTATTTATTCACTTTTATTTGTCTCAAAGTTTGTTATCTTCCTTGATCACATTGTTAACTCACTCATTGCCTAGTAACATATTATTTAGCCTCCTTGTGTTTGTGTGTTTTTTAGTTTATCTCTTTTAATTAATTTCTACTTTTATGCCATTGTTGCTAATGGAGATGCTTGATATAACTTCAATCTCTGTAAACTTACTGAGACTTGTTTTGTGTCCTAGTATATGCTCTATTCTGGAAAATACACCATATGCACTTGAAAACAATGTATATTCTGTTACTTTGGGGTGAAATGTTCTGTAAATATCTATTAAATCCATTTAATCTAGGATGTCCTTTAAGGCAGCTGTTTCCTTGTTTATTGATTATTAGTCTGGAAAATCTATCCATTCATGTCAATGAGGTATTAAAATCTCCTACTATGACTGTAATACTATTGATCTTTCCCTTTATGTTTATCAAAATTTGCTTCATATATTTAGGTGTTCCTATGGTGGGTGTATAAATGTTTACAAGAATTATATTCATTTATTGGATTAGTCCTTTTATCATTATTAAGCATTCTTTTTTGTCTCTTACTATAGCTTTTGTTTTAATGTCTTGTCTGATAAAACTATTGCTTACCCAGCTTTTTTTTAAAAAATTCCATTTGCATAAAATATTCTTTTCAACTTTTCACTTTTAGTCTTTTTGTGTATTTTGTTCTGAGATAGGTCTCTTGTAGACACCATATGGGTCTTGTTTTCTTACTTATTCACCTCCTTATATCTTTTGATATGAACATTTAATCCATTTACATGTAAGTTACTCTTGATAGGAACATATTAATTCCATTTTAATTTTTATGACTATCTTCCTCTTATTTATTGTTTTTTATTTAATTTAAATTCTTTATTATTTAAAGTACTAGGGGCCCGGTGCATGAAGATTCGTGCATGGGGGGGTGGGTCCCTCAGCCTGACCTGCACCCTATCCAATCTGGGAGCCCTGAGGGGAGCCCTCTCCAATCCTGGAGTTTCTGACTTTGCAATCATATGAGCGAATTGTCTGAGACCCCAACCCAGTTTGGTTTGTTGTTCACAGAATAATAGAGGCTTTTTTTTCTTTGCTTCATTGGTGGAGATTTCCTGGAAGATTTAGGATATCTTCCCTTTAATTTTTCCTAGACACTCTGATTTTACTTATGTCTCTCACCTTTGCTTTCACTCCATACCCCACTGCAACAGTAACTTGCTCCAGGCTCACTTTGTTCTAGTGTCTAGGAGATCCGTCTGCCACCAGAACTATGATTCCCAGCATTCCTGGTGCTCCCCACACTCTGGGCTTCTGCTTCTGGTCCTGGGGCTGCCACCAGAACTACTACTCCCAGAATTCCTGGTGCTCCCCTCGCTCTGGGTTTTCCTTTCCTACTCTGTCTCCTTCCCACAGCCTCCCACTCTGCCAAGTCCTCCAAACCACCAGCGCTCTCTCTCTGCTCTCCATCTGGTGGCTTGGGGAGCCAAGTTCCCCAAGCGCCTCAACTCTCCGCCAGCTCTCCCACTCTGCTCTCCGCCTGGCGCCTGTGTATGCAAATTAACCCACCATCTTTGTTGGGTTAATTTACATACTCACTCCTGATTGGCTGGTGAGCATAGCGGAGGTACAGTCAATTTACATGTTTCTCTTTTGTTATTTAGGATTGCATAAGTCTCCTTCCCCATCCATTAAACATTCCCCAGCTGCCCCAAACCCCCAGCACATCCCCTCACCCCCCCCCAACTGTCTGTGTATATTGATTATGCTCAAATGCATGCATACAAGTCCTTTGGTTGATCTCTTACAACCTCACCCCCTGCCTTCCCTCATAGGTTAGACAGTCTGTTTGATGCTTCTATGACTCTGGTTCTACTTTTGGTCATCAGTTTATGTTGTTCATTATATTCCACAAATGAGTGAAAACATGTGATATTTCTCTTTCTCTTACTGGCTTATTTCGCTTAGCATAATGCTCTCCACATCCATCCATGCTATTGTGAATGGTAAGATTTCTTTCCTTTTTACACCAGTGTAGTATGCCATTATGTACAGGTACCACTGTTTTTTAATCCACTCATCTGCTGATGGGCACTTAGGCTGTTTATAAAGCTTAGCTATTGTAAATTGTGCTGCTATGAACATAGGTGTGCATATGTCCTTTCTGATTGGTGTTTCTGAATTCTTAGGATATATTCCTAGAAGTGGGATTACTGGGTCAAATGGCAGTTCCATTCTTAATTTTTTTAGGAAATGCCATACTGTTTTCCACAGTGGCTGCACCAGTCTGCAGTCCCACCAGCAGTGCACGAGAGTGCCTTTTTCTCCGCATCCTCACCAACACTTGTCGTTTGTTGATTTGTTGATGACAGACATTCTGACAGGTGTGAGATGGTACCGCATTGTCATTTTGATTTGCATATCTCAGATGATTAGTGACTTTGAGCATGTTTTCATATGTCTCTTGGCCTTCTGTGTGTCCTCTTTTTAAAAGTATCTATTTAGGTCCTTTGCCCATTTATTATTGAATTGTTTATCTTCCTTTTGTTAAGTTGTATGAGTTCCCTATAAATTTTAGAAATTAAAACCTTATCAGAGATAACATTTGCAAAAATGTTCTCCCATGCAGTGGGCTTTCTTGTTGTTTTCTTGATGGTTTCATTACTGTGCAGAATTTTTTTATTTTAATGTAGTCCCATTTGATTATCTTCTCCTTAGTTTCCATTGCCCTAAGAGCTGTATCAGTAAAGATAGTGCTATGACAAATGTTTGCTATTTTGCAGCCTATGGCTTCTTCTGAGATTTTTATGGTTTCCCATCTTACATTTAAGTCCTTTAGCCATTTTGAGTTTATCTTTGTGTATGGTGTAAATTGGTGATTAATTTCAGTTTTTTACATATATCTGTCCAATTTTCCCAGCACCATTTATTGAAACACACTCTCTTGACTCCATTGTATGCTCTTGCCTCCTTTGTCAAATATTAATTGAGCATAATGGCTGGGAGAGATTTCTGGATTCTCTGTTCTGTTCCATTGGCCTATATGTCTGTTCTTGTGCGAGTACCAGGCAATATTGAGAACAGTGGCTTTGTAGTATAGGTTGGTATATGGTAGTGTGATCCCTCCAACTTTGTTCTTCTTTCTTAAGATTGCTGAAGCTATTCAAGATCTTTTTTTTTTTATTAGATGAATTTTGGGAGAGTTTGTTCTAGGTCTTTGAAGTATGAAATTGGTATTTTAATGGGGATTATTAGTACATTGAATCTATAGATTGTTTTGGGTAGCATGGACATTTTTACGATGTTGATTCTACCGATCCATGATCACAGTATATTCTTCTATTTGTTTATGTCCTCCTCTATCTCTTTTTTCAATGTCCTGTAGTTTTCCAAGTACAGGTCTTTCAGTTCCTTAGTTAAGTTTATTCCAAGGTATCTTAATTTTTTTATTGCAGTGGTAAATGGGACTGCATTTTTAATTTCTCTTTCTATAAGTTCATTATTGGTGTATAAAAAAGCCATAGATTTCTGGCTGTTAATTTTGTATCCTGCTACACTGCTGAGTTCATTTATTAAATCTAGTAGTTTTTTATTTTAATATGCATTTTTATTAAGGTATTATATGTGTATATATCTTACCATTGCCCCACCACTCCACTCCCATACATGCCCTCACCCCCCAGTGTTTTGCGTTCATTGGTTATGCTTATATGCATGCATACAAGTCCATAGGTTGATCTCTTATCTCCCCCACCTCTCCCTAACCTTCCTGCTGTAATTTGACATTAGGTTTGATGCTTTACTGCCTCTGTATCTATCTTTTTGTTCATCAGTTTATAATGTTCCTTATTACCCACAAATGAGTGAGATCATGTGTTATTTTTCTTTCACTGATTGGCTTATTTCACTTAGCATAATGCTCTCCAGTTCCATCCAGGTTGCTCCAAATGGTAAGAATTCCTATTTTTATGGCAGCATAGTATTCCATTGTGTAGATGTACCACAGTTTTCTGATCCAGGCATCTCCTGATGGGCACCTACACTGTTTCCAAATCTTAGCTATGGTAAATTGTGCTCTTATTAACATAGGGGTGCACATATCCTTTCTGACTGGTGTTTCTAGTTTCTTAGGATATATTCCTAGGAGTGGGATTACTGGGTCAAATGGGAGTTCCATTTTCAGTTTTTTGAGGAAATCCATACTGTTCTCCACAATGGCTGCACCAGTCTGCATTCCCACCAGCAGTGCACGAGGGTGCCTTTTCCTCCGCATCCTCGCCAACACTTGTCGTTTGTTGATTTGTTGATGACAGACATTCTGACAGGTGTGAGATGGTACTGCATTGTCGTTTTGATTTGCATCTCTCGGATAATTACTGACTTTGAGCATGTTTTCATATGTCTGTTGGCCTTCCTTCTATCTTCTTTCGAAAAGATTCTGTTTAGGTCCGTTGCCCATTATATTATTGGATCATTAATCTTCCTTTTATTAAGTTGTATAAGTTGCCTGTAGATGTTGGAGATTAAACCTTTATCAGTGATAGCATTTGCAAATATGTTCTCCCAGGTTTTGTTGATGGTTTCTTTTGCTGTGAAAAAGCTTTCTTGTTGTTTTGTTGATGGTTTCTTTTGCTGTGAAAAAGCTTTTTATTTTGATGTAGTCCTACTTGTTTATTTTCTCTTTAGGTTCTATTGCCCTAGGAGCAGTATCAGTGAAGAAGTTCTTTCGGCATATGTCTGAGATTTTGCTGCCGGTGGATTCCTCTAGTATTTTTATGCTTTCCCATCTTATGTTTAAGTCATGTATCCATTTTGAGTTTAGTTTTGTGTATGGTGTATGTTGGTAGTCTAGTTTCATTTTTTGCATGTATCTGTCTAATTTTCCCAACACTATTTGTTGAAGAGACTGTCTTGACTCCATTGTATGTTCATACCTCCTTTGTCAAATATTAATTGAACATAGTGATTTGGGTCGATATCTAGATTCTTTATTCTATTCCATTGGTCTATATGTCTGCTCTTGTGCCAGTACCAAGCTGTTTTGAGAACAGTGGCTTTGTAATACAGCTTGAAATCTGGTACTGAGTCCCACCTACTTTGTTATCCTTTCTCAGGATTGCTGTGGCTATTCAGGGTCTTTTTTTATTCCAGATGAATTTTTGGAGAGTTCTTTCTAGGTCTGTGAAATATGCCTTTGGGATTTTAATGGGGAGTACATGAAATCTATAGATTGCTTTAGGTAGTATGGACATTTTAATGATGTTGATTCTACCAATCCATGAACATGGTATGTTCTAACATCTGTTTACGTCTTCCTCTATCTCTTTTTTCAGTGTCCTGTAGTTTTCAGCGTATAGGACTTTTAACTCCTTAGTTAAGTTTATTCCTAGGTATCTTAATTTTTTTTTGGTGTGATGGTAAATGGGATTGCTTTTTTTAGTCTGTCTTTCTGTACGTTGACTATTCGTGTATAGAAATGCCATCGATTTCTTGGCATTAATTTTGTATCCTGCTATATTGCCGAATTCATTTATTAAGTCTATTCGTTTTTTGATGGAGTCTTTTTTTTTTATGTACAATATCATGTCATCTGCAAATAAGGACAGCTTTACTTCTTCTTTTCCAATTTGGATGACTTTTTCTTCTTCTTCTTGTCTAATTGCAATGTCTAGTACTTCCAGTACTATGTCGAACAGAAGTGGTGAGAGTGGGCATCCCTGTCTTGTTCCTGTTCTTAGGTGAAATGGTTTTAGTTTTTGCCCATTGAGTATGATGTTAGCTGTGGGTTTATCATATATAGCTTTTATTATATTGAGATATTATCCATCTTTTCCCACCTTGTTGAGAGTTTTTATCAAGAAAGGGTGTTGGATTTTGTCAAATGCTTTTTCTGCATCAATTGATATGATTATGTGATTTTTATCTCTCAATTTGTTTATGTGATGTATCACGTTTATAGATTTGTGGATATTGTACCATCCTTGCATTCCTGGGATAAATCCTACTTGGTCATTGTGTATGATCTTTCTAATGTACTGCTGTATCCGATTTGCTAGAAATTTGTGGAAGATTTGGCATCCATGTTCATGAGGGATATTGGCCTATAATTCTCTTTCATTGTGTTGTCTTTATCTGGTTTTGGTATTAGGGTGATGCTGGCTTCATAGAAGGATGTTGGAAGTGTTCCTTCCTCTTGAATTTTTTTGAATAGTCTGAGGAGGATAGGTTTTAGTTCTTTCTTGAATGTTTGGTAAAACTACCCTGTGAAGCTGTCTGGCCACGGGCATTTGTTTGCCAGAAGCTTTTTGATGACTGCTTCAATTTCTTCCATAGTTATTGGCCTATGGAGATGTATAGATTCTTCCTGATTGAGTTTTGGAAGGTTATATTTTTCTAGGAATATGTCTATTTCCTCCAGGTTGTCCAGTTTGTTGGAGTAGAGTTGCTCATAGTATTTTTTAACAATCTTTTGTATTTTGGTGGGGTCTGTTGTTATTTCACCTCTTTCATTTCTGATTTTTGATTCTTTGGAGCCTCTCTCTTTGCTTCTTGGTGAGCCTGGCTAGAGATTTATCAATTTTGTTTAGAGGATTTATCCAATGGTGATAGTGGGGTGTTAAAGTCTCCTACTATCATTGTATTGCTGTCAATCTCTCCCTTGATATCCTCCAGGTGTTTTTTTATGTATTTGGGTGCTCCATTATTGGGTGCGTATATGTTTACCAGAGTTATTTCTTCTTGATGCATTGCTCCTGTTAGTATCATGAAGTGGCCTTCCTTATCTCTTGTTATGGCCTTCACTTTGAGATCTAATTTCTCAGATATAAGTATTGCTACCCCAGCTTTTTTTTCATTTCCATTTTCCTGAAAAACCTTTTTCCATTCCTTCACCCTCAGTCTGTGTGTGTCTTTTTTTCTGAGTTTAGTTTCTTGTTGATAGCAGATATATGGGTCTTATTTTCTTATCCAATCCGTTACCCTATGTCTTTTGATTGGGACATTTAGTCAATTTACATTTAAAGTTATTATTGATAAGTACTTATTTGTCACCATTTTTATTCTTTACCCCTGTGTTCCTTCTTCGCTTCCTATTTCTTTTTTTTTTCTTTTTTTATAGCAGACCCTTTAGCATTTCTTTCATTGCTGGTTTGGTGGTAATTAATTCCCTTAGATCTTTTTTGTCTGTGAAGCTCCTGATTTCACTTTCAATTTTGATTGATAGCCTTGCTGGGTACAGTATTCTTGGATTCAGACCCTTCCTTTGCATGACTTTGTATATTTCATTCCATTCCCTTCTGGCCTGATGTGTTTCTGTTGAGTGATCAGTTGCTAGTGTGATGGGGGTTCCTTTTTATGTAACTTTCTGTCTCTCTCTGACCGCTTTTAAGATTCTTACTTTGTTGGTGGTGTTTGCCAATTTAATTATAATGTGCCTTGGTGTTGGTCTTTTGGGTTTCATTTTGCTTGGGACTCTGTGAGTTTCTTGGATTTGTGTGGGTTTTTTCTTCCCTATATCAGGGAAGTTTTCTGTCATTATTTCTTCAAACATGTTTTCTATTCCTTGCTCAGTTTCCTCTACTTCTGGAACCCCTATTATGCGAATGTTTCATGTTGTCTCAAAGTTTCCTTAGGCTCTCCTCCTGCTTTATAATTTTTTTTTCTAGAAGCTGCTCTACTTGGGTATTTTTCCCCGCTTTGTCTTCTAGCTCACTGCTGTGGTCCTCTGCTTCTTCTAGTCTACTCTTGATGCTTTCTATTTAGTTCTTTACAGCAGCAATGTCATTTTTCATTTCTTCTTGGTTCTTCTTTACTTCCTCTTGGTTCTTACTCATATTATCCAATTTGTCTTCCATTCTTTTCAACCACCTCATGACCATTTCTCTGAATTCTTTCTCTGACAGGTTGCTTGCCTTCATTTCGTTTACTTCCTTTCCTGGTGATGCCTGGTTTTCTTTCATAATGGGCTGTTTCTTTGTCTCCCCATGGTCTCTCTTCTCCTGATGTCTGGTTATGTATCTCTCTCTCTCTCCTTATCCCAGGCAAAATCTGACCTTTCCATGGTGGAGTGTAGAGCTCCTCTGAATCCACATATTTTCCCCAATTGGGGACCAGTTTTCTGGGTTTCGCAGCTGTTCGGTTGGTGCCGCAGTTATAGATTTTCAGTCTTCCGATAGCATCCACTTTCCCCTTCAACATGGCGTGGTTTCCACATCTGAGCTGGTGTCTCAGGGAGGGAACCCAGCAGTAGTGGGGGCTGCCCGGTCAAGGGAACCCCATCCAGCATCCCCCCACCTTCTCCTGGAGTATAGCTATCCCTTAACTCACCAACAAACACTACTCATGCGACCCTCAACTGTTCTTTATTTCTGCTCTGGGACAAGGCTTGGGACATATCTGTCTATTCTGCCGCCATATTTTCAGTCTCCTTTAAATCTAGTAGTTTTTTGATGGCGTCTTTAGCGTTTTCTATGTACAAAATCATGTTATCTATGAATAATCACAGTTTTACCTCTTTTCCAATTTGGATGCCCTTTATTTCTTCTTCTTGTCTAATTGCTATGGATAGCACTTCCAGTATTATGTTGAACAGGAGTGGTGAAATTGGGCAACCTTGTCTTGTTCCTATTCTTAGTGGAAATAGTTTTAATTTTTGCCCATTGAGTATGATGTTGGCTGTGGGTTTGTCGTATAAGGCTTTTATTATATTGAGGTATGACCCCTCTATTCCCACTTTGCTGAAGGTTTTTATCAAGAAAGGGTGTTGGATTTTGTCAAATGCTTTTTCTGCATCAATAGATATGACTATATGATTTTTATTTCTCAGTTTGTTTATGTGATGTGTCACGTTTTTTGATTTATGGATTTGTACCACCCTTGCATCCCCAGAATAAATCCCACTGGGTCATGATGTATGATCTTTCTAATGTATTCTAATGGATATGATTTGCTAGAATTTTGTTGAGGATTTTAGCATCTATGTTCATCAGAGATAGTGGCTTGTAATCTCTTGCTTTGAGTGTATTTATCTGGTTTTGGGATTAAGGTAATGCTGGCTTCATTGAAAGAGCTTGGAAGTGTTCCTTCCCCTTGAATTTTTTTCAATAGCCTGAGAAGTATAGGTTTTAGTTTTTCTTTGAATGTTTGGTAAAAGTACACTGTGAAGCCTCCCGGCCCAGGGCTTTTGCTGGAAGCTTTTTGATGACTGCTTCAATTTTCCCTATACGACATTCAGATTATGCAGATTATTTGATTCTTCCTGGTTGAGTTTTAGAAGTTCATATTATTCTATGAATATATCCATTTCTTCTAGATTGTCCAATTTGTTGGAATAGAGTTGTTCATATTATTCTTTTTTTTTTTTTACAATCCTACATATTTCTGTGTGGTCTGTTATTTCACCTCTTTTATTTCTGATTTTGTTTATTTATGCCCTCTCTCTTTGCTGATCTCTCCTTTGATATCTTTCAGAAGTTTTTTTTTTTTTTTTAATGTATTTGGGTGCTCCTGCATTGGGAGCATATATGTTTACTAGAGTTATATCCTCTTGTTGTATAGATCCCTTTAGTATTATGAAGTGGCCCTCCTTATCTCTTATTATGGCCTTCACTTTGAGATCTATTTTGTCAGATATAAGTATTGCTCCCCTGACCGTGCAGCACCCACAGGGGCTGGGTCCCTTCTCGGAGCTGTGGGCTCACCGGGCGCCTCGCCATCTTGCAAGGAAAGGAGGATTTTATTGGAAACCTGACTTTCCGTGACAACTGCAAACACTGAACAGCTGTGAGCACCAGAACACCGGTCCCCTATCGGGCGCAAACATTCGGATTCAAAGGAACTCTTTACTACACCACGGAAAGGTCAGATTTCGCCTGGGATAAGGTGTGGTATCTAATCCCCGCGGTGGGAGAGGGAAGCATGCGAGCCGCAGAACCGGCAGGAACCAGGAGGTCTGTGCCTAGAAAAAACTGCGGCAGTTGGAGTTGCCATGATCCGTGAATGTGGAAGGGGGTCCTCTAGCTGCTAACAGAAGTGATCTCTTAAAAGCAACTCATTTTAATCTGACGAGGAGGGTCAGACTAAGAATTTTCAAAGGAGTGCAGGTTCCTTAGTCTTGTGAGCAGACCCACTGTCCGCACACTGGGGCTCTTTCCGACTCTGATTACTAAGCCCAATACATAGGAAAACGCAGGTGGGAAAAACCCTGAAAGACTGCAGGGGGAAGTTGTTTTTCCGGAACCTGGGGAGCAGAGCTGGGTGTGACCATCTGAGAGGCAGCCATGAGGCTCACACCTCCACAAACCAGTAGTGAGTGCCATAGAGGGGGGGAAAAAAGCTAGAGATGCCCAGAATTCAATTCAGAAACACTGCCACCCAGGGGCTGAAACGCTAATTGTCTCTGGTGTAATCAAAAATAAATACGAGAAATTAAGACACGGCCGGCTCAAAAAGCAGGACTGGCTTACAACACTGAGGAGGAGTGGAACGAAGCTGAACTGAAATACCGCCCAGACTGGGAAACAGGCATACCAAACAGAATAATAGAGGAAGTGAATGACAGCCGCTACTGCACATTTTAGTCTTCCTATTTTTTATCTTAAATTCTTTTTTCAATTTTTTTAAATTTTTTATTTTCATTTTTTGCATCTTTTACCTAAGAAACTAAATTTTTTTCTTTTTCCGCACTCAATTTTCACCTTTTTAATTATTACATTTTTATTTTCAATCACATTATTATTACTATTATTTTACTTTTTTTAAAAAAATGTCATTTGATTTTCTCTTTCTTTTATTTTGGGATTAGTGTCCTACATTCTATTTGCATCTTTCCCTTACAATCATTTTACCCAATCTCAACGCTAACATTATGCCATCACTCTCCTCCTAACCTTTCCCCTTTTGGTCTCCTGTTTATCTTAACCCTTTCTGGCTATAGATTTTCCCTACTTTTTCAGTTTACCCTCTGCTAAAATTTCACCCTACTTATATATCTAATTCCCAACCCCCTGCTCCAAATCCATACATACCTCTCTCTACGCTACCTTAAAAAAATTATTTTTCTCTCTGGCCTTTTGTTGTTGTTTGCTTGAATGTTGATTAGATTGAATTTTTATGCTCTTTTATGAGATTGTTTTGATTATTCTTTTTGTTTATTTGTTTGGTTCTTTTGTTTGCTTTGTTTTTGTTTGTTTTTTACTTTTGTTTTCCCTTGCCTCACTTGATATTAGTTGGTGTTGCAGTTTGTATTAATCTCCAGGCTCGTGTTGCTGGAATTTGCTGGGATTAGTGGTTGTTCTAGTGGAATTTACTCCCCATATATATAGTTTGTTCCCCTTTTCTCTCTTAGTATCGTTCTTGTCTCTCTTACTTTTTTCTTTTCTTTTTTTCTGCTCTTTTCCCAAGTTCAGATTCACACTCTTTTTTTTCTTTTTTTTTTTTTTTACTCTCCCTCTTCCACTCCTATTCCCTAATTTGTCTTTCTCTGGTGGTTACCTTTATTGGAGGTTATTAGTATCGTGAATACAATTCTGTTCCGTGCCTTGTGTGTTGTGCCTGGTTGTGTTGTATTTTGTACCTTTAAATCAATGCCAGAGAGAGAGAACTACATAACCAGACATCCAGAGAAGAGAGACCATGGGGTGACAAAGAAATAGCCCCCATAGGAAAGAAAAGCAGGCATCACCAGAAGGGGAAGTAAACGAATTAGAGGCAAACGACCTGTCAGAGAAAGAATTCAGAGAAATGGTCTTAAGGTGGCTGAAAAGAATGGAAGACAAATTCGACAATATGAGTAAGAACCAAGAGGAAATGAAGAAGAACCAAGAAGAAATGAAAAATGACATCACTGCTGTAAAGAACTCAATAGAAAGCATCAAGAGTAGACTAGAAGAAGCAGAGGACCGCATAAGTGAGCTAGAAGACAAGATGGAAAAAAATACCCAAGTAAAACAGCTTCTAGAAACAGAAATTAGAAAGCATGAGGAGAGCCTAAGGGAACTTCGGGACAACACAAAACAAAACAACATCAGGATAATAGGGGCACCAGAAGGAAAGGAAACGGAGCAAGGAACAGAAAACCTGTTTGAAGAAATAATAACAGAAAACTTCCCTGATATATGGAAGAAAAAACCCACACAAATCCAAGAAGCTCACAGAGTTCCAAGCAAAATGAACCCCAAAAGACTGACGCCAAGGTACATTATAATTAAGTTGGAAAACACCAACGACAAAGTAAGAATCTTAAAAGCAACCAGAGAGAGACAGACACTTACATACAAAGGAACCCCCATCACACTAGCAACTGATTTCTCAACAGAAACTCATCAGGCCAGAAGGGAATGGAATGAAATATACAAAGGCATGCAAAGGAAGGGTCTGAATCCAAGAATACTGTACCCAGCAAGGCTATCAATCAAAATTGAAGGTGAAATCAGGAGCTTCACAGACAAAAAAGGACTAAGGGAGTATATCACCACCAAACCAGCAATGAAAGAATTGCTAAAGGGTCTGCTGTAAAAAAAAGAAGAAAAAGAAAAAAGAAAGAAACAAAGAAAGAAATAGGAAGCAAAGAAGGAACACAGGGGTATAGAATAAAAATGGTGACAAATAAGTACCTATCAATAATAACTTTAAATGTAAATGGATTGAATGCCCCAATCAAAAGACACAGGGTAACAGATTGGATAAGAAAACAAAACCCATATATCTGCTGTCTACAGGAAACCTACCTCAAAAAAAAGGACGCATACAGAATGAGAGTAAAGGGATGGAAAAAGTTATTCCAGGCGAATGAAAATGAAAAAAAAGCTGGGATAGCAATACTTATATCTGACAAATTAGATCTCAAAGTGAAGGACATAACAAGAGATAATTAAGGCCACTTCATAATACTAAAGGGAGAAATCCAACAAGAAGAAATATCTCTGGTAAACATATATGCACCCAATACAGGAGCACCAAGATACATTAAAAAACTGCTGGAAGATATCAAAGGAGAGATTGACAGCAATACAATCATAGTGGGAGACTTCAATACTCCACTATCACCATTGGACAAATCCTCTAAACAAAAAATCAGCAAAGAAACAGCAATCCTAAATGACTCACTAGACCAGATGGAATTAATCGACATCTTCAGAACATTTCACCCCAAAGCCACAGAATATACATTCTTCTCAAGTGCACATGGGTCATTTTCAAAGATAGACCATATGTTAGGACATAGGCAAAGTCTCTCCAAATTCAAGAAGATAGAAATCATATCAAGTATCTTCTCAGATCACAGTGGAATAAAACTGGAAATCAACTACAATAAATACAGTCCAAAGAAATCAAACACATGGAGACTAAACAGCATGCTATTAAACAATGACTGGGTTACCAAAGACATCAAGGAAGAAATAAAAAACATCATGGCAACAAATGACAATGAAAACACAACAATCCAAAATCTATGGGACACAGTGAAAGCAGTTTTGAGAGGGAAGTTCATTGCTCTACAAGCCTACTGCAAAAAAAAAAAAAAAGAAACAATGGTAATAAATTACCTAACCCAACAACTCAAAGAGTTAGAGAGAGAGCAACAAGAAATGCCCAGTGTAAGCAGAAGGAAAGAAATAATAAAGATCAGAGCGGAGATAAATGACATAGAGACCAAAGAAACAATACAAAAGATCAACAAAACCAAGAGCTGGTTCTTTGAAAGGATAAACAAGATTGATGGATCTCTAGCCAGGCTCACCAAGAAGCAAAGAGAGAGGACCCAATTAAACAAAATCAGAAATGAAAGAGGTGAAATAACAACAGACCCCGATGAAATACAAAGGATTGTTACAAAATACTACGAACAACTCTATTCCAACAAACTGGACAACCTGGAGGAAATGGACATATTCCTAGATAAATACAACCTTCCAAAACTCCATCAGGAAGAATCTAAACAGTTCAACAGGCCAGTAGCTATGGAAGAAATTGAAACAGTCATCAAAAAGCTTCCGGCAAACAAAAGCCCGGGGCCAGACGGCTTCACAGGAGAGTTTTACCAAACTTTCAAGGAAGAACTAAAACCTATCCTCTTCAGACTATTCCAAAAAATTCAATAGGAAGTAAGACTTCCAGGCTCCTTCTATGAAGCCAGCATCACCCTAATACCAAAACCAAATAAAGACAACACAATGAAAGGGAATTACAGGCCAATATCCCTCATGAACATAGATGCCAAAATCCTCAACAAAATCCTGGCAAATCGGCTCCAGCAATACATCAGAAAGATCATACACAATGACCAAGTAGGATTTATCCCAGGAATGCAAGGATGGTACAATATCCTCAAATCAATAAACGTGATACATCACATAAACAAATTGAGAGATAAAAATCACACAGTCATATCAATAGATGCAGAAAAAGCATTTGACAAAATCCAACACCCTTTCTTGATAAAAACTCTCAACAAGGTGGGAATAGAAGGATCATACCTCAACATAATAAAAGCTATATATGATACACCCACAGCAAACATCATACTCAATGGCAAAAACTAAAACCATTTCCCCTAAGAACAGGAACAAGACAGGGATGCCCACTCTCACCACTCCTGTTTGACATAGTACTGGAAGTATTAGCTATCGCAATTAGGCTAGAAGAAGAAATAAGAGGCATCCAAATTGGAAAAGAAGAAGTGGAGCTGTCCTTATTTGCAGATGACATGATATTGTACATAAAAAACCCAAAAGATTCCATCAAAAAACTAATAGACTTAATAAATGAATTCGGCAATGTAGCGGGATAAAAAATTAACGCCAAGAAATCTATGGCATTTCTATACACCAATAGTGAACTTACAGAAAGAGAGACTAAAAAAGCAATACCATTTACCATCGCACCAAAAAAATTAAGATACCTAGGAATAAACTTAACTAAGCAGGTAAAAGACCTATACACGGAAAACTACAGGACACTGAAAAAAGAGATAGAGGAAGACGTAAACAGATGGAAGAACATACCATGTTCATGGATTGGTAGAATCAACATCATTAAAATGTCCATACAACCCAAAGCAATCTACAGATTCAATGCACTCCCCATCTAAATCCCAACAGCATATTTCACAGACCTAGAAAGAACTCTCCAAAAATTCATCTGGAATAAAAAAAGACCCCAAATAGCCACAGCAATCCTGAGAAAGGAGAATAAAGTAGGAGGGATCTCAATACCAGATTTCAAGCTGTATTACAAAGCCACTGTTCTCAAAACAGCCTGCTACTGGCACAAGAACAGACATATAGATCAATGGAACAGAATAGAGAATCCAGATATCGACTCAAACCACTATGTTCAATTAATATTTGACAAAGGAGGCATGAACATACAATGGAGTCAAGACAGTCTCTTCAATAAATGTTGTTAGGAAAATTGGACACACACATGCAAAAAAATGAAACTAGATCACCAACTTACACCATACACAAAAATCAACTCAAAATGGATACAGGACTTAAACATAAGACAGGAAACAATAAAAGTACTAGAGGAATCCACAGGCAGCAAAATCTCAGACATATGCCGAAGCAATTTCTTCACCAATACTGCTCCTAGGGCAATGGAAGCTAAAGAGAAAATTAACAAATGGGACTACATCAAAATAAAAAGCTTTTTTACAGCAAAAGAAACCATCAACAAAACAACAAGAAAGCCCACTGCATGGGAGAACATATTTGCAAATGCTATCACTGATAAAGGTTTAATCTCCAACATCTACAGGCAGCTTATGCAACTTAATAAAAGGAAGATAAATGATCCAATAAAAAAATGGGCAACGGACCTAAACAGAATATTTTCAAAAGAAGAAAGAAGGAAGGCCAAGAGACACATGAAAACATGCTCAAAGTCACTTATTATCCGAGAGATGCAAATCAAAACAACAATGAGGTACCATCTCACACCTGTCAAAATGGCTATCATCAACAAATCAACAAATGACAAGTGTTGGCGAGGATGCGGAGAAAAAGGAACCCTCGTGCACTGCTGGTGGGAATGCAGAATGGTGCAGCCACTGTTGAGAACAGTATGGAGTTTCCTCAAAAAACTGAAAATGGAACTCCCATTTCACCCAGTAATTCCACTCCTGGGAATATATCCAAAGAAACTAGAAACACCAATCAGAAAGGATATATGCACCCCTATGTTCATAGCAGCACAATTTACAATAGCTAAGATTTGGAAACAACCTAGGTGCCCGTCAGCAGATGACTGGATCAGAAAACTGTGGTACATCTACACAATGGAATACTATGCTGCCATAAAAAAGAAGGAATTCTCATCATTTGCAGCAACCTGGATGGAATTGGAGAACATTATGCTAAGTGAAATAAGCCAGTCAATGAAAGAAAAATACCACATGATCTCACTCATTTATGGATAATAAAGAACATTATAAACTGATGAACAAAAAGATAGATACAGAGAGAGTAAAGCATCAAACAGACTTTCAAATTACAGGGGGAAAGTTAGGGAGAGGTGGGGGAGATAGAAATCAAACAAAGGACTTGTATGCATGCATATAAGCATAAACAATGGACGCAAAACTCTGGGGGGTGAGGGCATGTATGGGTGTAGGATGGGGGGGGAATGGTAAGATATGTACACATATAATACCTCAATAAAAAAAGTAAAAAAAATAAAGATATAAGTATTGCTACCCCAGCATTTATTTCATTTCCATTTTTCTGAAAGATATTTTTCCATCCTTTCACTTTCTGCCTGTGTGGGTCCTTTGTTCTGATGTGGTTCTCTTGTAGAAAGCATATGTATTGGTCACGTTTTCTTATCCATTCAGCCACTCAATGTCTTTTGATTATAGTATTTAATCCATTTACGTTTACTTTTATTATTGTTGGGTACTTGTTTGTAGCCATTTTTCTTCTTTGTGCTTGTTTTACTTCTTGCCTCTCTATTTCTTGTTACAACAGTCCCTTTAGCATTTTTTTTTTGGCTTGTTGGCTTGGTAGTGATAAACTCCCTTAGCCCTTTTTTGTCTGTAAAGCTCCTGATATCCCCTTCAATTTTGAATTATAGCTTTGCTGGTTATACTATTCTTGGATTCAGTCCCTTGCTTTGCATCACTTTGTATACTTCATTCCATTCCCTTTTGGCATGATGTGTTTCTCTTAAAAAATCATTTGATAGTCTATGGGAGTTCCTTTATAGGTAACTTTCTGTCTGTCTCTTGGAGCCCTTAAGATTCTCTCTTTGTCATTAACATTTGCCATTGTAATTACAATGTGTCTTGGTGTGGGTCTCTTTGGGTTCATCTTGCTTGGGACTCTTTGCTTTTGGGACTTTTTTATTCCCCGAATCAGGGAAGTTTTCTGTCATTATTTATTCAAATAGGTTTTCCAATACTTGCTCCTCTTCTTGTCATTCTGCCACCCCTATTATATGTATGTTACTCCATTTCATGTTGTCCCAATTCTCCCTTAGGCTCGCCTCCTGCTTTTTAATTTTTTCTCCAATAGCTGTTCATATTGGGTGTGCTTTGCTGCCCTATCTTCTAAGTCACTAATTGGGTCCTCTGCTTCTTCTAGTCTACTGTTGAAACCTTCTATGGTGTTTCTTATTGTAGCTATATCATTTCTTATTTCTTCCTGATTCTTACATAAGTTGTTGATTTTCTTATCATCTGGTTTATGAACTGTATGACCAGTAGTCTGAATTCTTTTTCTGACATATTTCGTGCCTCAGTTTCATTTAGTTTCTTTTCTGGCGATTCCTTTCTTTCCTTTGCAGGTTGTTTCTTTGTCTCCCCATCCTTGCTAACCCTCAGTCTAAATCTCACTGGCTGGATGCACAGGACCTAGGCTGATGCCTTGGTCTTAATGGTCAAAGAATGCAGTCTTAGGATTGTCAGCAGGATGCACTAGATCCAGAGCCCACACCTAGGGCTTGATGGGCAGGGAATGCAGACAGAGACATGCCCATGGGACACACGGTGCAAGGCCAACTCTGCAGTCTTGGTGGGCCGGGAGCACAGTCCCAGGCTTTCAGGTGGAATTCACTGGGCCCAGGGTCCATGTTGTGGGCTTGACAGGCAAGGGATACAAACAGAGGCTTGCCTGTGGGATGCACAGTGCAGGAGCCAACTCTGTGGTCTTGGTGGCAGGGAACTCAGCCAAAAACTCACCTGCAACTTCAGGGAAAAGGCAATGCCATGGGCTTAGCAGGCAGGGAACGCAGAGGCTTGCCTGAGGGAACTGCAGGGCCAGGCTAATGCCACTGTCTTGGCTGACAGCGAGCACAGTCCCAGGCTTGCCAGCAGGACGTGCTGGATCTGGGGCCCCTGTTGTTGTCTTGGAGGCAGGGAACACAGCCATAAATTCATCTGCAGTACCATGGGGCCAGGATGACACTGAGGGCTTGGTGGGCAGGGAGGAACAGTTAGAGACTCACTAGCAGGATACTTGGGAACTACGCAGTGGGCTGGCAGTAGGGGAGCACACTCTGGGACCCACAGAAGCTGGCATCTGGGGAGACTGGAGCCTTGATGTCTGTGGGTCTGCCACTGATATAGCAGGTCTTTGGCTGGAGTGCTTGTTGGGCCTGGATGGAGTCTGAGGCTAGTCTGGGTGGTGGTGAGGCTGGGCTCCTGGTCACAGCAGCTCTCCCCTTCAAGATGGCATAGTTTCTGTTGAGATGGCCGCCCCAGGACTGATTTCAGCACTAGAAGGGGCTCTCCATCCAGGAGAGCCCAGTCTGTCAGCCCACGAACATCCTGCAGGGTCTAACTGTCACACACACACACACACACACACGCACACAAACACACCACATGTCTACACACTGCCCTTTTGCTCCCTCACTCACTCACACTTCCTCCCTGCCATCCTGCTGGCTGCCATCTTCCTCCCTTTTTTTTATTCTTAAAGAAGTCCCTTTATCACTTATTATAATGCTGATTTTGTGGCAGTAAACTCATTTATCTTCTAATTATTTGGAAAGCTCTTTATTTTCCTTAATTTTATGTTACTATTTTTTGAATATCAAAAGGCAACATTTAAGGAGAGAGGAAAAAATGGCAACGGATTAGAGTCGTGTTTGGAGTCTGGTCCTGGGGCGGAGAGTAGGAGCGACAGAGGTTCGCAGGGGGATTGTATATTGGCAAGCCAAGGGACAGCTAAACTCCAGGAAAAGGCGGGGGAATGCTGGCCAGGGTTTCCCTGACCGTGCAGCACCCACAGGGGCTGGGTCCTCTCCCGGAGATGCGGGCTCACCGGGCGCCTCGCCATCTTGCAAGGAAAGGAGGATTTTATTGGAAACCTGACTTTCCGCGACAACTGCAAACAATGAACAGCTGCGAGCACCAGAACACCGGTCCCCTATCGGGCGCAAACATTCGGATTCAAAGGAACTCTTTACTACACCACGGAAAGGTCAGATTTCGCCTGAAATAAGGTGTGGTTTCTAATCCCCGCGGTGGGAGGGAAGCGCGCGAGCCGCAGGACCGGCAGGAACCGGGAGGTCTGTGCCTAGAAAAATCGGCGGCAGTGGGAGCTGCCATGATCCGTGAATATGGAAGGGGGTCCTCTGAGCTGCTAACAGAAGTGACCTCTTAAAAGCAACTCATTTTGATCTGAGGAGGAGGATCAGACTAAGAATTTTCAAAGGAGTGCGGGCTCCTTAGTCTGGCGCACAGACCCACTGTCCGCACACTTGGGCTCTTTCCGACTCTGATTACTAAGCCCAATACAGAGGAAAACCCAGGTGGAAAAACCCTGAAAGACTGCAGGGGGAAGTTGTTTTTTCGGAACCTGGGAACAGAGTTGGGTGTGACCATCTGAGAGGCAGCGATGAGGCGCACACCTCCACAAACCAGTAGTGAGTGCCATAGAGGGGGAAAAAAATAAGCTAGAGAGGCCCAGAAGTCAATTCAGAAACACTGCCACCCAGGGGCTGAAACGCTAATTGTCTCTGGTGTAATCAAAAATAAATACGAGAAATTAAGACACGGCCGGCTCAAAAAGCAGGACTGGCTTACAACACTGAGAAGCAGTGGAACAAAGCTGAACTGAAATACCGCCCAGTCTGGGAAACAGGCATACCAAACAGAATAATAGAGGAAGTGAATGACAGCCGCTACTGCACATTTTAGTCTTCCTATTTTTTAATTTTTAATTCTTTTTTCAATTTTTTTTAATTTTTTTATTCTAATATTTTTATTTTCATTTTTTGCATCTTTTACCTAAGAAACTAAATTTTTTTCTTTTTCCTCACTCGATTTCCACCTTTTTACTTAGTACATTTTTATTTTCAATCATCATTATTATTACTATTATTTTACTTTTTTTTTTCTTTAAATGTCATTTCATTTTCTCTTTCTTGTATTTTGGGATTAGTGTCCTACATTCTATTTGCATCTTTCCCTTACAATCATTTTACCCAATCTCAATGCTAACATTTTGCCATCACTCTCCTCCTAACCTTTCCCCTTTTGGTCTCCTGTTTTTCTTAACCCTTTCTGGCTATAGATTTTCCCTACTTTTTCAGTTTACCCTCTGCTAAAATTTCACCCTACTTATATATTTAATTCCCAACCCCCTGCTCCAAATCCATACATACCTCTCTCTACGCTACCAAAAAATATTATTTTTCTTTCTGGCCTTTGGTTGTTGTTTGCTTGAATGTTGATTAGATTAAATTTTTATACTTTTTTATGAGATTGTTTTGATTATTCTTTTTGTTTGTTTGATTGGTTCTTTTGTTTGCTTTGTTTTTGTTTGTTTTTTACTTTTGTTTTCCCTTGCCTCACTTGATATTAGTTGGTGTTGCAGTTTGTATTAATCTCCAGGCTCGTGTAGCTGGAATTTGCTGGGATTAGTGGTTGTTCTAGTGGAATCTACTCCCCATATATATAGTTTGTTCCCCTTTTCTCTCTTAGTATTGTTCTTGTCTCTCTTACTTTTTTTTCTTTTCCTTTTTTTTTCTGCTCTTTTCCCAAGTTCAGATTCACACTTTTGTTGTTGTTGTTGTTCTTTCTTTTTACTCTCCCTCTTCCACTCCTATACCCTAATTTGTCTTTCTCTGGTGGTTACCTTTATTGGAGGTTATTAATATCGTGAATACAATTCTGTTCCGTGCCTTGTGTGTTGTGCCTGGTTGTGTTGTATTTTGTACCTTTAAATCAACGCCAGAGAGAGAGAACTATATAACCAGACATCCAGAGAAGAGAGACGATGGGGAGACAAAGAAGCAGCCCCCATAGGAAAGAGAAGCAGGCATCACCAGAAAAGGAAGTAAACGAATTAGAGGCAAACAACCTATCAGAGAAAGAATTCAGAGAAATGGTCATAAGGTGGCTGAAAAGGATGGAAGACAAATTCGACAATATGAGCAAGAACCAAGAGGAAATGAAGAAGAACCAAGAAGAAATGAAAAATGACATCACTGCTGTAAAGAACTCAAACAAAAATAAGAAAGCATGAGGAGAGCCTAAGGGAACTTCGGGACAACACAAAACAAAACATCAGGATAATAGGGGTACCAGAAGGAAAGGAAACGGAGCAAGGAACAGAAAACCTGTTTGAAGAAACAATAACAGAAAACTTCCCTGATATAGGGAAGAAAAACCCACACAAATGCAAGAAGCTCACAGAGTTCCAAGCAAAATGAACCCCAAAAGACCGACACCAAGGCACATTATAATTAAGTTGGCAAACACCAACGACAAAGTAAGAATCTTAAAAGCGGCCAGAGAGAGACAGACAGTTACATACAAAGGAACCCCCATCAGACTAGAAACTGATTTCTCAACAGAAACTCATCAGGCCAGAAGGGAATGGAATGAAATATACAAAGTCATGCAAAGGAAGGGTCTCAATCCAAGAATACGGTACCCAGCAAGGCTATCAATCAAAATTGAAGGTGAAATCAGGAGCTTCACAGACAAAAAAGGGCTAAGGGAGTTTATCACCACCAAACCAGCAATGAAAGAAATGCTAAAGGGTCTGCTGTAAAAAATAAAAAATAAAGAAAGAAATAGGAAACAAAGAAGGAACACAGGGGTATAAAATAAAAATGGCGACAAATAAGTGCCTATCAATAATAACTTTAAATGTAAATGTATTGATTGCCCCAATCAAAAGACACAGGGTAACAGATTGGATAAGAAAACAAAACCCATATATCTGCTGTCTACAGGAAACCCACCTCAAAAAAAAGGACACATACAGACTGAGAGTAAGGGGATGGAAAAATGTTTTCCAGGTAAATGGAAATGAAAAAAAAGCTGGGGTAGCAATACTTATATCTGACAAATTATATCTCAAAGTGAAGGACATTACAAGAGATAATGAAGGCCACATCATAATACTAAAGGGAGAAATCCAACAAGAAGAAATATCTCTGGTAAACATATATGCACCCAATACAGGAGCACCAAGATACATTAAAAAACTCCTGGAAGATATCAAAGGAGAGATTGACAGCAATACAATCATAGTAGGAGACTTCAATACCCCACTATCACCATTGGACAAATCCTCTAAACAAAAAATCAGCACAGAAACATCAATCCTAAATGACTCACTAGACCAGATGGAATTAACCGACATCTTCAGAACATTTCACCCCAAAGCCACAGAATATACATTCTTCTCAAGTGCACATGGGTCATTTTCAAAGATAGACCATATGTTAGGACATAGGCAAAGTCTCTCCAAATTCAAGAAGATAGAAATCATATCAAGTATCTTCTCAGATCACAGTGGCATAAAACTGGAAATCAACTACAATAAAAACAACCCAAAGAAATCAAACACATGGAGACTAAACAGCATGCTATTAAACCATGACTGGGTTACCAAAGACATCAAGGAAGAAATAAAAAACATCATGGCAACAAACGACAATGAAAACACAACAATCCAAAATCTATGGGACACAGCGAAAGCAGTCCTGAGAGGGAAGTTCATAGCTCTACAAGCCTACTGCAAAAAACAAGAAACAATGGTAATAAATTACCTAACCCAAAAACTCAAAGAGTTAGAGAGAGAGCAATAAGAAAAGCCCAGTGTAAGCAGAAGGAAAGAAATAATAAAGATCAGAGCGGAGATAAACGGCATAGAGACTAAAGAAACAATACAAAAGATCAACAAAACCAAGAGCTGGTTCTTTGAAAGGATTAACAAGATTGATGAACCTCTAGCCAGGCTCACCAAGAAGCAAAGAGAGAGGACCCAAATAAACAAAATCAGAAATGAAAGAGGTGAAATAACAACAGACCCCGACGAAATACAAAGGATTGTTACAAAATACTACGAACAACTCTATTCCAACAAACTTGGACAACCTGGAGGAAATGGACATATTCCTAGACAAATACAACCTTCCAAAACTCAATCAGGAAGAATCTAAACAGCTCAACAGGCCAGTAACTATGGAAGAAAGTGAAGCAGTCATCAAAAAGCTTCCGGCAAACAAAAGCCTGGGGCCAGACGGCTTCACAGGAGAGTTTTACCAAACTTTCAAGGAAGAATTAAAACCTATCCTCCTCAGACTATTCCAAAAAATTCAAGAGGGAGGAACACTTCCAGGCTCCTTCTATGAAGCCAGCATCACCCTAATACCAAAACCAGATAAAGACAACACAATGAAAGAGAATTACAGACCAATATCCCTCATGAACATAGATGCCAAAATCCTCAACAAAATCCTAGCAAATCGGCTCCAGCAATACATCAGAAAGATCATACATCATGACCAAGTAGGATTTATCCCAGGAATGCAAGGATGGTACAATATCCGCAAATCAATAAATGTGATACATCACATAAACAAATTGAGAGATAAAAATCACATAGTCATATCAATAGATGCAGAAAAAGCATTTGACAAAATCCAACACCCTTTCTTGATAAAAACTCTCAACAAGGTGGGAATAGAAGGATCATACCTCAACATAATAAAAGCTATATATGATAAACCCACAGCCAACATCATACTCAATGGGCAAAAACCAAAACCATTTCCCCTAAGAACAGGAACAAGACAGGGATGCCCACTCTCACCACTCCTTTTTGACATAGTACTGGAAGTATTAGCTATCGCAATTAGGCAAGAAGAAGAAAAAGAAGGCATCCAAATTGGAAAAGAAGTGAAGGTGTCCTTATTTGCTGATCACATGATATTGTACATAAAAAACCCAAAAGATTCCATCAAAAAACTAATAGAATCAATAAATGAATTCGGCAATGTAGCAGGATACAAAATTAACGCCAAGAAATCTATGGCATTTCTATACACCAATAGTGAACTTACAGAAAGAGAGACTAAAAAAGCAATACCATTTACCATCGCACCAAAAAAATTAAGATACCTAGGAATAAACTTAACTAAGGAGGTAAAAGACCTATACACGGAAAACTACAGGACACTGAAAAAAGAGATAGAGGAAGACGTAAACAGATGGAAGAACATACCATGTTCATGGATTGGTAGAATCAACATCATTAAAATGTCCATACTACCCAAAGCAATCTACAGATTCAGTGCACTCCCCATCAAAATACCAACAGCATATTTCACAGACCTAGAAAGAACTCTCCAAAAATTCATCTGGAATAAAAAAAGACCCTGAATAGCTGCAGCAATCCTGAGAAAGAAGAATAAAGTAGGAGGGATCTCAATACCAGATTTCAAGCTGTATTACAAAGCCACTGTTCTCAAAACAGCCTGCTACTGGCACAAGAACAGACATATAGATCAATGGAACAGAATAGAGAATCCAGATATCGACCCAAACCACTATGCTCAATTAATATTTGACAAAGGAGGCATGAACATACAATGGAGTCAAGACAGTCTCTTCAATAAATGGTGTTGGGACAATTGGACACACACATGCAAAAAAATGAAACTAGATCACCAACTTACACCATACACAAAAATCAACTCAAAATGGATATAGGACTTAAACATAAGATGGGAAACCATAAAAATACTAGAGGAATCCACAGGCAACAAAATCTCAGACATATGCCAAAAGAACTTCTTCGCTGACACTGCCCCTAGGGCAATGGAAGCTAAAGAGAAAATTAACAAATGGGACTACATAAAAATAAAAAGCTTTTTTACAGCAAAAGAAACCATCAACAAAACAACAAGAAAGCCCACTGCATGGGAGAACATATTTGCAAATGCCATCACTGATAAAGGTTTAATCTCCAACATCTACAGGCAGCTTATGCAAGTTAATAAAAGGAAGATAATAGATCCAATTAAAAAATGGGCAACGGACCTAAACAGAATATTTTCAAAAGAAGACAGAAGGAAGGCCAAGAGACACATGAAAACATGCTCAAAGTCACTTATTATCCGAGAGATGCAAATCAAAACAGCAATGCGGTACCATCTCACACCTGTCAGAATGGCTAACATCAACAAAACAACAAACGACAAGTGTTGGCGAGGATGCGGAGAAAAAGGAACCCTCGTGCACTGCTGGTGGGAATGCAGACTGGTGCAGCCACTGTGGAGAACAGTATGGAGTTTCCTCAAAAAACTGAAAATGGAACTCCCATTTGACCCAGTAATCCCACTCCTGGGAATATATCCGAAGAAACTAGAAACACCAATCAGAAAGGATATATGCACCTCTATGTTCATAGCAGCACAATTTACAATAGCTTAAATTTGGAAACAGCCTAGGTGCCCGTCAGCAGATGACTGGATCAGAAAACTGTGGTACATCTACACAATGGAATACTATGCTGCCATAAAAAGAAGGAATTCTCATCATTTGCAGCAACCTGGATGGAATTGGAGAATATTATACTAAGTGAAATAAGCCAGTCAATGAAAGAAAAATACCACATGATCTCACTCATTTATGGATAATAAAGAACATTATAAACTGATGAACAAAAAGATAGATACAGAGACAGTAAAGCAACAAACAGACTTTCAAATTACAGGTGGAAAGTTAGGGAGAGGTGGGGGAGATAAGAAATCAAACGAAGGACTTGTATGCATGCATATAAGCATAAACAATGGACGCAAAACTCTGGGGGGTGAGGGCATGTATGGGTGTGGGGTGGGGGGGAATGGTAAGATATGTACACATATAATACCTCAATAAAAAAATAAATAAAAGAATTAAATTTAAAAAAGGCAACATTTATTGCATTAATTTTGAAAGACATAGAATATAAACCTCAAATTAGCCTGAGTTTCTTTTTCAATTCTTTATTATTTAAAGTGTTACATATAGTATTACATATGTCTCATTTTCCCCCCATTCACCTCTCCCCAGCCACCCCCATGCCCCAGCACATGCCCTCACCCCGCTAGTATCTGTGTCCATTGGTTATGCTTATATGCATGCATACAAGTCCTTTGGTAGATCTCTTACCACCCCCTCTTGCTCCCTGCATTCCCTCTGAAGTTTGACTGTCTGTTTGATGCTTCTCTATCTCTGGATCTATTTTTGGTCATGAGTTTATGTTGTTCATTGTATTCCACAAATGAGTGAGATCATGTGATATTTCTTTTTCTCCAACTGGCTTATTCGCTTAGCATAATGCTCTCCAGATCCATCCATGCTGTTGTGAATGGTAAGATTTCTTTCCTTTTTACAGCAGTGTAGTATGCCATTATGTACAGGTACCACCGTTTTTTAATCCACTCATATGCTGATGGGCACTTAGGCTGTTTCTAAAGCTTAGCTATTGTAAATTGTGCTACTATGAACATAGGTGTGCATATGTCCTTTCTGATTGGTGTTTCTGAATTCTTGGGATATATTCCTAAGTGGGATTACTGGGTCAAATGAAAGTTCCATTTTTAATTTTTTTGAGGAAACTCCATACTGTTTTCCACAGTCAGCCTGAGTTTTTAATTCAAATTAGGTATTGATTTTTCTTAGTCAGTAAATCCAAATTTATATAGAACTAGAGGCCCGGTGCATGAAAATTCATGCACTGGAGGGGGTGGTCATTCATCCCAGCCTGCCCCCTCTCACAGTCCATGAGCCCTCAGGGGCGGGAGGTGACCTGGCAATCAGGGGAAGGCAATGCCCCCATCACACCTCTGCTGCTGCCAATGCCAGCAGTGCAAGCCTCCGGCCCTGGTTACCTGAGCCTCAGGCAGCCCTGGGCAGCTGGGCAGCTGCCATCTGAGGTTTGCCTGCCTACGGAGTCCCCCAGTCCCTTCAGACCACCAGCTGCCCAGGGCCGGCCCAAAGTGCAGGCAAGCCACAGATGGTGGCTTCCCAACCGCCCAGGGCCACCCAAGGCTCAGGTACCGAGCCTGGGGGAAAGTCAGCAAAAGGCCCAAGGCACCCCAAGATCTGCCTCTGTCTGCTGGCTGCCTATTAGGTACAGTCACTAAAAAAGCCTTTGGCAGTGTACGAGTTGGGAGTTGTGTGAAGTAGGCTCTCAGGTAGGGGCGTATAGTGTTAATCAGATTGATACAGATTCAAACTCAGTGCCAATGCTGGGTCTGAGGCCATTCAACATAAGACCCAGGGTACACTAAGGCTAGCTGATATCCACCAGGTGCCCAAAGACCTTTGTGGAGGAGTGGGTTCTCAGGGAGTCATCAGGGTGTGGCCAGCAGAGTTTATCAGGCCCAAATGGACCAAGATTTGGCTGTTTGATGGGAGAGCTTTGCTCCAGTTGGGCATGTGAGGGAAAAATGGCCCTTGTCATAGAGCTATACAACTCAGTCTGTCCTGGATTCTGCCTGGACCTCCTGGAGAGCCCAACTTTGGTAGGATGAAGCCTCCTGAAGTCTGGAGGATGGGGCTAGTGGATCTTTCATGAGGGAGTGCAGCCAGTCAGGCTTCAGGGAAAGGGGGGAGAATGGCCCCTGCCCAGGGCCACACAACTCAATCTCTGACACCCTCTGAGTTTGGCTGGATCTTTACACCCTGGACCCAGGCAGCTGACTCCTCCTCAGGGCTTAAGCTTTGCAGGGTGAGGATACAGGGAGTCAGGAGGGTGGGGCTATTGCATTTCCCCAAATTGATGCTGCATAGAGGGATTTGATGGATCCAAAAAAGATGGCATCTACAGTGTGGGAGTGGGACTCAACACAGCAACTCTGGCAGCTGTCCTTGAGCTTTCTCCCCCCATAGCCATACAAGACCCAGTCTCTTTCACATGACTCTATTCCACTCTGGGCAACCCTTTCTCCACTGAAGCCCAGTGGTTATAAACAAGATTTTGTGTATTGGCCCTTTAAGAGGGTTCCAGAGTTTCTAGGAAACTCCAGTCTTTCCCTCGCAGACAAAGTCCCCACTGATTTTCACAGCCAGGTATTATGTGGATGCCTCTTCCAGCTCTGGTGCTCTTATTTGAGGTGCCTATGGGGATGTTGAGACCCCACACTCCTCAGAGTGAACATTTGCAGCTGAGATATACCTCCAAATTCTCACTGCCACACATTGGTGCAGGACCAGCCCTTTATGTGTCTCTGCCATCCCTACCAGTTTTGATGTGGCTTCTTCTGTAAATCCTTGGTTATAATACTTCTCTTCATCTAGTCTTCAGTTGGTTATTCAGGTTGATTGGTCTACATTTTAGTTGTAAGTCCAGTTTGGTGCTGGGAGAAGGTCAATGTAACTTCCATAGACTCCACTGCCATCTCAGATCTCATAAATTAAAACTCATATAATTTTATTAACCAATGTCACCCCAATAAATTTAATGAAAAATTTTAAACTAAATTACGCCCTGGGGGGCGTGGCCACGCCCGTGCAGCTGCTCCCCGGGGGTGCCTGGGGTGATCGGCACCCCGGGGGGCGTGACCACGCCCGTGCAGCTGCTCCCCGGGGGTGCCTGGGGCGATCGGCACCCCGGGGGGGCGTGGCCGGGCCCGTGCAGCTGCTCCCCGGGGGTGCCTGGGGTGATAGGCACCCGGGGGGGCGTGGTCACGCCCGTGTAGCTGCTCCCCGGGGGTGCCTGGGGTGATCGGCACCCCGGGGGGCGTGGCATGGGGGCGTGGCCGCTCCCCGGGGGTGCCTGGGGCGATGGGCACCCCGGGGGGGTGTGGTATGGGGGCGTGGCCGCTCCCCGGGGGTGCCTGGGGCGATCGGCACCCGGGGGGGCGTGGCCACGCCCGTGCAGCTGCTCCCCGGGGGTGCCTGGGGTGATCGGCACCCCGGGGGGCGTGACCACGCCCGTGCAGCTGCTCCGTGGGGGTGCCTGGGGCGATCGGCACCCCGGGGGGGCGTGGCCGCGCCCGTGCCCACTCCCGGGGGGTGCCTGGGGTGATCGGCACCCCGGGGGGCGTGGCCGCGCCCGGGGGTGCCTGGGGCGATCGGCACCCCGTGGGGGGCGTGTTCGCGCCCGTGCCGCTGCTCCCCAGGGGTGCCTGTGGCGATCGGCACCCCGGGGGGCGTGGCCGCGCCCGTGCCGCTGCTGCCCGGGGGTGCCTGGGGCGATCGGCACCCCGGGAGGGGGCGTGGCCGTGCCCGTGCCCGCTCCCTCGGGGTGCCTGGGGTGATCGGCACCCCGGGGGGCGTAGCCGCGCCCATGCTGCCGCTCCCCGGGGGTGCCTGGGGCGATCGGCACCCCGGGGGGCGTGGCCACGCCCCTGCTGCCGCTCCCCGGGGGTGCCTGGGCGATCGGCACCCCGGGGGGGCGTGGCCGCGCCCGTGCCGCTGCTCCCCAGGGGTGCCTGGGGCCATCGGCACCCTGGGGGGGGCGTGGCCGCGCCCGTGCCCGCTCCCTGGGGGTGCCTGGGGTGATCAGCACCCCGGAGGGCGTGGCCGCGCCCATGCTGCTGCTCCCCGGGGGTGCCTGGGGCAATTGGCACCCTGGGGGGCGTGGCATGGGGGCGTGGCCGCTCCCCAGGGGTGCCTGGGGCGATGGGCACCCCCGGGGGGGGCGTGGCATAGGGGCTTGGCCGCTCCCCAGGGGTGCCTGGGGGATCGGCACCCCCTGGGGGCATGGCAAGGGGGCGTGGCCGCTCCCCAGGGGTGCCTGGGGCGAGCGGCACCCCGGGGGGCGTGGCCACGCCCCTGCCATTGCTCCCCGGGGTTGCCTGGGGAGATCGGCACCCCGGGGGGGCGTGGCCGCGCCCGTGCCACCGCTCCCCGGGGGTGCCTGGGGCGATCGGCACCCCAGGGGGCGTGGCATGGGGGCGTGGCCGCTCCCTGGGGTGCCTGGGGCGATCCGTGTGAGAGGGATGTCCAACTGCAGGTTTAGGCCCGATTCCACAGGGATCGGGCCTAAACCTGCAGTTGGACATCCCCCGAGGGGTCCCATATTAGAGAGGGTGCAAGCTGGGCTGAGGGACACCCTCCCCAGTGCACGAATTTCGTGCACCGGGCCTCTAGTATATATATATATATATATATATATATATATATATATATATATATATATATATAGAGAGAGAGAGAGAGAGAGAGAGAGAGAGAGAGAGAGAGAGAGAGAGAGTTTTACTATACACAGTTTCATGTATCCACTGTGGTTCTTAGAACGTACCACCTGCCATAAGGAGGGACTACTACATGTGTTTGTGTGTTCAGTGACTGATAATTGGTAGATTAAAATGGGCTGTGATTAGAGTGCTTACACCATGTAAATCAGCAAGCACTACAAATTAGGGCTTCCTTCTCACTATGCTATCCTCATATCACTGAGATCGGGTTTTTAAAAATTCACCAACATATTGCAACTGCTAATACTGCATAATATTATTTTAGTGCACAGAAACTTATTTCAGTAAATGTTCTTACTAGCTACATCAGTAGCCAACTAATCATTTAGTTTATCTTTAGAACCTGGGGAAAAATTTTAGTAGGTGCATTGTGCATAATGCTATTTCTGGAGTTTGTGTTTTGAAATGGGGGAGTTGCTACTATATTTTCTCCTTCATCCTCTTTCTCAACTAGCTCCCTTTACCCTGTTAGCCATATGAAGTGGGAAACATAACCCTAATAAGGTTATAAAGTCTTAGCCTAAGATCTACATGTGGGATTGAGGGGATCTGGGAAGTTCTTGAATTTGTATGAAAATTTGGCATAAGTGTGCATTTGAAAAGAAGGTCCACAGTTCTCATCAGATTTTCAAAGGGGTTTATGACAAAAACAAAATTAAGAAATTTTGATATTGAGCACCACTTCAAAAAGAAACATGTCTACATTATGTAACATAATACAGCCAAGAAAGAAATAAAAGCCAACTGACATATCCCACTCACTCATGTATGGTAAGTAAAAAGCTAACATCTGGTGGTAACTTAGCTGACTTGCCAGACACCTGTTCTTTCACCAATATCTAATATCCCTCATTACTTTAGAAAACTTATATACTTTTTATTTTACCTTTTCACCTCTTTTTTTAAAAATCTATCTACTGCATATCTAAATCAGTTTATTCCAATGTCTGGTTAATTCAATTTTCTGAATAATTTATTCTAAAAGTTTATACAAAAACCAATAAACAAAGAATGTTTTATTATGATAATCTTTTTATAATATATTTTTATTGACTTCAGAGAGGAAGGGAGAGGGAGAGAGAACTAGAAATATCAATAATGAGAGAGAATCATTGATAGGCTGCCTCCTACATGCCCCACACTGGGGAATGAGACCACAACCTAGGCATATGCCCTGACCTGGAATCAAACCGTGACCTCCTGGTTCATAGGTTGATGCTCAACCATGAGCCATGCCAGTTGGGTTATTATGATAATCTTAATTTCAATATATCTTATAAGGTTACTGATAATGTTTATGTCTGCAAGGCATATAGAAACTTTTGTAGAAATCTTTTCATCTATTCGTTGGTCTAAAATCTAAGAGAATATTCTGGAAAGAAGTAACTACTTAAGAGGAAAAGCTATGGAGTAAAATTAAAATGGGTTGATAATACCATCATTTATTAATTGTATAACATTAGGCAATTCACTTGGGAATAATAATATTCCTTAACTCACAGAACTGTTATAAGAATTAAATGAGTCTGGCCAAGCTGGGGTGACTGGGGAGGCCATGCCACTGGACCCTATAGAACACCTACCACATTAGGCCATGCTACAAAGCCTGGAAGATGTAGAAGTTCTACGTAATACATAAAAACAAACACAGGAAGGCAGCCAAAATGAGGAGACAAAGAAACATGGACTAAAGAAAACAGCAGATCAAAAATCCAGAAAAAGAATAAAATGGAGATAAGCAGTCTACTAGATGCAAAGTTGAAAACATTGGTTATAAGAATGCTTAAAGAACTTAGTGAGAACCTCATGAGCATAAAAAAGAACCAGTTAGAAATGAAAGCTATACTAACTGAAATAAAGAATAATTAATTTACAGGGATTCAACATAGAATAGATGAAGCTGAGAAACAAATCAGAAATTTGGAATATAAAGAAGCAAAAAACACCCAATCAGAAGAGCAAAAAAATTTTTTTTTAAATTAGGATAATGTTAGGAGCCTTTGAGATAACTTCAAGTGTACCAACATTCACATCATTGGGGTGCTGGAAGGAGAAGAGAGCAAGAAATTAAACATTTATTTGAAAAATAATGACAGAAAACATCCCTAACTTGGTGAAGGGAACAGATATACAAGTTCAAGAAGTGCAGAGAGTCTCAAACAAGATGAATGCAAAGGATCCCACACCAAGACACATCTATACTAATAAAAGGGTGATATGCTAATTAGACCAGATACACCGGACATCCTTCTGGATGTCCTTCTGGACAAAGCCACAATGGCTGGGGCCAAGTCAGAGGTGGTTAGGGGCGATCAGGCAGGCAGGCAGAGTGGTTAGGGGCAATCATTCAGGCAGGTGAGCAGTTAGTAGCCAGCGGTCCCAGATTGCAAGAGGGATGTTTGACTGCCAGCAGTCAGACATCCCCCTAGGGGTCCCGGATTGAAGAGGATGCAGGACGAGCTGAGGAACTCCCCCCTCCGTGCATGAATTTTGTGCACCAGGCCTCTAGTTATAATTAAAATACAAAGGGTTAAAGGTAAAGAGAGAATCTTAAAAGCAGCAGGAAAAAGCAGTTAGTTACCTACAAGGGAGTTCCCATAAGATAGCTGGTTTCTCAACAGAAACTTTGCAGGCCAGAAGGGAATGGCAAGAAATAGTCAAAGTGATAAAAAGCAAGAACCTACAACCAAAATACACTACCCTGGAAAGCTATAATTTAGAATTTAAGGACAGATAGTTTCCCAGACAAGAAAAAGCTAAAGGAGTTTATCACAACCAAATCAATATTATATGAAATGTTAAAGGGTCTTATTTAAGAAGAAGAAAAAAATCAATAATATGAACAATAAATGGTAATAGACACATAGCTATCAACAGTTGAATATACAAACAAAACGAAGAAGCAGAGCAGAAACAGATTCATAGATACAGAAAACTTTTTGTTGGTTGCCAGATAGGATGGGGGTGAGGATGGGTGCAAAAGGTGAAGGGATTAAGAAGTACAAATTGGTTGTTAAGAATGGTCATGGGGATGTAAAGTACAACATAGGGTATAATTCTAATAACTAGGTGTGGTGCTGGAGGGTATGGGATTTATTGGGATGATCACATTTAGGTTATGTGATATCTGGTCACTGGGGTGTACAAAAATTTTAAATATAATTTCAAAAAAAGAATTAAAATGAGTCTGTCCTATTTTACTTGTTCATTTTGTTCAATAGATTCCAAATATGAGTGAAATCATATAGTAGGGGTTGTGAACATACAATACAGTGTACAAATGATGTATTGTAGAATTGTGCACCTGAAACCTGTATAATTTTGTTAACCAGTGTCTTCCCAATAAGTTCAATAAAAAGGAAAAAGAAATAATTAAATGAGATCATAATTGTGAAGTTCTTGCTCCACACTTGTTACTTAATAATTACTTAATAAATGGTACTTTATTTTATGATCAACTAAAATAGAGTTGTGCTAAAACTCCTTCCAATGGGTAAGTTTTGCCACCAAGAGAAGTGAAGTTTTAATTTTTTCATTTATTTAAAATACACTCTTAAATTGATTGAGAGAGAGAGAGAGAGAGAGAGAGAGAGAGAGAGAGAGAGATTTGTTATTCTACTTATTTATGCATTCGTTGGTTGATTAGTATATGTTCCCTGACAGGAGATCTTACCTGCAACCTTGGCATATCGGGACGATACTCTATCAGAGTTACCTGGCCAGGGCCAAATTTTTCATTTATTTGCCAAACATTTACTAAGCACTATTTTTTGCACTATAAATTGCTAGAAAATCTAAGGGACACAAAGATGTCCAAGTCAGGGTCCACATTTTCAGAGAGCATTCAGTTTAACATCATCACAAATTATAATGCAAGTTATGTAAGAAAAGAAAAAATTACTATTGTCTCTCCCTCTACTTCTAGTCATCCTTCACAAGTTTCAATCTCTGTGCCTATCTTTAGTATTTCTTTCTTTCTTCCTAAGATTATCCCCTTTACTCTCTCCCTCATTCCTTGCCTTGATGTTACCTTTCTTAAAATCATATCTTTACACTTAGCTATTCTTGTATCATAGCTTTTGTGTTAATAGTCAACATGAGTTTAAATAAAGTTGTATTCCATAAATTATAGGTTCAAGTTGACATGTGTACAGTGGTCATGGGACTAGGTACATAAACAAAGCTGATTACAAAAAGAACATTAAAAGAGATAAGTCAAAACTGATGCACAGAGTGATGGTCAAAGAAGAGAAGGTCAGGGACATGTCTCTGAGTAAACAAAATAAGGATCTGTTGCCAACGGAGAAAGAGTCCAAGGGCAGGAAGATCATATCAACAAGAAAATTGAGCAGGATTGTGGGTAGTATAGTCCTATTAAATATTGAAAAGACATAGTAACATCTGGCAGGTAATATGACATCTATTACATCAGTCATGAAATTCAACAGTTTTATCATGCATATACATATAAGTGTAATAGTCTAAATAGAACAATCTTCATTTGTTAAAATTAGCCTGAAATTTAACCACAATTGGATCCTCATTTATAATGAAAACATGATAACTAAAGCTAATCCTGGTGCTGTTTTTGTTTTATTTTAGTTTTGCATTCAAAATGGCCTTTAAAAAAAGACAGATTAAATTTCAGAAGCACTTTTTCATTAACAAAAGGTGTCAGACACAAAGACACCAATTTCAAGGTAAATAAATTCCCCCAAATAACAAGAAACACATCAACTATGTAAAGTGAAACTGCTTAGAATTTAAAACTATGTAACATTCCTACATTCAATCATCAAGTCTTAACATTTCTCTCCCCCTTTTTTGCAAGGTTCAAAACCCAACTGTACCATTTATTATTTTTTTACCTTCAGAAAGTTACCTTCATGCACCCTCATAGTTTTCATCTGTAAAATGGAGATAATAGTCATAATTTAAGTTCATAGAGTTTTTTTTGGAATTAACAGAGTTAATACATACAAAGTACTTTAGGATACCTGGCACATTTATTGTCTGCATTTATTTATTTATTTATTTATTTATTTATTTATTTACTTTACTCTTTATTGTTGAGAGTATTACATATGACCCCTTTTTTCCCCCATTGCCATCTCCTCTTCTCCCCTCCAGGCCTTCACCACCCTATTGTCTGTGTCTATGGGTTATGCATATATGAGTTCATTGGTTGATCTCCGCCTCCCCCCCACACACACACCCTCCCCTGCCTCCCCTCTGAGGTTTGACAGTCTAGTCCCTTTTTATAATGTCTCTCATATCTGGTATTTTACTTCCATTATTATAGCCATCATTCACATTAGTAAGCCTCCTAGCTCATCTCCCTGTCTTTCATTCATCCTGCATTCAGTTGGAAAAATAGTTGATCACAAATGCTTTTTTCATGTTAATAATAGCTAAACACTAAATACTTATTATGAGCCAGGTACTCTTTTAAGTGGTCTACATGTAACATCTCAATCTTCACAACACTATAATATAATTACTGTTTTTTGTTACTATTTTATAGAAGGCGAAACTGAAGGACAGAAAGGTTATGTAATTTGCTCAAGATAACACACTTCTTAGGCAAAACCAAGCTGTCCAATTCCAACATACATATTTTTTAGCCATTTTACCATGTGACAATGCCCAAAAATATGGTATTTCCTTAAATTTTACTGAATTTAAACTTTAATGTAAAAAAATCCATAAACAAAAATAGCTGGAATGAACCTTGGGGTCTATCAGTTCAGAGACTGCAAACTAGTAGCTGATAGGCAGAATATGGTCTGCAGAGATATTTTATATGGCCTTCATGCTGTTTTAGTGTAAATCCTTTGTCAAGAATCAAAAATTGAAAGATTTCAAATAAAAATGGAATTGTTGGTTTTTCTAGAAAAAAAAATAGAATATTGAATCTTCATAGCCACTTGGTCACAAAGAACTGTTGCTCAGTTATTTCTGACTGTGTAAACAAGGCATAGATGCTTTAGATACATAGGTCCCTACCTGTCCTTCACTCATTTAGCTACATGGCCCTTGTAGAAATGTGCACTTATGATTCACAGTTTGGTAGAACTCCAGATGGGGAATAGACACTTAGAAAGGGACACTGACTTACCCAGGTTTTGACTCCCTATTCAAGACTACTTAAAAATGTTTCTTTTTCTGTGTCTTTAAATAAGTTACTTGTCTTATTACCAATTCTTTATCAACATTTCTTTCAGTGTGCTTATTATTTCCTTGAAAACTGGCCTCAAAATTCACCCCCTGTACATAGTTTATCAAACTAATTCCACCAAACCCTGATAAAAATATATATACTGTGTACTCAGCATTCCATCCACATCAATCAGTTTGCACTTGCTGATATGCTGCTTTGCAAATAATTCTGTCATTGTTTCTGTGTATATTTTATTTCCAGACCTAGAATAAGTTCCTTAATGCAATAGTTGGCCTAAGGCAAATTTGTAAAGTAGGTGAAACTCTTGTTCCAACTTCTTCTTTTTCTGTCCTTTTGATTACCCAGTGCTCATTACTGGGTTCTCTTCCAACTGCCATCAAAGCTTTCTTTAAAGGACCACCTGTGATATTAGTCATTTACCAAGGGTCCATAAACTTGTAACCTGCAAGCTGATTTTTGCCAGCAGATCTATCTTGTTGGTGTGGCAATTTTTAAATATAAATTTCTTTATATAAGACTTTCAATTTCTAGTTCTCTGTGAACTAGCATCATAAACTTGACCTCATCTACACACTTGTGTTATTTGCCTAGCCACTATAGACATGGGAGTCTGTGTTCCTTGTATTTTATCTTCCATTTGGGTTCCTGCATTATTCCCAAGACCCATTTCCACTTTTTCCCAGATTTGGTAACTTAATGTCTACCTTGTTCCCTGCTAAGAAATCTTGATAATCTTTTCAAAATCTCAAGTCTGCTTTATTATCAGGTGACCCATTTCCTGATGACTAAGTCTGTTTGTGTTCTGAATGAGATCTGCTCCTTGATTTAATGGACTTGTACTCTTATTGACTTTGGGAAGCCTGCCATTTCATCCCATTAGACGTTCATATGCTATTTGTGTAAATGACTACCTATTGCCATGCCAATCAGGTATGGTGCTTGTATGCCATGTAGAACTTCTCTCCAATGCTTAAGGTTGAATCTGATCCCAAGTACCTACCTCTGCCTAGTGGGAAGGTCTAATTTCATATAATATTTCTTCC
Organism: Cnephaeus nilssonii; assembly: GCF_951640355.1. NCBI lineage: Eukaryota > Metazoa > Chordata > Mammalia > Chiroptera > Vespertilionidae > Cnephaeus > Cnephaeus nilssonii. The sequence continues at coordinate 32,559,872 of NC_137071.1, forward strand.
CAATTGATGTCATGACACTTGCAATTAACTTGGTCACAATCAGGTAGGTCTATTGATATAACACTGAGCGTGAATTTGAGGTAATGAACTCTCATTTCTAGGAACATTTGCATTCTGTCATTTTATAAATCATCCAGTATGAGGTGAGAGATATTTGGAGGAGATGAAGAAGTAAGGGACATGAGGAGAAACTTCCCAGGGTCTCCGAAAAATCGGTCTGCATCCAGAATTGTGATATTGCTCAACACCTTGGTGAGGACTTTTTTTTTTTTAATTCCGTAAGTGCTAGGCATAAATGAAGGCTCAGTCCCAGGCAGAGGTGGCAGAATCCCCCGTCCATGGTGGCAGTGGGGCCAAGCCCCTTGCATGAATTTTGTGCATCGGGTCTCTAGTTTTATATAAAAATTAAAGTGTTTGGGTGATTCTTGGAGGACAATGGCACCAGCAGCAAAGTTTTTAATCATTTGCTAAAATCACCCATAAAAATAGACAGAACAATTAGAATGGTAAACAAACCAAAAAACCATACAGGTGATGTCTAAAACAAAACTAGAGAGCAAGGTATCACCCACAAATCCTAAAATTCAAGTTGGGGGAACAAATCACCTATGGATACAGAGATGCATATGGTACAAGCATCTGTGAGGAGGAATGCAACAGAACATCTAAACAGATATGAAAATATGAAAGCTCTAAAAGGGCCAACAGTTACTGGAAATTGCACTAGACCATTTGAGAATAGAAGCTGAGCCTAGAAATGTTTTTAGTTGGCAGATGAGTAAAAGGATCCAAAGAAATGTTGAAGGGGTTGGATCACTCTGTGCCTGGTGAATTCTTGAAAATAACCATCTGAAACTTCCTTTTATGAAAAGCCTCATACTGAGTAAAAACCTGCCAAGAATAGAATTCTAAAATTGAGCAAGTGAGAAAAATATCCAAATAAAAATGGGATTGGAAAACAAAATCAGGAACTATCAGAAGAAAAGACATATTTTTTAACACTTTGTTAAAAACACATAAGGAGATCTAGAGCCATTAAACTAAAAAAGCTTTCTTAACTCACCTACTGTACCCAAAGCTATGTTACAATGAACCAAAGAAGAGTATTGTAATGGAATCTATAAGAAATTGTGATGGATGAGGGAGATGAGAGAGAGAGAGAGAAAGAGAGAGAGAGAAAGAGAAAGAGAGGAACAGAATAAGAATCAAAAGGTAAAAAATATACGCCAGAAAGACATGCCCAAAAAGCAGATGAAAATTATAAACTAATATCTCAAAATGAACTAAAATAAATTAACAAACTTATAGGAAATATGAAGGAACAACATAAATGAAAATAAAAACTCAGAAATTGAGACAATGGAACTCAGGAACAAATTAGAAATTAAAAATTATTTTAAAAATAAATTCAAAATTAGAAGAAACACAAGAGTTATGAAAAACATAAGGTGAAGAGGAGGAAATTTTATTTATTTTGAGTTTTAAAGTAAATTTGGAAACCACTGTTTAGAGTACACAGAAGAATTGAATGTTTTTCTCAATTTCATCACAATTTACTAAGCATTTATGTGGTTTGTATGCATAGTTTAACATTAAGAAAACTTTGCCCAGCTGTGGTGGCTCAGTGGTTGAGCATCAACCTATGAACCAGAAGGTCACGGTTCAATTCCAGGTTAGGGCACAGGCCCAGGTTGCAGGCTCAATTCCCAGTGTGGGGTGTGCAGGAGGCAGTTGATCAATGATTCTCTCTCATCATTTATGTTTCAATCTCTCTCCCTCTCCCTTCCTCTCTGAAAGTAATAAAAATATATTTAGAAAAAAAGAAATCTTTAGTAAGTATATCACTTGACTAATATTGAATAACACACACACATATATATATATATATATATATATATATATATATATATATATATCCTATACACTGAGTGGCCAGATTATTATGATCTCTGAATGCATAATAATCTGGCCACTCAGTGTATATCCTATATAATAAAAGGCTAATATGCAAATTGTCCCCTCAACCAGGCGTTCAACCAGCAGGCAGGCCGGCCAACTGCCCATGTCCCCTCCCCATGGCCAGGCTGGCCGGACCCCATATATATATATACTGAGTGGCCAGATTATTATGCATTCAGAGATCATAATAATCTGGCCACTCAGTGTATAATAAAAGCCTAATATGCAAATTGCTCAATCGGGAGTTTGACCACTTGCTATGATGTGCGCTGACTATCAGGGGTCATTGTGGAACATGGTGGGTGTTGGTGGTGCTGGCAGCAGGTGGCAGTGGAGGTGCTGCCGGCACCGATAGGCCCTGAAGAGAGTGGGACCACAGCAGGATGGTGGAGCAGGTGAGCGGGTGGTGCCAGGCCAAGGCAGGTGGGAGCAGGGCCCAATCACCCCACCCATCACCCCGCAGCTGAGACCAGTGGTAGTGGTGGGGGACGGAGCTGCTACCCAGCTCCCAGGCACTGAGGGAGCCGGGCGGGGAGCCTGCCCCAATTGATCACCCCGCAGGCGGGATGGTGGAGCAGGTGAGGGGGCAGTGCCAGGCCACGGCAGGGTGCCAGGCAAGGATGCAGGGCTGCGAGGCTGGGGGTACGAGCCTGGGAATGCAAGCTGGGGCCTGATTCCCATAAGCCACCCCAAGGGACCTCACCCATGCCCAAATTCATGCACCAGGCCTCTAGTGTGTGTATATATATATATATATATATATATATATATATATATATTTTTTTTTTTTTTTCCTGAGAATAAAAATATTACAGAAAGTTGTATTTTGCTCTCTTTTTATTTAGGTGACATTGGTTAATAACATTACATAAGTTTCAAATGTACATTTTAATTTGATATCTGTGTTATCTATTGCATGCTAGCCACCAAAATTTTAATTTCCATCCATCACCATAAACTTGACCCCCTTTACCCATTTCACCCTCACCCCTTCTCCTCAGGTAACCACCAATTTGGTGTCTGTATCTATGAGTTTGTGTTTGTTTTTTTAGTTCATTTGTTACTTTTTATATTTCACATGCTATCCCAGGAAGAGGAAGCAGTGCCAGCACCCCTCTTAAAGGCTTTTGGACACCAACCAAACAAGAGAGTATTTGGATCTGCCCTTCTAAGTCCTGGATACCATGACCTGCTGAGCTCAGTTCTGTAGGGGGGGAAGGGAAGCTGGTAGGAGCTGATACATTTAGAGTATGTGTCCCTCAAAGGCTATTTTCTGGGACCAGGACGAAGTGTTTGGCTCCTTCCTGCAGACTGGGCCAACATCAGTCCCAATGAGAACCTCTTTTGATCTGTCCACCTGAGCATAGTGGCCTGACATAGCTGAACTTGCTTCTGCAGAGGGAATTACTGGCTGCACCCAACCTAAACCTGCAGCACATCCATCCTGGTGGAACTAGAGTTGGAAATTCTGGCAGAGGCTGAGGAGTTTGGCTCTGGAGTAAGGGCCAGTTTCCTCCCCCCCGATTGAGATTCTGACTATATGACCCCAAAAGGGGCTCCACTAGCCGCATTTGTCCTATCCCTGTTGCCCCATCCTACTGAGTTTACAACCTCTGGAAAGGTCTTGTATCATGGCCAGCATGGGCCCACTCTACAGTCTTTTATTCAGAAGTCTCTGGATAAAGACCAGGCAACCTCAGAGAGAGGTGGAGTAGATGACCGGTGGAGTTGGGCTTCAGGGAGCCTCAGACCTTTAACAGATCTTCCCCTAGCTCTAAGCTGAAGGGAGCTGACACTTGTACACATATTGGCCCTTCCCATGCACACCCAGGCCCAGTAGACAATGCCATAAACAGAGAATAGTGTGGTAGCTCCAGACATGTAGCCCAAGGCCATATTACATCCACCTATATCTGAATCCTGCCCAAGTGTACCCCAAACCAACACAACCAGTGGTGAACTTCATACCACACTAGAACTTGACCCAACCAGTCATACAAGTGGCATGCCCAAAGGGGGAATTCCCACAGGCACTGGAACCTACTGGGAACAACTATGCCTACGGGGGAAGCCCCTGCAGTATGACTCATACACAGTGATCAAGTTTATCTTTATGGTCAACTAACCTGAATGGTTAACTCCACCCACAAAAGGGCCAAAAGCATTCAAGTTTCAACTATAATAGGAGGATGCACATAAACTACAAGAAACATTACTGGAGCACAAAGCTCAGGTGATCTGCAAGATTGTACCACTGGAAAAAAAAAAAAGATTGTACCACTGAGCCCAATAAGACACCTTCATCATAAAGCAATCATAACAAGTTTGGGCATCATAGCAAATATACTTAATAAAATAGACAAAATGGGGAGACAAAGAAATATGCCCCACATGAAAAAAAACAAGAGAAATCCCCAGAAAAAAATAAATGAAATGGAAGAACCCAAAATACCAGATGAAAACAAGGGTTATAAGGATGATCAAGAACCTAAGGAAAATAATGAGATAGTAACAAAGAGATAGTAAGCATTAAAGAGGACATAGAAACAATTAAAACAAACAGATAAGCCATAGGTGGTTTGGCTCAGAGGACATAGTGTCAGCCTATAAACTGAAGGGTCCCAGGTTCAATTCCAGTCAAGGGCACATGACTGGGTTGCAGGCTTGATCCTCAGTAGGGGGCATGCAGGAAGCAGCCAATCAATGATTCTCTCTGATCATTGATGTTTCTATCTTTCTCCTCTCTCCCTTCCTCTCTGAAATCAATAAAAATATATTTTAAAAATAAATATAAACAACCAGTCAGAAATGAAGACTACAATATTTGAATTGAACAATGCACTAGAAAACAACAACAGGTTAGATGAAGCAAAAGGTCAAATCAGTGACTTAGAGGACAAAATAACAGTAAACATCCAACCAGAGCATAAAAGATAAGAGAATTTTTTAAAAAGAGAAAAGTCTAATGGACTTCTGGGACATCAAAAGTAACAACATCTGCCCTAGCTGGTTTGGATCAATGGATAGAGTGTTGGCCTATGGACTGAAGTGTCCCAGGTTTGGTTACCATCAAGGGCATGTACTTCCATTGCAGGTTTGATCCCTGTGTGGGAGGTAACCAATCAATGTGTCTCTCTCACATTGATTTTTCTCTCCCTCTGTCTTTACCACTCCACTCTTTCGAAAATAAAGAAATAGATAAAATAAATGGAAAAATATATTTGTGTAAGGATTAACAACAACAACAAAAAATACTAACATCTGCCCTAGCTGGTTTGGCTCAGTAGATAGAGCATCGGCCCATGGGTTTGATTCCGGTCAGGGGCATGTACTTTAATTGCAGGCTCAATCCCTGGCCCTGGTCAGGGAGCATGTGGGAGGCAATCAATTGATGTGTCTCTCTCACATTGATGTTTATCTGTCTCTCCCCCTCCCTTCCACTCTCTCTAAAAAACAATGGGAAAGTATCTTTGGGTAAGGATTAACAACAACCAAAGGTGGACAGCAGGGCAGCAGGAAGGGAAAGAGTATGAGTGAGTAAAGGAGTAAGAGGGGAGTGTGTGGATGTGTGTGGTGTGTGTGTGAGAGAGTAAGGGACAGTTATATCTTGCAGGAGTCTCATGTACTGACAGATAGGACTATCCTAGACGGGGAGCCCCTTCTACCACCAAGGGCACTGCCAGGCTGGGCAGGACTTTGGCACAGAGCCCACATCATCTTGTAGAGGGGAGCAGCAGAGGCCAGGAGTAGAGCCACATCAGCACCCAGACTGGCCTTGGACACAAGGCTAGAATCATGCAGGGAGCCACTTTCCAGCCATAACCTGCATGGGACCACCACCATGCCCTAGCAGTGACTGGCACAATACCTTGACATGGGCTCTCAGGTGTCTGCAGTGAGTGCTTGTCAGAGTGAGTCCCACACCATGCTTCCTCACCCACGTGCCCAGACCCAGCATCCCAGGATGCTGTGCTGACAGTGTTGTCATAGTGACCCAGAGCCTCCCAAAGACCACCCCAATTCAGGACAGTGTTGGTGCAGCAACACAGAGCAGCCTGGTGACGGCCCCACTCCTGGACCAGGACAGTGCTGCTGGTGAGATCCTGTGTGCCCACCCATAGGTTACTGGGTGCCACCCTGCTGTAGGTACCAGGGCCACACAGCAAATTGTAGGCCAGAGATACACACCAGAGGATCTGTGCAGGCGCCCCCTCCAACCCTGAACATCTGAAGAATACAAAAGAGGGACTAGATCTGTAGGAGAAGGAAATACAACTCAGAGCAGGCATGAGACTCAAGGCAGACCCAGCCTCTTGGCTAACGAGTCCAAGGCCATTGGACTTCTATGGGCTTTTACCTCTCGGACCCCAAGCAGGGCCAGAAAGAGACAACAATAATGGGGAGACAAAAAAAAATCCTTAACCCTTTGCACTCGCTTGCTTTTTTCTCAATTCTTTTATTCTACTCAGGATTTAATTTTTTAAATACCCCAGATTTTACAAAGTGCGGCAGTAGAATAAAAACTGGAGTTTCTTTTCATACAAACTTATTTATTTGGATTTTTTTATATTTCAAATTATTGATACATTCAAAGAGTATAAAAAGAGCTGCTACCGATGCTAACCATGTCGAGTCACATGCGACATCCGAGTGCAAAAGGTTAGAGGAAAGAAAAGGTGGAATAGCCAGAAAAAGAACTAAATGAAATAGAGGCAAGCAATATGACAAATAATTCAGAGTAATGGTTGTAAAGATGTTCCACCATCTTATTAGGAAAATCACCAACATATATAAGAATCAAGAGGAAATGAAGAATGATATAGCTGCAATAAAGGACACAATGGAAGATTTCAACAGTAGACTAGCATAAGTGGAGGACCAAATCAGCAAGTTAGAAGACAGGGTAGTGAAAAAACCCAAGCTGAACAGAAATTGGAAAAAAAATTAAAAAGAAGGAAGGGAGTGTAAGGGACCTTTGGGACAACATGAAATGAAGCAATAATGACAGAAAACTTCCCTGACTTGCCTCGGCGGGGGGGGGGGGGGGGGGTGGTGGGTGGTGGGGAGAGACAGTCACACAAGCACAGAGAGTCTCAAACAAAATTAATCCCAAAAGACCACACCAAGACACATCATAATTACAATGGAAAACAATAACGCCAAAGAAAGAATATTAAGGGCTGCAAGAGAGAGACAGAAAGTTACCTACAAGGGATCTCCTATTAGACTATCGAATGATTTCTCAACAAAAACACATCAGGCCAGAAGAGAATGGAATGAAGTATACAAAGTAATGCAAAGCAAGTGACTGAATCCAAGAATACTCTACCCAACAAGGCTATCATTCAAAATTGATGGTGAATAAGGAGCTTATCAGACAAAAAAGGCTAAGGGTATTTATTAACACCAAGCCAGCTTCAAGAAATGGTAGAAGGACTGATGAAAAAGAATAAATAGAAAGGAAGAATGAGCAAAGCCATAAAGAATAAAAATGGCAAGAAAAAAGTACCTATCAATGATAACCTTAAACTTAAATGTATTAAATGATCCAATCAAAAGACATAGGGTGTCTGAAAGGATAAGAAACCTGACCCATATATATGCTGTCTACAAGAGAACTACCTCAGAACAAAGGACACACAAAGACTGAAAGTAAAGGGATGGAAAAAATTTAAGACAAATGGAAATTTTAAAAAAGCTTGGGTAGCAATAATTATATCTGACAAAATAGAACTCAAAGTGAAGACCATAACAAGAGATAAGGAAGGTCACTTCATAATACTAAAGGGATCAAGTCAACAAGAGGATATAACTCTGGTAAACATATATGAACCCAATGCAGAATCACCCGCGCCCCCCCCCAAAAAAAAAAACTTCTCTAAGATATCAAATGAAAGATCATCAGCAATAAAATCATACTAGGCGTCTTTAATACCCGATTGACATCACTAGATAATCTTCTAGACAAAAAAATCAACAAAGAATCAGAAGCATAAATGACTCACTAGATCAGATGGACTAAATTGACATCTTCAGAACATTTCACACAAAGCTACAGATTATACATTCTTCTCAAATGCATATGGGACATTTTCAAAGAAAGTCCACATATTAGGACACAGGCTAAGTCTCTTTAAATTCAAGAAGATAGAAATCATATCAAGCATCTTGTCAGATCACATTGGCATAAAATTAGAAATAAACTACAGTAAAAACAGTAAGAAACAAACCATTGGAAGCTGAAGAGCATGCTATTAAACAATGATTGGGTTAACAAAGAGATCAAAGAAAAAATAAAACAAAATCCTGGAAACAAACGACAATGAAAACACAACAATCCAAAAATCTATGGGACATAGTGAAAGCAGTCCTGAGAGGCAAGTTCATACCATTACATACTTACCTCAAAAAACAATAAAAACTGGTAACAACTTATGTAACTGTACAACTTAAAGAATTAGAAATAGAGCAACAAGAAGAGCCCAGAGTAAGTAGAAGGAAGGAAATAATAAATATCTGAGCAGAAATAAATAACATAGAGACAAAAAAAAAGGATACAAAAGATCAATAGAACCAAGAGCTGTTTCTTTGAAATGCTAAACAAGATTAATGAACTTTTAGTCAGGTTCACCAGGAAGCAAAGACAGAGGACTCAAATAAACAAAATAAAAAATGGAAAGGTGAAGTAACAAAACACCCCACAGAAATACAAAGTATTGTAAAAAAAAAATGCTATGAATAACTCTATTCCAACAAACTGGACAACCTAGATGAAACAGACATATTCCTAGAAAAATATAATCTTCCAAAACTCAATCAGGAAGAAACAGAAAATCTGAATAGGCCAATAATCACTGAGGAAATTGAAGCAATAATAATTTAAAAACTTGCAACAGACAAAAGCCCCAGTCTGGATGGCTACACAGGGGAGTTTTATCAAACATTCAAAGAAGAACTAAAACTGACCTTCCTGTGATTATTCCAAAAACTTCAAGAGGAAGGATCATTTCCAAACTCATTCTATGAAGCCAGCATTATCCTAATCCCAAAAACCAGATAAATACACTACAAAGCAAGAGAATTACAGGCCAATATCCCTGATGAACATAGATGCTAAAATCCTCAACAAAACATTAGCAAATAGCATGCAACAATACATTAAAAAGATCACACACCATAATCAAGTTGAATTTATGCCAGAGATGCAAGACTTTGTACAATATCAACAAATCAATAAAGTTGACACATCACATAAACAAATTGGGAGTCAAAATCACATGATTCTATCAATTGATGCAGAAAAAGCATTATACAAAATCCAACACCCTTTCCTGATAAAAACTCTCAGCAAAGTGGGATTAGAGGGATCATACCTCAATATAATAAAAGCCTTATATGACAAACCTACAGCAAATACTACTCAAAGAACAAAAATTAAAGCCATTTCCCCTAGGAACAGGAACAAGATAGGGATACCTACTTTCACCACTCCTGTTTGACACAATACTGGAAGGGCAAGGCATAGCAATCAGACAAGAAGAAGAAACAAAAGGCCTCCGAATTGGTAAAGAGAGTAAAACTGTCATTATTCACTGATGACATAATATTGTAAATAGAAAACCCTAAAGATTCCATCAAAAAACTACTGACTTAATAAATGAATTGAGCAATGTAACAGGATACAAAATTATTACCCAGAAATCTATGGCACTTTTATACACCAATAATGAACACACACAAAGAGAAACAAACAAACAAAAAAATCCTATTTATCATTGCAACTAAAAAATTAAGTTACCTTAGAATAAACTTAACTAAGGAGATAAAATACCTGTACTGAGAAAACTACAGGCCTTTTAAAAAAGGAGATAGAGGGAGATAAAGTGGAAGTATATGCCATGTTCATGGATTGGTAGAATCAATATCATTAAAATGTCCATACTACATAAAGCAATCTATAGATTCAATGCAATCCCCATTAAATTACAAACGGCATATTTCACAGACCTAGAACAAATTCTCCATAAATTTATATGAAATAAAAAAATACCCCGAATAGCTGCAGCAATCCTGTGAAAAAAAGAACAAAGTTGGAAGGATCACAATACCAGACATCAAGTTATATTACAAAGCCACTGTTCTCAAAACAGCCTGGTACTGTTGCAGGAACAGACATATAAACCAATGGAACAGAACACAAAACTCAGAAATTAACCCAAACCATTATACTCAATTAATATTTGACAAAGGAAGCAAAATCATACTATGGATTTAAGACAGTCTCTTCAATAAATGGTGCTGGGAAAATTGGACAGATACATGCAAAAAAATGAAACTTGACCACCAACTTGAACCATACACAAAAATAAACTCAAAATGGATAAAGGACTTAAACGGAAGATGGGAAACCATAAAAATATTAGAAGAAGTCATAGGCCGCAAAATAGCAGACATTTGTCATAGTAATATCTTTACTGATATAGTTCCTAGGGCAGTGATGGGCAACATTTTGAGCTTGGTGTGTCAAACTTCGCCAAAAAACTGAGCATAACTCGGGTAGTGTATTACTTTGAGGAAAAAACATTATTTCGCAAATGTTTCATCCTCAGGAGCAGCAAATGTTTCATCCTCGGCATGTGGTCGCCTCAGCAGCCGCGTGTCATCAGAAATGGCTACGCGTGTCAGTGCTGACACGCATGTCATAGGTTCGCCATCACTGTCCTAGGGCAATGGAAACTAAGGAGAAAATAATCAAATGGGACTACATCAAAATAAAAAGCTTTTGCACAGCAATGAAACCATCAACAAAACAACAAGAAAGCCCACTGCATGGGAGAACATTTTTGCAAATGTTATCTCCAATAATGGTTTAAGTTCCAAAATTTATAGGGAACTCATACAACTTAACAAAAGGAAGATAATCCAATAAAAATGGGCAAAGGACCTAAATAGACACTTCTCAAAGGGCACATACAGAAAGTCACGAGGCATATGAAAAAAATGCTCAAAATCATGAATCATCTGAGAGATGCAAATCAAAATAACTATGAGGTACCATCTCACACCAGTCAGAATGGCTATCATCAACAAATCAACAAATGACAAGTGCTGATGAGGATGTGGAGAAAAGGGAACCCTCAAACTGCTGGTGGGAATGTAGACTGATACAGCCACTGTGGAAAACAGTATGGTGTTTCCACAAAAAATTAAAAATGGAAGTCCCATTTGAGCTGGTAATCTCACTTCTAGGGATATATCCCAAGAAATCAGAAACACCAATCAGAAAGATCATATGAACCCTTATGTTCATAGCAGCACAATTTATAATAGCTAAGATTTGGAAACAGCCTAAGTGCCCATCAGTTGATGAATGGATTAAAACACCTATGGTACATTTGCACCATGGAATACTATGTAGCAGTAAAAAAGAAGGTTCTCTTACCTGTTGAGAAGCATGGATGGACCTGGAGAGTATTATGCTAAGTGAAAAAAGAGTCAGAGAAATACAAATATCATATGATCTTGGTCATATGTGGAATCTAATGAACAAAAATAAACTGACAGACAAAATTGAAACAAAGGCATGGATCCATGGAACAGACAGGGAGGAGGGTTGGGGACTACATAAAGAAAGGTGAAGAGACTAACTAAAAAACTATATATGTGTATATATATATATATATATATATATATATATATATATATATATATGAGAGAGAGAGAGAGAGAGAGAGAGCAGTGTGATATTAGAGGGAAAGGCGGTGGGGCAGCTGGAGTTTGGCAAAGGGGGATGGGAAATGAGGACAGAAAGAGACTGCTTAGGATGATGAATGCATGATCCAGTGTGCAGATGAGGTTTTATTGAGTTGTACACTTGAAACCTGTATGGTTTTTCAAACAAATATAACAATAATAAATTCAAGTAAGAAGTTTATATAAAGAAAAAATATTGTGTTGGTGTAGAATTCTGTGAATCTTGACAAATTTAAAGAGTCAATTCAAGATTCAAAATCAAGATACAAAATAGTTCCATCTTCCACCCTCACCCTTAGCCCTTAGCAATGACTAATCTGTTCTCCATTCCTATACTTTTATTCCATTAAAGAATACCATATAGACAGGGTAATATAGAATTTACACTTTTGAATCTGGCTCCTTCAACTAAATATAATACATTAGAGATTACCGCCCCCAAAATGAGCTACTTGGTAAACTTTTTAAAAATGTATGCAAGATGTACGTGCTAAAAGTTACAAAACATTTAAAAGACCTCTAAGAAGTCCTGAATTGGTGATGAACTATACAATATTCATTAATTGGGAGACTCAATACAGTCATTCATCAGTTAATGATGGGGAAACATTCTGATAATGCATTGTTAGGTAATTTAGTCTTTGTGAGAACATCATAAAGTGCGTAATGTTAAGAATTATAGCCATTCCAGGGGAGGAGAAGAGGGAGCATGGGAGGGAGAGTCTGTTCAAACAAAGAGTAGATGAGAACTTTCTAAGCCTATGGAAAGAACTAGATCCTTGAGTCCAAGAAGCAAACAGAACACTTAATTATCCAAAGAGGCCCTCTCTGAAGCACTTGGTATTAAAGCAGTAAAAAATTAATTACCAAGAGAAAATTCTCAAATCAGCCAGGGAAGGGAAGGAAGTGACCTACAAATAAAAACCCATCAGAATGTCATCTGATTTCTCAGCAGAAACTCTACAAGCCAGAAGAGAGTGGAAACAAACTTACAAATATCTTAAAGAGAAAAATTACCAGTCCTAAATAATATATCCAGCAAAATTATCCTTTAAATATAAAGGAGAAATAAAGACATTCAAGACATACAGAAGATGAGGGATTTTATCACCAGAAAAATTTCCATTGCAGGAAATACTTAAGGGAGTTTTTCTACCTGAAACAAAGGACATAAGGTTACAAACTAAGTGTAATATCACCGAAAATCTTACAGCATAAACTGGGATAATTTATGACAACAAAAACATCAAAGGGGATAGGGTAAAGACCTGAACTGGCAAAGGAGGATGAAGATCAGATGCAACCCAAAGAAAAAAAAGCTATGGTATATATGCAACTTTATTTTTTATAAACCTAATGCTAACAACACACAAAATTCCCCAAACAAGAACACATAGCTTAAAAAATGAGGAAACAGAGGAAAGAAGCATGGAATACCACCAAATTAAAACAGACAGAAACACAAAGGAAAAGAACTAATGGAGGCACAGAGCTACCAGAAAACAAAAGATAAAATGGCTATAGGAAATCCTCATACATCAATAGTACCCTAAATGTAAATGGTCTGAATTCACCAATAAAGAGGCACAGAGTATCAGAGTGGATTAAAAACAAAAACCAACCGCATGCTGCCTACAAGAGACACATCTAAGGTGCAAAGACAAAGGTAGATTCAAAGTAAAAGGGTGCAAAATGATTCTCCAAGCAAATAACATCCACAGAAAAGCAGGTGTAGCCATACTTATATCTGACAAAATAGATTTCAATATAACAACAACATCAAGATACAAAGATGGACACTTTATAATGATAAAGGGGACAGTACATCAACCAATTAACTCATATGTATATATGCATAACCCATAGACACAGACAATAGGGTGGTGAAGGATTGTGGGGGAGAGGGGGAAAAGGGAAATGAGGGGCAAAAGGAACATATGTAATACTTTCAACAATAAAGATTTATTTTAAAAAAGAAAACATAACACTTCTTGATATATATGCACTCAACCAAGAAGCACATATAAAACAGGTACTCACAAAAGTAAAGGGAGAAACATATCAAAACACAATCACAGTTGGGGACCTTAGTACTACATTAACAGCTCTAAACAGGACAACCAAACTGAAAATCAACAAATAAATAGTGGCCTCTTTTTTTAAAATCTTTATGGTTAAAAGTATCCTATGTAATAAAATCCTAATATGCAAATTGACCGAATGGTGGAACAACCGGTCACTATGATGCACACTGACCACCAGGGGGCAGATGCTCAATGCAGGTGCTGCTTCTTGGTGGTCAGTATGCTCCCACAGGGGGAGCACCACTCAGCCAGAAGCAGGGCTCATGGCTGGCAAGCACAGCGGCCGTGGTGGGAGCCTCTCCCGCCTCTGCTGCAGGTGGGCAGTAAGGAGTGAGGGGTCCCAGACTGGGAGAGCCCCAGACTGTAAGAGGGATGTCTGACTGCCAGCTTAGGGATCAGGTCTCAGCCAGCAGGCAGACATCCCCCAAGGGTTCCCAGATTGTGAGAGGGCGCAGGCTGGGCTGAGGGACTCCACCTCAGTGCATGAATTTCGTGCACCAGGCCTCTAGTTACATATTTCCCATTGACCCATTATAGCCTGCTCCCACCCCCCCCCCAGTTTTCCACCACCCTATTGTCTGTGTCCATGGGTTATGCATATATGCATACAAGTTCTTTGGTTGATCTCTTCCCACCCACCCCCGCCTTCCCACTGAAATTCATGGACTTAAATGAAACACTAGACCAGTGGTCGGCAAACTCATTAGTCAACAGAGCCAAATATCAACAGTACAACGATTGAAATTTCTTTTGAGAGCCAAACTTTTTAAACTTAAACTATATAGGTAGGTACATTGTTATTAACTTAATTAGGGTATGTGGTTTTTTGTGGAAGAGCCACACTCAAGGGGCCAAAGAGCCACATGTGGCTCGCGAGCCATAGTTTGCTGACCACTGCACTAGACCAAATGAATATAATTGACATTTACAGAACTTTTCATCCAAGAACATCCAATTATATGTTCTTCTCCAGTGCACATGGGACATTCTTAAGGATAGACCATATGTTGGGTCACAAAACTACCATCAACAAATTCAAGAAGATTGAAATTATACCAAGCATATTCTCTGATCATTATGCCTTGAAATTGGAAATTAACTTCAAAAAGAAAGTATATAAACCCACAAATACATGGAGAATAAACAACATGCTACTAAAAATGACTGGGACAAAGAAGAAATAAAAGATGAGATCAAAATATAGAGAGAGACAAATGAGAATGACAATATAACACATAAAAAATTCTGGGATGCAGTGAAAGCAGTAATAAGAGGGAAGTTTTTTGTCATTACAGGCCTATCTCAAGAAATAAGAGAAACCCCAAGTAAACAACCTAACATCACACCTTAAAGAGTTAGAAAAAGAAAAAGAAACTAAAGTCAGCAGAAGGAAGGAAACAAGTAATAAAACAAACAAACAAAATAAATAAATAAATAAATAAAACAAAGAGCTGGTTCTTTGAAAAGGTTAACAAAATTGACAAAACCCTGGCTAGACTCACTAAGGAAAAAAGGAAAAAGACCCATATAAACAAATCAGAAATGAAAGAGGACAAGTCACCACAGACACCGTAGATATACAAAGGATCCTATATAATAAAAGTCTAATATTCTAAGTGTCCAGTCATCCAGTCGGCCATTCAACCAATCAAAGCACAATATGCTAATGATATGCTAAGGCCACTCAACCGCTCGCTATGATGTGCACTAACCAGCAGGGGGAAGACACTCCAGCTGGCAGGTTAGCTTGCTTCTGGGTTCCAGCCAAAGGGACTGAGCAAGATTGGCTGGACACACCCTGGGGCCCTCAAACAGTCATTCCCAGGCTGGCCAACCTCCCGCATCCCTCCCCGGCCCCAACTGTGCACGGTGGGGTCCCTTGGCTTGGCCTGTAGCCGCTTGCAATACAGGATCCCTTGGGGATGTCCGAGAGTCCGTTTTGGCCCAATCCTGCAGGCCGAGGGACCCACTGGTGCACGAATTTATGCACCAGGACTCTAGTCATATTAGAACAGTGGTTGCCAAACTTTCGAACCTCATGGACCACTAAATTCATAGTTTTAAATCCCATGGACCACTAATATGATTTTTTGAAAGAAGATAAATAAATACATTTGTAACATAATGATCAGAGAACTTCCATTTTATTAATATGAAATGCACCTATTCAATATAACAACATTATAAATACTTATTTAATCATAACAAACTTTTCAAAGGTTGTTTAATTGTAACATATTTATTAAAGTAAGTTTAATTCTTACAAAATAATTGAAGCTTATTTAAGAATTACACATTTTTAGAGTGTGATATTTGCTCCTGTTTACTTGAAATAAGTTTATGAATTTTTGGCTACAATAACATTACTGAAGGATGGAGAGCTGCATTTATTTCAAGCCAAGAACGGTACTGAGTTTTAATTGCTGTGACAGATGAAAATGTTTTTTCACACAAATATATTATTGAAAATTGAATCAAAATTTTCATTACTTTTTCACTCAGCAATGGGTACTCACTTTTTCCCCCCATTGACCTTCCCCCAGCCTCCCCTACCCCCCAGCACATGCCCTCAACCCATCCACCCAAGTGTCTTGTGTCCATTGGTTGTGCTTATATGAATGAACACAAATCCTTGGGTTGATCTTTTTCACCCCCTCCCCAACACTCCCCAGCCTTCCCGCTGTAATTTGACAGTCTGTTCGGTGCTTTACTGCCTCTGTATCTATATTTTATTCATCAGGTTATAATGTTCTTTATTTTCCATAATTGAGTGAGATCATGTGGTATTTTTCTTTCATTGCCTGGCTTATTTCACTTAACATAATGCTCTCCAGTTCCATACATGTAGCTGCAAATGGTAAGAATTCCTTCTTTTTTATAGCAGTGTAGTATTCCATTGTGTAGATCTACCATAGTTTTCTAATCCACCCATGTGCTGAAGGGCATTTAGGCTGTTTCCAAATCTTAGCTATGGTGAATTGTGCTTCTATGAACATAGGTGAGCATATATCCTTTCAGATTGGTGTTTCTAGTTTCTTGGGATATATTCCGAGAAGTGGGATTACTGGGTCAAATGGGAGTTCCATTTTTAGTGTTTTGAGAAAACTTCATACCGTGCTCCACAGTGGCTGCACCAGTCTGCATTCCCACCAGCAGTGCACAAGGGTTCCTTTTTCTACGCATCCTAGCCAGCACTTGTCCTTTGTTGATTTGTTGATGATAGCCATTTTGACAGGTGTGAGATGGTACAGCATTGTCCTTTTGATTTGCATCTCTCAGATAATTAGTGACTTTGAGAATGTTTTCATGTGTCTCTTGGTCTTCCTTCTGCCTTCTTTTGAAAAGTATCTATTTAGGTCCGTTGCCCATTTTTTTTTTTTACTGGATGGTTTATCTTCCTTTTGTTAAGTTGTATGAGTTCTCTGTAAATGTTGGAGATTAAACTTTTATCAGTGATAACATTGGCAAATATGTTCTCCCATACAATGGGCTTTCTTGTTGTTTTGTTGATGGTTTCTTTTGCTGTGCAAAAGCTTTTTATTTAGATGTAGTCCCATTTGTTTATTTTCTCTTTAGTTTCCATTGCCCTAGGAGTGGTATCGGTGAAGAAATTGCTTCGGCATATGTCTGAGATTTCACTGCCTGTGCATTCCTGTAGTATTTTTATGGTTTCCTGTCTTATGTTTAAGTCCTTTATCCATTTTGAGTTTATTTTTGTGTATGGTGTAAGTTGGTCTAGTTTCATTTTTTGCATGTATCTGTCCAATTTTTCAGCACCATTTATTGAAGAGACTGCCTTGACTCCATTGTATGTTCATGCCTCCTTTGTCAAATATTAATTGAGCATAGCGGTTTGAGTCGAAATCTGGGTTCTCTATTCTATTCCATTGATCTATATGTCTGCTCTTGTGCCAGTACCAGGCTGTTTTGAGAAAAGCGGCTTTGTAATACAGCTTGAAATCTGGTATTGAGATTCCACCTACTTTGTGTGTGTTTTTTTCTCAGTATTGCTGTAGCTATTCGGGGTCTTTTTTTATTCCAGATGAATTTTTGGAGAGCTCTTTCCAGGTCTGTGAAATATGCCGTTGGTATTTTAATGGGGAGTTCATTAAATCAATAGATTGCTTTGGGTAGTATGGACATTTTCATGATGTTGATTCTACCAATCCATGAACATGGTATGTTCTTCCATCTCTTTATGTCTTCCTCTATCTCTTTTTCCATGTCCTGTAGTTTTCTTTTTTCTTTTTTTTTTATTGTTTAAAGTATTACATATAGTAGTACATATATCTCCTTTTTTCCCCATTAACCTTTCCCCAGCCTCCCCTAACCCCTGTTACATGCCCTCATCCCAACCCCCAACCCCCGCCTCAGTGTCTTGTGCCCATTGGTGTGCTTATATGCATGCATACAAGTCCTTTGGTTGATCTCTTTCCCACCTTCCCTAACACTCCCCAGCCTTACGGCTGTAATTTGACAGTCTGTTTGGTGCTTTACTGCCTCTTTATCTATCTTTTTGTTCATCAGATTATAATGTTCTTTATTTTCCATAAATGATTGAGATCATGTGGTATTTTTCTTCTGTTGCCTGGCTTATTTCACTTAACATAATTCTCTCCAGGTCCATCCATGCTGCTGCAAATGGTAAAAGTCCCTATTTTTATAGCATTGTAGTGTTCCGTTGTGTAGATGTACCATAGTTTTCTAATCCACTCATCTGCTGATGGGCATTTAGGCTGCCTCCAGATCTTAGCTATGGTGAATTGTGCTGCTATGAACATAGGGGTGCATATATATTTTCTGATTGGTGTTTTTAGTTTTTTGGGATATATTCCTACAAGTGGGATTACTGAGTCAAATGGGAGTTCCATTTTTAGTTTTTTGAGGAAACTCCATACTGTTCTCCACAGTGGCTCCACTGCTCTGGGTAGTATGGACATTTTAATGATGTTGATTCTACCAATCCATGAACACGGTATGTTCTTCCATCTGCTTATGTCTTCCTCTCTTTTTTCAGTGTCCTGTAGTTTTCCGTGTATAGGTCTTTTACCTCTTTAGTTAAGTTTATTCCTAGGTATCTTAATTTTTTTGGAGCGATGGTAAATGGGATTGCTTTTTTAGTCTCTCTGTCTGTAAGTTCACTATTGGTGTATAGAAAAGCCATAGATTTCTTGGCGTTAATTTTGTATCCTGCTACATTGCCAAATTAATTTATTAAGTCTATTAGTTTTTTTGATGGAGTCTTTCGGGTTTTTTA
Organism: Cnephaeus nilssonii; assembly: GCF_951640355.1. Taxonomy (NCBI): domain Eukaryota; kingdom Metazoa; phylum Chordata; class Mammalia; order Chiroptera; family Vespertilionidae; genus Cnephaeus; species Cnephaeus nilssonii. The sequence goes on from NC_137071.1 coordinate 32,578,925, forward strand.
TGTACAATATCATGTCATCTGCAAATAAGGACAGCATTACTTCTTATTTTCCAATGTGGATACTTTTTATTTCTTCTTCTTGTCTAATTGAAATGGCTAATACTTCCAGTACTATGTCGAACAGGAGTGGTGAAAGTGGGCATCCCTGTCTGGCTCTTGTTCCTAGGAGAAATGGTTTTAGTTTTTGCACATTGAGTATGATGTTGGCTATGGGTTTATCATATATGGCTTTTAGTATGTTGAGGTATGATCCTTCTATTCCCACCTTGCTGAGAGTTTTTATCAAGAAAGGGTGTTGGGTTTTGTCAAATTCTTTTTCTGCTTCAATTTATATGACTATGTGATTTTTATCTAGCAATTTGTTTATGTGATGTATCACGTTTATTGATTTGCAGATGTTGTACCATCCTTGCATCCCTGGGATAAATCTTACTTGGTCATGGTATATGATCTTTCTGATGTACTGCTGGATCCGATTGGCTAGAATTTTTTTGAGGATATTGGCATCTATGTTCATGAGGGATACTGGCCTGTAATTCTCTTTCATTGTGTTGTCTTTATCTGGTTTTGTTATTAGGGTGATGCTGGCTTCATGGGATGTTGGAAGTGTTCCTTCCTCTTGAATTCTTTGGAATAGTCTGAGGAGGATAGGTTTTAGTTCTTCCTTGAATGTTTGGTAAAACTACCCTGTGAAGGCATGTGTCCCTGAGCATTTGTTTGCTGGAAGCTTTTTGATGACTGCTTCAATTTTTTCCCTAATTATTGGCCTTTTGAGGTGTTTTGATTCTTCCTGATTGAGTTTTGTGAGGTTGTATTTTTCTAGGAATATGTCCATTTCCTCCAGGATGTCCAGTTTGTTGGAATAGAGTAGTTCATAGTATTTTTTAATAATCCTTTGTATTTCTGTTGGGTCTGTTGTTATTTATCCTTTTTCATTTCTGATTTTGTTTATTTGGGTCCTCTCTCTTCGCTTCTTGGTGAGCCTGGCTAGAGGTTTATCAATCTCGTTTATCCTCTCATAGAACCAGCTCTTGGTTTTGTTGATCTTTTGTATTGTATTTTTAGACTCTATGTCATTTATCTCCACTTTGATCTTTATTATTTCCTTCCTTCTGTGTACACTGGGATTTTCTTGTTGCTCTCTGTCTAACTCTTTGAGTTGTAGGGTTAGGTAATTTATTACCATTGTTTCTTGTTTTTTTTGCAGTGGGCTTGTAGAGCTATGAACTTCCCTCTCAAGACTGCTTTCACTGTGTCCCATAGATTTTGGATTGTTGTGTTTTCATTGTCTTTTATTGCCATGATGTTTTTTTATTTCTTCTTTGATCTATCTGGTAACCCAGTCATTGTTTAATAACATGCTGTTTAGTCTCCATGTGTTTGAGTTTTTTAGATTTTTATTGTAGTTGATTTCCAGTTTTTTGCCACTGTGATCTGAGAAGATACTTGATATGATTTCTATCCTCTTGAATTTCAAGAGACTTTGCCTGTAACCCAATATATGGTCTATCTTTGAAAATGACCCATGTGCACTTGAGAAGAATGTATATTCTGTGGCTTTAGGGTGAAATGTTCTGAAGAGGTCAATTAATTCCATCTGGTCTAGTGAGTCATTTAAGATTGATGTTTCTTTGCTGATTTTTTGTTTAGAGGATTTGTCCAATGGTGATAGTGGGGTATTAAAGTCTCATACTATGATTGTACTGCTGTCAATCTCTCCCTTGATATCCTCCAGGAATTTTTTTATGTATTTGGGTGCTCCTTTATTGGGTGCGTATATGTATACCAGTGTTATTCCTTCTTGCTAGATTTCTCTGTTTAGTATTATGAAGTGGCCTTCCTTATCTCTTTTTATGTCTTTCATTTTGAGATCTAATTTGTCAGAAACAAGTATTTCTACCCCAGCTTTTTTTTTCATTTCCATTCGCCTGCAAAACCTCTTTCCATCCCTTTACCCTCAGTCTGTGTGCGTCTTTTTTCTGAGGTGGGTTTCTTGTAGACAGAAGATATATGGGTCATGTTTTCTTTTCCAATCCGTTACCCTATGTGTTTAGATCAGGGAATTTAATCCATTTACACTTAAAGTATCTATTGATGGGTACTTGTTTGTCGCCATTTTTATTCTTTACCCCTATGTTCCTTCTACGCTTCCTATTTCCTTTTTTTTTTTTACAACAGACCCTTTAGCATTTCTAGCATTGCTGGTTTGGTGGTAATAAAGTCCTTTTTTGTCTGTGAACCTGCTGTTTTCACCTTCAATTTTGATTGATAGCCTTTCTGGGTACAGTATTCTTGGATTCAGACCCTTCCTTTGCATGACTTTGTATATTTCATTTCATTTCCTTCTGGCCTGATGTGTTTCTGTTGAGAAATCAGTCGCTAACCTGATGGGGGATCCTTTGTAGGATCTTTCTATCTCTATCTGGCCACTTTTAAGATTCTTACTTTATCGTTGGTGTTTGCCAATTTAATTATAATGTGCATTGGTGTTGGTCTTTTGGGGTTCATTTTGCTTGGGACTCTATGAGCTTCTTAGATTTGTGTGGGTATTTTCTTCCCTATATCAGGGAAGTTTTCTGTCATTATTTCTTCAAACAGGTTTTCTATTCCTTGCTCAGTTTCCTCTCCTGGACCCTTTTTATGCAGATGTTGTTTCATTTCGTGTTGTCCCAAAGTTCCCTTAGGCTCTCCTCCTGCTTTTTAATTTTTTTTTCTAGAAGCTGCTATATTTGGGTATTTTTTCCTACCCTGTCTTCTAGCTCACTGATGCAGTCCTCTGTTTCTTCTAGTCTACTCTTGATGCTTTCTATTGAGTTCTTTTCAGCAGCCTTGTCATTTTTCATTTCTTCTTGGTTCTTCATTTCCTCTTGGATCTTACACATATTGTCAAATTTTTCTTCCATTCTTTTCATCCACCTTCTTACCATTTCTCTGAATTCTTTCTCTGACAGGTTGCTTGCCTCCATTTCAATTACTTCCTTTTCTAGTGATGCCTGCTTTTCTTCATATGTGGGCTGTTTGTCTCCCCATGATCTCTCTTTTCTGAGTGTCTGATTATGTAGTTCTCTCTCTCCTGTGTTGATTTAAAGGCATAAAATACAACACAACCAGATACAACGCACAAGGCACTGAACACTAATGTATTCATGATATTACTAACTCCAAATAAAGGTAACCACAAGAGAAAGGTGAATTATAGGATAGGAGAGAAAGAAGAAGAGAAAAAGTAAAGGAAAAAAAGGAGTGCAAAATGAAATTGGGAAAAGAAAAAAAAAGTAAGAGAGAGAATAAGAAAGAAGAAGTGAAAAAACTATATATATGGGGAGAAAACTCCAATATAATAGCCACTTATCCCAACAAATGCCAGCAACAAGTACCTGGAGGTGAATGCAAACTACAAACAACAACTAATATCAAGCAAGTCAAGGGAAAACAGAAGCAAAAAGCAAACAAACACAAAACAAAAAAAACAAAAAGAAAAAGCAAAACAATCTCACAAACAAGCATAAAAAATCGATATAGTCAGCATTCAAGCAAACAACAACAAAAGGACAGAGAGAAAAAATATTTTGGATAGTGAAGAAAGAGGAGAGGTGTGTGGTCTTGGAGAAGGGGATTGGAAATTAGATATATAAGTAGGGTGAAATTTTAACAGGGAGTAAAAAGAAGGAATAGGGAAAATCTAAAGCAGGAATAGGGTAAGAGAAACAGGACAAAAAAAGGGGGAAAGTGAGGAAGAGAGCGTTCATATAAAGATAAAGTTGAGATAGAGTAAAATGATGCTAAAGGAAAGATGAAAATAGAATGTAGAACACTAATCCCAAAGTAAAATCAAGAGAAAATAAAATGACACCTTAAAAAAAAAAAAGGTAAAATAGTAGTAGTAATAATACTGATTGAAAATAAAAATGTAATCATTAAAAAGGTAAAATCAAGTGAGGAAGAAAGAAAAAAATTTAGTTTGTTAAGTAAAAGATGAAAAAAGTAAAAATAAAAATGTGCAGTAGTAAAGGTCATTCACTTCCTCTACTGTTCTGTTTGGCACACCTGTATCCTAGTCTGGACAGTTTTGAAGTTCCCTGGGTTCCGCTGCTCCTCAGTGTTGTAAGCGAGTCCTGATTTTTAAGGAGGCAGTTTGTCTCTATTTCATATTTTCCTTTATTTATTTGTTTTTACACAAGAGTCAACTTGTGATTCAACCCCTGGGTGGCAGTGTTTCAGGATTAACCTCGTGGTCTATACATCCTCTCTAGCTAGTGTTTAGATTTGTTTTCCCTGTGGCACTATATACAGGTTTGGTGGAGTGGGTTGCTCCAGAGCTGGTTCTCTGATGGTTATTCCCTGCTCTAATCCCCAGGTTCCAGAAAAACAACTTTCCCCTGCAATCTCTTAGAGAGACGCCAATTGGGTGATCCTATGTATTGGGCTTAATAATCAGAAGCAAGGATTTAAAGAGGAAAACAAAACAAAAAAAAGAGCCAGAGTAAGTGTGTGAACTCTAGGGCTGCGCTCAAGTCTGTGCAGTCTGTTTTCCCCTTTGGTCTAAGCAGCTGGCACACTTTTAAAATTTTTAGGCTATCCTTTTGCGTCCAGATCAAAATGTGTTGCTTTTTAGAGTTCCCTTCTGTTAGCAGCTCTGAGGACCCACTTCCACATTCACGGATCATGCCAGCCCCAATGGCCACGGATTTTTCTAGGTGCAGACTTCCCCAGGTGACCAGCTCCCGCCTTGAGCGCATTTCTCTCTCCCGCCAGGACCAGAGACCTCACCTTATCCCAGGCGAAATCTGACCTTTCTGTGGTAGAATGTAGAGCTCCTCTGAATCTGCATGCTTGCACCACTCAGGGACCTATGTTCTCGGGTTCACAGCTGTTCGGTGGGTGCCATAGTTGTAGATTCCCCGGGCTTTTCAGGCATCCGATAACATCCACTTTCCCCTTCAAGATGACAAGGTCTCCAAGTCCAAGCCGATCTATGGGAGGGAATCCAGCAGAAGTGGGGGCTGCCTGGTCAGGGGAGCCCAATCCAGCAGTCCCCCACTGTCTCCTGGAGTATAGCTGTCCCTCAACTCACCAACAAATACTCCCGTGTGACTACAGACTCTCCCTTTGTTTTCTCACTCAGTGTCTTGTAGTCTGCCTTCCCGTCGGCAGCCATCTTCTTTCTCCAGTGTACTGTAGTTTTCCGTATATAGGTCTTTTACCTCCTTAGTTAATCTTTTTCCTAGGTATCTTAATTTTTTTGGTGAAATGGTAAATGGGATTGCTTTTTTAGTCTATCTTTCTGTAAGTTCACTATTGGTGTATAGAAATGCCATCGATTTCTTGGTGTTAATTTTTTATCCTGCTACATTGCTGAATTCATTTCATAAGTCTATTAGATTTTTGATGGAGTCTTTAGGGTTTTTTTATGTACAATATCATGTCATCTTCAAATAGGGACAGTTTTAATTCTTCTTTTCCAATTTGGATGCCTCTTAGTTCTTCTTGTCTAATCGCAATGGTTGATAATTCTAGTAATATGTCAAACAAGAGTGGTGAGAGTGGGCATCCCTGTCTTGATCCTGTTCTTAGGGGAAATGGTTTTAGTTTTTGCCCATTGAGTATGATGTTGGCTGTAGATTTGTCATATATGGCTTTTATTATGTTGAGGTATGATACTTCTATTCCCACCTTGCTGATAGTTTTTATCAAAAAAGGATGTTGGATTTTGTCAAATGCTTTTTCTACATCAATTGATATGACTATGAGGTTTTTATCTCTCAGTTTGTTTATTTGATGTATCACGTTTATTGATTTGTGGATATTGTACTATCCTTGCATTCCTGGGATACATCCTACTTGGTGATGGTATATGATCTTTCTGATGTACTGCTGGGTCCGATTTGCTAGAATTTTGTTGAGGATTTTGGCATCTATGTTCATGAGGGATATTGGCCTGTAATTCTCTTTTATTGTGTTGTGTATCTGGTATTGGTATTAGGGTGATTATGGCTTCATAGAATGAGCTTAGAAGTTTTCCTTCCTCTGGAGTTGTTTGGAATAGTCTGAGGAGGATAGGTTTTAGTTCTTCCTTGAATGTTTGGTAAAACTCCCCTGTGAAGCCATGTGCCCCCGGGCATTTGTTTGCTGGAAGCTTTTTAATGACTGCTTCAATTTCTTCCAAAGTTATTGGCCTAATACGATTTCTAGAATCTTCCTGATTGAGTTTTGGAAGGTTGAATTTTTCTAGGAATATGTCCATTTCCTTCAGGATGTCTGGTTTGTTGGAACAGAGTTGTTCAGGGTATTTTTTAACAATCCTTTGTATTTCTGTGGGGTCTGTTGTTATTTCTCCTCTTTCATTTCTGATTTTGTTTATTTGGGTGCTCCCTCTTTCTTCTTGGTGAGCCTGGCTAAAGGTTCATCAATCTCGTTTATCCTTTCAAAGAACCAGCTCTTGGTTTTGTTGATCTTTTGTATTGTTTTTTTGGTCTTTATGTCGTTTATCTCCACTCTGATCTTTATTATTTCCTTCCTTCTGCTTACACTGGGCTTTTCTTATTGCTCTCTTTCTAACTCTTTGAGTTGTAGGGTTAGGTAATTTATTACCATTGTTTCTTGTTTTTTTTGCAGTAGGCTTGTAGAGCTATGAACTTCCATCTGAAAACTGTTTTCACTGTGTCCCATAGATTTTGGATTGTTGTGTTTTCATTGTTGTTTGTTGCCATATTTTTTATTTCTTCTTTGATCTCTCTGGTAACCCGGTCGTTGTTTGATAGTATGCTATTTAGCCTCCAGGTGTTAGATTTTTTGAGATTGTTTTTATTGTAGTTGATTTCCAGTTTTATGCCATTATGATCTGAGAAGATGCTTTATATGATTTCTATCTTCTTGAATTTGAAGAGACTTTGCCTGTGACCCAATATATGGTCTATCTTTGAAAATGACCCATGTGCACTTGAGAAGAATGTATATTCTGTGGCTATGGGGTGAAATGTTCTGAAGATGTCAATTAATTCCATCTGATCTAGTGAGTCATTTAGGATTGATGTTTCTTTGCTGATTTTTGTTTAGAGGATTTGTCTAATGATGATAGTGGGGTATTAAATTGCCCTACTATGATTGTATTGCTGTCAGATTCTCCCTTGATGTCATCCAGAAGTTTTTTATGTATTTAGCTGTTCCTGTATTGAGTGCGTATATGTTTATCAGAGTTATTTCTTCTTGTTGAATTGCTCCCTTTCGTATTATGAAGTGGCCTTCCTTATCTCTTTTTATATCCTTCACTTTGAGATGTAATTTGTCAGATATAAATATTGGTACCTAAGCTTTTTTTTCATTTCCATTCTCTTGAAAAAACTTTTTCCATCCTTTCACTATCAGTCTGTGTACTCATTTTTTTCTGTGGTGGGTTTCCTGTAGATTGCAGAAAAATGGGTAATGTTCTCTTATCCACTCTTTTACCCTATGTCTTTTGATTGGGTCATTTAATCCATTTACACTTAAGTTTTTATTGATAGGTACTTGTTTGTTGCCATTTTTATTCTTTACCCCTGTGTTCCTTCTTTGCTTCCTATTTCTTCTTTTTACATCAGACCCTTTAGCATTTCAAGCATTGCTGGTTTGGTTTTAATAAACTCCCTTAGTCCATTTTTGTCTGTGAAGCTCCTGATTTCACACTCAATTTTTATTGATAGCCTTTCTGGGTACAGTATTCTTGGATTCAGACCCTTCCTTTGTATGATTTTGTATATTTCATTCCATTCTTTTCTGGCCTGATGTGTTTCTGTTGAGAAATCAGTCACTAGTCTGATGGGGGATCTTTTGTATGTAACTTTCTGTCTCTCTCTGGCCACTTTTAAGATTCTTACTTTGTCGTTTGTGTTTGCCAATTTAAATATAATGTGCCTTGGCGTCAGTCTTTTGGGTTTCATTTTGTTTGGGACTCTGTGAGCTTCTTGGATTTGTGTGAGGTTTTTCTTCCCTATATCAGGAAAGTTTTCTGTCATCATTTCTTCAAACAGGTTTTCTATTCCTTGCTCAGTTTCCTCTCCTTCTGGAACTCCTATTATGCATATGTTGTTTCATTTCATGTTGTCCCAAAGTTCTCTTTGGCTCTCTTCTTGCTTTTCAATTTTTTTTCTAGGTGCTGCTCTGCTTAGGTATTTTTTCCTACTTTGTCTTCTAGCACACTGATGCGGTCCTCTCCTTCTTCTAGTCTACTCTTGATGCTTTCTATTGAGTTCTTTACAGCAGTGATGTCATTTTTCATTTCTTCTTGGTTCTTCTTCATTTCCTCTTGGTTCTTACATATATTGTTGAATTTGTCTTCCTTTTTTTTTCAGGTACCTTATGACCATTTCTCTGAATTCTTTCTCTGATAGGTTGCTTACCACCATTTCGCTTACTTCCTTTGCTGGTGATTCCCCCTTTTCTTTCATATGAGGGCTGTTTCTTTGTCTCCCTATGATCTCTCTTCTCTGGGTGTCTGGTCATGTAGTTCTCTCTCTACTTTCCCTAGGCGTAATATGGCCTTTCGTTGAGAAGGTGCAGAACTCCTCCTAGTCAGTGTATTTGCGCTGCCTGAGATACAGTGTTCCTGGCTTCGCAGTTCATCCCTGGGTGTTCTGTTTGTAGAGTTGCAGGATGTATTGTCTTCCAATAACAACCACTCTCCCCTTCAAGATGGCGCAGTCTCCACGGTAGAGCCTGTTGCTCCAGGAGAGTTTTCAGGAGCAGTGTAGGCTGCCTGGTCAGGGGAGCTCAGTCCAACAGTCCCCAACATTCCCTTGTAGTGTACTTGACCCTCACCCACAAATATACACTCCCTGTACGTCCACACACTCTCCTTTCATTCTCTTATTCCCACACTACCTTACAGTCTGCCTTCTCATCGGCAGCCATCTTCCTCTCCCCCCAATGGGTTCTCACTTATAATGGAGATCCAACAATGAGGCCTTGATAAAGATGACTGGAATTTAACTTTGAGACTGTTGTCAGATGATAGATCGATGAGGCTTTCTTTTTCATTCATGATTAAATTGCTATCTTCAATGTTTGCTGAAATAGATCTATTGTCCACATATTGTCCTGTCTGGGATCTTCTTTCTTTGGGTAATAATAACCAAAAGATTCTGTGAGTGATTGTAAGTGCTGTTGAACAATGGTTACCACCTAATGGTGGACATCCTTCTCTCACATATATTCATCCAAGTTTGAAAACATTTGCAGATCTTCTTTAGCCAACTGCATTTGCCACAATAATATTTTCTTTTGAAAAGCATCCATTTTACCTCATAGTGTGAACAGGTCCTTAAGTTTTCCTTGCAAGGATATGTTTAGTTCATTTAATAGCAAAAACATATCTGCCAGGCATCCAAGCTTGGCTACCCACTCATCGTCAGAGAAGAATTCTTGTAATTTTGGATTATTTTGCCCCTGGAAAAAATATTTTTACTTCTTCATGCAGATCAAAGTCGGGTTAGTATCTTGCCCCTCGACAGCTATCTCACCTCAGCCTGAAGAATAAGGTGAGTATAGTGGGAACTTATTTCTTCGCAAAGTGCCTCAAATATTTGAGAATTGAGCACTTTGTGTTGAATTTCATTTATAATTTTAATAACACCTGATAATATTTTGTGTAGTTCTGGGGACATTTTTTACGCTGCAAGTTGCTCACATTGTATAATGCAGTGTGTAGACAAAACGTTTTTTACCTTTGCAACAATTCCTGAAAGTTGTCCAGTCATATTTGTGGCACTGTCTGTACATATCCCAATACATTTTTTCCATTCAATTCCGTATTCCTGGAAATAACTATTAAGTGCTTAAAAAATCTCAGAGCTAGTTGTTCTACCCAGCAAGTTGAGTGAACAAAGTAGTTCTTCCTATAACACTCCTTCACACTCGACCCTCACAAAACAAAGGAGAAGTGCCTTGTTAATTAGGTCTGTTGATTCAAGTTGAATTGAATACAATGGTGAATTTTTCACCATTTTTATAACTTGATTTTCAATATCTACAGCCATGTCTTCAATTCTGCATTTGACAGTGTTAACAGGCATACGAATTGCTTTCAGTTTCTAGACAGCCTGCTTTCCCAAAACCTATTCACAAGCTTGTAACATGCAAGGCTTAATTAATTATTCTCCAATCATATATGGCTTTTTATTTTTTGCGATCTGAAGTGTTATCAAATGAGAAGCCTTTAATAAGAATTTATCTCCAACAGTCATTTTTGTTAGAGAAACTACTTGCTTTTGTATACTTTCACACATTCTTTGAAATATTCAAGTGGTTTTTTAGCTAAATCCAGGCATTTTGATTGCAAGTGTCTTTCAAGTTTTGAAGGTTTCCTGGCATCATTGAATAAACTCTCAGAACACACAACACAAAGGAGCCATGGATTCAGCTCACTATCAGGTTCTTGAACAAATCCAAATTTCAAGTAGTTTAAATCATATTTTCTTGATACTTTGAGTTTTTTCTTCTCTCTGCCTCCAGTTCAAATGTTCTTCCTAATGGTGCCTGAAGAGGACTGTGGAGACTCTGATTCATTGATCAGCTTACGGTTAAGTGAAGTACACATATTACTATTGTTAAAATTATCATTAGTTACATTATCTTTTGTGTTACTAAACAAATGTAAAATATTTCTTTGCTTTTTTTCACTCATTATGGGTTTATTTCATTCGAATCTAAAACCAAACAAGAAATGATAGTTATTAAATCAAAATATCTGATGACATCCTATCTAATAAAAGAGTAATATGCAAATTGACCATACCTCTGCTATACCCACAAGCCACGTCCACCAGCCAATCAGGAGCGAATATGCAAATAAACTCAGACAAGATGGCTGCAGCCACAGAGAGCAGGAGGGAGGCTTGGGTTTCCCTGGCAATGGAGGAAGCCAAGCTTTCCACCTGCCCTTGCCGGCCTAGGCCTCCACTCAATGCTACAAAGTTTCAATGATAGAAGATAAATAAATCCCAACAAAAATGATGGCAGCCACAGAGCTGGAGAGAGCAGGAAGCTAGGGTTGCCCCCGGCGATGGAGGAAGCCAAGCTTTCCGCACACCCTGGCTGGCCTAGGCCTCCACTCCAGGCTACAAAGTTTCAATTATGGAAGATAAATAAATCCCAACAGAAATGGCTGCCACCATGGGAGTGAGCAGAAGACTTGGCTCCGCTCAAGGCTACAAAGTTTCAATTGTAGAAGATAAATAAATCCCAGATACCAGGGCCTCTGCTTGGGTCGCCAGGGGGCGTGGCTGGCCTGCAAACCACCACAGGCCCCTCGCCCAGGCAGCCCCACACCCCAAGGGAACCCCCACCCTGATACAGGACATCCTTCAGGGCAAACCAGCTGGCCCCCACCCATGCACCAGGCCTCTATCCTATCTAATAAAAGTGTAATATGCAGATTGACCATCACTCCAACACACAAGATGGCTGTCCCCATGTGGTCAAAGATCTTGCCCTCATGTGGATATAAGATGGCCACCACAAGATGATCAACAGGGAAGGGCAGTTGGGAGGGACCAGGCCTGCAAGGGAGGGCAGTTGTGGGCAATCAAGCCTGCAGGGGAGGGCAGTTAGGGGTGACCAGGCCGGCAGAGGAGGGAAGTTGCAGGTGACCGGGCCTTCAGGGAAGGGCAGTTGGGGGAACCCAGGCCTGCAGGGGAGAGCAGTTGGGGGGTACGCAGGCCTGCAGGGGAGGGCAGTTAAGGGTGACCAGGCCTGCAGGGGAGGGAAATTAGGGGCAAATAGGCTTGCAAGGGAGCAGTTAGGCATCAATCAGGCTGGCAGGGGAGTGGTTAGGGGGTGATCAGGCTGGCAGGTAGAAGCAGTTAGCGGCAATCAGGAAGGCAGGCAAGCGAGAAGTTGGGAGCCAGCAGTCCTGGACATCCTAAACGGGCAGTTGGACATCTCTCGAGGGGTCCCAGATTGGAGAGGGTGCTGGCTGGGCTGAGGGACACCCCCTCTCCCATGCACAAATTTCGTGCACCAGGCCTCTAGTTAAATATAACAGTTAACCCTTTGCACTCGCTTGCTTTTTTCTCGATTCCTTTATTCTACTCGGGATTTAATTTTTTAAATACCCCAGATTTTACAAAGCGCAGCAGTAGAATAAAAAACTGGAGTTTCTTTTCATACAAACTTATTTATTTGGATTTTTTTATATTTCAAATTATTGATACATTCAAAGAGTATAAAAAGAGCTGCTACCGATGCTAACTGTGTCGAGTCACACTCGACATCCAAGTGCAAAAGGTTAAAGAAAATACACAGTTACATACAATACATAAATAAAATAAAACAATTGGATGAGAATCAGTAATTGCCGAGCAGGTGACTGCTGTAATGGTCGAAACAACACTGAAGCCTCTTTCACCTCTCTGGTTTCCCCCTCTCTAGTTACTAGAAAGGAGAATTCACAAAATGTACTAGTTATTTCGTGAATTTAGTGCAATTTAAAGGTGAAAATTGTCATTCAGCCAGAATATAAGAATTTCTTAGAATATTATTTACTAGAGGCCTGGTGCACGAAAATTAGTGCACTCAGGGAAGTCCCTCAGCCCTGCCTGTGCCCTCTTGCAGTCCAGAACTCCTCGGGCGATGTCCACCTGATGGCTTAGGCCCGCTCCCTGGGGGAACGGGCCTAAGCTGGAAGTCAGACATCCCTCTGGCAGCCTGGGTGCCCTCGGGGGATGTCTGACTGACAGATTAGGCCTGCAGGGAGTGGGCCTAAGCTGTAGTCAGACATCCTTAGTGCTGCCAAGGAGATGGGAGAGGCTTATGCCACCACTGCTGTGCTCGCAGCCATCAGCCCAGCTTGTGGCTGAGTGGAGCTCCACCTGTGGGACTGCACTGACCACCAGGGGCCAGCTCCTGTGTTGAGCATCTTCCCCCTGGTGGTCAGTGCACATTATAGCGACCAGTCATTCCTGTTTGTGGAGCCTTTAGGGTCAATTTGCATATTACCCTTTTATTCTATAGGATTAGGATTAATAGAACATAAAAATGCAAATAATGTCCAAATTTTTCTATGGACCACCAAAATTTTCTCATGGACCACCAGTAGTCTGCAGACCACAAGTTGGCAACTGCTGTATTAGAATATTATGAAAGACTGTATACCACCAAATTCAATAACCTATAAGAAATGGATAAATTCCCATAATTATATAACACTAGTGGCCTGGTGCATGAAATTCGTGCATGGGAGGTTCCCTCAGCCCAGCCTGCACCCTCTCCAATCAGGGACCCCTTGGGATCAGGCCTAAACTGGCAGTTGGACATCCCTCTTGCAATCTGGGACCACTGGCTCCTAATCACTCACCTGCCTGCCTGATCGCCACTAATTGCCCTCCCCTGCCAGCCTGATCTCGCAACCAACTGCCCTCCCCTGCCAGCCTGATCTCGCCACCAACTGCTCTCCCCTGCCAACCTGGTTGTCCCCAACTGCCCTCCCCTGCCAGCCTGATCTCACAACCAACTTCCTTCCTCTGCCAGCCTGATCACCCCTTATGGCCTCTGCCGTGGCCCCCATCACCATGGCTTTGTTAAGAAGGAAGTCATATGTCTGGGAGATGGCCGGTAGACCCAGTCTAATTAGCATATCACCCTTTTAGTAGTATAGATAGATTATATAGGATAGGGTTGCTTAAATGGGGGGGAGCCTTTTTCAGCAGGAGGAGATGCTCTTGGCAGACAAAAATACATAAGCCCTACATCTGGACTGATAGCCAGCCATATGCACTATACTGCCAAACCAGTCATTAAAAAATTGAACAGCTTTCTTACATCTTACACCAAACAGCTGTTGCCCTTAAAACCCATCCTCTGCCGAAACCGGTTTGGCTCAGTGGATAGAGCGTCGGCCTGCGGACTCAAGGGTCCCAGGTTCGATTCCGGTCAAGGGCATGTACCTTGGTTGCGGGCACATCCCCAGTAGGGAGTGTGCAAGAGGCAGCTGATCGATGTTTCTCTCTCATCGATGTTTCTAACACTCTATCCCTCTCTCTTCCTCTCTGTAAAAAATCAATAAAATATATTAAAAAAAAAAACCCATCCTCAACCCCCACCTTAGGTTCTGCCTTTGCAGTTCACCCAGATTTGGTTCCAATTGGTCGGTTCTATGCCAGTCGGTGTCAAAAGCTCCGCCCCCCCCTGGATCCGGGTGAGCCTGGCCCTGGGTCCGGGTGAGGCCGTGGGCCCCTGGATCCGGGTGAGCCTGGCCCTGGGTCCAGGTGAGGCTGTGGGCCCCTGGATCCGGGCGAGCCTGGGACCCGGGTCCGGGTGAGGCCGTGGGCCCCTGGATCCGGGCGAGCCTGGGACCCGGGTCCGGGTGAGGCCGTGGGCCCCTGGATCCGGGCGAGCCTGGGTCCCGGGTCCGGGTGAGGCCGTGGGCCCCTGGATCCGGGCGAGCCTGGGTCCCGGGTCCGGGTGAGGCCGTGGGCCCCTGGATCCGGGCGAGCCTGGGTCCCGGGTCCGGGTGAGGCCGTGGGCCCCTGGATCCGGGCGAGCCTGGGTCCCGGGTCCGGGTGAGGCCGTGGGCCCCTGGATCCGGGCGAGCCTGGGTCCCGGGTCCGGGTGAGGCCGTGGGCCCCTGGATCCGGGTGAGGCCACGCGACCCTGGGTCTGGGTGAGGATGTGGGCCCCTGGGTCCGGGTGAGGCCACGCGACCCTGGGTCTGGGAGAGGCCACGCGCCCCTGGGTCCGGGCGAGGCCGTGTGCCCCTGGATCCGGGTGAGGCTGGAGCCCGGGTCCGGGAGAGGCCACGCGCCTCTGGGTCCGGGTGAGGCTGGATCTCGGGCCCGGGAGAGGCCACGCGCCCCTGGGTCCGGGTGAGGCCATGCGCCCCTGGGTCCGGGTGAAGCTGAATCCTGGGTCTGGGCGAGGCCGTGTGCCCCTGGATCCGGGTGAGGCTGGGTCCCGGGTCCGGGTGAGGCCGTGGGCCCCTGGATCCCAGTGAAGCCATGCCCCTGGGTCCGGCCGAGACCAAACCAGAGGGACCTGCATTACCACCATTCGTCCACCATCCAGAGCTGAGGGGTCAATGCCGACATGTACTCATAAGGAACTGGTGGACATTGATATTGGGTCTCAAAAGAACTGTTGGTCCAGAAAGAAACTCACTACAGACTGATTCATTTGCCTGTCAGCATAACTATTATTGCTCGTCGCACATTCAATTCTTATAAGTATATCTCTAGTGACACATGATTTCGCTCATCTAGGGGAAATGATGAACAACATAGACTGATGAACAAGAACAGAACCAGAAACAAGGAGGCATCGATCGGACTATCGGGCCTCAGAGGGAGGATAGGGGAGGGTGGGGGGAGGGGGGAGAGATCAACCAAAGGTCTTGTGTGCATGCATATGAGCCTAACCAATGCTTAAGTTCAACAGAGGGTTGGGGCATCCATGGGGAGGGGTGTGGGATGGGAATGGGGGGATGAGGACAAATATGTGACACCTTAATCAATAAAGAAATTTAAAAAAAAAAAGCTCCGCCCCCTAGGCAGCCATTGGCTCCTCACACTTCACCCAGATTTGGTTCTGATTGGTCGGTTTCTATGCCAGTCAGCTTCTCTGGGCCTATCAATGGGCCTGATCAGAGAGGCAGGACTGATCAGCAGCCCCAGGGGAGGCCCGAGACTAAGAGAGGTGTGGCTTCTGGGCAGGGCAAGAGCAAAAGAGAGAGGCAAGTGCTGATCAATAGCTGCCATGGAGGCTACGGATCAGACCCCACTTCTCTCTCCCTGGACCTTTCTTCCTGCCTGATCCACAGCCCCCTTGGCAGTCAGTGCTGGGTCCGGGCTCCTGCAGCCAAGGTAGGTCGAGCCTTCGGTCGTTTTGGATGTTATGGACCCTGGGTTTTTATATATGGACTATGCTAGGGACTGCCTATAGTTTGAAGGCTGGCCACACCCCTGATCATGGTGGGGTCCCCTCATGGTGACCGTTCGTCCCACTCCCTCAGCACCCTAGCCTGCTGTTCAGTCATCTGTCTGGTCATTTTGGTCATTATAGCCCTTGGCTTTTTATATATTAGGATAGTTCTGGAAGTCCTAGCCATAGCAATAAGGCAAGAGAAATAAATAAAAAGCATCCAAGTAGGGAAGAAAGAAGTAAAACTATCATTTTTTTTGTGGATGACATATTCTGTAGATAGAAAACCCTAAAGACTCCACTAAAGAACTATTAGAAAAAAAATAAACAAATACAGTAAAATTGCAGGATACAAAATCAATGTACAAAATCCATTGCCTTCCTGTATACTAACAACAAAACGCCAGAGAAAGAAATGAAACACACACACACACACACACACACACACACACACACACACACAATTCCTTTTGCAATTGCAACTAAAAGAATAAAATACCTAGTAATAAACTTAACAAAGAATGTGAAAGACCTATATACTGATAATTACAAAGCATTATAAAGAAAGATTAAAAAATATACAACAAATGGAAAAATATCCCATGTTCATGGATTGGAAGTATAAACATAGTTAAAATGACCTTATTACCAAATGCAATATACAAGTTTAATGCATTCACCATCAAGATCTCAATGTCATTTTTAAAGAAATAGAATAAGAAATCATCAGATTTTTATGGAACAACAAAAGACGCTGAATAGCCAAGGCAATCCTGAGAAAAAAAGAACAAAGCTTGAGGTATCACACTACCTGACTTCAAATTATACTACAGAGCTCCGATAATCAAAACAGCATGATATTGGCAGAGAAACACACAGAGAGAAGTTTAGAACATTATGCTAAGTGAAATGAGTCAGAATGGAATCAAATAGAGAGCCTACCTATAAAAAAACATGTATATAGACAGATAATTTTTGGCAAAGGAGCCAGAAACACACAATAGAGTGAAGATAGTCTCTTCAATAAATGATATTGGGAAAACTGGAAAGCCACATACAAATGAGTGAAACTGGATTACAGTACAAAAATAAAATACAATACAAAAATTAAATGAAAATGATCAAAGACACAAAACAATAGGTTACATAGGAGAAAATATAGGTCCCAAAGTTATGGACATTGATCATAGAGAACATTTTATGAACTTGATACCAAGGCAAGGGAAGTAAAGGCAAAAATAAATGAATGAGACTATATCAAACTAAAAAGCTCCTGCACAGCAAAAGAAACTGACAAAAAAATAAAGAGGCAGCCAACCAGATGGTAGATGGTATCTGCAAATAGTAGCTTCAACAAAGGTTTAATTTCCAAAATATTTCAAGAACTCGTAAAATTCAACAACAGACAAACAACCCAATCAAAAAGTGGACAGACGACCTTAAAATATGCCTCTCCCAGAAAACATATGAACAGCCAGTATATATATGAAAAGATTTTCAACCGCACTGTCAATTACAGAAATTCAAATCAAAATTACAGTAAGATACCTCGTCACACCTGTTAAAGTGTCCACTATCAATAAAACAAGCAATAAAATGTTGAAAAAAAGGGAACCCTCAGAGAAACAAAGATGGCGGCATAAGTAAACACCTGAGCTTGCTGCCTAGCAAAACTACTTCAAAACTACAACTAGAGAAGATAAGATGGCTGCCGACAGAAAAGCAAACTGCAAGATAGTGAGTGAGAAAACAAAGGGAGAGTGTGTGGTCACACAGGGAGTGTTTGTTGGTGAGTTGAGGGACAGCTATACTCCAGGAGACTGTGGGAGACTGCTGGACGGGGCTCTCCTAACCAGGCAGCCCCCACTGCTGCGGGGTTCCCTCCCGGAGCCACCGGCTCAGACTTGGAGACTGCACCATCTTGAAGGGGAAAGTGGATGTTATCGGATGCCTGAAAAGCCCGGGGAATCTACAATTACGGTACCCACCGAACAGCTGTGAACCCGAGAACACTGGTCCCCAATTGGTGCAAGCATGCAGATTCAGAGGAGCTCTACACTCCCCCACAGAAAGGTCAGTTTTCGCCTGGGATAAGGTGAGGTTTGTGGTCCTGGCAAGGCGGGAGCTGGAGAACCTGAGGAAGTCTGAACCTAGAAAAATCTGTGGCCGTTGGGACTGGCGTGATCTGTGAATATGGAAGGGGTTCCTCAGAGCTACTAAAAGAAGGGAACTGTAAAAAGCAACACGTTTTGATCTGGATGCAAAAGGACAGCCTAAAAATTTTAAAAGTCTGCCGGCTGCTTAGACCCAAGGGAAAAAAAAAAAGACTGCACAGACTTGCGCGCACCCCTGGAGTTCGCACACTTACTCTGGCTCTTTTTTCTTTATTTATTTTTCCTCTTAAAATCATTGCTCCTGATTACTAAGCCCAATACATAGGATCACCCAATTGGGGTCACTCTAAGAGACTGCAGGGGAAAGTTGTTTTTCTGGAACCTGGGGATCAGAGCGGGGAATAACCATCAGAGAACCAGCTCTGGGGCAACCCACTCCCACAAACCAGTATTAAGTGCCACAGGGAAAACAAAACCTAAACACTAGCTAGAGAGGAGCTATAGACCTGGAGGTCAGTCCAGAAACACTGCCACCCCGGGGTTGAATCACAAATTGACTCTTGTGTAAACACAAATAAAGGAATACAAGAAATAGAGACATACTGCCTGCTTAAAAATCAGGACTGGCTTACAACACTGAGGAGCAGTGGAACTCAGGGAACTTCAATTCTGTCCTGACTAGGAAACAGGGGTGTGCCAAACAGAACAGTAGAGGAAGTGAATGACCTTCACTACTGCACATTTTTATGTTTTTACTAGAAGCCCGGTGCATGAAATTCGTGCACGGTGGGGGGTTGTCCCTCAGCCCAGCCTGTACCCTCTCCAATCTGGGACTCCTGGAGGGATGTCCGACTGCCCGTTTAGGCCCGATCCAACGGGCAGTCGGACATCCCTCCCACAATACAGGACTGCTGGCTCCCAACTGCTTGCCTGCCTGCCTTCCTGATTGCCCCTAACCGCTTCTGCCTGCCAGTCTGATCACCCTCTAACCAGTCCGCTGCCAGCCTGGTTGATGCTTAACTGCTCCCCTGCCAGCCTGTTTGCCCCCAACTTCCCTCCTCTGCCAGCCTTGTCACCCCCAACTGCCCTCTCCTGCAGGGTTGATCACCTCCAACTGCCCTCCCTTGCAAGCCTGGTCCCTCTCAACTGCCCTCCCTTGCAGGCCGGGTGCCTCCCAAATGCCCTCTCCTGCTTGTAGTGGCCATCTTGTGTCCACATGGGGGAAGGATCTTTGACCACATGGGGGCAGCTATATTGTGTGTTGCAGTGATGATCAATCTGTATATTACTCTTTTATTAGATAGGATAGAGGCCTGGTGCACGGGTGGGGGCCAGCTGGTTTGCCCTGAAGGGTGCCACAGATAAGGGTGGGGGTTCCCTTGGGGTGTGGGGTGGCCTGAGCGAGGGGCCTGTGGTGGTTTGCAGGCCAGCCATGCCTCCTGGCAACCCAAGGGGAGGCCCTGGTATCTGGAATTTATTTTCCTTCTACAATTGAAACTTTGCAGCCATTTCTATGGCAGTTAATTCACCTTCTACAATTGAAACTTTGTAGCCTTAAGAGGGTGACCCTGGCCAGGGTGTGCGGAAAGCTTTGCTTCCCCTGTTGCCGCCGGCAACCCTGGCCTGCTCTCTCAAGCTCCATTCTGCCGCCATTTGTTTGAATTTGTTTACCTTCTATAATTGAAACTTTGTAGCTTGAGTGGAGGCTTAGGCCTGCAACGGCTATGGAAAGCTTGGCTTGCTCTGTTACCTGGGAAACCTTGCTCTCTGTGGCTGTAGCCATCTTGGATTGGGGTTAATTTGCATACTCGCCCTGATTGGCTGGTGGGTGTGGCTTATGTAGCGGAGTGATGGTTAATTTGCATATTACCATTTTATTAGAGAGGATTTTTTTCATCTTTTACTTAAACTATTTTTTTCTCTTTTCCTCACTTGATTCTACCTTTTTAATTATTACATTTTTATTTTCAATCAGTATTATTACTACTACAATTTTACCTTTTTTTAAAAAAAGTGTCATTTTATTTTCTCTTGATTTTACTTTTGGATTAGTGTTCTACATTCTATTTTTATCTTTTCTTTAGCATCATTTTACCCTATCTTAACTTTACGTTTATGCCAACACTCTTTTCCTCAATTTTCCCCTTTTGTTGTCCTGTTTCTCTTACCCTATTCCAGCTTTAGATTTTCCCTATTCCTTCTTTTTACCCCTGTTAAAATTTCACCCTACTTATATATCTAATTTACAATCCCCTGTTCCAAGTCCATACACACCTCTCTCTTCTTTTCCTTCACTATCCAAAAAAAATTTTTTTTTCTCTCTGTCCTTTTGATGTTGTTTGGTTGATTGTTTATTATATCAATTTTTTATGCTTGTTTGTGAGATTGTTTTGCTTATTCTTTTTGTTTTTTGTTTTGTTTTTGTTTGTGTTTTGCTTCTGTTTTCCTTTGCCTTGCTAGATATTAGTTGCTGTTTGTAGTTTGCATTCAACTCCAGGTCTTGTTGCTGGCATTTGTTGAGATTAGTGGCTGTTTTATTGGAGTTTTCTCCCCATATATATATATAGTTTGTTCCCCTCTTCGTTCTTATTGTCTTTCTTTTCTCTCTTACTTTTTTTTCTTTTCCCAATTTCATTTTTGCACTCCTTATTTTCCCTCTTCTTCTATCTCTCCTATCCTCTATTTCACCTTTCTCTGTTGGTCACCTTTATTTTGGATTATTAATATCGTGAATACACTTTTGTTCAGTGCCTTGTGCATTGTACCTGGTTGGGTTGTATTTTGTGCCTTTAAATCAACACAGGAGAGATAGAACTATATAACCAGACACTCGGAAAAGAGAGATCATGGGGAGAAAAGAAACAGCCCACATATGAAATAAAAGCATGCATCACCAGAAAAGGAAGTAAACGTAATGGAGGCAAGCAACCTGTCAGAGAAAGAATTCAGAGAAATGGTCAGAAGGTGGATGAAAAGAATGGAAGACAAATTCGACAATATGTGTAAGAACCAAGAGGAAATGAAGAAGACCAAGAAGAAGTGAAAAATGACATCGCTGCTGTAAAGAACTCAATAGAAAGCATCAAGAGTAGACTAGAAGAAGCAGAGGACCACATCAGTGAGCTAGAAGACAAGGTAAGAAAAAATACCCAAATATAGCAGCTTCTAGAAAAAAAAATTAAAAAGCAGGAGGAGAGCCTAAGGGAACTTTGGGACAACACAAAATGAAACAACATCTGCATAATAGGGGTTCCAGAAGGAGAGGAAACTGAGGAAGAAATAGAAAACTTGTTTGAAGAAATAATGACAGAAGACTTCCCTGATATAGGGAAGAAAAACCTCACACAAATCCAAGAAGCTCACAGTCCCAAACAAAATGAACCCTAAAAGACCAACACCAAGGCACATTATAATTAAATTGGCAAACACCAACGACAAAGTAAGAATCTTAAAAGCGGATGGAGAGAGACAGAAAGTTACCTACAAAGGATCCCCCATCAGGCTAGCGAATGATTTCTCAACAGAAACACATCAGGCCAGAGGGAATGGAATGAAATATACAAAGTCATGCAAAGGAAGTGTCTGAATCCAAGAATACTGTAGCCAGCAAGGCTATCAATCAAAATTGAGGGTGAAATCAGGAGCTTCACAGACAAAAATGGACTAAGGGAGTTTATTAAAACCAAACCAGCAATGCAAGAAATGCTAACGGGTCTACTGTAAAACAAACAAACAAACAAACAAAACAGAAATAGTAAGCGAAGAAGGAAAACAGGGGCAAAGAATAAAAATGGCAACAAACAAGTACCTATCAATAATAACTTTAAGTGTAAATGGATTAAATGCCCCAATCTAAAGACATAGGGTGTGGGGAACGGGCTGTAAGCTGACACGGTCCTTGCACCTGTAGGGGCTAGCAAGGCTGGCACCTACCCCCACAGATTTCCCAGGCCTGTTTGGATGACAAATAATCAGTATAACGAGAGCAGCCCCTGCCTACAGAGCTTTCCCAGGGTTTGTTTATATGACTGCTATCAGTGGGATAAGAGCTACTTTCATGGCTTACCAAGAAATATGTATCCAACTAGTGAGAATTATTTTAACAGGAGACCTGTCCTTCAACTTATCCCTCCAGTAGTGATTTTAGAGAAACAAAGAATGTTTTCCTTGTGAGTGATTTCCTGCTTAGTGTCTTATGTATAAAAAGCACTGTATTACTAATAAAAGTTGCCAGAGCTTCTCGAGAGTTCTGGACCTCCTGACCCCGCTGTTGTTTCTCTTGCTTTTATTTCTCTTATTCTTTTTATTTCTCAATTCCCACCTCCCTACCTCAGCCCGGTTCAATCGTCAGGCTGGACCTGACAATTGGCGCCCGAACAGGGACTGAGGACTTGGGACACAGAAGGTGAGGAACTCCTCCGGAAAAAAGAGTGCACTCGTAAAGGTAAGGGAGGAGCATCTTTTTGAGAATCGGGAGTAAAATGGGGCAGTTAGAATCTAGAGACAATGCCCTTTATGGGCAAATGTTAAAGTCTATGCTCAACAGTAAAGGAACTAAAGTTACTGACAAGCAAGTAGAAAATTTTTTAAAATTCATTCAAGAAGTCTGCCCTTGGTTTCCTGAGGAAGGAACCGTTAACTTACAAACGTGGCAGAAAGTTGGAGAACAAATGCGCAATCATTATAAAGCCTTTGGGCCAAATAAGACCCCGATTGATGCATTTTCTTTATAGAGTTCAATACGGGACTGTTTAGATCCCAGGTATGATCATAATCAACCATCTCTTAAGCCAGGAAAAAAGGAGAAGCAGTGTACTGGCACAAAAAAGGGGTCTGAAAAAGACAGCATATTAAAAAAGAGTAATGTAAATTTTAAAGACAAATTAAATCCTCAAGATGAGGAGGATCTTGAGGAAGCTACTGCTCTTTGTCATGATGATGATACAGGTGTTGTTCAGGCAAAAGAGGAGGAAGATTATTTTTCTGCTGGAACTGAAGAGGGTAGTGATATGGAAGATGTGTTAGAACAATTTTTAGAAGGATTAAAGCGTCTTGGCAAGAAAAAGAGAAGCCGCGGGGGCAGTCCCCGCCGCTCTCCGCTGCCCTGTGCAGCACCAATTCCACTCTCCCCTCTCCAGATGGCTTTGCAGGAGGCACGAAAAGCTGGTGAGGATTTGGGCATTCACGCCTTCCCCGTTATGGAACGGGTGAACCCTAACTCGGGACAGCGTGAGCGTACTTATGACCCACTTCCTTTTAAAACCCTGAAGGAGTTAAAAACAGCCTGTGCTCAGTATGGGCCCACTTCTCCTTATACTTTAACTATCTTGGAAACTATAGCCTCAGAGGCTCTCCCACCTAATGATTGGAGAGCTATTGCCAAAGCCTGTTTATCAGGAGGGGATTATCTCTTGTGGAAATCAGAATATGATGAAAAGGCTAAGGAGCAAGCTGCTCGTAATCGAGCTGCACAAGTTAATATTTCTTATGAAATGCTGGTAGGAGAAGGAGACTATGCTGATACCCATAATCAAATTCAATACCCCCTGGAAGCTTATGGACAAATTAATGGGGCTGGGATCAAAGCCTGGAAAAAGCTTCCCACCTCTGGTCAAAAAACAGATGAGCTCTCAAAGATTATTCAAGGGCCAGATGAAAAGTATCAGGATTTTGTCTCTCGGCTGTTACAGGCTGTTGGCCGAGTAGTGGTGGATGGAGAGGCTGGCATGTTAATAGTCAAGCAGTTGGCGTATGAAAATGCTAACGGTGCCTGTCAAGCTGCATTGCGGCCCTATCAAAGAAAAGGGGATCTCTCAGATTATATCCGCATTTGTGCAGATATTGGTCCCTCGTATATACAAGGAGTTGCCATCGCGGCTGCATTAAAGGGAACCACCATTGAAGGAATTCTTCAGCAACAGTTCAGCACAGGGAAAAGTCAAACACACAAGTGTTTCACTTGTGGAGGAACAGGACACATGGCAAAACAGTGTCCCTATAATAAAGGGGTTAATAAAGGAAATGGCAGAGGTCCCAAACAACCTAGACTGTGCCCTAAATGTAAAAGAGGAAAACATTGGGCAAATAAGTGTAAATCTAAGACAGATATCCAGGGAAATCCCTTGCCTTAGCAGCAGTTGGGAAACTCCCGAAAGGGGCCAGCCCAGCCCCGACAAATAATGGGGGCACTATCTGTTTACCCTCCTGTCCCTGTGCCGCCTCAAGGCCAGCTGGCTGCGCAGCATCCAGCCTGCCCCAGGAGCAAAATGGATACAGGAGTTATTCCGAACAACCCCCGGAAGTGCCGGGTTGGACCTTGGACCCATAAAGCGATATGTATTAACTCCAGAATTGGGACCACAAGCCATCCCTACAGGGGTATATAGACCTACTCCTGAAGAGATGTTTAGCCTTTTACTAGGTAGAAGCAGTTTAACTATAAAAGGATTACACCAGGAGTGTCAGGAGAGGGCAGGGCTATCTGCTCTCCCGCAATAAGATTACTTACAATAAGATTACTTAAAGTTACATTTAAGAATTATAAAAGAACTTAAAGGGAAATGCGAATCTTGGCTAAATTGGGTATAAGTTATTACTTCAGAAAGCATAAAAGAAAGAAAAAATTTGAGATCTGTCTTTCTTTTAAGCATAAACAGAAATTTGGCCAGATCCGTTATTAATATTTCCCCTGAAGTAAGCAGGATATGGGGGAAGGAAGAGACACGTGACGATCCAATATGGATGCCCACTCTCCCAGTATACAAATTTAAAGTTTCCTTTCTCGCCATGAAAAAGCCTTAAAAATTTAGAAATGTGTCTGGAATTTCTGTGCTAGTGGGGAGAGAACTTAGCTGTAAGACAGAATGCGCGCATAGTCTGATTTCAGACATTTAGATTGTCTTCAGCTGGAATCTCTCTACAAAAGCTATAGAAAATTAAAAAGCCAGAGCTTCTCGAGAGTTCTGGACCTCCTGACCCCACTGTTGTTTCTCTTGCTTTTATTTCTCTTATTCTTTTTATTTCTCAATTCCCACCTCCCTACCTCAGCCCGGTTCAATCATCAGGCTGTACCTGACAATAGGGTAACGGATTGGATAAGCAAACATGACACATATATCTGCTGTCTACAAGAAACCCAACTCAGAAAAAAGACGCACACATACTGAGGGTGAAGGAATGGAAAAAGGTTTTTCAGGCGAATGGAAATGAAAAAAAAAAGCTGGGGTAGCAATACTTATTTCTGACAAATTAGGTATCAAAATGAAGGACATAAAAAGAGATAAGGAGGCATGAACATAGAATGGAGTCAAGGCAGTCTCTTCAATAAATGGTGTTCAGAAAATTGGACGGATACATGCAAAAAAATGAAAGTAGATCACCAACTTACACCATACACAATAATAAACGCAAAATGGATACATGACTTAAACATAAGACAGGAAACCATAAAAATACTAGAGGACTCCACAGGCTGCAAAATCTGAGACATATGCCAAAGAACTTCACTGACACTGCCCCTAGGGCAATGGAAGCTAAAGAGAAAATAAACAAATAGGACTACATCAAAATAAAAAGCTTTTTTACAACAAAATAAAACATCAACAAAACAACAAGAAAGCCCACTATATGGGAGAACATATTTGCAAATGCTATCACTGATAAAGGTTTAATCTCCAACATCTACAGGCAGCTTATGCAACTTAATAAAAGGAAGATAAATGAACCAATAAAAAAATGGGCAATAGACCTAAAGAGAATCTTTTCAAAAGAAGACAGAAGGAACGCCAAGAAAAACATGAAAACATGCTCAAATTCACTAATTATCCAAGAGATGCATATCAAAACGACAATGCGGTACCATCTCACACCTGTCAGAATGGCTATCATTAACAAATCAACAAATGACAAGTGTTGGCGAGGATGCGGAGAAAAAGGAACGCTCATGCACTGCTGGTGGGAATGCAGACTGGTACAGCCACTGTGGAGAACAGTATGGAGTTTCCTCAAAAAACTGAAAATGGAACTCCCATTTGACCCAGTAATCTCACTCCTAGGAATATATCCTAAGAAACTAGAAACACCAATCAGAAAGGATATATGCACCCCTATGTTCATAGCAGCACAATTTACAATAGCTAAGATTTGGAAAAAGCCTAGGTGCCCATCAGCAGATGACTGGATCAGAAAAATATGGTACATCTACACAATGGAATACTATGCTGCAATAAAAAAAGAAGGAATTCTTACCATTTGCAGCAACCTGGATGGAATTGGAGAACATTATGCTAAGTGAAAAAAGCCAGTCAATGAAAGAAAAATACCACATTATCTCAATCATTAATGGATAATAAAGAACATTATAAACTGATGAACAAAAAGATAGATACAGAGACAATAAAGCATCAAACAGACTGACAAATTACAGCGGGAAGTATAGGGAGAGGTGGGGGAGATAGGAGATCAACCGAAGGAGTTGTATGCATGCATATAAGCATAACCAATGGATGCAAAACTCTGGGGGTGAGTGCATGTATGGGAGTGGGGTGGGGGACAATGGTAAGATATGTACACATATAATACCGTAATAAAAAAAATTCTAAAAAAAAAAAGAGTTAAGGAAGGCCACTTCATAATACTAAACTGAGGAATCCAACAAGAAGGAATAACTCTGGTAAACATATACGCACCCAATACAGGAGCACCCAAATACATAAAAAAACTCCTGGAGGATATCAAGGGAGAGATTGACAGCAGAACAATCATAGTATGAGACCTTAATACCCCACTATCACCATTGGATAAATCCTCTAAACAAAAAATCGGCAAAGAAACAT
This sequence comes from Cnephaeus nilssonii, assembly GCF_951640355.1. Lineage (NCBI taxonomy): Eukaryota > Metazoa > Chordata > Mammalia > Chiroptera > Vespertilionidae > Cnephaeus > Cnephaeus nilssonii. The sequence goes on from NC_137071.1 coordinate 32,605,758, forward strand.
CAATCCTAAATGACTCACTAGATCAGATGGAATTAATTGACCTCTTCAGAACATTTCATCCTAAAGCCACAGAATATACATTCTTCTCAAGTACACATGGGTCATTTTCAAAGATAGACCATATGTTGTGTCATAGGCAAAGTCTCTTCAAATTCAAGAAAATAGAAATCATATCAAGTATCTTCTCAGATCACAGTGGCATAAAACTGGAAATAAACTACAATAAAAACAATCCAAAAAAACCGAACACATGGAGACTAAATAGCATGTTATTAAACAATGACTGGGTTACCAGAGAGATCAAAGAAGAAATAAAAAAACATCATGGCAATAAACAACAATGAAAACAAAACAATCCAAATCTATGGGACACAGTGAAAGCAGTCTTGAGAGGGAAGTTCATAGCTCTACAAGCCTACTGCAAAAAACAAGAAACAATGGCAATAAATTACCTAACCCTACAACTCAAAGAGTTTGAAAGAGAGCATCAACAAAAGCCCAGTGTAAGCAGAAGGAAGGAAATAATAAAGATCAGAGCGTAGATAATCGACATAATGACCAAAAAGATAATTCAAAAGATCAACAAAACCAAGAGCGGGTTCTATGAGAGGATAAACAAACTGATGAACCTCTAGCCAGGCTCACCAAGAAGCAAAGAGAGAGGACCCAAATAAACAAAATCAGAAATGAAAGAGGAGAAATAACATCAGACCCCACCAAAATAGAAAGATTCTTAAAAAGTAGTATGAACAACTCTATTCCAACAAACTGGACAACCTGGAGAAATGGTAATATTCCTAGAAAAATACAACCTCCCAAAACTCAATCAGGAATAATCTAAACACCTCAATAGGCCAATAACTATGGAAGAAATTGAAACAGTCATCAAAAAGCTTCCAGCAAACAAAAGCCCGGAGCCAGAAGGCTTCACAGGGGAGTTTTACCAAACATTCAAGGAAGAACTAAAACCTATACTCCTCAGACTATTTCAAACAATTCAAAAGGAAGGAACACTTCCAAGCTCATTCTATGAAGCCAGCATCACCCTAATACCAAAACCAGATAAACATAACACAATGAAAGAGAATTACAGGCCAGTATCCCTCATGAACATAAATGCCAAAATCCTCAACAAAATTCTAACAAATCAGATCCAGCAGTACATCAGAAAGATCATACACCATGACCAAGTAGGATTTATCCCAGAGATGTGAGGATGGTACAATATCCACAAATCAATACGCGTGATACGTCATATAAACAAATTGAGAGATAAAAATCACATAGTCATATCAATTGATGTAGAAAAAGCATTTGACAAAAGCCAACACCCTTTCTTGATAAAAACTCTCAGCAAAGTGGGAGTAGAAAGATCATACCTCAACATAATAAAAGCCATATATTACAAACCCACAGCCAACATCATACTCAATGGGCAAAAACTAAACTCATTTCCCCTAAGAACAGGAACAAGGCAAGGATGCCCACTTTCACCACTCCTTTTTGACATAGTACTAGAAGTACTAGCCATAGTGATCAGACAAGAAGAAGAAATAAAAGGCATCCTAATTGGAAAAGAGGAAGTAAACTGTCTTTATTCGAAAATGACATGATACTATACATAGAAAACTAGACTTAATAAATGAATTTGGTAATGTAGCAGGATACAAAATTAACACCCAGAAATCTTTGGCCTCTTTATACAAAAATAATGAACTCACAGAAAGACAAATGAAAAAAATCTCATTTACCATTGCACCAAAAAAATTAAGATACCTAGGAATAAACTTAACTAAGGACAGAAAAGACATGTACTCAGAAAACTACAGGATATTGGAAAAAGAGATAGGTGAAGACATAAACAAATTGAATAACATATCATGTTCATGGATTGGTAGAATCAACATCATTAAAATGTCCATACTACCTAAAGCAATCTATAGATTCAATGCACTACCTATAAAAATAGCAATGGCATATTTCAAGATCTAGAATAAGCTCTACAAAAACACATCCAGAATTTTAAAAGACCCCGAATAGCCACAGCTATCTTAAGAAAAAGAAAAAGGTGGAGGGATCACAATGCCAGACATCAAGCTATATTACCAAGCCACGGTTCTCAAAACTCCCTGGTACTGCCACAAGAACAGACATATAGACCAATGGAACAAAATAGAGAACCAGAAATTGACCGAAACCATTATACTCAATTAATATTTGACAAAGGAGGCAAGAGCATACAATGGAGTCAAAACACTCTCTCTAATAAATGGTGCTGGGAAATTTGGTCAGATAAATGCAAAAAATGAAACTAGATCACCAACTTACACCATACACAAAAACAAACTCAAAATGGCTAAAGGACTTGAATGTAAGATGGGAAACTATAAAAATCCTACAAGACTCCATAATCAACAAAATTGCAGACATATCTCATTGCAATATCTTTACAGACACAGATCGTACGGCAAGAGAGACAAAGGAGAAAATATACAAATGGGACTACATCAAAATAAAAAGCTTCTGCACAGCAAAAGAAACCATCAACAAAACAACAAGTAAGCCCACTGCATGGGAGAACATATTTGCCAATGTTATCTCTGATAAGGGTTTAATCTCCAACATGTTCAGGGAACTCATACAACTTAACAAACGGAAGATAAACTATCCAATCAAAAAATGGGTAAATGATCTAAATAGACACTTTTCGAAAGAGGACATTCACAAAGCCATGAGACATATGAAAACATCCTCAAAGTCACTAATCATCTGAGAGATGCAAATCAAAACAACAATGAGGTACCATCTCACACCTGTCAGAATGGCTATCATTAACAAATCAACAAACGACATGTGCTGGAGAGGATGCCCAGAAAAAGGAACCCTCCTTCACTCTTGGTGGGAATGCAGACTGGTACAACCATTGTAAAAAACAGTATGGCATTTCCCCAAAAAATTTAAAAATGGAACTCCCATTTAATCCAGTAATACCACTTCTAGGAATATATCCTAAGAAAACAAAAACACCAATCAGAAAGGATATATGCACCCCTATGTTCATAGCTGCACAATTTACAATAGCTATGATTTGGAAACAGCTAAATGCCCATCATCAGATGAGTGGATTAGAAATCTATGGTACATCTACACAATGGAATACTACGCTGCTATAAAAAAAGGAATTCTTACCATTTTCAACAGCATGGATGGAACTGGAGAGCATTATGCTAAGTGAAATAAGCCAGTCAATGAAAGAAAAATAATCCAATTAAAAAATGGGAAAAGGACCTGAATAGTCACTTCTCCAAAGAGGACAGATGGCCAATAGACATATGAAAGAATGCTTATAGTCACTAATCATCATAGAAATGCAAATTAAAACTACAATGAGGTATCACATCACACCTGCCAGAATGGCTACCATCAATAAATCAACAAACAATAAGTGCTCTTGAGGATGTGTAGAAAAGGGAACCCTAGGACATTGCTGGTGGGAATGCAGATGTGTACAGCCACTGTGGAAAATAGTATGGCGTTTCCTTAAAAAATTAAAAAGGAAATTGCCATTTGACCCAGCAATCCTACTTCTGGGAATATATCCCAGGAATCCTGAAATACAAATCAGAAAGAATATATGTACCCCTATGTTAATAGCAGCGTTATTTATTGTAGCTAAGATTTGAAAACAGCCCAAGTCCCCATCAGTAAATGAGTGGACAAAAAAGCTGTAGCACATTTAGACAATGGAATAATATGCAGCTGTAAAAAAGAAGGATCTTTTATCCTTTGTGACTGCTTGGAGGGACCTGAAGATTATTATGCTAAGTGTTATATAAGCCAGTCAGAGAAAGATAATTATCACATGATCTCACTTATTGTGGAATCAAATGAATAAAATAAACTGAAAAAAAAATTGGTTCAGAGTCATGGATGCATGGAACAGACTGACAAATCTCAGAGGTGAGGTGGTTGAGGGGAATGGCAGAGATTAACCAAAGAACATACATGCACATATGCATCATCCATGGACACAGACAAAAGTTTGGGGAAGGCCTAGGATGGCACAGGGGCTGGGTGGAAGGAGCAAAGAGGGGGGACACGGGGGACATCTGCAATACTGACAACAATAAATAAAAAATTTGGAACAATATGGAAAAAAAACCCAACAATTTAATAATGGGCAAAGACCTGAATAGAAACTTTTCCAAAGAGGATATGCAGATGGCCAATAGATATATGAAAAAATGTTCAAAATCACTAATCATCTGAGAGATGCAAATTAAAACAACAATGAGGTATCACATTACACCTACCATCAACAAATCAACAAACAGGAAGTGCTGGCAAGGATGTGGAGAAAAGAGAACCATAGTACACTGCTGGTGGGAATGCAGACTGGTACAGCCACTGTGAAAAAAAGTATGGAGTCAACTCAGAAAATTAAGAATGAAAATAATGTAAATTAAGACATCCCTCTTGCAATCTGGGACTGCTGGCTCCTAACCGCTCACCTGCCTGCCTGCCTTATTGCCCCTAACTGCCTCTGCCTGCCTACCTGAGTGCCCCTAATCCCTCTACCCGACTGCCTGATCGCCCCTAACTGCCTTCCCCTGCCAGCCTGGTTGCCCCCAACTGCCCTACCCTCGGCCTGGTTGCCCCCAACTGCCCTCCCTGCCAGCTTGATCTTGCCCCCAATTGCCCTCCCCTGCTGGCCTGATATTGCCCCCAACTGCCATCTCCTGACGGCCTGATCTTGCCCTCAACTGCTCTCCCCTGCTTGCCTGATCTCACCCCCAATGGCCCTCCCCTGCCAGTCTGATCTTGCCCCCAACTGCCCTCCCCTGCAGGCTTGATCTTGCTCCCAACTGCCCTCCTTTGCCAGCCAATTTGGTTCTGATTGGTCGGTTTCTATGCCAGTCAGTGTCAAAAGCTCCTCCTCCTAGGCAGCCATTGGCTCCTCTCAGTTGACTCAGATTTGGTTCTGATTGGTCAGTTTCTATGCCAGTCAGCATCAAAAGCTCTGCCTCCTAGGCATCCATTGGTTCCTCACACTTCACCCAGATTTGGTTCTGATTGGTTGGTTTCTATGCCAGTCAGTGTCTCTGGGCCTATCAACGAGGCCTGATCAGAAAGGCGGGGCTGATCAGCAGCCCCAGTGGAGGCCTGGAGAGAAATGGAGGCGGGGCTGCTAGCCAGACTGGGAGAGAAAAAGAGAGGCAAGTGCTGATTAAAAGCTGCCACAGAGGCAATGGATCAGTTCCTGCTTCTCTCTTCAGGCCTCTCTCTGGCCCTGATTCACAGCCTCCTCAGCAGTCAGTGCTGGGGAACCATGCCACAGCAACCCAGCACTGACTGCAGGACTGACTTCCAGTTGGTCGAGCCTTGGTTGTTATGACCCAGGGTTTTTATATATTAGGATGGGTGAATAAATTATCCTTCTTTTATCTGTGGGAGTCTGTTCAAGTTGGCCCCTGATTTTTTTTAACACAATCCCCAGAAATCTAAAAATAGCTTTCTTATATCTGGTATGACAAGATGTTACAGGCTTATCTTGTACATTTCCTGTCTCAAACCTTGAATCTCTCCAAGTAACACTGCTTCATTTTAGAGAGAATATTTCTTCTAAAACCACAATCTGGGTACTAGAAGTGCTGTTTGTTCCTGAGTTGGTCATTATTTCTATATATTTTTAGTGGACAGAGCTAGGAATTTATCTTAAAGATTAGATATTTCATGAGTTCATACTGATACTTAAAATTCAAATCACAGGCCACAGGTTTTAAATTAACCTCTTTGATCTTATATCTGTATCTTTTTTCTTCAATGTAGAAAATCCCAATTCTCAGTCAGTAGGAATGATAGAATTAAAAGCTGTTAGTGTTTCTTTTTCTGTAAAGTGACTATTCATTTCTTTATTTTTTTAAGGGTGGTTGGTTTCTTTATTCTCTACTTAAAAAAACTTTTATATATAAATATTAACCCTTTGTTGGTTATATAAGTTGAAAGTTTTTTCAAATATTGTCATTTGCCTTTTTTGTTTATGGAGATTTTTTATCATGCTAAATAAAAATATATAATTAAATTTATCTATCTTTTTGCTTATTGCCTCTGTATCTTAAGTCATAGTTAATAAATATTTCCCAATTCCCATATTGTAATGTAATTTACCATTATTTCCTTCTAGTACATGTGTGGATTCACTTTTTTACACTTAAATTTCTGATTCTTATAAATCTGTCCTATTGCATAGTTTGAAGAATAAGTGCAGTATTTTCTTCACTCCATATGACTTTCCAGTTACCCTATGCTACTCATTATGAAGTCCATTTTTCCTACTGACTTGAGCTCTACCTGGGGCAGAAACTGTTGTTGCCCTGACTATATACCCTTGCACTTACCACTCCAGTTCATGCCGAAAGGATTTCCAGTTACCATCAACTGCCTTTCTTTACCTGCAGGTTTTCTCTGGCCATCAGAACCTATTTTGCTCATACACTGCAGGCTGGAAGTACCTGTGAATTAACATTCCTCAAAAACAGCCCCCTGTGCCTCTCAACGGCCAGATCCGTGGCCGCTGAGGGGGCCTGCCGCGGACACCCAGCTGCGCCTCTCAACTGCAGGGTAGCCAGGTGTCTGCGGCAGCCCACCTCAGCAGCCGTGGACCATCAAAAGTGGGGGAGCTGGGTGCCTGTCTGCTCCGGCACCAGTGGACAGGCACCCAGCTCCACCGCGAAAAGCGAAAGCATGTAGGGGACCCTACACGTGCATGATTCAATCATGCACTGGGCCTCTAGTATATGTATAATAGAATATTATTCAGCCATGAGAAAGAAAATAATTCTCTCATTTGCTACTACATGAAAGGACTTTGAGGATATTATGCTAAGTAAAATAAGACAGAGAATAACAAATACTGCATATCACTTATATGTTGAATCTTAAAAAAAGTAAAACACAGAAACAGCAGAATAGTGGTTGGGTGGAGGGCTAGGTGGTTGGGAAAATTGGTAGAGGTTGGTAAAATTCATCTATAGTATAAATAAGATTGAGAATCTAATGTAAATCATGTCGACTATAGTGGATAAGACTGTACTGTATAATTGGATGTTGCTGAGTGTGGAACTAAAAAAAAATCTCAAAAAATCATTTTTGGTAATTTTACATGGAAAATTCAATTTTTGGAAAGGAAAAAAAAGTTTTAAGTAAATTTAAACACTTAAGGTAGAATCATTGGTGCCTGAAGAATGATACTTGCCTCCCAAATTGATAGTTACAGAATAGTCATGGGGATGTAAAGTACAGCATAGGAAATATAGTCAATAATATTACAATAACTATATATAGTGCCTGTTGAGTACTGGAAATATCATGAGGACCATTTTGCAAAGAATATGATTGTCTAACCATTCTGCTGCACACCTGAAACCAATACAAAATAACATTGAGAGTAAACTGTAATTGAAAAATACAAAACGCAAAAAAAAATTAGGCAAATAAGAGATTAATGATAGTAATTGATAATAAAATAGAACAATTATAACAATACTAGAGGCCTGGTGCAAGAAATTCGTGCAAGGTGAGGGGGTGTCCCTCAGCCCAGCCTGCACCCTCTCCAATCTGGCACCCCTTGAGGGATGTCCAACCGCCCTTTTAGGCCCTATCCCACTGGGATCAGGCCTAAACGGGTGGTTGGACATCCCTCTCACAATCCAGGACAGCTGGCTCCCAACTGCCCTACCCTGCTGGCCTGGTCCCCCACAACTTCCCTACTCTGCTGGCCCGGTAACCCCTAACTGCCCTCCCTGCTGGTCTGATCGCCCACAACTGCCCTCCCCTGCAGGCCTGCCCCCCAACTGCCCTCCCCTGCTGACCTCATCTACCCCAACTGTCCTCCTCTGCCGGCCCGGTCATCCCTAACTGCCCTCCCTGCTGGCCTGATTGCCAACAACTGCCCTCCCCTGCAGGCCTTGTCTCCCCCAACTGCCCTCCCCTGTAGGCCTGCCCCCCCCCAACTTCCCTCCCCTACAGACCTGGACCTCTCCAACTGCCCTCCCTTGCTGTACTGGTGTCCCACAACTGCCTTCCTCTGGTGGCCTGGTCACCCCTAACTTCCCACTACTGCCCTTCCCTGCAGGCCATCTTGTGGTGGCCATCTTGAGTCCACATGGGGGCAGCCATCTTTGACCACATGGGGGTGGCCATCTTGTGTCTTGGTGTGACAGTCAATTTGCATATTACTATTTTATTAGATAGGATATATAAAAGATCAAAGTGGAGACCAGGAGCTTTAATTTTTTACCTATAACCTCACAAAGGAAAAACAATTGTCAAATATAATTGAAAGATTACTGTCTTAAAACTTTTTTTTATTTTGAGGAAATTGCAGATTCACATGCATTTGCAAGAAATAGTACCGAAATGTCCCGTGCATCATTGACTCAGTACTCTTCAGAGGTAATATCTTGCATGCCTTTATATCTATAGTGCATTATCACAGCCAAAATTACTTTTTATAACTTTCACATAATGCTCTTGCTAAAGAATCTCTATATTTTGTACTATGTGGCTAATTTATTTATTAGTCAGAGGCAACAGAGTGTTTATGGGCATTGGAGTCAGAAATAAGTTTAAATCTGAAATCACTTTTTACAAAATGGAAGTGTTGTTTCAATTTAGTTTCCTGTTTTATACAATCAGTGTCATAAAAAGACCATGTGAAGTATTGAATGTAAAACCCCTTTGTAAATTATAAAGACCTATGCAAGTGATTATACTTATTAGTATACTATTATATACTGTGTTTGACAGGGTGCTGGAGGCCAAATAATCAACAAATACTTGTCCACTGTTTTAACACAGAAAAAAATATTTACATGATTTCTTTCAAAACAATTTTAAAATAAGCATAGAATGAAACGTAATTGTAAAGAACCTTAGCTGTTTGCTAAGTGGAAAATTTTTGTCTTAAATAATCAAGAGCGTAATAACGTCAACATAAATCACAGAATGTTATTGCAGTCAGACAATAAACATTTATATCTAAAGAGCTAGCAAAGGGATACCCCATATTGTAGACTAAAGGCAATAAATAGTAATCAAAGGAAATAAGCCAATCAATATTGAGGAAACTTTGCTAAAATGTTAACACATTTTATAGCATTTCAGATTCAGACATTATAAACCAAGACAAGCAAAAAAATTGCTTTCCGAGATTTGTCCTTCATTATGCTGTTTCTTATTCTGAAACAAACTGACACTTCTTCATATCTCAGGGGTTCTGTGAGGTCAGGACAACTATAATATCATTAAGATTTTATAAATGTGTAATACCTTCATCAATTGTATCTTCAAATAAATCAGTGATGAAGCATTAAGTTTCCAATGAGGATTCATTAACCAGTTAACTGCAACACGTCAAAAAGGAAACCACCCCCCCACGCCACAATATTTTTTAAGGTATTACATGTGTATATATCTTCCCATTGCCCCCCTCACCCCACTCCCATACATGCCCTCACCCCCCAGTGTCTTGCGTCCATTGGTTATACTTATATGAATGCATACAAGTCCTTCGGCTGATCTCTTATCTCCCTCACCTCTCCCTAATCTTCCCGCTGTAATGTAACAGTCTGTTTGATGCTTTACTGCTTCTGCATCTATCTTTTTGTTCATCAGCTTATAATGTTCTTTATTATCCACAAATGAGTGAGATCATGAGGCATTTTTCTTTCATTGACTGGCTTATTTCACTTAGCATAATGCTCTCCAGTTCCATCCAGGTTGCTGAAAATGATAAGAATTCCCTAGTTTTTATGGCAGCATAGTATTCCATTGTGTAGATGTACCATAGTTTTCTGATCCAGTCACCTGCTGATGGGCACTTAGGCTGTTTCAAAATCTTAGCTATTGTAAATTGGGCTGCTATGAACATAGGGGTGCGTATATCCTTTCTGATTGGTGTTTCTAGTTTCTTAGGATATATTCCTAGGAGTGGGATTACTGGGTCAAATGGGAGTTCCATTTTTAGTTTTTTGAGGAAACTCCATACTGTTCTCCACAGTGGCTGCTCCAGTCTGCATTCCCACCAGCAGTGCACCAGGGTTCCTTTTTCTCCGCATCCTCGCCAGCACTTCCCGTTTGTTGAATTGTTGATGATGGCCATTCTGAAAGGTGTGAGATGTGACAGGTGTGAAATGTGACATTGTCGTTTTGATTTGCATCTCTCAGATAATTAGTGACTTTGAGCATGTATTCATGTGTCTCTTGGCCTTCCTTCTGTCTTCTTTCAAAAAGATTCTATTTAGGTTCGTTGTCCATTATTTTATTGGATCATTTATCTTCCTTTTATTAAGTTGTATAAGTTGCCTGTAGATGTTGGAGATTAAACCTTTATCAGTGATAACATTTGCAAATATCTCCCATACAGTGGGCTTTCTTGTTTTGTTGATGGTTTCTTTTGCTGAGCAAAAGCTTTTTATTTTGATGTAGTCCCATTTGTTTATTTTCTCTTTAGCTTCTATTCCCCTAGGAGCAGTATCAGTGAAGAAGTTATTTGGGCATATGACTGAGATTTTGATGCCTGTATTTTTATGGTTTACCGTCTTATGTTTAAGTCCTGTATCCATTTTGAGTTTATTTTTGTGTATGGTGTAAGTTGGTGTTCTAGTTTCATTTTTTTGCATGTATCTGTCCAATTTTCCCAACACCATTTATTGGTGTTGACTCCAATTGACTCCATTGTATGTTCATCCCTACTTTGTCAAATATTAATTGAGCATAGTGCAGTGATGGGCAACCTTTTGAGCTTGGTGTGTCAAACTTAGCCAAAAAACTGAGCATAACTCGGGTAGTGTGTCACTTTGAGGAAAACACATTATTTCGCAAATGTTTCATCCTCAGGAGCAGCAAATCTTTCATACTCGGCATGCAGCCACCACAGCGGCCGAGTGTCATCAGAAATAGCTACACGTGTCAGTGCTGACACACGTGTCATAGGTTCGCCATCACTGGCATAGTGGTTTGGGTCGAAATCTGGATTCTCTATTCTATTCCATTTGTCTATATGTCTGTTCTTGTGACAGTACCAGGCTGTTTTGAGAACAATGGGTTTGTAATACAGCTTGAAATCTGGTATTGAGATCCCACCTACTTTATTCTTCTTTCTCAGGATTGCTGTGGCTATTCCGGGTCTTTTTTTATTCCAGATGAATTTTTGGAGAGTTCTTTATAGGTCTGTGAAATATGCTGTTGGTATTTTAATGGGGAGTGCATCGAATCTATAGGTTGCTTTGAGTAGTATGGACATTTTAATGATGTTGATTCTACCAATTCATGAACACAGTATATTCTTCCATCTGTTTACGTCTTCCTCTATCTCTTTTTTCAGTGTCCTGTAGTTTTCAACATATAGGTCTTTTACCTCCTTACTTAAGTTTATTCCTAGGTGTCTTATTTTTTTCTTTGGTGCGATGGTAAATGGGATTGTTTATTTAGTCTCTCTTTCTCTGAGCTCACTATTGGTGTATAGAAATGCCATCGATTTATTGGCGTTAATTTTGTATCCTGTTACATTATCAAATTCATTTATTAAGTCTATTAGTTTTTTGATGGAGTCTTGCGGGTTTTATATGTACAATATCATGTCATCTGCAAATAATGACAAGTTTACTTCTTATTTTCCAATTTGGATGCCTTTTAGTTCTTCTTCTTGTCTAACTGCAATGGCTAATACTTCCAGTACTATGTCAAACAGGAGTGGTGGGAGTGAGCATCTCTGTCTTGTTCCTGTTCTTAGGGGAAATGGTTTTAGTTTTTGCCCATTGAGTATGATGTTAGCTGTGGGTTTATCATATATAGCTTTTATTATGTTGAGGTATGATCCTTCTGTTCCCACCTTGTTGAGAGTTTTTATCAAGAAAGTGTGTTGGATTTTGTCAAATGCTTTATCTACATCAATTGATATGACTATGTGATTTTTAATCTCTCAATTTGTTTATGTGATGTATCACGTTTTTTTGATTTGTGGATATTGTACCATCCTTGCATTCCTGGTATAAATCCTACTTGGTCATGGTGTATGACCTTTCTGATGTACGGCTGGATCCGATTTGCTAGAATTTTGGCATCCATGTTCATGAGGGTTATTGGCTTGTAATTCTCTTTCATTGTGTTGTCTTTATCTGGTTTTGGTATTAGGGTGATGCTGGATTAATAGAAGGAGTTTGGAAGTGTTCCCTCCTCTTGAATTTTTTTGAATAGTCTGAGGAGGATAGGTTTTAGTTCTTCCTTGAATGTTTGGTAAGACTCCCCTGTGAAGCCATCTGGTCCCAGACTTTTGTTTGCTGGAAGCTATTTGATGACTGATTCAATTTCTTCCATAGTTATTGGCCTATTGAGCTGTTTAGATTCTTCCTGATTGAGTTTGAGAAGGTTATATTTTTCTAGGAATATATCCATTTCCTCCAGGTTGTCCAGTTTGTTGGAATAGAGTTTTTCATGGTATTTTTTAACAATCCTTTGTATTTTGCTGGGGTCTGTTGTTATTTCACCTCTTTCATTTCTGATTTTGTTTATTTGGGGCCTCTCTCTTTGCTTCTTGGTGAGCCTGGCTAGAGGTTCACCAATCGTGTTTATCCTTCAAAAGAACCAGCTCTTGTTTTTGTTGATCTTTTGTATTGTTTTTTTGGTCTCTATTTGTTTGTCTCCACTCTGATCTTTATTATTTCCTTCCTTCTGCTTACACTGGGCTTTTCTTGTTGCTCTCTTTCTAACTCTTTGAGTTGTAGGGTTAGGTAATTTATTACCATTGTTTCTCGTTTTTTGCAGTGGGCTTGTAGAGCTATGAACTTCCCTCTCATTACTGCTTTCACTGTGTCCCATAGATTTTGATTGTTGTGTTTTCATTGTCATTTGTTGCCAGTATGTATTTTATTTCTTCCTTGATGTCTTTGGTAACCCAGTAATTGTTTAATAGCATGCTGTTTAGTCTCCATGTGTTTGATTTTTTTTGGATTGTTTTTATTGTAGTTGATTTCCAGTTTTATGCCACTGTGATCTGAGAAGATGCTTGATATGATTTCTATCTTCTTGAATTTGAAGAGACTTTGCCTATGACCCAACATATGGTCTATCTTTAAAAATTACCCATGTGCACTTGAGAAGAATGTATATTCTGTGGCTTTGGGGTGAAATGTTCTGAAGAAGTCAATTAATTCCATCTCGTCTAGTGTGTCATTTAGGATTGATGTTTCTTTGCTGATTTTTTGTTTAGAGGATTTGTCCAATGGTGATAGTGGGTTATTAAAATCTCTTACTATGATTGTACTGCTGTCAATCTCTCCTTTGATATCTTCCAGGAGTTTTTGTATGTATGTGGGTGCTCCTGTATTGGGTGCATATATGTTTACCAGCGTTATTTCTTCTTGTTGGATTGCTCCCTTTATTATTATGAAGTGGCCTTCTTTATCTCTTGTTATGCCCTTCACTTTGAGATCTAATTTGTCAGATATAAGTATTGCTACCCCAGCTTTTTTTTTTTCATTTCCATTCGCCTGAAAAACCTTTTTCCGTCCTTTCACCCTCAGTCTGTGTGCGCCTTTTTTTCTGAGGTGGGTTTCTTGTAGACAGCAGATATATGGGTCATGTTTTCTTATTCAATCCGTTACCCTATGTCTTTTGATTGGGGCATTTAATCCATTTACATTTAAAGTTATAATTGATAGGTACTTGTTTGTCGCCATTTTTATTCTTTACCCCTGTGTTCCTTCTTTGCTTCCTATTTCTTTATTTTACAGCAGACCCTTTAGCATTTCTTGTATTGCTTGTTTGGTGGTAATAAATTCCCTTAGTCCTTTTTTGTCTGTGAAGTTCCTGATTTCACCTTCAGTTTTGATTTATATCCTTGCTGGGTACAGTATTCTTGGATTCAGTCCCTTCCTTTGCATGACTTTGTATATTTCATTTTATTCCCTTCTGGCCTAATGAGTTTCTGTTGAGAAATCAATTGATAGTCTGATGGGGGTTTCTTTGTAGGTAATTTTCTGTCTCTCTCTGGCCGCTCTTAAGATTCTTACTTTGTCATTGGTGTTTGCCAATTTAATTATAATGTGCCTTTGTGTCGGTCTTTTGGGGTTCATTTTGCTTGGGACTCTGTGAGCTTCTTGGATTTGTGTGGGGTTTTTCCTTTCCTATATCAGGGAATTTTTCTGTCATTGTTTCTTCAAACCAGTTTTCTAATCCTTGCTCAGTTTCCTCTCCTTCTGGAACCCTTATTATGTGGATGTTGTTTTGTTTTGTGTTGTCCCAAAGTTCCCTTAGGCTCTCCTCCTGCTTATTAATTTTTTTTTCAAGAAGCTGCTCTATTTGGGTATTTTTTCCTACCTTGTCTTCTAGCTCACTGATGCGGTCCTCTGCTTCTTCTAGTCTACTCTTGATGCTTTCTTATGAGTTCTTTACAGCAGTGATGTCATTTTTCATTTCTTCTAGGTTCTTCTTCATTTCCTCTTGGTTCTTACTCATATTGTCGAATTTGTCTTCCATTCTTTTCAGCCACCTTATGACCATTTCTCTGAATTCTTTCTCTGACAGGTTGTTTGCCTCCATTTCATTTACTTCCTTTTCTGGTGATGCCTGCTTTTCTTTCATATGCGGGCTATTCCTTTGTCTCCCTATGGTCTCTCTTCTCCGGGTATCTGGTTATGTAGTTCTCTCTCTCTCTTGTGTTGATTTAAAGGCACAAAATACAACACAACCAGGTACAACACACAAGGCACTGAACAAAAATGTATTCACAATATTAATAACCACAAATAAAGGTGACCACCAGAGAAAGGCAAATTAGGTGATATGAGAGAAAGAAGAAGAGAGGGGGGAAAAAAAGAAATGAGTGCCAAAATGAAATTGGTAAAAGGAAAAAAAAAGTAAGAGAGAAAAGAAAAATTATAAGAAAGAAAAGGGGAACAAACTATATATATGGGGAGAAAACTCCAATAGAACAGCCACTAATCCCAACAAATGCCAGCAAGAAGTACCTGGAGATTAATACAAACTACAAGCAACAACTAATATCAAGCGAGGTGAGGGAAAACAGAAGCAAAAAACAAACAAAAACAAAGCAAACAAAAAAAACAAAAAGAAAAAAAAAAGAATAAGCAAAACAATCTCACAAACAAGCATTAAAAATCGATATAATCAACATTCAAGCAAACAACAACAAAAGTACAGAGAGAAAAACAATTTTTTGGATAGTGAAGACAGAGAAGAGAGAGATGTGCATGGACTTGGAGCAGAGGATTGGAAATTAGATATATAAGTAGGGTGAAATTTTAACAGGGGGTAAAAAGAAAGAATAGGGAAAATCTAAAGCAGGAAAAGGGTAAGAGAAACAGGACATTCAAATGGGAAAAGTTAGGAATAGAGTGATGGCATAAAGGTAGAGTTGAGATAGATTAAAAAGATGCTAAAGGAAAGATGAAAATAGAATGTAGAACACTAATCCCAAAGTAAAATAAAGAGAAAATAAAATGACACTTTTTTAAAAAAAAGGTAAAATTGTAGTAGTAATAATACTGATTGAAAATAAAAATGTAATAATTAAAAAGGTAAAATCAAGTGAGGAAAAAAGAAAAAAAATAGTTTCTTAAGAAAAAGATGAAAAAAATAAAAATTAAAAATAAAGTGTGCAGTAGTGAAGGTCATTCACTTCCTCTATTGTTCTGTTTGTCATGCCTGTTTCCCAGTCAGGACAGTATTGCAGTTCCCTGCGTTTCACTGCTTCTCAGTGTTGTAAGCCAGTCCTGATTTTTAAGCAGGCATTATGTCTTAATTTCTTGTATTCCTTTATTTCTGATTACACAAGAGTCAATTTGTGATTCAGCCCCTGGGTGGCAGTGTTTCTGGATTGACCTCTGGGTCTATAGGTCCTCTCTAGCCTGTGCTTAAATCCTGCTTTCCCTGTGGCACTCAATAGCGGTTTGTGGGAGTGGGCTGCCCCAGAGTTGGTTCTCCAATGGTCACTGCCCGCTCTGATCCCCAGGTTCCAGAAAAATAACTTTCCCCTGCAGTCTCCTAGGGTGTCCCCAACTGGGTGATCCTATGTATTGGGCTTAGTAATCAGAAGCAAGGATTTGAAAAGGAAAAAGAAAAAAAATAGAGCCAGTGTAAGTGTGTGAACTCCAGGGTTGTACGCAAATCTGGGCAGTTATTTTCCCCCCTTGGGTCTAAGCAGCCGGCAGACTTTTAAAATTTTTAAGCTGTCCTTTTGCGTCAGATCAAAATGGGTTGCCTTTTAGAGATCCCTTCTGTTAGCAGCTCTGAGGACCCCCTTCCACATTTACAGATCACGCCATCCCCAACAGCCACGGATTTTTCTAGGTGCAGACTTCCCCCAGTCCTCCACCTCCCTCAGTGCATGTGTTTCTCTTTCCTGCTGGGAGCAGAGACCTCACCTTATCCCAGGCAAAATCTGACCTTTCCATGGTGGAGTGTAGAGCTCCTCTAAGTCTGCGTGTTTGCGCCAATTGGGGACCGGTGTTCTGGGGTTCGGAGCTGTTCGGTGGATGCCACAGTTGTAGATTTTCAGGCTTCCGATAACATCCACTTTCCCCTTCAAGATGGCACGGTCTCCGCGTCTGAGCCGGTGGCTCTGGGAGGGAATCCATCAGCAGTGAGGGCTGCCTGGTCAGGGGAGCCCCGTCCAGCAGTCCCCCACCTTCTCCTGGAGTATAGCTGTCCCTTAACTCGCCAACAAACACTCCCCGTGCGACCCTCAGCTGTTCTTTCTATCTGCTCCGGGACAAGGCTTGGGACACGTCTGTCTATTCCGCCGCTATTTTTTTCTCTCCTCCCCATGCCACGATATTTTTAATTTAATTTAAAAAATCATTTTGCAATGAATATTATAAAAATACATATATTATAATGCAGATGTTCTTGAATATTTTCAGTTGAAAATTATCACAAAAAATTATTTTAAAGCACCTATAGATGTTTATGGTGTACAAAGGGTTAAGGAAGCATCCAAGTTTTGATTTCTAATATGGTAAATATTAGCAGTTATATTCCTTGAAGTCCCCAATACATTTGAAAAATATAAAAAATTTGGAGACACAGACAAGACCAAAGAAACAAAACCCCTCTGAGATCTACTTCTTTATAATAAAACAACTCTTGGCTGTGAGAAACAAATCCAAGCCCAAAGTTATGTTTATCTGAAGCTATTACTCTTAAGTATAGTCTCAAACATTTATAGTAACTATAATTTTTAAGCAAAGTAATTTTTGTTTCACAAGTATAACTGATGGGTAGTTAATTGAAATTGTCTGTCACACCAGCATTTAGCAGACTAGTAGAACTCATGAATACACGTAATAAAGCACTTAAAATCACACAATCTCTCAAAGTGGCAAAAATGAACATTTTTCCATAATCCAAAGTTATAACTTTGCATATAAAAATAAGAAGTAGAATTCTGAGGGGCAGTGAAGGGGGTGGCTGAGTCTCCTGTTGTCAGAGTGCAGAATATTATTGAATGTCAAAAATAAAGAATGGTAGGGAAGTCAAAATGGCGGTCAAATAAGCAGACGTGTCATGAGCCTTATCCCAGAGCATATAGAATGAGCATCTAAATAGAATAACATCCACCCGGAATTGGTGAAGTAGACACAGCTGGTGAGACAATTTGCAGCCAGGAAGGGCAGAGGTCGCCTGGAGAATGGTAGGATGGGGGATCTGAGCTGGAGAGAGTTGTGAGATCTCTGAGCCAAGTCTGTCAGAAGGAAGCCTCATGGCACCAAGTCCACCTCCCTTGGAAACAGGCATAACATCTAACTGTGGAAAGGAGGTCCACAGAGCTGCTGGCAGCAGGGGATTCTAGATCTAAGTACACTGCTGTGAGAGGCTAAACCCAGAGGGGGTGGCCTGAAGAACTGCCCAAGCCACTCGGTGTCTGGGGAAGAGAAAGTCACAGTGGCACAGTTGTTTCCCCTCTTTTTGGTCTTTGCTTTTATTCGTTAAACCCAGTTAATAGGACCTTAATAATATAAACACTCACTTGTGGCTGATGTGCAGGTGGAGGTGCTGACTTCTGAGTCTGGAGAGAGACTGTGGAGAAGAGCAGGTCAGGGAGAAGTGACTGGGAGTTCAGCACTGGGACATTCCTGACACTCCAGACATAAGCAGCCATTTTCTCCTGAAGAGTTAGCCCCTCCCAGCAGCCTTAAGACAACCAATAGAGCCACACCCAGATTGCACCGAGTGGTACAAAGGACACAAAAATTTCAATAGCCCCTAAGAGCCCTCAGGGACTGGGTTGAAGAGAGGCTGTGCATTCCCAGAAAGCAATACAGCAACCTCCCTAAGTATAGGCCTGTCAGAAACAGCTGCTTGAAAGAATAATATTGACAGTGGGCAGACAGGCTAAGTGGGCAGATTGGTCCTGCCTGCTGGCAGTCAAGGCTGTGGAGATAGACACAAACAGGAGCAGTGGATCACTTGGAACTCAACATGATCCTGACGGGAAACTGAGAAGTGGCAGACAGTACTGAAGAGTGGGATCTTAAACCAGCCCCCATGGGGCATTAAAACTCAGCTGAAACAAACAACACTTCACTTTTTAATTTTATTTTTTATCTTTTGTTTAATTTTTTTCTTTATTTTCTTTGGTTTTTTTTGTTTGTATTTTAATTTTTTCTTTATTCTATTTTTATTTTTTATTGTTATTTTATCTCATTTTTATTTTTTAATTTTTTAAAATTTTTTTCTTTCTCTCTCTTTTCTTCTTATCCACTCATCCTCTTTTTTTTTTTTTTTTTGGTTTATCTCTTTGTTCTGTGATGTTGTTTTCTCCATATATATATATATATATATATATATATATATATATATATATATATGAATATATATATATTTCCTTTTTCTTCCTTTTTCTTCTTTTTATTTTCTCTCTTACCATTTTTTTCTTTCCTTGATATCATTTTTGCTGTCTTTTCTCTCTCCTAATTCTCTTTTCTCTGGTGGTCACTTCTATTGGGGTTATTGGTGTCATGAGTACATTTGTGTTTTGTTCTCTTTGTGCCATGTCTTGTCAAGTTGTATTTGGTTCTGATTGGTCAAAGTTTTAGAGAGCAAGCCACAAAACCAGACACCCTGAAAGGAGACTCTATCTACGAATGGGGCAATAACACTCAAGACCCAACTATACCAAGAGAACACACACATCCCAAGTAGGGGGCATCCCTAGATTGCCCAGCCCAGAATACCAGAGAGACTGCACCACTGGGTCCCACAAAACATTTACTATATAGCACAAACTCCAGAAATTTGGGTGGCAAAGCAGTTTGATCTAATATGTAGAAATAATCACAAAGGAACAGCAAAAATGGAAAGACAAAGAAACAAACCCCATTCGAAAGAAAAGGAGGAATCACCAGAAAAGGTAATAAATGAAATGGAGGCAAATGATTTGTCAGGGAAGGAATTCAGAGCAATGGTTATAAGGACACTGAAAAGGATGGAAGACAAATTCAACAACATATGTAAGAATCAAGAGGAAATGAAGAAGATTCAAGAGGAAGAAAAGAAAAATGACATACCTACAATAAAGAATACAATGGAAAGTTTCAACAGTAGACTAGGAGAAGCTGAGAACCACATCAGTGAGTTAGAACACAAGGTAGGAAAAAAAAAACAACCAAGCACAGCAGCAACTGGAAAGAAAACATAAAAAGCAGGAGGGAAGCCTAAGGGAGCTTTGGGGCAACTGGAAACAAAACAACATCCACATAATAGGGGTTCAAGAAGGAGAGGATGTGGAACAAGGAATAGAAAACATGTTTGAAGAAATAATGACAGAAAACTTCCCTGAAGTTGGGAAGAAAAAAGCTACACAAGACCAAGAAGCACATAGAGTTCCAAACAAGATGAATCCAAAAATACTGACACCAAGACATCATAATTAAGTAGGCAAACAACAACAACACGTAATAATCTTAAAGGCTGCCACAGAGAGACACAAAGTTACCTAGGGAGATCAAAGATGGCACCCGACAGGATGGCAGTCAGTAAGATAGTGTGAGTGAGTGAGAGAGCGAAAGGAGAGTGTGTGGGTGTGTGAGGAGTGTGTGTGTTTGTAAGTGAGGGACAGTTATGTTCCACAGGTGTGTCAGGGACTGGCAGACCAGGCTCCCCTGGCCGGGCAGCCTCTACTACCACTGAAATCTATCCTGGGGAAGCCAGCTCTGCCACAGAAACCATGCCAACTTGAAGGGGAGAGTGGCTGTGATGGGAAACCCAGCCTTAACTTCACCTGAGGAGACCTCAGATACCTTCTGGGACCATATACCCACATTGCCCAGGGACCAGCTGCCTCAGATACGAACCCACAAACCCAAGACTTCAGCCTCCCCAGCCATGGGTGCCTAAAAAGTTTGTCCAGGGGGAGACAAGGTAATGGCTAAATAGACGGACCGGTCCTGTGCCTTCTCACAGAGCAGATAGAAGAAACAGCTGAATGGAATAAATTCCACCTGGAACTAGCAAATGAAACACAGATGGTGAGGCAATCCATGGACAGAAAGGTCAGAGATTACCTGGAGAGGAGTGGAATTGGGGATCTGGGCTGGAGGGAGAAACGCATACAGTGGGGACTAGAGTCTCAGAGGGAGACTGTGCTGTACCAAATCCATGGCCCTTGGGGTCAGTGTAGCCCTCAAATGTGGAAGGGGGTCCACAGGGCTGCTGGCAGCGGGGGACTCTAGATCTAAGCCCACAGCCATGGGGGACTGCACCCAGAAAGGCAGTCTGGAGTTATATACCAGCCACCCAGTGCCGGGTGAATAAAGAAGTGAGGTGTCGTTGTTGCTTTATCTTTAAAACTTCCTTGCTTTTACTTGCCAAACCCAGTACATAGGATCTTTCAATTAAAAACACTCACTGAGACTGCAGAGGAAGGTGGTTTTTGTGGAAACTGGGGAGCAGACTAGGGAGAGACAAGCAGGAAGCCAGCTCTGGGACCGTCTGTCCCTCCAACCCTTAACAGACTTTTTTCTTCTGAAGATGAGGCTCCTCCTAGCAGCACAGCCACAGCCAGTCTTGAGCATGGCAGGGAAAGGAATATTGTAAATACCTCAAGAAGCCCTGGGGGCCTGGGTTGAGGGGCCATTTGGTCCCAGAAACTAATATAGAAACACCACCACCTAGGGGCCATGTCAGAAATAGATGCTAATGTAAATACAACTGAAAGCAGGCAGAAAAATAAAGAGGACAGAAGGATCCTGCCTGCTTGAAACCAAGGTTGTGGCTTATGAGACAGAGGAGTGGTGGATCGCTGGGAACTTCAACACTGTGCTGACTACCTGACAGGAAACTGAAATGTGCCAGGCATAATAGTAAAGAGGGGTCTTAAACCAGCCCCCATGGGTCACTGAAGCTCTGCTGAAGTGAACTAACTTCACTACTTCATTTTTAATTTTTTTATCTTTTACTTAAGAAAATAAAATTTTTTCTCACTTTATTTTATTTACTAGAGGCCCGGTGCACAAAATTTGTGCATGGGGGGTGTGTCCCTCAGCCCAGCCTGCACCCTCTCCAATCTGAAACCCCTCGAGGGATGTCTGACTGCCCGTTTAGGCCCAATCCCAGTAGGATCGGGCCTAAACGGGCAGTCGGACATCCCTCTGACAATCCAGGACTGCTGACTCCCAACTGTTTGCCTGCCTGCCTTCCTGATTGCCCCTAACTGCTTCTGCCTGCCAGCCTGATCAACCCCTAACCACTCCCCTGCCAGCCTGATTGATGCCTAACTGCTCCACTGCAAGCCTGTTTGCCCCTAACTGCCCTCCCTTTCAGGCCTGGTCACCCCTAACTGCCCTCCCCTGCAGGCCTGGCCACCCCTATCTGCCCTCCCCTGCAGGCCTGTTCCCCCCCAACTGCTCTCCCCTGCAGGCCTAGGTCTCCCCCAACTGCCATTCCCTGCAGGCCCAGTCACCCCCAACTTTTCTCTTCTGCCGGCCTGGTCCCCTACAACTGCCCTCCCCTGCAGGCTTTATTACCCCCAACTTCCGTCCCTTGCAAGCCTGGTCCCTCCCAAGTGCCCTCCCCTGCTGGCCATCTTGTGGGGGCTATCTTGTGTCCACATGGGGGCAGCCATCTTTGACCACATGGGGGCAGCCATCTTGTGTGTTGGAGTGATGGTCAATTTGCATATTACTCTTTTATTAGATAGGATTATTATTATTATTTTACCACTTTTTAAAGTTTTATTTTTTTATTTTTTGGATTAGTGTTCTACATTCTATTTTTATTTTTTATCATTATTTTACTCTATCTCTATTTTTCCTTTATGCCAACATTTTCTTCCTCACTTTTCCCCATTTTCATCCTGTTTCTCTTCCCGTTCCTGCTTTAGTTTTTCTCTATCCTTTCTTTTTACTTCCTATTAAAAATTGATCTTACTCATATATCTAATTTCCTCTCCCCTGCTCCAAGTCCATGCATACTTCTCTTTTCTCTTTCTTCACTAGCCAAATATTTTTTTCATTTTTTTCTTTCTTTCTTGTTGTTCTTTGTTTGATTGTTTGTCAGTTTTTTTTCTGGTTTTGTTTTTTTCTTTTATACTTCTGTTTTTCTTCTCCTCACTTGTTCTCTTCTTCTACTAATAGCTTAATTTGTTTCAATCACCAACTCAGGCCTACCTGCTCTATATTCTAATTTATAAAAAACAGATGAATAGCCGAAACCGGTTTGGCTCAGTGGATAGAGCGTCAGTCTGCAGACTGAGGGGTCCCAGGTTCGATTCCGGTCAAGGGCATGTACATTGGTTGCGGGGACATCCCCGGTAGGGGGTGTGCAGGAGGCAGCTGGTCGATGTTTCTCTCTCATCAATGTTTCTGGCTCTCTATTCCCTCTCCCTTCCTCTCTGTAAAATATCAATAAAATATATATTTTAAAAATAGATGAATATATAAATAGATAGATTTTTTTAAAAGGAAAATTATATATATGTGTGTGTGTGTGTGTGTGTGTATATATATATATATATATATATATATATATATATATATATATATTAAAACTATTTTTTTATTATTTTATGCTTTTTTTTAGTATTCTTTTTATTATACACTCATTCTCCTTCTACCTCCTCTAAACTTAATCATGGCCATTTCACCATTCATTCAATTCCTTGACCTTACCTTCTGGAAATAAGCTCTGCCTCTTCAGATTCAGCTTCTCTCCTTCTTTTCTGGGTGTTTGTTGTTTGCATTTTTGGGATTAGTTGTTTTTTTTGGTGCTTTCTCCCCATACACATATATTTTTCCCCTTCTTTTTTCCTTTTTCTTTTTTGTTTTTCTTTTTTTCCTTTTCTCAATATCATTTTTTCACTCTTTTATCTCCCCTAATTTTCTTTTCTCTGGTGGTCACCTTTATTTGGGGTTATTGGTATTGTGAATACATTCATGTTTGGTGCCCTCTGTGTTGTGTCTTGTGGAGTTTCATTTTGTGCCCTTAAGTCAATGTGGTAGAGAGTGAGCCACATAACCAGACACCCTAGGAGGAGCAAAAATGGGGAAACCAAAAAACTGCCCCCATACAAAAGAAAAGGAGGAATTACCAGGAAAGGAAGTAAATGAAGTGGAGGCAAGAAATTTGTCAGAAAAAGAATTCAGAGCAATGGTTATAAGGATGCAGAAAAGGATGGAAGACAAATTATACAACATGTATAAGAACCAAGAGGAAAATAAGAACCAAGAAGAAATGAAGAATGACATAGATGCAATAAAGAACACAATAGAAAGCATCAATAGTAGACTAGAAAAAGCTGAGCTAGAAGACAAGGTAAGAAAAAATTCCCAAGCAGAGCAGCAACTAGAAAAAAAAACTTAAAAAACAGGAGGAGAGCCTAAGGGAGCTTTGGGACAACAAGAAACAAAACAACATTTCCATAATAGGGCTGCCAAAAGGAGAGGAAACTGAGAAAGGAATAGAAAACATGTTTGAAGAAATAATAACAGAAAACTTCACTGATATTGGCAAGAAAAAATTCACACAAGTCCAAGAAGCTCACCGAGTCCCAAACAAGATGAACCCAAAAAGACCAACACCAAGACACATTATAATTAAACTAGAGGCCCGGTGCATGAAATTTGTGCATGGGGGTGTGTGTCCCTCAGCCCAGCCTGCACCCTCTCCAATCTGGGACCCCTCAAGGAATGTACAACTGCCCGTTTAGGCCCAATCCTGATGGGCCTAAACGGGCAGTCGAACATCCTTCTCACAGTCCAGGACTGCTGGATCCCAACTGCTTGCCTGATTGCCCCTAACCACTTCTGCTTGGCAGCCTGATCACACCCTAACCACTCCCCTGCCAGCCTGATCAACGCCTAACTGCTCCTCTGCCAGCCTAATTGCCACTAACTACCTTCCCCTGCCGGCCTGGTCACCCCTAACTGCCCTCCACTGCCAGCCCGGTTGACCCTCACTGTTTTCCCCTGCAGGTCTGGTCCCCCCCAACTGCCTTTCCCTGCTGGCCCAGTAATCCCTAACTGCCCTCCTCTGCCAGCCAGGTCACCCCCAACTTCCCTCCCCTGCAGGCCTGGTTGCCCCCAACTGCCCTCCCCTGCAGGCCTGGTCACTCTAACTGCACTCCCCTGTAGGCATGGTTCCCCCCAACTGCCCTCCCCTGCTGGCCTGGTTGCCCCCAACTGCCCTCCCCTGTAGGCATGGTTCCCCCCAACTTCCCTCCCCTGCAGGCCTGGTCCCCCCCAACTGCCCTCCACTGCAGGCCTGGTCCCCCCCCCAACTGCCCTCCTCTGCCGGCCTGGTCACCCCTAACTGCTCTCCCCTGATGCCCTGATTGCCCACAACTGCCCTCCACTGCAGGCCATCTTGTGGTGGCCATCTTGTGTCCACATGGGGCAGCCATCTTTGACCACATGGGGGCAACCATCTTGTGTGTTGGAGTGATGTTCAATTTGCATATTACTCTTTTATTATATATGATTGGCAACTACCAATGACAAAGTAAGAATCTTAAAGGCTGCCACAGAAAGTTACCTACAAGGGATCTCCCATCACACTATCAACTGATTTTTCAACAGAAACACATCACGCCAGAAGTGAATGGAATGAAATATACAAAGTGATTCAAAACAAGGTTGTGAATTCAAGAATACTATACCCAGCAAGGCTATCATTCAAAATTGAAGGTGAAATCATGAGCTCCACATGCAAAAAAGGGCTAAGGGAGTTTATTACCACCAACCAGCAATGCAAGAAATGCTAAAGGGTCTGCCATAAAAAGAAAAAATAGGAAGGGAAGAAGGAACACAGGCATAAAGAATAAAAACGGTGACAAACAAGTACCAATCAATAATAACTATAAATTTAAATGGATTAAATGACCCAATCAAAAGACATAGGGTAGTTGAATGAATAAGAAAAGATGACCCATATATCTGCTGTCTACAGGAGACCCACCTCAGGACAAAGGACTCACAGAGACTGATACTGAAGAGATGGAAAAATTTTTTACAGGCGAATGGAAATGAGAAGAAAGCTGGGGTAGCAATACTTATATCTGACAAATTACACCACAAAGTGAAGGCGATAACAAGACATAAGGAAGGCCACTTCATAATAGTAAAGGGAGCAATTCAACAAGAGGATATAACTCTGGTAAACATATATACACCCAATACAGGAGCATCCAAATACATTAAAAAAAAAAAAAACTTCTGGAAGATATCAAGGTAGAGATCAACAGCAATACAGTCATAGTAGGGGACTTCAATACCCCACTAACACGACTGAATAAATCCTCTAAACAAAAAATCAGCAAAGAAACATCAATCCTAAATGACTCACTAGATCAGATGGGATTAAATGACATCTTCAGAACATTTCACCCCAAAGCCACAGAATATTCATTCTTCTCAAGTGCACATAGATTATTTTCAAAGATAGACCACATATTAGGACACGGGCAAAGTCTCTTCAAATTCAAGAATATAGAAATCATAACATCTCAGATCACAATGGCATAAATTTAGAAATCAACTACAATGGAAAAAATCAAACACTGGAGGCTAAATAGGATGCCATTAAACAATGATTGGGTTACCAAAGGGATCAAAAAAGAAATAAAAAGCACCCTGGTAGCAAATGGCAATGAAAACAAAACAATCCAAAATCTATGGGACACAGTGAAAGAAGCCCTGAGAGAAAAGTTCATAGCGCTACAGAACTACATTAAAAAAAAAAAAAAGAAAAACTGGTAATAAATTATCTAACCTTGCAACTTAAAGAATTCAAAAGAGAGCACTAAGAAAACCTCAGCATAAGCACAAGGAATAAAATAATACATACCAGAGCAGAAATACATGACATAGAGACAAAAAAAAATACAAAAGATCAATAAAACCAAGAGATGGTTCTTTGAAAGGATAAACATGATTGATGAACCTCTACCTTGATTTACCAAGAAACAAAGAGAGAGGACCCAAATAAACAAAATCAGAAATGAAAGCGGTGAAGTAACAACTGACCCCACAGACATACAGAGGACTGTAAAAAAAAAAAAAATACTACGAACAACTCTACTCTAACAAACTGGACAACCTTGATGAAATGGACATATTCCTAGAAAAATACAAGCTTCCAAAACTCAATCAGTAAGAATAAAAAAACCTGACTACACTGATAACTACTGATGAAATTGAAAAAGTAATCAAAAAACTTCCAGCAAACAAAGCCCTGAACTGGGTGGCTTCACAGGGGAGTTAGACCAAACATTCAAAAAAGAACTAAAACCTACCCTTCTCAGACTATTTCAAAAATGCAAAAGAAAAAGCAGACTTCTTAGCTCTTTCTATGAAGCCAGCGTTACCCTAATTCCAAAAGCAGATAAAGACACTACTAAGAAAGAGAATCACAGGCCAATATCCCTGAGGAACATAGACGCTAAAATCCTCAACAAAATTCTAGCAAATCAGACCAGCATTACATTAGAAAGATCATACCCCATGAGCAAGTGGGATTTATTCCAGGGATGCAAAGCTGGTAAAATATCCTCAAATCAATAACGTGATACATCACATAAACAAATTGAGAGACAAAAATCACATAATTATATCAATCGATGCAGAAAAGGCATTTGACAAAATCCAACACCCTTTCCTGATAAAAACTCTCAGCAAAGTGGGAATAGAGGGATCATAGCTCAATATAATAAAAGCCTTATATGACAAACCTACAGCCAACATCATCCGAATGGGTAAAAACAAAATCTATTTTCCCTAAGAACAGCAACAAGACGGGGATGCCCACTGTCACCACTCCTGTTCGACATAGTACTGGAAGTGCTAGCCATAGCAATCATACAAGAAGAAATAAAAGGCATACAAATTGGAAAAGAAGTAAAATTGTCATTATTCGCAGATGACATGATATTGTACATAGAAAGCCCTAAAGGCTCCATCAAGAATACTAGATTTAATAAAAGAATTGGCGGAGAAACCAAGATGGCGGCATAGGATAAACACCTAACCTACAGCCTGGCACAACAATTTCAAAAATACAACCAAAAGTCAAAACGGACATCATCCAGAACCACAGGAAAGCTGGCTGACTGAAATGCCCACAACTAGAAGGAAAGAGAAAACCACAAGGAAAATCAGAGAAGCCGTAAAAGCCTGAGGTATGGACACACGGGCAGAGACATGAGCCAGCGCGCGTGCGGGGAGGACGGAGCCGGAGAGGAAGGGGCGGCTGACGGCCTGGCTGGCGTTCTCTGGCGGGAAGGAGATAAAAGCGCCAGATTGTGCTGAACCCCAGCTCCGACTGCACTGAACCCCAGTTCCGGGCGAAACCCTGGGAAGCCGGGCTCATGCTGGGGGAGTCTGGACTGTGGGGCGGAGGCACAGAGGAGTTGCGCCGGAGCCATGCACGGGAATGTGCGCAGAGGAGGGACTGTTGCCTGTGCCGCTGGATTGCCCTAGCGGGAAGGAGACAAAAGCTCCGGACCGTGCTGAACCCCAGTTCCAAATGCACTGAACCCCAGTTCTGGGAAAGACCCGGGGAAGCCAGGCTCATACTGGGGAAAACTGGGCTGTAAGGCAGAAATGCAGAGAAGCGGCGAAGGGCAGAGCACCAGAGGCGCGCATGGGATTGTGCGCAGAGGATGGTCTGTTGACCGTGCCGCTGAATCGCCCTGGTGGGAAGGAGACAAAAGCGCCAGACTGCGGTGAGCCCCAGTTCCGACTACACGGAAACCCAGTTCTGGGCGAGAATCTGGGAATCCAGATTCATTGGGGGAGAGACTAGACTGTTTGGCAGCGCGCGAAACTCCAGGGCGCTTTTCTCTCAGAGGTGTTTGCTGGGAGTACAGAGGGACACTGAGACACAGGAACCTCATAGGGCGGGGCTGACGGGAAGCGAAGGCTGTAGGCTCCGCCCTGCAACTCAGTCCCATCCAAGCTGAACACAGAGGCTTTTACAATTTTGCAAGACTAGTTGAATGGGGCTTTCTCCTGGTATAGACACAGCTGATCCTCACAGCCAATTGGACTGGAGGTCACATCCTCCCAGTGTACCAACAGCAATCAAGGCTTAACAACACCAAGACTTTGCACTCAGCCCACAAAGGGGGGTATCAAGAGCGACCACCTAGGGAGATTGGGGAAGCTGAGCGATAGGGAGGCAGCCAAAAGGGGAAGACACCGAAACAGGTCACGAATATAAGGGATGCTGTAATTCCTGCTGAGGGGCCTCAGGCAGTAGCTGACCTACACTCCATTGGAGACCCAGAAACGAGGGCATCTAGTGGTCGGTGTGAGATGACACCAGATTTCAACCACTCGCATAAGGGACACATTCAAGAGGCAGACTCAGTGAGCGCCAAAGCCTTGCTGCACCAAGACCCGGCCCATAAACGTGTCTCCCGCACAGCAACTCTTCCTTTATAGACACAGAGGGTCCGCACAGCCAAGTGGCCTGCAGGACAATTCCTCCCAGTGACACCAACAACAATCAAGACTTAACTATACAAAGAAGGACCAAGATGGAGGCATAGGGCAGAAGCCTGATTGTTGCCTACCACAACAATTTTGAGACTATGACGGGAGAGCAGAGCAGACACCATCCAGAACCACTGGAGGGCTGGCAGAGAAGATGCTCTACAACTAGAATAAAAGAGAGGGGTACGCGGGATGAAGCTGATGCCAGTGACCCAAAGACCACACTTTAAAAACTACGGCTCAGGCGACGCAATGGCGGCCTGGAACGTGCTCGGCGCAGTTCCCCCAGAGGTCTCCGGCTGAGGGGAAGGCTCCACTCGCTGCCGAGCACGGACAGACGAGCCCCTGGGAGACATGGGTTGGGAGACTCCGCGCTTGCTGACCTCTGAGTCCTTCAAGAATCTCAACGCCCCGGAAGCGGCCAGGTGCGCACGCTCGGTGACCGGCCACCGCTGCAGACCCAGGGGCTGACGCAGCCACCCCAGACCAGCCCGCCGCCGCGCACCGGGCACACCGCAGCTTCGCCGAGCCTGCCGCCCAACGAGTTCTGCGGTGGCTGCCCTGGAGCTCTGAGAAAATGGCCGAAGGAATTGCTGAGAGGGAATTGACCAACAGGAATTGGGATCAAGAAGACGAAACCCCGCTGGGTCCCGGATCTGGGTGAAGCCGCGCGCCCCTGGGTCCGGGTGAGGCTGGGAACTGGGTCAGGGTGAGGTTGGGTCCCGGGTCCGGGTGAGGCCACGCGCCCCAGGGTCCGGGTGAGTCCATGCACCCCTGGGTGCAGGTGCAGCTGAATCTTGGGTCTGGGCGAGCCCGTGTGCCCCTGGATCCGGGTGAGGCTGGGTCCCGGGTCCGGGTGAGGCCGTGGGCCCCTGGATCCGGGTGAGGCCACGCGACCCTGGGTCTGGGAGAGGCCACGTGCCCCTGGGTCCGGGAGAAGCTAGATCCCGGGTCCGGGCGAGGCCGTGTGCCCCTGGATCCGGGTGAGGCTGGGTCCCAGGCCCGGGAGAGGCCAGGTGCCCCTGGGTCCGGGTGAGGCCATGCGCCCCTGGGTCCAGGTAAAGCTGAATCCTGGGTCTGGGCGAGGCCGTGTGCCCCTGGATCCGGGTGAGGCTGGGTCCCGGGTCCGGGTGAGGCCGTGGGCCCCTGGATCCGGGTGAGCCTGGGTCCCGGGTCCGGGTGAGGCCGTGGGCCCCTGGATCTGGGTGAGGCCACGCGACCCTGGGTCTGGGAGAGGCCATGCACCCCTGGGTCCGGGTGAGGCCACGTTCCCCTGGGTCCTTGGGAAGCTAGATCTCGGGTCCGGCGATGCCGTGTGCCCCTGGATCCGGGTGAGGCTGGGTCCCGGGTCCAGGCGAGGGCGTGGGCCCCTGGATCTGGGTGAGGCTGGGTCCCAGGCCCAGGAGAGGCCACACGCCCCTGGGTCCGGGTGAGGCCATGCGCCCCTGGGTCCAGGTGAAGCTGAATCCTGGGTCTGGGCGAGGCCGTGTGCCCCTGGATCCGGGTGAGGCTGGGTCCCGGGTCCGGGTGAGGCCGTGGTCCCCTGGATCCGGGTGAGGCCACGCGACCCTGGGTCTGGGAGAGGCCACGTGCCCCTGGGTCCGGGGGAAGCTAGATCCCGCATCTGGGCGAGGCCATGTGCCCCTGGATCCGGGTGAGGCTGGGTCCCAGGCCCAGGAGAGGCCACACACCCCTGGGTCCAGGTGAGGCTATGCGCCCCTGGGTCCAGGTAAAGCTCAATCCTCGGTCTGGACGAGGCCGTGTGCCCCTGGATCCGGGCGAGGCTGGGTCCCGGGACTGGGTGAGGCCGTGGGCCCCTGGATCTGGGTGAGCCTGGGTCCCGGGTCCGGGTGAGGCTGTGGGCCCCTGGATCCGGGTGAGCCTGGGTCCCGGGTCCGGGTGAGGCCATGGGCCCCTGGATCCGGGTGAGGCCACGCGACCCTGGGTCTGGGAGAGGCCACGCGCCCCTGGGTCTGGGTGAGGCCACGTGCCCCTGGGTCCGGGGGAAGCTAGAACCCGGGTCCGGGCGAGGCCGTGTGCCCCTGGATCCGGGTGAGGCTGGGTCCCAGGCCCGGGAGAGGCCACACGCCCCTGGGTCCAGGTGAGGCCATGCGCCCCTGGGTCCAGGTGAAGCTGAATCCTGGGTCTGGGCGAGGCCGTGTGCCCCTGGATCCGGGTGAGCCTGGGTCCCGGGTCCAGGTGAGGCCATGGGCCCCTGGATCCGGGTGAGGCCACGCGACCCTGGGTCTGGGAGAGGCCACACGCCCCTGGGTCCGGGTGAGGCCACGTGCCCCTGGGTCCGGGGGAAGCTAGATCCCGGGTCCGGGCGAGGCCGTGTGCCCCTGGATCCGGGTGAGGCTGGGTCCCAGGCCCGGGAGAGGCCACGCTCCCCTGTGTCCGGGTAAGGCCATGCGCCCCTGGGTCCGGGTGAAGCTGAATCCTGGGTCTGGGCGAGGTCGTGTGCCCCTGGATCCGGGTGAGGCTGGGTCCCGGGTCCGGGTGAGGCCGTGGGCCCCTGGATCCGGGTGAAGCCGTGCCCCTGGGTCCGGCCGAGACCAAACCAGAGAGAGTCGGACCTGCATTACCACCATTTGTCCACCATCCAGAGCTGAGGGGTCAGTGCCGACATGTACTCATAAGGAACTGGTGGACATTGATATTGCGTCTCAAAAGAACTGTTGGTCTAGAAAGAAACTCACTACAGACTGATTCATTTGCCTGTCAGCATAACTATTATTGCTCGTCTCACATTCAATTCTTATAAGTATATCTCTAGTGACACATGATTTCGGTCATCTAGGGGAAATGATGAACAACATAGACTGATGAACAAGAACAGAACCAGAAATAAGGAGGCATCGATCGGACTATCGGGCCTCAGAGGGAGGATAGGGGAGGGTGGGGGGAGGGGGGAGAGATCAACCAAAGGTCTTGGGTGCATGCATATGAGCCTAACCAATGGTTAAGTTCATCAGGGGGTTGGGGCATCCATGGGGAGGGGTGTGGGATGGGAATGGGGGGATGAGGACAAATATGTGACACCTTAACCAATAAAGAAATTAAAAAATAAAATAAAATAAAATAAAAAATACAACAACAAAAAAATAAATAATAAATAAAAGAATTGGCAATGTAGCAGGATCCAAAATTAACACCCAGAAATCTATGGCTTTTTTTATACACCAATAATGAACTTACAGAAAGAGAATTTTTTTTAAATCACATTTACCATTGCACCACAAAAATTAAGATACCTAAGAATGAACTTAACTAAGGAGGTAAAAGACTTGTACTCAGAAAAATACAGGACATTGAAAAAAGAGATAGAGAAGACATAAACAAATGGAAGAATATACAGTGTTCATGAATTGGTAGAATCAACATCATTAAAATGTTCATACTACCCAAAGCAATCTATAGATTTAATGCAATCCCCCTTAAAATATCAACAGCATATTTCACAGACCTAGAACAAACTCTCCAAAAACTTATATGGAATAAATTAAAAATAGACCCCCAAAAGCCACAGCAATCCTGAGAAAGAACAAAGTTGGAAGGATTCAGCTTCACCTGGACCCAGGGGCGCATGGCCTCACCTGGACCCAGATATCAAGGCATATTACAAAGCCACTGTTTTCAAAACTGCCTGGTACTGGTACAAAAACAGACATATAGACCAATGGAACAGAGCAGAGAACCCAGAAATTGACCCAAACCACTATGATCAATTAATATTTGACAAAGGAGGCATGAACATACAATGGAGTCAAGACAGTCTCTTCAATAAATGGTGTTGAGAAAATTGGACAGTTACATGCAAAAAAAATGAAACTACATCACCAACTTACACCAAACACAAAAATAAACTCAAAATAGATAAAGGACTTAAACCTAACATGGGAAATTATAAAAATCTTAGAAGAAGCCATAGGCACCAAAATACCAGACATTTGTCATAGCAATATCTTTACTGATACAGCTCTTAGGGCAAAGGAAACTAAAGAGAAAATAAACAAATGGGACTGCATCAAAAGAAAAAGCTTCTGCCCAGCAAAAGAAACCATCAAGAAAACAACAAGAAAGCCCACTGCATGGCAGAACATATTTGCCAATGTTATCACCGATAAGGGTTTAATCTCCAAAATTTACAGGGAACTCATACAACTTAACAAAAGGAAGATAAACATCCCAATCAAAAAATGGGCAACGAACCTAAATAGATACTTTTCGAAAGAAGACAGAAGGAAGTCCAAGAGACATATGAAAACATGCTCAAAGTCACTAATCATCTGAGAGATGCAAATCAAAACAACAATGAGTTATCATCTCACACCTGTCAGAAAGGCAATCAACAATTAACAAATGCTGGCGAGGATTCAGAGAAAAAGGAACACTCGTGCACTGCTGGTGGGAATGCAAACTGGTGAAGCCACTGTGGGGAACAGAATGGAGTTTCCTCAAAAAACTAAAAATGGAACTCCCATTTGACCCAGTGATCCCACTTCTAGGGCTATATTCCAAGAAACTAGAAACACCAATCTGATAGGATATATGCACCCCTATGTTCATAGCAGCACAATTCACCATAGCTAAGATTTGGAAACAGCCTAAGTGCCCATCAGGGGATGAGTGGATTAAAAAACTGTGATACATCTACACAATGGAATACTACACTGTAGTAAAGAAGAAGGAATTCTTACCATTTGCAACAGTATGGATGAAACTGGAGACCATTATGCTAAGCGAAATAAGCCAGTCAGAGAAAGATAAATATCACATGATCTCACTCATTTATGGAATATAATGAACAACATAAACTGATGAACAAAAACAGATCCAGAGACAGAGAAGCATCAATCAAACTGTCAAACCTCAGAGGGAAGTTATGGGAGGTTGTGGGTAAGGGGGAGAGATCAACCAAAGGACTTGTATGCATGCATATAAGCCTAACCAATTGACACAGACAACAGGGGTTGAGGGCATGAGAGGGGGGTTGGGGGGCAATGGGGGGATAAGGACACATATGTAATACCTTAATCAATAAAGAAATTTTTAAAAACACTATTAGAAATAATAGATAAGTTCAGTAAAATTTCAGGATACAAAATAAATATTTAAAAAATCAATGGCATTTTTATACACCACTAAGTAATTATCTAAAGAGAAATTAATAAATTCCCATTTACAGTTTCATCAAAAATAATAAAATACCTGAAATAATTTAACCAAGGAGGCAAAAGATGAAAACTAATGGAAGTAATTGAAGATGACACAAATGAATAGAAAAATATTCAATGCTCCTGGATAAGAAGAATTAATACGGTTAAAATTACCTACTAGCCAAAGTAATCTACAGCTTTAATGCAATCACTATTAAATACCAATGACATTTTTCACAAACTAGAACAAAAAATCCTAAAATGTATTACCACAAAATACCCTGAATAGTCAAAGCAATCTTGAGAAAGAGAACAAAGCTGGAGGGATCACACTTCCCAATATATCAAACTATACAAAGCTATACGGTTTTCATTTCAAAAACAGACACATAGATCAATGGAACAGCATAGAAAGCCTATAAATAAACTCACATTAATTTACGACAAAGGAAGTAGGAATAAACAATGGGGAAATGGCAGTCTATTTAATAAATGGTATTAGAAAAACTAGACAGATACATGCAAAAAAAGAAACGAAGCTGGAGCACTTTTTTAAACCTTACTAAAAATAAACATAAAATGGATTAAAGATTTAAATGTTAGACCTGAAACTATAAGGAAACATAGGCAGTGAACACTGTGACATTGGTCTTAGCAATATATTTTTGCATATGTCTCCTCAGGCAAGGTTAACAAAAGCAAAAATAAATGAATGGCACTACATCAAACTAAAACCATTTTTTTCACAGTAAAGGAAACCATCAACAAAACAAAAAGATGCCCTAACTGGTTTGGCTCAGTGGATAGAACATTGGCCTTCAGACTAAAGAGTCCCAGGTTCGATTCTGATCAAGGGCACATACCTTGGTTGCAGGATCGATCCTCGACCCTTGTCGGGGTGCGTGCAGGAGGCAACCAATTGATGTGTCTCTCTCACATCAATGTTTCTCTCTCTCTTCTCTCCCTCTCCCTTCCACTCTCTCTAAAAATCAATGGAAAAATATCCTCAGGTGAGGATTAACTAAAAAGTAAAATATTTTTTAAAAAGACAACATACTGAATGAGAGAAGATATTCACAAATAATATATCCCATAGGGTAATATCCAAAATATATAAAGAAATCATATTACTCAACATCAAGAAAAAATCCAATTAAAAATGGGCAGAGGACATGAATAGACATTTCTCCAGAGAAGACATACACATGGTCAAGAGACATATAAAAATTGCTCAACATAACTAATCACCAGGGAAATGCATATCAAAGCCACACCTGTATGTGGAGAGCTGCTACAGTGTTTGGACAGGTTCAAGCCTCAGACTAATGAGAGGGCACAGTCCTCTCATGGCAAAGTCACGTGCAAGTCCCAGCTTGGAGGGCAAAGCCCTCCCAGCACAATTATAGCCGAAAGCTATAGTTGTAAGCTTGAATCTATGGTCCAAACACGTGGCCCCACGTGCCTGAGTGACGTGGGCTTGATGGAGTTCAGGTGCATGTAATTGAGTAGATTCAAAACTCACGAGAACTTTGTAACCACGCCCTTACTTTGCCTCATGGAAACTGGCTATAAAATAAAGAGACAGCTTACAGGCTGTGGCACTGTCTCTCTCCATCAGAGAGGGCAGCGTCCCACCCAGACCCAGCTTTCTTCTCTTGTCTGTCTTTTCTAATTCCTTCACCACCCCCACTCAGGTTCACCCTTGGCCATGCTGGCACAGCACACCTGTAGAATGGCTATTATCAAAAATTTAACAAAGTGTTGGTAAGAAGGTGTAGAAAAGGAAACCCTCATGTACCATTGGTGGGATTGTAAACTGGTGCAGCAACTATGAAGAACAGTATGAAATTTCCCCCAAAAAAATTAAAATAGAACTACCATATGACCCAACGATTCAACTTCTGGGTATTTATCCAAGAGAAATGAAAACACTAATTCAAAAGGATATATGCACTCTGATGTTCAATGCAGCATTATTTAAAAGAGGCAAGATATCGAGGCAACATAGGTGTCCATCAATAGATGGATGAATAAATAATGGAATATTACTTCACCATAAAAATTAAATTTTGAGTGAAGTCTCCACGATGCCTGATGGGCTGTTGGGAACCAGAAACCTGTAGTCAGCGGGGGACTACTCTACTGCCACAGCCCTCTCTGCAGCCTCATGGCAGCCATCGGAGTTCACCTGGGCGGCACATCAGCCTGCGTGGCTGTCTATAAGGATGGCTGGGCTGATGTGGTCCCAAATGATGCAGGTGACAGGGTTACTCCAGCTATAGTTGCTTAGTCAGAAAATGAAGATGTTGTTGGGTTGGCAGCAAAACAAAGTAGAATAAAAAATATTTCACTTGTCATTTGTTGATCTGTTGACAATAGCCATTCTGACAGGTGTGAGATGGTACCTCATTGTTGTTTTGATTTGCATCTCTCAGATGACTAGTGATTTTGAGCATGTTTTCATATGTCTCTTGGCCTTCTGTATGTCCTCTTTTGAAAAGCCTCTATTTAGGTCCGTTGCCCATTTTTTGATTGGATTGTTTATCTTCCTTTTTTTAAGTTGTATGAGTTCCATGTAAATTTTGAAGATTAAACCCTTATCAGAAATAACATTGGAAAATATGTTCTGCCATGCAGTGGGCTTTCTTGTTTTGTTGATGGTTTATTTTGCTGTGCCAGAAGCTTTTTATTTTTATATAGTCCCATTTGTTTATTTTCTCCTTAGTTTCCATTGCCCTAAGAGCTGTATCGGTAAAGATATTGCTACAACATATGTCTGATATTTTGCTGCCTATGGCTTCTTCTAGGATTTTTATAGTTTCCCATCTTATATTTAAGTTCTTTAACCATTTTGAGTTTATTTTTGTGTATGGTATAAATTGGTGATCTAGTTTCATTTTTTTGCATGTATCTGACCAATTTTCCCAGCACCATTTATTGAAGAGACTGTCTTGATTCCATTGTATGCCCTTGCCTCCTTTGTCAAATATTAATTGAGCATAATGTTTTGGGTTGATTTCTTGGTTGTCTGTTCTGTTCTATTGGTCTATATATCTGTTCTTGTGTCAGTACCAGGCTGGCGAGGATGTAGAGAAAAAGGAACCTCGTGCACTGCTGATGGGAATGCAGACTGGTGCAGCCACTGTGGAAAACAGTATGAAGTTTCCTCAAATTTTTAAAAATGGAACTCGCATTTGACCCAGTGATCCCACTTCTAGGAATATACCCCAAGAAATCAGAAACACCAATCAGAAAGGATATATGCACCCCTATGTTCATAGCAGCACAATTTACAATAGCTAAGATTTGGAAACAGCCTGAGAACTCATCAGCAGATGAGTGGATTAAACAATGGTGGTACATCTACACAATGGAATACTAAGCTGTTCTAAAAAAGAAGGAACTCTTACCCTTCGCAACAGCATGGATGGACATTGAGAGTATTATGCTAAGCGAAATAAGCCAGTCGGAGAAAGATAAATATCACATGATCTCACTCATTTGTGGAATATAATGGACAACATAAATTGATGACCAAAAATAGATTCACAGACAGAGAAGCATCGAACAGACTTTCAAACCTCAAAGGGAAGGCAGGGGAGAGTGCAAGGGGATGGGGTGTAGATCAATCAATGGACTTGTATGCATGCATATAAGCATAACCAATGGACACAGACAGTAGGGGAGTGAGGGCATATGCTGGAGGGTGGGAATGGCCAGGGAGAGGTCAATGTGGGAAAAAGGAGACATATGTAATACTTTAATCAATAAAGAATTTAGAAAAATGGTTAAGGGGGGGTAAGTATTTCAAATACAGTAATTAAAGTAAAGCAAATCCTTGGCAGAAGCCAGAAATTTGGTCCTTGGACCTGGTTTCTCAGCAATTATCCCTGATAGGGAAGAATCCCTTGGCTCCTGGACATAAACTGAAAGTACCCAGAGCTTCCCCACACCTTCAGATTTGTGCCTTGCTACCCAGTAGCTTTCTTTAGTTTGCCTTCCTTCCCAGTCCACTATGGCCAGTTTCAATAGCAGTGCAGGCATTCGGTGGTCCAGACAAGAGATGTGAACTCTTCTCTCCATAGGCGAGGCAGAATACATTCAAGGCCTCCAGACTGTGCATCATAATGCAGATGTCTATCAGGCTGTGTCTAAGCGAATGAAGCAGGAAGGCTTCCGCCGCACTGAACGTCAGTGCTGCTCCAAATTTAAAGTTCTGAAGGCATTATACTTAAGGGCATATGTTGCCCATGCCACAAGTATGGATGACCCACCACACTGTCCATTTTATGAGACCTTGGATCAGCTTCTCCGAAATCAGGTAGTGACTGACCCAGAAAACTTAATGGAGGATACTGCTTGGGCCAAGCACTACACTCAGAATTTAATGGCCTCTGATATCCCAGGGGAAGAGGGAACTGGCATTCTGAAAGCAAAAAGGACTCAGGCAGCAGATCATCAGCCTATCTCAAAAACAGTTAAGGAATCAGATGAGGATTGTCAACTGAGAATCACTGACCAGATGGGAGAAACCAGTGACCTTGAGAACTCCTGGGATGAATCCTCAGGTGCAGAGTGCTCTCAAGGGACCCTCAGCTACAGCAGTTCCCACCACATTTTCAGAGGTTCAGTTGCTCCCTATCAGAGTGGCCCCATGACCAGACTGGGTGTGTCTGGTGAGCCCAGCCCCTGCACCAGCACCAGCCGAAACACTCCTGGGTTGGCCTTCACACAGCAGCCTCCAATCTCCTCTGGAGCTCCTTTTTCTGGTGGGGATAGGCCTTTGACCAGTCAGCCCCCTCCAAGGTGGGCAAAACAAGGAAGGCGGTCAGTGGCCAGGACTATTGCAACTGAATTGGCAGAAAACAGGAGGTTGGCACGAGAACTTTCAAAACATGAGGAAGAAAAATTGGACAGGCTGATTGCTATTGGTGGGGAGGCCAGTGCTCAGCAAGACACTGCCAATGAGCTCCACAGGGATGCCCTGATTGCATTGAGATGGTTGGCAACAGCAGTGGAAGAGGCAACCGGTGCTTTTTAGCTAGGGCTTGAAAAATTGCTTCAGAGGTTAATTTCTAACACCAAAAGTTAGGAACTGATGATATCCTAAACTGGTAGAAATCCAGATCCAATTCTTGCCTTTTGGTAACCTAGATCTTTTTCCACATCCTCAGAGAAAAGAGTGGATGATCCATAAATATGCAGAAGAGCAGAAATAAATTTGCTAGTTGCTTTTTCCAAACTTCTTCACTAATTGAAAGACTTCAGATATGTGAGAGGTGGCCTAATGGAAAACAGATGGAGCCAACTCCAGAGCTACCATGGCTTTGCCACTGATGTGAGGCAATTTAGTTTACCTCTCTGCACCAGTTTCCTCATCAGTAAAATGGGAGCTAGATAACAATTCCTAACATGCCTACCTCACAAGGATGTTGTGAGGATCAAATGGCTAATAGACATGAAAAGGTTTAAAAGCACTATGTACACATGTAAGTTATTAATGTATATGACCTTGACTGAGGTAAGGCAAGGGTGTGGCACATTAGTTGACAAGATATAGAATTATGGTTGTATACCATGATAACTTCATTGCTTGAATATTTGTTTTACTTGTTTGCTTTCTGAAGTTTAAAGTCTTCATTTTTTTAAATGCTTCTGTAGCTCAAGACTACTGTAGACACAACATCTATTTGTACCTTTTTTTCATTTTCACTGCTGTGTCTATAACATACCTACTAGTAAGCACTCAATAGTCAAACCATCTTTCCCTCCATTTTAATAGTTCTTAATCTCTATAGGATATAATTCAGAACTGACAGGGAGCCACAATAATGTGTTAAGTTTCATATTGACAATCTGATATAATGAGATATTGGCTGTTTATAAAATATTAAATGTAAGTAAATTATTTGCATTCCATATTATTTGGGTCCTTTACATGAATAATTACATATCTTTAAGTTTAGATTACTATTTGAATATCTTGGAAAGATTTGGGATAATATCAGTTTCCCAGGTGCTTTTTAGCTAATTTCATTCTTTTTTGTTAGCCTTGTTTCTGTGTTGTGTGTTACAGAAGGCAAGCCCTAGAAAACTTTCCTTCTAGGGGACTTTCCAAAGTCACTTTTTCTCACATGGTGTAGATGAAAGATCACCTAGTTAGTGGCAGGTGGTGGAAAAGAACAATTTTGGAAAGAGTTGAGGGTGGTATGAATAAAGACTGCCTGCAAGAGATAACTCCTTTTGCCCTGACCGGTTTGGCTCAGTGGATAGAGCGTCGGCCTGCGGACTGAAGGCTCCCAGGTTCGATTCCGGTCAGGAGCATGTACCTTGGTTTCAGGCACATCCCCAGTAGGGGGTGTGCAAGAGGCGGCTGATCGATGTTTCTCTCTCATCGATGTTTCTAACTCTCTATCCCTCTCCCTTCCTCTCTGTAAAAAATCAATAAAATATATTTTTTTAAAAAAAGAGATCCTTTTAAGCACAGGTTCTCAACAAATACATTCCGTTTTCCCCAAAAAAAACACCCTTTGAGATATAGAAAGATGTTGAGCCATATTTCCAATTTAAAAATTTTTTCTTCAATCTGGAGACTGAAAAAAAAGTCTGAGGATGTTGGAAGAAGTTTTATATTTTGCAGGCTTGGGTGCTTAATACAGGAAATACAAATAGGTGAAGAAACAGTCAAAACAACAGTGGGAACCCACCTAGAACCATGAATAGATGGCAAGCAAGTGAGCTGCTCTGTTGAGTGGGTAATGGATGAAGGAGGCAGCTGCTGTGGTAGCATACACTGGAATCTAGTTAGAACTCCTGGGTTCTAATTACATTGGCAAATCATTTGAATTGTTTTAGGCTAATAAATGCAGGGATGTGTGTTAGTTATAACTAGATAACACTAAATGTAGGTAGGTAGACTTTTTGGAAAAACGGGTAAGTACTTGGTGAAGAATTAGGCCTGTACTATATTAATCTATTAATGGTGGCAAAATACATAGGCAATGATTTATTTGAGATAAAGGAAGTTCTAAAGTATAGAAGTGGAGTTAAATTTTGAAGGTAGTATTGTGAAAAGCTAATGGGTAATGTAACATTAATGTGGGAATAAAACTAAAGGGAAATATCTTAAAGAAGTGAACAGAACAGAAATAGGCAAAATATTATAAAGAGGAAGGAAGTTGTAATAAAGGGACATTGTATGAAAGAAAACAAGCCCAGAAATCCTGCCTAAGCTCCAGGCCAAACCATTACTACCTGCCCATCCTTAAGTGGGTCATTTTACCATTCTATATCTCAGTATCCTCACCTATAAAGAAACTAATAACTATCCTACCTACTGCACAGGACTATTGTGAGGGTCAAAGAAACAGATGAATGTAAAAATGCTTTCATACATGGAAAGCACTATACTGTGACAGTAGTGGGAAAGAAGACCCTGTAGCACATTAGTGCTGATATGTGCTGGGTCCAATGGCCTGCTGACCAAGCAAGAGACATGTAAGGAAGGAGGAGGAAGAGAAAATGGCATTGCTGGTAAAAGTTGTGATACTATGGTAAGATTAACATTCTGCCTCCTTAAGACTATGATGTAAATGAGGTGCTGTATATACCAACCTCCCACCACGCTTTGTTTTTCTGTTACATAATTAATCCTGGTGTGGACAAATAAAGTTTTTTACTTGTATGTTAAAAAAATGAAATTTTGTCATTTCCAAATGGGTTACCTAGAAAATATTATTTTAAGTGAAATAAGTCAGAGTAATACAAATACCATGTTATTTTACTTATATGTCTAACATAAAAGCAAACAAAAAACTAACAAAACAAAACATAAACAGACTCAGACACAGAGAATAAACTGATGGTTGCCAGAGGGGAGGGAGATAGACAGATGGGTGAAAATGATAAATGGGAATAAGTGGTACAAATATCCAGATATAAATTAAATAAGTCTGGGAAGTGTAATATAGAGCATAGGAAAAAATAGTCACTAATCCTCTCTAATAAAAACACAACATTGCAAATCCTATGGGACACAATGAAAG
The DNA here is from genome assembly GCF_951640355.1 of Cnephaeus nilssonii. NCBI lineage: Eukaryota > Metazoa > Chordata > Mammalia > Chiroptera > Vespertilionidae > Cnephaeus > Cnephaeus nilssonii. The sequence goes on from NC_137071.1 coordinate 32,647,971, forward strand.
CAGTCCTGAGAGGCAAATGTATAGCTCTACAGGCCTACCTCAAAAAACAAGAAAAAATGGTAATAGATCATCTATCTCAACAACTCAAAGAATTAGAAAGGGAGCAACAAGAAAAGCCCACAGTGAGCAGAAGAAAGGAAATAATAAAGATCAGAGCAGAAATGAATGACATAGACACCAAAAAAACAATACACAAGATCAAGAAAACCAAGAGCTGGTTCTTTGAAAGGATAAACAAGATTGATGAACCTCTAGCCAGGCTCACCAAGAAACAAAGAGAGAGGACCCAAATAAACAAAATCAGAAATTAAAGAGGTGAAATAACAACAGACCCCACAGAAATACAAAGGATTGTCAAAAAATACTATGAACAACTCTACTCCAACAAACTAGACAACCTGGAGGAAATGGGCACATTCCTAGAAAAACACAACCTTTCAAAACTTACTCAGGAAGAGACTAAAAATCTCAATAGGCTGATAACTATGGAAGAAATTGAAGCAGTTATCAAAAAGCTTCCAGCAAACAAAAGCCCGGGGCCAGACAGCTTCACAGGGGAGTTTTATAAAACATTCAAGGAAGAGCTAAAACCTATCCTCCTCAGACTATTCCAGAAAATTCAAGAAGAAGGAACACTTCCAAGCTCCTTCTATGAAGCCAGCATCACCCTAATACCAAAACCAGGTAAAGATAACACAATGAAGGAGAATTACAGGCCAATATCCCTCATGAACATAGATGCCAAAATCCTCAACAAAATTCTAGCAAATCGAATCCAGCAATACATCAGAAAAATCATACACCACGACCAAGTAGTATTTATCCCTGGGATGCAAGGATGGTACAATATTCGCAAATCAATAAACGTGATACATCACATAAACAAGTTGAGAGATAAAAACCATATAGTCATATCAATTGATGCAGAAAAAGCATTTGACAAAATCCAACACCCTTTCTTGATAAAAACTCTCAGCAAGCTGGGAATAGAAGGATCATACCTCAACATAATAAAAGCCATATATGACAAACCCACAGCCAACATCATACTCAATGGGCAAAAACTAAAACCATTTCCCCTAAGAACAGGAACAAGACAGGGATGCCCACTCTCACCACTCCTGTTCAACATAGTGTTGGAAATACTAGCCATTGCAATCAGACAAGAAGAAGAAATAAAAGGCATCCAAATTGGAAAAGAAGAAGTAAAACTGTCCTCATTTGCAGATGACATGATACTGTACATAGAAAACCCTAAAGACTCCATCAAAAAACTACTAGACTTAATAAATGAATTCGGCAGAGTAGCCGGATACAAAATAAATGCTAAGAAATCTATGGCATTTCTATACACCAATAATGAACTTACAGAAAGAGAGACTAAAAAAGCAATCCCATTTACCATCGCACCAAAAAAATTAAGATACCTAGGAATAAACTTAACTAAGGAGGTAAAAGACCTATATGCGGAAAACTACACAACACTGAAAAAAGAGATAGAGGAAGACATAAACAGATGGAATAACATACCATGTTCATGGATTGGTAAAATCAACATCATCAAAATGTCCATATTACCCAAAGCAATCTATAATTTCAATGCACTTCCCATTAAAATACCAACGGCATACTTCACAGACCTAGAACGAACTTTCCAAAAATTCATCTGGAATAAAAAAAGACTCCGAATAGCCACAGCAATCCTGAGAAAGAAGAACAAAGTAGGTGGGATCTCCATACCAGATTTCAAGCTGTATTACAAAGCCACTGTTCTCAAAACTGCCTGGTATTGGCACAAGAACAGACATATAGATCAATGGAACAGAATAGAGAACCCAGAAATCGATCCAAATCACTATGCTCAATTAATATTTGACAAAGGAGGCATGAACATACAATGGAGTCAAGACAGTCTCTTCAACAAATGGTGTTGGGAAAATTGGACAGATACATGCAAAAAAAATGAAACTAGACCACCATCTTACACTATACACAAAAATAAACTCAAAATGGATCAAGGACTTAAACATAAGACAGGAAACCATAAAAATACTAGAGGAATCTACAGGCAAAAAAAATCTCTGACATATGCCAAAAGAACTTCTTTGCTGATACTGCTCCTAGGGCAATGGAAGCTAAAGAGAAAATAAACAAATGGGACTACAGCAAAATAAAAAGCTTTTGCACAGCAAAGGAAACCATGAATAAAACAACAAGAAAGCCCACTACATGGGAGAACATATTTGCCAATGATATCAACGATAAGGGTTTAATCTCCAACATTTACAGGGAACTCATGCAGCTTAACAAAAAGAAGATAAACAACCCAATCAAAATATGGGCAACTGACCTAAATAGACACTTTTCGAAAGAAGACAGAAGGAAGGCCAAGAGACATATGAAAACCTGCTCTAAATCACTAATCATTAGAGAGATGCAAATCAAAACAACAATGCGGTACCATCTCACACCTGTCAGAATGGCCATTATCAACAAGTCAACAAATGACAAGTGCTGGAGAGGATGTGGAGAAAAAGGAACCCTCGTGCACTGCTGGTGGGAATGCAGACTGGTGCTGCCACTGTGGAGAACAGTATGGAGTTTCCTTAAAAAACTAAAAATAGAACTCCCATTTGACCCAGTGATCCCACTTCTAGAAATATACCCCAAGAAACTGTAAACATCAATCAGAAAGGAAATATGCACCCCTATGTTCATAGCAGCACAATTCACCATAGCTAAGATTTGGAAACAGCCTAAGTGCCCATCAGCAGATGAGTGGATTAAAAAACTGTGGTACATCTACACAATAGAATACTATGCTGCGGTAAAAAAGAAGGAGCTCTTACCATTTGCAACAATATGGATGGAGATGGAGAACATTATGCTTAGTGAAATAAGCCAGGCAGAGAAAGATAAATATCACATGATCTCACTCATTGGTGGAATATAATGAACAACATAAACTGATGGGGGGAAAAATAGATCCAGAAACAGAGAAACATCAATCAGAACGTCAAACCTCAGGGAAGAAATTGTGAGGTAACCAGAAACCCAAGAATGCCTGAGAACGCCTTTCTAGCCACGCTAGCAATCATCAGATGTATGGGAATTTTACCTGGGACAAGATGGTAAGTATTTTGATCTTATGCTCCTGACCCTTCATGGGTAAGACCCATTACGTGGGCTGATCCTCTGACTAATGTAGTTACCAATAATACCAAACACTCTGGACATCTAGGAGGTCCATGGGTGGGGAAAGAAAGTATAAATACACAGGGGTCTCCACCCAGCTTCCCTTTTGTATGACACGAAATCAAAACAATGCCCCTTTGTGTGTACAATTAAAGAGAGGTTTCTGGCTTGTGTGGACACCAAAGAAAGGGTGTCACTACTATCACTACGTGCCCCCAGTAGAGGTGCAGAAAATGTAACTAAGACCTTGTCTATATAAAAAGAAATGGACAGCCAGTTTGAAAGGGAATTCCCATGGTCTAGAACAAAGAATATCCTTACATGATATTATCCTACACTGTCATGAAAATTTATTCCCAGATTTGGATCACCCCCAGTACTTATAATAGTTCCTCGCACCCTTGGGGATAAAAAATAAATAAAATAAAATAAAGTCATCTGTTTGGTGCTTGGAGACAAACTTAACACATCTCTTGATACTTTAGAATTACTACAGCATAATATACAATTATCCCAAGCAAACATACAAACTAATTATTTGAATGTCTGGCAGCAATTTAAAAAGGACATGTAAGGATTTAACCTTTTTCATTGGGTAGAGGGCCTCCTGGGAGGACACCTGAGCATTCTATATGGTCCCTCTTACCCTTTAGGCCAAGAGAGACCCTCTTCTCACAACTCAGTTGCTCACAGCTGTTGCATGAGCTCTCTGTTCATGTCGAGGTTGAAGTCTCGTGATGACTGGTGCCATGGATCTGTCTCTCACCCAGTGGGGCGAACTGAGCCCTCCCTGGAGAAGAAACCCGGGTTCCAAAAGATATGTGATCAGTGCTGGGGCCCTGCCAGCAGGCGAGGGGATCCCAAGGCAGGTGCTGGGCATGGAGGCCACGGGGGCATAGGCTACCAAGGAGACAAAACTGAACCTCACATCACCCTGCTTGGCCCCGGAGGATGGCTGGTTAGCCAGAGACGGGTAAGATTCCTCAAGGAAGGAACAACCTAAGACAGGCACAGTCGCAGAGGGGCCATCTGGAGAGAATTTGGGGATCAACAGAGGTGGGGCACAGACCCTCACCCCCCCCAACATTGCAGGGGCCTAAATCCTAGCCCCTTCTGAGGGAGGTCTCCTGCCCCCATGGCTGCTTTGTGCTTCCCATGCCCAGCTCAGATCAGGACCCAGGTGACCGACAGAGACTTGGCCGACAGCAGCTGCCCTCTAACTCCAACAAGAATTGTTTGAGCTGCCTTGTACCCATGGTGTGGGGAAGTGGGTTTACGATATCTAAATCCAGCCTACCACCAGGAATGCTCAGGACTTACTCAAGAAGGCAAATAATCCCTTCCACCAATATTTACAGGGTAAAACAAGATTATTGTTAGAGTAATAAATTTGACAGTAAAATAGTAGTCAAGTTTTCAGGCAAATTTAAATTGGCTAGTTGAAACAAGTGAATATGCATGTCATCAGAAATGGCTATGCGTGTCAGTGCTGACACGCGTGTCATAGGTTCGCCATCACTGGTATATGCAACTTTGTTTTTTATAAACCTAATGGTAACAACACACAAAAATCCCAAATCTGGGACACAGACTAAAAAAAGAGGAAAGAATTATGGAATACCACCAAAGAAAAACAGCAGACAAAGGAAAAGAACCAATGGAGCACAGAGCTACCAGAAAACAAAAGATAAAATGGCTATAGTAAATCCTCATACATCAATAAGTACCCTAAATGTAAATGATTTGAATTCACCAATAAAAAGGCACAGAGCAGCAGAGTGGATAAAAAACAAAAACCAATCATATGCTGCCGACAAGAGACACATCTAAGCAAAGACAAAGGTAGATTCAAAGTACAAGGGTTGAAAATGATTCTCCAAGCAAATAACATCCACAGAAAAGCAGGTGTAGCCATACTTATATCTGATAAAATAGATTTCAAGATAACAAGAGACAAAGATGGACACTTTAAAATGAAAAAGGGGCCACTACATCAAGAAAACATAACACTTCTTAATATACTAGTATATGCACCTAACCATGGAGCACAGAAATATATAAAACAGGTACTCACAGAAGTAAAGGGAGAACAGATCAAAACACAATCATAGTTGGGGACCTTAATACTTCATTGATAGATCTAAATAGATCAACCAAACAGAAAATCAATAAAGAAATATTGGCCCTTTGACAGAAACCACGCCATCTAGAAGAACAGAACTGCTTGAGACTAGGATCCTAGCCTCATCACCACCCAATCTGGACTGAGATGCAAACCAGGACCCTACAGCTACTGGGGACAAAGACCTGTAACCACAGCTGCAGACCCACAGAAACCAAGACTCCAGACATCCTGGCTGCAGAATTCTGTGAGTCACAGAGCCCATCCTTTCCCCGCAGGCCCACTGGAGCGGCATATGAACTGCTAGACCCACTCTGTGAAAACAGGCCTCCTGCCCTCACAGGGTGGCTGCACTACCTGAATTTGAGCCTGGGCGCTTGAACACGGGGATTCTATTTCCTGCAGCACGCATTCGCATGACCAGACCCCACGCCCACACAGGGCAGCTGTGTGACCTGACTTTGATTGTGGGGGAGCACACATGGAAGTCTGTTTCCCGCAGCACAGGAGTGGACCTCCCACTGACACAGGGTGGCTGTGCAATCTGATCCCCCAAGCAAACCAGAGACCCTGATTCCCCATGTGAGAGGCAGCACTGAGCACCAGTGATTTGGCTCTGTTTATCATCGTGTGCGCATGGGATCCCTGATTCCCAGTGCACACACACTAAGAGCCAGTGACTCCAAATCTCAGCCAGTGACCCTGATTCCCGGCGCAAGGACACACCAAGCAAAAGAGACTGATACGCGATTCTCAGCATGGGCAAAGGGGGACTCCTGGCACATGCTAGGGGACTCTGGTTTTAGGCACACGGCAGCGGGGTCTCTTTTTCAGCACAGCACAGGCCAGGTCAATGATTCTAGGTGTGTGCACGAGGCCACATTGAGCGCCAATGACTCAAAACTCACGGAGAGTGTGGCTCCCACCGACCCACGGCAGCCACATATCTTGGTACCAGAACTCTTCAGTGGCACTCAGGTGGCACGAAGCTCCCACTGCACACAGTCCAGGCACCCACAACTTGGCATTTGGACCTTCTGGTGATAGTTAGAATGTGGAGACAACGAAACAATCCCCAGAGAAAAGAAAAAGAGGAATCTCCAAGAAAGGAAATAAGTGAAACCAAAGCATGAAACATGACAGAAAAAGAATTCAGAGTAATAGTCATACAGTTCATAAACCAATGGACTAGAAAATCAACAACCTATGCAAAAATCAGGAAGAAATCAAAAGTGATATAGCTACAATAAAAAATGCCATGGAAGTTTTCAACAGTAGACTAAAAAAGCGGAGGACTGAATTAGTGAGTTAGAAGGTAAGGTACAGAAACAAGCCCAATCTGAACAGCAACTGGAGAAAAAAATTAAAAAGCAGGAGGAGAGCCTAAGGGAGCTTTGGTACAATGCAAAACGAAGTAACATACATATAATAGGGGTGCCAGAAGGACAATATGAACAGCAAGGATTAGAGAATTGATTTGAAGAAATAATAACCAAATACTTACCTGATATGGGGAAGAAAAAAGTTCACAAGTACAGAGAGTCCCAACACAGATGAATCCCAAAAGACCCACACAAGTACACGTCATAATTACAATGGCGAATGTTAAGGACAAAGAGAATCTTAAAGGCTGTTAGAGAGAGAGAGAGAGAGAGAGAGAGAGAGAGAGAGAGTTGCCTACAAAGGATCTCCCATCAGATTATCAAATGATTTCTCAACAGAAACATATAAAGCTAGAAGGGAATGGAAGGAAATATAAAAAGAGATGCAAAGCAAAACACTGAGTCCAAGAATACTCTATCCAGCAAGACTATCAATCAAAATTGAAAAAGAAATCAGGAGCTTCATAGACAAACAAAAAAGGCTAAGGGAATTTATCACTACCCAGCCAGTAATGCAATAAATACTGAAAAGAATGCCTTAAAAAGAAGAAATAGAAAGGGAGGAAGGAACACAGGCATAAGTACAGAAATGGCTACAAACAAGTACCTATCAATAATAACATTAAACTTAAAAGGATTAAATGCTCCGATCAAAAGACATCGAGTGACTAAATGGATAAGAAAACATGACCCATATACAGTATATGCTGTCTACCAGAGACCCACCTCAGAACAAAAGACTCACACTGAAGACTGAAAGTGAAAGGATGGGAAAATATCTACCAGGCAAATGGAAATGAAAAAAAAAAACAAAACTGGGGTAGCAATACCTATATCTGACAAAATAGACCTCAAAGAGAAGACCATAACAAGATGCAAGAAAGGCCAATTCATAATTCTAAAGGGATCAATACAACAAGAGGATATAACCCTGGTAAACATTTATGTACGAATGCAGGAGCACCCAAATACATTAAAAAAATTTTTTCTGGAAGATATCAGGGGAGAGATTGACAGCAACACAATCATAGCAGGAGATTTTACTACCCCATTAACATCACTGGATAAATGACCTAGACAAAAATTTAGTAAAGAAACCTCAATCCTAAATGACTCACTAGATCAGATGGACTTAATTGACATCTTTAGAACATTCCACCCCAAAACTACAGAATATACATTCTTCTCAAGTGCACATGGGACATTTTCAAAGATAGACCACATATTGGGACACAGGCAAAGTCTCTCCAAATTCAAGAGGATTGAAATCATATCAAGCATCTTCTCAGATCACAGTGGCATAATATTAGAAATCAACTACAATAAAAACAATCATAAAAATTCAAACACTTGGAGGCTGAATTGCATACTATTAAACAGTGATTGGGATATCAAAGAGATCAAAGAAGAAATAAAAAACATACTGGAAACAAACAACAATAAAAACACAACAATCCAAAATATTAGTGACACAGTGAAAGCAATCCTGAGAGGGAAGTTCATAGCATTAAAAGCCTACCTCAAAAACAAACAAACAAACAAACAAAAACACAAACAAAAACAAGAAAAACTGGTATTAAAACATCTAACTCTGAAACTTGAAGAATTAGAAAGAGAGCAACAAGAAATGCCCAGTGTGAGAAGAAGGAAGGAAATAATGAAGATCAGAGTGAAAATAAATGACATAGAGACAAAAAAAAAATACAAAAGATCAATGAAACCAAGAGCTGGTTCTTTGAAAGGATAAACAAGATGGATGAACTTCTAGACAGGCTCACCAAGAAGCAAATAGAGAGGACCCAAATAAACAAAATCAAAAACAAAAGAGGTGAAATGACAACACACCCCACAGAAATACGAGGAATCATTAAAAAACAAAAAAACAAAAAACTTTTGAGCATCTCTACTCCAAAAAACTGGTCAACCTAGAAGAAATGGACATATTCCTAGAAAAATACAACCTTCCAAAACTCAACCAGGAGTAATAAAAAAATCTGAATAGGCCAATAACTATGGAGGAAAGTGAAGCAGTAATCAAAAAACTTCCCACAAACAAAAACCCTGGACCAGACAGCTTCACAGGGAGAGTTATATAAAACATTCAAAGAAGAAATAAAACCTATCTTCCTCAGACTATTCCAAACAATTCAAGAGGAAAGAGCACTTCCAAGCTCTTTCTATGAAGCCAGCATTACCCTAATCACAAAACCAGATAAACACAATACAAAATACAGAATTACAGTCCAGTATCCCTCATGAACATAGATGCCAAAATCCTCAACAAAATTCTAGCAAATCGATCCAACATTACATTAGAAAGATAGTACACCATGACCAAGTGGAATTTATTCTGGGGCTACAAGGATGCTACAATATCCGCAAATCAATAAATGTGATACACAACATAAACAAATTGAGAGATTAAAAATCACATAGTCGGATTTCCAAGATGGCTGCGGATTAAGTGGAAGCTACACTGACACTCTCCCAGGACCAAACTGGAATTACAACTAAAATACAGAAAAACTTCCTGAAAAATCAATTGAAGACTAGTTGGAGAGAACCCTGATAACCAAGGACATAAGTGGAGACCACATAGAGACAGCATTGACAGGGGCTGGGTTCCCTCCCGGAGCTGCGGGCTCACCGGGCGCCTCGCCATCTTGCAAGGAAAGGAGGATTTTATTGGAAACCGGACTTTCCGCGACAACTGCAAACACTGAACAGCTGCGAGCACCAGAACACCGGTCCCCTATCGGCGCAAACATTCGGATTCAAAGGAACCCTTCACTGAACCACGGAAAGGTCAGATTTCGCCTGAAATAAGGTGTGGTTTCTAATCCCTGAGGTGGGAGGGAAGCTCGCAAGCCGCAGGACCGGCGGGAACCGGGAGGTCTGTGCCTAGAAAAACCGGCGGCAGTTGGAGCTGCCGTGATCCCTGAATGTGGAAGGGGGACCTCTGAGTTGCTAACTGAAGTGACCTCTTAAAATCAACTCATTTTAATCTGACGAGGAGGATCAGACTTAGAATTTTCAAAGGAGTGCGGGCTCCTTAGTCTTGTGAGCAGACCCAATGCCCGCAAACTTGGGCTCTTTCCGACTCTGCTTACTAAGCCCAACGCATAGGAAAGCCCAGGTGGAAAAACCCTGAAAGACTGCAGGGGAAGTTGTTTTTTCGGAACCTGGGAACAGAGCTAGGTGTGACCATCGGAGAGGCAGCTGTGAGGCACACACCTCCACAAACCAGTAGTGAGTGCCATAGAGGGGAAAAAAAAAAAAAAGCTAGAGAGGCCCAGAAGTCAATTCAGAAACACTGCCACCCAGGGGCTGAAACGCTAATTGTCTCTGGTGTAATCAAAAATAAATACGAGAAATTAAGACACGGCCGGCTTAAAAAGCAGGATTGGCTTACAACACGGAGGAGCAGAGGAACGAAGCTGAACTGAAATACCGCCCAGACTGGGAAACAGGCATACCAAACAGAATAAAAGAGGAAGTGAATGACAGCCACTACTGCACATTTTAGTCTTCCTATTTTTTAATTTTTAATTCTTTTTTCAATTTTTTTATTCTAATTTTTTTATTTTCATTTTTTGCATCTTTTACTTAAGAAAAATTTTTTTTTTCTTTTTCCTCGATTTTCACCTTTTTAATTATTACATTTTTATTTTCAATCAGCATTATTATTGCTATTATTTTACTTCTTTTTTTAAAATGTCATTAGATTTTCCCTTTCTTTTATTTTGGGATTAGTGTCCTACATTCTATTTGCATCTTTCCCTTACCCTATATCAACGCTAACATTTTGCCATCACTTTCCTCCTAACCTTTCCCCTTAAAAAAATTATTTTTCTCTCTGGCCTTTTGTTGTTGTTTGCTTGAATGTTGATTAGATTGAATTTTTATGCTTTTTTTATGAGATTGTTTTGATTATACTTTTTGTTTGTTTAGTTGGTTCTATTGTTTGCTTTGTTTTTGTTTTGTTTTTTATTACTTTTGTTTTCCCTTGCCTCACTTGATATTAGTTGCTGTTGCAGTTTGTATTAATCTCCAGGCTCGTGTTGCTGGAATTTGCTGGGATTAGTGGTTGTTCTAGTGGAGTCTACTCCCCATATATATAGTTTGTTACCCTTTTCTCTCTTAGTATTTTTCTTGCCTCTCTTACACATTTTTCTTTTCTTTTTTCTTTCTGCTCTTCTCCCAAGTTCAGATTCACACTCTTTTTTTTTTGTTGTTGTTCTTTCTTTTTACTCTCCCTCTTCCACTCCTATACCCTAATTTGTCTTTCTCTGGTGGTTACCTTTATTGGAGGTTATTAATATCGTGAATACAATTCTGTTTAGTGCCTTGTGTGTTGTGCCTGGTTGTGTTGTATTTTGTACCTTTAAATCAACGCCGGAGAGAGAGAACTATATAACCAGACATCCGGAGAAGAGAGACCATGGGGAAACAAAGAATTAGCCCCCCCAGGAAAGAGAAGCAGGCATCACCAGAAAAGGAAGTAAACGAACTAGAGGCAAACAACCTATCAGAGAAAGAATTCAGAGAAATGGTCATAAGGTGGCTGAAAAGGATGGAAGACAAATTCAACAATATGAGTAAGAACCAAGAGGAAATGAAGAAGAACCAAGAAGAAATGAAAAATGACATCGCTGCTGTAAAGAACTCAATAGAAAGCATCAAGAGTAGACTAAAAGAAGCAGAGGACCGCATAAGTGAGCTAGAAGACAAGATGGAAAAAAATACCCAATTACAACAGCTTCTAGAAACAAAAATTAGAAAGCATGAGGAGAGCCTAAGGGAACTTCGGGACAACACAAAACAAAACAACATAAGGATAATAGGGGTACCAGAAGGAAAGGAAACGGAGCAAGGAATAGAAAACCTGTTAGAAGAAATATTGACAGAAAACTTCCTTGATATAGGGAAGAAAAAACCCACACAAATCCAAGAAGCTCACAGAGTTCCAAGCAAAATGAACCCCAAAAGACCGACGCCAAGGCACATTATAATTAAGTTGGCAAACACCAACGACAAAGTAAGAATCTTAAAAGCGGCCAGAGAGAGACAGACAGTTACATACAAAGGAACCCCCATCAGACTAGCAACTGATTTCTCAACAGAAACTCATCAAGCCAGAAGGGAATGGAATGAAATATACAAAGTCATGCAAAGGAAGGGTCTCAATCCAAGAATACTGTACCCAGCAAGGCTATCAATCAAAATTGAAGGTGAAATCAGGAGCTTCACAGACAAAAAAGGGCTAAGGGAGTTTATCACCACCAAACCAGCAATGAAAGAAATGCTAAAGGTTCAGCTGTAAAAAAAAAAAAAAAAGAAAGAAAGAAAGAAAGAAAGAAAGAAAGAAAGAAATAGGAAGCAAAGAAGGAACACAGGGGTATAGAATAAAAATGGTGACAAATAAGTGCCTATCAATAATAACTTTAAATGTAAATGGATTGAATGCCCCAATCAAAAGACACAGGGTAACAGATTGGATAAGAAAACAAAACCCATATATCTGCTGTCTACAGGAAACCCACCTCAAAAAAAAGGACGCATACAGACTGAGAGTAAAGGGATGGAAAAAGGTTTTCCAGGCGAATGGAAATGAAAAAAAAGCTGGGGTAGCAATACTTATATCTGACAAATTAGATCTCAAAGTGAAGGACATAACAAGAGATAATGAAGGCCACTTCATAATACTAAAAGGAGAAATCCAACAAGAAGAAATAACTCTGGTAAACATATATGCACCCAACACAGGAGCACCAAGATACATTAAAAAACTCCTGGAAGATATCAAAGGAGAGATTGACAGCAATACAATTATAGTAGGAGACTTCAATACCCCACTATCACCATTGGAAAAATCCTCTAAACAAAAAATCAGCAAAGAAACATCAATCCTAAATGACTCACTAGACAAGATGGAATTAATCGACATCTTCAGAACATTTCACCCCAAAGCCACAGAATATACATTCTTCTCAAGTGCACATGGGACATTTTCAAAGATAGGCCATATGTTAGGAGATAGGCAAAGTCTCTCCAAATTCAAGAAGATAGAAATCATATCAAGCTTCCTCTCAGATCACAGTGGCATAAAACTGGAAATAAACTACAATAAAAACAACCCAAAGAAATCAAACACATGGAGACTAAACAGCATGCTATTAAACCATGACTTGGTTACCAAAGACATCAAGGAAGAAATAAAATACATACTGGCAACAAATGACAATGAAAACACAACAATCCAAAATCTATGGGACACAGCGAAAGCAGTCCTGAGAGGGAAGTTCATAGCTCTACAAGCCTACTGCAAAAAACAAGAAACAATGGTAATAAATTACCTAACCAAACAACTCAAAGAGTTAGAGAGAGAGCAACAAGAAAAGCCCAGCGTAAGCAGAAGGAAAGAAATAATAAAGATCAGAGCGCAGATAAACGACATAGAGACCAAAGAAACTATACAAAAGATCAACAAAATCAAGAGCTGGTTCTTTGAAAAGATAAACAAGATTGATGGACCTCTAGCCAGGCTTACCAAGAAGCAAAGAGAGAGGACCCAAATAAACAAAATCAGAAATGAAAGAGGTGAAATAACAACAGACCCTGACGAAATACAAAGGATTGTTACAAAATACTACGAACAACTCTATTCCAACAAACTGGACAACCTGGAGGAAATGGACATATTCCTAGACAAATACAACCTTCCAAAACTCAATCAGGAAGAATCTAAACAGCTCAACAGGCCAATAACTATGGAAGAAATTGAAGCAGTCATCAAAAAGCTTCCGGCAAACAAAAGCCCGGGGCCAGACGGCTTCACAGGAGAGTTTTACCAAACTTTCAAGGAAGAACTAAAACCTATCCTCCTCAGACAATTCCAAAAAATTCAAGAGGAAGGAACACTTCCAGGCTCCTTCTATGAAGCTAGCATCACCCTAATACCAAAACCAGATAAAGACAACACAATGAAAGAGAATTACAGACCAATATCCCTCATGAACATAGATGCCAAAATTCTCAACAAAATCCTAGCAAATCGGCTCCAGCAATACATCAGAAAGATCATACATCATGACCAAGTAGGATTTATCCCAGGAATGCAAGGATGGTACAATATCCGCAAATCAATAAATGTGATACATCACATAAACAAATTGAGAGATAAAAACCACATAGTCATATCAATAGATGCAGAAAAAGCATTTGACAAAATCCAACACCCTTTCTTGATAAAAACTCTCAACAAGGTGGGAATAGAAGGATCATACCTCAACATAATAAAAGCTATATATGATAAACCCACAGCAAACATCATACTCAATGGGCAAAAACTAAAACCATTTCCCCTAAGAACAGGAACAAGACAGGGATGCCCACTCTCACCACTCCTGTTTGACATAGCACTGGAAGTATTAGCTACCGCAATTAGGCAAGAAGAAGAAATAAGAGGCATCCAAATTGGAAAAGAAGAAGTGAAGCTGTCCTTATTTGCAGATGACATGATATTGTACGTAAAAAACCCAAAAGATTCCATCAAAAAACTAATAGACTTAATAAATGAATTCGGCAATGTAGCGGGATACAAAATTAACGCCAAGAAATCTATGGCATTTCTATACACCAATAGTGAACTTAAAGAAAGAGAGACTAAAAAAGAAATCCCATTTACCATCGCACCAAAAAAATTAAGATACCTAGGAATAAACTTAACTAAGGAGGTAAAAGACCTATACGCGGAAAACTACAGGACACTGAAAAAAGAGATAGAGGAAGACGTAAACAGATGGAAGAACATACCATGTTCATGGATTGGTAGAATCAACATCATTAAAATGTCCATACTACCCAAAGCAATCTACAGATTCAGTGCACTCCCCATCAAAATACCAACAGCATATTTCACAGACCTAGAAAGAACTCTCCAAAAATTCATCTGGAATAAAAAAAGACCCCGAATAGCTGCAGCAATCCTTAGAAAGAAGAATAAAGTAGGAGGGATCTCCATACCAGATTTCAAGCTGTATTACAAAGCCACTGTTCTCAAAACTGCCTGGTACTGGCACAAGAACAGACATATAGATCAATGGAACAGAATAGAGAATCCAGATATCGACCCAAACCACTATGCTCAATTAATATTTGACAAAGGAGGCATGAACATACAATGGAATCAAGACAGTCTCTTCAATAAGTGGTGTTGGGAAAATTGGACACACACATGCAAAAAAATGAAACTAGATCACCAACTTACACCATACACAAAAATAAACTCAAAATGGATACATGACTTAAACATAAGACGGGAAACCATAAAAATACTAGAGGAATCCACAGGCAACAAAATCTCAGACATATGCCAAAAGAACTTTTTCAATGACACTGCCCCTAGGGCAATGGAAGCTAAAGAGAAAATTAACAAATGGGACTACATAAAAATAAAAAGCTTTTTTACAGCAAAAGAAAGCATCAACAAAACAACAAGAAAGCCCACTGCATGGGAGAACATATTTGCAAATGCTAGCACTGATAAAGGTTTAATCTCCAACATCTACAGGCAGCTTATGCAACTTAATAAAAGGAAGATAAATGATCCAATAAAAAAATGGGCAACGGACCTAAACAGAATATTTTCAAAAGAAGACAGAAGGAAGGCCAAGAGACACATGGAAACATGCTCAACGTCACTTATTATCCGAGAGATGCAAATCAAAACAACAATGAGGTACCATCTCACACCTGTCAGAATGGCTATCGTCAACAAATCAACAAACGACAAGTGTTGGCGAGGATGTGGAGAAAAAGGAACCCTCGTGCACTGCTGGTGGGAATGCAGACTGGTGCAGCCACTGTGGAGAACAGTATGGAGTTTCCTCAAAAAACTGAAAGTGGAACTCCCATTTGACCCAGTAATCCCACTCCTGGGAATATATCCAAAGAAACTAGAAACACCAATCAGAAAGGATATATGCACCCCCATGTTCATAGCAGCACAATTCTCCATAGCTAAGATTTGGAAACAGCCTAGGTGCCCGTCAGCAGATGACTGGATCAGAAAACTGTGGTACATCTACACAATGGAATACTATGCTGCCATAAAAAAGAAGGAATTCTCATCATTTGCAGCAACCTGGATGGAATTGGAGAATATTATACTAAGTGAAATAAGCCAGTCAATGAAAGAAAAATACCACATGATCTCACTCATTTATGGATAATAAAGAACATTATAAACTGATGAACAAAAAGATAGTTACAGAGTCATTAAAGCAACAAACAGACTTTCAAATTACAGGGGGAAAGTTAGGGAGAGGGGGGGTAGATAAGAAATCAAACGAAGGACTTGTATGCATGCATATAAGCATAAACAATGGACGCAAAACTCTGGGGGGTGAGGGCATGTGTGGGTGTGGGGTGGGGGGGTAATGGTAAGATATGTACACATATAATACCTCAATAAAAAAATAAAAATAAAAAAAATAAAAAAAAAGAAAGGGAAAAAAAAATCACATAGTCATATCAATTGATGCAAAAAAAGCATTTGACAAAATCCAACACCCTTTCTTGATAAAAACTCTCAGCAAGCTGGGAATAGAAGGATCATACCTCAACATAATAAAAGCCATATATGACAAATCCACAGCCAACATCATACTGAATGGGCAAAAACTACAACCATTTACCCTAAGAACAGGAACAAAATAGGGATGCCCACTCTCACCACTCCTGTTCAACACAATACTGGAAGTACTAGCCATTGTGATGAGACAAGAAAAAGAAATAAAAGGCATCCAAATTGGAAAAGAAGAAGTAAAACAGTCCTTATTCGCAGATGGCATGATAATATATATAGAAAATCCCAAAGAATCTATCAAAAAGCTACTAGACTTAATAAATGAATTCGCCAATGTAGCAGGATACAAAATTAACACTCATAAGTCTACGGCTTTTCTATACACCAATAATGAACTAAAAAAAAGAGAAATTTAAAAAGAAATCTGATGTACCATTGCAACAAAAAATTAAAATACAGCCCTAACTGGTTTGGCTCAGTGGATAGAGCATCGTCCTGCAGACTGAAGGGTCCCAGGTTTGATTCTGGTCAAGGGCATATACCTTGGTTGTGGGCACATCCATAGGAGGAGGTGTGCAGGAGGCAGCTGATCAATGTTTCTCTCTCATCAAAGTTTCTAACTCTCTATCCCTTCCCCTTCCTCTCTGTAAAAAATCAATAAAAATATATTTTTAAAAAATTAAGATACCTAGGAATAAACTTAACTAAGGACACAAAGTACCTGTATTCAGAAAATTTCAGGATGCTGAAAAAAAGAGATAGAGGAAGACATAAACTAATGGAAGAATATACCATGTTCATGGACTGGTAGAATCAACATCATTAAAATGTCCATACTACCCAAAGCAATCTATAAATTCAATGCAATTCCCATTAAAATACCAACAGCATACCTCAAAGACCTAAAAATAATTCTCTAAAAATTCATCTGGAATAAAAACAAAAAAGACTCTGAAAAGCTGCAACAATCTTGAGAAAGAAGAACAAATTTGGAGGGATCACAATACCAGATATCAAGCTATACTACAAAGCCACTGTTCTCAAAACTGCCTGGTACTGGCACAAGAACAGACATAAAGACCAGTGGAACAGAACAGAGAACCCAGAAATCGATACAAGCCATTATGCTCAATTAATATTTAATAAAGGAGGCAAGAGCATACAATGGAGTCAAGAGAGTCTCTTTAATAAATGGTGTTGGGATGACTAGACAGATACTTGCAAAAAATGAAACTAGACCACCAACTTACACCATACACAAAAATAAACTCAAAATGGATAAAAATCTTAGAAGCAATAGGCAGCACAATAGCAGATATTTGTTGTGGCAATATCTTACTGATACAGCTTCTATGACAATGTAAAATAAAGAGAAAATAAACAAATTGGACTACATCAAAATAAAAAGGTTCTGCACAGCAAAAGAAACCATCAACAAAACAACAAGAAAGCCCACTGCATGGGAGAACATATTTGCCAATGTTATCTCTGATAAGGGTATAATATCCAAAATTTATAGGAAACTCATACAACTTAACAAAAGGAAGATAAGCAACCCAATCAAAAAAATGGGCAAAGGACCTAAATAGACACTTTTCAAAATAGGATATTCAGAAAGCCAAGAATCATATGAAAACATGCTCAAAGTCACTACTCATCTGAGAGATGCAGATCAAAAGAACAATGAGGTACCATCTCACACCTGCCAGAATGGCTATCATCAACAAATCAACAAATGACAATTGCTTGAGAGGATGCAGAGAAAAAGGAACCCTTGAGGAGAAACCAAGATGGCGGCATAGGTAAACACCTGAACTTTCTGCCTCGCACAACTTCAAAACTACAACTAAAAGACAAAACAAACATCATCCAGAACCACAGAAAGACTGGCTGAGTGGAAATTCTACAACTAGAAGGAAGGAGAAAAGCACACTGAGACTCAGAGGAGGTATGGAAGGCAGAGGAATGGAGGCGAGCATGCAGAGCAGGGAGGCAACTGAGTACACGGCTGGCTTTTTCAAGCCGGAGGGAGACACAAGCTCCCAACTGCTCTGAACTCCAGTTCCGGGCGAGACTCTGGGGACCCAGACTCATACGGAGAGAAACTGGACTGTCTGGAAGCGGGCGGAACTCGACAGTGGCTTTCTCTCAGAAATGCTTGCAGTGATTACTGTGGGACACTGAGAACCAGGGGCCTCTTATGGCAGGGCTGATGAAAAGCGATTG
This sequence comes from Cnephaeus nilssonii, assembly GCF_951640355.1. Classification (NCBI taxonomy): domain Eukaryota; kingdom Metazoa; phylum Chordata; class Mammalia; order Chiroptera; family Vespertilionidae; genus Cnephaeus; species Cnephaeus nilssonii. The sequence goes on from NC_137071.1 coordinate 32,666,485, forward strand.
CTGTTTGCCCGGCCCTGAGACTCTGCCCCACCCAAGCTGTGCCCAGAGGCTTTTGCATATGAATGGCCTGGTCCCTTGAATTCTAAACTTACCTATCAAACTGCAGCTGAGTCAGAGAGACCCAGAACATCCAAAAGAAGGCCCAAGGCCCCACAGCAGTTTGCTTTGCTTCACAGCTGGGCCTCATCTGAGCACCTCCAAAACCCATACAAAGAAGAGGAATCTACAGATCTCTCTGCAGTTCCTGTTGGATGGCCTCAGGCAGAGGCTAAATTAGCACCTCCTTGGAGATCCAAGAGCCAGTGTACCCAGGGGTCAGAATAGGACCATCCAGATTACAGCTCCTCTTATCCATAAGTGACATACTCAGGGGGCAGACTCAGTGAGCACCAAAGCCCCACTGAAGCAAGTCTTACATTAGGGAGTAATGTAAGGGTTTCTCCAGCACAGAAGTTCTCCCATCATAGACACAGTTGATTCCCACAGCCAATTGGCCTGGAGGTCAATTCCTCCCAGTGATACCAACAACAATCACGGCTTAACTACAACAAGATTGTGAACACAGCCCACAAAGGGGTGCATCAAGAGTGTCCACCTCAAGTAACTGGGGAGGCTGAGCCACTGAGCCCTATAGGACACCGAGCACACAAAGCCACTCTATCAACTCAGGGAAGCAGCCAAAATGCGAAGAAAAAGAAACAGATCGCAAATGAAAGAAATGGAGGAAAGTAAATGACTGGATATAGAGTTCAAAACCACGGTTATAAGGCTACTCAAGAATTTCCTAGAAAAGGCCAATAAATTTAGTGAGACCCTCGAGGATATGAAAAAGGACCAACTAGAAATTAAGCATACACTGACTGAAATAAAGAATAATATACAGAAGATCCAACAGCAGACTAGAGGATCGCAAGAATCAAGTCAAAGATCTGAAATACAAAGAAGCAAAAAACACCCAACTGGAAAAGAAAAAAGAATCCAAAAATATGAAGACAGTGTAAGGAGCATCTGGGACAACTTCAAGAGTACCAACATCCGAATTATGGGGGTGCCAGAAGAAGAGAGAGAGCAAGATACTGAAAACCTATTTGAAGAAATAATGACAGAAAACTTTCCCTACCTGGTAAAAGAAATAGACTTACAAGTCCAGGAAGTGCAGAGAACCCCAAACAAAAGGAATCCAAAGAGGACCACACCAAGACACATCATAATTAAAATGCCAAGAGCAAAAGACAAAGAGAGAATATTAAAAGCAGCAAGAGAAAAACAGTTAGTTACCTACAAGGGAGTACCCATACAACTGTCAGCTGATTTCTCAACAGAAACTATGCAGGCCGGAAGGGAGTGGCAAGAAATATTCAAAGTGATGAATAGCAAGAACCTACAACCAAGATTACTCTACCCAGCAAAGCTATCATTCATAATTGAAGGTTAGTTAAAGAGCTTCACAGATAAGAAAAAGCTAAAGGAGTTCATCACCGCCAAACCAGTATTATATGAAATGCTGAAAGGTATTCTTTAAGAAGAGGAAGGAGAAGAAAAAGGTAAAGATAAAAATTATGAACAACAAATACATATCTATCAACAAGTGAATCTAAAAATCAAGTGAATAAAAAATCTGATGGACAGAATAACCTAGTGAATATAATAGAATCATGGGCGTAGAAAGGGAGTGGTCTGACAATCCTTGGGGGGAAAGGGGTGTGGGGGGTGCAGGAAGACACTTGACAAAAATCATACACCTATGGATGAGGACAGTGGCGGGGGGCAGGGGTAAGGGCATGGGGTGGGGTGGGGTGGGAACCGGGTGGAGGGGAGCTATGTGGGGAAAAAAAGAGGAACAACTGTAATAATCTAAACAATAAAGATTTAAAGAAATACAGATTTGAATCAATAAACAAGATTGTCAAAAAAAAAAAAAGAAAAAGAAAAAGAAACCCTCCTTTACTGCTGGTGGGAATGCAGACTGGTGCAGCCATTGTGGAAAACAATATGGAGTTTACTAAAAAAAAAAATTAAAAACGGAACTGCCATTTGACCCAGTAAGACCACTTCTAGGAATATATCCCATGAAAACAGAAACACCAATCAGAAAGGATATATGTACCCCTATGTTCATAGTAGCACAATTTTCAATAGCTAAGATCTAAAAATAGACTAAATGCCCATCAGCAGATGAGTGGATTAAAAAACTGTGGTACATCTACACAGTGGAACACTATGCTGCCGTAAAAAAGAAGGAATTTTTACCATTTGAAACAGCATGGATGGAACTGGAGAGCATTATGCTAAGTGAAATAAGCCAGTCAGTGATAGACAAATACCACATGATCTCACTCATTTGTGGAATATAAAGAACATTATAAACCTTTGAACAAAAGTAGATACAGAGGCAAAGAAGCATCAAACAGACTGTCAAAATACAGCGGAAAGGCAGGGAAGGGTTGGGGGGTTAAGAGATTAACTGAAGGACTTGTATGCATGCATATAAGCACTACCAATGGATGAAAGATACTGGGGGGAGGGGGAGGGCAAGTGCCGAGGGGTAGGGGAGTCCGGGGAGAGGCAATGGGACGGGGGGAGGAGACATATGTACTTCTCTTTGTAATACCTTAAACAATAAAATAAAAAATATATAAAATTTAAGAAAAGAAATATCGGCCTTTTAAAGAAATACTATTGTTGAAAGAATTACATGTGTCCCCCCTTTTCTCCCACTGACCCCTTATAGCCCGCCCCTGCCCCAGGCCTCCACCACTCTATTATCTGTTTCCATGGGTTATGCATATTAGTATATGCATACAAGTACTTTGGTTGATCTCTTCCCACCCAACCACGCACCTACCATGCCTTCCCTCCAAGATTCCACAGTCTGTTCTATGCTTCTGTGTCTCTGGATCAAAACACAATTGTAGTTGGGAACCTTAATAGTTCATTGACAGCTCTAGACAGAACAACCAAAAAGAAAATCAATAAAGATATATCAGCCTTAAATGAAACACTAGAACAAATGGACATAACTGACATTACAAAACCTTTTCATCCCAGAACATACAATTTTACTGGTACATTCTTCCCCAGTACACATGGAACATTTTCAAGGATAGATAATACATTGGGTCACAAAACCAACATCAACAAATTCAAGAAGATTGAAATTATACCAAGCATATTCTCCAACCACGATGCCTTGACATTAGAAATAAACCGCAAAAAGGAAGTAATGAAAGCCACAAATACACGGAGATTAAACAACATACTACTTAAAAATCACTGGGTCAAAGAATAAATAAAATATGAGATCAAAAGATATAGAGAGAAATGAGAATGACAATATAATATATCAAAATTTCTGGGATGCAGCAAAAGAGGGAAGCTTATCATCACAGGGCTATCTCAAGAAACAAGAGGAATCCCAAGTAAACTACCTAACATCACATCATAAAGAACTAGAAAAAAATAAGAACAAAATCAACCCAAAGTCAACAGAAGAAAGGAAATAATAAAAATTAGAGCTGAATTTAATGAAATAGAGAACAAAAAGATTATACAAAAATTGAGAGACAAAATGGCAGCAGAATAGATGGACGTGTCCCAAGCCTTGTCCCAGAGCAAATAGAATGAGCAGCTGAAATGGATAACATCCAACCCGAATTGGTGAAGGAAACTCAGCTGGTGAGACAGTTTGCAGCCGGAAAGGGTAGAGAACCCTCACACCCTGCTGGGGAGGAGTGTCTGCCAGACCTCTGAGCCCAGTGGGTCAGAGGGAATCCGCACAGCACCAAACCCTGTCCCTGGGGACAAGCACAGTGTCTGACTGTGGAAAGAAGGTCCACAGGACTTCTGGAGGCAGGGGATTCTAGATCTGGGTCCACAGTCACAAAAAACTGAGCCCAGAGGGGGCAGCCTGAAGGGATGACCAGACCACACAGTGCAGGCAGGAGAGGAGCTCAAAGAGGTGTAGTCCTTCCCCTCTCTGTGGCCTGTGCTTTTCTTCACTGAACCTAGTTCATAGGAACTTTCGGATATGGACACTTACCCATGGCTGAGATGAGGGAGAAGTTGCGGAGTTGTGGAATCTGGGGAAAGGAGGGCGTCCAGAAGTGGCAGTGAATCTGGTGAGTCATACCTGAGGCCAGGACCTAGGTAGCCATTTTGTCCTGAAGAGAGAGGCCCTCCCTCCAGTCTCCAGGCAACCAATACAGCCACACCCAGATTCCACCCTGAATGATACAAAGGATTAAAAAAAACTCTGAATAGTCCTTGAGAGTCCAAAGGGACTGGCCTAAAGCACGACCTTCAGTCCCAGCAACAGGAAACTGAGAAACACTACAGTACAGAAGACTGGGATCTTAAGCCAGCCAAAGAAACGACACTTCACTTTTTCATTTTCATTTTTATTTTTTATTATTTTGTTATCTTTTTTTTCTTGTTTTTTCTTTGTTTTCTGTTTTTGTTGCTTTATTTTCTATTTCTTTTTGCATTATTTTTCCATCACTCTATTTTATTTCATTTTTATTTGCTATTTTTATACCATTTTTGAAATCAACTTTTTGTAAACTTATTATTATTATTATTATTATTATTATTATTATTTTCTTCTCATTCTCTTTCTTCTTATCCACCCTTTCTACTTCCTCTATACTGAATTGAGGTCCTCACCATATTCATCCAATTCTTAACCTTATTTTCTATATATAAGCTCAGCCTCTACAGATTCTGCCCCCACCTTCTTTGATGGGTGTTTGGTGTTTATATTTTGTTGATTTATCTATTGGTTCTGTGGTGTTTTCCAAATATATATATAGGTGTTTGGTGTTTATATTTTGTTGATTTATCTATTGGTTCTGTGGTGTTTTCCAAATATATATATATATATTCTCCTGTTGCTTCCTTTTTCTTTTCTCTCTCTTCGATATCATTTGTGCTCTCTTTTCTCTCCCCTAACTCTCTATTCTCAGGTGGTCACTTATATTGGGGTTATTGGTATCGTAAGTACATTTGTGCTTTGTTCCTTTTGTGTTGTGTCTTGTCGAGGTTAATTTTATACTGTCTGGCCAAAGTGCTAGAGAGTGAGCCACATAACCAGACACCTGGAGAGGAAACTCCATCCACAAATGGTCAATAAAACTCCAGACCCAACTACAGAGGCAGGAAGAAGGCGGCAGTGAGAGAGAGAGAGCATGAGTGAGTGAGGGAGCAAAAGAGGAGTGTGTGGTTGGGTGGAGTGTGTGAGTTTGTGAGTGAGGCACAGTTAGATCCCGCAGGACTTTCAGGGGCAGGCTAACTGGGCTCGCCTAACTAGGCAGCCTCTGCTACCATTGCAAACAGTTCCAGGAGGCAGGCTCTTCCTCAGAGGCCTCAGCTTTTTGAAGGGGAGAGCTGCTGTAACTGGGAGCCCAGCCTCACCTCCACCTAGGGTGCCCTCAGAGAACACCTGGGACTCTACAGCCACCCCTGCTTGGGACCTGCTACCTCAGCTATAGTCCCACAGTCAATGAGTCTCCAGCCACCCTGGGGACAGGATCCTGTGAGCTCTGAAGCGTGCTCCCCTCTGACCAGCCCAATGCTTTAGCCCAGGGTACTGCAAACATGCAAGCAGCAGACATATGAGCAGCCTGCTCCTGTCCAAGATGCAGCAGCACTGCAAGCAGCCCACCCCAAGCCTAAGAGCAGCAGCCTCATGTGGCCTGCCCGTGTCCAAGGAGCAGCAGCTGTGTGAGTGGACTGCTCCCCTGTCTGAGGAGCAGTAACCATGTGAGCAGCCTGCCCCATCCAAAGAGCAGCAGCCTCACAAGCAGCCTACCCACGACTGAGAAGCAGAAGCCCCGCGAAGCCCACCTCTATCCGAGGAGCAGCAGCTGCATGCAGCCTGTACCCTGCATCTGTCTAAGCAGCAGCAGATGAGCGAGCAACCTGCCCCTGTCCGAGGAACAGCAGCTGCACGAGCAGCCAGCCCCATTCTGAGAAGCAGCAGTTGTGAGAGCAGCCCACCCACGTCCGAGGAGTAGCAGCTCTGTGAGCAGCCTGCGCCTGTCTGAGGAGCAGCAGCTGTGTGAACAGCCAATCCCCATCCGAGGAACAGCAGCTGTGTGAGCAGCCAGCCCCCGTCAGAGGAGGAACAGCCGCACGAGCAGCCTGCCCCTATCTGAGGAGCAGCAACTGTGTGAGCAGTCCACCCCTGTCCGAGGAACAGCAGCGCCGCGAGCAGCCCACTCCCATTCGAGGAGCAGCAGCAGCCTGAACAACTTGGCCCGGTCCAAAGAGTAGCAGCCACACACAGCCTGCACCTGTCCAACGAGCAGCAGCTGGGTGAGTGGCCAGACCCCCATCCGAGGAACAGGAGCCACATGTGCAGCTCACTTCTGCCCAAGGAGCAGGAGTCGTGCAAGCAGCCCATCACCCATCCAAGGAGCAGCAGCTGCCCGAGCAGCACATCCCAGTCTGAGGAGCAGCACCCACACAAGCAGAATGCCCGCATCGGAGAAGCTGCAGCCCTGAGCAGTCCGCACTGGTTTGAGGAGCAGCAGCCACATGCAGCCTGCACCTGTCCAATGAACAACAGTCGGGTGAGTGGCCCGCCCCCATCCAAAGAGCAGTAGCTGCGTGAGCAGCAAGAACCTGTATGAGGAGCAGCAGCCCTGCAAGCAACCTTCCCCTGTCCAAGGAGCAGCAGCCTCACGAGCAGCCTGCCCCATCTGAGGAACAGCAGCAGGGCACAGACAGCCCCCAACCAAAGACCAGCAGCCATGTGAGCACTCCACTCCATCCAAGGAGCAGCGCCTACATGAGCAACCTGCCCACATCCAAGGAGCAGCAGCCGTGTGCAGCCTGCACACAACTGAGGGGCAGCAGCTTCATGATCAGCCCACACCTGTCCAAGGAACAGCAGCTGTGCGAACAGCCTGCTCACCAGCCAGAGGAGACACCATTGCTGCGAACAGCACCCACCAGAGGAGATGCTGCCAACTGAGGAGCAGCCACTACCATGACCAGTTGAGGAGCAACCACAGCATGAGTAGCCACTGCCAACCAAGGTGCAGCCCCTGCACGACTCAATATCTAGATCAGTCGGTGAAACCAAAAATGGGTAGACAAAGATACCCCTAAAGGAAAGAAAAGGAGGAATCACCAGAAAATAAGCTAAGTGAAACAGAGGCATGCAATATGTCAGAAAAAGAATTCAGAATAAGGATCATACAGTTCATAAACTGGGTGGAGGAAAAAATCAACAACTTATGTAAGAATCAAGAAGAAATGGATGTTGCCGAAACCGGTTTGGCACAGTGGATAGAGCGTCGGTCTGCGGACTGGAAGGTCCCAGGTTCGATTCCGGTCAAGGGCATGTACATTGGTTGTGGGCACATCCCCGGTAGGGGGCGTGCAGGAGGCAGCTGGTCGATGTTTCTAGCTCTCTATCCCTCTCCCTTCCTCTCTGTGAAAAATCAATAAAATATATTTTTTTTAAAAAAAGAAAAAGAAATGGATGAAAAAATCAACAACTTATGTAAGAATCAAGAAGAAACAAAAAGTGATACAGTACCAATAAAAAACACCATGGAAAGTTTCAACAGAAGACTAGGAGAAGCAGAGGGCCGAATTAACAAATTAGAAGACAGGGAAGCAAAACACACCCAATTGAACTGCAATTAGAGAAAAAAATTAAAAGACAGGATGAGCGCCTAATGGAACTATTGGACAACATTAAATGAAGCAACATACGAACAACAGGAAGAGGAACTAGGGTTAGAAAACTTATTTGAAGAAATAATGTCAGAAAACTTCCCTGATGTGGGGAAGAAAAAAGTCACACAAACACAGAGAGTCCCAAACAAGAGGAACCCGAAAAGACCCACACCAAGACACATCATAATTATGATGGCAAATGTTCAGGACAAAGAGAGAATCTTAAAGGCTGCAAGAGAGAGAAAGAAAGTTACATACAAGGGAGCTCCCATTAGATTATCAAATGAGTTCTTAACAGAAACACATCAGGCCAGAAAAGAATGGAAGGAAATTTACAAAGTGATGCAAAGCAAGGGACTGGATTCAAGAATACTCTATCCAGCAAGGCTCTCATTCAAAATTAAAGGGGAAATAAGGAGCTTCACTGACAAAAAAAGGCTAAGGGAGTTTATCACTACCAAGCCAGCAATGCAAGAAATGCTAAAGGGACTGATGTAAAAAGAAGAAATAAAAAGGTAAGAAGGAACACAGGCACAAAAAATAAAAATGGCTACAAACAAGAACCGTTCAATAATAACTTTAAACATAAACAGACTAAATGCTCCAATCAAAAGACATTGAGTGAGTGAATGGATAAAAAAAACATGACCCATATACACTGAGTGGCCAGATTATTATGATCTCTGAATGCATAATAATCTGGCCACTCAGTGTGTGTGCGTGTGTGTGTGTGTGTGTGTGTGTGTGTGTGTGTGTGTGTGTATATATATATATATATATATATGTATATATATATATATATATACATATATATATATATATATATATATATATTTGAGGCCTAGCGCATGAATTCGTGTTCGTGCATGGGTGGGGTACGGCCAGCCTGGCCAGGGGGAGGGGACATGTGCAGTTGGCCGGCCTGCCTACTGGTCGAACTCCTGGTGGAGGGGAGAATTTGCATATTAGCCTGAATTCAGAGATCATAATAATCTGGCCACTCAGTGTATATGCTGTCTACAAGACACCTACCTCAGAACAAGGGACTCACACAGACTGAAAGGAAAGGGATGGAAAAATATTTTTCAGGAAAATGGAAATTAAAAAAATGCTGGGGTAGCAATACTTATATCTGACAAAATAGATCTCAAAGTGAAGGCCATAACAAGAGATAAGAAAGGGCACTTCATAATACTAAAGCAATCAATACAAGAGGGTATAACCCTGATAAACATATATGCACCCAATGCAGGAAGACAAAAAAAAACATAAAAACTCCTGGAAGAAATCAAGGGAGAGATCAACAACAATACAATCATAGTAGGGTACTTTAATACACCACTACCATAACTGGATAAATCCTCTAGACAAAAAATCAGCAAAGAAACAGCAATCTTAAATAACTCACTGGATCAGGTGGACTTAATTGAAAATTTCAGAGCATTTTACCCCAAAGCCATGGAATATACCTTCTTCTTAAGTACACAAGGGACATTTTTAAAAAAAGACCACATATTGCATCAAAGAAAAGTCTCCCCAAATTCAAGAAGATTGAAATCATATCAAGCATTTTCTCAGACCACAATTGCATAATATTAGAAATAAACTACAATAAAAACAATCCAAAAAATTCAAACACTTGGAAGCTGAATAGCATGCTTTCAAACAATGATTGGGTTACCAAAGACATCAAAGAAGAAATTAAAAACATCCTGGCAACTAATGACAATAAAAACACAACAATCCAAATGCTATGGGACACAATGAAAGCAGTCTTCAGAGGGACCTTTATACCTCTACAGGCCTACCTCAAAAAAAAACAAGAAAAAATAGTAATAAATCATCTAATTCTACAACTCAAAGAATTAGAAAGAGAGCAACAAGAAAAGCCCTGAGTGAGCAGAAGGAATGAGATAATAAAAATCACAGCAGAAATGAATGACATAGAGAACAATAAAACAATACAAAAGATCAATGAAACTAAGAGCTGATTCTTTGACAGGATAAACAAGATTGATGAACATCTAGCCAGGCTCACCAAGGAGCAAAGTGAGAGGAACCAAATAAATAAAACCAGAAATGAAAGAGGCGAAATACCAACAGATCCCACAGGAAAAAAAAAAAAGGATTGTTGAAAAATACTATGAACAATTCTATTCTAACAAACTAGATAACATGGAGGAAATGGACATATTCCTAGAAAAATACAACCTTCCAAAACTCAATAAGCAAGATTCTACATATCTCAATAGGCCAATAACTATGGAAGAAATTGAAGCAGTCATCAAAAAGCTTCCAGCAAACAAAAGCTCAGGGCCAGATAGCTTCACATGGGAGTTTTACCAAACATTCACGGAAGAACTAAAACCTATCCACATTAGACTATTCCAAAAAATTCAAGAGGAAGGAACACTTTCAATATCATTCTCATTCTATGAAGCCAGCATCACCCTAATACCAAAACCAGATAAAGACAACACAAGGAAAGAGAATGACAGGCCAATATCCCGCATGAACATAGATGCCAAAATCCTCACAAAAATTCTAGAAAATCAGATCCAGTAGTACATCAGAAAGATCATACACCACGAACAAGTAGGATTTATCCTGTGGATGCAAGGATGGTACAATATCCACAAATCAATAAACGTGATACATCACATAAACAAATTGAGAGATTAAAAATCACATAGTCATATCAATTGATGCAGAAAAAGAATTTGACAAAATCCAACACCCTTTCTTGATAAAAACTCTCAGCAAGCTGGGAATAGAAGGATCATACCGCAACATAATAAAAGCCATATATGACAAACCCACAGCCAACATCATACTCAATGGGCAAAAAATTACCATTTCCCCTAAGATCAGGAACAAGACAGGGATGCCCACTCTCACCACTCCTGTTCGACATAGTACTGGAAGTATTAGCCATTGCAATCAGACAAGAAGAATAAATAAAAGGCATCCAAATTGCAAAATAAGAAGCAAAACTGTCCTTGTTCAAAGATGACATGATACTGTACATAGAAAACCTTAAGGACTCCATCAAAAAATCATGAGACTTAATAAATCAATTCGGCAATGTAGCAGGATACAAAATTAATGCCAAGAAATATATGGCATTTCTGTACACCAATGATGAACTTACAGAAAGTGAGACTAAAAAAGGTATCCCATTTACCATTGCACCAAAAAAAAATTAAGGTACCTAGGCATAAATAGTTATTAACTAAGGAGGTAAAAGACCTATATGTGGAAAAATATAGGACACTGAAAAAAAGAGATAGAGGAAAAAATAAACAGATGGAAGAACATACTGAGTTCATGGATTGGTAGAATCAACATCATTAAAATGTCCATACTACCCAAAGCAATCTATAGATTCGATGCACTCCCCATTGAAATACCAATGACATATTTCACAGACCATGAATGAACTTTCCAAAAATTAATCTGGAATAAAAAAAGACCACGAATAGCCACAACAATCCTGAGAAAGCAGAATAAAGTAGGTGGGATCTCAATACAATATATCAAGATGTATTACAAAGCCACTCTTCTCAAAACAGCCTGGTGCTGGCACAAGAACAGACATATAGATCAAAAGAATAGAATAGAGAACCCAGAAATCAATCCAAACCACTATGATCAATTAATATTTGACAAAGGAAGCATGAATATACAATGGAGTCAAGATAGTGTCTTCAGGAGAAACCAAGATGGTGGCATAGGTAAACACCTAAACAGCTGCCTCTCACAACAATTTCAAAACTACAACTAAAGTACAAAACGGACACCATCCAGAACCACAGGAAAACTGGCTGAGTGGAAATTCTACAACTGGAAGGAAAGAGAAAAGCACATTCAGTCTCAGAGGAGCTGCAAAGGCTGAGGTACGAAGATGTGTGCAAGCAGAGAAGACTGGCGGCTGAGTGTGTGGCTGGCTTTCTCAAGCTGGAGGGACACAAAAGCTCACGACTGCACTGAACTCCAGTTCCGGGCGAGACCTTGGGGACCCAGACTCATACAGGGGGGATCTGGACTGTCAGGAAATGAGAAATGCACACCGAGACTCAGGGGAGCTGCGGAAGGCACAGGTCCGGAGGTGCTCGCTCAGAGAGGACTGACTGCTGAGTGCGTGGCTAGCTTTCTGAAGTGGGAGGGAGACAGAAGCTCCAGACTGTACTGAACTCCAATTCAGGGCAAGACTTTGGGAACCCAGACTCATTCAGGGAGAAACTAGACTGTCTGGCAGCGGGCGAAACTCGAGGGTGGCTTTCTCTCAGAGATGCTTGCAGTGATTAATGAGGGACACTGAGACCCAGGGGCCTCATAGGGCAGGGCTGATGGGAAACCAAGGCTATCTGCTCCGCCCTGAGACTCCACCCCATCCAAGCTGAGCACAGAGGCTTTTGCAATTTTGAAAGTCTAGTCTCATAAGGGTGTCTCCAGCACAGAAGTTCTCTCAGCGTAGACACAGCTGATCCTCACAGCCAACTGGCCTGGAGGTCAATTCCTCCCAGTGATACCAACAACAATCAAGGCTTAACTACAACAAGACTGTTCACACAGCCCACAAAGGGGTGCACCAAGAATGTCCACCTCAGGAAACTGGGGAGGCTGAGCCACTGAGCCCTATAGGACACCTAGCACACAATGCTACTCTACCAACTCAGGGAAGCAGCGAAAATGTGGAGAAAAAGAAACAGATCACAAATGAAAGAAATGGAGGAAAGCAAATGACTGGATATAGAGTTCAAAACCACGGTTACAAGGTTTTTCAAGAATTTCCTAGAAAAGGCCAATAAATTTAGCGAGACCCCTGAGGATATGAAAAAGGACCAACTAGAAATTAAACATACACTGACTGAAATAAAAAATATTATATAGAGACCTAACAGCAGAATAGCGGATCGCAAGAATCAAGTCAAAGATTTGAAATACAAAGAAACAAAAAACACTCAACCAGAAAAGCAAAAAGAAAAAAGAATCCAAAAATATGAAGATAGTGTAAGGAGCCTCTGGGACAACCTAAAGCATACAAACATCTGAATTATGGGGGTGCCAGAATAAGCGAGAGAGCAAGATACTGAAAAACTATTTGATGAAATAATGACAGAAAACTTCCCCCACCTGGTGAAAGAAATAGACTTACAAGTCCAGGAAGCACTCAGAAACCCAAACAAAGAGAATCCAAAGAGAACCACACCAAGACACAACATAATTAAAATGCCAAGAGCAAAAGACAAAGAGAGAATATTAAAAGCAGCAAGAGAAAAACAGTTAATTACCTACAAGGGAGCACCCATACGATTGTCAGCTGATTTCTCAACAGAAACTGTGCAGGCCAGATGGGAGTGGCAAGAAATATTCAAAGTGATGAATAGCAAGAACCTACAACCAGCCGAAACCGGTTTGGCTCAGTGGATAGAGCGTCGGCCTGCGGACTCAAGGGTTCCAGGTTCGATTCTGGTCAAGGGCATGTACCTTGGTTGCGGGCACATCCGCAGTAGGGGGTGTGCAAGAGGCAGCTGATCGATGTTTCTAACTCTCTATCCCTCTCTCTTCCTCTCTGTAAAAAATCAATTATATATATATATATATATATATATATATATATATATATATATATTTAAAAAAAGAACCTACAACCAAGATTACTCTACCCAGCAAAGCTATCATTCAGAATTGAAGGTCAGATAAAGAGCTTCACAGATAAGAAAAAGCTAAAGTAGTTCATAAACACCAAACCAGTATTATATGAAATGCTGTAAGGTATTCTTTAAGAAGAGGAAGAAGAAGGAAAAGGTAAAGATAAAAATTATGAACAACAAATACATATCTATCAACAAGTGAATCTAAAAATCAAGTGAATAAAAAATCTGATGGACAGAATAAACTGGTGAATATAATAGATTCAGGGGCATAGAAAAGGAGTGGACTGACAATTCTCCGTGAGAAAGAGGTGTGGGGGTGCGGGAAAAGACTGGACAAAAATTGTACACCTATGGATGAGGACAGTGGGGGTGGGGGTAAAGGCAGAGGGTGTTGTGGGAACCGGGTGGAGGGGAGCTATGGGGGAGAAAAAGAGGAACAATTGTAATAATGTGAACAATAAAGATTTATTAAATTAAAAAAAATAAAGAAAGTAGGGAAAAAAAGATAGTGTCTTCAATAAATGGTGTTGGGAAAATTGGACAGATACATGCAAAAAAATGAAAGTAGACCACCAATTTACATCATACACAAAAATAAACTTAAAATGGATAAAGGACTTAAACATAAGATGGGAAACCATAAAAATACTAGAGGAATCCACAGGCAGAAAAATCTCAGACATAAGCCAAAGCAATTTCTTCACTGATACTGCTCCTAGGGCAATGGAAACTGAAGAGAAAATAAACAAATTGGACTATATGAAAATAAAAAGCTTTTCACAGCAAAATAAACAATCAACAAAACAATAAGAAACCCCACTGCATGGGAGTACATATTTACCAATGTTATCACCGATAAGGGTTTAATCTCCAACATTTACAGGGAACTCATACAACTTAAGAAAAAGAAGATAAATAGCCCTATCAAAAAATGGGCAACGGACCAAAATAGATACTTTTGATAGAAGACAGAATGAAGGCCAAGAGACATATGAAAACATGCTCAAAGTCACTAATCATCTGAGAGATGCAAATCAAAACAACAATGTGGTACCATCTCACACCTGTCAGAATGGCTATCATGAACAAATCAACAAATGACAAGTGCTGGCGAGGATGCGGAGAAAAAGGAACCCTTGTGCACTGCTGGTGGGAATTCAGACTGGTGAAGCCACTATGGAGAACAGTATGGAGTTTCCTCAAAAAACTAAAACTCCCATTTGACCCAGTGATTCCACTTTTAGGAATATATCCCAAGAAACTAGAAACCCAATCAGATAGGATATATGCACCCCTATATCAATAGCAGCACAATTCACCATAGCTAAGATTTGGAAACAGCCTAAGTGCCTAGCAGCAGATAAGTGAACTAAAAAACTGTGGTACAGGAACCAAGATGGTGGCATAGGTAAACGCCTGTACTTGCTGCCTCTCACAACCACATCAATTCCACAACTAAATGGCAGAACAACTACCACCCAGAACTGGGGGAAGGCTGGCTAGGTGGAAGTTCTACCACTAGAGAGGTGAAGAAGGCACATTGAGACTGGTAGGAGGTGCGGAGGCATGGAAAGTGCTGTCACCTGGATGTACTGCTCCTTTAATCGGGAGGGAGATACAAGCTCCCACTTGCTCTGAACTCCAGGTCTGGGCAAGACTCTGGGGGACCCAGGCACATACAGGGAGAAACTGGACTGTCTGGCATTGGGGCAGGAATGCAAGGGCGGCTGTCTCTTAAAGGGCTCGTAGCGATTATTGTTCCTGCACATGGGCGCAGGACATAGATAATGGGGGACTTCTCTGCTTCAGGGCTGACTGGAATCCATTGCTGTTTGCTCGGCTCTGGTGATTCCACGCAATTTACAACCCCACCCAAGCTGTGTGCATTGGCTTTTGCAAATGAATGGCCTGTCCTTTCACCTAAAACCTGTCAAACTGTAGCTGGGTCAGAGAGCCTCAGAGCTTCCAAAAGAAGGTCGAAGGCCCTGCTGGCCTTGCTTCACAGTTGGGACTCATCTGGGCACTTCAAAACCCCATAAAAAGAGGAGGAATCTGCAGGTCTCTCTGTAGCTCCTGGTGGGCGGCCCCAAACAGTGGCTGACCTTGTACCTCCTTGAAGATCGAAGAGCCAGTGCACCCAGTGGTCAGAGTTAGACCATACCGGATTACAACTCTACACATCCATAAGAGACACACTCAAGGGGCAGACTCAGTGAGCACCAAAGCCCCACTGAAGCAAGGCCTGTCCCATAAGGGTGTCTCCTGCACAACGGATCTTCCAGAGTAGACACAGCTGGTCATCATAGCCAATTGGCCCAGAGGTAAATTCCTCCCAGTGATATCAACAGCAATCAATGCTTAACTAAAATAAGACTGTGCAAACAGCCCACAAAGGGGTGCACCAAGAGCATTCACCTCAGGTAACTGGGGAGGCTGAGCCACTGGGCCCTATAAAACACCAACCACACAAGGCCACTCTATCAACTCAAGGACACTTAGCAGCTACCCAGTGCATAGAAACAAACACAAGGAAGCAGCCAAAATGAGCAGACAAAGAAACATGTATCAAATGGAAAGCAAAATACTGGATATAAAGTTCAAAACCACAGTTATAAGGTTACTCAAGAATCTTCTAGAGCCCTAACCGGTTTGGCTCAGTGGATAGAGCATCGGCCTGCAGACTGAAGGGTCCCAGGTTCAATTCTGGTCAAGGGCATGTACCTCAGTTGTGGGCACATCCCCAGTAGGCGGTGTGTAGGAGGCAGCTGATCAATGTTTCTCTCTCATCGATGTTTCTAACTCTCTATCCCTCTCCCTTCCTCTCTGTAAAAAAATCAATAAAATATATAATTTTAAAAAAGAATCTTCTAGAAACCTCCAAGAAATTTAGTGAGACCCTCAAGGATATGAAAATGGACCAATCAGAAATTAAGCATACACTGACTGAAATAAAGAATAATATACAGAGATCCAACAGCAGACTAGAGAATCCCAAGAATCAAGTCAAAGATTTGAAATACTAAGAAGCAAAAAACATCCAACTGTAAAAGCAAAGAGAAAAAAGAATCCAAAAATATGAATATAGTGTAAGGAGCCTCTGGGACAACTTCAAGAGTACCAACATCCGAATTATGGGGGTGACAGAAGAGGGAGAGCAAGATATTGAAAACCTATACCAAGACACATCATAATTAAAATGCCAAGGGCAAATGACAAAGAGAGAATCTTAAAAGCAGCAAGAGAAAAACAGTTAGTTACCTACAACGGAGTACCCATACGATTGTCAGCTGATTTCTCAACAGAAACTATGCTGGCCAGAAGGGAGTGGCAAGAAATATTCAAAGTGATGAATAGCAAGAAGGTACAACCAAGGTTACTCTACCCAGCAAAGCTATCATTTAAAATTGAAGGTCAAACAAAGAGCTTCACAGATAAGAAAAATCTAAAGGAGTTCATCAGCACCAAACTAGTATTATATGAAATGCTGAAAGGTATTATTTAAGAAGATGAAGAAGGAGAAAAAGGTAAAGATAAAAATTATGAACAACAAGGTGACAACAAATACCTATCTATCAACAAGTAAATCTAAAAATGAAGTGAATAAAAAACCTGATGAACAGAATAAACTGGTGAATATAATAGATTCAGAGGCATAGAAAGGGAGTGGACTGACAATTCTTGGGGGGAAGAGTGTGGAGGGGGGTTTGGGAAGAGATTGTACAAAAATCTTACACCTATGGACAAGGACAGTGGGAGGGGTAAGGGCATGGGGTGGGGTGGGAACTGGGTGGAGGGTAGCTATGGGGGGGAAAGAGGAACAAGTGTAATAATCTGAACAATAAAGATTTATTTAAAAATAAATTTAAAAAAAACTGTGGTACATCTACACAATGCAATACTATGCTGTGGTAAAAAAAAGAGTTCTTACCATTTGCAAAAGCATGGAGGGAACTGGAGAGCATTATGCTAAGTGAAATAAGCCAGTCGGGGAAAGATAAATATCACATGATCTCACTCATTTATGGAATATAATGAACAACATAAACTGATGAACAAAAACAGTTCCAGAGACAAACATCTATCAGAATGTGAAACCTCAGAGGGAAGGTAGGGGAGGGTGGGGGTAAGGGGAACAGATCAACCAAAGGACTTGTATGCATGCATATAAGCCTAACCAATGGACACAGACAACAGGGAGGTGAGAGCATAAGTGTGGGGGGGAGGTAATAGGGGCATAAGGAAAAAACTAAAAAAAAAATATTGTAATAACTTTGCATGGTGACAGATGGTTACTAGACTTAGTGTGGTATGCACATCGTAAGGTATGTAAATCGTGAATCACTATGTTGTATACCAAAAACTAATATTGTATGCCAACTATGTTTTAATAAAAAATGTTTTAAAACAAAATAAATAAAATTAATAAAAACCTATGAACATAAAAAAAAGAATATTACTTGACTCCAAATGCAACCCAAATAGGAGGACTGTTTAGTAATTTATAATACTCTGAAAATTTCCTTATATTGCTGAAATATATGGACCTACAAGACAGCTGGATATTACAATAGCACTGCATAAACTATGTAATCCTTTTTTTAAAATTTCTTTATTGATTAAGGTGTCACATATTTGTCCTCATCCCCCCATTCCCATCCCACACCCCTCCCCACGGATGCCCCAACCCCCTGTTGATCTTAACCATTGGCTAGGCTCGTATGCATGCACACAAGTCCTTTGGTTGATCTCTCCCCCCTCTCCCCACCCTCCCCTAACCTCCCTCTGAGGCCCGATAGTCCGATCGATGCCTCCTGTTTCTGGTTCTGTTCTTGTTCATCAGTCTATGTTGTTCATCATTTCCCCTAGATGAGCGAGACCATGTGTCACTAGAAATATACTTATAGGAACTGAATGTGAGACGAGCAATAATAGTTATGCTGACAGGCAAATGAATCAGTCTGTAGTGAGTTTCTTTCTGGACCAACAGTTCTTTTGAGACCCAATTTCAATGTCCACCAGTTCCTTATGTGTACATGTCAGCACTGACTTTTCAGCTCTGGATGGTGGACAAATGGTGGTAATGCAGGTCCGACTCTCTCTGGTTTGGTCTCGGCTGGACCCAAAGGCAAGGCTTCACCCGGACTCAGGGGCGCATGGCCTCACCCGGACCCAGGGGCGCGTGGCCTCACCCGGACCCAGGTGTGCGCGGCCTCACCCGGACCCGGGACCCAGCCTCACCCCGATCCAGGGGCACACGGCCTCACCCAGACTCGGGATTCAGCTTCACCCGGACCCAGGGGCGCGTGGCCTCACCCGGACCCAGGGGCGCATGGCCTCACCCGGGCCTGGGACCGAGCCTCACCCGGATCCAGGGGCACACGGCCTCACCCGGACCCGGGATTTAGCTTCACCTGGACCCACGGGCGCGTGGCCTCACCTGGACCCAGGGGCACGTGGCCTCTCCCAGGCCCAGGGTCGCGTGGCCTCACCCGGACCCATGGGCGTGTGGCCTCTTCCAGACCCAGGGGCGTGGCCTCACCTGGACCCGGGGCGCACGGCCTCACCCGGACCCGGGATCCAGCTTCACCCGGACCCAGGGGCGCATGGCCTCACCCTGACCCAGGGGTGTGTGGCCTCTCCCGGACCCGGGGCGCGACCTCACCCGGGCCCAGGACCCAGCCTCACCTGGACCCACGGGCGCGCGGCCTCACCCAGACCCGGGAACCAGCCTCACCCGGACCCAGGGGCACGGCCTCACCCGGACCTGGGACTCAGCCTCACCCAGACCCAGGGGCATGAGGCCTCACCTAGACCCAGGGGCATTTGACCACACCCGAGCCCAGGGACGCGCAGCCTCGCCTGGATCCGGGACCCAGCCTCACCCGGACCCAGGGGCGTGCGGCCTTACCCAGATCCAGGGGCATGTGGCCTCACCCGGACCCGGGACCCAGCCTCACCCTGACCGAGGTCCCAGCCTCACCCGGATCCAGGGGTGCGCGGCCTCACCCGGACCCAGGACCCAGTGGGGCTTCGTCTTCTTGATCCCCATTCCTGTTGGTCAATTCCCTCTCAGCAATTCCTTCGGCCATTTTCTCAGAGCTCCGGGGCGGCTGCCACAGGGCTCGTTGGGCGGCGGGCTCGGCGAAGCTCTGGTGTGCCCGGTGCACGGTGGCGGGCTGGTCCGGGATTGCTGCATCGGCGCTTAGGTCTGCAGTGGTGGCCGGTCGCCGAGGTGCGCACCTGGCTGCTTCCGGGGCGTTGAGATTCTCGAAGGACTCGGAGGTCAGCAAGCGCGGAGTCTCCCACCACATGTCTCCCAGGGGCTCGTCTGTCCGTGCTCGGCAGCAAGTGGAGCCGTCCCCTCAGCCGGAGACCGCCGAGGGAACTGCGCCGAGCATGTTCCAGGCCGCCATTGTGTCGCCTGAGCCGTAGTTCCTAAAGTGTGATCTTTGGCTCACTGGCATCAGCATCATCCCGCGTACCCCTCTCTTTTATTCTAGTTGTAGAGCATCTTCTCTGCCAGCCCTCCGGTGGTTCTGGATGGTGTCTGCTCTGTTTTCCCGTTGTAGTTTCAAAATTGTTGTGGTAGGCAACAATCAGGCGTCCGCCCTATGTCTCCATCTTGGTCCTCCTTTGTGTAGTTAAGTCTTGCTTGTTGTTGGTGTCACTGGGAGGAATTGTCCTCCAGACCAATTGGCTGTGAGGACCCGTTGTATCTATAAAGGAAGAGTTGCTGTGCAGGAGACACGTTTATGGGCCGGGTCTTGTTGCAGCAAGGCTTTGGCGCTCACTGAGTCTGCCTCTTGAATGTATCCCTTATGCAAGTGGTTGAAATCTCACACCGACCACTAGATGCCCTCGTTTCTGGGTCTCCTATGGAGTGTAGGTCAGCTACTGTCTGAGACCACTCAGCAGGAGTTACAGCAAAAACTGCAGTTTCCTCCTCCTGCCTGAGCGGCCCTGGAGCAGTCCGACTGGAACCACAGATCATCTGGTCAAGCTGCCACAGGGCAGGCCACCCACATGCAAAAGCTGCTGCTTGGAGCCTGGGTGGGCCTGCAAAACATGCGGGGCGGGTCCCAGGGAGGGGCGTGTCTCAGGGCGGGGCAGGGTCTCAGGGCGCCACCAGACCATGGTGTGGTGAACCGCAATGGCTGCAAGTCTGCTTTTTCTGCTTTCTGCAGCGCAGCAAACACTGATTGCTGGGCGCACCTCCGCAAGGAAGTTACTCCCACTCTCTGTCATGAAGGCTGAGAGTCCAGCCTCTCCCCGCAGGCGTCTGGGTCTCCTGCGCATCCCCAGAAGCTGGATTTCAGAGTGATGGGGAGCTAACCTCCCCTAGGGTTGGAAAAAAAGCCGCATGTCTCTTCCCCCGCCACCAGCCCGACCCACGTGCCTCCGAACCTCATCCTCCGAGTTTGCTCTTTCCTCTTAATTGTAAATCCACCATTCAGCCAGCTCTCCTGTGGATCTGGGTGGCAGACGCTCTGTCCTCCAGTTGTATTTTTGAAATTGCTGTGTGCGGCGCAGTTCATTTGTTTAACTTTGCCGCCTTCTTGGTTCTCCTCTCTCAAAATGGCTAAAGGGCTTGAATGTAAGACGGGAAATCAAAACAATCCTCCAAGTCGGTGTCGGCGGCCTCCGGGGCCCTGAGGATCTCACTGGGCAGCTTGGCCAGGTCCGTGACGCAAATGAGCCCCTCCTGAAGAAAGATGGTCTCTTCCTTCACTGAGAGCAACTGCGCCGAGTCTGCGGCCACTGCCACAGCAGCTGCCAACGAGCCCATGGCCCCGGCTGAGGTGCTGACTGAGAGGAGCAGCCGCCCGGCCTGGGGAGACGTGAGCAGGAGTCGCCGCGCTCACCAGTCCATCTTTTAGTTGTATTTCCGAAACTGCCATGCGAGGCAACAGATCAGCCGTTCAACTCCGCCACCATCTTGCGATCTCCGACCAACTATGTAATCTTGAATAGAGCAGATTTGAAATGAGTAAAAAGAGCAACTATCATTGGCTTTTTAAAGAAAGTCTTGCTTTTTGACAAAACAGGATACACTCTCCAAAAATCATCTTAGTTTGGAAAAATTGGATCTATTCCTCCTGGATCACATTTCTATATTGGAATCAGAGAATTTATCCACTGAAATTTTAGAGACATATCAGCACCTAACTCAGTTTCAAGTTAGTGGATAAGTAAATCAACCAATGGCAATTGAAGCTTCTAATAGCAAACTGCACACATTTTAAGGAATAGACTATCCTTGAATTTCAAGCTCAAGAGGTACCCTTAGATACTGAGAGGTAAAATAGTATTTAATAAAATTAAGTTCAAAGTTTTCTGATTTTGAAATATTTACAGTATGAATTTAACCATAATCATTATCTTAATGCTTTCTTTTTCATAAGAACATTTCAACATTTTTATTAAAATGTGCACCAGTTAAAATATATTATATGTTTTTCATAATTTATACTCACAAATACTGTTTTACTAGAATCCAGTATACGAATTCGTGCACAGGTGGGGTCCCTCAGGGTGGCCTATGGAGAGCGGGCCCCAGATCGCTCCCAGAGCCTTGCAGCCCCATAGCTCTGCCTGGTACCCCACTTTGGCCTGCCACCGCTCCCTCACCTGCTCCACTATCCCGCCTGCAGGATGATTGCTGTCTGCAGGGTGATCAGCGGGGTGATAGGAACCTGGTCACATCCGCCTTGGCCTGGCACCACCCACTCACCTGCTCCACCATCCTACTGTGGTCCTGCTCTCATCAAGGCCCATCAGGGCTGGCAGTGACTCCACTGCTGCCCGCTGCCAGTGCCACCAATGCTGGACATGTTCCGCGCCACCCCCTGGTGGTCAGCGCACATCATAGCAAGCAGTTGAATTCCCAGTCTCCAGGTCAAACTCTTGGTCAAACGACTGCCTGAGGGGACAATTTGCATATTAGGCTTTTATTATATGGGATATTCTGAACATTTTAAAGTTATGGATATTTTAATGGATGTATTAGTGGTTATTAACCAATTTGATAGCTTTTGAAAAATCATTTTGCAATAATTACAATGGATATTATCAGTCATTCCTAATAGAGTATGACAATTATAGGTCTAAAAACTATTCACCTGATTTAACTTAATTTAGTTAAGTTAAATGACATTGGAGTTTAAATAAAGTTTCTAGGTTCTTTTGATCTACTACTCTTTGATTACATATTAGTCTTATTTTCTCCTCAAAATAAAACTTTAATTCTTTAAAAAAAAAAAGAGAGAGAGAGAAAATTCCCATATAAATAAAATCAGAAATGAGAGAGGAAAAGTCACTACATAAATCACAGGTATACAAAGGATCACACTAGAATGTTATGAGGGAGTATATGCCACGAAATTCAATAACCTAGAAGAAATGGATAAGTTCCTAGAAATATATAACTTTCTGAGACTAAAGCATGAAGAATTGGAAGATCTAAACAGAAAGATACACAGTGAAGAAATTGAAACAGCCATCAAAAATCTCCCGAATAATAAAAGCCCAGGACCAGATGGCTCACCAGTGAATTCTGCCAAATGTTCAAAGAAGATTTAAACCCTATCCTTCTCAAACTCTTCCCAAAAAAATTGAATAAGAGGCAATACTTTCTACATTTTGTGAGGCCAATATAATCCTGATATTAAAACATAGCAAGAATAACACAAAAAAGAAAACTACAGACCAATATCTCTGATGAATACATATGCAAATATCCTAAACAAAACACTAGCAACTCAATTACAACAGTACATCCAAAAAATAATACATCACGATCAAGTGGGGTTCATTCCAGGGGCACAAGGATGGCTCAAAGTATGCAAATCAATCAATGTAATACAGCACAAATTACATTAACAAAAGAAAGGATAAAAACCATATGATCTTACCTCTACATGCTGAAAAAGCATTTGATAAGATGCAACATTCATTTATGATTAAAACACTCAATAAAATAGGAATATAAGGAAAGTACCTCAACATAACAAAGGTCACCTATGATAAATGCTCAGCTAATATCATACTCAATGGAGAAAAACTGTAAGCTTTTCTTCTATGATCAGGAACAAGACAAGGATGTCCACTCTCACCACTCGTATTCAACATAGTGCTGGAAGTCCTAGCCATACCAGTAAGGCAAGAAAAATAAATAAAGGCATTCAAATAGGGAAGGAAGAAGTAGTATTATCACTTTTTGCGAACAACATATTCTGTATATAGAAAAACTCTAAAGACTCCACGAAAAAACTATTAGTAACAATAAACAGATACAGTAAAGTTGCAGGATACAAAATCAATGTGCAAAATCCATTGCCTTCCAGTATACTAACAACAGAACTTCAGAAAAAGAAATGGGAAAAAAACCCCACACAATTCCTTTTGCAATTGCAACCAAAAGAACAAAATACCTAGGAATAAACTTAACAAAGAACGTGAAAGACCTATATACTGAAAACTTCAAGGGATTATGAAAAGAGATTGAAAAAGACATAACAGAATGAAAAAAATATCCCCTGATCATGGATCAGAAGAATCAAGATAGGTAAAATGGCCATATTAATCAAAGCAATATACAGATTTAATGCAATCCCCATCAAAACTCCAATGTCATTTTTTTAAAGAAATAGAACAAGAAATCATCAGATTTGTATGGAACCACAAAAGACCACAAACTGCCAAAGAAATCCTGAGGAAAAAAAATGAATTAAATTGGAGGTATCAGCTATCTGAGTTCAAATTATGCCACAGAGCTACAATAATCAAAACAGCATGGTATTGGCAGAGTAACAGACACACACTTCAATGCAACAGAATAGAGAGCCTGGCTATAAAACTACATGTATATGGACTGATAATTTTTGACAAAGGAGCCAGAAACGCACAATGGAGTAAAAATAGTCTCTTCAATGAATGGTGCTGGGAAAACTGGAAAGCCACATGCAGACAAATGAAACTGGATTACAGTTTGTCCCCACATACAAAAATTAATTCAAAATGGATGAAAGACCTAAATATAAGACCTGAAATAATAAGTTACATAGAAGAAAATATAGGTACCAAACATATAGACCTTGGTCATAGAGTACATTTTATGAACTTGACCCCAAAAGCAAGAGAAATAAATGCAAAAATAAATGAATGGGACTATATAAAACTAAAAATCTTCTGCACAGCAAAAGAAACTGACAAGAAAGGATTAAAAATAGCAGCAGAGTAAGTGGATGCTGCACAAACATGCACCCAAGAACAAACAGGTATTACAACTAAAATACAGGAAAACTTCCTGAATAATCAACGGAAAACTCGCAGGAGAGAACCCTGATACCTGAGGACCAAAAGTGGGGACTGCATAGAGAAAGGTAGGAGGGGCAGAGGCAAGAAAAGACTGTCTGGGTGCCCACAGACAGCAACTGAAGTCCTGGAGAGATATCTAAGCTGTTGGGGGTGCCACTGAGAAATCTGGGATCTAATCCCCAAGCTGGGCCCCCCAGCAGAGAGCACCAAAATTGAGGAGGGTACCCACATAGCATCTGGCTGTGAAAAGCAGCGGGGTGCTGTCTGCCAGGTAGTAACAGCTGAAAATTCAGGCACCCTCTTAAAGGGACAATGCACAAAATTCCCTATGGAGCTATCCACCTTGTGCTCTGGCAGAGGGAGGGTGAAATGGACTGGAACTGTGAGGGCAGAAGCCAGGACTGGGACTCAGGGGATAGAGCTCAGAGGGCAGACACCCCAAGTTCCCTGGGCTGAGTCATTCCCTCACATAGGAGGACATCTTTCCCACATAGACATTTGCCTTGCCTAGGGGGAAGACAGTTGGCACACCCTATTTGAAAACACCTTGCCCTGAGGCCACTTAAGAGATTGAAAATAACAATTAGCTTCAGGCAGAAGCAACTGCCCCACCCTGTTGAAAATAACTCTCACCACACCAGAGGACACTTTCCTGGGGAGCAATTCAAGTCTGAATCTTATCAGTCTGTAAGCAGAGGCAGTTTCTGTAGGCTTTGAGTCTCTGCCTGATCTAATTTGTCAGAAACAGCCTTTAACACCTCCTGCACTAGAGATTCAGAGTTGTAGAGGATCTACCTAATACATAGTCACAAACCCAAAGAGAAAGCCTAAATGAGGAGACAAAGAAACAACCCCCAAATGAAAGAATTAGAGAATTCTCTAGAAGAAGAGATAAATGAAGCAGAGATAAGAATTTTATCTGTAACAGAGTTCAGAGTAATAATGGTAAAGATGTTCCACAGCATAAAAAAAAGATATAGTAACTATGAAAAAAGGACAGTGTGAGATGAAGAATGATATAACACAAATAAAGAACACATTGGAAGGAATACACAATACAAAGCAGATTAGGGGAATCTGATGGTCGAATCAGTGAATTAGAAGACAGAGTAGAAAATATTACTCAATCATAGAACCAAAAGAAAAAATAATTGAAAAACAGGAGGACAGTTTAAGGGAGCTGTGGGCCAATGTGAAATGTAACAATATTAGAATATCAGATGTGCCAGAGGAGACAGAAAGGGAGAAAGGCATAGAGAAGGTGTTTCAAGAAATAATGGTAGAAAACTTCCCTAACCTGACAGAGGAGAAAATCACACAAGTTCAGGAGGCACAGAGAACCCCAAACAAGAAGAACCCAAACAGGCCCATACCCAGACACATCATAATTAAAATGCCAAAAAATAAAGACAAAGAGGGAATCTTAAAGGCAGCAAGAAAAAAGAAAACTGTTACATACACAAGAGTTCCCATAAGGTTGACACCAGATTTCTCATCAGAAACTCTACAGGCCAGAAGGGAATGGCATGAAGTACTCAAAGTAATGGAAAGAAAGAATCTGAGACCAAGATTACTATATCCAGCAAGGCTATCATTCAAAATGGACAGTCAAATAAAGAGCTTTCCCAGACCAAAAAAAAACACACAAAAGTCTAAAGGAGTACATCACCACCAAACTGGCATTACAAGAAATGCTAAAGGAATTGCTGAAATGAGAAGAAGAAACACAGAGAGAAACCTAGGCATACAGAATTAAAATGGCAATAAATAAGTACCTATCCTACCTAATAAAAGGGCAATATGCAAATTGACCACACCTTCGCTACGCCCAAGCCACGCCCACCAGCCAATTAAGGCGAGTATGAAAATTAACCCAACCACTATGGCAGTTAATTTGCATACATAGGCGCCCTGAGCAGACCCCTGTGACGGATCAGGGTGTCTGCTCTGGCACCAGGCCGAAAGCTTCCGCTGGAGGCTTTCGGCCTGGTGTTCTAGCGGACCCCCTGAGATTGATCGCAGGGAGCTGGGGGTTGCTTCGGCCTGGTGCATGAGCGGAACTCCTCCGATTGATCGCAGGGAGCTGGGTGTCCGCTCCTGCCCAAGAGGCTTTTGGTCTGGGCAGGCCTGGGAAGGGGCTGAGCCAGTGATCAGAGGGAGCTGGAGGGGCCTGCCCAGGCCTAAAGCTTCAGCCAGAGGCTTTAGGCCTGGGCAGGGCCCAGCCCTTGATTGGTGTGAACTATAGAGGAAACACCTTTTCTGACTGCACATTGGCTAAGCTTCCTGTATGCCACTGGAAATATTCTTAGTAACTTGGGTAATAAGAATACAAAAAGGTGATCTAGGGTTTTTCCACCACACTTCTGGAGAAAAAAATGAAGGTCCGCTGCTGGAGGGCTAAGAAATGTCATATCCTGCCCTAGCCGGTTTGACTCAGTGGATAATGCCTCGGCCTGCAGACAGTAGGGTCTGGGTTTGATTCTGATCAAGGGCATGTACCTAGGTTGCACACTCCTCTCTGGACGGGGCCCAGATCAGGGCTCATGTAGGAGGCAACCAACCAAAGTGTTTCTATCACTTTGATGTTTCTCTCTGTCTTTCCCTTTCTCTTCCACATTCTCTAAAAGTCAATGGAAACATATCCTCAGGTGAGGATAAAAAATAAATAAAGAAATGCATATCCTATGAAAGACACATCTTGAAAATGCCTAAAGAAAGTTGTCATTTTTTTCTTGGTGAAGGGACTGGAGTCCGTGTTGATAAAAACACCTTGGTGGCTGTGGTGACTGGCAGTGGCTGCAGCAGCAGGGTGATGGGGCTGGTGCCTTCCCCTGATCAGCCCGGTTGCCTCCCACAAAGGGAGGCCAGACTGTGGCTTAGGCTCGCGCCCCGTGGGGAGCGGGCCTAAGCTGTCAGTAGGACATCCCCTGAGGGCTCCCAGTATGTGAGAGGGGGCAGGTTGGGCTGAGGGACCCCTGACCCCCAGTGCACAAATTTCGTGCACTGGGCCCCTAGTAAATAATAAGACTAAATGTAAATGGACTAGAGGCCCGGTGCACGAAATTTGTGCACTGGGGAGGGTGTCCCTTAGCCCAGCTTGCACCCTCTCTAATATGGGACCCCTCAGGGGATGTCCAACTGCAGGTTTAGGCCCGATCCCTGTGGAATCGGGCCTAAACCTGCAGTTGGACATCCCTCTTACAATCTGGGACCACTGGCTCCTAACCACTCACCTACCTGCCTGATTGCCCCCTAACTGCTCCCTTGCTGGCCTGATTGCTCCCTAACTGCTCCTCTGTAGGCCTGATTGTCCCCAAATACCCTCCCCTGCTGGCCTGATCACCCCCAAGGCTTTTATTAGTATAGATATGACCCTGCACAGAAAATTTTACTAACCCTGCTTTACAATGAGGGCTTGACGATTGAATCATTAGGACCAGACACCAAGATTTCCTTTCTTTGAATAGTGGAGGGAATAATTATCTTGTCTTTAAATTGCCCAGAAATTAAAATGAGATAATGACTTAGAAAAGTATAAAAGCACCATATAAAGACAACTGTCTTTTTAATGAAGTGGTAAAATGAAAAACCCTATTTTTATTCTCCCCTTCCTTCCTTTACAGCTTTTATTTAAACTTTGAAATTTATAAAAATTTCACTCCAATTTTCATTTCTTTACATTCAACATTATTTTGTATTGGTTTCAGGTTTCATATTAGTTACAGAATAGTGGTTAGACAATCATATACTTTACAAAGTGTTCCCCGATATTTCTAGTACCCACCTGGCATCATACCATCATTACAACACTATTGACTATATTCCCTATTTAAGTGACAATGGGTTTACAGGTTCCTTTCAGTCTTTCTTTTGTGTTGGTCGTCCTTCCTTTTCTTTCTCACTTCTTCCCTCATTTTCTTTATATAGTATCTCAATTGGCCATCAAAGCTCAGTGAAGGCAGTGGGACACGCTTCATCCATTTTATAGACAAGGAAACTGAGGCCAATGCCAGTTGGCTGTGGAACTTGACTCAGCACACAGAAAGCCCTCAGAGCCATGCTCTTTGCGCTTCCTAAGGGGCAGTCGCCCAGCAAACAGAACAAACCTTCCAGTCAGGCTTCCGAGCCTCTTTCTCGAGCACTCTTCATTGTGGATGCTCCACATTCTTTCATCTCCCCGTCCCCTGCCCCCCATTCTTTACTGCCCCCGCTTCTCCGGAGCAGGTGGAAGGCTTCACACTCACTGCCTAGGCATGCTCTGCCATGGGGCAGGGCACCCTGGGCTTGCTTTTGGGTCAAGGCAGGAGCAGGAGTCGCCGCCTCTGAAGTGTGAAGGCCACCTGAGCGAGGCCCGTTAGCACTGGGAGCTTCTCTGAATCACGTCAGTCAGTCCAGTACCCTGCAGTGCAGCACCCCTCCACTGAGGTGGCACCGCCCCTCAACCCCGGCCTCAGGAGTGAGGGTCCTTGCTCTTCTGCCCAGGAGTCCTTCAATGCCCCTTGATCCCTGGCTGGGCCCACTTCGAGTCTTGGGGGCACTGCAGAACCTCTGTCTCTCTGCAGATGAGGCAGATTCCTGCCCTAGGTCTCCGCGAAGCTATGAATCTGTGGCCAGAGGCCCATGTCTGTGTCTCAGCAACCCCATGCCTGCAATGTTCCTAGGGACCCCGGGAGCGGCTCGGCGGGCCCGGCCATGACACCTGGTTGCTGATCTCCCCAGGGACCCCTGGGAGCAACTGGGAGGGTCCTGCCTCACCTCCCTGGGGTGCCGATCTCCCCAGGGACCCCGGGGAGCCGCTGGGCGGGCCTGACCATGCCCCCCCTCCCCTCGTGTTGCCCATCTCCCCAGGGATCCCCGGGAGCCGTTGAGCGGGCCCGGCCACGCCCCCCCTGGTTGCCGATCTCCCCAGGGACCCCTGGGAGCTGCTGGGTGGGCCCGGCCACGCCCCCCGTTGCCGATCTCCCCAGGGACTCCCGGGAGGGGCTGGGCAGGCCTGGCCACGCCCCCCCGGTTGCTGATCTCCCCAGAGACCCCCAGGAGGGGCTGGGCGGCAGGCCACGCCCCCCCGTGTTGCCGATCTCCCCAGGGACCCCCGGGAGCCGCTGGGCCGGTCTGGCCACGCCTCCCCAGTGCCACAATCTCCCCAGGGACCCCCGGAACTAAGAGGACTGGGCGCCGCCATCTTGATCTTCTCAACGGCTGGATAGGCCACCCTGAGTTCCGCCCCCCAGCCTCCCGCTGGCCCAATCGTGGGCGTAGCGGAGTGATGGTTATTTGCATATTACCATTTTATTAGGTAGGATTAAATGCTCCAATCAAAAGGCGTAGGGTAGCTGAATGGATACAAAAAACATGATCCAACTATACGCTGTCTACAAGAGACCCATCTCAAAACAAAAGACACACAGGATGAGAGTGAATGGATGGGAATAATTTTTCCATGCAAATGGAAAGAAAAAAAAGCTGGGGTAGCAATATTCATATCTGACAAAATAGACTTTAAAATGAAGGCCATCACAAGAGACAACAAAGGTCACTACATAATACTAAAGGGATCGATCCAACAAGAATATATAACCATGGAAAACATATATGCATCCAATATAGAAGCACCTAAATATATACAAAAACTTCTAGAGGACTTTAATGAAGAGATTGACAACAATACAGTCATAGTAGGGGACTTTAGCACTCCTCTGACTTTGCGGCATAGATCTTCCAGACAAAAACTTAACAAGGAAACAGAGACTCTAAAGGACACAATGGATCAGATGGATTTAATTGACACTTATAGAACATTTCACCCCAACAAAGCAGAATATACATTCTTCTCAGGTGCACATGGATCATTTTCAAAGATAGACCACACGTTGGGACACAAAACAAGTCTCTACAAGTTCAAGAAGATTGAAATCATATTAAGCATCTTCTCAGATCATAGTGGAATGAAATTAGAAATCAACTACAGTAGAAACACCCAAAAACATTCAAATACATGGGGGCTAAATAGCATGTTATTAAACAATGAATGGGTTACCAATGAGATCAAGAAAGAAATCAGATACTTCCTAGAAACAAACGAAATGAACATACAACAACCCAAAATCTCTGGGACACAGCAAAAACAGTCTGGAGAGGTAAGTTCATAGCACTACAGGCATACCTCAAAAAAACAAGAAAAATCAGCAATAAACTATTTAATCCTACAACTTAAAGACCTAGAAAGAGAAAAACAAGAAAAGCCCAGAGTAAGCAGAAGCAAGGAAATAATAATGATTAGAGCAGAAATAGATAACATAGAGACTTAAAAAAAATCAATGAAATCAAGAGCTGGTTCTTAGAAAGGATAAACAAACTTGATAAACCATTAGCCAGACTCATCAAGAAACAAATAGAGAGGACCCAAATAAGTAAAATCAGAAATGAAAGTGGAAAAGTAACCACTGACACCACAGAAATACAAAGGTTTGTAAGAAAATACTATGAACAACTATATGCCAAAAAGATGGACAACGAGGATGAAATAGACAAATTTCTAGAAAAATACAATCTCCCAAATCTGAATCAAGAAGAATAAAAAAAAAACTTGAATAGGACAGTAACAACTGATGAAATAGAATCAATAATCAAAAAACTCCCACCAAACAAAAGCCCAGGTCCGGACAGCTTCACTGGAAGTTTTACCACACATTCAAAGAAAAACTAACATCTATACTCCTCAAACTATTTCAGAAAATCCAAGAGGAAGGAACACTTCCAAACTCTTTTTATGAGACCAGCATTATCCTAATTCCAAAACCAGATAAAGACACTACAAAGAAAGAGAATTACTGGCCAATATCCCTGATGAACATAGATGCTAAAAACCTAAACAAAATATTTGCAAGTCACACACAGCAATATACCCAGAAAGAAACTCACTACAGATTGATTCATTTGACTGTCAGCATAACCATTATTGCTTGTCTCATTTTCGGTTCTTATAAGTGTATTTCTAATAGCACATGATCTCACTCATCTAGGGGAAATAATCTTACCTTATAATAGAGAAACATGCAAATTGACCGCACCTCCGCTATGCCCACGATTGGGCCGGCAGGAGGCTGGGGGCGGGACTCCGGGTGGCATATCCGCTGTTGAGAAGATCAAGACGGCGGATCCAGTGGCCGGGCCCATGCCGCCGCTCCCCGGGGTGCCTGGGGCGATCGGCACCCCCGGGGGGCATGGCCCTGCCCATGCCACCGCTCCCCGGGGTGCCTGGGGCGATCGGCACCCCGGGGGGGCGTGGCCCTGCCCATGCCGCCCCTCCCGTGGGTCCCGGGGGGATCGGCCACCCGGGGGCATGGCCCGGCCCCTACCGCCCCTCCCTGGGGTTCCGGGGGTCGATCGGCCACCCGGGGGGGCGTGGCCGGCCCCTCCCGCCCCTCCCGGGGGTCCCGGGTGTCGATGGGACACCTGGGGGGGCGTGGCCGGCCCCTCCCACCCCTCCCAGGGGTCCCGGGGGGCGATCGGCCACCTGGGGGGGCTTGGCCGTGCCCATCCTGCCCCTCCCGCCGCTTCCGGGGGTCCCAGGGGCCGAGGCTTTCCGGGCCTTGGGCACCAGCGGGGAGCCTGCACCGATCGCAGGAAACCACTGGGGGTCGGCTCCTGTGATCGGTAGCAGGGACGCTGGGTGCTGCGAGCCCAAGGCCAGGAAAGCCTGGGGCGGAGGCTTTCCTGGCCTTGGGCACCAGTGGGCAGCCTGCATGGATCGTAGGAAACCACTGGGGGTCGGCTCCTGCGATCCTTAGCAAGGATGTTGGGTGCCGCCGAGCCCAAGGCCACTGCCCGGGGCCAAGCCCCGACCCTGAAAAAGGCAGAAGGCGGTGGCCACAGCCAAGGCCTGGGTCCCTGGTGCCGGCAGAAAACTGGTGCAGGCAGCCAGGTGAATGAAGGTCTATTGCACGAATCTTCGTGCAAACGGGCTACTAGTGAACAACATAGACTGATAAACAAGAACAGACCCAGAAACAAGGAGGCATGGATCAGACTGTTGGGCCTCAGAGGGAGGGTAGGGGAGGGTGGGGGTAAAGGGGAGAGATCAACCAAAGGACTTGTGTGCAGGCATATGAGCCCAACCAGCGGTTAAGGACAACAGAGGGGTGGGGGCATGTGTGGGGAGGGGTGTGGGCTGGAAATGGGGGGATGAGGACAAATATGTGATACCTTAATCAATAAAGAAATTTAAAAAAATAAAAATGTTAAAAAATAAAGATCATACACCATGATTAAGTGTGATTTATTCCAGGGATGCAAGGCTGGTACAATATTCACAAATCAATAAACGTGATACATCACATAAACAAATTGGAAAACAAAAAACACATATCAATAGACACAGAAAAAGCATTTGACAAAATTCAACACCCATTTTTGATAAAATCTCCCATGCAGTGGGAATAGAGGGAGCATATCTCAACATGATAAAGGCCATGTATAACAAACCCACAGCCAACATCATACTTAATGGGCAAAAACCAAAACCATTTCCCATAAGAACAGGAACAAGACAGGGATGCCCACCTTCACCACCCCTGTTCAACATAGTACTAAAAATGCTAGCCATAGTGATCAGACAAAAAGAAGAAATAAAAGGCATCCAAATTTGAAAAGAAAAAATAAAATTGTCATTATTCGCAGATGACATAGAAAACCCCAAAGACTCCATCAAAAAACTATTAGAATTAATAAATGAAGTTGTCAATGTAGCATGATACAAAATTAACACCCAGAAATCTATGGCTTTCTTATACACCAGTGATGAACTCACAGAAAGAGAAACTAAAACACACAAAAAAAATCCCATTTACCATTGCACCAAAAAAATTAAGATATCTAGGAATAAACTTAACTAAGGAGGTAAAAGACCTATACTCAGAAAACTACAGGACATTGGAAAAAAAGATAGAGGAAGACATAAACAAATGGAAGAATATACAGTGTTCATGTATTGGAGAATCTACATCATTAAAATGTCCATACTACCCAAGCAATCTATAGATTCAATGCAATCCCCATTAAGATACCAACTGAATATTTCACAGATCTAGAACAAACTCCCCCAAAATTCATCTGGAATTAAAAAAAAAAAAAGACCCCAAATAGCTTCAGCAATCTTGAGAAAGAACAATGTGGGAGGGATCACAATACCAGATATCAAGCTATACTACAAAGCCAGTGTCCTCAAAACTGCCTGGTACTGTGGCAAAACCAGACATATAGACCAGTGGAACCGAACAGAGAACCCAGAAATTGACACAAGCCATTATGCTCAATTAATATTTGACAAAGGAGGAAAGAGCATACAATGGAGTCAAAACAGTCTCTTCAATAAATGATGTTGGGAAACTTGGACAGATACTTGCAAAAAGAAAGAAAGACAGAAAGAAAGAAGAAAGAAAGAAAGAAAGAAAGAAAGAAAGAAAGAAAGAAAGAAAGAAAGAAAGAAAGAAAGAAAGAAAGAAAAGAAACTACACCACCAACTTACACCAAACACAAAAATAAACTCAAAATGGATAAAGGACTTAAATGTAACATGGGAAACCATAAAAATCTTAGAAGAAGCCATAGGCACCAAAATACCAGACATCTGTCTTAGCAATATCTTTAGTGATACAGCTCCTAGGGCAATGGAAACTAAAGAGAAAATAAACAAATGGGACTTCATCAAAATAAAAAGCTTCTCCACAGCAAAAGAAACCATCAACAAAACAATAAAAAAGATCACTGCATGGGAGAACATATTTGCCAATGTTATCCCTGATAAGGGTTTAATCTCCAAAATTTACAGGGAACTCATACAACTTAACAAAAGGAAGATAAACAATCCAATCACAAAAATGGACAAAGGAACTAAATAGACACTTTTGGAAAGAGGACATACAGAAGGCCAAGAGACATATGAAAACATGCTCAAAGTCACCAATCATCTGAGAGATGCAAATCAAAACAACAATGAGGTACCATCTCACACTGTTAGAATGGCTATCATCATCAAATCAACAAGTGCTGGCGAGCATGTGGATAAAAAGGAACCCTTGTGTACTGCTGGTGGGAATGCAGACTGGTGCAGCAAATGTGGAAAACAGTTTGGAGTTTCCTCAATAAATTAAAAATGGAACTCCCATTTAACCCAGTAATGCCACTTCTAGTAATATATCCCAAGAAATCAGAAACCCCAATCAGAAAAGGTATATGCACCCCTATCTTCATAGCAGCACAAATAGCAGTGTGGTGGTTGCCAGAGGGTTGGGTATGGGAAGTATAGATGGTCCTAATATATGGTGACAGGAGAATATTTGACTTTGGTTGGTGGGCACACAGTGCAATATTCAGATCTTGTAACATAGAAACCAATATCTCAAGCATATAAGATCATAGTAACCAATGTTACCCCAATAAATTTAATTAAAAAGAAAAAAATAAAGTTCATAGAAATCAGAGGACTACATATATAGATTGGAAGTAATTTGATAAGAGTTGGTAACTGAAGTCATAAGAATATGAGTTATCTAAAGAAGAAAAACAAAAAGTAGGCAAAGTCTGAAAACTCAGACTTTGGTAGTGCCAGTTAAGTATGAAGAGAAATTAGAGTTAATAAAGGCAATGCATAGGAACAATAAGATATTTGGGGAGACACCTTGAATAATATAATATCATGGAAGCCTGGGTATGAGTTTCAAGAATTTTCTACATCAAGAAGCAAAAAGGCAGTATGGAGAAATGTGGTTGGATTTTACAATATTTTTGTATCAGTAGTAATAGAAGTCTGGTTGCAAAGAATTGAGAAGTGAATTAAGCTATAAAGAAAATCATCTGTATCAGTCTGGGCCCAATTAGGAGAAAGAAACCACACAGTAATTTGAATAGGAAAAGTTTGAGACAAAGAGTTATTGACCATAATAGTGAATGAGAATAACAAGGTATTAGCTAATAAGAAATCAGAAGGCTTTTTAAAAATTTATATTTATAGTTGAACATATTACAGATGTCCCCTTCCTCCCCGCCATTGACCCCCTTTACCAGCTCTCCTCCCCTCCCCCAACCCACCCTGCACTATTGTCTGTCCATGGGCTGTGCACATATGCATATAAGTCGGTATAAGTCAGGAAACCATAAAAATACTAGAAGAAAATATAGGCTGCAAAATATCAGACATCTCACATAGCAGAATTTTTACTGCTAACAATGCCTAGGGCAAGAGAAACAAACAAAAAAATAAACAAATTGGACTACATCAAAATAAAAAGCTTCTGCACAGCAAAAGAAATAAGCATCAAAATGAAACGTGAACATATTTGCCAATGGTACATCTGATAAGGTGTTAATCTCCAAAATATATAAGGAACTCATATACAAGTCAACAAAAGGTACACACATAATCCAATTAAAAAATGGGTAGATAACCTGAATAGATACTTCTCCAAATAGGACATACAAATGGCCAAGAGACATGAAAAAATGCTCAACGTCACTAATTATCAGAGAGATGCAAATAAAAATGACATTGAGGTACCACCTCACACCTGTCAGAATGGCTACCATTAATAAATCAACAAACAAGTGCTTGTGAGGATGTGGAGAAAAATAAAACTTTAAAATAACATAAGAATAGTATAAGTAAAGAATAGCTACTACTCCTAGGGCTGAGAGAGCACTCAAAGAAGAGAGTTCCCACCTCACACTCTGCCCAGGGGAAAGATCCAGACCTTCTTTGAGTAGGCACTATTATGAAAGAGAAGTCAGTGTGGTTGTCATGCTGGTGGAACTTGATAGGAATTTGCCCACAAGGGATCAGCAGAAAAAAAATATCCTCTAGTG
The DNA here is from genome assembly GCF_951640355.1 of Cnephaeus nilssonii. Lineage (NCBI taxonomy): Eukaryota > Metazoa > Chordata > Mammalia > Chiroptera > Vespertilionidae > Cnephaeus > Cnephaeus nilssonii. Next base: position 32,703,006 of record NC_137071.1, read on the forward strand.
TATATAGAAAAGCTAATCATGTGGAAGTATCCGCTAGAAAAATGTCCAAGGAGAAAGAAGTCAAGGGAAGTTGTCGAAGCTGAACATTGGAGAAGCCATCCTTTCTGCAGGAACTAGGTACTTGGGAGGCAGCCAAACTCTGGAGAAGCTCTCCGTGGTGCAGAAGCTGGGCACTGAGGAAACCACATGCACTGAATGAGTCCATAGGTGAAAGCTCCAGTGAGGAGGACAGGAGAGAAACTTATGCTCTCATGTGATACCAGAATTTTTGGAGCTGATAAACAGGTTTTAAAATAAGGTGGAATTTGCCTACAAGGATCAGGGGGCTCCACAAAGTACCCTAGCAGCTAGAAAATGAGGAAAATGAAGGAGAAATGAGAGGAAAATGTAGTAGGGAGGGTAAGGAAGTGTTGGATGAATGCTCATGTTTTAAAGGAGGTAACAGCCCTGGCCAATGTGGTTCAGCTTGTTGGGCATCATCCTGTGCACCGAGAGCTTGTGGATTTGAACCCCAGTCAGGGCACATAACCAGGTTATGGGTTCCTTTACCCATTTGGGGCATGCAGGAGGCAGCTGATTGTTGATGGTTCTCTCTCTACCTCTCTTCCTTCCTCTCTAAAAATTTTTTTATTTAAATTCTTTATTGTAGAAAGTATTACATATGTCTCTTTTTCCTCCCATTGACCAAAATAAAATAAATAAAGGAGGTAACAGAAATGAGAGGCTTGCATCTTCAACTGAATGGATATTGAAAACTGAAACTGAGAAAGTAAGGGGATTGAAGTAGATTACAGTAAAAACATTTTAGAACTAGAAGTACATTCATTATATAGGTTTATTTATTTATTTAATATATTTTCTTTTGTTAATTTCAGAGAGGAAGGGAGAAGGAGAAGAGATAGAAACATTAATGATGAAAGAGAATCATTGATTGGCTGCCTCCTGCACGCCCCATACTGGGGATCGAGCGGGAACCCAGGCATGTGCCCTTGACTAGAATCGAAGCCGGGAACTTTCAATCCGCAGGCCAATGCTCTATCCACTGAGCCAAACCAGCTAGGGCTTGTTTTTTAAATTATTATTATTATTTTATTCTTTATTGATTTAGGTATTACATATGCGTCTTTATCCCCTCATTGCCACCCTTGTGCCCTCACCCCCCTAGTGTCTGTGTCCATTGGTTATGCTTATATGCATGCGTACAAGTCCTTTGGTTGATCTCTCCTCCTTCCCCCCACCCTCCCCTGTCTTCCCTCTGAGGTTTGACACTCTGATGGATGCTTCTCTGTCTCTGGATCTGTTTTTGTTCATCAGTTTATGTTCATTATATTCCACAAATGAGTGAGATCATGTGGTTTATTTTTTAAGACCTAAATAATATATATGATTTGCCTAAGATCACACAGTTAATGAAGGATCTGGAATTAGAGCAAAATTTTGCTGATGCTCACACCATTCATTCTTTTTTCTACTGCATCATTCTGGAAAGAGTTATTTTGAGAGAAGTAAAACTACTAGCAAATTAGTCTAAATTTCAAAGGACACACATTAAAAAATATATTAAAAAAATAAAAATAAATAAAATGCATGTTGACCTTTCTCCCTCCCCGCTACCCCTACAGCCATGGCCGCCATCATCGCTGCCCTCGGTCCAGGTGCTCCCCTGCCCCGGACAAATTGCTTCAGAAAGGCTATGCGGAGAAGACTGAGGATGAGCTGGACAAGGATGACTACAACGAGCCAGATGAGACCCTCTCTGAGAGACTCTGGGGTCTGACAGAGAAGTTTCCGGAGAGGATCGGGTCCAAGGCCGGAGCCACTTTTGATTTCTCCTTCTTTGTGACTCAAAAAAATGTACAGGTTTTCCAGGGCAGCCTTGTGGATTGGGACAACTTCCTTCATGATCCTGGTTCTTCCTGTTGTCTTTGAGACTGAGAAGTTGCAAATGGAGCAACAGCAGCAACTGCAGCAGTGGCAGATACTCTTAGGACCTAACACAAGGCTGTAAGGAGGAATGCCAGGGGCTCTACCTTCATTTCCTGGAAAGATCTAGATCGTTACTGCTATATTTGACCTGTCTTGGTGGGAGAAGTTTGAAAATTCAATACTATTTGAACTGCTGATTTTTTTTGATTTTTTTTTTTTTTTTTTTTTTTTTTGGCACCAAAAAAACCTGGTTGGGAAAATTTCCCCTTCATTGTCTCTTGGAGAGATTCCCAACTTGCAACTGTGCCCTCCATGCTTTCCTGACTGATTTCTCTCCTCACTCTGACACCAGAGTGCATCCATGCAGATGGTCATTCCAACTCCAGCCATCCCACCTCTCACTAAATGACTCCTAACCAGAAGATCTCTTCAGTGTCTGATTGTGGATTAGGAACTGATGCCATTGGGGAAGGTTGTACCCCTGACCATTAACGACTGTTTTGTTTTGACATGCACACTATATGAAATACAAAATGCATTACAGCTGTAGTGTAAAAGCAGCCACTGTGAATTTTTATGTATATTGGAAAAGAGGGAGGGCCGGCAGCAGTTTTAACCACAGGATGGGTACTGTGGAGGGCAGAGCAGGAGCTCACTTCCTCTGCACATTTTGGCCATTAGACCTGTGTCTAAATGAGAAAAAAAGTCAGTGCTCACTTTTGTAATTAAATATTTAAAATGATTAAAAAAATGCATGTTGATGTTAGCTCAGGTGAAAAGCCAGTTTACTCAGACTAAGAAATTCACATCAGACATTTTTGTAAGGAGTTTTTGTTTGTAGTAGACTTTAAAGGAAAAGTGGATATTTTAGGACTAGGTGATTTAACTTCAGATGTACTATTTAAAAAATGTGAAACAATATACTGAATGAGCAATATGGACTTTAATACATCTAAAACTTAGTTATAGTAAAATTTTTATTTTAATCAGTGAGCTGAGGGAATGAGGAATTATGGTTTATAGTACGTGATTAATCCCCAAAATTTACTGTGGAAAATATTTCTTACATTAGCAAATAAGAATGCTAAAATCAACAATATTTCCTTGAAGACTAAATATTCTGTAGTGGGCTCTTGGATTATTCCTGTGTTTAGTGGAATATCATTCTACAGACTCATAACATATACAGAGATTGGACTGTATATGTCCTGACCCTCAGATATTCTTTAAAATGTAAAACAAATTTTTTCTTTAACATTTTTGCTGAGTAAATGGTGATATAAATATGTGTTTTTATAATGAAGGTTCTCAATTAGTTGGCTAGGAATGTGACTTCAGTATATCTTGTCCTGTTTGTATTTGTAGACACCAAGTAATAGTTACACAATTTTAAATTTTAACTTAAGAGGGACATCCTTAAATTGTGACTATTAAATTTGTGAATGATGCTATATATTTTTTTCTAAAGTAAAGAAAAAAATAGTCAATGCCGAAACCAGTTTGGCTCGGTGGATAGAGCGTCGGCCTGTGGACTGAGGGGTCCCAGGTTTGATTCTGGTCAAGGGCATGTACTTTGGTTGCGGGCACATCCCCAGTGGGGGGTGTGCAGGAGGCAGCTGACTGATGTTTCTCTCTCATCGATGTTTCTGGCTCTCTATCTCTCTCTCCCTTCCTCTCTGTAAAAAATCAATAAAACATATTTTTTTTAAAAAAAGAAAAAAATAGTCAAAATTCAAAAAAGAAAACATCTACTCCAGAGATGGAAAACTGGCAGTCATAGACCAGATCCAGCTCTCAGATGCTGTGGGACTTTGTGTTTATTTAGTTTTCTTTTGAGTTGCCCATATGGGGTTTGTTTTTTTGTTAGTCCTCACCGAGGATATTTTTTCCATTGATATTTTAAGAGTGGAAGGAAAGGGGTAGGGGAGAGAGAGAGAGAGAGAGAGAGAGAGAGAGAGAGAGAGAGAGAGATGTGAGAGAGACACATAGATTGGTTGGTTGCCTGCAAGTGCCCCGGGGCTAGAGATCACACCTGCAACCCAGGTACCTGCCCTTGGCTAGGGATTGAAACCATAAGCCTTGTGTGCAGGCAATGCTCTAACCGCTGACCCACACCAGCCAGGGCTGCCCATATCGGTTTTTAAAACAATTAGAATTAGCCCTGGCTGGTTGCAGGTTCTATTTCCAGTCAGGGTACCCATACCAGGGTTTTGGGTTCAATTCCTGGTCGGGGTGCAGACGGGAAGCAAACGATGGACGTTTCTCTCTCACATCTATGTTTCTCTCTCTCCCCCTCTCAAAAATAAATAAATAGATAAATAAATAAAAATATATCCTCGAATGAGGAATATATATAATTAGATGGCAGCATTTAAAACCTGAGAGATTTAGCATAAATTTATGGCTTTTCAAAAAATTAGATCTGGCCACACTGGTTCTATAGTCCCACTTTACAACAATCAGCTGGCACTGAACTATTTCATTTGTCACAGTCCCCAGCACTTTATTTGGAGTTAAAACCTCCATGCTTTTTATAATCATTTGAGTTTAGAACCCTTACAACAGACAAACCTTACTCACAAATATAGGCACAAAAATACTAATTCAACAATACATTAAAATACTAATATGACATCTACAGATGAGGTTTAATACAAAAATGGAAGGATTGTTTTGTATTAGGAAATCTATTAATATAATACATGATATCTATATCATTCATACAGTATCACATTCCAGAAAGTCTTTAATGTGGCTCAAAAGAATACATAAAATACAGCTGATGATATACAAAGAGTGAGTAGTAAAAAGAGTAAAACCAGAAATATAAAATGGAAACAACATGATTATCTTAATAAGTACTAAAAAGGTATTTAATTTAAAAAATCCACTTCTGATTTTAAACAAAAACCTCTTGGAATAAAACTTATTTTTTTTTATTGTTGACAGTATTACAGATGTCTCCTATTGTCTCCCATTTTGCCCCTCTCCACCCGACCCCCGCATTCCCACCAGCAGTGTACTAGGTTTCTCTCTTTTCTTCACATTCTTGCCAGCACTTGTTTCTTGATTTACTGACTAGTGGCCTGCTGCACGGATTCTTGCACCACTGGGGTCCCTCGGCCTGGCCTGTGGGAATCGGGCTGAAACCAGTGTTCCAACATCCCCCAAGGGGTCCCAGATTGTGAGAGGGTGCAGACCAGGCTGAGGGACCCCACTGGTGCACGATCAGGGCTGGGGAGAGAAGGCGGGAAGGCTCCAGGGCCTGTCCGGCCTGGCTGGCCCAGTCCCCATTGGCCGGACCCCAGCACCAAGCTAACCTACCGGTTGGAGCGTCTGCCCCCTGGTGGTCAGTGTGTGTCATAGCAACTGGTCAGTCGAACGCTGGGACACTTAGCATGTTAGGCTTTTATTATATAGGATGGTAGCCATTCTGGCAGGTGAGTTAATCTGAATCTCTCTGATGATTAGTGACTTGGAGCATTTTTTCAGGTGTCTCTTGGCAATCTGTATGTCTTCTTTGGAGAAGTGTCTATAAAGGTCCTTTGCCATTTTTCAAATTGAATTATTTTTCTCCCTGCTTTTGAAGTCCATGAGTTATTTGTATATATTAGAAATTAAACCCTTATCAGATGTATCAGAAAATATGTTCTCCCATGCAATGGACTCCCTTTTCATTTTGTTGATGTTTTCTTTTGCTGTGCAGAAGCTTTTTACTTTGATGTAGTCCCATTTGTTTATTTTATTATTATTATTTTTTTTAGCTTCAGGTGACAGGATGGGTGTGGTATTTTTTTAAAATATATTTTATTGATTTTTTTACAGAGAGGAAGGGAGAGGAACAGAAAGCCAGAAACATGGATGAGAGAGAAACATCGATCAGCTGCCTCTTGCACACCCCCCACTGGGGATGTGCCCGCAACCAAGGTACATGCCCTTGACCGGAATCGAACCTGGGACCCTTCAGTCCGCAGGCCGACGCTCTATCCACTGAGCCAAACTGGTTTAGGCCCATTTGTTTATTTTTTTTTGCTTTGTTTTCCTTGTTCTAGGTGATGTATCAGTGAAGATACTGCTATCAGTGAGATGTCTCAGATTTTACTGTCTATGCTTTCTTCTAGGATTTTTATGTTTTCTTGACTTACATTTAAGTTTATTCTTGTGTATGGTGTAAGTTGATGGTCTAGTTTCATTTTTTTTTTTTGCATGTACCTGTCCAATTTTAACAACACCATTTATTGAAGAGAATGTCTTGACTTCATTGTATACTCTTACCACCTTAGTCAAACATTTATTGGCCATGTTGGTGTGGGTCGGTTTCTGGGGTCTCTGTTCTGTTCAATAGGCCTATATGCCTATTCTTGTGCCATTACCTGGCTGTTTTGATTATAGTGGCTTTGTAGTATAACTTGATATCTGGTATTGTGATCCCTTCAACTTTATTCTTCTTTCTCAACATTGTTATCGCTATTTGGGATCTTTTTAAGTTCCATATAAGTTTTTGGAGCCATTTTTCTAGATCTGTGAAATATACCATCGGTATTTTAATAGGGATTGTGTTGAATCTGCATAATGCTCTAAGTAGCATGAACATTTTAATGATATTAATTCTTACAATTCATGACCAAACACAGTACATGCTCCCACTTTTTTGTGGCTTCCTCTATTTCCATTTTTTAAAAATTGCTTTATTGATTAAGGTGTTACATATGTGTCCTTATTCCCCCATTACTCCCTGAAACCCCACTCGTGCCCTCAACCCCCTGTTGTCTGTGTCCATTGGCTAGGCTTATATGCATGCATACAAGTCCTTTGGTTGATCTCTCCCCTAATACCCACCCTCCCCTAACTTCCCTCTGAGGTTTGATGGTCTGATCGATGTTTCTATGTCTCTGGATATGTATTTGTTCATCAGTTTATGTTGTTCATTATATTCCATAAATGAGGGAGATCATATGCAATTTATCTTTCTCTGACTAGCTTATTTCATTCAGCATAATGCTCTCCAGTTCCATCCATGCTGTTGCAAATGGTAAGAATTCCTTGTTTTTTACCGCAGAATAGTATTCCATTGTGTAGATGTACCAAGGTTTTTTAATCCACTCATCTGCTGTTGGGCACTTAGGTTGTTTCCAAATCTTACCTATGGTGAGTTATGTTGCTATGAACATAGGGGTGCATATATCCTTTCTGATTGGTGTTTCTAGTTTCTTGGGATATATTCCTAGAAGTGGGATCACTGGGTCAAATGGGAGTTCCATTTTTAGTGTTTTGAGGAAACTCCATACTGCTCTCCACAGTGGCTGCACCAATCTGCATTCCCACCAGCAGTGCATGAGGGTTCCTTTTTCTTCGCATCCTCGCCAGCACTTGTCGTTTGTTGATTGGTTGATGATAGCCATTCTGACAGGTGTGAGATGGTACCACATTGTCATTTTAATTTGCATCTCTCAGATGATTAGTGACTTTGAGCATGTTTTCATATGCCTCTTGTCCTTCCTTCTGTCTTCTTTTGAAAAGTATCTATTGAGGTCCGTTTCCCATTTTTTTATTGGGTTGTTTATCTTCGTTTTGTTAAGTTGTATGAGTTCCCTGTAAATGTTGGAGATTAAACCTTTATCAGTGATAACATTGGCAAATATGTTCTCCCACGCAGGAGAATGAGGACACATATGTAATACCTTAATTAACAAAGAAATTAATAAAAATAAATTAATTAATCCAGGAGATTTAAGTAAGAAAAAAAATTCGTGTGTAGCCACTCATCTTGGGCTCCTTCAGAGGGGGGTCAGAGTGGACTAGAGCTTTGTGAGGAGAATTAATGGTCGGGGATGCTGGGAATAGAGTTCTAAGGGCAGATACCTGGATTCCTGTGCTGAATCATTCCCCCATACTGCAGAGAACATCTTTCTCAAACAGACCTTAACCATACAGACATCTTTTGTTTAGGGGGGCAAATAGTTGCCCCACCCTATTGGAAAACCTCTCACTCCACCCTGTGGAGTTTACTCCTTACTGTGATCTATAGCCCAAGGCTCATTAAGAGACTGAGAAGGCCAATTTCTGGGTGCTTTTGAGTCATTGCCTGATCTACTTCTGGACTGAGGCTAGGAAAGGCAGACCTTGGTTCACATCTTGGTTCTTTCCAAATGTACCCATCTCTAGCAGTGGAAGCCACAAGCTGTGGATTGCTGATAGCTCCAAACAGGGTACTTAGGGACAGTAACAAATAGTGTCTGACATTGTCCTGCATCAATGACCCTCCAAGAAGACTGGGAGTCATAGTAGATCTACCTGATAGATAGAAACAAACCCAAAAGGCTGCCAAAATAGGGAGACAGAAAAATAAGTCCCACATAAAAGAACAAATGAATTCTCCAGAAAAAGTGCTAAATGGTCTGGTTGGCTTCACATGGGAGCTTTACCCAGCATTCAAAAAAGAATTAACACCTATCCTCCTGAAACTATAAAAAAAAAAATCCAAGAGGAAGGAACACCTCCTTGGAGAGTGGCTACAGTGTTTGGACAAGTTCAAATGTCTGACTAATGAGAGGTCACGGTTCTTTCATGGCAAAGCCACATGCAGGTCCCAGCTTGAAGGGCCAAGTCCTCCCAGCACAATTATAGCCAAAAGCTATGGTTGTAAGCTTGACCTTATGGTCCGAAGCTGTGGTCCCAGGTGGCTAAGTGATGTGGGCTTCAGAGGTGCAGCAAGTTCTGGCAAAATAAAGCTTGATAGAGTTCTCAGGTGCACATAAATAAGTAGATTTGAAATGCACGAGAACATTGTAAACATCTTGACCATGCCCTTGCTTTGCTTTTGGGATACTATCTAATAAAAGAGTAATAGGCAAATTGGTTGTACCTCCACTACACCCACAAGCCATGCCCACCAGCCAATCAGGAGCGAATATGCAAATAAACCCAACCAAGATGGCTGCGGCCACAGAGAGCAGGAGGGAGGCTTGGGTTTCCCAGGCAATGGAGGAAGCCAAGCTTTCTGCCTGCTCTTGCTGGCCTAGGCCTCCACTCAAGGCTACAAAGTTTCAATGATAGAATATAAATAAATCCAAACAGAAATGGTGGCAGCCATGGAGATGGAAAGAGCAGGAGGCTAGGGTTGCCCCCGGCGATGGAGGAAGCCAAGCTTCTGAAGCACTGGCCTGACTTGGCCTCTGCTCCAGGCTACAAGGTTTCAATTATAGAAGATACATAAGTCCCAACAGAAATGGCTGCCGCCACGGAGCAAGCAGGAGGCTTGGCTCCACTCCAGGCTACAAAGTTTCAATGGTAGAAGATAAATAAATCCCAGATACTAGGGCCTCTGCTTGGGTTGCCAGGGGGCGTAGCCGGCCTGCAAACCAGCACAGGCCCCTCGCCCAGGCCACCCCACACCCCAAGAGAACCCCCACCCTGATCTGGGACACCCTTCAGGGCAAACCAGCTGGCCCCTACCCATGAACCAGGCCTCTATATTATCTAATAAAAGAGTAATATGCAGATTGACCATCACTCCAACACACAAGATGGCTGCCCCATGTGGTTAAAGATCCTGCCCACATGTGGACACAAGATGGCCACCACAAGATGGCCAGCAGGAGAGGGCAGTTGGGAGGAATCAGGCCTGCAGGGGAGGGCAGTTAGGGGTGACCAGGCCTGCAGGGGAGGGCAGTTAGGGGTGACCAGGCCTGCAGGGGACGGCAGTTAGGGGCAAACAGGCTGGCAGGGGAGCAGTTAGGAATCAATCAGGCTGGCAGGGGAGTGGTTAGGGGGTGATCAGGCTGGCAGGCAGAATCAGTTAGGGACAATCAGGAAGGCAGGCAGGCAAGCAGTTGGGAGCCAGCAGTCCTGGATTGTGAGAGGGATGCTCCAGATTGGAGAGGGTGCAGGCTGGGCTGAGGGACACCCCCCCTCCTTGCACGAATTTCATGCACTGGGCCTCTAGTATGACTATAAAATAAGGACTTGGCTTACAGGCTGTGGCACTGTCTCTCCATCTGAGAACAGTGTCCCACCTGGCCCCAACTATATTCTCTTGTCTGTTTTCTTTAATACTTCACCCCCCCCCACTCCCTCAGGTTCACCACTGGCCATGCTGAGCGCGGTTCACACTTCCAAGTTCTTTTTATGAGGCCAGCATTATCCTAATTCTAAACCAGATAAAGACACTACAAAGGAATAGAATTACAGGCCAATAACCCTGATGAAAATAGATGCTGAAATCTTCAACAAAATAGTAGCAAATCTGATCTAGCAATATATTAAAAAAGATCATATACCATGGCCAAGTGCAGGGGTGTGGTAAGATTAACCAGGGAACTTACATGCATACATGCACAGCCCATGGACACAGACAATAAAGTGGTGAAGGCCTGGGAGGAGCGGGTGCATGGTGCAGGGTGATCAATGGGAAAAACAAACAAACAAACAAACAAACAAACAAAGGGGACATCTATAATACTTTCAATTATAAAGATAATTTTTAACCTTTTGTACTTGGATGTTGAGTGTGACTCGACAAGGTTAGCATCGGTAGCAGCTCCATGAAAAAAGCAAGCGAGTGCAAAGGGTTAAAAATGTACATATACACAATGGAATACTATGCAGCTATAAAAAGGAAGGATCACTTACCCTTTGAGACAGCATGAGAATATTATACTAGGTAAAATAAGCCAGACAGAAAAAGACAAGTATCACCTAACCTCACTTATATGTGGAATCTGATGAATAAAATAGAACCAGAGACACTGAACCATGCAACAGACTGACATATTTCAGAGGGGAAGGAGGGGGGATTGGAAGAAATTAACCAAACAACTTAAATTCATAAATTCATAGCCCATGGACACAGACAATAGTGCAGTGAAGGCCTGGGGAGGGGCAGAGCGGGGTGGAGGAGATCAATGGAGGATAAAACGGGACATTTGTCATACTTTCAACAAAAAGAAATAAAAATCAAATAAGTGTGATACATCACATAAACAAATTGAAAGACTAAAATCACATGATCATATCAATAGACACAGAAAAAGCATTCAACAAAATCCAACACCCATTTTTCATTAAATCTCTCAGGAAAGTGGGAAGAGAGGGATAATACCTCAACATAATAAAGGTCATATATGACAAATCTACAGCTAACATTATACTCAGTGGGCAAAAATTAAAACCATTTCCCATAACAACAGAAACAAGACAGTGATGCCCACGTTCACCACTCTTATTCGGCATAATACTGGACGTCCTAGCCACAGCAATCAGACAAAAAAATAAAAATAAATAAAAGGCCGCCAAACTGGAAAGGAGGATGTAAAACTGTCATTATTTGTGGATGACATCATATTGAACATAGAAAGCCCTAAGGACTCCACTACAAAACTATTAGATTTAATAAATTAATTTGACAGGATACAAAATTAACACTGAGGAATTGATAGCATTTTTATACACCAATAATGAATTCTCAGAAAGAGAAACAAAACAATTCAATATATTATTGCCACAAAAATGTTAAGATACTTACGAATAAACTTAACCCAGGTGGTAAAAGACCTGTCTCAGAAAACTACATGTTGAAAAAAGAGATAGAGGAAGATATAAGCAAGTGGAAAAATACACTGTATTCATGGATTGGTAGAAATAACATTACTAAAATGTCCATACTACCCAAGGCAATCTATAGATTCAATGCAATCCCTGTTAAAATACCAATGGCATAGTTCACAGATTTAGAACAAATACTCCACAAATTTGTATAGAACGAAAAAGAAAAAAAAAGCCCGAATACCCCCAGCAATCTTGAGGAAGAACAAAGCTGGAGGTATCACAATACCAGATATCAAGTTATACTGCAAAGCCACTGTAATCAAAACAGCCTGGTACTGGCATAAGAATAAGCATGTAGATCAAGGGAACAAAATACAGAACCCAGATATTGACCCAAGACACTATGCTCAATTAATATTTGACAAAGGAGGCAATAGTACACAATGGAGTAAAGACAGTCACTTCAATAAATGGTGTTGGGAAAATTGGACAGGTACATGCAAAAAAATGAAACTAGACCACCAACTTACACCATACACAAGAATAAACTCAAAATGGATAAAAGACTTAAATTTAAGTTATGAAACCATAAAAATCATAGAATAAAATGTAGGCAGCAAAATCTCAGACATTTCACGTAGCAATACATTTGCCGATACATATCCTAGGGCAAGGGAAACAAAGGAGAAAATAAACAAATGGGACTACATCAAAATAAAAAGCTTCTGCACAGCAAGAGAAACCATCGACAAAATGAAAAGGGAGCCCACTATATGCGAGAACATATTTACCTATATCTGATAAGGGGTTAATATCCAAAATATATAAGGAACTCATACAACTTAACAAAAGGAAGACAAACAATCAAATTAAAAATGGGCAAAAACGAATAGACATTTCTCCAAAGTGGACATAGAGATGGCAAAGAGACATATGAAAAAAATGCTCAAGTCACTAATCATCAGAGAGATGCAACTTAAAATGACAATGAGGTATCACCCCACACCAGCCAGAATGACTACCATCAACAATTCAAGAAATGACAATGCTGGCGAGGATGTGGAGAAAAGGGAACCCTAGTACCCTGCTGGTGGGAATATGGACTGCTGCAGTCACTGTAGAAAATAGAATGAAGTTTCCTCAAAAAATTAAATATGGATCTGCCATTTGACCCAGTGATACCCCCCTTTAGGAATATATCTTAAGAAACCCCAAACATGAATCAGAAAGAATATATGTAGCCCTATGTTGATATCAGCACAATTTACAATAGCTAATAACTGGCAACAGTCCAAGTGCCTATCAGTAAATGAGTGGATAAGAAAGCTGCGGTATATCTACACCATGAAATTCTATGTAGCTGTAAAAAAAGAAGGATCTCTTATTCTTTGAGACAGTATGGAGGGACATGGAGAGTATTATGTATGCTAAGTAAAATAAGCCAGTCTAAGAAAGACATATATTACATGATCTCACTCATTATGTGGAATTGAATGAACAAAATAATCTGAAGAACAAAACAGATCTGGAGACAAAGAAGTATTGATCAGTGTGATGAATTTCAGAGGGAAGGCAGGAGTGGTTGTGTGAGTGGGGAGATATTAACCAAAGAACTTATATGCATATATGCATACTAGAGGCCCGGTGTATGAAATCTGTGCACGGGTAGGGTCCTTAGGCCTGGGTGGTGATCAGGGCTGATCAGGGGCTTCTGGCTGCCCACCAGGGCCTCCCTTCCCCCTTTGCCAGCTGCTGGCCAGGGCCTTATTTTGTTCTGCGCAACCCCCTGGTGGTCAGCACACGTCATAGCGAGTGATGGAACTCCGGTCTCCTGGTCGAACTCCCAAGGGGACAATTTGCATATTAGGCTTTTATATTTATACTATGACCCAGACTATAGTGTGTTGAAGGCCTGGGGGAGGGGCTGTGGGTGTGGGGGAGATGGGGTCAATAGGGAAAAAAAGGTGACATCTGTAATACTTTCAATAATAAAGATAAATTAAAAAAAACAAACAAAAGAACCACACTATATGGAATTGACTACAGCTTTGAAAACAAAAGACTAATGACCTCAAAGTCATAGCAAAGGAAATTGTACAATGTAAAATATGGAAAAAATTTAAAGAAAAAAAACTGTCGCCAAAACCGGTTTGGCTCAGTGGATAGAGCATCGGTCTGCGGACTGAAGGGTCCCAGGTTCGATTCCAGTCAGGGGCATGTACATTGGTTGCGGGCACATCCCCGGTAGGGAGTGTGCAGGAGGCAGCTGGTCGATGTTTCTCTCTCATCAATGTTTCTAGCTCTCTATCCCTCTCCCTTCCTCTCTGTAAAAAAATCAATAAAATATATTTTAAAAAAAAACTGTCATGAACATCCTTCACCATATATGGTTACAAGTTTTTTCTTCTGTTAAGAACTTTTAAGATTTACTTCCTTACCAACTTGCAAATATGCAGTACAGTACAATAACTATAGTAACTGTGCTGTACATCACATCCCCAAGACTTACTTATCTTGTAAGTGGAAATTTGTACCTTTTGACCCTTTTCACCCATTTTACCCATTTTCTAGCCACCACTTCTGGCAACCCAACCATCTGTTCTCCATATTGATGAGCTCATCTTTTTTGTTTTATTATTTTTTAGATTCCACATATAAGTGAGATTATTTTTCTGTCTGATTTCTTTACCTTAGCTTTATGTCCTTAAGGTCCATCTGTCTTGTCACAAATAACAATATTTCATTTTTTTTATTGATTTCAGAGAGGAAGGGAGAGGGAGAGAGAGATAGAAACATCAATGATGAGAGAGAATCATTGATCGGCTGCCTCCTGCACACACCCCCCCACTGGGGGCTGAGCTCACAACCCGAGCATGTGCCCTTGACCGGAATCGAACCTGGGACCCTCAGTCCATAGGTTGATGCTCTATCCACTGAGAAAACCAGCTAGGGCAATATTTCACATTTTCTAGCTGAATAATATACCATGGTAAAAGTATACAACACATTTTCTTTATCCATTTTTCCATTGGTGGACACTTAGTTGTTTTCATGTGTTGATTATTGTTAAGTAATGCTGCAATGAACATGGGAGTGCAAATATCTTTTTGAAAATATTTTTTAGTTTTCTTTGTGCAAATATTTTTTAGTTTTTTCCTGTGCCCGGCTTCTGTGGTGCATGGTTGATGTTGGTAGTACCCAACAGCTTCCCCTAGCACACTCCGTCTAGTAAACTGGTGAGAAACTTTACTGTGAACATATTTCCCAGGCACCCTAGAGGGCTAATTCCAGAAGGTAGGTTTCTGGAAAGTTCCAGAGAGCAGAGGTCCAGTAATCTTGTCTTCAAGATATCACAGCATTAAAAAAAAAAAAAGGTATCACAGCATCTTTCCTACCACTGAATGAATCTCAGCTGGTTCTGTACTCTCCCACCAGGTCTGGATCTTAGCCATGGGTGGGGAGTAGGGGTTGAGAATACTCTATCTCAGTTCTACTGGTAGTGGCTATTATATCTGCTATTCCTATTATCTTTAGACTTCTCTTTACTCCTTACTAGATAATCACTCATTAATCCAATATAATGTTATCATTAATCATTACGTATCTTAAACTTTCTGTATTCAAAATACTGTGTGCCTTTTCTCTCTTGATTGTACCCAGACTGATACTGAAGTGATCACTGGAATAACAACGATCTATAAAGTTTGATATATGGCACAAATATATCCATGACTTTTACAGCAATTCCTGTGTAGTGGGCATAGCACATAGTATTACTCACATTTTATAGATGATAAATAAGGTTTACATAATATAAGTGAGTTTTCCAAAGTCATATAGTAATTTTTATCATTTGTAAAATGGGGATAACAATAGAATCTACCTCCTAGGTTCATTACAAAGACTGAATGTGGTAAAGTATATAAAGTATATAATGCCGCGACCTTTTAATACAGTTCCTCATGTTGTGGTGACCCCCAACCATAAAATTATTTTCGTTGCTACTTCATAACTGTAATTTTGCTACTGTTAATGAATTGTAATGTAAATATCTGTGTTTTCCGATGGTCTTAGGCGACCCTGCTAGTGGTTCTCAACCTGAGGACCTCTGTTGTAGAGCCTAAGACCATCGGAAAACACAGATATTTACATTACGATTCATAACAGTAGCAAAATTACAGTTATGAAGTAGCAACGAAAATAATTTTATGGTTGGGGGTCACACAACATGAGGAACTGTTTTAAAGGGTCGCGGCATTAGAAAGGTTGAGACCCACTGGCTTAGTACATGGGAATGGCTTGATGTTAAGTATACACTGAGTGGCCACATTATTATGACTTCCTGACGTTTGTAGGCAAATTAGCCGTATACTGCATCGTATGGGATATGGAAGCCGAAGGCCTGTTCGAACACCTTTGCTGTCTGCAGTTACCAAGATAAAACGTCTTCAATTCGCACAGGAACACAAGGATCGGACAGTTGAGCATTGGAAAAAAGTCATGTGGTCCGATGAATCATGTTTCCAGTTGCATCATGCAGATGGCAGAGTGAGAATTTTGCGGAAACAGCATGAAAGCATGCACCCCACATGCATGAGTACAACCGTTCAAGCTGGTGGGGGCAGTATTATGGTTTGGGGCATGTTTTCCTGGCATGATTTGGGCCCTTTAATTAGTGTGGAACAACGTCTGAATAGCACAACATACCTAAGTATCGTTGCTGATCCAGTTCATCCTATTATGTTGATGGAGTATCCCAATGGAGATGGCTTCTTCCAACAAGACAATGTGCCATGCCACAGTGCTCATATTGTGCAGGAGTGGTTTCAAGAACATGAGGGAGACTATCTTGGTTAGGTGGCCCCCACAATCACCAGATCTCAATCCAATTGAGCATTTGTGGGACGAAGTTAAAAGAGCCATCAGGCAGCTGGTTCCACAACCATCAAATCTCCCAGAACTGGACAGTGCTATTCATCAGGCATGGTGTCAGATTCCTCGCATCACCTTTCAACATCTCGTGGAGTCAATGCCAAGAAGAATTGCCACAGTATTGAAGGCAAAAGGTGGCCCAATGAAGTACGGATGGGATGGTCATAATAATCTGGCCACTCAGTGTATATATTATGCTTAAACTATAAAAAATATTCAGTCTGGTGTTTTGCTAAACTGCTTGTAATGAGGTGTCTAGGATTTTATATCTTTTGAAGATCTATTTTTTCAGTTATTGGCATTTTTTAAATCAAATACTATAGCATAATTACCTTGTGTGGTTGGTTACTTCTTTCTGAGGGTTAAAAAAGTGACTAGAGTGACAATTAACCAACCTATGTTAAGTTTATGTCAGCATAATGGAATTCTAGGTTCACTATGGTCAAATTTGAATATTTCAATGTAAATAGTACATGCAGCTTAAACAGTATTTCTGGTCCCATCAGGTTCAGCTTCTGTTAATTACTACTTGTGGACAAAGCTTGAGGTGGGAACAGAATATTAAGGGAAAGTGGGGAAGGAGACCCAGTTCACTATGTATGTCAATTACTGTACAAATCATTTGATCACTTAAGATTTCAGTAAAACAAATATTGCAAATTGGTACTGTACTAAGAGTTTGGGCTTATATATTAACTAACATTGCCCCCAAGCTGTAGAAAACTACCTTGCATATATTAAAATGCATGGTTAATGTAAAATGCTTTGGCAGTATTTGAAAATTATCCTAGAGGGATGGGAGAGATATGGCACATGTGAAACTTTCATTAGGGGATAAAATAAAATGCTTCGTGTCTGACAACTAATTCCTTCTGCAATATTTGTCAGAATGGGGGGCATTTTCAGAACTGGTCTTCCTCTATGTGAGCCCTGCACTCTGGACTGGTAAGTACAGCATTTTCATCTGGTACAAAAATCATTTTAAAGAGAAACAAGTGACGAGGGAAAAGTAGGGGCTCCTTTTCCTTCCTCAGTTACAAGATCGTTTAGCGGGTAGCTAGCTTCCTTTTAGTGAGGAAAAGGCAAAACAACAACCAAAAAAACAAAAACCAAACCAAACCAAACCAAAACAAAACAAAAAAGCCTCACCAGTTCAGGGAGGAAAACGAAAAAAGCAGCTGAGTCAAGCCAGCGCCTTACTTGTTTCTCACGATCAAGCCAGAGGGCTGGCTCCTCAACCAGAAAGGGTCCGACAGCCCTCACCGGAAGGGAAACCGACTGTAGAGATTGTGGACGAGAACGCCACCATCGAGTTCTACAGAGGCTGCCAGAGCGTCGGCCTCATTTAGCACCTCCCCCCTTTTCCGGGAGCTGTAGCTAGGCAACCATGGGCTCTCTGGGAGAGCAGAGACCTGGCTGCAGCCGTAGTGCCTCTGGCGGCGAACAACCTGTAATGCAAGCTCCTCTCACAGTTTTTACCTTCCATTTCTCCACCCCCTTTGCACCCGCCCACCCGTCGGCCACTTCGACTCCTCCCTCTTCTTCTCTCGCTCCCTCTCCTTCCTCCTCCGCCTCCTCAGCTCTAGGGCTAGAATATCTATGGGTCGAAACGTGATGCGATGAATCCGAGAGAGACCGAAACTGGGACGAGGAGTGCGGCGGAAACGGCGGGACTCCAGGGCATGGGGGCTTCACCACAATAGAGGCAGCGCCCTCACCCGCCGCCACTAGCCCCTCCGGATCGAAGCCCCCTCGTGAAAAGGATGGCGGCGGCACCTACCCAGATAGAAGCCGGTGGGTAGCTGTGTCTGGGGGCCAAGGGGATGGGAGCTTATCGCGACCAATGTCAGTTTCCTTTGGGAAAAGCTTCTGTTTCTCTTCTTTGCCTCCCTCTCAACCTCTTTTTCACCTCTTTCTTAGAACTGTATTACCTGATCGCTAGATTCTTGCAGTCCGGACCCTGCAACAAATCCGCTCAGGTGAGAGGGAGAAGGAGGTCTGGGAGTCCTGGGGATGGTACCAAAGGGGAAGTCGAGGCAGCGGAGTGCGCGGTTCCGCTGAAGGAATGGCCGGCCTTGACTAGTCCTAC
Organism: Cnephaeus nilssonii; assembly: GCF_951640355.1. Taxonomy (NCBI): domain Eukaryota; kingdom Metazoa; phylum Chordata; class Mammalia; order Chiroptera; family Vespertilionidae; genus Cnephaeus; species Cnephaeus nilssonii. The sequence continues at coordinate 32,721,499 of NC_137071.1, forward strand.
CTACCATCAGCGGCTGAGGGGAGGGAGGAATGCGTTGATGGCCCAAGCTGCTTCTCATATCTGTATTTTCCTTTTGCTCAGGTGCTAGTACAGGAGCTTGAGGAGCATCAGGTACGGAGCCCCTTCGGGAAGAGGGGGAGGATTGGGGTGAGACTGGAGAGAGGGAGGGCCAGTCCAGGGCGAAGGGCTGGGGCCCTGTGGGAGGCTTGGATCTGGGCACTGATAGCTGTTGTCATAGGGGTGAACCGGCTTCTTCCCTCAAAAGGGGCGGATAGCGCTGGGGTCTCAACTCGCCCCCTCTTTATGCCTGAGGGAGGCGGTTTTTCAGGATTTCCTCTCTTTCGGCCTCCTCCTCTCCTCCCGCCACCCCTCTCCACCCCCCCCCCCCACTAGTCTAGCTCTGGGGCAACAGCTACAAGGCCTTGAGAAATAAAGACGCCAAAGGGTTGTGGACGGGGACCCAGGCTGGTTCGGGTTGACGGGGAGCGGGGGCTTGGCCTTTATCGTTTTTCCTTCCCCCTCCTTTTCTCTGGCCCCTAGCTGATTCCGCGCCGCTTAGACTGGGAGGGGAAGGAGCATCGAAGAAGCTTTGAGGATCTGGTGAGTAAAGTTTTCATTTCAACTTACCCCAACTCTTTCACTGCTCCCTCCCCACCTTGTTCCCCCAGCCCGCCTCCGGGGGACCCCTCAGCCTGCGAGGTTCGTGAGCTCGGTGTTGAGCTGTAGAACGACTGCCCCTTCCCCCCCCCCCCCCCTCCCGAGTCGGAGAAGGGGTATCCTGCCCTTCCCTTGGCCTCGCTTGTTTCCACCCGAAAACTTTGAAGAATGTGAGTTGGTTATCAGAGATGCAGTATTGTGGGTTATGGATATGTTACAAACATCGGGAAAGACCCATTGTAGGGGGAAAAGGGAGAGAAACCAGAGGGTTATCTTGGGGCACGTACCGTGGACTGACGCTGGCCAATGGCAGTCTTGGTAACAGCTCGGAGTTCCGGATTACTGGAAGAAAACTGGTTTCTGGTTGGTCCTGGCTTGAAACACGGGAACTGAGGCCAGACTCAGTCTTTTTTGGGGGTGGGGGACGAGGGAGGGGGCTCTGGAGGGGAGTTGACGGACCCGGATTGAGAAAAACGACAATTAAAAATAGGGAGCATCGAGCGAATTCCAAAATTTCGAGTACTGAATAAAAGCATAGTCGTTGTATATCTCGGATTTTAGAAAATAGCTAATCAAATCATTACTCAATCGAATTTGTGCACATTACTAAATAACAACTATGGATTATGACCTTTTTGAGAATTGAAACACGATTTTGGGTTTACAAGTAGACAACAATGGCCATATTCTAAAATAGAATATACTTTAGTAAAGGACCAAAGGCATTGTTGACTGCTGTTTCTCCTACAAATATAATTCATAGTATAAATGTACCTTCTGTTTAGCTTTGATACACACAAAAAGGTGACCCTTTTTATTTTGGGGAGGCTGCTCCCTTGCATTAGCCACTGGGCACAGTGAATTGGAAGGAAATGAAAAAAAGTAAGGGCAATGTTACTAAAATCTAAATTGAGCCATCTTTGACATAAAATCCAAATGGAGAAAAATCGGACAAAGTTTAAAAAAGTTGGAGGGTTATGGTAGACTCTAAATAGAAATAAAATGATTTAAAAATTGTTTGCAATAAGACAATATTTAAATTGCTTTGCTGTTCATTTGATATTTCTGTTTGTATTAAATTACAATGAGGCCACATTAATTATTACTAAGTCTACTATTTTTCTTATTTTTTGCAAATCACAGGAAATGGTTTAAGGATTGTGATAAGGATAACCACCATCTGTATTGTTAATGGTAAAGAATTAGCAGGTGGATAAAAATTATTTTTGAAAAACTGCATATATTAGTTTATTTAATTAGTAGTCATTTTGTTGAACTTAGGTCCTGCCAAAAGAAGGACAAAATAACAATGCCTACCAATATAAATTTTAACACTTTATGACTAATATGCTTTTGCAGATAGTTTTTTACTGAGGCATATTTAAAATGTTTTCTTTTACTTTTGTCTTTAAGTGGACCATTTTAAGTAGAAAAGAATTAAAAGGAAAAAGCTGTTTAAACATTAACTTGACAGTAATGCAAAGTAAATGAACACCAAAATAATTAAAAATACAGGTCTCTTAACCACACACACACACAAAACAGCCTACCAGACTTCCTTTTCTTATATTGTAAAGGCATATTTTTAAGTAATTGTAATTGATGTCCATTTTATGCTTTATATTTTCTTACTTAAAACTTACACATATGCTTATCTGTATTTGACTACTCATTATTATTTTAATGGCAAGAAAAGATTCAGTTGTATTTGATCTGTTATGATTAGAACTTAGCTTCCAGTAAAGCACTTTAGTTACTTCCAGTTTTTCACTGATATCTTTGCATAGTTAAGCAATCTTTTTGCTGTTTTCTTTTTCTTTTTGAGTTCTTTTCCTGGGCTATATTCCTAAAGTGGAGTTATCAGGTCAGAGGATCTCATTAGTTTTTATGTATTGTAAGATTGCTTTTCAGAAAACTGTACTATAGTGTCACCATCTAGGTACTTAGAGTGAGTTTTTAAATATTTTTTTACATCTTTTGATGGATTTAATTGGTGAAAGTATTTCCTAGTTGAATTAACTAGCTTTTTTCCATTGTTACTGAAGCTTAAACTTTAACCAGTTAATTTTTTAATTGTTAATCCATTTGTATATTCCTACATATACTTCAGTTTCACATTTATCATTTTAATTTGTTTTTACATTTATATCTATATATTTATTTTTATATAAACAGAATTTCTATTGTTTGAACATTATGTAACGTTTAGATAGTCTGTCTTTTTTGTTTTTAATTTAATTTTTATATTTTACACTTAGGTTTTACTTTTCCAGACTGGGATCCAGTTTTTCTAGGGATATTACATTTTGATAGTATGGTCTTATTTCAAGTCAAATGTCTGCTCTCTACTTATAGATTTCTTTGTAAGGGAAGAGGAGACAGGGCTGAGTGAGACTCTGAACAGGAGGAAAAGAAGTGTAGTGGCTGAGAACTGAGTGGGCAGTGTTAGACTGAGTCTAGATTCAGCAGTTGTATTGTTTATTAAAATTATTACACATTTGATCTCTGATTTTGAGTAGCTTCATTGTGGAAGAGATGGATTTTTTTTTTTCCTTGGGGTAGGGATTTTTTTTTGGAGAATTTTTATGAGTTTATTTGAGCCAATCTGATGACATATGCTGGGAAGCAAGATCTCAAATGCTCCTTGGGATAGGTATTTTTTAAAGTACTATTAGAACAATGGATTTTGATCTTTGATTTTGCTACATGTTTTGGATTGGAATTTAGGGCAAAGTATTAATTGGTTGTAAAACCTTATGTACTTATAGTATTAATAAGTAGTATAATCTGATATGTTAATTCTATAACAACACTTCAAATTAAGATGTACTGGGGTATAGGAAGGAAAGAATACAAATGCATAATGAAGAGGTAAAATACAAGCAAAGATATCAAAATACTGAACAGGGGTTGCATATCCATGTATATACTATATATTAGAAAAAAAAAATCCTGCCTTTCTGTCCATATGTATATTTTTGCTTAAATTGTACTGCTTAACTTGATTTATCCAGAAGAATATTAAGATAATAAGTTGATTACTACTATTCCTATTACATATTCTAGAAATTCCCCCTTTTTATTTTTTAAATCTGATTTAATGTTTTAATTCAAATTTGGAACATAAGAGAAGGTGCTTTTTTTTAAAGCTGCTGGTAGGCAAGTATTGACATATCCAGATCTAAAGTGTCTTTAAAAAATGTCTGTACATGAAATGTTTGTCAGTTTATGTTGAACTGTATGATTTTTGAATATGGCATTCAAAATAAAACATTCTAAATTAATTTTTAGAATGTTAAGTAATAAGAGGGAGAATTTTGAAGTGATGGTGATTGTTTCTGAAGTTTAATCTGTGCCTTATTTGTATCTGCTTGACTTATTTACAACATCATAGAATTAGACTTGCTTCTTATAGTTCATTTTAAGGTAGGTAATTGAAATAATTACAGATGTTCTTTCATTTGTGTTGAATTGTTGGCTATTTTATCGCTTCCTCCATGGAGCTTTATTGAGGATGAGGAACAAAGTAATGAGGGGGGCATGTGTGTTTAAATGAATAGTTTTTGTTAATCTTCATATTTATATATTGAGATGGTGACTTAAAAAACTTTTTCAAAGGCAATTTTAAGAATTTTGAATCATGTTAAGGGGACTCATATGATAATACTGAACCAAAGGCACAATTATCTTTAGGTGTGGTATATATTTTTACATTTATTCAGTATTTTCATTCATAGAATTGAGAGCACCAATTAATGTTTACATTTGGAGTTACATCGATTGTATTGCCTTCTTTTTTTTTATTTACTGATTTTAGAAAGAGAAACATTGATTCGTTGTTCCACTTATTTATGCATTCATTGGTTGATTCTTCTATGTGTCCTGACCCAGGATCAAACCCGCAACCTTGGCTTATTGGAACGAAGCTCTAAGCAACTGAACTATTCGCCCAGGGTTCTATTACCTTCATTTTATTTTATTTTGAAATGTTTTAATATGTTTTTATTGATTTCAGAGAGGGGACGGGAGAGGGAGAGAGAGATAGAAACACCAATGATGAGAGAGAATCACTGATTAGCTGCCTCCTTCACTCCCCCAACTGGGGATCGAGCCCTGACTGGGAATCAAACCCCTGACCTCTTGGTTCATGAGTGGACGCTCAACCACTGAGCCACACCGGGCGGTCTATTACCTTCATTTTATATACAAAAGACTTGCAGCAGTTTTATGCTCTTAAAAAACTTTTATCAGGATTGTATGTTCACTATCTTTAAAAATAATACATGTACCAGTATCTATGATGATATGTCATTATTAGAACTTGCACCTGCATATAACATATTAAAGTTTAAAAGTGTTTTCACATCTCATTTGATTCTCACCAACTATTTTAAAAGACTGTATTTGAATTCCAGACATACCTGTATTTTTTTCTTACCTTACCCAGCTCTTTTTCTGTAATTATTATTAGTAGCTTAAATTGTCTGTTAGAACAGTATCTTTGAGTGCTGGCAGCATCCCTCAGTGTGGAAGCAATTTATAAGCATGTGTGATTTATTAACTGCTGTGTGGATACAGACATGCAGCCATAGTTAGGAAGAACAGAATGCATCTTGGGAAACCAGAAAGCATGTTCTGCTCAACCCTAGTGGATATAAAGCTAACTCACAGGTATTATGGCAGAGAGCAATGAATGTCTGAAAACTGGTATACTTCACTACTGATTTGCTTGAGCCATGTGTTCATTTTTGCTTTCTGTAATATGTTGGTTTTAGCTATTTGTCTGGATTCATCTTTGACTTTTTTTCACATGTGGGCTCTGGTAATATACTTTGGATGATTAAATCCTTTTGGAGATTTATCCTTAGTTCTAGGGAAACTGGTATCTCAGTACAAATGAGATGGTATTGAGAAAGTGATGAGAATTGCTGTTAGGGTGAATGTTCCCTTATAAAATTTTGTCCTTAAATCACTTTTGCCAAATTTGAAATTAATATAGTTTATGTGTTTTTGTTTTTGTTTTACTGATGTTGATTACTGATTGGTTAATACGTATTTTTTTTGGAGAGAGGAAAAGAGTAATTTAAAGGCAATTTAGTGTTTGTGTCATTTTTATTTCTTGTTTGTTTCATATTTTTGAGATCCCCTTGTTTGACATTTCTCACATAACATTTTGTGTGTAGTATGAAAAGATCATAAGATTTAGTCTGGAAGATAGGCTTTACTTGCTGAGTGACCCTGGGAAAGTTATTTAACTTCTTAGGGATTCAGTTTCCTTGTTTATAAAATAAAAACCAATACCTGTTTTACATGGTTGTTGTGTGATCCAAAAGAGTTAAATATGAAACAATGTATTTTATTAATTGAAAACACTGTGCAAATTAATTGGTTACTACATTTTAATAATAGGACAGAGAGGTTGAATTGCTAGTGTAGAAATCTGGACAACTGTGACTGCAGAATTTATATTTTTTAGCTAGGTAATTATTACCATCTAATTTCCCTAATTATTTTTATAAGATGAAGGGCATATAAAACATGCTATTAAAAGTAGTATTTAAAAAGTGAGTGTCAAAATTGAACTCCAAATGTGTGTTTGCAGGTGCAACTGTGTTAAACAAGAAATCATTAGTTCAAAAGATACTTAGTGTTATTTGTATTTTTACGAATTACAGAAAAGTAATTCAGTATGATATTGGTGGTGTATTCACTCTTTTAAGAATATGTCTTTCCATTCTCTTTTTGTAGTGATTCTCAGTCCTTCTGATTGATCTTTTTATCCTGTTATTTTCTATACATTATTGATAATTAATTTCTTGTATTTTAAATTACATTGTTGAAGATTTTTTTTCATGCCCTTTAGTATCTACCATGGTGCTTTATATGATTCGCTGGCCCTCTTTTATTATTTGATCAGTTTTCTTTACTGTTTTAAGAAGTATTTCATTATCCTATATAATAAAGATGTAATATGCAAATGGTCGTTACACGGTGAAGCATAACGACCAACCACGTAACAATCAGATCATAGATCAGCAGGAGGGTGGGGCAGTGAGCTACAACTGGGTGCCGGAGAGCTACAGGAGGGGGCAGGGCAGCAAGCTATGAAGGGGGGGGCGGGAGGCAGAGGGAGCTACAGGAGGGTGGGGCAGTGGGCGGAGAGCTACAGGAGGGCAGCAGTGAGCTACTGGCTACAAGCAGGCGTCAGAGAGCTACAGGAGGGGCCGGGGCAGCAAGCTATGGCGGGGGGCGGGGGGAGCTATAGGAGGGCAGAGCAGTGGGCGGAGAGCTACTAGAGGGGCAGCAGCGAGCTACTGGCACACGGATTCGTGCGCAGGGCTGCTAATATATATATACTAGAGGCCCGGTGCATGAAAATTCATGTACTGGAGGGGGGTCCCACAGCCCGGCCTGACCCCTCTCACAGTCCGGGAGCCCTCAGGGGCAGGAGGTGACTTGGCGATCAGAGGAAGGTGACGCCCCCATCACACCTCTGCTGCTGCCACTGCCGTCAGCGCAAGCCTTGGATAGCCCTGGTTACCTGAGCCTCGGGCAGCCACCATTTGAGGCTTGCCTGTGCCTCAGGCGTCGGCTGGGCAGCTGACATCCGAGGCTTGCCTGCGCCTTGGGTTGGCCCTGGGCGGCTAGGGGGCTGAGGGGACTGGGGGACTCTGGAGGTAGGCTTGAGGAGCGCCCAGACCCACCTGGGGGTGGGCCCGGCTGTGCCGTGTGCCTGCCGCCCTGGCGTGGCTGAGGGGACTGGGTGCCGCCATCTTTGAGGGCGTGGCACTCAATTAGCATATTCCCTCCTTATTGGCTGTGGACACCACTGTCTTTGTGAAGGCATGGTGGTCAATTAGCATATTCCCCTTTTATTAGGTAGGATATACATATATATGTATTTTAAGGCTTTTTTAATCTGCTAGGTGGTTCTGAATTCTTTTATTGGACCTTTCTTTACTGAGAAACTTTTAAAATGTGGGTTGATCCCTTATCTTTATCTTGATATTATATACTTTCAAGGTTATAGTACCTGTAGTGCTTTTTTTTGAGGCAGTGTATCCCAGAGAATACTTGAGCCTAGGTGGATGGATCTGATGGTCTCATTCCTGAGGCTATCTTAAAACTAATAAAAAGAAATGCTGTGTGTGATGGTTAGCATTTTCAAAGGAAAGTGATAGGAAATCGTAACACTTTGTATTCAACCCTGCTAACCAGTGGTATCACTACAATCCAAAGGCCTTTCTTTCCCTTTTTACCCATTTCCCCCCTCTCCTCCTTCAAATTCAGCAAACAATAAAACTCAACACTTACATTATAAAGATATATCAGATTATTGCAGATATTTGTATTTTACTGAAAAGTATCAAGAAGAAAATATTATTAATTTTAATGTTTTCTTCCAGTCTTTTCTTTTTTTGTACATGTATTATTAAAAATCAGATGATCCTCTGGAGAAAGGTTGTTTTTTTTTTTTTAATTATATTTTTTATTGATTTCAGAAGGGAAGGGAGAGAGAGAGATAGAAATGTCAGTGATGAGAGAGAATTATTGGTTGACTGCCTCCTACACACCCTCAACTGGGGTTCGAGCCTGCAACCCGCTTGTGCCCTGACCAGGAATCTAACCATGACCTCTTGGTTCATAGGTTGATGCTCAACCACTAGAGTTATGCTGGCCGGGCTAAATTAATTATCTTAATTGATTTTAGAGAGAGAGGAAGGGAGAAAGAAAGGAAGAAAAAAATATTGATTTGTTGTTTTCACTTACTTATGCCTTCATTGGTTGCTTTTTGTATGTACTCTGACCAGGGATCCAACCTACAGCCTTGGCATATCAGGACAACGCTCTAACCAATTGAGCTACCTGATCGGGGCCCTGCATTTTTTTCTTTTTAAACTTAATCTTGTGGAGGAGCATCTAAAACATTGAGATAGTGTGTGCTAGTCACCATCCAGTGAGTTTACTGGGTGGGGGTGTATTTCTCTGCCTGGAATGCCCTCTCTTTCCTTTGTCTGTCTTGTGGACATTTTCTTAGCCTTCAAGTGTGAAATTAGACATGAACTACCCCCTACTTCCAGGCCCAAATTAGCACTGTGCTCCTTTGCTTCCTTAGCTCTAGGTGCTAACTTCTGGGCATGTAGCTTTGGTTTGTTTCTATTTGTTAGTTTGTTTCCCTCACTGGGACTGTGTGTTCCCTTAGTTCAGCAGTTTAATCTTTCATTGCATCCCTATACTTTAAATGACTGAATAAATGAGTGCCTGAGTAAATGATTCTGTTTTCATTTTTATCAAATTGTGTGAGGTGGTTATCATTACTCCCTGTTTTACAGATGAGGAAGCTTAGGCTCAGAGACTGAGTAATGTTACAGACCACATATATAGGAAATGGGGATGCTGTAATAATTCACAAAGTCCTTCCTACTGTACCACACTGCTAGAAGGCATAAAAGCTAGTAAATTTTACAACCTAAATAATCTAGGTTCTCAGACTTCAAAGTACCATGCTAGTGTACTTTTATTGATATATTTAAATTGCTGTATTTTTCCAAAATCTGTTTTGTTTTCTGTCCCTAAATGTAAAAAAAAGCGCATGTGACTAATTTGTTACATCTTCTATTCCCTCCCCCACTCCACAGTCAAATTACAATCTCAGATTAATGTTGCATTTTATTTCCTCAGCATATGATCCCAATTTGATTTTTCATTTTACTTGTGTAGTCATGATCTTAGTTAGAAAATAAAACACACAAACAGTTCTGTTTTATTTGTTTTTTAGAGTTGCTGGTCTGATCCTATTATTTCTAAAAGCCAATGTAAAATATCATTCGCAACTGAAAATTAGTATTTCAAATGCAGCTTTTGATGCAGGCCTGGCTCCCAGATATTAGGTAGGTACCATTTGCATTTTATTCAGTGCCCAGTTGGATTCCTGTTAACTAAGTGTGATGAGTAGGGTCATCTTAGTGCGTTCTCTGATCCTCCCAGTTGTCATAATGATTTTGAAGGGTGGTGATTCAGTTGTTAGATTTGCTCTTTAGGTCAGGCAATCTTCCTATTTAGAACGTTTATAATTTAGGCTTCATTTAATTTTCAGTTTATTGAAATTTATAGTTTTATTTTTTTACAGCCTTCGTGTTCATAATTTTTCAAATGCCTTAATAGGACAGTAGTAGAAAGAGCAGTAGACAGGGAAACCAGAGTTCTGTCCACTCATTGTGACCATTGGACTTCACTTCTCTGGATCTGTTTTTCCTACCGTAAGATGTGGAGTTAGTTTGATTATGTATAAGGATAAGTCCAGTTCAAAGATTCTATAATTTAACTCCTTGGAGCTGTTTATAGAATAATACAGAAGATTGTATTATACTTTTGAAATTTGCTTTTAGAGAATTCTTCATATCTCTAAGTGCTTGTTGTATTACTTGTTGGCCATTATATTCCAGAGAGGAATGTGGTTACATACTGAAATTGGAATATTTGAGCTTTCATAGAAAAAGAGTTGCTTATAATATTAAGCCACAAATTTCATAGAATATTTTAGTCCATATTTTAATATATTTTATTTTATATTACATTATATCTCTATATAATTCTAATGAGGGTAGTTAAGTGTTCTTATGCCTTAAAAGATCACCTTTAAAACACTCCAGTTTTAATTAAAACAAATGAATTAAAGTTAACGTTAACTACCATTTATAAGTCCTGAAGTTTGATTTAGAAGAAACTATTATTATAAGAACTGTGTTGATATAGTTTGGAAGCTTACTATTATTTTTTTAAAGGAGAAGTAAGTTCGAAATCAAAAGTATTGTTATTGTCATTGATTATAGAATCTATATTTCTATAGTACTGTTTTATAATCAAATTTTTATTGATTTTAGAGGAATGTACTTTTCAATGGGACCACTTAGAAATTGAGCAGTTTTCTGTTGTATAGGGTGAAAATCAAACTTGTGAAATTTATTTAATGGTTTATAATACAAATCTTCAAGGGTGAGAATTTCGTTGTAGAAAAACCTTGTTTTGCTTAACTAATGTTTATGTGTTTTTAAATTATTACAGAGGAATTAATAAAAATTTTATAAATTAACAGTAAATCGAACATCATTGTTTCTGTAAAGTGAAGAAGTCAGGCCTTAAGATGTCAGTTTGATATAATTCTGACAGGTTTTTATTTAATAAGAGGTAATTCTAAAAATTCCTATTAGAGAATTCCCATTTTCTGGATTACATATTGCTAGATATATTGTAATTTCTAGAGTACTTAGATTTTTATAACCTGAGTAACTTGAGATGGTAATTGCATAAGGAAAAGAAAATTTATAAAACATAAAAGGCCATTAAAGACATCAACTACCACCCATTGTAAAGCCCTAATTCAGGGTAGGGCAAAAGTAGGTTTACAGTTGTTCATATGGAAAATAATACAATAATTAATAAATAATACTATAAGAATTAACTGTGTTTCATGTATTCACAATTGTAAACTTACTTTTGCCCCACACTCTATAGCAGTTACTTGATGGAAAAGTAATCTCTGATATCAGAAACCCAGTTTATTCAAGGCAGTATTGGGTCGGGAAAAGCATAAGCTATTATAGATGTTAATATTCAGTATTTTAAGGCATCTATATAATAAAAGTCTAAGCAACCATTAAGGCGGATCGACCAGAATGACTGGTCACTATAATGTGCACTGACCACCAGGGGACAGACGCTCACCGCAGGAGCTTCTCCCTGGTGGTCAGTGCGCTCCCACAGGGGAAGCAGCGAGCCGAGCGGTAAGGAGCAGTGAGCAGGTGAGTGGTAAGGAACGAAGGATCCCGGACTGGGAGAGGGATGTCCAACTGCCGGCTTAGGCCCGCTCCCCACGGGGGTTCCTGGACTGTGAGAGGGTGCAAGCTGGGCTGAGGGTCCCCCCACCCCAGTGCACAAATTTTGTGCACTGGGCCTCTAGTGTGTGTGTATATATATATATATGTGTGTGTGTGTGTGTGTGTGTGTGTGTGTGTGTGTGTGTATTTTTTAAGGGTACATGTAGGCATATTTAGGGAATGCCCTAATATTGAGGGAATGAATTACAAATTAGTATTTTAGGACATCTGTGTCTATAGATAACAAGAAATTGTTTTTAGCTGCTTTTACTTTATTACCAATATATTTTACTGATAGTCCTATATAGTTTTTGCTTAGGAAATAAAACTAGAGATGTGAGAAATTAATGAAAGAATTTGCTTGATACTTTGTCTCAATCCAGAAACTAAACCTTGTAGATGCACATCTATCTATAATAATAAAAGTGTAATATGCTAACTAGACTGGACATCCTTCTGTCCTTCCGGACAAAGCCGGGGCTGCGAGAGAAGCACAGAGTCCCTGGTGCCTTCTGGTGTCTGGAGGGAAGCCCGAGGTCCCGGGTGCCTGCCAGTGGCTGGAGGGAAGCCTGGGGTCCCGAGTGCTGGAGAAAAGCCCAGGTCCCGGGTGCCAGAGGGAAGCTGGTGCTGGCAGCTGGGGGAAGGAAGGCCTACTCTTGCACGAATTTTGTACATAAGGCCTCTAGTTTAAAATAATCAGGTTAAGTTGCCATTCTTTTCTAAGAATCATGACAGTTGCCCCAGCCCCAATTATTTTGGTAGATTAATATTGGGTTTTGAAGGTACTTACAAAGATAATGGTCAGGAAATGATTTTTAAAAATCACATCAGAATCATTTATTCCAAGAGTTCTGAATACATGTTGGATTGTAGATCTTTGGCCTGTTTTCTAAGAAAAGAAAAAGGCATCCTGATATAAGAACCTAAGGTTTTTCTTTTGTGAATTCATATGATATTGCTTAAACATATACTTTACTTTGGCAGACATTACTTTGGTTTTTATTCATTTATTGATCCACTGAGGAAATATTGCTCAAACATACATAATCTCTTGCCTCATGGTGATCATTAGGGATGATTTACAAAATTATTTTTTTATCTTGTGGTGGTAATATGTCAATATGTGTACTATGTAATGGTAGACATGTATATATTTTTTATATTTATACTAGAGGCCTGGTGCATGAAATTCATGCATGGTGGGGGGGGGGGTCCCTCAGCCCGGCCTGTACCCTCTCCATTCTGGGACCCCTCGGGGGATGTCCAACTGCCGGTTTAGGCCCGGTCACACCATCCGGGACCACTGGCTCCTAACTGCTCACCTGCCTGCCTGCCTGATCGCCCCTAAACACTCTGCCTGTCTGGTCACTCCTAACCCCTCTGCCTGCGGGATCGGGCCTAAACTAGCAGTCGGACATACCTCTCACAATCTGGGACTGCTGACTTCTAACCGCTGCCTGCCTGCCTGATTGCCTCTAACTGCTCTCCCCTGCCATCCTGATTGCCCCTAACTGCTCCCCTGCCAGCCTGATCGCCCCTAACCACCTTTGCCTCGGCTTCTGCCACCGTGGCTTTGTCCAGAAGGATGACCGGAAGATGTACTGTCGACTCAGTGTAATTAGCATATTACGCTTTTATTAGTATGGATTAGTCAGCTCAGAGAGCCATAACAAAAATATCATAAATTTGTGTGGTTTAAACAACAGAAATATATTTTTCTCACAGTTCTGGAGGCTGGAATTTCGGGTCAGAGTACCAGCATAGCATCGTCCCATACACCAGAAAGTGGTGGATTGATTGCCAGTCAGGGCACATATCCAGGTTGCAGATTCAATACTCAGTCCAGTGAGTGCAGGAAACAACGGAACAATGTTTCTCCCTTCTTTTCTCTGAGATCAATTAAAATGAATGATAAATAAATAATGTTCTCTAAGTATGGTTTTAACAGGAAACACATTAGTGATCTATGAAGTGAAAAACTCGTTATAACACATATATACAGCATGCCCCCATTTAAAAAAATATTTATTGATTTCAGAGGAAGGGAAAAGGAGAGATAGGTAGAAACATCAATGATGAGAATCATTGATCAGCTGCCTTCTGCACGCCCCTACTGAGGATCAAGCCCAAAATTTGACCAGGAATCATATTGTGACCTCCTGTTTCATAGATTGATGCTCAATCACTGAGCCCCACCAGCTGGGCCCCATTTTTATCAATACCAGGCACATGAGGTACATTGGCAAGATCTCACTCCTAGATGAAAGTCTGAAATTGCCCAAACTCCTTTGCAGCTAGGTTTCTGGATATGAATTCATTTCTGCCAATCGGATGCGCTTGCACAATATTTTGAAGGCAGAAGTGGGGCAGAGGCATTTTCCCGCAGTTTGGGATGTTTGCTGCTGGTGATCATGTTTGCAGAGATGTGGAGGTTTTCTGCAGTGGAATCCAGGCTGTGCACAGACAGTTGTAGCAGAGGCAGTGCCCAGTGACCTGTTTTGTGGGAGCTGGAGGGCACTTGCGGAGGCAGCAGTTTCCTGATCCCAGGTCACAGGTGTTCCAGAGTGTCCCTAGAATTCAGTTGTGGCTGAGGGGGCAACTCCTCCCGCTGGGCAGGGCGTCTTTCCTGGGGGCCCAGCCTATTACCCACTCCTCCAGCTTTCTGATGATTTCTCAAGCACCAATTCCCAGTGATAAATTCTTTCCTGCCTAAATTAGCAAAGATCTAAAAACATTTTGGATCCTCTACTTTCAATGAAAACAATGCTGCACAGGGTCAGGTCTGAGAAGTGGGTGAGGTGTTGAGAAGGCTCCCTTCTTTGAGTCTCAGCTTCCTCTTCTGTAGAACCGAGACCAAAGATTATCTGTTCACTAGAGGCCTGGTGCATGAAAATTTATGCACTGGAGGTGGGGTCTCTCAGCCCATCCTGCCCTCTCTCACAGTCCAGGAGCTCTCATTGGCGGGAGGCAACATGGCAATCAGGGGAAGGTGATGCCCCATTACACCTCTGCTGCTGCCACTGCTGGCAGTGCAAGCCTCGGCCAGCCCTGGTTGCCTGAGCTTCAGGCCGCCCTGGGCGGCTGGGCAGCTGCCATCTGAGGCTTGCCTGCGCCTCAGACATCGGCTGGACAGCTGCCATCTGAGGCTTTCCTGCGCCTCGGGCCAGCCCTAGATGGTTGGGGAGCTGAGGGGACTGGGGGACTCTGGAGGCAGGCGTAAGGAATGGCTGGACCTGCCTCGGGACGAGCCCGGCCTTGCTGTGCACCTGCCACCCCGGTGGGGCTGAGGTGACTGGGCGCCACCATCTTGTGGCTGTGGGCGCCTCCATTTTTGAGGGCGTGACAGTCAATTAGCATATTCCCTCCTTATTGGCTGTGGGCACCGCCATCTTTGCAACGGTGTGAGGGTCAATTAGCATATTCCCTCTTTATTAGATAGGATAGTTACTGAAGACCATGGCAGCTGTGTTTCCCGAAGATGGCCACAACATTTCCTATCCCTCCTGTGGCCTTGCCACTTTCTGCCACTCCTCTCTCTTGAAGTATCACTGACCTCTGAATTCCAAGGCTAAGGCCGAAAAGGCGCAGGGCTGCAGCCCTGCCCACCCCACCAGGGTTTCCAGCTCTGGCCCTGCCCACACCGCTTGGGGCTCTGTCTGGCATGGGGCCTTGCTCTCCTGGTTCACTTCCCCTCATGTCTGCAGTTCAGCACCTTGCTGCACATCATGGCTCACCTACTGGTGTTGCTGGGCCCAGCGGGCGGGGTAAGAGCCCACATCGGGCCTTGCACCTCCTGGCTCCTGTGTGCCACTGCCCCCTGTGCCCCACGGCCCCTATTTCTGCCGCTGTTCCAACCAGGGCCAGATGCCCAGGTGCTGTGTGTGGCCCACAGGGACTGCTGTGGCCACCAGGAAAGCCTCCCACTCCATCCCTGACGCCTGCACCCTGATCACTGGTCCACTTTCACCAAAGGAGAGTTTGCCCAAGCAGCTGCCCGAGGCTGAGACCTAGCAACTCCAAAGTCCCTGGACCCCAAATTTCTGCCAGCCAAGGAAGTTGGCCAGCTGGCCCTGCTCTGATTGGGGTGTTGGGGGTGATTGGCCCGGATCAGGCCGGTTCGCTGGCTGTGGTGAGTGTCATAGCAGCCGGTTATTAGGTTGTTATGGTTGTAACAGTGTTACGGTCGCTGGCTTTTTTTATATATATACTAGAGGCCCGGTGCACGAAATTCGTGCATGGGGGTGTGTGTCCCTCAGCCCAGTCTGCACCCTCTCCAATCTGGGGCCCCTCGAGGGATGTCCGACTTCCCTCTCACAATCCAGGACTGCTGGCTCCCAACTGCTCGCCTGACTGCCTTCCTGATTGCCCCTAATCACTTCTGCCTGCCAGCCTGATGACCCCCTAACCACTCTCCTGCCAGCCTGATGAATACCTAACTGCTCCCCTGCCAGCCTGTTTGCCCCTAACTGCCCTCCCCT
Source organism: Cnephaeus nilssonii (assembly GCF_951640355.1). Taxonomy (NCBI): domain Eukaryota; kingdom Metazoa; phylum Chordata; class Mammalia; order Chiroptera; family Vespertilionidae; genus Cnephaeus; species Cnephaeus nilssonii. Next base: position 32,737,511 of record NC_137071.1, read on the forward strand.
GCAGGCCTGGTCACTCCTAACTGCCCTCCCCTCCAGGCTTGATCTCCCCCAACTGCCCTCCCTTGCAGGCCTGGTCCCTCCCAACTGCCCTCCCCTGCTGGCCTGATCACCCACAACTGCCTTCCCTTGCAGGTCTGGTACCTCCCAACTGCCCTCCCCTGCTGGCCATCTTGTGGTGGCCATCTTGTGTCCACGAGTGATGGTCAATTTGCATATTACTCTTTTATTAGATAGGATATAGATTCCTCTTCCTCTCCCTCTATCTATAATCTATCTATCTATCTGTCTGTCTATCTATCTATCTACCTATCTAAATTGTAGCACTTATAAAAACTGGTGTCGTGGCTAGTAGATTTTAGGACTATTAAGAGAACATAGTCCTAACTGGTTTGGCTCAGTGGATAGAGCGTCGGCCTGCGGACTGAGGGGTCCCAGGTTTGATTTTGGTCAAGGGCATGTACCTTGGTTACGGGCACATCTCCAGTAGGGAGTGTGCAGGAGGCAGCTGATCGATGTTTCTCTCTCATCGATGTTTCTAACTCTCTATCCCTCTCCCTTCCTCTCTGTAAAAAATCAATAAAAATATATTTAAAAAAACAAGAGAACATAGATGTTTGTTTTATCTAAGGATTTTTTAATACTCTAGTTTTCTCTGTTTAGTCTTTCAATAATTAGGTGTTTATGAAACACATCAGGGACTTGAACATTAGCTTAGATAAAAAATGTAAAACAGTTGTGTTTTATTGTCCCATCCCTATCTACATATGTTAACCATCTTCAGAAATTTACTTGTGTGTTTTAAAAAATGTTGATGTTGCAGTGAATTCTTAGTTCACAGCTTAGTCATTTAGAGCATGGTATTTATAAAATTATTAATTTGATCTTCTTTTGGAAACTAATTAGCTTAACAGTTCTGCTTTATTAAATGACTGTGTCCTGTTAATTCAAAAGAGATTAAGGTAACAGTTTGGTGCAAGTAATACTTATTTTTAAAATTTTTTATTTTTTAAAAATTTTATCTTTATGGTTGAAAGTATTACAGGTGTCCCCCCCACAATGACCCTTTTCCACCCCATTCCCTTCCCCTCCCCAGGCCTTCCCCACACTATTGTCTGTCCATGGGCTATGCATATCTATATATATAAAAGGTTAATATGATAAGTGTCCCTCCAACCAGTTGCTATGACACGCATTGACCACCAAGGGGCAGATGCTCAATGCAGGAGCTGCCGTGATGTGCACTGGCCATTTACAGAGAAACCTCACTGCGGACCTGGTGCCGACAAAGCAATACTTGGCTTCCCCAAAGTGGGACACAAGCTAGCCCAGAAACGGTGGCTGTGGGCAGGTAATGACGTCACGTAGCAACGCCTGGCTTCCTCTCCCTAGTGACAGGCCATTTATCAATAAATGGCACTATGGACCAGGTGCCCACAAAGCAACACTTGGCTTCCCCCAAGTGGGACACAGGCCCCACCACCACCCAGGAGCGACAGGCCACCAAATCGTAGATGACGCTGCCGAGACCCCATGGCTCAAAATGCGGCCCACAGCTGAGCCCAGCCCGGAAACAACGCCGGGTAATGACATGATGTAGCAATGCCCGACTTCCTCTCCCTAGCGACTAGCCTCCTTCGAGTTTCTTCAGCCCAGCAATATGACTCATTTTATAGCCAGGTGGAAACATTTTACACTTTAATCAAATGTCTGTGAAGCATTTTCCCGTGCCTCATGTCATTTGATCCTCACAGAAGTCCTGGAGTAGGTAGATAGGAGACTTGGTGGAATCCTGTTTTCATTAGCTGGAAAACGGAGATTTAGAAAGCTTAGAAACTTGGCCCGACTGAAAAGAAGTAAGAAATGGTGGACCTTGAAAGTGATGTCAGGTTTTCTCACTGCATGGAATATAGTAAAACACTGCTGCAGTTAAATATTTTACCCTTTGTTCTCCCTGTGTGACCTACAATAATCTTCCTCATGTTGATATTTACTGCTGTGTTGTTGACAATTACCTGAAAGAGAAGTTGGGGTGCTTCACTGCGCTGGAAAAAGTTTAGCTACATCATAAAGCAGGTCTAGTTAAGCAAGCTTATTCTATATCTATAAAAGGCTAAGTTGACTCGCGCATGCGCGATACATATAAAGTTCTCACTGGTGCCAATCGCACACGTGTGTTTCGATCTATCATTGTTGATTGTGAATTTGGTTGACACTTCTATTATAGAGAAAGGGCAAATAGCAATCCTATGTAATAAAAGAATAATATGCAAATTAGCCATCACTCCACTCCACCAATAAGCCATGCCCACAAGCCACACCCACCAGCCAATCAGGAGTGAATATGCAAATAAACCCAACCAAGATGGCTACAGCCACAGAGAGCAGGAGGGAGGCTTGGGTTTCCCAGGCAATGGAGGAAGCCAAGCTTTCCACCTGCCCTTGCTGACCTACGCCTCCACTCAAGGGTACAAAGTTTCAATTATAGAAGGTAAACAAATCCAAACAGTAATGGTGGCAGCCACAGAGCTGTAAAGAGCGGGAGGCTAGGGTTGCCCCCAGCAATGGAGGAAGCCAAGCTTTCCACACACCCTGGCTGGCCCAGGCCTCCTCTTAAGGCTACAAAGTTTCAATTATAGAAGATACATAAACCCCAACAGAAATGCTGCTGCCACAGAGCAAGCAGAAGGCTTGGCTCCACTCCAGGCTACAAAGTTTCAATGGTAGAAGATAAATAAACCTCAGATACCAGGGCCTCCGCTTGGGTCACCAGGGGGCGTGGCTGGCCTGCAAACCACCACAGGTCCCTCGCTCAGTCCGCCCCATGCCCCAAGGGAACCCCCACCCTGATCCGGGACATCCTTCAGGGCAAACCAGCCGGTCCCCACCCGTTCACCAGGCCTCTATCCTATCTAATAAAAGAGTAATATACAGATTGACCATCACTCCAACACACAAGATTGCTGTCCCCATGTGGTCAAAGATCCTGCCCCCATGTGGACACAAGATGGCCACCACAAGATGGCCAGCAGAGAAGGGAAGTTGGCGGTGACCGGGCATGCAGGGAAGGGCAGTTGGTGGGGACCCAGGCCTGCAGTGGAGAGCAGTTGGGGGGGACCAGGCCTGCAGGGGACGGCAGTTAGGGGCAAACAGGCTGGCAGGGGAGCAGTTAGGCATCCATCAGGCTGGCAGGCGAGTGGTTAGGGGGTGATCAGGCTGGCAGGCAGAAGTGGTTAGGGGCAATCAGGAAGGCAGGCAGGCGAGCAGTTGGGAGCCAGCAGTCCTGGATTGTGAGAGGGATGTCCGATTGCCCGTTTAGGCTCGATCCTACTGGGATCGGGCCTAAATGGGCAATCGGACCTCCCTTGAGGGGTCCCAGATTGGAGAGGGTGCAGGCTGGGCTGAGGGACAACCCCCCCCCCCCCCGTGCACAAATTTCGTGAACCGGGCCTCTAGTATTAAATATTTCTTCTAATTAATTTCCTTTCAATGTGCACGGATTTGTGCACTGGGCCACTAGTATGCATATAAATTCTTGGTTAATCTCTTCCCGCCCTACCTCCCTTCCCTCTGAAATATATTGCTGGGGCTGACTGGCAAAACCTGAGCAAGGGATGAATGATTACTCTAACACATGTTTCTGTGAAAGAGAAGGCTAAGGTACTACTTGGCTATTGCCCCCAAGTAGTCCGGTTCGCCTCTCTCCTTTGACTATTATTGTCATAACAGCTTGAACTAAAATTAAGCTCCAGATACAATTAGCAGGGTAAGTATACTTGAGAAAGCATATGCTTCTACAAGGTCGGGTGTTTAAAGACTAAATAGAGATTCTATTCAAACACCTCTTGGTATCGGACTTGTTTGGAAAAGTCAAGGTAGGGGCTTCGGCCTTTGGCAAGGTTCCCTCAGAGGCCCCCGACCTTTTGGAGAATCCTCCTTACAGACATTCCAACCAAGTCCCATGATTCCCCACAATACATCATTACGTAGCATGCTTCAATGTCTGGATCTTTTTTTATTTTATTTTAATTTTAAAGGACATTTATTAACTGACCAGATTACAGGAATAACCATGGTAGATACCTTAGTTCATTCTTCTAATAAACCTATTGATCTGGTCTTTCCTGTTACTAGCATCTCCACCTTCTACAGAATGGGTGGTCTTTTTCTTCATTCCACCTCGTGGAGAAGAAGCACTTTCCAGCAGTATAGATCTCCTGAATCAGATCTTCCATGCAGATGATACCATATTTACCAAGAGATTGAGCAATCAATGAGTTATCTGTCAGGGCAATTCATTTTTTGTTGATTTTGCCATAACCACGCTTGTAGATCAATTTATTTATTGACTTCAGGTTTGGGTACCCCCATGCAATATATGATTCCACAATGCTCAGCATGTTAATCGAAGCCTTGTTGAAGATCTGGTGAAGGCGAAGAAGCTACAGCACCTTTTGGACCTTTGGGCTCACACCAGTGATACCTCTGATCCTGATGACAAATGCCAATTTGGGTTCGGCAGTTACATAGAACTTGCCAGCTTTTCTTGCCATCCCAGCCACTAGAATCTCAGTTCTGTACATCTGTCTGTATTCCTTGTGATAGTGCTTAGCTTTTTCATAGATGAGCTTCCTTCTTGCCTTTTGAAGCATCTTTTGGGCAAACTTCCTTCTCAGGCGCTTGATCTTCAGCTCTGTGAAATTCCTTCGCTTTTCTTGAGGGTTTCTGGCACAGCAGGAATCTTCTTCTTCTCGTCTGCAGACTCCATGGTTCCAGCCAGAAAAGAACTCTCTGGATTTTTTTTGTTCATCAGTTTGTTTTGTTAATCAGATTCCACATACCTGGTATAAGTGAGATCATGTGATATTCATTTTTCTTTGATTGGCTTAATTCTCTTAGCATAATACTCATTTAGTCCATCCATGTTGTTTCAAAGGTTAACAAGTCATTTTTTACAGCTGCATAGTATTCCATGGAGTAAGTGTACCTCAGCTTTTTGTTTTAAAATATATTTTATTGATTTTTTTACATAGAGGAAGGGAGAGAGATAGAGAGTTAGAAACATCGATGAGAGAGAGAAACATCGATCCGCTGCCTCCTGCACACCTCCCACTGAGGATGTGCCCGCAACCAAGGTACATGCCCTTGACCGGAATCGAACCCAGGACCTTTCAGTCCGTAGGCCGACGCTCTATCCACTGAGCCAAACCGGTTAGGGCAGCTTTTTTATCTACTCATCTACTGATGCGCTCTTGGGCTGTTTCTATATCTTAGCTATCCTGTCTAATAAAGAGGGAATATGCTAATTGATCCTCACACCGTCACAAAGATGGCGATGCCCACAGCCAATAAGGAGGGAATATGCTAATTGTCTGCCACACCCTCAAAGATGGTGGCGCCCAGTCCCCTCAGCCCCGCCGGGACACCTGCCTCCGGAGTCCCCCAGTCCCCTCAGCCCCCCAGCTGCCCAGGGCCGGCCCAAGGCACAGGCAAGCCTCAGATGGTAGTTGCCCAGCCGCCCAGGGCCACCCAAGCCTCAGGTAACCAGGGCCGGCTGAGCCTTGCACAGCCGGCAGTGGCAGCAGCAGAGGTTTGATGGGGCGCCGTCTTCCCCTGATCACCGGGTCGCCTCCCACCCCTGAGCGCTCCCGGACTGTGAGAGGGGGCAGGCCGGGCTGAGGGACCCCCGGTTCAGTGCATGAATTTTCATGCACCAGGCCTCTAGTTGTAAATAATGCTTCTAGGGGTACATATATTCTTTCTGATTGGTGTTTCAGGCATTTTAGGATATATTCCTAGAAGTGGGATCAATGGGTCAAATGGCAGTTCCATATTTAATTTTCTTGAGGAAACTCCACACTGTTTTCCATAGTGGCTGCACCAGTCTGCATTCCCACCAGCAGTGTACGAGAATTCCTTTTTCTCCATATCCTTGCCAGTACTTATTTGTTGATGGTAGCCATTCTGACAGGTGTGAGTTGATACCTCATTTTCATTTTAATGTGCATCGCTCTGATGATTAGTCACATAGAGCATCTTTTCATATGTATCTTGGCCATTTGTATGTCCTCTCTGGAAAAGTGTCTATTCAGGTTTGGTGCCAATTTTTTAATTGGGTTGTTTGTCTTCCTTAAGTTATATGAGTGCTTTATTAAATATTTTATCCATTTTGAGTTTATTCTTGTGTTTGGTGTAAGTTGTTGGCTTAGTTTCATTTTTTTACATGTACTTGTCTAATTATCCCAACACCATTTACTGAAGAGACTGTCTTTACTCCACTGTATGCTCTTCCCTTGATATCTGGTTTTCTTTTCTGTTCCATTTATCTGTATGCCTGTTCTTGTGCCAGTACCAGGCTGTTTTAATTACACTGGCTTTGTATTATAACTTGATATCCAGTATTGTGATCCCTCCAACTTTGTTCTTGTTTCTCAAGATTGCAGAAGCTATTTGGTGTCTTTTTTGGTTCCATGTAAATTTTTGGAGAGTTTGTTCTAGGTCTGTGAAATGGTTTTAAGATGTTTTCTGTGTATAATATCATGTCATCTGTGAATAATGATAGTTTTACTTCTTTTCCAATTTGGATACCTTTTATTTCTTCTTTTGTCTGATTGCTATGGCTAGGGATTCCAGTACTACGTTAAATAAAAGTGGTGAAAGGGGATATCCCTGTCTTGTTCCTGTTATTAGGGGAAATGGTTTTAGTTTTTGCACATTGAATATGATGTTGGCTGTAGATTTGTCACATGTAGCCTTTAATATGTTCAGGTATGATCCCTCTATTTCCACTTTACTGATAGTTTTTATAAAAAATGGGTTTTGGTGCCCAGTCAACATGTTTAAGTGATTGAATGTCAACCTATGAACCAGGAAGGTCTTGGTTCAATTCCCGGTCAGGGCTCATGCCCGGGTTGTGAGCTCAATCCCCATTGTGGGGCATGCAGGAGGCTCTCTCATCATTGATGTTTCTATCTCCCTCTCCCTTACTTTCTGAAATCAATAAAAAATTTAAAAGAAAAATGGGTCTTGGATTTCATCTCTTTTTCTGCGTCAATTGATATCATCATGTGGTTTTTGTTTTCCAATTTGTTTATGTGATGTATCACATTTACTGATTTGCGAATATTGTGCCAGCCTTGCATCTCTGCAATAAATACAACTTGGTCATGGTGTATGATCTTTTTAATATATTGCTGTATCCAATTTGCTAATATTTTATTGAGGATTTTATTCTCTATGTTCATTAAAGATATGGTAGTGTAATTCTCTTTCTTTATAGTTTTATCTGTTTTTGGAATTAACATAATGCTGGCCTCCTGAAAAAAAAACTTAGAAGTTTTTCTTCCTCTTGGTTTATTTTTGGAATAGGTTGAGAATAGGTGTTATAATTCTTTTTGAATATCTGATAAAACTCCCCTGTTAAGCTGTCTTGGCCAGGGCTATTGTTTACTGGGAGTTTTTTATTACTGCTTCAATTTCACCAGTTGTTATCAACCTAGTCAAGTTTTCTGATTCTTCCTGTTTCAGTTTCGTAAGGTTGTATTTTTCTAGTAATTTGTCCATTCCTTCCAGGTTGTCCAGCTTGTTGGCATATAGTTGTTCATAGTATTTTCTGACAATCCTTTGTATCTCTGTCGTGTCAGTTGTTACTTCACCTCTTTTGTTTCTGAGTTAATTTTGCTCTTCTGTATTTGTTTCTTAATGAGTCTGGCTAAAGGTTCATCAATCTTGTTTATTTTTTCAGAGAACCAGCTCTTCGTTTCATTGATTGTTTTTGGTATGCTTTTTAGTCTCTGTCATTTATTTCCTCTCTGATCTTTATTATTTCCGTCCTTCTACTTACTCTGGGCTTTTCTTGTCATTTTCTTTCTAATTCTTTACATTGTAGGGTTAGATAGTTTATTAGAAGTTTTTCTTGTTTCTTGAGGTAGGCTTTTAGTGCTATGAACTTCCCTTTCAAGACTGCTTTTGCTGTGTCCCATAGATTTTGGCTTGTTGTGTATTAACTTTTATTTGTTTCCAGGAAGTTTTTGATTTCTTCATTGATCTCATTGGTAACTCATTCATTGTTTAATAACATGTTGTTTAGCCTTAATGTGTTTGAATGTTTCTGAGTGTTTTTATTGTAATTGTTCTGTAGTTTCATGCCATTGTGATCCAAGAAGATGGTTGATATGATTTAAATCTTGAACTTGTAGAGATTTTGTGTCTTAACATGTGATCTGTTTTATAGAAAGAACCATGTGCACTTGAGAAGAATGTATATTCTGTAGCTTTGTGGTGAAATGTTCTGTAAATGTCAATTAATTCCATCTAGTCTTGTGTGTCATTTAGGGTCCTTGTTGATTTTTTTTTTTTTGTCTCTCAGATCTATCCAGTGATATCAGTAGGGTGATAAAGTCCCCTATTAGGATTATTTTGCTGTCCATCTTTCCCTTAAAATCCTCCAGAAGTTTTTTTATATGTTTGTTTGCTCCTGTATGGGGTGCATATACTGGTATGTTTACCAGATTTATATCCTCTTTTGGTATTGATCCCTTTAGTATTATGAAGTGGCCTTCATTGTCTCTTTTATGGCCTTCATTTTGAAGTTTCTTTGTCAGATTTGAGTATTGCTACCCGTTTTTTGTTTTGTTTTGTTTTTTTCATTTCCATTTGCCTAAAATTTTTTTTCATCCCTTCACTTTCATTCTCTGTGAGTCTTTTTTACTGAGATGGGTCTCTTGTAGATAGCATATATATAATTCATGTTTTCTTATCCATTCAGCTACCTGATGTCTTTTGATTGGAGCATTTAAGCCATTTGCATTTAAGGTTATTTTTAAAAAATATATTTTATTGATTTTTTACAGAGAGGAAGGGAGAGGGATAGAGAGTTAGAAACATCACTGAGAGAGAAACATCGATCAGCTGCCTCCTGCACACTCCCCACTGGGGATGTGCCCGCAACCAAGGTACATGCCCTTGACTGGAATCGAACCTGGGACCCTTCAGTCCGCAGGCCAATGCTCTATCCACTGAGCCAAACCAGTCAGGGCTAAGGTTATTTTTGATAGGTACTTATTTGTTGCTATTTTTATTCTGTATGCCTGTGTTCCTCCCTCTCTCTCTATTTCTTCTTCTTACAATAGTCCTTTTTGCACTTCTTGCACTGCTGGTTTGGTCTAATAAAGTCATTTAGTTTTTTGTTTTTGTCTGTGAACCTCCTTATTTCACCTTTAATTTTGAATGATATCCTAGCTGAATAGAGTAGTGTTGGCCTCAGTCCCTTGCTTTTCATTATTTTGTATATGTACTGCCACTTCCTGGTTGACTGATGTGTTTATATTGAGAAATCAGTTGACAGTCTAATGGGAACTACTTTGTATCTCTCTTACGGCCTTTAAGATTCTTTCTCTTTAATGTTTGCATTTAATTATGATGTGTCTTATGGTGGGTCTTTTGGGATTCATCTTGATTGGGACTCTGTGTTTCCTGTGCTTGTATGACTTTTTTTTCACCAGGTAATGTTTTCTGTCATTATTTCTTCAAACAAGTTCTCTATTCCTTGCTCAGATTCTTCTCCTTCTGGGATCCTTTTGATGTGGATGTCATTAGGGTTCATGTTATACCATGGCTCCCTTAAACTTTCCTGCTTGTTAAGTTTTTTTTTTTTCCCAATTGCTGCTCTGAATGGGTGTTTTTTCTTACATTGTCTTCTAATATGTTGATTCAGTTCTCAGCTTCTTCTAGTCTACTGTTGAATCCTTGCAGTGTATTCTTTATTTCAGCTCTGTCATTCTTCATTTCTAATTGATTGTGATTCAGGGTTTCAACCTCATTTTTCATGCTTTTTAAAAAGTTCCTTATAGATCTCATTAATTTCCTTATAGTTCTCACTAAGTTGTTTGAGCATCCTTATAGCCATTACTTTGAATTCTTTATCTCACAAATTGCTTACATCAATTTTATTTAGTTCCTTTTTTGGGATCCCTGGTCACCAAGGAGGCAGGCCCATGTATCTGGGGGGGGGGGGGGGGGGAGTGTCCAGTCATGGCTACTGGCCGGTTGCCAGATGGCAGTGCCATTTGTCCAGAGGCACTGGGCCAGGCACAATGCTTAGTGGTGGTAGGTCTGTGCATCTTGGGGTGTTGGGTCCCAGTGGCAGGACTGGGTGCATTAGCTCAAGGCACCAGTCATTCAGGGCACGCTGAGTCAGTGGCAATTCCCCTCACCCCAGTTCTGCCCTCCACCATGTTGGTTTTCCCTCCAACTAATACCTTTTTTTTCATTCTTATCATTTAAATAGAATCTATATCCTCTGATTTTTGAACAGTTCATTACTACCGGATAAATCAAGTACTAGAGTGCTGTGTCCTATAAATATAATATTATTTAAATTATACTATTTAAAATTTTGTAGCTGTTTCTTATATTTTGTTTACATATTAAATATTCAAAATATTATTCTTAAAATTTAATGTACTTAAAATTGGACTTTGTTTCATGATAGAACAGTTTTGTAATGGAATAGATTAATGTTTTTAAAACAAATTTGTTTTCCTGTATTTTATTTATGGTTTTTAGGTGGCAGCCAATGCACACATTCCTCCAGACTACCTCCTTAAAATTTGTGAGCGGATTGGTCCCATACTAGATAAGGAGATCCCTCAGAGTGTTCCTGGGGTACAGACATTGCTCGGTGTTGGTCGGCAGTCTCTGTTACGGGATGCCAAAGGTAAGATTTTCTGTTTTCTGAGTTGTGAGTGGAGAACAGCATATTTTTAAGTTAAGTAAATGTTTGCATGCTTTTCTAAGTACCAAATTTTTCTAGTACAAATAAGTTTTTAGAGACCTAAAAGGAGTCCTTTTTTGTAAAGCAATAGAGGTAAAGGATATAAAATCTCTGTAATACTCTGGAATAGAGATCTTAAAAGATTGCTGCTCTGATTAGTATAGTATAAACTATATTTCAATGTTTTTAATATTTATGAGTCTTGATATCATCCTAATCACATAGAATATTTTATAACAAGTAAATGAAATTATGTTATGGAAAATAGAATTAAAAATATTTATTTTTAAAAATTATTATTTTTTAAGTATTTTTAAAATTGATTTTTTTTTTTGAGAGAAAAAAACAAACACTGCTGTGAGAGGGGATCATCAATCTGCTGCCTCCTACACACCCCTTACCGGGGATTTAGTCTGCAACCCAGGCACGTACCCTGACCGGAAATCGAACTGGTAACCTTTTACTGCATGGGTCAATGCCCATCCATCTGAGCAACACCAGCCAGGGCAATTTTTAAAATTACTTTTTAATTTTAGAAGTTCCTTTCTGTAGGTCCATTGTTTATTTTTTTCGTATTATTTGGCTCTTTCTGGTATTAACTCTTTTTATTTTCTGAGAGTTGATACATATATACTTCAAATACATTACTATTATTGATTTTTAGAAAGAGAGCAAGTGGGGAGAGAGATAGAGAAATAAATAAATTTGTTGTTTCAAATATTTACGTATTCATTGGTTGATTCGGACCCCAGATCAAACCCACAACCTTGGCATATCAGGACAACACTCTAACCAACTGATCTACAGGGCCAGAGGCTGTTAATTGTTTAAATGATCGAAAACGTGCTAGAGGGCTTAAGGGGTTTTATTCCTCAGCTTTATTGAGGTATAAAAATTGACAAATAATATTGTATATTTAAAAAATACAGTTAAGCAAGCATATCAACCCATCAGTACCTGTTCAATACAGTTTCTCTCCCACTGTTTTTTTTTTCAGTCTTTTACATATTTTTCCTAAATTTTTACATGGAACCCTAATATATAAAATATATAAAATAGTGTTTTATGAACATAGACATATGAAATTACATGTTAAGGATACCTCTTAGTGTGATAAATACTTCAGGTCTAGCAACCAATTTATTTGTGTTTTGTATTATTAGCATAATGTTGTTTAAGATCCTAATATACAAGTATAAATAGTTGCATAAATGATACCAGTGTTTAAACATCTTATTTTATAATTTAAGGAAATTCTTCAATAAAGTTAATTTGAGGCTTTTAAGAGAGTAGTAGAATATTTTGTTTCAAAGTTGAATTAGAAATATTTATTATGTGCTTTAGTCTTTTGATATAAGCATAAAAGGCAGACAAAAAACACGATTATTTATAGTCAGTTATCATGTGATATGCATTTACCTATTATGGCACAACTGGAAGACACTGCATAACATGAGCATTCACTGAGAACAAATGTTTCTGAATTTAATCTGGCATACATGTATGTAGTTTTATCCTTACTTATATTGTTTTGTATAAGTAGATATGTATAAACTTAAAGGCAAGAAGGACCAATGTAAACAAAACCTTATTAATCTCATGATATTTACATGAGATTCAAATATATGTGTACTAAAAACTTCAGTTCTAGATCTGCACAGAAATAAAATACCCTGATGATATATTAAGGTACTGGTATTCACTAGTCATAATGTATGTGGTTTAAAACATAATTAAATACATGCATTATATTTTTATTTTGGCTTTAGCAATTACAAAATCTATTTTCCAAAATTTATCTTTATTCTTGAAAGTATTACAGATGTCCCCTTTTTTCCCCATTGACCCCCTCCACCTTAGGAAGAAATATATTTTAACAAATTAAATTAAAATTAGACATTTGCCTCAGAAGTGCAGTTAAAACCAAAAAACCAAAACACTGTTCTCCTCCTTGACTAACCTTTGAATCTTTTTGTATAGACTGTAAGAGTACACTATGGAATGGGTCCGCTTTTGCAGCTCTACATAGAGGCAGACCTCCAGAACTACCTGTAAATTATATGAAACCTCCAAATGTGGGTGAGTAATGTCCATGTGAGTTATAAACATATTTTTGATTTGTTCCTTCCTAAACTCATTATAAAGCCAATAATAGGTACGAGAATTAAATTTGAAGTATAAACAAACTGTTTACATTCTTGAATTTCATGGTGGTTCCACATTTTTTAAATCATTTTTACCTAAAGCAAATTTAATCATAGTTTTGTAAAAGGTTAGCTCATATTTTCCTTTCTTTCTTGCCTTCCTTCCCTCCCTCCCTCCCTTCCTTTTTTCCTTCCTTCCTCCCTTCCCTTTCTCCATCCCACCCCCCATCCCTCCCTCCCTTCTTCCCTCCTTCCTTCCTAGCAGAAGCATTTTTATATCTTCAGGCATTTTTAACCATATGGATGACTATTTACATATCTATTTGTTGAACTCAACGATTTTACAGGGATCTATGTAAATATAGCTTTCAGAAGGTAATAAAAATTTCCTGAAAGTCACATGTCCTATTTAGAATATTTCTGAGTTTTCTCTGGTGACTACTGTGAAGAAATATTAGTAGTGGTTCCCAAGGAGGCCTAGCCGCAGAACCATTTATAATAAAGTTAAATTTTAAAGAATGTGTAAAACAAAGTAGCTGGGTGAGGAACTGTCACTCTTCTTCCGTATTTTCTCTCTTTTAAAAAATTATTTTATACAGTGCCTAGAGAATAGTCCTTAAATTCAAGTTGAAAAATAAGAATACTTTTTAAAAGGTATACTAGCTTTTAGAACTTATTTACCCTAAGAGATTAAATAAATTTAGGCTAGAGATAATTTTAAAATATAATTAGACAAATCATTGATAAAGATTCATAAGGTTTATTAAAGTAAATTGGATACTTTGATGTATATTGCTAACAATTTTTCATAGCCTAGATATTACTGGGAAAAGTAGAAAATTGGGTTGGGTCTAATTGGACCTAGCGTGTTAAACATTTTTTTTTTTTATTTTCCTGGGCAGGCTTTTACCCTCCAGTGTTTTTCGTTATTCACTTTTATTCATAATTAAGTTATTAAATTTAATTGGAATATATTTTATTATTCATTCATTTATTTTTGTTCAAAAGTTATATTTTTAGCCACAATATCAACATTTTCAGTCATCACACGTGAAGAATTGAAGAGTAACCGTCTTTCTTTCCTTCCCTTTCTAAGAATTCTTTTTAAAAATATTTTTTCTTTATTGATTAAGGTGTTACATATGTATCCTTATCACCCTGTTGCTCCCCTCCCCACTCATACCCTCACACCCCTGGTGTCTGTGTCCATTGGTTAGGCTTATGTGTGTGCATACAAGTCCTTTGGTTGATCTCTCCTCCTTACCCCCACCGTCCCCTACCTTCCCTCTGAGGTTTGATGGTCTGATCGATGCTTCTCTGTCTCTGGATCTGTTTTTGTTCATCAGTTTATGTGGTTTATTATATTCCACAAATGAGTGAGAACATGTGATATTTATCTTGCTCTGACTGGCTTATTTCGCTTAGCATAATGCTCTCCAGTTCCATCCATGCTGTTGCAAATAGTAAGAATTCCTTCTTTTTTACCACAGTGTAGTATTCCATTGTATAAATGTACCACGGTTTTTTAATCCACTCATCTGCTGATGGGCACTTAGGCTGTTTTCAAATCTTAGCTATGGTAAATTGTGCCGCTATGAACATAAGGGTACATATATCTTTTCTGATTGGTGTTTCTAGTTTCTTGGGATATATTCCTAGAAGTTGGATCACTGGGTCAAATGGGAGTTCCATTTTTAGTTTTCTGAGGAAACTCCATACTGTTCTCCACAGTGGCTGCACCAGTCTACGTTCCCACCAGCAGTGCACGAGGGTTCCTTTTTCTTCGCATCCTGGCCAGCACTTGTCATTTGTTGATTTGTTGATGATAGCCATTCTGACAGGTGTGAGATGGTACCTCATTGTCTTTTTGATTTGCATCTCTCCAATGATTAGTGACTTTGAGCATGTTTTCATATGTCTCTTGGCCTTTCTTATGTCTTCTTTCGAAAAGTGTCTATTTAGGTTTGTTGCCCATTTTTTGATTGGGTTGTTTATCTTTCTTTTGTTAAGTTGTATGAGTTCCCTGTAAATGTTGGAGATTAAACCCTTATCGGTGATAACATTGGCAAATATGTTCTCCCATGCAGTGGGCTTTCTTGTTGTTTTGTTGATGCTGTGCAAAAGCTTTTTATTTTGATGTAGTCCCATTTGTTTATTTTCTCTTTAGTTTCCATTGCCCTAGGTGTGGAATTGGTGAAGAAATTGCTTTGGCATATGTCTGAGATTTTGCTGCCTGTGGATTCCTCTAGTATTTTTATGGTTTCCCGTCTTATGTTTAAGTCCTTTATCCATTTTGTTAAGAATTCTTTTAACTACTCATATGCCAGGGTTCTTTTCCCAGCCTTACAAAGGGTTCAGCATTCTGGAGAAAGGGGCTGATGCGTAGATGATTAAAGAGTCCGGAGAGGAAAGATAATTTTGAAAGGCATTGGGGGTCAGAGGAGCTTCAGCTGAAAGGAACTGAAAGACTCTTACCTTGACCAAGGACCTGTGCTTTTATTCTAACACAATTTGTCCCAAGGCAAGGTGGGAATATACACTTCAAAGGGTAAGGTATCAAAGGATAGAGTACAGAAGCATTATCAGTTTGGGGAATAGCCTACAGCTGTTCAGGTGTTTGGCCAACAGGAGGCAATAAAATGCTCTGAGCTGTCTGGCAGCTAACAATCCTATTCAGGTTTGGGGGAAGTGCCTTTTAGCCATTTCCAACAGGTAAATTACATATGTGGCTCACCCTTGTTGAGCCCCCCAAGTCCCATTAACCTTTTGATGGAACTCTTCTAATTATTACATGCTGGAATTGGTTCTCGGCACTCATATACATTCAAACTTTTGCTGGTTTTGTAGAGTAAGCATTTTACATTCTGACTTAGATCACTTTGTTACTCTTATAGTAATTGCTAAGGAATTTTAGTGTCCCTGGCATTGATGCTTTCACAATCTTAACCTTTTGCACTCAGATGTCGAGTGTGACTCGACACAGCATCGGTAGCAGCTCTTTTTATACTCTTTGAATGTATCAATAATTTGAAATATAAAAAAATCCAAATAAATAAGTTTGTATGAAGAGAAACTCTAGTTTTTTATTCTAATGCCGCACTTTGTAAAATCTGGGGTATTTAAAAAATTAAATCCCGAGTAGAATAAAGGAATCGAGAAAAAAGCAAGCGAGTGCAAAGGGTTAAATCTACCATGTTATTTGGGGAGGAGCTATTACAATAGATATAAGTCAGTCAAGATGTATTTTCATGTAGAATAGTAGTTCCCCATGCTCCCTCCTCCCCTGCCCCATCTATGGGGGATATGTTCCAAGACCCAAGTAAATACCTGAAACTGCAGGTAGTATTGCAACACACACACACACACACACACACACACACATATACTCTGTTTTTTTCCCCTATACATACATAGCTTTTCAACTAAAGGAAGCACTTTATGGTTTCTCTTTGGCATCTCTGAATTGCTAGCATCACCACTCTTGTACTTTGGGAGCATTATTAAGTAAAATAAGGGTTACTTGAAAACAGACGCTGTGATACCAGGACAGTCCATCTGATAACCTAGACGGCTACTAAATGACTAGTAAGTAGCAGGGGAGTGTATATAGTGTGGATACACTGGACAAAGTCATGTTTCATGCCCCTGGCAGGATGGGGCAGGATGGCGAGAAACTTTATCACAGTACTCAAACATCACTTAATTTTAAACTTCTGAATTGTTTATTTCTGGAATTTTCCATTCAATATTTTCAGACGGTGGGTGACTGCAGGTAACTACAAAATACGGTAAAACTGCAGATAAGGGGGGACTACTGTATATTAGCCAAGATCCTTAAGTTTAGGATATTTAGAGAGCAGACCTTGATGAAAACTCAGTGGAGTTGACTAAGAAAATAAGCAAGATAAATATGCAGTCATTTCAGATTTTTATTTGAGACAGTTTTCTCATTGTGAGTACAGTTCTCCACAGTTACTTTTAAATCAGTCAATCTTGAAGTAACTTTAAAAAATATTTTTTATTGATTCCAGAGAGGAAGGGAGAATGATAGATAGAAACATCAATGATGAGAGAGAATCAGTGATTGGCTGCCTCCTGCACGCCCCCTACTGGGGATGGAGTCTGCAACCCTAACTCTTGCCCTGACCATGAATTGAACTGTGGCCGCCAGGTTCATGGGTCCATGCTCAATTGCTGATGCACACTGGCCGGGCAACAACACTACTAGATGAAAGAGTTCCTTGATCAAGTAAATCACTGAGTTTAAAAAATATGTGTGTAGGTCTATTCAGAGTCTTTCATATGCTAATATGGCATTGTGAATCACCTTATGGGGAGCATTTCCAAACCTGATGTGTAACATTCTGAAAATTTTCTGGGCACAGATTTGGGAAGCTGGGTTGTAAACCCTTATTTACCGCAGTAAAACCCAAAGTTCAGGAAAGTATGTGACTGGCATAAACTTGCCTTACACACAGTCTTACAGTAGTAAGGGTCTTCCTGCTGTTTTTCTGTTGAATTCTTATATGGATATATGTAATACTCAGTGCCAGCAGAAAGTAGATCATCACCCTTACGGTTATCAGCAAAGGGGTTGAAAGAGTGAGGTTCTGGATAGTGGACATACATAGGATTCCTTTTCCTGGGCAGAAGCTGCCTGCAGAAAGAAGGCTGCGGCTCAGAATGTCAAGCTAGGGGGGCTTATGAGAAGTTGCTGCTCCTCAGTGGCAGACCAGTGACTGGGGCCTAAATTTTTTTTCTTTTTATTAAATTTATTGGGGTGACATTGGATAATAAGGTTGTACTATTGAAGTGCTAGTGCCTCAAGTACAATGGTGATTTGAAGTGGTGAGACTGGACATCCTTGCCTTGTTCTTGACCTTTGGGGTAAAGCAGACAATCTTTCACCATTCATTATGATTAGATGTCCTTTATCAGTTTGAGGATGTGTCCTTTTCTTCCTACTTAGCATTGATATTTTAAAACATAAATAGATAATGTCTCATTTATTTTATCCAGTATATTTGGAATTATACGTTATTTCTTGGGGCTCATTTTAACTGTATTTTATGTAGAATAGTGCTACCCACTAGAACTTTGTGATAATGGAGATGTTCTATCCTATAACATGGTATCCAAAAAAAGTAGCCTCTAGTCACATGTGGCTATAGTATCTGAGGAATTAAATTTTTAATTTTCGGAAGTTTGAGTAATTTAGTATGCAATAACCACATATGGCTAATGGTTACTGTATTGGATAGTGTAGATCCAGAACAATACAGGAACCAGTAAGCAGCTCTCTGGATAGGAGTATAATTTGGTAATAATCTATTGACTAATGATTCATTTTACAAATTTAACTTAGACTGTTTCCAATTTTCGTACTTAGACACTACATTTAGATTTTTCTATTTTGATTTTGTAACTTACTTTAAAGATCACATTGTGACACTTCCTTCCAATGAAAGTTTTACAATTGTCTTCCGTCAAAAACAATATAATTCTGAGCTTTTCTGGACTCTCCACTATATTAGACTATTTATTCAAATGTTCCCATTCTTTATGCAGTTAATCAGCAATGCTTTTTAGTAATTAAATGAAATGGATGTGAGGGAGCATGGGGATGAAATTTGGGAGTTAATTCCTAGATTCCATTCTCTAGACTAACTACCGTAATACTTTAAATATATGTACACTTAAGTTTTCCAAGGTTGAATTTCCAAGTTCCTATAGGGTAAGAGCAAAGATGTCTATTAACATTATTACAGGTCTAAGCTCCAGTCATGCCATTTCATTAGTTGTTTGCTTGACTAATCACATTGATTTTGCATTGTGCCAAAATTAAATCAGGAAGAAAATGAACCATATTCAAAACAATATTAATATGTAATGCCACTCAAAAGAAATCCTGGAGCATATGTAATTAATATTTGTAGTATTGTTTGAGATCTTGCACTACAATTACTAATTACTGTTATTTTGTTAATCCCTTTAAATATTAGTATTTGTTTTGGAAACTTTGTAGTAGTTACTAAAATTTCACACAGACACAACTCTTCTCCTGAGCTAGTTTGTTAGTACAGAAGTAATTTTAAAACTGTTTTATATTTGTTTGAAATGAATATTTGCAAGAACTAGTATAATAGTTCTTATCCATCATGATAGAAGAATCCTAATTCTAAATACTTTTCATGAAATTATCCAAAGGAATGGCATCACAATGGCTTATTCATTTTAGTTTGGGACTGACATTATACCCAAAGAAGAAATATCCATTCTTATTTTTCTAAGCTGAGTCAAGGGCCTAATGTAATAACACTGTTTTTAAAGCTTTCCCCCCTTTATCTTTAGGATATTTGACATATAGCAACATCCTGTAGTTTACATTTTCGGTCTATAATTGACACTGCATACAGCTCAGGAGGCTTGCATTACCTCTGTAGCCAAATTAATATTTTTGTGTTGCCATAAACTTCTATTTAGCATTGATTGGCTCTTGATTTATTGTCCATTGTATGGTTATATGTCACACTTAAATCCAGAATTCACTTGGAGGTGGGAAACTTGCCTCTTGATGGTATGCAAATATAAATTGAAATAAAGTAATTTAATTTAAACTTTTTATTTGGTTGAGGTGACTGGGTTTCTGCCAGGAATATTTGTCATCCTCCCTCTTTTATTTTATGTAGTTCTTATCTTTCGCCCAGGGTTTGCTTTGTATTGCCTGCTTCCCTTTACTTACCACCTTCCTCCTTTTTGTAGTCACATAATTGTTCATGAAACAAGCTGCATCTAAAGCCTTTACTTTTATGTATTTGTAGAGGAACAAGGGATTCTTATCAAACCTGCAAGTAATTAAAACTGGAATATAAACTGAATCTTTTGTCTGTGCTACATTATGAGAGCTCACTAAATATTAAATGAATGTAAGTGCTATAAGTGCTGCCACATCTCTTTTAAAGGCATTTATTATGGTTTTATACAGCTCATGAATTTCTAGCCCCTTGTATCCATTTCTGGAATCAGTATTGTATTAATATCCTATATAATAAAAGCCTAATATGCAAATTGTCCCCTAAGGTGGTCGTTTGACCAGGAGTTCGACTGCTCACTATGACATTCACTGACCACCAGGGGGGCCGTGTGGAACATGGTGGGCGTTGGTAATGCCCTGCGACCTCTTGCCGGCTACCTGGGGGTGGGGGTGACAGGGACAGAAGTGTGGTGAGAATGCGGGGTGTCCACTGAGCTTGCTCTCACTCCCCCTGCTACCCTCCCCCAGGACGCCAGGGCTAGCGCGCAGGGGAAGCCCCTGCACTCAGGTGCCGGACACCCACGAGGAGCCCGCCCCACACCTGCGTGGCCTCTTCTGGGTGAACCTGGCCGCAGCTGCCAGAACCACAGAGAGCTGCTGGGAGAGAGTGTTGCCTGCCCAGCTTCTGTGTGGTGCTGCTGGGTGGCCTAGAGGCCCACACTGCACCCCGGCCCTCGGCATCTGGCCACGCTCACCACATCTCCGTGTGGGACTCAGGCGCCATGACTCAGGCAGAGGGGGACACGCAAGGGTCCGGGGGCCCAGGTGCTGCCCAGGGCCCAGAGGTTAGCTGGGTCCTGCCCTTCCACGCCAGACACTCGCGCTTTGATCGCCGGCCAGGCCCAGGGACTGCACCCGTGCACAAATTTCGTGCAGCGGGCCTGTAGTTAGGATTAATAATTTTAGTTTATCAATTTGAAATAAAACAGATTTTATTATGAATCTTAGTATCATCGGGGAACCTTTTTTCTGGCAAGGGCCATTGATATTTATAACATCATTCACGGGCCATACAAAATTATTAACTTAAAAATTAGCCTGCTCTTTTTGGCCAAACACTTAATTAACTCACCCCTAATGCCTTGGCAAGGCCAGACCAAATGATGTCGTGGGCTGTATATGGCCCATGAGCCGGGCGTTCCCTACTCCTGCACTGTGAAATATAATGAAGAATTTCTGTTTAGCCCTTTTATGAACATTATTTCCCCTTTCCTCATTATTAATTTTTAAAAATTCTTTATTGTTTAAAGTATTGCATATAATATTACATATGCTTCCTTTTTCACCCATTGACTTCTCCCCAGACACCTCCACCCCCAGCACATGCCCTCACCCCACTAGTGCCTGTGTCCATTGGTTATGCTTGTGTGTATGCATACAAATCCTTTGGTTGATCTCTTACCCCCCATCCCACCTTCCCCTGCCTTCCCTCTGAAGTTAGATGGTCTGCTCGATGCTTCTAGTCTCTGGCTCTATTTTTGGTCACCAGTTTATGTTGTTCATTAAATTCCACAAATGAGTGATATGTGATATTTATCTTTCTCCAACTGGCTTATTTTGCTTAGCATAATGCTCTCCAGGTCCATCCATGCTGTTGCAAATGGTAAGAGTTCTTTTATACAGCAGCTTAGTATTCCATTGTTGACATAGTATTTTCTTAGTCTATTATTGTCCTTTACTTATAGGACAACTGCATTTTAACCGATCAGAAGGTTGCATACTAGTATATGCTATTATTCTATTTTCTGATTTTAAAAAAATGGTAAATGTTGATGAAGTGACTTTTTTATAAAAAAGACTAATCCAACATTATTTTAGCCTCTTTAAATACAGCTTTTTTTTTTTTCTGAAAAACTTTGTATTTGAAGATGATATTGATGATTATGGGTGTGGTGTAAGAAATCTGATCTGTGAACAATGGTCCTTTCTGCCTTATGTGTACACTGAGTGGCCAGATTATTGATTTCTGAACGCATAATAATCTGGCCACTCAGTGTAGGTCCTATATAATAAAAGGCTAATATGCAAATTGTCCCCTCAACCAGGAGTTCGACCAGTAGGCAGGCCAGCCAACTGCCCATGTCCCCTTCCCCTGGCCAGGTTGGCCAGACCCCACCCATGCACGAATTCATGCACCGGGCCTCTAATATATATATATTAGAGGCCCGGTGCATGAATTCGTGCTTAATATATATATATATATATATATATTAGAGGCCCGGTGCATGAATACTAAGTTGCTGTATACACATATATATATACATATATATATATATATATATACACATACACACACACACACACATATATATATATATATATATATATATATATATATATATATACACACACACACACACGCACACACACACACATACATACACTGAGTGGCCAGATTATTATGCATTTAGAGATCATAATAATCTGGCCACTCAGTGTATAAAGCCTTAAGATTGTTATTTTGTTAGGAGTGATTGGCTCAGCCTGGTACGTTTCTGATTCAGTCTTAAGCTTCTGCTGAAAGCACCCCTCTTCCTGATTCATTCTTCATCCTACCCCCACATTCCAAAGTTTATCTTTGAGGTAGGGGTTTAGCTACTGGTTCTTAGAAGTTGAAAACTTTGCTTTATTGTTTTGAAGTTGTTTAGTGGATTTTAAAACATTTCATATTGGCCCAATAGGCATCATATTGGAACATGATTTTAGTAATAATGTCTTTTGTCTTTCATTACCTAATTAGGCAGGCGTAGAAAAGCTGTGTTGAGTTATTCTTTAAAATAGCTAGACCTGCTATTTTCCAAAGCTTATTGGTAATGAGGCACCTTTAAATTCTCTGGGTTGCTTAATGGCCTCTATGAATATGAAGTTAGTTTGATCTATGGTTAAAACAATTCATTTTATCTTTCAGTGCCATTTACAGAAGAATTGGAGCTATTCTACTTTTATATAATCTATATTAAAGTTTAAAAATTAAAAGTTAGAAAATCACACAAGGATTTGTGAACACTATGTATAGCATATTATTAGAATATGGGCGATAGATAAAATTGCTCGAGTTATGTGACTCATTTTTATTAAAAATTAGATAATATCACCAATTTGTACACTTTTGGTTTTATCTGTAGCTTGAAGCCAAGTTGATGATATGCTCTTTCTCTCAGCAAATATGGTAGTTATCTGGCTTTGGTTAAATACTATATCTTTTAGTATCATTGATCCGATGTTTGCTGTGACATATTCAGTAGAATTCTTTGAGTTATTCATGTTTCTTAGCAGTGAAAGTCTCTTGTGTTTAGTGATTTTATGGTTTGGGCTAAGAAGTTGTTTCTTTTTGAGGGGGGGCAAGAGGGGCATTTGTCAGTCTTAAATTGCTGGGTCGGTAGGGTAATTTAGTTTCTTTGTTAAAGCTTCATCAACCAGAGACCACCAGGATTAAGCCTGTAGTCTGACAAAATCAGATTTATTGATTCATAGTGAGGGATTATACTCCTGAGGAAACTTGGAAGGCCTCTGGATAGAGGAAGGAGGAAAGTGTCTTCCTTTTTAAATGATAACTTCTTATTTATTGAAAGACATCCAGTTGAGAAATAGAGAAATAATTGTTAGCATTTATGACAAATGATTATGATTAAGTTTCACTAATTCATATTTCTGAATTATACTTTCTGCTAATTCTAGAGCATTATATTCATGCAGCTGTGGTAGAAAAGTTTTTAAATGCCCATCCTCTTGATAAAGCAATGTAAATTTGGCTCCCCAATGAAGAATTCTGAGGAGGGTTTGAAGGAAGCCTGGATTAGTTCTGAATTGGTTGCTTCTGAAGCAGATTGAGAGAAGTGGGGATTAACTAGGGGTTGGGTGCTAGCATTAAGTAAGGCGGTTTAGGAATTGGGTATCTTTCTCCAGTAATAAATGAAAATAGTAAAGCAAGCTGGAGGGTATTATTGGTAACAAAGCAGTAATCACTGGATGACAGTGTAGTTATGATGTTTTACAACTACTCCATGACCTTGGGAAAAACAATGTTTCCTGTTAACTTTAGAACCAGCTTTATCTTGTCTGTCATCCCAGCTTGATTAATTGCAGGGCTGCTTTTTTTCTTTTTCAGTTCTGGCTGGTATTCACTATTTCAATCCTGGAGAGATTTTTGATTCTTTCAAGTGGTCTTATAAATTTTTTAAAAGCACGTGGCTAACATACAGCAATTTGTTATTAATTGTATTTAAGAGTTTTTCTGGATGTTCTTAGTCTGTTTTGTTTCAGCTTAGAAACATTTTCTGACACCAGTTCAAAGTTCCATACAAAGTAAAATACTTTTAATACAAACATATTTTTCCACTGTAAATAGCGAATGCATGGAGTAGACTAGTTTAGTTGTCTAACAATTCAGATGTGACCATTTTAGAATACTCTAAATCTTTGTGAACTTTGCAGTAAAACCCAATTTAGTAAAACTCAGAGTCCCTGACTTTGTTCAGTATCTTGTAGGTAGAGGAAAGATTGAGGGTTACATGTTGCTTTTTATTTTTAAAATTATTTGCTATTTCAGACTTATAGCAGATTTTCTGTAATGTCATTAGACAGCATTGAAAAGTGGGAAGACTATTGAACTATAATAAGGAGACCTGGATTCAATCTATGCTCTGCCATTTATTGGCTCTGTAATGTTAGGCAAGACATGTAGTTTCTTTGGGCCTTAATTTCCTCATTTACAAATTGAAGTAAACACTTGCCTTCAGATCTCACAGGATTTCTATGAACTCATATGAGAAGTCTGCAGAATTACTTTATAAGCTTTAAAATGTTACATAAATGTAATTTATAATTACGATATTGGGTCACTGATACAGATAATAATGACTCATAGATTAGAGATCTAGTATTTGAGTTATCTTGATGAAAAGATTATATAACTCACATGCAACCCTTGTAGTTGCATATCTGAACTTAAGTCTTAGACCTGACGTTTGGCTTCAAATCCAGTGCTCCTCCCACAAAATTCCTAGC
Organism: Cnephaeus nilssonii; assembly: GCF_951640355.1. NCBI lineage: Eukaryota > Metazoa > Chordata > Mammalia > Chiroptera > Vespertilionidae > Cnephaeus > Cnephaeus nilssonii. Next base: position 32,762,247 of record NC_137071.1, read on the forward strand.
AAACTGAATAATATGTATTTCCTACTTGCCATAATAGAACGTCTTGTTGACCATTCTAGGTGCTTGGAGATATTTATAAGGCTCATTTGCTATTACTTTCCAAAATAGTTTCCAGCCTCTGGTTTATGTTTAGAATCATAGTTTTCACATTTGTTGTGTGTGTTTTAGATAAGACATGGGATAATAAGGTGGGAATTGGTAAATACTATAATTTTATTCAATACTAGAAGCCCGGTGCACGAAATTCGTGCACGGCAGGGGGTTGTCCCTCAGCCCAGCCTGTACCCTCTCCAAACTGGGACTCCTGGTGGGATCGGGCCTAAACGGGCAGTCGGACATCCCTCTCACAATCCAGGACTGCTGACTCCCAACTGCTTGCCTGTCTGCCTTCCTGATTGCCCCTAACCGCTTCTGCCTGCCAGCCTGATCACCCCCTAACCACTCTGCTGCCAGCCTGGTTGATGCTTAACTGCTCCCCTGCCAGCCTGTTTGCCGCCAACTTCCCTCCTCTGCCAGCCTGGTCACCCCTAACTGCCCTCTCCTGCAGGGTTTATCACCTCCAACTGCCCTCCCTTGCAAGCCTTGTCCCTCTCAACTGCCCTCCCTTGCAGGCCTGGTCCCTCACAACTGCCCTCCCTTGCAGGCCGGGTGCCTCCCAACTGCCCTCTCCTGCTGGCCATCTTGTGGTGGCCATCTTGTGTCCACATGGGGGCAGGATCTTTGACCACATGGGGGTAGCTATATTGTGTGTTACAGTGATGATCAATCTGTATATTACTCTTTTATTAGATAAGATAGAGGCCTGGTACAGGGGTGGGGGCCAGCTGGTTTGCCCTGAAGGGTGTCCCAGATCAGGGTGGGGGTTCTCTTGGGGTGTGGGGTGGCCTGGGCGAGGGGCCTGTGCTGGTTTGCAGGCCGGCCACACCCCCTGGCAACCCAAGCAGAGGCCCTAGTATCTGGGATTTATTTATCTTCTACAATTGAAACTTTGTAGCCTGGAGTGGAGCCAAGCCTGGGGCTCCGGCAGCCATTTCTGTGGCAGTTAATTCACCTTCTACAATTGAAACTTTGTTGCCTTAAGCGGGTGAGCCCGGCCAGGGTGTGCGGAAAGCTTTGCTTCCCCTGTTGCCGCTGGCAACCCTGGCCTGCTCTCTCAAGCTCCATTCTGCCGCCATTTGTTTGAATTTGTTTACTTTCTATAATTGAAACTTTGTAGCTTGAGTGGAGGCTTAGGCCTGCAACGGCTATGGAAAGCTTGGCTTACTCTGTTACCTAGGAAACCTTGCTCTCTGTGGCTGTAGCCATCTTGGATTGGGGTTAATTTGCATACTCGCCCTGTTTGGCTGGTGGGCGTGGCTTGGCTGGTGGGTGTGGCTTATGTAGCAGAGTGATGGTTAATTTGCATATTACCATTTTATTAGAGAGGATACTTTGAGGTCCAATTGTATCAAGTACAGCTTCTTGAAAAATGAATAGTGGCTTTATTCAGAAGATAATTGCCTGTTTGCTATATAATAAAAGCCTAAAGTTTGTGTTGGGAGTTGAGACTGGAAAAAAAAGATATGGACCAATTATTTTGAACCCTCCATGCTAAGAGTATGGATTTTTTGGATAAAGGGTTAGATAGTAAAAGTTTTTGGTTTTCTGGGTCATTTGGTCTCTGTTGCAACTACTCATCTCTGTGGTGGTGTGAAAGCAGCCAGTGATGGGTGCATGATGCAGGGTGCAGATGATATTTTGGTAAATTGTACACTTAAAACCTGTATGTTTTTATGAACCAATGTTACCCCAATAAACTCAATTTTAAAAAAAGCAGCCACAGGTTATCCTATATAATAAAGAGGTAATATGCAAATTGACCCTCACGCTCTCATGTCACAAGATGGTCGCCCCCACATCATCGCAAGATGGCCACTCCCATGTTGTCACAGATGGTCACCCCCACATGGTCACAAGATGGCCGCCCCCATGTCATCACAAGATGGCTGCCACAAGATGGCCACCCCCACATTGTTACAAGATGGCCACCACAAGATGGCTGCCCCCATGTCCGACTGATGGCTTAGGCCCGCAAGCCGTCAGTTGGACATCCTACAAGGGCTCCCTGACTGCAAGAGGGCGCAGGCCGGGCTGAGGGACCCCTCTCCCCCCGAGTGCATGAATGTTGTTCACCGGGCCTCTAGTATATAAATGAGCATGCTGTTTTCCAGTAAAAATATATTTACAAAAATATGTGATGGGCTGAATTTGGCCCATGGACTTCATTTTGCCAATCCCTGTTCTGTACCATACTAATAAGTGTAGTATGAACCAATGGATACTCTTTGTTTTGTTAATCCTCACTGGAGGATGTTTTAGAGAGGGTTAGAAGGAAGGCGGGAGGGGGAGAGAGGAGAGAGAGAAAGAAACATCGATGTGAGAGAGCCACATCAATCAGTTGCCTCACGCATGCACCCCAACGGAAGCAGGGAACCTGCAACCCAGGTACATGTCCTTGACCAGAATCAAACTTGGGACCCTTTGGTTCATGGGCCGGTACTCTAACCACTGAGCCATGCCTGTCAGGGCTGTTGTATACTTTTGAATAGAAAAATTATATAATCAGATTTTTATTTTGAAAAGATAACTCAAGTTGCTAAGTGTAGGATAAATAAATTGAAGAGGAGAAAGACTGGAAGAGATACAGAGAAATCAGAGGGAAGGCTATTACTGTAGATGTAGACAGGAGATGAAGAGTGTGTGGGAAAGGTAAAAGATTAGAGATAAAGATTGGCAATATTTCATATGTGGGTAGGTAAGATTGCAGTGATAGGGTGAAGACAAACAAGAGAGCCCTAGATAGAATTTGAATGAATTATCAGCATTTCATCAAGGGTAAATCAGAGTAGAAAAAACAATATACTGGTAAAAAAAACAAGACATCAAGGTTTAGAAAGGCAGGGAGGAGCACAGAGGATTTTTAGGGGAATGAAACTACACTACTAGTATATGATACTATTATGGAAACCCATAGAATATACAACAACGTAAGTAGTGTTTAGATGATGATGACATGTCATTTTATGTCACAACTATAACAAATGCACTATGGATGCTGATAGTGGGGGAGGCTCTGTTTATGGGAGCAGAGGACATACGGGAACTTGACTTTCTGCCAGATTTTGCTGAGAACCTAAAACTGTTGCAAAAAATAAAGTTTATTAAATAACTGAAAAAAATTTCAGGAGACGAATCAGAAATAATACATTGTAAATCATAAGAAAATTTGATTAGTTTTTCAGATTTGATCAATATTCACGATAAAATCTACTGGTTTTATAGAATTACTAGAGGCCCGATGCACGAAGATTTGTGCAAGAATGGGTCTTCCTTCCCCTGGCTGCTGGCACCACCTTCGCTCTGGCCAGAGCCACCTTTCCACCTTTGCTCCGGCCTGGAGGCACCTTTCTGCCTTCGCTCTGGCCCAGAGCCGCCTTTCTGCCTTCCCACGCTGCCCAGAGGCCCAGAGCGCTGGGGCAGTGCGGAACGCCTGCATCGTCACCATGGCGACAACACAAGCGTCCCACCCCACCGCTGGCCGCTCAGCACCTGTGTATGAAAATTAAACTGCCATCTTTGATTGGGTGAATTTGCATACTCCTTATTGGCTGGTGGGTGTCACGAAGGTATGGTCAATTTGCATCTTTCTCATATCAGTATAGACTAGGGGCCCAGTGAACGAATTGGTGGACCTTGAAAGGATCTGTGGGCCATGAGGCTGTGGTGGGCACAGGGGTGGGTCTCAGCCCATCCTCTGCGCCCCTGCCCGGACCCTCCTGCTGTGGCCCCCAGTCCCCTGTCTGCCGGCAGCCCCGCTCCCGCCACTCCCACATGCTGACGGTGCCGGCCCCGATTGCACCCGCTGACTGCACGGAGCGATTGGGGCTGGCGCCAGCAGCAGGTGTGAGCAGGGCTGGCACTGTCAGTGGGTGCGATCGGGGCCAGCAGATGCCGCTCACACCTGCTGACAGTGCCTAACGATCGGGGTCGGTGCTGGGCACTGGCAGTGGGTGTGAGCGGCAGCTCTGAAGCCAGCAGTGGGTGTGAGCACTGGGTGGGACCGCAGGGTGCAAAAGCAAAGAATTTTCAGTAACCACCAGAGGCTCGCCCCGATGACAGCGACCGGTGCCCCACCTTGGTCTGGCACCCCTGTACACCTGCTCCACCATCCCACCGTGGCTGATGCCCACCATGTTTCGCGCTCCGCCACCTGCTGCTGATGTCCGCCATGTTCTGCGCACGCCCCCTGATGGTCAACACACATCAGAGCGACTGGTTGTTCTGTTTGGTCTATTTGCATATTAGGGTTTTATATATATATATATATATATATATATATATATATATATATATATATATATATTCTCCATGGTTTTGAAAGGTTGAATACTAATCCAAATGACTTAACTTTCTATTTTCTTTTTCTCTTTTTTTCTTTTTTTTGTTTAATCCCCACACGAGGACATTTTTCCATTGATATTTAGAGAGACTACAAGAGAGGTGGAGAGACAGAGATAGAGAGACATCTATGTGAGAGAGACACATCGATTGGTTGCCTTCTGCATACACCCTGACTGCGTATTGAACCTGCAATTGAGGTATGTGCCCTTGACTGGAATACAACCCGGGATCCTTCAGTCCAAGGGCCTATCTACACTCTCTCTACTGAGCTAAACTGGGTAGGGCCAAATTACTTAACTTTCTAGAAATAATTTTTATTTAATTTGGCAAATACTTGAACACCAAATATATATAAAGCCTTTCCCAAGTCTTCAGGGATTCTTGCTGTCGAAGATTTTACTTTTCTACTGGGGAGATTTAGATAGATGGAATATTATCATAGTACTAGTGGCCCAGTGCACAGATTTGTGCACAGTGAAAGGAAAATAATTAGAAGAAATATTTTAATATTGCTATTTGCCCTTTCTCTGTAATGGAAGTGTCAGAGCCGCCACTGGTCACCATCTGCAGGACGATCAGTCCCCCACTCATACCCACCTTGGCCTGGCGCCGTCCACTCATCTGCTCCACCATCCCACTGCGGTCCTGCTCTTGTCGGGGCCCATTGGGGCCAGCAGCACCTCCACTGCCGCCCACTACTGTTGTGTCGCTGATGCCCGCCGTGTTTCACACTGGCCCTTGGTGGTCAGCGCATGTCATAGTGAGCGGTTGAACTCCCGGTCGAGGGGACAATTTGCATATTAATCTTTTATTATATAGGACTAGAGGCCCGGTGCACGAAATTCGTGCACTGGGGTGTGTGGGGGTATACCTCAGCCCAGCCTGCACCCTCTCCAATCTGGGACCCCTCGAGGGATGTTCACAGGGATCGGGCCTAAACTGGCAGTTGGACATCCCTGTCACAATCTGGGACTGCTGGCTCCCAAATGCTCACCTGCCTACCAGCTTGATCACCCCTAACCACTCCCCTGCCAACCTGATTGACACTTAACTGCTCCCCTGCTAGCCCGTTTGCCCCCAACTGCCCTCCCCTGCTGGCCTGATCGCCCCCAAGTGCCCTCCCTTGTAGGCCTGGTTCCCCCCAACTGCCCTCCCCTGCAGGCCTGGTCCACCCCTAACTGCCCTCCCCTGCCAGCCATCTTGTGACAGCCATCTTTGACCACATGGGGGTGGCCATCTTGTGTGAGGGCAGAAGGGTCAATTTGCATATCCCCCTTTATTATATAGGATAGTGGATTTTCTCAGTCGTTTTGGGCTACTATAACAAAATACCATAGACTGGGTAGATTATAAACAACAAATATTTATTTCTCACAGTTCTGGGTTCTTGAGAAGTCCAAGGCCCTGGCAGATTTGGTGTTGATTTGGGCCTGTTTTTTGGTTTATAGTGTCTCCTCTCTGTAACCTCACATGGAGGAAGGGGCAAAGGAGTTTCCTTAGGCCTCTTTTATAAGGGTACTAATTCCATTCATGAGTGCTCTGCCCTCATAAACTAATCACTTCCTAAAAGCCCCATCTTTAATATCATTGTATTGGGCATTTAGTTTTCAACATATAAATTAGGGGTGGGCACAAACATTTAATCTATAGCAGATATAAATTAAGTTATTTAAGTGAAATACAAAGTTTAATGAACATTCAGAAAGGAGAGAGGAAACTGATTAAAAGAAACAAGGGAAGAGTTTAAGGAATAAGTAACCTTTGAGGTGAACTTTTAAGGGTTGATTATAAGTTGAAGCGTAGAACATTCCAGGTGAGAGAATATCTACATAAGACAGAAAAGAAGGCTTGTGTGATTTCAAGTGGAAAATTTATGTCCTGGAGGAGTAAGAATTATGGTTGGATATTTTGGGAATGGTGTGGCCAGATTGATTAAACAAATACTTGAATGTTTTTTGCTTCCAAGGGACTAAGCGAGGTCAGTGCATGACATTAATCTCTATCCTTAAAGTGCTTATAATCCTAGATCAGAGATGTGTAGAACTAATAAAAGGACCTTGACAATCAGGAGAGTTCATTTTTGGCTGAAGTGATTGAGAAATATTTCATGGAAAAGGATGTGATTTTAGGCTATCAGTTGAAAGATAAGAAGGATATTGAGAGGCTGAAATGGCAGAGGTAGGTATAAAGCCAAAAGAATACAGTAAGCAAAGGTTCCAGTGTGGTAAACTGAGAGAAGTTTGGTTTAAGTGTAAGACTCAGTTTTATCAGATGTTCTCAATTTTACTTATATTCACTTGGGTGTGAATATGTGGTTACGGGATTCTATACAATTTTATCACTTGTGTATCCACCTCCACAGTTAAGATAAAGGAGAGTTTTATCACCAGGATCCTTCATGTTGCCCTTTTATAACCACACCCACCTATCTCCTGCCTGACCTACCCGCACAGTCTTGTCAACCACAAATCTGTAGTCAAGAATCCTATCTAATAAAAGAGTAATATGCAAATTGACCATCACTCCAACACACAAGATGGCTTTGTCCGTGTGGACACAAGATGGCTGCCACAAGATGGTCAGCAGGGGAGGGCAGTTGGGAAGGACCAGGCCTGCAAGGGATGGAAGTTGTGGGCGATCAGGCCAGCAAGGAAGGGCAGTTGGGAGGGACCAGGCCTGCAAAGGAGGGCAGTTAGGGGCGATCAAGCCTGCAGGGGAGGGCAGTTAGGGGTGACCAGGCCAGCAGAGGAGGGAAATTGGGGGCAACCGGGCCTGCAGGGAAGGGCAGTTGGAGGGACCCAGGCCTATAGGGGAGGGCAGTTAGGGGCAATCAAGCTGGCAGGGGAGTGGTTAGGGGGTGATCAGGCTGTCAGGTAGAAGCGGTTAGGGGCAATGAGGAAGGCAGGCAGGCGAGCAGTTGGGAGCCAGCAGTCCTGGATTGTGAGAGGGATGTCTGACTGCCCATTTAGGCCTGATCCTGGTAGGGGTCCCAGATTGGAGAGGGTGCAGGCTTGGCTGAGGGTCACACTCCCCATGCACAAATTTCGTGCACCGGGCCTCTAGTGTTATATAAATGGAATCATACAATATATAACTTTATTTCACTTAGCATAATTCACTGGACATTCATCTAAGTTGTTGCATATATCAATATTCATTCTCTTTTATTGCTGAGTGGTATTCCATAGTATGGATTATACAACCGTTTGTTTGACCTTTCACCAGTTGGAGGACATGTGTTGATTGTAGATTTTGACTATTATGAATAAAGCTGCTGTGAACATTTGTGGATGAGTTTGTTTTTTTATTTCTTTTTCTTCTCCTCCTTCTCCTCTCTTCTCTTTCTTTCCTTTTTTTTTTTTTTTTTTTTTTTTAGTGTGTGTGAACCAAAGCTTTCATTTCTTGTGGATAAAAGCCCAAGAGTACAATGGTAGGTTGTATGGTAATTGTATGTTTAGTGTTTGGTTTTTTTTTTAAGAGACTGCCAAACTATTTTCTAGAATGGCTGTAGTATTTTACATTCCCAGCAGGAATGTATATAAGTGATCCAGTTTTTCCACATATTCACCAGCATTTGATATTGTCATGGTGTTTTATTTACCGTACTTTCCGGCATATAAGACGACTGGGCGTATAAGATTTTCCTGGGTTTAAAAAGTCGTTTTATACGCCGGAAAATATGGTATATTGGACTATATTGATGGGATTAGATATATTGGACTACCATATTTTCTGGCATATAAGACGACTTTTTAACCCAGGAAAATCTTATACGCAAAAGCTTTTTGAAAGGAATTTCATTGAGCCTATAAATCAATTTGGGAGAATTGACATGTTTACTGTCAAGCCTTATAATCCATGAACATGGTATGTTAACATTTATTGAGGTATTTGATTTCTTTCATCAGCATTTTGTGATTAATATTGTATGTGTTAAGTGTATATGTAAGAATTCAGTTTTTGGTTTTTTAAAATATATTTTTATTGTTTTCAGAGAGGAAGGGAGAGGGATAGGGAGAGAGAGATAGAAACATCAATGATGAGATAGGATCATTGATCAGCTGCCTCCTGCATGCCCCCTGCTGGAGATTGAGCCTGCAACCCAGGCATGTGCCCTTGACTGGAATCGAACCAGGGACCCTTCAGTCTGGAGGCCGACGCTCTATCCACTGAGCAAAACTGGCTAGGGCCAGTTTTTGTGAATGATTGTAAATGATACTGTTTTTTTTCTGTTTTTTTAAATATTGTGTTTTTAGTATTGGTCTCGCATGTTCATTGTTAGTGTATATAGATACAATTAATTTATGTGTGTTGATGTTATTTCCTCTGACCTTGCTGAGCTCACCTATAATTTCTAGGAGTTTTTATTTTATTATTTTTTTTTAATTTTTTTTATTAAGGTATTATATGTGTACATATCTGACCATTGCCCCCCCCACCCCACTCCCATATATGCCCTCACCCCCCAGAATTTTGCATCCATTGGTTATGCTTATATGCATGCATACAAGTCCTTTGATTGATCTCTTATCTCCCCCACCTCTCCCTAACCTTCCCCCTGTAATTTGACAGTCTGTTTGATGCTTTACTGTCTCTGTATCTATCTTTTTGTTCAAGTTTATAATGTTCTTTATTATCTAGGAGTTTTTAAATCTCATCCTGTTTTTCTTTATATTATAGTTTTGGAATTGGATGATTTGGCAGCTTTAATTATGTTCTGGGTTGGTTTGGGTTAGATTTAAAGATTGGGGTGAAACCTGTTATAGTGACTAGAGCATAATTTACATATTAAATCAAATTATAATTTTGTTTTATTTTTTTATTTATTGATTTTATAGAGAGAGGGGGAGGGAGAAAGAGAAAGAAACATTGATTTGTTTTTCCACTTATTTATGTATTCATTGATTGCTTCTTGTATGTGCCTTGATCCTTGATCGAACCCACAGCCTTGGTGTATTAGGACAGTGCTCTATAATTTTTATTTTTTTCTCATTTTGAGAAATGCTATTATGGAATATTGGTTAAGAGATTAGTCTCTGAAGCCAGATTGCTTGGCTTGAATACTGGCTCTGCCATTTAGTAGCTTGGGGTCTTGTATAAATTGTTTAACCCCTCTATGCCTCAGTTCCCATGTCTCTAAAAGGAGGGTATTAATAGTATTGATTTCATGTGGTTAAATAAATTAAACATGAAGTGATTAGCACAGTGCCTGGCACAAAAAAGTGTTTATTATATAACAGATTTTTTGTCAACTCTAGTCAGCAAAGTATGTAATATTCATTTATGCTTAATCGTTTTCTTTAATATAGAGATCACTATCCATCAGAGTTTAATTTAATATGAAACTTCTCCCCCTTTCCCCCATCCCATCTATTTTGGAATGTGAGAACACTGAGATCCCAGAGAGTAGAGGAAAGGGAAGAAGAATAGGACTAAGTTTCACAGGAACTAAGCCTACTGTGCCATAGTATGTTCTACAAAATTGACCTCACTTAATTGTCAAGATAGGTGGTATTATGCCTATGTTATGGTTTTTATAGATGAAGAAGAAGCTAGGCCATTTTTTTCTCATGCTATATTGCCTTTTACTGTTATTTTGTCAAACTAGGGGGGATTGGTAAAGCCAGAGCCAACTCTTCTAGTACCTGTTGAGCTTCTTGTCTGGCTCTTTGATTTTCTCTCAGGATTACTATGTATTATGTCTTTTGTCCCCACTAACCCCACCAAAACACATGTCCCCATGGTTTACCCTTTTGTATCAAATAACAACTTGGTACCCACAAAAACAAGGGGGAAAGTTCACAGCTTTAGACCCATCAATATCTTTTATTTGGTGTACAGTATGTGTCTCTTTCTATACAGTACCAGACAGTTTTTATTATTATAGCTTAAAATCAGGAAGTGTGATAACATCAGGTTTTGTTCTTTCTCAGGATTGTTTTGCTTATTTAGTGTCTTTTCTTATTTAGTGCTTTTTCTATTTCTGTGAATTATGCCATTGGAATTTTAATAGGGATTGTGTTGAATGTATAGACTATTTGTAAAAATACCATTCTAATATTGAATTATAATTTTCTAATTTTGTCTGTTTTCACCTTTACCACACTGTTGTGTGCTTTCTTATGTTTTCCTGTAGCTTATTGGTGTCTTTTGAATTCAGCTTCAAGAACTCACAGTATTTTTTACAAGGCAGCTTTTGGTTGGGAAAGCCTTATGTTTCCTTTGTATTTGGTGAATAAAGTATTCCTAGTTAGCAGTTCTTTAAAATCTTTCAAAACTTTCTCTTTTTTTGGTGAATGCATGTATGTATTTATATAAATCAAATAGTCTCATTTACATTTTATATAATATCTTTGGCTTATCTCTTCTCGTCCATTCAATCCCTATCAAGGTATGCCAGTCTGTTCCATGCCTCCATACTTTAGGTCTTATTTTATTTCAGTGACTTAGATTATTATTTGTATTTCCTATATTGTGACTTATTTGTTAATTTTCTTAACCCTCTAATCTATTAGAGCTTGATGGTGTTCTTATGGGTGGTTAGTTTTATGTGTTTTAAAAAAGTAAGACTTTGTCATATTTGTTATAAATGTTTTCAATTTTTTTTCTTTTAAAGTAGTTATTAGTTTTCTCTGTAAAGGAGTCTTAAAAAGTGAAATCTGTTTTTTCTCTTTATTTTTTCCCATTATCATTTATCCCCTGTAGACTCTTCTAAGTGAAATAAGCTAGTTAGAGAAAGACAACTAATATGATTTCACACATATGTGGAATTTTATGAATAAACTGAAATCTAATTTTTGTATACTATAAAGATACATAAAAATTTTAGTAACTTTCTGAATTAACAGTTTGGGCCTGAGGTATTAACTCTTTTGGGGTGCAGTATATTTTGTTCATATGATTGTGTTCCTTTGGCTATTTAGAAACTCAGTATTTGTTGGATGAATGACTGCATTTCTGATAGGTATTTATCTCTCCTTTCTTTCACTGGTTTTCTTTCTATCTCTGGACCTCTTCTCAAAGTTTGTTTTTTTTTTAATTTATTTTTTCTTTCTGTTGAAGTTGTTTTTATTTTTATGCTTCAAGCAGTGGTTTTCAACCAGAGACAGTTTCCTCTCCTCCCTAGGAGTCATTTGGCGGTGTCTGGAGATATATTTGCTTTGTCACAACTTGGTGGTGGTGGGGTGTTACTAGCAACTAGTGGGTAGAGGCCAGCGATGCTGCTGAACACTCTAAAATATAGAGATAGTCTTCGATCATGAAAAATCATACGCCCAAGGTATCAGTAGTTCTGAGGTTGAGAAACCCTGCTTTAAAGTAACATGTCTTTTCCTCTATCTACTTGCAAAGTATGTATAGAAAAAAGCAAAGCAGAAGTAATTAATGCTTGGTTGTTTCAAGGAACTCTAAGCAGTAAGGAATGTTTATTTGATTAAAGAAGGAAGTTTACCGGAGTCCCAAAGTTATGGTGCATGCTCTTCCCAATGTAGAATTGTGGAAATTTTTAGAGCTTGGGAGCTGTCAAAAAGCAATTCTTTAGAGCTGCCAGAAAGAAAATCTCTTACCTGTTACTAATGCTTATGGATTTTCTACCATTATTTATTCAGCATCTCTTAGTGTTACATAAATACTCAGTTCTCTATTTCTTATTATATACATGCAAAATTTTGTTTATTTTGCTATTCATCATTCATTTTTTTGTCATTTCGTCAGTTTAAAATGGCCAATGGAACTACCTTTGCCTGAAAAAAGACTTCTTTGCTCTTAAGATTGAGACATTGAAAGGTTTCATGTTTTTTATTGTGGCATGGTTCTGATTATACTAATCCTGCTACAACTCAATTCTTGCCTTTTGTCTTGCTTTAACATAAAGCTATTATCATTTGTCCTATATTATTTATACACTATGGCAAAATGTCACCTTGCTTCAAGGTGACTTTGAACTTATAGGGATCTTATATTTTGATTAAAATATAATGTGTGGGATTTTAAATATTTTCAGTCTATAATGGAAGACTTGAGGAATCAGAGCAAGTGAGTGCTTGTAAATCCTTATATGGGGATCAAGACATTTGAGGGAAGTGAAAAAAATACAGGCAGTATTTGAAAGAGAATTGTGCAGACATGTGTTTCATTCTGGCTCCTTTTAAATAAAATTAACTACAAGGCAAAAACCAAATAAACAAACAAACAAAATGGAGACAGGATCTAAGATGAGCTCATAGGAGAGGAAGCCTAAAAGTTCATTAGTAACTAGAGAGAGACCCTACAGTTTCAGAAACCAAAAAGGCAAGAACCTATAAACAAGCCTAGAAAGAATTGTTACTGAGAACCTATGTGGTGTCATGGCTTCCTTTATCTTTTTACTATATAAATCCTCTTAAATTACTGTTGAATTTTTAGGGACAGCTATAGATGGGGTGGAAGGGTGTGAGGACAGGAAAAATTATATAATTTTAAGATGTATTATATTTAACAAAAAAATACTTTTATTCTAAAACTAGAGGCCTGGTGCATGAAATCCGTGCATGGAGAGGGGATCCCTCAGCCTGGCCTGCACCCTCTCGCAATCTGGTACCGCTGGCTCCTAACTGCTCACCTTCCTGCTTGCCTGATCACCCCTAACCACTCTGCCTGCCTGTCTCATTACCCTTAACCACTCGCCTGCCTGCCTCATCACCCCTAACCGCTCAACCTGCCTGCCTGATTGCCCCTAACTGCCTCTGTCTGTCTTGCTCATCGCCCCTAACCACCTCTGCCTCGGCCCCCACCGCTGTGGCTTTGTCTGGAATGACGTCCGGAAGGTTGTTTGGCTATCCTGTCTAATTAGCATATTACGCCTTTATTATTATAGATTCCTTCATTTTATAGTAAGATTTATATATATATTTAAAGTAACAGTCTCCTTGACTATTGTGTACCAGGAAAGGCAAAATGGGAATGTACTTGAGAAACCATGTAAGGCAAACAAAAAGTCAGACTTCTGGGATTTAAAAGAATGAGTGTTCTGAATGCTTTGCAGTAGTGAACTTGAGTTCATAAAATCATGAAATGTATAATTAAATTTAGACTTCTCACAGTGTAGAATTGCTGTGGTATGTGTACACTGTTTTATCGCATCTTAATATTAATGATTTAACTTCCTGAAGTAGGTTTCACTTTTAGGTTTTAAGAAGTGAATCTCTTATTTTATGTTTTCCAGTGAATATCACCTCTGCTAGGCAATTAACAGGATGCAGTCGCTTCAGCCATATTTTCCCTTCATCTGCTTACCAGCACATTAAGATGCATAAGAGAATTCTGGGGCACTTGTCATCTGTCTACTGTGTAGCATTTGACCGAAGTGGGAGAAGAATTTTTACAGTGAGTTTAAAATTTGTAATACTGTACCATATTAGAGATGAACAACAATTGAAGCTAGGCTCATGGCATTGAATTACATTTTTTTGCAGCTTATTCTTTTTAGATACATGAATGTAAGGAAAGATGAATGGAAATTTGAAAATCTTTTTCTCATTCTATATAAGTAAATGAATGTGAACTATCTCTCAGAAGGCCTTATAGTCTAGAGGTGGTTAATTTATATGAAACAAGTTTTATCTACTCAATTTCATTTACATTTTAGCAAATATTTATTAATATGCATTTTCCATTTGTCACTTAGTGTAACTGTTGCCATTTCTGCTTAATTAATGATTACATCATCCTTATGGTTGAGTAGTTGAACTATACTACACAGTTAGTAATGAAGATTACAGTTATTGTGCATATCTTTCTTTGATTTTAGTATTGGTTATATTTAAAGTTGGTTTTTCATTAACTAGAGTATACTGTGTGATTTTGAGCACAACATTGTAGCACACTAATATTTCCAAGAAAAGGCTTATTAGCCTCATTACTTTAGTACTAAGTTAACACAAAACTGTAGGTAATGGCTTAATTTTATTTATTTTTTTGTTTTGTTAATTTTTACCTGAGGATATTCCCCCTCCCCCATTGATTTTTAGAGAGTGGAAGGGAGGGAGGAAGGAGAGAGAAGCAGGGAGAGAGAAAAATATTAATTGGTTGCCTCCCGCACACACCCCAACAGGGGTCAGGGATCCAACCTGCAACCCAGGTATGCACCCTTGACTGGGAATTGAAACCATCACCATTTGGTATGCAGGTGATGGTCTAACCACCTAGCCAGACCAGTGAGGGCTGGCCTAATTTTCTTTTTAAATTTCTATGTGACAGCTAAGGAAGTGGTTTGTATTTTGAGAAGGTGTAATTCCTTGGAGTTCATTACAAAGTCTTTCATGGATATTTGCATGACTCCAAATGCATCATATAAGTATTTGTTTATTAATGATCACAATGAGGATGATGATTGCCATCTTGCTATAAATAGATAATTATTAAATAACGTATAATAATAAAAGCATAATATGCTAATTAGACCGGACGTTCTTCCGGACAAAGCCTGGGCTGCAAGGGAAGCCTGGGTCCCAGGTGCCTGCCGGCAGCCAGAGAGAAGCCTGGGTCCTGGATGCCAGAGGGAAGCCAGTGCTGGCAGCCAGGGGAAGGAAGGCCTAAGCTTGCATGAATTTCATGCATCAGGCCTCTATTTTCCATAATGGGGTAGAATTGCTTTTTACTATTTTTAAAGCTCTTTAGAAATTTTCAATAGGAAGTTAAAAATATTTTCACCAGAGATTATCAAGA
The DNA here is from genome assembly GCF_951640355.1 of Cnephaeus nilssonii. NCBI lineage: Eukaryota > Metazoa > Chordata > Mammalia > Chiroptera > Vespertilionidae > Cnephaeus > Cnephaeus nilssonii. The sequence continues at coordinate 32,777,391 of NC_137071.1, forward strand.
AAAATCCTCATGTTTACTGAGAAATGCATGTAGACTTTGTGTTAAATTTTTAAGTATTTATAGAATAAATATTCAAGCAATTAAGAAAGAAAAGGCTGTCAGGCCTAAGGAAAGAAAGAATGGCAGAGATACTTAATCCTAAAATTTTTTTGAGTTGTCAGGGATTGATAGTAGTTTCGAGGAGCTCTCACAAATACCATTGTCAGTTTGGACAATGCTTTGTCAGTGCTATCATTTCAACATCATTTATATTTGCTACTGGACCCATATTACCTGGAGAGAAGAGACTAAAATGTAAAGGATTAGAAGTGACTTAATAAAATCTTCCCTTTGTTTCTCCGGCTTTTTGGGGAAGGGGAAATACCTGCTTCATTGTAAATCTTCTGTCCTTTCTTGTCACCATAGGGTTCAGATGACTGTTTGGTGAAAATTTGGGCAACAGATGATGGACGCCTCCTTGCTACACTTCGAGGACACTCTGCTGAAATATCTGACATGGCTGTAAACTATGAAAACACTCTTATTGCTGCAGGCAGCTGTGATAAGGTTGTAAGAGTGTGGTGTCTTCGAACTTGTGCACCAGTAGCAGTCCTTCAGGGGCATTCAGCTTCTATTACTTCCATACAGGTGAGAAAATGAAAAGATGACCTCTAACATATGTAATAAGGATGAGAATTCTTTTGTTTTTGTTATATTGTGTTGATAATATTATAAAGAATGGCCCACAGAAAAATGTTGACCTCTTAAGGGCTTTGTTCCTACCCTGTAGACATGTATTTTTTAAAGTTCTTGTTTCATATAAATCCATTTCCTTTAGAAATCAGTAAAAAGGGAACTGGAAAGGTTTTTTAAATATAGTGTGAGGCATCTTATTTGCCTCGCTCATATTTATAAAGAAGGGAGAAGCTTGTAAATGCTTTGAGGAGTAATACTAATAATACCTGTTAGTCAGGATATAAACAGGTTCTAACTTGAATATTGGCACACTTTGTGTTAACATTTAACCCAAGATGCTTTTCAGTCAGATTTAGAAAGAGAAGTTTCATGTTAGAAATATTTTATTCTTAGTTTCAGCTTGATATTTCACATACAGTACATTGGCTTCTTTTAAATACTTGATCATACAATGTTTTTACCAGATGTTAGTAGTGGAAGTTCTGGATACCCCCTAAAGAACTTTGATTTAATCAAACTAAGCTGAACTTTTGTCCTATTTGTGTTAAGAGCAAAATAGAGCACTTCTTCTGAAAAGGTCTTTTATTCTTTGGTCAAGGAGATCACTTTTGTGGATGAGATAATTACTCCGATTTACTTATTCTTTAGTTGCTAATTAGTATGCCGGTCATTTTGTGTGTGTTATTTAAATAATGTATTATCTGTTTATGAGGAGCTAGCAATGATTGGGTTCAATGTAGCATATTGAATTTGAAAAACTTCTATGTCAAATTTTTTATCAGTTGGGAATTATTTCATGGATTTTGTTTTGAGAGATTTTCAGGTACTTTTGTTCCCACCATTCTATCTGACAGTATTATTTCTGGAATTTGGAGGTACTCTTCTATAACATAAAAAATGACTTTATTTATACTGAAAAAATGTTTATGATACTGCTTGATTCCTTCATAATTTCATTTGCTAGTTTCTATCTCATTTTGTTTACATGTGGGAGTTCCCTAGAGATCCATGGGACCTCTTCTCTATCACATTTTTTTCCTTTTTGATTGCATCAAATCTCATGGCTTTGAATTTCATCTTTAGGCTGATGACTCTCAAATTTGTATTTCCATCTTGGGATCTATCATTTAGCTCCATACTTGTATATTCAACTACTCACTTATGAATGTCTCCTACACATCTCAAAGTCAACATATTTAAATTGAACTCCTGTCTTCCTTCCTTAGATCTGATCCTCACAAAGCTTTCCACATCTAAACAAACTGCAGTTTAATCCTTCCAATTACTCAGAGTAGTCATCCCAGACCTTTTCTTTATCTTATATCCCATGTCTAACTTGTTAGAAAATTATGTTGGCTATACCCTCAGAATGTGTCTAGAATCTGAGAAATTCTCATGACCTCCATCATGCTACCCTATTTCAATGATCTCTGATGATATTGAAATAGACTTCTAACTGATCTTCTTACTTCTTCTCTTCCCTCTCTCTTACCCCAATCTAGCCTCTGTATAACAGACTAAGTGATTTTAAAATGGAAGTTAAATCATGTAACTGCTACTCAGAACCTTCAATAGTTTCCAGACTCAGAGTTAAAGCCAAAGAAAGTCTGTTTTTAAAATCATTTTTTAATTATAGTTTATCCTCTCTAATAAAATGGTAATATGCAAATTAACCATCACTCCGCTACATAAGCCACGCCCACCAGCCAAGCCACGCCCACCAGTCAATCAGGGCGAGTATGCAAATTAACCCCAATCCAAGATGGATACAGCCACAGAGAGCAAGGTTTCCCAGGTAACAGAGTAAGCCAAGCTTTCCATAGCCATTGTAGGCCTAAGCCTCCACTCAAGCTACAAAGTTTCAATTATAGAAGGTAAACAAATTCAAACAAATGGCGGCAGAATGGAGCTTGAGAGAGCAGGCCAGGGTTGCCGGCGGCAACAGGGGAAGCAAAGCTTTCCGCACACCCTGGCCGGGCTCACCCGCTTAAGGCTACAAAGTTTCAATTGTAGAAGGTGAATTAACTGCCACAGAAATGGCTGCTGGAGCCCCAGGCTTGGCTCCGCTCCAGGGTACAAAGTTTCAATTGTAGAAAGAAAATAAATTCCAGATACCAGGGCCTCCGCTTGGGTTGCCGGGGGCGTGGCCAGCCAGCAAACCACCACAGGCCCCTCGCTCAGGCCGCCCCACACCCCAAGGGAACCCCCACCCTTATCTGTGACACCCTTCAGGGCAAACCAGCTGGCCCCCACCAGTGCACCAGGCCTCTATCCTATCTAATAAAATAGTAATATACAGATTGATCATCACTGCAACACACAATATAGCTGCCCCCATGTGGTCAAAGATCCTGCCCCCATGTGGACACAACATGGCCACCACAAGATGGCCAGCAGGAGAGGGCAGTTGGGAGGCACACGGCCTGCAAGGGAGGGCAGTTGTGAGGGACCAGGCCTGCAAGGGAGGGCAGTTGAGAGGGACCAGGCTTGCAAGGGAGGGCAGTTGGAGGTGATCAACCCTGCAGGAGAGGGCAGTTAGGGGTGACCAGGCTGGCAGAGGAGGGAAGTTGGGGGCAAACAGGCTGGCAGGGGAGCAGTTAAGCATCAACCAGGCTGGCAGCAGAGTGGTTAGGGAGTGATCAGGCTGGCAGGCAGAAGCAGTTAGGGGCAATCAGGAAGGCAGGCAGGCAAGCAGTTGGGAGCCAGCAGTCCTGTATTGTGAGAGGGATGTCCGACTGCCCGTTTAGGCCCGATCCTGGTGGGATCGGGCCTAAACGGGCAGTCGGACATCCCTCCAGGAGTCCCAGATTGGAGAGGGTACAGGCTGGGCTGAGGGACAACCCCCTGCCGTGCACGAATTTCGTGCACCGGGCTTCTAGTATACAATATTATATTAGTTTTAGGTATACCCTCCAGTGATTAGACATTATAACTCACCAAGTGATCATGCCAATATATGTCATACTCACCTGACACCATACATAGTTATTAAAATATTATTGACTATATTCCTTATGCTGTACTTTACATCCCCTTGACTATTCTGTAATACCAATTTATACTGCTTAATCCCTTCACCTTTTTCACCCATCCCTTCAACCCCCTCCCATCTGGAAACTGTCAAAATGTTCTCTGTATCAATGAGTCTCTTTCTGTTCCGCTTGTTTATTTTGTTTTTTAGATGCAATTATCCTATATAATAAAACCCTAATATGCAAACAGACCAAACTGCAGAACGACCGGTCGCTATGACATGCACTGACCACCAGGGGCAGATGCTCAATGCAGGAGCTGCCCCCGAGAGGGAGGCGACAGGTGGTGGCGATCGGGAGGCAGGGCTGGCCAGCAGGCAGCACCAGACCACCAGCCAAGACGGGTGCCAGTGGGGGCCCTCCAATAGCCCCGCCCGCCAGCTGCCCTGCAGAGGGAGGTGAACAGTGGAGGGGGGGCAGGTAGTGGGTGGCGCCAGACCGCCAGCTAAGGCGGGTGCCAACGGGGGCCCCCTGATCACCCCGCCTGCCGGTCGCCCCCACAGATTGGCCCTGATCGCTGGCCAGGCCTAGGGACCCTCCCCTATATATTGGGAACAGTCTCTTAGATTTAAAAATTAAAACCTGGCAAGGCTACTCTAACACTGAAAAAAACAGGATGATGCAGTGATGACATGCATGGACTCGGCTTGCACATTTTGTGGTCAGCCCTGATTTCTGACACTAATAACTGTGTGACAAAGCCAATTACTTAACTTCTCCCTGCTTCAGTTTTTCACCCATAGGATGGGGAAAATGATACTACTGCCTCAGAAGGATCGTGTTATGTACTACTTTTCATAATCAGGGCAAAAAAATGTAGCTGCCCATACAACCGCAAGGTGCCTTTCACCTGTATGAAAAGTATGGCTACTGGTGCATGCAACATTCCAGGTTGCGACAGTGATGTCCAACTGCCAGTTTAGGCCCGACATCCCCCAAGGGGTCCCAGATTATGAGAGAATGCAGGCTGAATTTCATGCACTGGGCCTCTAGTAGAGAGATATGTATTTACTGCCATTTCATTGTTCATATTTTTTAAATGCTTTAAAAAAAAACCCTCACCTGAGGATATTTATTCCATTGCTTTTTAGAGAGAGTGAAAAGGAGGGGGGGGGGACACAGAGAGAGAAAAATCAATGTGAGAGAGACACATCAATTGGTTTCCTCCTGTATACACCCCAACTGGGGCCAGGGATCAAGCCTGAAACCGAGGTACATGCCCTTGACTGGAACCTGGGACCCTTCAGTCTGAGGGCCAATGTTCTTATCCACCGAGCCAAACTGGCTAGGGCTATTATTGGCTGGGGCTATTGTTCATATTTTTGATCTTTTTATTTTCCTCTTAAACAAAGACCCTTTAACATTTCATGTAATATTTGTTTGGTGGTGATGAGCTTCTTTAGCTATTTCTTACCTGGGGAGCTCTTGATATGTCCTTCAATTCTAAAATGATAGCTTTATTGAGTAGAATAATTTGGTTGTAGGTCTTTGCTTTTCACTGCTTTGAATATCTCTTACCAATCTTTTCTTGTGCTGTGTCTAAGATTCTCTCCCTGTCTATAAACTTTTTCATTTTAATTATGATGTGTCTTGGTGTGGGCCTTTTTGGGTTTATCTTGTTTGAGACTCTCTGAGCTTCCTGGACTTGTATGTCTATTTGCTTCAATAGGTTAGGGAAGTTTTCTGTCATTATTCTTTCAAATAGGTTTTCATTTCATTGCTTTCTTTCTTCTTCAGGAAGCCCCATAATGTGAATGTTGGTATGCCTGAGGTTGTACCAGAGGCTCCTTATACTATCCTCATTTTTTAAAATTCATTTTTCTTTAATTTATTTTTAAATGGCCTCTGACAGAATCATTGATCGGCTGCCTCCTGCACGCCCCTATTGGGGATCAAGCCCGCAACCTGGGAATGTGCTCTGATGGGGAATCAAACTGTGACCTGGTTCATAGGTTGATGCTCAACCACTGAGCCATGCCAGCTGGGCTAATTGCATTTTTTTTTCTGTTCTGATTGTTTTTTGCTTTCTTATATTCCAAATTGCCAATTTGATCCTTAGCTTCATCTTCTCTACTGTTGATTCCCTGTCAATTTTTCTTCATTACAATTAGTTTATCCTTTATTTCTGGCTGGTTCTTTTTTTATGGTTTCCATGCCCTATTTTTATGCTGTTGAAATTCTCATTAAGTTCATCCACTCTTCTACTAAGTTCATTGAGCATTCTTAAACCAGTGTTTTGAACTCTGCATCTAGTAGATTGCTTGTCTTGTTCTTTTTCCAGAGTTTTGTTCTGTTCTTTTATTTGGGACATGTTTCTTTACCTCCTCATTTTGGCAGCCTTCCTGTGTTTGTTTCCATATATTAGGTAGAGCTGCTATGTCTCCCCAGCTTGGTAAAGGGGCTTTATATAGTAGGTCTTATAGGGTATAGTGGCACAGCCTCCCCATTCACCTGAGCTGGGTACTCCAGGTACAACTCCCCCCACCACCATTGCTGTTTGGGCTGTGTATACCCTCCTGCTGTAGTTAAGCCTTGATTGCTGTTGGCATGTCAATTGGAGGGATCTACCATGAGGGCGATTGGCTACAAGGAATGGCCACAACCAACTTGAAAGATTAATTGTCCAGGGTCCCACCCCATGGAGTAGGACTTACATCAGGAGTGTTCTCGTGCCCACTAAGTCTGCTTCTTGAGGTTGTCTCTTATGGAGGAGGTCGGGTGGTGCTTCGACTTGCTCTAAAACTGTCTATCTTGGTACACTGGCTCTCGGGATCCTGGCAGGTACAGGCCGAGGTCAGCTGCCAACTTTGCTCTATTCAGAGCTTCTCAACATGAGCTATAGATGGCTGCTACTGTGCTGGGCTTGTTGGTACCCAGGTGAGGCCAATCTGCGAACTAAGGCTGGCTTTTGCTTGTGGAGGGTCTGGGGTTATATAGGGAGAGGTATGGGGCATGCCAAGGCCAAATGCTACTTGTTTGAGAGAATTTTGGGAAGTCTGAATCTTGAACCAAGACAGTCCATTCTTATGGAAAACTAGAAACATCTTGAGTGGGCCCACAAGTTGGGTGGGGCGGGATATCAGGGAATCACCAGGGTGGAACAAAAAGTGATAGCCAGGTTGATGGAGACTCAGAAATGGTGCCCATCTGCAGGCTCTGTGGGGGGCTCAGAAAAGGAACAATGGCCTCTGCCAGCACTTCTGTCTGGGAGAAAGATGCCAGGGAGAAAGCTGTCCCCCTTCCGTAGCTCTGGTCCTACGGAATGATGCCAGACATTTTAGTTCCTCCTTGTATGTCCCTGGTGCCTTTTCAAGCTGCTGCTTGTGCCCCCAGCAGCCTTCCATTGCATTCAGCCACAATCCTTGTGGTTTTATTATTTGTTTTAACTTATTTTTTTATTTTCATTGAATTAATGGGTTGTTATCCTATATAATAAAGAGCTAACATGCTAATTAGACCTAAATGACCGTCCAGACGACCTTCTGGATGACCTTCCGGACAAAGCCAGGGCTTGCAAGGGCTGGCTGGGGCTGTGAGGGCTGAGTCCCTTGCACAAATTTCGTGCATTGGGCCTCTAGTTGGTTAATTAAATTATAGGTTTCAGGTATACAAGTCTATAATACATCATCTGTATATTGTATTGTGTGTTCACCACCCTAAGTCCAGTTTCTTTTCATCACCATTTATCTCCCCTTTACCCTCTTCTACCTCCCCCACTCCCCTTTCCCTCTGGTAAGCACAGTACTGTTGTCTTTGTCTATGTACAGTGATGGCGAACCTATGACACGCGTGTCAGAACTGACACGCGTAGCCATTTCTGATGACACGCAGCCGCTGAGGCGGCCGCATGCCGAGGATGAAACATTTGCGAAATAATGTTTTTTCCTCAAAGTGACACACTACCCGAGTTATGCTCAGTTTTTTGGCGAAGTTTGACACACCAAGCTCAAAAGGTTGCCCATCACTGGTCTATGAGTTTATTTTTCAGCTAGAAGTTATGGGGATTTCTCTCCCTGGCACTGGAACTCTGAACTGGAGTACCTGGTGTGTGGCTGGAATCCTTCCTCCTCAGGGAGACCTCTGCAGCCAAGACATCCCTCTTTTTTTTTTCCTTTTTTTTTATTGAGGTATTATATGCCTTTTTTTTCATTGAGGTATTATATGTGTACATATCTTACCATTGCCCCCCCAACCCACACCCATACATGCCCTCACCCCCCAGAGTTTTGCGTCCATTAGTTACGCTTATATGCATGCATACAAGTCCATCGTTTGATTTCTTATCTCCCCCACCTCTCCCTAACCTTCCCCCTGTAATTTGACAGTCTGTGTGATGCTTTACTGTCTGTATCTATCTTTTTGTTCATCAGTTTATAATGTTCTTTATTATCCATAAATGAGTGAGATCATGTCGTATTTTTCTTTCATTGACTCGCTTATTTCACTTAGCATAATGTTCTCCAATTGTATCCAGGTTGCTGCAAATGATGAGAATTCCTTCTTTTTATGGCAGCATAGTATTCCATTGTGTCCGTGGTCGGCAAACTGCGGCTCGCAAGCCACATGCGGCTCTTTGGCCCCTTGAGTGTGGCTCTTCCACAGAATACCACGGCCTGGGCGAGTCTATTTTGAAGAAGTGGCATTAGAAGAAGTTTAAGTTTAAAAAATTTGGCTCTCAAAAGAAATTTCAATCGTTGTACTGTTGATATTTGGCTCTGTTGACTAATGAGTTTGCCGACCACTGCATTGTGTAGATGTACCACAGTTTTCTGATCCAGTCATCTGCTGACGGGCACCTAGGCTGTTTCCAAATCTTAGCTATTGTAAATTGTGCTGCTATGAACATAGGGGTGCATATATCCTTTCTGATTGGTATTTCTAGTTTCTTTGGATATATTCCCAGGAGTGGGATTACTGGGTCAAATGGGAGTTCCATTTTCAGTTTTTTGAGGAAACTCCATACTGTTCTCCACAGTGACTGCACCAGTCTGCATTCCCACCAGCAGTGCACTAGGGTTCCTTTTTCTCCGCATCCTTGCCAACACTTGTCGTTTGTTGATTTGTTGATGATAGCCATTCTGACAGGTGTGAGATGGTACCGCATTGTTGTTTTGATTTGCATCTCTCGGGTAATAAGTGACTTTGAGCATGTTTTCATATGTCTCTTGGCCTTCCTTCTGTCTTCTTTTGAAAAGATTCTGTTTAGGTCCGTTGCCCATTTTTTTATTGGATCATTTATCTTCCTTTTATTAAGTTGTATAAGCTGCCTGTAGATGTTGGAGATTAAACCTTTATCAGTGATAGCATTTGCAAATATGTTCTCCCATAGAGTGGGCTTTCTTGTTGTTTTGTTGATGGTTTCTTTTGCTGTAAAAAAGCTTTTTATTTTGATGTAGTCCCATTTGTTTATTTTCTCTTTAGCTTCCATTGCCCTAGGGGCAGTGTCAGTGAAGAAGTTCTTTTGGCATATGTCTGAGATTTTGTTGCCTGTGGATTCCTCTAGTATTTTTATGGTTTCCCGTCTTATGTTTAAGTCCTGTATCCATTTTGAGTTTATTTTTGTGTATGTTGTAAATTGGTGATGTAGTTTCATTTTTTTGCATGTATCTGTCCAATTGTCCCAACACCATTTATTGAAGAGACTGTCTTGACTCCATTGTATGTTCATGCCTCCTTTGTCAAATATTAATTGAGCATAGTGGTTTGGGTCGATATCTGGATTCTCTATTCTATTCCATTGATCTATATGTCTGTTCTTGTGCCACTACCAGACTGGTTTGAGAACAGTGGCTTTGTAATACAGCTTGAGGTCTGGTATTGAGATTCCTCCTACTTTATTCTTCTTTCTCAGGATTACTGTGGCTATTCGGGGTCTTTTTTTATTCCAGATGAATTTTTGGAGAGTTCTTTCTAGGTCTGTGAAATATGCTGTTTGTATTTTGATGGCGAGTGCATTGAAGCTGTAGATTGCTTTGGGTAGTATGGACATTTTAATGATGTTGATTCTACCAATCCATGAACATGGTATATTCTTCCATCTGTTTACGTCTTCCTCTATCTCTTTTTTCAGTGTTGTGTAGTTTTCCGCGTATAGGTCTTTTACCTCCTTAGTTAAGTTTATTCCTAGGTATCTTAATTTTTTTGGTGCGATGGTAAATGGGATTGCTTTTTTAGTCTCTCTTTCTGTAAGTTCACTATTGGTGTATAGAAAGGCCATAGATTTCTTGGCATTAATTTTGTATCCTGCTACATTGCCAAATTCATTTATTATGTCTATTAGTTTTTTGATGGAATCTTTTGGGTTTTTTATGTACAATATCATGTCATATGCAAATAAGGATAGCTACACTTTTTCTTTTCCAATTTGGATGCCTCTTATTTCTTCTTCTTGTCTAATTGCAATAGCTAATACTTCCAGTACTGTGTGAAACAGGAGTGGTGAGAGTGGGCATCCCTGTCTTGTTCCTGTTCTTAGGGGAAATGGTTTTAGTTTTTGCCCATTGAGTATGATGTTTGCTGTGGGTTTATCATATATAGCTTTTATTATGTTGAGGTATGAGCCTTCTATTCCCACCTTGTTGAGAGTTTTTATCAAGAAAGGGTGTTGGATTTTGTCAAATGCATTTTCTGCATCGATTGATATGACTATGTGGTTTTTATCTCTCAATTTTTTTATGTGATGTATCACGTTTATTGATTTGCGGATATTGTACCATCCTTGCATTCCTGGGATAAATCCTACTTGGTCATGGTGTATGATCTTTCTGATGTACTGCTGGAGCCGATTTGCTAGAATTTTGTTGAGGATTTTGGCATCTATGTTCATGAGGGATATTGGTTTGTAATTTTCTTTCATTGTATTGTCTTTATCTGGTTTTGGTATTAGGGTGATGCTGACTTCATAGAAGGAGCCTGGAAGTGTTCCTTCCTCTTGAATTTTTTGGAATAGTCTGAGGAGGATAGGTTTTAGTTCTTCCTTGAATTTTTGGTAAAACTCTCCTGTGAAGCCGTCTGGCCCTGGGCTTTTGTTTGCCAGAAGCTTTTTGATGACTGCTTCAATTTCTTCCATAGTTACTGGCCTGTTGAGCTGTGTAGATTCTTCCTGATTGAGTTTTGGAAGGTTGTATTTTTTAGGAATATGTCCATTTCCTCCAGGTTGTCCAGTTTGTTGGAATAGAGTTGTTCGTAGTATTTTGTAAGAATCCTTTGTATTTCGTCGGGGTCTGTTGTTATTTCACCTCTTTCATTTCTGATTTTGTTTATTTGGGTCCTCTCTCTCTGCTTCTTGGTGAGCCTGGCTAGAGGTTCATCAATCTTGTTTATCCTTTCAAAGAACCAGCTCTTGGTTTTGTTGATCTTTTGTATTGTTTCTTTGGTCTCTATGTTGTTTATCTCTGCTCTGATCTTTATTATTTACTTCCTTCTGCTTACACTGGGCTTTTCTTGTTGCTCTCTCTCTAACTCTTTGAGTTGTTGGGTTAGGTAATTTATTACCATTGTTTCTTGCTTTTTGCAGTAGGCTTGTAGAGCTATGAACTTCCCTCTCAGGACTGCTTTCGCTGTGTCCCATAGATTTTGGATTGTTGTGTTTTCATTGTCATTTGTTGCCATGATGTTTTTTATTTCTTCCTTGATGTCTTTGGTAACCCAGTCATTGTTTAATAGCATGCTGCTTAGTCTCCATGTGTTTGATTTCTTTGGGTTGTTTTTATTGTAGTTGATTTCCAGTTTTATGCCACTGTGATCTGAGATGATACTTGATATGATTTCTATCTTCCTGAATTTGAAGAGACTTTGCCTATGTCCTAACATATGGTCTATCTTTGAAAATGACCCATGTGCACTTGAGAAAAATGTATATTCTGTGGCTTTGGGGTGAAATGTTCTGAAGATGTCGATTAATTCCATCTGGTCTAGTGAGTCATTTAGGATTGATGTTTCTTTGCTGATTTTTTGTTTAGAGGATTTGTCCAATGGTGATAGTGGGGTATTGAAGTCTCCTGCTATGATTGTATTGCTGTCAATCTCTCCTTTGATATCTTCCAGGAGATTTTTTTATGTATTTGGGTGCTCCTGTATTGGGTGCATATATGTTTACCAGAGTCATTTCTTCTTGTTGGATTGCTCCCTTTAGTATTATGAAGTGGCCTTCATTATCTCTTGTGATGTCCTTCACTTTGAGATTTAATTTGTCAGATATAAGTATTGCTACCCCAGCTTTTTTTTCATTTCCATTCACCTGGAAAACCTTTTTCGATCCCTTTACTCTCAGTCTGTATGCGTCCTTTTTTCTGAGGTGAGTTTCCTGTAGACAGCAGATATATGGGTTTTGTTTTCTTATCCAATCTGTTACCCTGTGTCTTTTGATTGGGGCATTTAATCTATTTACATTTAAAGTTATTATTGATAGGTACTTATTTGTCACCATTTTTATTCTATACCCCTGCTTTCCTTCTTTGCTTCCTATTTATTTATTTTTATTATTATTTTTTTTATTACAGCAGACCCTTTAGCATTTCTTGCATTGCTGGTTTGGTGGTGATAAACTCCCTTAGTCCTTTTTTGTCTGTGAAACTCCTGATTTCACCTTCAATTTTGATTGAGAGCCTTGCTGGGTACAGTATTCTTGGATTGAGACCCTTCCTTTGCATGACTTTGTATATTTCATTCCATTCCCTTCTGGCCTGATGAGTTTCTGTTGAGAAATCAGTCTTTAGTCTGAGGGGGTTCCTTTGTATATAACTGTCTGTCTCTCTCTGGCCGTTTTTAAGATTCTTACTTTGTCGTTGGTGTTTGCCAATTTAATTATAATGTGCCTTGGTGTCGGTCTTTTGGGGTTCATTTTGCTTGGAACTCTGTGAGCTTCTTGGATTTGTGTGGGTTTTTTCTTCCCTATGTCAGGGAAGTTTTCTGTTATTATTTCTTCAAACAGGTTTTCTATTCCTTGCTCAGTTTCCATTCCTTCTGGTACCCCTATTATGCTGATGTTGTTTTGTTTTGTGTTGTCCCGAAGTTCCCTTAGGCTCTTCTCATGCTTTCTAATTTTTGTTTCTAGGAGCTGTTGTACTTGGGTATTTTTTCCCATCTTGTCTTCTAGCTCACTTATGCGGTCCTCTGCTTCTTCTAGTCTACTCTTGATGCTTTCTATTGAGTTCTTTACAGCAGCGAAAGACATCCCTCTTGATTTTTATCTGCCACATATGGTGTGGGACCATCCCTATCTTCATCTTTACCCCTCCTACCAGTTTAGATATGGCTTCTTCTTTATGTCTTTAGTTGTAGGACTTCCTTTCAGATAGATTTCTGGCAGTTCTGAATGATAGTTGTTCTGTAGTTTACTTGTAATTAATTTTGATGTGGTTGTGTGAGAATGCGAGTATCGCATTTAACTATGCCGCCATCTTGACCAGAAGCACAAAGCCAAAGTGTGTGTGTGTGTGTGTGTGTGTGTGTGTGTGTGTGTGTATGTGTGTGTATGATTGATTTCAGAGTAGGGAGAGGGGGAGAGAGAGAGAGAGAGAGAGAGAGAGAAAGAGAGAGAGGAAGAGAAAGAGAGAGAAACATCAATGATGAGAGTGTATCACTGATCGCCTGCCTGCCTCCTACAGGCCCTCTACTGGGGATCAAGCCTGAAACCTGGGCATGTACCCTGACCCGGAATCGAACCGTGACCTTCTGGTTCATAGGTTGATGTTCAATCACTTAGCCATGCCAGCTGGGCAAAGCCAAAGTCTTTATAGTGACCATCAACTCCTTACTTACATTCTCAGCTCCTTGCTGTTTGACCTACTTCACCTCTTTCTGCTTGTTTCCTCTTCTCATTTTCCTTTATCTGCTGCCCTCTCTGCTTTTTTTTTTTTCCTCACCAGAGGATATTTTTCCATTGATTTTTAGAGAGAGTAGAAGAGGGAGAGAAAGACAGAGAAATATCGATGTGTTCACATCGATTTGGCTGCCCCCTGCACATGCCCGGACCAAGGCCTGGGCCGGAGAGGAGACTGCACCCAAGGTATGTACCCTGGACCGGAATCAAACCTGGGACCCTTTGTCCTTAGGCCGATGCTTTATCCACTGAGCCAAACCAGCTAGGGCTCCTCTCTGCTTTGTAGACTTCTCTAGGTACACTCCTGCCTTTGCTTTTGCTCTTTCATGGCTCTGGAATAGTCTTGAATATTCACATGGCTTGTTTCTTCAATATGTAAGCTCTTTGTGCAAATGTCACTTTGTCAGGGAGATCTTCTCTGACCACCTTACTACTCTGAAATTTTAAATTGTCATCCCCCCACCAACATTGTGTATCTCCCCATAGTTTCATTTTTGTCCATACTAATGATCAACATTTAGCATGCATTCTATATGCTTTATTCTTTTCTAATTGTCTCTATTAACATTATGCTGTATTATCTTTCCAGTTTCTTTTTCTAAAAAATTTAAATACCTAAAATGGTTGTTTCTAGGTGATGGGATTATAATTAGCTTTTATTCTGTTTTTCTATATTTCCTAAATTTTCATCATTACTATGCATTTGTATTCAGAAACACACATATAAGTGTTTTGTTTGTATAATCTCTAACATGATTTCTCATTTAAAAACAATTCAGTTAAGGTACATTGATGGGCTATATCACCCTTTGTGTTTGATGAAGCAGTTTAAATATAATGGGAATAATAAAGTTTTTAGTGTTTCTTGAAACTTAATAAAATTATACTATTTCATACTTAATTGTCTCTTTCCTATATATCAGAGATCAGCAAATTTTTTGGCAGTTAATAAATATTTTAGGCTTTGCAGGGCATATTATCTCTGTTGCAACTAAACTGTTGTTGGGGTGCAAAAACAGCCATAGATACTGTAAGTTGATGTATTCCAATAAAACTTTATTTACAGAAACAGACATCAATTTTGATTTGGTGTGTGGGCTGTAATTTGTAGACTCCCGTTAAACACTGTGGATTAAGCTTTCTAATAGAAGCTTCTCTATCTCAGAAGTGAAGATATAAACATGCTACTTCAGTATTGGTTTCGTTTACGGTGCATCAACTGTTAATGGATAATATTAATTGATAATTTTTATTTGGTTTAAACTCTAGTCATTTGAAGTTCTATGCTTCCAAAAAAGAAAATTAAAGAAATGATTTCTAATATCTATAATGATCATTTTCTTTTTATTTGAATTCAGGATTTATTTAATCTCTATGCATCTTGATCCTTAGTCGTCATTTCAGTGAAAGGTGTATATCTCCGTTTGGGATTTTAAAAACTCACAGGCATTCTAGAGACTGTGGTTTGATTTATAACTTTTTTCCTGTGTTCCAGGCATCATGAAACCAGTGGCTCTTCTCTTTGTGATTTTTTTTTTTGAGGACATGTAAAATACTGAGAATTAGAGCTTGAGAATTCTACATGATAAATTGTCCGCCTAGGGTAGAAGTCATACTTTATTTATTTATTTTTAAATATATTTTATTGATTTTTCACAGAGAGGAAGGGAGAGGGATAGAGAGCTAGAAACATCGATGAGAGAGAGACATCGACCAGCTGCCTCCTGCACACCCCCCACCGGCGGATGTGCCCGCAACCAATGTACATGCCCTTGACCGGAATTGAACCTGGGACCTTCCAGTCCGCAGACCGACGCTCCATCCACCGAGCCAAACCGGTTTCAGCAGAAGTCATACTTTAAATAGGCAACTTAAATATATTGTTTAATCTATTTTTCCCACAGTGATATGAACACAAATTTCATCTAGTTTACATTATCCATAAAAAGAAATTGAAATGATTTAAATTTAAAAAGGACTAAATTGACATTGTACTTCATTGAAGTAAATGTTTAAACAAACTATTAAAACTCAAATACTTGGATGTTAGCTACCTAATCATTGATTATAGATTTACTTCTGATGTCCTATTCATATGGAACTAAAAGTTTCATAATTATTGCTCTATAAGCGTATATTTAGCAGATTTGTAATGGTTTAACTAGTAATGACTTTGAGTTATTTTTTCTCCAATGATAGTATTGAAGTAGCCCTGACTGGGTGACTCAGTTTGTTGGAGCATCATCCCATACACCATAAGGTTGCTGTTTCGATTCCTTGTCAGGGCACATACCAAGGTTGCAGTTTCAATTCCAGGTTGAGGAATGGGTGGGAGGCAACTGATCAGTGTTTCTCTCTCACATCAATGTTTTTTTTTTTCTCTCTCTCTCTCTCCCCCTAACACACACACCTTGTCTCTCTCTCCCGCCCTTCCCTTTCCCTCTCTCTCCTCCTCTCTCCCTCTTTCCCCCTTCTTCGCTAAAATCAGTTTAACAAAAATTATATCTTTGGGTGAGAATTTAAAAAAAGTATTGAAGTAATAAACTTAGTGATGTTGAATAATTTTAAAATAATTATTTTTAGATCTAAAATTATTTATCCTAAATTCAATGACTGATTTTTTTCTTCAGTATTTTTTTTTGCGTTTTTGTAAGGTATTCATTCATGTATGATATTTAAATAATTTATTGAAACTGAAATTCTTGTGAAATTATTTAAAGTAACTTGTTAAAGTGGTTATAATTTTAGAACATACTGTGTTTAAAAGAAAGTTTGAACATGAAAGCTTTTTAATTGAATTAGAATTTGTTTTTTTAGTTTTGTCCATCAACTAAAGGCACAACTAGATACCTCACTTCTACTGGTGCTGATGGAACAATCTGTTTCTGGCAATGGCATGTAAAAACAATGAAATTTAGGTAAGTTTACATTTGGGTTACAAATTTGGTAAAAAGTCAAGTGCTTTCATTTTTCTTTATTATCTTGAAAGATTCTTAGTAGTCCATGCATTTAAGTATATAAATATATGCGTGCATGTGTGTGTATACACATTCATACATACTTCAGGTGGATGTTAGAGATTTTAGAATAAAATTTTTATGAATTAAATGTTGAGGAGACTAATTTATACATAAAATTTTTGTAATGACTATTTCATTTCTTATTCTGGTAAGAAGAGTTTGAAATTGTAATGGTAATAGTAAGTAATACGGTAATATATTTGTAAAGCTATAATAGTAATACTGGAATCATAAAGTGTATTTATAAGGTTAAATGCATTTTTAACCTGAATGACTAGACTAGTACTTATCGACTACTTCTATTTTGTGGTTTCAATAATATTAATGCTAAATCTGTCAGTATCCAATGTGCTAAGATTCTTGCACATTAAATGAACATGATGAAAAATAAAAAAAACATCTTTCTTTTGTCTTAGAGATCGCCCAGTTAAATTTACTGAGAGATCCAGACCTGGAGTTCAGATATCTTGCTCATCTTTCAGTTCTGGTATGAAAATTGAATGTTTTAAGTACCCAAAATATTAAATGATTCAGTTATGAAAGCTATATTTTTCAATTTTGTTTAGAAAACATGCATGTGTTTGAGTGTTAATATAATCACGCCAAAATGTGAACCATATTTTTTAATAGGTGGACCCTTTTGGACTCTTAACATGTGATACCTTTGGAGTTTTTTTTTTCTTATTTGTAAGTGATATGTTTTTATATAATGCAGAACTTAGTTGGGAAAAACAAACGCTTTCTACCCCCAATTCCACACTAAAATCCTGCCCAGACTTTTCAGAAAACATATACTGTAGCTCCATATAAAAAACACTTTTACAGTCTATAGACAGTGCTTATCTACTGCCAAGAATTGTAAGCTAGTTAACCTTTTTCTCATTGTGATAAAATATTATATTGTATACATGACCACCATCATCTATCTCCAGAATTTTTTCATCATCTGAAAATTGTTTGAGTTTTTGCACTTGACACCACTGTGGCCACTATACTATAAAGAGAATTGTAGATACTATAGGTTATTTAATGAATAATTTTATGTTTACGTTAAATATAAAGAATTCCTTGAGGCTGTGACCTTTTATGTTTATGATCCAAAGTCCTTTATTTAGTGTAAAGTTGGTGGATTTTTTAAAAATATGTTCTGCCCTAGCTGGTTTGGTTCAGTGGATAGAGCATTGCCCTAGGGACTGAAGGAACGGTTCCTAGTTTGATTCTGGTCAAGTGCATATGCCCGGGTTTAGGGCTCTATCCCCACTAGGAGGCAACTGATCAATGATTCTCTCTCATTATTGATGTTTCTACCTCTCTCTCCCCCTTCCTCTCTGAAATTAATAAAAATATATTTAAAATAAATATGTTCTTATTGATTTCAGAGAGAGGAAGGGAGAGGGAGAGAGAGATAGAAACATCAATGATCAGAATAATTGATAGGCTGCCTCCTGCACACCACGTAGTGGGGTTCGAGCTTGCAACCCATGCATGTGCCATGAGCAGGAATCGAACCGTGACCTCCTGGTTCATAGGTCGATGCTCAACTGCTGAGCCACACCGGCTGGGCAAGTTGGTAGATTTTTTATTGGGTTAATGGTATAGTTGTATTTTAAATATTTCTCTGTTTTTTGAATTTTACTTATTTTTCTCTGAAACGTTACTATATCTGTAACCATTAGGAGATAACCTTATGTTTCTTGAAGCCATTTCATTAATGTAATTTAACATATAACTAAGAAAGCAATCAGAGGGTTTTTTAAATTCTTTGGTACAATGTTTGTTTTTTAATCCTCCAGGTGGTATGTTCATTACAACAGGTAGTACTGACCATGTGATCAGAATATATTATTTGGGTTCTGAGATTCCTGAGAAAATTGCTGAGTTAGAGTCACATACGGTAAGAAAACAATGAAAAACTATGTTGCTTTTTTAGCAACCCTAGAAAGTTGGTTTTATTTCTTTTCTGGTCTATACTCTAATTTAATATAGATTGGTACTTAAATCTATATGGTAAGATGTCCCTTCAGTAATGAAGATCAATGTGAAAGTTTGGATTTAGTATGGTTATAATATTTAATATAATTTCTATTTGACTATAAGAAAAAAGAAAAAAATATATATTGCAGTGATAATTTATGAAAACCCTCATTTCACCTGCTGTATTTTATTAACTATAAGCTGTTTGTTACTTTAATGTCTGCATACTTACTAATAGACATTAAATATTACTTAGAAAAAAAACACTTTTTAGTGATTTTAGCTTCTTGATTGTTTTCCAAATGCTAGAAGGAGGTAGTAAATGAATCGGGGTGAGGGGGAGAGAAGAAGAAAAATTATTTTTGCAGGGACCCAGCTCAGAAAAAAAGTTAGAAAACGTAAAACATTCCCTGTTGAAATTAGTGGTGGCTGTTAGTCATTGGAAAAAAAGATGTCTTTTCAAAACATTTAAGATTAATTATTGCAGCTGGTAGTGATAATCCAGAATCTGTCAGATAAATACTACAGTGAAGTCATGGAACAGTGTGAATCACAGATACCTCTGAACATAGAATGTCAATTTAATAATTTTTAAAAATAAAAAATAATGAAATACAAAGGTATTTACTATCTGAACTTTTTAACAATTAAGTTCAAATGAATGTTTTTTGAAAATGTGTACAATATTTGAGGTTACATTTTAGCTTTATCATCAAGGAATAAAGAGACGGAAAACAAATGGTTTGGTTTATACTTTAATCTTCTCATCTCAATACACATTATATTCAAAGAAGATTCAAATAGCAATATCTAAACTATAATACCTAAAGACTGTCAGGTGACTGACTCCATTGTAAAATAATTAAATAAACTGTGTGAGAAACAGGAAATGACTGATATGTTTTCTGAAACTTAAGAAAGAGTTAAGTGGGAAATTTCATTCAACTACTATTATATTAGTTATTTTAAGGTGGTATTTTCAATTAGTGTGCTGTTTTATTATGGGGGCATAATAAACTTAATACCTAGTCAGAACTCTCTGTCTCTTGAAATTATTGTTTAGAAACATGGTTGCATATGTCTGGTTTGTCTCAAATTACTACTCCGTAGTTAATGCATTGTTTCAGCCTTTTAAATAAAATTTGAGTTCTTTAAGAAAATTATAGCATTAAAAAATCTACTCCATGATGCTTTTGATTGTGAATTTGAAGGGAAAATAGTTTTATTCATGTTATAAATAAATTAGTTCTAATAGAAATTTGTTTTTTTTATGTCTTAGGACAAAGTTGTTGCTGTTCAATTCTGTAACAATGGAGACAGGTAACTACCTTTGTAAACAGTTGTTTGATATATTTTGTCTCCATTCACTCAGAATTAGCTACTTCAACTCCTTATTTCTGTACTTTATTTCTGACCACTTAGGCTGAAAGACTTTGTTTATCTCTGCTGACATCCTTATCCCATCTCTTCTAAACTCCTATTCAAGTAGTCATCATAGGCTATCAGTGCTTTCTTTCAGAATTATTTCTTTTTGTTTATTTCTCTTTTTCCATTTCTGTTTTCCCCTGCCTTAGTCAGGATTTCATTATTTAACCTTTGACCATCGGTTTTCTTCTCCCTTCTAAATACATCCTGTCCATTTCTGCCAGATCAGCATTTCTGTTCTCAGAAAATTTTAGTGTTACTTCTTGGTCTATAAAATAGAGTTCAGTGTCTTAGCCTGGCATTCATAACTCTCTACAACTGTACTTAGACCTACATTCTTAATTCATCTCCTATCCTATCTAGTAAAGAGCGAATATACCAAGGGTCCTCAAACTTTTTAAACAGCGGGGCAGTTTACTGTCCCTCAGACCATTGGAGGGCTGGACTATAGTTTAAAAAAAACTATGAACAAATTCCTATGCACACTGCACATATCTTATTTTGAAGTAAAAAAACAAAACAGCAAAAATACCCGCATGTGGCCCGCGGGCCGTAGTTTGAGGACGCCTGGAATATACTAATTGACCCTCATGCTGTCGCAAAGATGGCGGCACCCACAGCCAATAATGAGGGAATATGCTAATTGACTGCCACGCCCTCAAAGATGGCGGCGCCTACAGCCAATAAGAAGGGAATATGCTAATTGAATGCCACACCCTCAAAAATGGCGGCACCCACAGCCACAAGATGGCGGCGACCAGTCCCCTCAGCTCTGCCAGAGCAGCAGGTACATGGCAAGCCTCCGGAGTCTCCCAGCCGCCCAGGGCCGCCCGAGGCTCAGGTAACCAGGGCCGGCTGAGGCTTACGCTGCCGGCAGTGGCAGCAGCAGAGGTGTGGTGGGGCATTGCCTTCTCCTGATTGCTGGGTCGCCTCCTGCCCCTGAGGGCTCCCAGATTGTGAGAGAGGGTAGGCCAGGCTGAGGGAACTCCCCTTCAGTGCATGAATTTAAATGCACGGAACTCTAATTCTCATATAAGTTCTTAAATCCATCTAATTAATTTAATTATTGTTCTTATTATATCCCACATATATTTTATCATCCATTGCTTCTTTATACTTTACCTCACACCATTCTTACCCAGAAATATCATTTGCCTCCACTTCACTTCTCTTTCCCTCCTACATTCATCATCTCCCTTCCACTCTCCTTACCTCTTTTTTCCCTCTCTCTCCTGTTTCTTCTTCTTTAAGTTTTGTTTCCCTTTTAAAATTCATGCCCTACCTGAAACCTTTCCTGACTTCTCCAGATTTTAACTCCCTCGTGTCCTGCCGAATATCTGTATCACTAATTTTATCTACTATTCATATGATACATATTTTCTATGCCTTAAAACTCAGAAATTATGTACAGGTATTCGTGTACCCTCTCAAATGCCTGATCCTGTAAAGGTGATAATCTTCCCTGGACTAAAAATTGACTGACAATAGGTTAAAAAATGTAACTACTTAACATAACTTGTATCCCTATATTTCTCTAAGGACATTTTGTGGATTACCATGTTTTATTTTTAACTGTTTTTGGACAGTAGGTGATTATTATTATCTTCATCATTGTTAAATGCAAGAGTAAATAATGATGGTCTACAAAGAATGACACCTATACAGTATCAGCAATGAAAAAAAAACATTCAAATGATTTTTAAGTTTGGTTTAGTGCACTATGTTTAGTTATACACTTGAAGAATTGTTTTGTTATGACTTTTTCATGCTAAAAGAATCTGAATTTTTAAATTCCTTGCCTTTTTTCTTAAAGGAGAAACTCTCTTTTTTTAAAAATTTCTTTATTGATTAAGGTATTACATATGTGTCTTCATCTCCCCCATTGACTACCCCCCACCTCCCCACTCATGCCCTCACCCCCCTGTTGTCTGTGTCCATAGGTTAGGCTTATATGCATGCATACAAGTCCTTTGATTGATTTCTCCCCCATACCTCCACCCTCCCTTACCTTCCCTCTGAGGTTTGAGCATCTGATCAATGCTTCTCTGAATCTAGATCTGTTTTTGTTCATCGGTTTATGTTGTTCATTATACTCTATAAATGAGCGAGATCATGTGCTATTTATCTTTCTCTGACTGGCTTATTTCACTTAGCATAATGCTCTCCAGTTCCATCCATGATGTTGCAAATAGTAAGAATTCCTTCTTTTTTACCGCAGCATAGTATTCCATTGTGTAGATGTAACACAGTTTTTTAATCCACTCATCTGCTGTTGGGCACTTAGGCTGTTTCCAAATATTACTTACTAGAAGCCCGGTGCATGAAATTCGTGCACGGCGGGGGGTTGTCCCTCAGCCCAGCCTGTACCCTCTCCAATCTGGGACTCCTGGAGGGATGTCCGACTGCCCGTTTAGGCCCGATTGGGCCTAAACGGGCAGTCGGACATCCCTCTCACAATCCAGGACTGCTGGATCCCAACTGCTTGCCTGTCTGCCTTCCTGATTGCCCCTAACTGCTTCTGCCTGCCAGCCTGATCACCCCCTAACCACTCCGCTGCCAGTCTGGTTGATGCTTAACTGCTCCCCTGCCAGCCTGTTTGACCCAACTTCCCTCCTCTGCCAGCCTGGTCACCCCTAACTGCCCTCTCCTGCAGGGTTGATCACCTCCAACTGCCCTCCCTTGCAAGCCCGGTTCCTCTCAACTGCCCTCCCTTGCAGGCCTGGTCCCTCACAACTGCCCTCCCTTGCAGGCCGGGTGCCTCCCAACTGCCCTCTCCTGCTGGCCATCTTGTGGTGGCCATCTTGTGTCCACATGGGGGCAGGATCTTTGACCACATGGGGGCAGCTATATTGTGTGTTGCAGTGATGATCAATCTGCATAGTACTCTTTTATTAGATAGGATAGAGGCCTGGTACAGGGGTGGGGGCCAGCTGGTTTGCCCTGAAGGGTGTCACAGATAAGGGTGGGGGTTCCCTTGGGGTGTGGGGCCACGCCCCCTGGCAACCCAAGAGGAGGCCCTGGTATGTGGAATTTATTTTCCTTCTACAATTGAAACTTTGTAGCCTGGGGCGGCAGCCATTTCTGGGGCAGTTAATTCACCTTCTACAATTGAAACTTTATAGCCTTAAGCGGGTGAGCCCGGCCAGGATGTGCGGAAAGCTTTGCTTCCCCTGTTGCCGCCAGCAACCCTGGCCTGCTCTCTCAAGCTCCATTCTGCTGCCATTTGTTTGAATTTGTTTACCTTCTATAATTTAAACTTTGTAGCTTGAGTGGAGGCTTAGGCCTGCAACGGCTGGCAGAAAGCTTGGCTTCCTCTGTTACATAGGAAACCTTGCTCTCTGTGGCTGTAGCCATCTTGGATTGGGGTTAATTTGCATACTCGCCCTGATTGGCTGGTGGGCGTGACTTGGCTAGTGGGCGTGGCTGATGTAGCAGAGTGATGGTTAATTTGCATATTACCATTTTATTAGAGAGGGTGGTGAATTGTGCTACTATGAACATAGGAGTGTATATATCCTTTTTGATTGATGTTTCTAGTTTCTTGGGATATATTCCTAGAAGGGGGATCACTGGGTCAAATGGGAGTTCTATTTATAGTTTTTTAAGGAAAATCCATACTGTTCTCCACAGTGGCTGCACCAGTTTGCATTCCCACCAGCAGTGCACGAGGGTTCCTTTTTCTCCGCATCCTCGTCAGCACTTGGTGTTGGTTGATTTGTTGATGATAGCCATTCAGGCAGGTGTGAGATGGTACCACATTGCCATTTTGATTTGCATCTCTCAGATAATTAGTGACTTTGAGCATGTTTTCATATGCCTCTTGTCCTTCCTTCTGTCTTCTTTCGAAAAGTATCTATTTAGGTCCGTTGCCCATTTTTTGATTGGGTTGTTTATCTTCCTTTTGTTAAGTTGTATGAGTTCCCTATAAATGTTGGAGATTAAACCCTTATCAGAGATAACACTGGCAAATATTTTCTCCCATGCAGTGGCTTTCTTGTTGTTTTGTTGATGGATTCTTTTGCTGTGCAAAAGCTTTTTATTTTGATGTAGTCCCATTTGTTTATTTTCTCATTAGTTTCCAATGCCCTTGGAGCTGTATCAGTGAAGAAATTGCTTCAGAATATGTATGAGATTTTGCTGCCTGTGGATTCCTCTAGTATTTTTATGGTTTCCCATCTTACATTCAAGTCCTTTATCCATTTTGAGTATATTTTTGTGTATGCTATAAGTTGGTGGTTTAGTTTTTTGTTGTTGTTGTTGTTTTTTGCATGTATCTGGCCAATTTTCCCAGCACCATTTATTGAAGAGACTGTCTTGACTCCATTGTATGTTCATGCCTCGTTTGTGAAATATTAATTGACCATAGTACTTTGGGTCGATTTCTGGGTTCTCTATTCTATTTTATTGATCTATAAGTCCGTTCTTGTGCCAATGCCAGGTTGTTTTGAGAACAGTGGCTTTTTTAAAAATAAATCTTTATTGTTCAGATTATTACAATTGTTCCTCTTTTTTCTCCCCATAGCTCCCCTCCATCCAGATCCCACCCCACCCTCTGCTCTTACCCCTACTCCACTGTCCTCATCCATAGGTGTATGATTTTTGTCCAGTCTCTTCCCGCACCCCCTACACCCCTTTCCTCCCAAGAATTGTCAGTCCACTCCCTTTCTATGCCCCTGATTCTATTATATTCACCAGTTTATTCTGTTCATCAGATTTTTTATTCACTAGATTTTTAGATTAACTTGTTAATAGATATGTATTTGTTCATAATTTTTATCTTTACCTTTTTCTTCTTCTTCCTCTTCTTAAAGGATACCTTTCAGCATTTCATATACTACTTGTTTGGCGGTGATGAACTCCTTTAGCTTTTTCTTATCTGTGAAGCTCTTTATCTGACCTTCAATTCTGAATGATAGCTTTGCTGGGTAGAGTAATCTTAGTTGTAGGTTCTTGCTATTCATCACTTGAAATATTTCTTGCCACTCCCTTCTGGCCTGCATAGTTTCTGTTTAGAAATCAGCTGACAGTCGTATGGGTGCTCCCTTGTAGGTAACTAACTGTTTTTCTGTTGCTGCTTTTAATATTCTCTCTTTGTCTTTTGCTCTTGGCATTTTAATTATGATGTGTCTTGGTGTGGGCCTCTTTGGATTCCTTTTGTTTGGGGTTCTCTGCGCTTTCTGGACTTGTAAGTCTATTTCTTTCACCAGGTGGGGGAAGTTTTCTGTCATTATTTCTTCAAATAGGTTTTAAATATCTTGCTCTCTCTCTTCTTTTGGCACCCCTATAATTCAGATGTTGGTATGCTTGAAGTTTTCCCAGAGGCTCTTTACACTATCTTCATATTTTTGGATTCTTTTTTCTTTTTGCTTTTCCAGTTGGGTGTTTTTTGCTTCTTTGTATTTCAAATCTTTGACTTGATTTTTGCGATCCTCTAGTCTGCTGTTGGATCACTGTATATTATTTTTTATTTCAGTCAGTGTATGCTTAATTTCCAGTTTGTCCTTTTTTTTATCCTCGAGGGTCTCGCTAAATTTATCGGTCTTTTCTAGAAAATTCTTGAACAACCTTATAACCGTGGTTTTGAACTCTATATCCAGTTGTTTGATTTCCTCCATTTCTTTCATTTGTGACCTGTTTCTTGGTCTCCGCATTTTGGCTGCTTCCCTGAGTTGGTAGAGTGGCTTTGTGTGCTAGGTGTCCTATAGGGCCCAGTGGCTCAGCCTCCCCAGTTACTTGAGGTGGACACTCTTGGTGCACCCCTTTGTGGGCTGTGTGCACAGTCTTGTTGTAGTTAAGCCTTGATTGTTGTTGGTATCACTGTGGGGGGATTGACCTCCATGCTAATAGGTTGTGGGGATCAGCTGTGTTTACTATGGAAGAACTTCTGTGCTGGAGAAACCCTTATAAGACAAGACTTGCTTCAGTGGGGCTTTGGTGCTCACTCAGTCTGCCCCCTGAGTGTGTCCCTTATTGAACTGAGGAGTTGTAATCTGGATGGTCTCACTCTGATCCCTGGGTACACTGGCTCTTGGATCTCCAAGGATGTGCTAATTTAGCATCTGCCTGAGGCCAACCAGCAGGAGCTACAGAGAGATCTGCAGATTTCTCTTCTTTGTTTGGGTTTTGGAGGTGCGCAGATGAGGCCCAGCTGTGAAGCAATGCAAGTTCCTGTGGAGCCTTGGGCCTTCTTTTTCATGATCTGGGTCTCACTGACTCAGGTGTAGGTAAGTTTAAAATTCAAAGGACCAAGCCATTCATATGCAAAAGCCTCTGCGCTTAGGTGGGGGAAGTTTTCTGTAATTATTTTTTTAGTATTTATTTGGATGGGGCGGAATCTCATGGTGGAGAAAACAGCTATGGCTTCCAGGGGCAGGATCACAGGGCAGGGCAAACAGCAATGGCTTCCCATCAGCCCTGCCCTAAGAGGCCCCTGTTTCTCAGTGTCCCGCGGTAATCGCTGGAAGCACCTGTGAGAGAAAGCTGCCCTCAAGTTTCGCCCGCTGCCAGACAGTCCAGCTTCTCCCCGTATGAGTCTGGGTCCCCAGAGTCTCGCCCGGAACTGGAGTTCAGAGCAGTCGGGAGCTTTAGTCTCCCTCCTGATTGAGAAAGCCCGCTGTGTACTCAGGTGCCAGCCCTCTCCACGCGCGCCTCCATACCTTTGCCTTTCACAGCTCCTGTAAGTCTCAGTGTGCTTTTCTCTTTCCTTCTAGTTGTAGAATTTCCACTCAGCCAGCCTTCCTGTGGTTCTGGATGATGTCTGTTTTGTCTTTTAGTTGTAATTTTGAAATTGTTGTTCGAGGCAGCAGTTTAGGTGTTTACCTATGCTGCCATCTTGCTTTTCTTGAGAACAGTGGCTTTGTAATACAGCCTGATATCTGGTATTGATATTCCACCTACTTTGTTCTTTCTCAGGATTGCTGAAGCTATTCAGAGTGTTTTTCTATTCCAGATGAATTTTTGGAGAATTCGCTCTAGGTCTGTGAAATATACCATTGGTATTTTAATGGGGAGTGCATTGAATCTATAGATTGCTTTGTGTAGTATGTTCATTTTAATGATGTTGATTCCACCAATTCATGAACACGTGATGTTCTTTCATCTGTTTATGTCTTCCTCTATCTCTTTTTTCAGTGTCCTGTAGTTTTCTGCGTATAGGTCTTTTACCTCCTTAGTTAAGTTTATTCCTAGGTATCTTAATTTTTTTGGTGCGATGGTAAATGGGATTGCCTTTTTAGTCTCTCTTTCTGTAAGTTCACTATTGGTGTATAGAAATGCCATAGATTTCTTCGCGTTAATTTTGTATCCTGCTACATTGGCAAATTCATTTATTAAGTCTAATAATTTTTTGATGGAATCTTTTGGGTTTTCTATGTACAGTATCATGTCATCTGCAAATAAGGACAGTTTTACTTCTTCTTTTCCAATGTGGATGCCTTTTATTTCTTCTTCTTGACTAATCACAATGGCTAGTATTTCCATTACTATGTCAAATAGGAATGGTGAGAGTTGGCATCCCTGTCTTGTTCCTGTTCTTAGGAGAAATGGTTTTATATTTTCCTATTGAGCATGATGTTGGCTGTGGGTTTCTCATATATAGCTTTTATTATGTTCAGGTATGATCCTTCTATTCCCACCTTGCTGAGAGCTTTTATCAAGAAAGGGTGTTGGATTTTTGTCAAATGTTTTTTCTGCATCAATTGATCTGACTATGTGATTTTTATCTCTCAATTTGTTTATGTGATGTATCACTTTTATTGATTTGCGGATATTGTAGCATCCTTGCATCCACAGGATAAATCCTACTTGTTCATGTTGTGTGATCTTTCTGATGTACTACTGGATCCGATTTGCTAGAATTTCGGCGAGGATTTTGGCATCTATGATCATGCGGGATATTGGCATATAATTTTCTTTCATTGCGTTTTCTTTATCTGGTTTTGGTATTAGGGTGATGCTGGCTTCATAGAAGGAGCTTGGAAGTGTTCCTTCCTCTTGAATTTTTTGGAATAGTCTGAGGAGGATAGGTTTTAGTTCTTTCTTGAATGTTTGGTAAAACTCCTCTGTGAACCTGCCTGGCCTCAACTTTTTTTTGCTGGAAGCTTTTTGATGACTACTTTAATTTCTTCCATAGTTATCGGCCTATTGAGATTTTTACAATCTTCCTGATTGAGTTTTGGAAGGTTGTGTTTTTTCTAGGAATATGTCCATTTCCTCCAGGTTGTCTAGTTTGTTGGAATAGAGTTGTTCATAGTAATTTTTAACAATCCTTTGTATTTTTGTGGGGTCTGTTGTCATTTCTCCTCTTTCATTTCTGATTTTGTTTATTTGGGTCCTCTCTCTTTGCTTCTTTGTGATCCTGGCTAGAGGTTCATCAATCTTGTTTATACTTTCAAAGAAGCTGCTCTTGGTTTCATCTTTTTTTTTTTTGTCTATATGTCATTCATTTCTGCTCTGATCTTTATTTTCTTCTTCTTTCTGCTCACTCTGGGCTTTTCTTGTTGCTCTCTTTCTAATTCTTTGAGTTATAGAGTTAGATGATTTACTACCATTTTTTCTTGTTTTTTTTTTTTTTTTGAGGTAAGCCTGTAGAGCTATAAACTTCCCTCTCAGTACCTTTTTCATTGTGTCCCATAGATTTTTGATTGTTGTGTTTTTATTGTTATTCGTTTCCAGGGTGTTTTTAATGTCTTCTTTGATCTACTTGTTAACCCAATTATTGTTTAATAACATGCTATTCAGCTACCAAATTTTTGAATTTTTTGGATTGTTTTTATTGTAGTTTATTTCTAATATTTGCCATTGTGGTCTGAGAAGATGCTTGATATGATTTCAGTCTTCTTGAATTTGGGGGAGAATTGGCCTGTGAGCCAATATACGGTCTATTTTTAAAATGTCCCATATGCACTTGAGAAGAATGTGTATTCCGTGGCTTTGGAGTGAAATGTTCTTAAGATGTCAATTAAGTCCGTCTGCTTTAGTGAGTTATTTAGGATTGCTGTTTCTTTGCTGATTTTTTGTCTAGAGGATTTATCCAGTGATGTAAGTCATGTATTAAAGTCCCCTACTATTATTGTATTGTTGTTGATCTCTCCCTTGATATCTTCCAGGATTTTTTTAGTGTATTTGGGTGCTCCTATATTGCACGCATATATGTTTATCAGGGTTATATCCTCTTGTTGTCTCAATCCCTTTAGTATTTTGAAATGGCCTTCCTTATCTCTTGTTATGGCCTTCACTTTGGAGGTCTATTTTGTCAGATATATGTATTGATACCCCAGCATTTTTTCTTTTCTTTTGCCTGAAAGATATTTTTCCATACCTTCACTTTCAGTCTGTGAGAGTCCCTTGTTCTGAGGTAGGGGTCTTGTAGACAGTATATATCTGGGTCATGTTGTTTTTTATCCATTCACCCACTCGATGTCTTTTGATTGGGCATTTAGTCCATTTATGTTTAAAGTTATTATTGAAAGGTACTTGTTTGTAGCTATTTTTATTTTTTGTGCCTGTGTTCCTTCTTACCTTTTTATTTCTTATTTTTATAGCCGTCCCTTTAACGTTTCTTGTATTGCTGGCTTGGTAGTGATAAATTCCCTTAGTCTTTTTTTTGTCTGTGAAGCTCCTTATTTCCCCTTCAATTTTGAATGATAGCCTTTGCTGAATAGAGTATTCTTGGATCCAGTCCCTTGCTTTGCATCCCTTTGTAAATTTTCTTCCATTCTTTTCTGGCCTGATGTGTTTCTGTTGAGAATTCATTTGATAATCTAATGGGAGATCCCTTGGATGTAACTTTCTGTCTCTCTCTTGCTGCCTTTAAGTTTCTCTCTTTGTCCTGTACATATTCATCATAATTATGTGTCTTGGTGTGGGTCTTTTCGGGTTCATCTTGTTTGGGACTCTCTGTGCTTGGGTGACTTTTTTCTTCCCCACATCAGGGAAGTTTTTTGACATTATTTCTTCAAATAGGTTTTCTAACCCTTGTTCCTCTTCTTGTTGTTCTGGCACCCCTATGATTCATATGTTGCTTCGTTTCATGTTGTCCCATAATTTGCTTAGGCTCTCCTCCTATCTTTTAATTTTTTTCTCCAATTGCAGTTTAGTTTGGGTGTGTTTTGCTTCCCTTATTATTTGCTAATTCAGTCCTCTGCTTCTTCTAGTCTACTGTTGAAACTTTCCATGTTGTTTTTATTGCAGCTGTATCGCTCTTCATTTCTTCTTGATTCTTACATAAGTTGTTGATTTTATCCCCCATCCGGTTTATGAATTGTATGACCCTTATTCTGAATTCTTTTTTGACATGTTGCATGCCTCTATTTCACTTAGCTGCTTTTCTGGTGATTCCTTCTTTTCTTTCCTTTGGGGGTTTCTTTGTCTACCCATTTTTTATTTCACTGACTGATATAGATGAGGAGTTGTGCAGGGGCTGTTCCTTGGGTGGCAGTGGCTCCTTGGCCTGCAGTTGCTCCTTGGGCAGTCCGGGCAGCAGTGGCTCCTCAGTTGGCAGCGGCTTCTCTAGTGTGTACTGTTCGCAGCAGTGGTGGTTCCTCTGGCTGGTGGGGGAAGGCTGCTTGCAGAGCTGCTGATGCTCGGATGGGGTGGGCTGATCACAAGGCTGCTGCTCCTCAGATGGTGGAAGACTGCGCGTGGCTGTTGTTCCTTGGACAAGGACGGGCTGCTCGTGTGGCTGCTGCTCTTCGGACGGGGGTGGACTACTCACATGGCTGCTGCTCCTTGGATGGGGGCTGGCTGCACGCAGCTGCTGCTCCTCAGATGGGGCGAGCTGCTCATGAGGCTGCTGCTTCTTGGATAGGGGCAGGTTGCTTGCGCGGCTGCTGCTCCTCAGGCGGGAGTGAACTGCATGTGCGGCTGCTGCTCGTCAGACGAGTGCTGGCTGCGTGTGGCTGGTGCTCCTTGGACCGGTGTGGGCTGCGATGGTCTGCCGCTCCTCGGACGTGGGCGTTCTTCCCATGTTGCTGCTGCTCTTCCGACAGGAATCTCAATATATACAAAGATGTGGTTGTACAAAGATGTATATTGAGATTCATCACATTATTTATGATTGTGAAGGCTGGAAGTAGTATAAATATTCATCATTTGGGGGTTGATTAAATACATTTTGATACATCCATATAGTTGAACATATTATAAATGATGTTAGTTTTGCCTAGCTGGCGTGGCTCAGTGGTTGATTGTTGACCTTTGAATGGGAGGTCATGGTTTGATTCCTGATTGGGGCATGCCCAGGTTATGGGTTTGATCCCCAGTAAAGGACGTTCAGAAGGCAGTAGATCAATGATTCTCTCTCATTATTGATGTTTCTATCTTTCTCCCTCTCCCTTCCTCTCTAAAATCAATAAAAATATATTTTTAAAAATTTGTCAGTTTTGTATTTGTACACATGGAAATATTTCTATAAAGTATACTTAAGTTAGGGAAAAGCATTATAAAACATTATATATAGTGTAATTCTATTTCCTTTGGGTGGGATATATAAGTATATACGTATGTCTTTTATAAAGTACTTAAAGAATAGAAATGTATGAACAGAGATGGAATTATTGCTGAATGAGTGTATTTTTATAACAGTTATATTGAGATATAATCCACATAACATAAAATTCAATGGTTTTTAGTATATTCATAGAATTGTGTAACATTCAACACAATCAATTTTAGAACATTTTAATCGCCTCAAAAAAAAAATCTCATACCTTTTAGCTTTCAATCTACAATCCTTTTACACCCCCACTCTCAGCTCTGGTCAACCATTATTTACTTTTCGTCTCTAGATTTGCCCATTCTGGACATTTTATAAGTGGAATCTTTTGTGACTGACGTCTTTCACTTAGCATAATGTTTTCAATATTCATCCATGTTGCAGCATTTATCATTATTTCTTTCCTTTTTATTGATGAATATTATTTGAATGTATGGATATACCACAATTTATCCATTTATCAGTTGATGGACATTTGGGTTGGTGCCACTTCTTGGCCTGTTATGAATAATGCCATAAATATTTGTGTGGGCTGTTTTCATTTCCTTTGGATATTTACCTGGGGGTAGACTTGCTAGTTCATGCAGTAACTTGTTTATTCTTTTGAGGAACTACCAACTTGTTTTCTAAAGTACACCATTTTTCTTCTCCCCAGTAGTATATGTAAATGAAAGTATTACTTTTATGATTAGCAAAAAAGTGATTTCCTTTTTGGAAGAAAGTAATAAGGGTATTTTTACTGTTTCTTTGCAGTTTAAGATTTGTTAGTGGTAGCAGAGATGGAACAGCAAGAATTTGGCAATATCAGCAACAAGAATGGAAGAGTATAGTGCTAGATATGGCTACTAAAATGACTGGGTAAGTTTGGATGTGAGATATTACATTAGTTTTCAGAAGGCATAGTATCTTACATTATTGAATTGTACTTAATACTGAAAGTAAAATATATTTTTAGATTAGTAAATAGTTTAGAGTTATTTGGTAGGTGTGAAATTTGCATCTGTACTTTGTTTCTAAATAAATTGCCTTTTGCTTTTGATTGACTGGATGATAGAAATATTGCTGACTCGCTTAAAATTCTGGACTCTTGTGATCACTGTGCTCTACTAGTGCCCATGGAGTCATTCTTTGCCTTAGTTTTCTATAGGTCATATACAGGGTGTCCCCCAAAAAATGTGTGTTGAAGGCAGTGTTTATAAAAATACATTTCATTTTCAAAATGTAAGTGAATCTACAGCTATCAGCTGTTAAATTATGTATACAATTTGAGGTTATCCCTATTGTATGTCATCATATATTTATTTCCTTAACTTACTAAGGATACCTTTAGAATTTTTCTTATTGTTAGCATTCCTACTCAACATTATAAATACACTTAATCAGCATCTTTTTCCTTATATTCACTATTGATTGAAAGATATATATTTACCTCTGTAGTGTATGACTGAAATTAATTATATTTCCATTTATAACAGTATAGAACTGACTTTGTAGTCATAGCCAGCTACTGATAATGTCCTATTCAATTAAACCAAAAGTTACAAAATCTCTTACTGCTCTTGTATATGATCTATTAGTTTCACAAAATTTAATATTTAAGGGAATAAAGTGTCCATATATGTTTTCTTTATATTTTCTAGTATCTAGTATTTTATTTTTAAAGGTGTTTGTAGATTTCTTTTTAATTTCGCTTTTTTTTGTTGTTGTTCTTGTGTAACTACATGCAAAATTTTTGCCACTTGTGTCCTTTTTTACCTCCCTAAAATAAGCTATTGATATTGGCCTATGTAAGTATTTTTATTTTATTTCATCAGTACTTAAATGTATGTTTTATAATTTATATCCAAAAATTTGCATACTCCTGGAGATATTTTTTGATATATTTACTATGTTAGTTGCACTTTTGTTAAAAATTTACAATGTATGAATACTGCAAATTATTTTGTTTAGGAATAACTTGCCTTCTGGGGAAGACAAGGTCACTAAACTTAAGGTGACTATGGTAGCCTGGGATCGCTATGACACCACAATTATTACTGCAGTGAACAATTTCCTTTTGAAAGTATGGAATTCAGTCACAGGGCAACTTCTTCATACACTATCCGTAAGTATTCTATTTTTAGAATAATTAAAATGGTCAAAAAGGGCATTCTAGAAGACAGGAAATTTATGTTACAGTTTACTTTCTATGACTTACTATCCCTTAGAGAAGTAATTACGTGAGGTACCTATGTTTACATATCTGCAAAATAGTGATGACATATGGTATCGCTGTTCAAAGCAGTTATGAAAATTTTCAAGATCCTTTCCAGGTCTGGTATTTATTTATCTGTTATGTTATTGTATACAGCCAAGGATATATAAGTTATTTTGTTTCTGGCATGTGTTGGGACTTTTTGTTGTTACTATTTTAGGGGTAGAACTAACTTTATTTTGACAAGGATATCTTATATATTCTACCTTCATGGATTAGTTTATGTAAGAAATGGAGGTAAGAGGAAGTTGGAGAAAAAGGTGTCTTTTCCTCTTTCTTTTTTCTTTGTTAATCCTCATCCAAAGATATTTTTTCCCATTGAATTTTAGAGAGAGTGGAAGGGAGAGGGAGACACATAGAGAGAGAAACATCGATTTTAGAGAGACACTTCAATTGGTTGCCTCCTGCACGGGGCCCTGACCTGGGATGGGATTGAACCTGCAACCAAGGTATGTGCTCTTGACTGGAATCAAACCCACAGGCCAACTGAGCCAATTGGCTAGGGCTCCTTTTTCTTAAAAAAAAAAATGTATTTGTCATAGTAAAAGGCTGTAATACTTGTATTTTGAAAGTTGATAGGATTAATAACTGAAATTACATGGGTGTGCTTGATGCTTGACAGTTTATGATAGTTCAAGTTGACATCAAATTAAATTCAATTATTGATTCATAAGTATTTTAAGGGGAAGGGCCAAGTGTTTGCCTATGGTTTATACCAGCGATTTTCAACCTGTGTGCTGCAGCACGCTGGTGTGCCGCAAGAATTTTCAAAACCTGATTATTTAGTCCAGGTCACTGACCTCTTTTCCCTTAGACTGTCAAATTAAAAAATGACAACACAACAATAGCCATACAGTGTGAATGAATCAAAATTATATCTATTTTTTGTCAGATCAGCAAAAAATAGAATGTCTTTTTTGGTGTGCCGCAAAATTTTAGTAATTAGTTTTTCATGAGATGAAAAAGGTTTAAAATCGCTGGTAAGTAAAGTAGTAAGTGATAGAGACTAGAAACCAATTCTCATGAATGTTGACTTTATAGCATACCATGGTTCAATCCTTATTGAATCCTTTTTGAGATAATCTTATCTAATGCCTATTAGCTTTCTAAAGATTTGTTTAATTTTGGGTGGATTTCCAATTTATCTTTCATATACCTCCCAAGTTCTCTTTCCTAAATAAAACCTTAACACTGTTTAGTGAAATTCCTTCCTTGTATCTATAAGCCAATGCTTATCTCATTCTGGCTTTCTCTGTTACCTAATATAAGTTTCTATTAATATGTGTGGAAAATCTTTTACTGTTTGCTTGATTATTTTTTAAGTATGTTTTTTGTTAATTTCAGAGAGAGTAAGGGAGAGAGAGAGAGGGATAGAAAAATCATTGATAAGAGAGAACCATTGATCAGTTGCCTCCTGCATGCCAGGGATCAAGTTGGCAACCCAGGCACATGTCCTGACCAGGAATTGAACTGTGACCTCCTGGTTCATGGGTTGATGCTCAACCACTGAGCCACATCAGCCAGGCTGCTTGCTTGATTCTTTATTAGGAAATGTTTGTCTATGTTGGCACACTCTAATAGAAATATAATGAGCCACATATGTAATATTAATTTTTCTAGCAGCACACAATAAAAAGGTAAACTGCAACAGGTGAAATTAATTTTAATAATATACTAGAGGCCCATTGCACAAAATTCGTGTAGTCGAGGGGCGGGGGGGGGGGAAGGGAAATCTCTCAGCCTGACCTGCGCTCTCTCACAGTCCAAGAGTCCTCGGGGGATGTCCGACTGACAGCTTAGCACTGCCGCAGAGGCGGGAGAGACTCCCACCACCGCCGCTGTGCTTACCGGCAGTGAGCCTGGCTCAGGGCTTCTGGCTGAGCAGTGCTCCCCCTGTGGGAGCTCACTGACCACCAGGGGGCAGTTCCTGTGTTGAGCATCTGTCCCCTGGTGGTCAGTGCACATCATAGCGACTGGTCATTCCGCTGTTAGGTCGATTTGCATATTAGCCTTATATTATATAGGATTTTATTTAACCTAGTATATCCAAACTAGTAGCATTTCAACATATAAGTAATATAAAATTATTAATGAAATATATATTTTTAAATATATTTTTATTGGTTTCAGAGAGGAAGGGAGAGGGAGAGAGAGATAGAAACATCAATGATGAGAAAGAATCATTGATTAGCTGCCTCCTGCACACCCCACACTGGGGATCAAGTCTGCAACCCTGGCACGTGCCTCGAACCGGGAATCGAACTGTGACCTCCTGGTTCATAGGTCGGCACTAACCACTGAACCACTCCATCTGGGCTTAATGAAATATTTTGCATTCTTTTTTTCACACTAAATCTTTAAATTAACTGTGTGTTTTACATTTAGAGAATATCTCAATTCAGACTAGCCATATTGCAAATGCTTAATGGCCACATGTGGCTAAAACTACATTATTAGGCAGCACAAGTCTATATCTCTAAATTTCAAAGGCCATGTTATAGCCATTGATTTTATACATCCATGTAAAATTCTGCCTTGATAAGTACCTTAATTTAGAGTTCTGTTTAGTTGTACTCTTACCATGGGCTGACTCAGGTTATCTGTTTTCTGTGAATTTTACTGAAGAAATTTTAGAACAGATTACTTTCAGTCCTTAAAACAGTCAAATTTACTTAGTTTTTGTAAAGAGCTTATATTTTCAGTGTTAACAATTTTTAATCAGGGTCTTAGTGGAGTATAAAGTTTTTCCATTCAGCAAATACTTACTGAGCATCTCCTATGTGCCAACCACTGAGTTAGGTGTTAGTAATAAATGATTTTATAGCCTATTATGAGAAAAAATTAATCAAATAAATGCTAAGAAAGGGAAGTGCACAATAAAATGCAAGTTTCTAATAAGTTGACAGAACCTGATCTGGGAGGTTCAGAGCAAGTTTCCTGAGGAAGTGAAGTTTGAGTTAAGGTTTGAAAGGTAGATAGAAATTACCCAGGTCTTAGCCTAAATGTCACCCCCTTGACAAGGCCTTCCCTGATCAATCAATCTGGATTGGCCTCCTCTTGCTTTATTTTAATCATAGTGTTTATTACTTCCTGATTTTTTTCTTGTTTACTTTCTTTCTCAACATGGTAGGAGATCAATCAATACTTGATAAATTACATATGCGAAGAGGTTTGAAGGTCCTTACAGCAGTAGGGAAAAGCATGTACAAACGTCCTGAGGTAGAGGGGAGTTGAAAGAAAGCCAATTTTTGGCTGGAGCACAGAAAGCAGAAATACAGTGTCACTAGATAGAAATGAAGAAATGGACAGGGGCCAGACCATTCAAGGTCTTGTGAGATCTCCCCAAAGACTATTTGGGAATCATTAAAGAGTTTAAAAGCAAAGGTAATAATGTGAATTATTGCTTTTGAAAAATACCATGGAAGTCTGGCGACAGAATAGATTGGATTGGAGATAAGAATGACTTTGGGTATACTGTAGGAGTCAATGATGAACAATGAAGGTTTGTCTGTTATCACTGTGGCATAACTAAGTATTAATGAATGATTCTGTTTGTTACGTTTTCTAAGGCCTTTTAAATAGCAGAGTCCTAGAAATACTAATTCCACTTCAGGGCCCTGGTTAATGAGCTGTAACTGTTTTGAACTATGTATTAAATACTTTTTCATGTCTTCTGTCTATTGAATACTTTATGAAATCAGCACTAAAACATACAAGGAAATCTTACCTAAGTATTCATTGTAGTGTCCATGTAGTAAATGCTGCTAAATTGATGGGGATGAATTAATCTGAATCAGATTGATAGCATACTCTGGAGATCTTTTGACCAAATAAACCAGATGCTTAGGGTTCCTGTTCATATTTAATATTGATTTTATCACAGGGACATGATGATGAAGTATTTGTTTTAGAAGCACATCCATTTGATCAAAGGATCATACTTTCAGCGGGCCATGATGGGAACATTTTCATTTGGGACCTTGACCGGGGGACCAAAATTCGGAATTATTTTAACATGGTAAGAAAAAATTGTGCTTATTTCATATTACAACAGGTTTCTCTTTTATGACAACTTGGTAATTAAAGTATATTTAGTGCCAAAGAACCTCATGTGACCTGTGTTTAAATCCACAGAGAATCATTCAAGACCTAAGTGTAAGGCCAGTAGAGAATTATACCTTTCAGGGTGACTCTGTTTTCATGGAGTTACCATTTACCAAATTCTGGTCCCCAGCCCTAAACTCTCGAAACTCAGATATAATGATTTTCTGGAGCTGACACTAACCAAACTCACAAAAAGTTTAATGCTTGAGCTATAATCCTAATTTATTAATCACAACAGTTGACTATATTTTATATGCTTCTGGTGAACCCCATATGGCTTAATTAGTATTCCAGGAGTTGTTTGGCAAATGTAGCATTGGAGATATGAATTCTCTTAATATATATATTTTACACAAATCATGTAAAAATCTGGTGAGCTGTCTCTTCTCCCAGTAGAATTAACACCTTCCTGTGGTTATGGGACTACTCATATCCTACATATTCAGTGCCCTTCTCTGAAGAAACATTGTGCCTAAATATTTCTGAATTATTACCCTTTGAGCTCCCTTTTATAGGCTTTAAACAAATCCCGGGCATTGATAATAGCATCTGTCTTTTATTAATAAAACTAGTGGCCCGGTGCATGAAATTCATGCACGGGGGAGGGGTGTTCCTCAGCCTGGCCTGCACCCTCTCCAATCTGGGACCCCTCGAGGGTGTCCTACTGCAGGTTTACAGGGATCGGGCCTAAACCGGCAGTCAGACATCCCTCCCACAATTCGGGACTGCTGGCTCCAGCCACTCACCTGCCTGCCTGCCTGATTGCCCCTAATCACTCTGCCTGCCGGCCTGCTCACCCCCAACTGCCCTCTGTGCCAGTCTGCTCACCTCCTACTGCCCCCCCTGCTGGCCTTCTCACCCCCACCTCCCCTCCCCACTGGCCTGCTCACCCCCAACTGTCCCCCTGCTGGCCTGCTCACTCCAAACTGCCCACCCCCGCTGTCCTGATCACGTCCAACTGACCCCCACTGATGGCCTGCTCACCCCCAACTGGCCCCCCTGCTGGTCTGCTTACCCCCAACGGCCCCTGCTGTCCCATCTTGGCCTGATCACCCCCCAGAGACCTGAGGTCCCAGCCCCTCCTTTTTTTTTTTTTCCAGCGCCTCCTTGAGTGGAGGCCAGGGCTGGCTGGAAGCAAGTATCTAGGATTTATTTATCTTCTATAATTGAATCTTTTTAGTCTTGAGCGGAGTCCAGGGCGGGCGGGAAGCTTGGCTTCCTCCCTCGCCGGGGGCAACCCAAGCCTCCTGCTCAGCTCCAGCTCTGTGGCTGCTGCCATTTTTGTTGGGATTTATTTATCTTCTATAATTGAAACTTTGTAGTCTTAAGCAGAGGCCAGGGCATGCAGGAAGCTTGGCTTCCTCCATTGCCGGGGCAGCCCAAGCCTCCTGCTTGCTCCAGCTCCGTGGCCGGCCGCCATCTTGGTTGGGTTAATTTGCATACTTGCTCCTGATTGGCTGGTGGGTGTGGCTTGTGGGTGTAGCAGAGTGATGGTTAATTTGCAGGTTTCTCTTTTAATAGTGTAGATTGATTTGTGTGCTTTAATTTTAGGATGGTTATTTTAAGACTTACTTGCATTACAATTTAAGATGTAAAGGTAATATTTTAACTTTGCTGAGATATCACCTTTGTCAATTTGGTTGTGTTTAGATGTTTTTAGTCCCCTCAGTCACTCATTTAGTACTGTTTAAAATATGGCATTGCTAATCATATTTGATACCATGCATTGTATTTTTATTCTCCCTAATTTCTTTTAGAGCTTACAATTTCCAATAGGATTCTGGCTATAGAAGCCAGAGAGTACATTGGAATGTTGATGCATCATAGAATTCAGTATATTAGCAAGCAGAAGCTATTGCCTACTTATTCTTTGAAAATTACCTCTTAAGATGATTTAAAATTACTCCTCTAAATTTCAGATTGAAGGCCAAGGCCATGGTGCAGTGTTTGATTGTAAATTTTCACCAGATGGAAACCACTTTGCCTGCACAGATTCTCATGGGCATTTGCTGCTTTTTGGTTTTGGATGCAGTAAATACTACGAAAAGGTTAGTATATTTGATTTTTGTTGAAGACTTCAGCTTTGGATTGTATCATTTATAAATTTTCTTTGAAGTCTTCAGTTAATAAGCATCATTGTGTGTTAATAGATATAAAATAACTAAGTAAAACATAAGAGTTAATAGTGATTAAGATATATACAGGGTGATGTAGATATAAAAATTCATTAGAAAATCCTTTTACTTAGAACATATTCTCTGTACTACCTTTCAGGTATAATAGGTGAGGACAACTGTATAAGATTGCATCCTGTACTTATCATAAATTGGGGATAAACAGCTGGTGATCCAACATTTATTTTATTGCTTGGCTACTTTATTATTGATTTTGTTAAAATACTTTGGAAACTGACTTTATCAGTTCCTTATATTTTATTAGCTATGAATTTGAAATAGATTTTAGAATCTTGGAGTTGGAAGATAATTCAGAATCACTGAGTTCAGCTCAATACTTGTATCACATTTTAGTGTCTTTAGGAAATTGATATCTACCTGCCTCACTGTTCATATTGCACTCCATCCTTATTTGAATAAAAATAAGTAAGAAAAATAGTCATAAAGGTTTATATGTTTTTTACAATTTAAATAAAAATACCTAATTTTATATACTGTGTTTTTGCTTTACTTCTTCTTATCCTAATAAGAGAAATATGATATAGGCCCAGAAAGTAATACAGATTGCAGGATTTTGTGGAGAAAATATGGGATTACAATCTAGGTGAATCACTTCTACCTATAGGAAACATATGGCAATAAAGGAATATACAAGTAAGAGAATGCAAATTTGTCTGATTTGAAAAATGCATGTGCTCTAGGAGTGAAAATAAGTGCTTATATCTGTAAATTTCCTGTACACATAAATACTAAGAATCTGTTATAAAGATTCCAGACCAGATGTTCTTCCACACGGATTATCGACCTCTTATCCGTGATGCCAACAACTATGTATTAGATGAACAAACCCAGCAAGCTCCTCACCTCATGCCTCCCCCATTCTTGGTGGATGTTGATGGAAATCCTCATCCTACAAAATTCCAAAGGCTGGTACCAGGACGGGAAAATTGTAAAGACGAACAACTTATACCACAGCTGGGATATGTGGCTAATGGTATGTTATCTCTAAAATTAAATTTAAAACATTTTGCAAAATGTTATACTTGCTGCTGTTCTCTCTATGATAGATACCTCCCGTGAAACTCTGTGGCAGATTATAATATACTAGAAGCCTGATGCATGAAAATTCATGCACTGGAGGGGGAGTCCCTCAGCCCGGCCTAACCCCTCTCACAGTCCGGGAGCCCTCAGGGGCAGGAGGCAATCTGGTGATCAGGGAAAGGCGACGTCCCCATCACACCTCTGTTGCTGCCACTGCTGATAGCGCAAGCGTCAGCTGGCCCTGGTTACCTGAACCTTGGGTGGCCCTGGGTGGCTGGGCAGCCGCCATCCGAGACTTGCCTGCACCTCGGGCTCACCCTGGGCGGCTTGGGGGGCTGAGGGGACTGGGGGACTCTGGAGGCCTTGCCGCGCACCTGCCACCCCAGTGGGGCTGAGGGGACTAGGTGCCACCATCTTGTGGCTGTGGGCGCCGCCATCTTTGTGAGGGTCAGTTAGCATATTCACTCTTTATTAGATAGGACTAGAGGCCCGGTGCATGAAATTTATGCACAGGGGGTGTCCCTCAGCCCGGCCTGTACTCTCTCCAATCCAGGACCCCTCAGGGGATGTCCAACTGCCTCTCGCAATCCGGGACCACTGGCTCCTAACCACTCGCCTGCCTGATCACCCCTAACCCCTCTGCTGCCTGCCTGATCACCCCTAACCACCTCTGCCTGCGTGCCTGATCGCCTCTAACTGCTCCCCTACTGGCCTGATTGCCCCTAACTGCTCCCCTGCTGGCCTGATCACCGCCAACCGCCTCTGTCTCGCCCTGCACCCGGGACCCAGGATTCCCTCCTCTGGCCGGTCGCAGGCATCCAGGACCCAGGCTTCCCTCCCTCTGGCTGGCTGCAGGCACCCAGGACCTGGGCCGGCTTTACCTGGGCCAGCTGCAGCTGCAGGGGACCGTGGGCGGGCAGCTTTGCCCGGGGTGCAGCCGCAGGCGCTGGCGCCTGGTACTGTGGGGCGGGTGGCTTGTCCATTTCCCAGGGCACAGCCACAGGCGCTGGTACCCGGGACCGCGGAGCGGGTGTCCGGGACCGCGGGGCAGGCGGCTTGTCCCTCTGTCCCTCTCCCGGGTCGCAGATGCAGGCGCAGCCATTGGCTCCCAGGACTGCGGGGCGGGTGGCTTGTCCCTCTCCCAGGCTGCTGGCGCCCAGGACTGTGGGGACCATGGGGCATGCGGCTTGTCCCTCTCCTGGGCCGCAGGCGCAGGCGCAGCTGCTGGAACCCAGGACCATGGGGTGGGAGGCTTGTCCCTCTACTGGGCTGCAGCCCCAGCTGTGGCCGTTGGCGCCTTGGACTGCAGGGCGGGCGGCTTGTACCTCTCCTAGGTCACAGGTGCTGGTGCCTGGGTCCACGGGGCGAGCGGCTTGTCCCTCTCCCGGTCCACAGGCGCAGCCCCTGGCGTCTGTGACTGCAGGGAGAGTGGCTTTTCCCTCTCCTGAGCCATAGGCACTGGCGACCGGGACCTTGGGGTGGGCAGCTTGTTCCTCTCCCTGGCCTCAGCCCCAGTCGCTGGTGCCTGGGCTGCAGGTGCAGGCACAGCCGCTGGCGCCCAGGACCGTGGGGCGGGTAGCTTGTCCCTCTCCTGGGCTGCAGCCCCAGCTGCTTGCATCTGGGACTGAAGGGCAGGAGGCTTGTCCCTCTCCCGGGCTGCAGTCCCAGCCGCTGGCGCCCAGAAGCATGGGGCGTGCAGCTTGTCCCTCTCCTGGGCCACAGCGTGGCTGTCCCTATGCCTCTCTCATGAGCTCATTTGTGCCTGGCTGGTCCCCATTCCTCTCTCACAAGCTCATTTGTGCCTGGCTGGTCGCCATTCCTCTCTCCCCAGTGTTGAGGGTCTGAGCAGTTACTGTGTGATGGCGTGACAACTATTTGCATATTAGCTCTTTATTATATAGGATTTTAGCTTTATTAAGTTTCAGTTGCATAGTACTTTTTACCTTGCTCCAGAGTAGTTTTACATTGCTTATTTCACCTGGACTCAGATAAATAGATTAGGGCAAATAAGAATATACTCAAGCAGAGAATGACCTGCTTTCTTAATGTCCTGAACATACATGTGATCATGTTGTTTATATCATTAACTTCTAATAATGATTGCCTGTGCTAACTTTAATGTGTCAAGCTTTTATTATAGGTGAAATTCCACTGCTCATAGTATTGGTATTTTAATTTGAGAGTCCATAGTTAATGGACCTAGGAAGACTAAATTTCAAAACCAAAAGCTGGGAAGTGGCTATTTACCTATCCTCATGTTTGAAAAGAAAAAAAAGTATTGTGTTGGGAAGAGGGGATTGTAAGTGCTTAAATAATAAACAATCTTGGAGGATATTGAAACAGTGGTGATGCATAATGGGAGGATAGTAGAATAAGACATTGAAATAAACTTTTCTCTATCAAAGCCGCTCTTCTGGTTAGCATATTTCCCTTGTGTATACTGCCTCTTCCACACCACCCCCACACCTGAATGCTTTCATATCTTTGTTATATGTAGGTATGACCTAGTGAGTTATTAACTTGCAAATGACTTTTTACTAGGAAATTTAGACTTGATCTTTATAGAGTGAAATGTTGCACATTTTTTATGATCTTTCTTGTAAAAGTTTATAAAGCAATGAAAAGGTGTTACCATGTATTGATGATTACTTTGATTATATGCAATTTTTAAATAAGGGTTGGAAAAGCATGAATATTAAGTAGGAGATAAAATTAAAACATCTGAATAAAAAAATTTGTAATTCATCACACATGATTTCCTGTAAGACCTGATCACTTGGCTACTCTATTAGATACCATTTAATCTGACTAGAGGATAAGATGAAAAACTGGTGTAAGATGTAGTTGAGAAAGAAAAAGATCATAGAAATAAAGTTTTTATTCAGAAGTAATCATTGAATTTCAGTGTATCGTAAGAATATTTTTTCTAATCATCAATATATTGAGATATTATCAAAAAAGAACATTTGAAACTGGCATGGCAAGCATCATTTGGTTTCTTTCAGAAAGGAAATTCTCATGAAAGTAAGATGCAAAACATTTTCGTTATCTGTGTTTTAACTTGTTAAATCCTTACTCAAACTTCTACTTCCAACTTTTAGGGCAAACAAGAAAGAATTCATCTTTAAATTAATAAATTTAATAATTATTTTTTAAGATAAGAAAGCCCTCATAATGTCTAATTTTGGGATATTGGTTAAGTCAAACTGACATGCCAAAAGTTTTTTTAAGTTCTTTTAAAAGTATTTTGTTTGATATATGCTTTGTTTTCATTGTCATCCTTTTTTTAAATCTAGAAATTTATATATTAAGGTGTGTTTTTTTTTACTCTCTTTAGGGTATACTAAAACATAAGTAACTTATTAGACTTTTATCTTTGGTCTTTAAGGTGATGGTGAGGTGGTAGAACAGGTAATTGGGCAACAAACCAATGACCAAGATGAGAGCATTCTTGATGGAATAATCAGGGAGCTACAGAGAGAACAAGATCTGCGACTAATTAACGAAGGAGATGTTCCACATTTTCCAGTTAATAGATCATATTCTGCTAATGGTGGTAAGTATGTGTGTGTGTGTGTGTGTGTGTGTGTGTGTGTGTGTGTGTGTAAAAGGTATGATAAATGTGTTTTAATTATTTTACTTATATACAGTAATTGCATGTGAGAAACAAACATTTTAGGTTTATAAATAAAAACAACATTTGGGGGGGGGGGTTCGTGTTTTTTTATTTTTTTGTACCAGGTACTTATTTTTAATTTTTTAAAATGTGCTTTTATTATTGATCTTTTGAGAGAGAGAGAGAGAGAGAGAGAGAGAGAGAGAGAGAGAGATGAGTGACAAACA
This sequence comes from Cnephaeus nilssonii, assembly GCF_951640355.1. NCBI lineage: Eukaryota > Metazoa > Chordata > Mammalia > Chiroptera > Vespertilionidae > Cnephaeus > Cnephaeus nilssonii. The sequence continues at coordinate 32,822,250 of NC_137071.1, forward strand.
TTGATTGGTTGCCTCCTGTATACACCCCAACCAGGTATCAAACCTGCTACCTGGGTATGTGACCTCATTTCCCTCCCCCTCCTTATCTGCATAGGATAGGTTTCAAGATCCCCAGTGGATGCCTGAAACTGCAGATAGTACCAAACCCTACATGTACTACCTATGATAAATTTTAATTCATAAATTAGGCACAGTAAGATATTAATAACAATAGCTAATAATAGAATAATTATAACAATATAGCATAATAAAAGTAACATGATTGTGATCTCTCTCTCTCTCTCTCTCTCTCTCTGATAACTGATCTCTCTCTGATAACTAAGCTCCCTCATAACTGAGAACTAAGTGACAGGTAGGGAGCATATACAGTATGGATACTTTGGACAAAGTGATGATTCCTCTCCCATAGGGACAGAGTGGGACAGTTCAAGATTTCACCACACTATGCAGAATGGAGTGCAATTCAAAACTTATGAGTTATTTATTTCTGGAATTTTCTATTTAGTATTTTCAGGCCTCAGTTAACCCTGGGTAACTGAAACTGATAATAAGAGGGAAAGTGTATTCGGTTTCTTTGAACAGATTTTAAATGCCATTAGTCAAAGGGATCCTGTCTAGTTTTATTTGCAATGTTCCTTTGTTTCGAGTGTTCTCTGGTGCTTATTTTAAGTTGACTTTCAGTTTCCATTTTTTGGTTTATTTGTAAATACAACAAAAATAAATTAATAGGGACCTTTCTAGAGGATTAAGAAGAAAAATATAATTTTTAGTACTTTTTTCTTTTTTATTGCTTATCAATTTTGAAAATGAAATTTTGAATATTAAATTCTTTTCCAATTTATACTTTTTCTCTTACTAATTTTGAAAGCCTTGTTGAAGCTTTATTCAGAGTCCTCTTCATGGTCTAAATAAAGATAGAATTTAAATTTAAAAAGCTGCTTTCTGAGCTAGTACTAATAGACATTTGTGAATCTACTGAGTAATGCTATAAATATACTTTTTTTTGTATTTACTGAGCAGTTAGTAGATGAGAGATATAAAAGTGTTTTGAAAAAAAATTGAAAGGGCTATGGAAACTTTAAACATTTATTTAGTGCCGGCTTTGTTCATAATACTAATAAAAGCCATCAAGGGGATGTATAGAAAATGTAGAACGAAGGGATATTAATGTTGTCCAATACTATTACTTTGAATTTCCTATTTCATTTAGAACTCTGATCTGGAAAAGTTTGGTGCCTTTGCTCAGAAAGGGGTATCTTTCTTTGTTTTTGTTTTAGCTCTGAGAAGTCCAAATATGGACATATCTTCTCCAAATATTGGGCTCCGACGTAATGGTCAAATTGAAGGTGTCCGACAAATGCATAATAATGCTCTTCGTAGCCAAATGGCCACTGAACGAGATCTCATGGCATGGAGCAGAAGAGTGGTGGTAAATGAACTAAATCATGGGGTTAGTAGGTGAGTCAATAAGGTAACATTCGTAAGAAAATTGAAAGATTTGTTTTTTGTAAGTAAATAAAAATGTTCTGTTAGTCTAATAACTAAAGTATTTTTTAAATCCACTAAGTTGTGCATTAGTTTTTTCACTTCATTTCAGTTAGTTCATTTCATAACAATTTAATGATTATCTTCAATTTTCTTAGCTTTGTGTTAAATATTGAAAAATGAAAATTAAGATCTTTGTCTTCCATATGTTTGTAGTATAGATTAGAAGATAAGAATACAGATAATATAAAGTAAAAACATGAGGCTATGTGGATAAATACTAGGTGTAGTGGTTAATAATGCGGATTTTTTTCAATAGATGGAGTTTACCCATATGTTGATATATATGTGATTTGATATGTATGCTGTTTTGTTGTATTGACAGCAAGCTTCAAAACTTCATGTCAAATTTGTTGAAGGTGTTAACATCATAGATATTTTTATGCTTAAAAATGTTGAATTTTGTGCCAAAAAAGAGCATTTGCGGGAAGTTTTAATTCATTACTTTATTTTGAAGAAAAGTGCTGCTGAAAGCTTCGAGAAGCTTATGGTGAACATGCTCCATCTCAAGATACTCGTGAACACTGATTTAAATGCTTTAAAAGTGATGATTTCGATGTGAAAGACAAAGAACGTCCAGGTCAACCGAAAAAGTTTGAAGACCAACAATTACAAGCATTATTGGATGAAGATGCATGTCAAACTCAAAAACAACTTGCAGAAAGATTAAATTGCTCAGCAAACAATTTCCGATCGTTTACAAGCAATGGGAAAGATTTTAAGGGAAGGGAAATGGGTGCCACATCAACTGAATGAAAGACAAATGGAATACCAAAAAGTCATCAGTAAAATGTTGCTTCATCAGCACGAAAGAAAGTCTTTTTTGCATCAAATTTGTGACTGGCGATGAAAAGTGGATTTATTTTGAGAATCCCATCAACATCAACTGCAAGGCCAAATCGCTTTGGAAAGAAGACAATGCTCTGCGTTTGGTGGGATCAGGAAGGTGTAGTGTATTATGAGCTTCTAAAACCAGGTGAAACTGTTAATACTGATTGCTACAGACAACAAATAATCAATTTGAACCACACTTTGATCCTAAAACGACCAGAATGGGCCAGAAGACAAAGCAAAGTAATTTTGCTTCATGATGATGCACCATCACACACTTCAAAACCAGTTAGAGACACATTAAAAGATCTTGCCTGGGAAGTATTAACCCACCCGCCGTATTCACCAGACCTTGCTCCTTCAGATTACCACTTGTTCCGATCGATGGCACACACACTTTCTGAGCAGCACTTCAAAACGTAGGAAGAAGTGGAAAATTGGGTCTCTGAATGGTTTGCCTCAAAACAAGAAAAATTCTATTGGGATGGTATCCACAAATTACCTGAAAGATGGGGGAAATGTGTAGCTAGTGATGGACATTACTTTGAATAAAGCACTTTTGATGTTTCTCTTGAAATTATCGTGTTTTCTTTGATTACAAAATCCGCATTACTAACCGGTACACCTAGTATGTCAGTGATATATGAATCTAAACTTCAACAGTGGTTCTTAGAAGGCTATCAACTGGAGCAGTTTGGGAGTGCAATATAGATATATAGTAGATTCCAGTGCTTAGGGTGTATTTAAATGTTATTTAAGTGAACTTACTTGGAGTATGAAAGGATTTTGTTAGAATACATTTTAAACTTAGAATCTCTATTCTTTATATTCATTAGAATTCCACATGCAAGTGAAATCCTATGGTACTTGTCTTTCTCTGACTGACTTATTTCACTTAGCATAATACTTTCCAGGTCTATCCATATTGTCGCCAAAGGTAAGATTTCGTTCTTTTTTACAGCTGAGTAACATTCCATTGTGTAAATGTACCACAGCTTTTTTATCCACTCATCTACTGATGGGCACTTGGGCTGTTTCCAAATCTTAGCTATTGTAAATAAGGCTGCTATGAACATAGGGGTGCATATATTCTTTCTGATTGGTGTTTCAGGCTTCTTAGGGTATATTCCTAGAAGTAGGAACCCTGGGTCAAAGGCAGTTGCATTTATTTATTTATTTATATATTTATTTGAGGAAACTTCAAACTGTTTTCTGCAGTGGCTTTACCGATTTGCAAAACAAATTTTTTAAAATATATTTTTATTGATTTCAGAGAGTAAGGGTGAGGAAGAGAGAAACATCAATGATGAGAATCATGGATTGGCTGCCTCCTGCATGCCCCCTACTGGGGATTGAACCTGCAACAAGGGCATGTGCCCTGACTGGGAATCAAACCATGACCTCCTGGTGGCTCAACCTCTGAGCCATACTGGCTGGGCTGCATAAAAATTTTTCAAAAAAGTATCTCTATCCTTTATGTCAGGGATGGGGAACCCTTTTTCTGCCAACAGTCATTTGGATATTTATAACATCATTTAAGGACCATACAAAATTATCCACTTAAAAATTAGTCTACTATATTTGGTCGAACATTTAGTTAACTCACCCCAAATGCCTTGGCAGAGCCAGACCAAATGATTTCGGGGGCCAGACGTTCCCTACCCCTGCTTTATGTGAACCCTAACATTTGCTATAATATCAACTTCAAATAATCCACAATAACTGGAAATAGATTTATAAAAGAGAAAGGACAGTGATAAAGAACACATAAAATTTATTTTAATCATGTTAGCTCCCTAATCAAGCCTTTCAGCAGCTCAGCCAACAAGTGGGAAAATTAAATTGATACTGCCTTTTCTTTCTTCAGTAGTAATAAGAAAAAAAGGAGACATAGCTAATTTATGAACTGAATGCCACCCTCTGGCAATAGAGCAGTTTGAAATATTCTTTGCTCAAAATGTTAAAATAAGAATTGAAAGCAGGGCCTGAAATAGATACCATATGCCAGTGTTCTTAGCAGCATTTATTCCCAATAACTGAATGGTAGAAATAACTCAACTGTCTATTAACAGATGAATGGATAAGCAAAGTATCATACATACACACAGTGGAATATTACTCAGCCATAAAAAAGGAATGGAGTTCTGATATCCTGCTATAACATTGAAGACATTAAGCTAAGTGAAATAAGCCAGACATAAGAGAACAAATATCATATTATTCAACTTATATGAAATACCTAGAATAGGCAAATTCGTATATACATAAAGTACATTAGAGTTTAACAGGCATTTGAAAGGAAAAGTAGAGAGTTATTGCTTAATGGTTACAAAGTTTAGATTTGGAGTGATGAAAAAGATTTGGAAATAGTGGTGATGATTACAGAACATTGTAAATTTTGTTAATACCACTGAATTGTACATGTAAAAAATGGTTAAAATGGCAAAATTAACATGTTGAAGTATTTTTATCTGACTTTTAAACCATCGGTTTACTTTTTGATGATTTTCTGTTACTTTGACCTTTGATATTTTTTTTTAATCAGGGTTCAGGAAGAATGTAGAACTGCGAAAGGTGACATAGAAATCAGTCTCTATACAGTTGAAAAGAAGAAAAAACCATCTTATGCTACCCAAAGTGTGAGTTTAGTTTGACAATACTTTGGGACACACTATTTGCCAATATTTGCAGATACCAGGTTTTTGAAAGATGCAGTTATGTATTAAGGGACTGTTTTGGTGTCTGTATATAGGGAACCTAATTTTTGAACCCCAAATTGAGATATATGGTTATTAATAAGGATAAAGTTATACAAAGTCAATACTATGCCCCAAAATCTAGGATATATAATCATTGTAGGTATAGGCTATTTGTACTAAAATACCATTTTTATATGGTATTTAGTCCATGGGCTAAATCTGCTCTACTGCCTATTCTTGTTAAAGTTTTATTGGAACCCAGCCACACTTATTCTTTTATACTGTGTATTGTCTATAGCTGTTTTCACACTATACAAATTCGAGTAGTTGCAACAGAAATCATATGACCTGCAAAGCCAAAACTATTTACACACAGGGCCTTTACAGAAAAGTTTGCTAACTCCTGCCCTACGCATACTCTTGGGCTACCTAATCACACAGTAGTAAAATATGATCTATACACTGGGAAAATTCATATTCTCAGTAAAAACTTCAAAACAGGGAATAGGATTCCTGAACTCTATTAGGTATATGGTAAGCTCCTTACTAGAACTCTGAGGCGAACGAACTAGTGACATAAGGAAGAACAGTTTTCTTCCTGGATGTAACCATAACTCCTAAAGAGTATTGTAGCTTCTGGAAGTCTAGGATGATTCTAATTTTATTTAAAAAATCTATACAATGGACAGTGAATTTTAAATATGTTATTTTTTCTGTATTGATAAACACGGTTTTAGGTAACTATTATAAGGTTATCTCTAGCTCTGGCTCAGTTGGTTGAGCATCATCCCATGCACCTGTAGGTCACTGGTTTGATTCCTGGTTGGGGCTCTATCTCCAATAGGGGACATGCAGGAGGTAGCCAATTGATGTTTCTCTCTCCCTCTCCCTTCATCTCTCAATCTAAAATCAATAAAAACATTTTTTAAAAGAATATCTCTAAATAGTCTTAGATCATTTTGCTGCACAATTTCATTTATGTTGAGATTTTGTTAGCTTATTTGATGTTCTCTGATAAGATTATTTTCTTAGAGATTTGGAAGGACTCATATCTATGATTTATATTCTTTTCTCTTACTAAGCTGATTTGTCAAACATCAGACTTGTCTGATACTAATAGATAGTGTAGTTGGGACTAAAAAACATTTTTATTTATAGAAAATGAGAAATACTTAAATGTAAGAAACTGGCCCTTTTATACTGATAAGACTTTTAAACTTATTTACTCCTGATGACAGTAGGGTTGTAGCTTTGACATGGTATATCAGTAATCTAAACTAATAAAAGGGAAATATGCAAATTGACCGTACCTCCAAGACAACCACAAATCAGGAGTGTGTATGCAGATTAACCCAACAATGATGGTGGGTTAATTTGCATATGCAGGCATGGAGTGAAGACTGAAGGCTCCGGCCCGAGCAAAGACTGAAGACTGAAGACGACTGAAGACTGAAGAGGCTTGGCTTCTCTGCTGCAGCCGGAGCGGAGAAGCCATGAGGCTTGGCTTCTCCGCTATGGCTGGAGCGAAGGCCTGGGTCCTGGGTGCCAGAGGAAAACCGGTGCTGGCAGCCAGGGGATGGAAGGCCTATTGCACTAATATTCATGCAATGGGCCTCTAGTATTTTATATTTGTAAAGGTTAGAATAAAATAGTTTTCACTTTACATTTTGGCTGTTAAAAATTAATTCTTTATTTTCAACTGTTTACTAAATGTAGTTTTTATAGAGCTAAAGCAGCCCGCACCCTCTCCAATCTGGGACCCCTCTCACAATCCAGGACTGCTGGCTCCCAACTGCTCGCCTGCTTGCCTTCCTGATTCCCCCTAACCGCTTCTGCCTGCCAGCCTGATCACCTGCTAACCACTCCCCTGCCAGCCTGATTTATGCCTAACTGCTCCCCTGCCAGCCAGATTGCCCCTAACTGCACTCCCCTGCCAGCCAAATTGCCCCTAACTGCCCTCCCCTGCAGGCCTGATCCCCCCCAACTGCTCTCTCCTACAGGCCTGGGTCCCGTTCCCCCCTAGCTGCTCTTCCCTGCAGGCCCAGTCACCTCCAACTTCCCTCCTGTGCCGGCCTGGTCACTCCTATCTTCCCTCTCCTGCAGGCCTGGTCCCCCCCAACTGCCCTTCCCTGCATACCTGGTCACCCCCAATTTCCCTCCTCTGCCAGCCTGATCACCCCTAACTGCCCTCCCCTGCAGGCTTGATCGCCCCCAACTTCCATCCCTTGCAAGCCTGGTCCCTCCCAACTGCCCTCCCCTGCTGGCCATCTTGTGGTGGCCATCTTGTGTCCACATGGAGGCAGCCATCTTTGACCACATGGGGCAGCCATCTTGTGTGTTGGAGTGATAGTCAATTTGCATATTACTCTTTTATTAGATAGGATAGAGGCCTGGTGCATGGGTGGGGGCCAGCTGGTTTGTCCTGAAGGCTGTCCCTGATCAGGGTGGGGATTCCCTTGGGGCAAGGGGCCTGTGGTGGTTTGCAGGCCGGCCATGCCCCCCAGAGACCCAAGTGGAGGCCAGGGCTGGCTGGTAGCCTGGGTTGCCCCAGACTACCCAAGTTCCCAACCCCTCCTTGAGTGGAGGCCAAGGCAGACTAGGACGGGCAGGAAGCTTGGCTTCCTCCATTGCCAGGGGGAACCCAAGCCTCCTGCTCACTCCAGCTCTGTGTCCGCCGCCATCTTTGTTAGGATTTATTTATCTTCTATAATTGAAATTTTGTAGCCTTGAGCAGAGGCCAGGGCCGGCCAAGGCAGGTGGGAAGCTTGGCTTCCTCCATCGCCGGGGGCAACTCAAGCCTCCTGCTCGCTCCAGCTCTGTGGCTGCTGCCATATTTGTTGGGATTTATTTATCTTCTATAATTGAAACTTTGTAGCCTTGAGCAGAGGCCAGGGCTGGCCAGAGCAGGTGGGAAGCTTGGCTTCCTCCATCACCATGGGCAACTCAAGCCTCCTGCTCACTCTAGCTCCACAGCTGCTGCCATATTTTTTGGAATTTATTTATCTTCTATAATTGAAACTTTGTAGCCTTGAGCGGAGTCCAGGGCCAGCCAGGGCGGGTGGGAAGCTTGGCTTCCTCCATCGCCGGGGGGCAACCCAAGCCTCCTGCTTGCTCCAGCTCCGTGGCCGCCGCCATCTTAGTTGGGTGAATTTGCATACTTGCTCTTATTGGCTGGTGGGCATAGCGGAGTGATGGTCAATTTGCATGTTTCTCTTTTATTAGATAGGATAGCTATGACATAGATACCTTGTGTCATCCTGTAATAAATTGTGAATAATATAATGATATGTAAATTCTGATTGGGTAAATTTTTGCAGCCCAGACTTTAAGCACTGTTTTTAGTTTGTTCACAAAGTTTTCAAAATAGGAAAGCAATTAATATTAATGGAAGGTGGATTATATATATAGTTAGGTCTTAGATTTTCTTTTAGGGGATTTATTTCTATCTCTTATCTTTATTCTCACACCACCCCACCCAATTTATTTGTGTTTTATATGTCTGTTAATGTATGTTCACTGAGACTTTCATTTTCAAAAAGTGTGTTTTACTTCTGTTTTACAGAATGACTACCAGCCTAGTTGTGGAAGGTCTCTACGAAGGACACAACGTAAGCGTCAGCATACTTACCAAACACGGTCCAACATTGAGCATAATTCGCAAGCAGTGTGTCAAAGTTCAGGTGTACAGGAAGATTCAGACAGCTCCTCAGAGGTTAGATATCTGATATTACTTACTCAATGTAATTTTTTGTTTTCTAGTTAGTATCATCACTTTGGATTTACTTTGAAGGGTCACTTCTTTAACACAAAATTATTTTAATGATTTTCTTATAAGAGAATTAATAAGGCATTTAATAGCAAATTTGAAGATTATATTAAATTCTTTTAGCTATCTCTTCTGACTTGTACCTAAGATACTGTCTTGGTTGAGGGTATCAAACATGCAAGCAAAAGTTTGGCTTTGGGAAAATGAGAAAAATTTCGTGACACGAAATCTGCCTAGAAATGGAAAGAAGTGGAATATAAACAGTGAATACTAGTTATACAGTCCCCGAACTGGTTGACTCTATAATCAGCTGAATGTACACATATTCTCTTATTGTTGACTTCACTGATTATGAACATTAGTGAGTGATGATTTTCTCAAACCTACCTTACTCATGGAATAAAGAGTATAGTAATTCTTGTCTTCATATTGTTCTCTTCTCCAGTCCTTTCCTTTTTATGCTCTTTACTGTAGTTATTAAGGAAATAATGAAGGTTTAATTATGCATTGGCAATGTATGGTACCTCATTCTTCTCTCACTACTTATAACTTTTTCACTCTTATCAATTATGTCCCTCTCGTTCCTACCCATGAAAATCGTGATCTGAAAAGATGACCATGTATAAAGTAATTGATGTTACTTTTTAATGCTATAATAGTATTGTGCTTGTGTTTTTAAAAAGAATCCCTATCTTTTTTAAAAAATATATTTTATTGATTTTTTACAGAGAGGAAGGGAGAGGGACAGAGAGCTAGATACATCGATGAGAGAGAAACATCAATCAGCTGCCTCCTGCACACCTCCCACTGGGGATGTGCCCACAACCAAGGTACATTCACTTGACCAGAATAGAACCAGGGACCTTTCAGTCCACAGGCCGACGCTCTATCCACTGAGGAAAACCAGTTAAGGCAAAGAATCCCTAGCTTAATAAATATTTATAGTTAAAATGTTTTTTTTTGGTCCAGATTCAGTTTAAAATAATTTCTGGGTTATGAGGCAGTTGTTGAGGATATAGATAAAACAAGATAGGCAGTGAGTTATTATCTAAACTGGAGATTGTGTACACATGGGTTATCTATTCCCTCTACTTTGGTTATGTACATTTTAACTAGAACATTTTGGGGGATACAGAAATTGTTATAAAACAAATAGTGTGTGCTAATTAACCATATGCTATGTAAAAATCATATATCTCAATTGCTGACTCTTTGTTTCAGGAGGATGAAACAGTTGGCACAAGTGATGCTTCTGTAGAGGATCCTGTCATTGAATGGCAAAGTGAAAGTTCTTCCAGGTAGTTTTAATGGTTTTGATTTGGTCAAAATTATTTGATGATTTCAACGTGTAATTATGTTCTTATAGGAATTTGGTAAGACTAGAGTTAAAATATCATTTTGTAGTAGAAAGAGTACAGTACTGGCCTGGAAGGCCAGAGATCTGCTGTTTTATTCTGGCTCTGCCAATATCTTTTTGAGCTTTGGTTCCCTCATCTGAAAAATAAGGTCCTTTATAAATCCAAGATTCTACATCTTGGCAGGCTCTATGTATTTATTTCAGTTTTAAAACAACTATTTTTTAACTATTTCTATTAAAGAAAAGCATCTTTATTTAAAGCAGTTTTTGTGATTTGGACTTTAATTTTCAATTCTGTTATGGGAAACTAAGCATTATACTTTATACAAGAAGCATTTCACTAAAATCACTTGGGTACTATCAAAATTCTATATTAATATGCTTTTTTTTTCTCTTCAGTTAGAATAGAATCAAACTATGCCATTTATAATGCTGTTTGATTATAAAATGACTAGAGGCCTGGTGCACGAAATTCGTGCATGGAGGGGGGTTGTCCCTCAGCCCAGCCTGTACCCTCTCCAATCTGGGACCCCTCGAGGGATGTTCCCTAAACGGGCAGTCGGACATCCCTCTCACAATCCAGGACTGCTGGCTCCCAAATGCTTGCCTGCCTGCCTTCCTGATTGCCCCTAACCACTTCTGCCTGCCAGCCTGATCACCCCCTAACCACTCTGCTGCCAGCCTGTTTGCACCCAAATTCCCTCCTCTGCTGGCCTGGTCACCCCTAACTGCCCTCTCCTGCAGGGTTGATCACCTCCAACTGCCCTCCCTTGTGGGCCTGGTCCTTCTCAATTGCCCTCCCTTGCAAGCCGGATGCCTCCCAACTGCCCTCTCCTGCTGGCCATCTTGTGGTGGCCATGTTGTGTCCACATGGGGGCAGGATCTTTGACCACATGGGGGCAGCTATATTGTGTGTTGCAGTGATGATCAATCTGCATATTACTCTTTTATTAGATAGGATAGAGGCCTGGTACAGGGGTGGGGGCCAGCTGGTTTGCCCTGAAGGGCATCCCGGATCAGGTGGGGGTTCACTTGGGGCATGGGCGGCCTGAGCGAGGGGCCTGTGGTGGTTTGCAGGCCGGTCACAACCCCTGGCAACCCAAGCGGAGGCCCTGGTATCTGGAATTTATTTTCCTTCTACAATTGAAACTTTGTAGCCTGGAGCAGAGCCAAGCCTGGGGCTCCCTCTGAGGCTGGCAGCCATTTCTGTTGGGGTTATAATTGAAACTTTGTTGCCTTAAGTGGGTGAGCCCAGCCAGGCTGTGCGGAAAGCTTTGCTTCCCCTGTTGCCAGTGGCAACCCTGGCCTGCTCTCTCAAGGTCCATCCTGCTGCCATTTGTTTGAATTTGTTTACTTTCTATAATTGAAACTTTGTAGCTTGAGTGGAGGCTTAGGCCTGGCAAGGGCAGGCGGAAAGCTTGGCTTCCTCTGTTATCTAGAAAACCTTGCTCTCTGTGGCTGTAGCCATCTTGGTCTGGGTTAATTTGCATACTCACTCTGATTGGATGGTGGGCTTGGCTTGTGGGCGTGGCTTGTGGGTGTGTCGGAGGTATGGTCAATTTGCATATTTGTCTATTATTAGGTAGGATTATCTTTCAATTCTGAGGCAAACCTGTTTTTTTCCTAGGCTTATTCATAATTTTGATTTACTTACAGTGATTCATCAAGTGAATATTCTGACTGGACAGCAGATGCTGGAATAAATTTGCAACCTCCAAAAAGACAAACTAGACAGGCAACACGGAAAATATGCAGCAGCTCTGAAGAGGAGAATTTGAAGTCACTAGAAGAGAGGCAAAAGAAACCTAAACAGACTAGAAAGAAGGTTTGTAAGTTTACAGGGTTTTATTGTGTGTGTTTTTTACCTTTAGTATTGGACTATTTAACATTAACACTTGACTTTCTCTAAAGAAAATATTCCACCTGAGAAATTAAAGAAAATGATTTTAAATGAGTTTAAAATAGAATTTTTGAAATTTTTCTGTTATCAATAGTAGAGGCCTTAAATATCTTCATTATTATTTTAATTGTTATTAAATTAAAACATTCACAATTGTTTGTTAAAATGTAATAAAGTTTTAAATAATAAGCCACTATAGTTTAAAGGTATTATTCTTTTTTTAAATATATTTTTATTGATTTCAGAGAGGAAGGGAGAGGGAAAGAGAGATAGAAACATCATGATGAGAGAGAATCATTGATCCGCTCCCTCCTGCACGCCCCACACTGGGTATTGACCCACAACCCAAGCATATGCCCTGATCAGGAATCAAACCATGACTTCCTGGCTCACAGGTCGACACTCAATCACTGAGCCACACTGGCTGGGCTAAAGGTGTTATTCTTGCCATGGCACCAGTCATTGTTTTTTCTATACATTTTTGACTTGTGAAATGAAAAGGTCTGATAAGTTTTAGCGGGCTCTTCAATTTTTTAAAGACTTTTAATTGATTCTTAGAGAGTGAGGAAGGGAAAAGGAGAGAGAGAGAGAAACATCCATCGGCTGCCTCCTATATTCTCTACAAGGGATTGAAGCTGCAACCCAGACATGTGCCCTTACCAGGAATCGAACTGGCACAGGATGACACCCAACCAACTGAGTTACACTGTCCAGGGCTCTTCAATTGTTTTATATAGTTTTACGTGAGGCCCAGTGCACAAATGCACTGGTGGAGGGGGTGAGGGTCCCTCAGATGGGCCTGTGCCCTCTCACAGTCTGGGAAGCCCTTGGGTGATGTCCGACTGCCGCAGAGGCAGGGGAGGCTCCTTCCACCACTGCTGCGCTCGCCAGCTGTGAGCCCGGCTTCTGGGAGCTCACTGACCACCAGGAGGAAGCTCCTGCATTGAACGTCTGCCCCCTGGTGGTCAGTGATAAGTTGTTCAGCTGTTCAGCCAATTTGCATATTAACTTTTTATTATATAGGAAGGATTTTACCTCAATGATGGTTTCTCTTTCCCATTATAATTTCATTTGGATGATATATAAACTTAATCTATGTAGTTCTTTTTTTTTTAATATATTTTATTGATTTTTTACAGAGAGGAAGGGAGAGGGGAAGAGAGTTAGAAACATCGATGAGAGAGAAGCATCGATCAGCTGCCTCTTGCACACCCCCTACTGGGGATGCGCCCGCAACCAATGTACATGCCCTTGACCGGAATCGAACCTGGGACCCTTGAGTCCACAGGCCGACGCTCTATCCACCGAGCCAAACCGGTTTCGGCCTATGTAGTTCTTTTAACATTAATTTAAAATGTACACATTTTATAGCCTGTTCCTTTAGTAGACAGAATTAGCTTTTTTATTATAACCATTTTATTGGTAAAAAGTTATTGTGACTTATATTTGAATTCATGTTGTATTCTAGAGACTTGTAAAATTTGGTTTTTAGATACTATATAGTGTCTCATTTTTTTTCCAGACAATTTAGCAACATATTAAGAACTCAGTTATTTTATAGGCATACAAGTTGTGCGTGATTAATTAGTAAAGGAAAATGTTTAAAATTTGTATATTTTAGTTTTTGTTATCAACTAATGTTTTTAACATTCTCTACTTGTAATTTTTATACTGCTGTTCTACATTTATTGCTTATATATTTGTGAACTATATTTTAGAAAGGAGGGCTGGTTTCTATGGCAGGGGAGCCCAATGAAGAATGGTTTGCCCCTCAGTGGATCTTGGATACTATTCCACGAAGATCTCCATTTGTCCCACAAATGGGAGATGAGGTAATTGTTACCTGTTAAAACCCTTTTCTTTTAGAACCTCTAGAACACTCACTTTAATCAGTCTTAGGGCATTTATATTTTCAATTCTATTATAGTTATGTATACACTGTCTTAGTTGCTCTGTTCAATTATACATTTCTTGTGGACAGTGACTGAATCTTAATCTTTATATTCTTTGTAGGACCTGTGAACATTAAGATAAATTGATTGACTTCTGACATCATGAAAATAATTGTCTTTATTTTTATCTTAATTGCCACTTAGCATAATTATAGTGGAATTTTTAGTCCTAATTCCAATTCTAATATTGTGGTGTTTTTTTTTAAAGAAGCCCATGCTCTAACTGATAGAAAATATAGTAGAGAATAATTAACTCCATTTTGATGATTAGGGGGATGTCACTTCACAAACAAGGCCTTCTTGCCAAGCCTATCCTATCTAATAAAAGGGTAATATGCAAATTAGACATCACTCCGCTACAAAATGGCGACGCCCATAGCCACAAAATGGCGCGCCCAGTGCTCTCAGCCCCGCCAGAGTCCCCCAGTCCAGCCCCGCCAGAGTACCCCAGTCCAGCCCCTCCCGAGTTCCACAGTCCTGCTGGGAGGCACTCGCGCTCCCACGCAAGCGATCAAGCCCCATGCACCGGCCGGTCCCCGCCGCTGCCAGCCGCCAGCAGCCGGGGTGTGCGGCTGGCAAGCAATCGAGCCCCACACACTGGCCAGTCCCCGCTGCCGCCGTCCGCCATCAGCCGGGGTGTGCGGCTGGCGTGCGGCTGGCAAACGATCAAGCCGCACGCACCAGCCGGTTCCCGCCGCCGCCGCCCGCCATCGGCCGGGGTGTGCGGCTGGTGTGCGGCTGGCAAAAATCAAGCCCCGTGCATCGGCCTGTTCCCGCCGCTGCCGCCCGCCATTGGCCGGGGTGTGCGGCTGGCGTGCAGCTGGGAAACCATCAAGCCCCACGCACCGGCCGGTCCCCGCCGCCCGCCATCGGCCGGGGTGTGCGGCTGGTAAAGATCAAGCCCCACGCACTGGCCGGTCCCCGCCACCTGCCAGCGGCCTGTGACTGGGGTGTGCAGCTGGGAGGCGCCTGGAGTGTCTGGCCAGGGGTCATGTGGGATGTGCCCACTCGAGTAGCAGATCAAGCATGGCTGCTCCATGACCTCTGTAGTGTCTGGGGCTAAGCAGGGAGGCTGGAATGTTTGGGCCTATGGGCCCGGCCAGGGGCCGTGGGGACCAAGTGGACAGGCTGGATCCACCTACTCCAGTGGCAGATCCAGCCTCATTGCTCCCCAGCCTCTGGCATGTCTGGGCCTGTTAGCCCCTCCATGAAGCTGGATGTTGCTTTCAGGGGACACACAAGTGGGCGGGGAATTGACTCTGGGTCTTCTGGCACAGGGGGACTTGATGCTGTGTCCCACTTTGTGCTGGCCCAGACTCTGACAGCAGAGAGGAGGAAGTCCCACCCCCATCGAATCAGCCAGAATCACCCATTGGTCAGACAGCTCTCAGTGGCCTGACAGCCATCTGACAGCAGGGAGGAGGAAGTCCCACCCTTAGAGAATTGATCCTTGGTCAGACAGCTCCCTGCCACCTGACAGCCAGGACTCGCATTCACCTGACAGCAGGGAGGTGGGACTATGTCTAAACATCTACTATTGAAACAAGGTAGCTCTGCAGCCGAAAGAAGCCGGCGTTATCGACAGAAAATGTCTGAAGACCAACGTGCTTCTGATCTTAAAAGAAGGCGGCAACTGCAACAGAATGTATCTGAAGAGCAGCTATTGGAAAAACGTCGCTCTGAAGCTGAAAGAAGCCGGCGTCATCGACAAAAAATGTCTAAAGATCAACGTGCCTCTGAACTTGAAAGAAGGCGGCAGTGTAGACAGAATATGTGCAAAGAACAGTCATTAACAAGTACTACCAATACTGGTAGGATCTGCCTTCTCATAAAAAATGGAGTACATGAGGATGCAATTCTAGAACATAGTTATGGTGCAATGACTATTAGATGCCAATTTTGCCTATCACTAAATTTCTCTGATGAAAAACCATCTGATGGAAAATTTACTCGATGTTGTAGCAAAGGTAAAGTCTGTCCAAATGATATACATTTTCCAGAATACCCAGCATATTTAAAAAGATTAATGACAAATGAAGATTCTGACAGTAAAAATTTCATGGAAAATATTCGTTCCATAAATAGTTCTTTTGCTTTTGCTTCCATGGGTGCAAATATTGCATCGCCATCAGGGTATGGGCCATACTGTTTTAGAATACACGGACAAGTTTATCACCGTACTGGAACTTTACATCCTTCAGATGGTGTTTCTCGGAAGTTTGCTCAACTCTATATTTTGGATACAGCCGAAGCTACCAGTAAACGATTAGCAATGCCAGAAAACCAGGATGCTCAGAAAGACTCATGATCAACATCAATAACCTCATGCATGAAATAAATGAATTAACAAAATCGTACAAGATGCTACATGAGGTAGAAAAGGAAGCCCAATCTGAAGCAGCAGCAAAAGGTATAGCTCCCACAGAGGTAACTATGGCAATTAAATATGATCGTAACAGTGACCCAGGTAGATATAATTCTCCCCGTGTAACCGAGGTTGCTGTCATATTCAGAAACGAAGATGGAGAACCTCCTTTTGAAAGGGACTTGCTCATTCATTGTAAACCGGATCCCAATAATCCAAGTGCCACTTAAATGAAACAAATCAGTATCCTGTTTCCTACATTAGATGCAATGACATATCCTATTCTTTTTCCACATGGTGAAAAGGCTGGGGAACAGATATTGCATTAAGACTCAGAGACAACAGTGTAATCAACAATAATACTAGACGAAATGTAAGGACACAAGTCACACAAATGCAGTATTATGGATATCATCTCTCTGTGAGGTACACGTTCAATCCTATTTTAAATGCAGGAAAGTTAACTCAACAGTTTATTGTGGATTCATATTCAAAAATGGAAGCCAGCCCTGACCGGTTTGGTTCAGTGGATAGAGCATTGGCCTGCAGACTGAAGGGTCCCAGGTTCGATTCCGGTCAAGGGCATGTACCTTGGTTGCGGGCACATACCCAGTAGGGAGTGTGCAGGAAGCAGCTGATTGATGTTTCTCTCTCGTCGATGTTTCTAACTCTCTATCCCTCTCCCTTCCTCTCTGTAAAAAATCAATAAAATATATTTTAAAAAAATGGAGGCCAATCGGATAAATTTCATTAAAGCAAACCAATCAAAGTTGAGAGTTGAAAAATATAGTGGTTTGATGGATTATCTAAAATCTAGATCTGAAAATGACAATGTGCCGATTGGTAAAATGGTAATACTTCCATCATCTTTTGAGGGTAGTCCCAGAAATATGCAGCAGAGATATCAGGATGCTATGGCAATTGTAATGAAGTATGGCAAGCCCGATTTATTCATAACTATGACATGCAACCCCAAATGGGCAGATATTACAAACAATTTACAACGCTGGCAACAAGTTGAAAACAGACCTGACTTGGTAGCCAGAGTTTTTAATATTAAGCTGAATGCTCTTTTAAATTATATATGTAAGTTCCATTTATTTGGCAAAGTAATAGCTAAAATTCATGTCATTGAATTTCAGAAACGTGGACTGCCTCACGCTCACATATTGATATTAGATAGTGAGTCCAAATTACGAATGGAAGATGACATTGACCGTATAGTTAAGGCAGAAATTCCAGATGAAGACCAGTATCCTCGACTTTTTCAAATTGTAAAATCAAATATGGTACATGGACCATGTGGGATACAAAATCCAAATAGTCCATGTATGGAAAATGGAAAATGTTCAAAGGAATATGCAAAAGAATTTCAAAATGTGACCATTGGAAATATTGATGGATATCCCAAATACAAACGAAGATCTGGTAGCACCATGTCTATTGGAAATAAAGTTGTCGATAACACCTGGATTGTCCCTTATAATCCATATTTGTGCCTTAAATATAACTGTCATATAAATGTTGAAGCCTGTGCATCAATTAAAAGTGTGAAATATTTATTTAAATACATCTATAAAGGGCACGATTGTGCAAATATTAAAATTTCTGAAAAAAATATTATCAATCATGACGAAGTACAGGACTTCATTGACTCCAGGTATGTGAGCGCTCCTGAGGCTGTTTGGAGACTTTTTGCAATGCGAATGCATGACCAATCTCATGCAATCACAAGATTAGCTATTCATTTGCCAAATGATCAGAATTTGTATTTTTATACTGATGATTTTACTGAAGTTTTAGATAGGGCTAAAAGGCATAACTCAACTTTGATGGCTTGGTTCTTATTGAATAGAGAAGATTCTGATGCACGTAATTATTATTATTGGGAGATTCCACAGCATTATGTGTTTAATAATTCTTTGTGGACAAAACGCCAAAAGGGTGGGAATAAAGTATTAGGTAGACTGTTCACTGTCAGCTTTAGAGAACCAGAGTGATATTACCTTAGACTTTTGCTTCTGCATGTAAAAGGTGCGCTAAGTTTTGAGGATCTGCGAACTGTAGGAGGTGTAACTTATGATACATTTCATGAAGCTGCTAAACACCGAAGATTATTACTTGACGACACTATCTGGAAAGATACGATTGACGATGCAATCGTCCTAAATATGCCCAAACAACTACGGCAACTTTTTGCATACATATGTGTGTTTGGATGTCCTTCTGTTGCAGACAAATTATGGGGTGAGAATAAATCTCATTTTATTGAAGATTTCTGTTGGAAATTGCACTGAAGAGAAGGTGCCTATGTAAACTGTGAAACGCATGCCCTTAACGAAATTCAGGAGGTATTCGCATTGCATGGAATGAAATGTTCACATTTCAAACTTCCGGACTATCCTTTATTAATAAATGCAAATACATGTGATGAATTGTATGAACGACAACAGGCAGAGGTTTTGATAAATTCTCTGAATGATGAACAGTTGGCGGCCTTTCAGACTATAATTTCAGCCATCGAAGATCAAACTGTACACCCCAAATGCTTTTTCTTGGATGGTCCAGGTGGTAGTGGAAAAACATATCTGTATAAAGTTTTAATACATTATATTAGAGGTCATGGTGGTACTGTTTTACCCACAGCATCTACAGGAATTGCTGCAAATTTACTTCTTGGTGGAAGAACCTTTCATTCCCAATATAAATTACCAATTCCATTAAATGAAACTTCAATTTCTAGACTCGATATAAAGAGTGAAGTTGCTACAACCATTAAAAAGGCCCAACTTCTTCTTATTGATGAATGCACCATGGCATCCAGTCATGCTATAAATGCCATAGACAGATTACTAAGAGAAATTATGAATTTGAATATTGCATTTGGTGGGAAAGTTCTCCTTCTCGGAGGAGATTTTCGACAATGTCTTAGTGTTGTGCCACATGCTATGTGATCGGCCATAATACAAACGAGTTTAAAGTACTGTGATGTTTGGGGATGTTTCAGAAAGTTGTCTCTTACAACAAATATGAGATCAGAGGATCCTGTATTTAGTGAATGGTTAGTAAAACTTGGAGATGGCAAACTTGATAGCAGTTTTCATTTAGGAGTGGATATTATTGAAATCCCCCAGGAAATGATTTGTAACGGATCTATTATTGAAGCTACCTTTGGAAATAGTATATCTATAGGTAATATTAAAAATATATCTAAACACGCAATTCTTTGTCCAAAAAATGAGCACGTTCAAAAATTAAATGAAGAAATTTTGGATATACTCGATGGAGATTTTCACACCTATTTGAGTGATGATTCCATTGACTCAACAGGTGATGCTGAAAAGGAAAATTTTCCCATTGAATTTCTTAATAGTATTACTCCTTCGGGAATGCCATGTCATAAGTTAAAATTGAAAGTCGGTGCAATCATCATGCTATTGAGAAATCTTAATAGTAAATGGGGTCTTTGTAATGGTACCAGATTTATTATCAAAAGATTGCTACCTAACATAATCGAAGCTGAAGTATTAACAGGATCTGCAGAGGGAGAGGTTGTTCTGATTCCAAGAATTGATTTGTCCCCATCTGACACTGGCTTCCCATTTAAATTGATTCGACGACAGTTTCCCGTGATGCCAGCATTTGCGATGACTATTAATAAATCACAAGGACAAACTCTAGACAGAGTAGGAATATTCCTACCTGAACCTGTTTTTGCACATGGTCAGTTATATGTTGCTTTCTCTCGAGTTCGAAGAGCATGTGACGTTAAAGTTGTGAATACTTCATCCCAAGGGAAATTAGTCAAGCACTCTGAAAGTGTTTTCACTCTTAATGTGGTATACAGGGAGATATTAGAATAAGTTTAATCAGTTTATCAGTCATTGTTTGCATCATTGTTGTTTTTATATCATGTTTTTGTTGTTTTTATATCATATTTTTGCTGTTTTTATATGTTTTTGTTATTTTTATAAGTCTTTGTTGTTCTTATATCATTTTGTTATTGTTTATTAATAAATTCATATATTATTTTCATATACATTTTACTCATTTCCTTTCATCTCTCATACTTCTATTATAGAGAAAGGGCAAATAGTAATATTAACATATTTCCTCTAATTAATTCCCTTTTAATGTGCACGAATTTCATGCACCAGGCCACTGTGGGATCCCTGTGGGATCGGACCTAAACAGGCAGTCGAACATCCCCTGAGAGGTCCCAGATTGGAGAGAGTGCAGATTGGGCTGAGAGATACACCCCCCCCCCAATGCACGAATTTCGTGCACCGGGCCTCTAGTGATTGAATAATATAGCCATAGTTATGGTTTGGTCATCAAAAATTGAGTTACATTCTATATGATGAAAATGTTTTTTTCATTTTCTTATGAAAATTATGGTAACATTGTAATATATGAGCTCTAGTTGGTTTGTATAGTCTGATATTGACTAATCATTTTTGAGTGATTAAATGCTTACACATAGTTTTTAATTTAAGACTAATATTAGGAATGTAATGTTTTCATTGTAATAAAAGAAGGAACAAAACCTTGCATATGTTTCTAAAAGTCTTGTGACCAATAAAAATTTCACTAAATCTTCCTATGATTGCCTATTATTAATATGTGTACCAGAGATAGCTATCAAATAGTTTTATGAATAAGCAATTGCTTGCTGACTATCTTGATATTATTAAAATGTATTTTTCATAAGTGTATCTTGTAACTTAGATTTTTGAGCAATGCTTGCTTGTGTGGTTATTTTAGTAGAATGTACTTTGTTGAATGCTGCATTAAAAAAAAAATAACTTAAAGAGCTTTTTGGGGGGCATTTCCAAAGCCATGATTTCTTATATTTTTTACCTGCCTTACGAAGGCTTAAGAGGGATAATTTAGAAGACTTTATAGAACAAGATAAGGATCTGTACACACTATAATCTTATGAGACTACTGCTATTTGTTGAGTATAGGAATAAATACATAAAAAAGGATATCTGGAAAACGTACTTAATATTGACTTTTTACCCCCTTTTTTAACCCCAATAGTTATCTTTATATACTAATATTTAAATCTTTTTAGTTTTCTACTTATATTTTTAGCTGTTAGAAATTCTGACTTAAACATTTTTGATTGGTAGAGTGTGTCAGTGTCGTTTAGAAAAATAATAGTATGATTTTTTTATGTTCTATTTTACCACCTCCTTAAAATTATTATGGGAAAGAAACTTATTTAATGAATCAGAATATCATAGTGAATGCTGTCTTAGGATGTGAAGGGTCTTACCAAGCACTTGGATTCATTTTCCTTCCATAAAATGCCAGTTCTGATGTTGATTCTTATAAAATAAAAATTTAAAAAATTAATAAAATATGAATAAATATTAAATATTTAAAAATAAGATAGGGGTTTTATGTACATTTGTCAAATCTGTTTCTTCAGAAATTTATGAAGCTGCTGGGAGAAAGGGACTGTGTGTGCAGTTTTTATTATGCAGTACTTGGGCTACATGGTCATGAGTACTCAGTGAACATTATTTGATGATGACAGGTACATTTATTGTACATATTTTTCAAAATTATAATTATGTTTGTGTAAACAGAAGAGGACATTTGTAGGAATATATGTTGTAATGTATAGAGTTGTTAAATAAGATGCTGCTATTTAATATGTCATGTTCTTTGTTTTAGCTTATCTATTTTAGGCAAGGACATGAAGCTTATGTGCGAGCTGTAAGGAAATCAAAAATATACAGCGTTAATTTACAAAAACAACCATGGAATAAAATGGATCTCAGGGTAAGTTTGCCAAATTCATTAGCTATGAAATTGAAGTAGCTTTGGAATTAAAGTACAGTAGGTCCTTGGTTACGTAGCAGATCCGTTCCTATGGAGCGACGTAACACGATTTTTGCCGTAAATCGGAACCCACCTACATAAGCACCTACGTCACTCACATGGAGTACATACACAGTAGTAATGAAGTGAAACAGTAAAAAAAAATTAAAAGAAAGATAACAATTCCTGACCTTTACTTGTGGTAAATAAATAATAAAAGACATATAGCACATATGTACATACGTCAAAATGACAGAACTTTTTTTTTTTTTACAAATAAATGGGAGATGGCGACGTAACCACGAAATGATGTACATCAAGTCTGACATAACCCAAGGGCTGCCTTACTTGCCTGTAGGCTTTTTCTCAATTTCATGCATATCTCACTGTTGATTGTGTGTCCAAGATAAGATAATTACCATCCTATATAATAAAGAGGTAATATGCAAATTGACCATCACACCCTCACACAAGATGGCCGCCCCCATGTGGTCAAAAGATGGCCACCACAAGATGGCCAGCAGGGGAGGGCAGTTGTGGGAGATCAGGCCAGTAGGGGAGGGCAGTTGGGGGCGACCCAGTCGGCAGGGGAGGGCAGTTGGGGGCGACCAGGCCTTCAGGGGAGGGCAGTTGGGGGCAACCAGGCCTACAGGGTAGTGGTTAGGGGGTGATCAGGTTGGCAGGCAGAAGCGGTTAAGGGCAATCAGGCAGGCGAGCGGTTGGGAGCCAGCAGTCCCAGATTGTGAGAGGGATGTTCGACTGCCTGTGGGATCGGGCCTAAACCAGCAGTTGGACATCCCCCCAGGGGTCCCAGATTGGAGAGGGTGCAGGCTGGGCTGAGAGACACCCCCTCCCAGTATACGAATTTCATGCACTGGGCCTCTATTCCTATATAATAAAAGTCTAATATGCTAAATGTCCAGTCATCCGGTCAGCCGTTTAACCAATCAAAGCATAATATGCTAATAATATGCTAAGGCCGCTCAACCGCTCACTATACTGTGCACTGACCACCAGGGGGCAGACAGTCGACCGGTCGACCAGTTGGTATAATGTGTACTGACCACCACGGGGTAGACGCTTCGACCAGTAGGTTAGTTTGCTGTTGGGGTCTGACCAGTTGGGACTGAGCGAGACGGGCCAGACATGCCATGGAGCCCTCCCGCAGTCCCTCCCCGGCTGGCCAACCTCCCGTGTCCCTCCCCAGCCCCAGTTGTGCACCAGTGGGGTCCCTCAGCCTGGCCTGCACCCTCTCGCAATCCAGGACCCCTCAGGGGATGTTGGAGAGCTGGTTTCCGCCTGATGGCGGAATGACCACTCACTGTGACACGCACTGGCCACCCAGGAGCTGCCCCCTGCTGGTCAGTGTGCTCCCACAGGGGGAGTACCGCTCAGCCAGAAGCCAGGCTCACAGCTGGCAAGCACAGTGGCCCATGGGGAGTGGGCCTATGCCGTCCGTCAGACATCCCCTGAGGGCTCCTGGACTGCAAGAGTGTGCAGGCCGGGCTGAGGCACCCCCACCCCCCAAGTGAACCGGGCCTCTAGTACTCTTATAAAGCTGAGTATTATGGTTTAGATTTTGTTTCCCGAAATTTGTATGCCACCTATTATCTTGATTATTTGACCTAATTTCCTTCAAGCTTTATGTCCTCCAGTGTATACCATTCTATAATATAAACAAAGCAGTAGTTCCATCGTGTGGATATTTTCCTCAAAATTTTGTACATTCTGGAGGCTCTATAAACTGACGTGTGTGGACTACAAACACCCTGGAAGTTCTGGCGGCTTTAGGATATAGTAAATATCACAAATCCCAAGAAGCTCAGAACTTTGTGGTGCTTTATGGATTATTTCTCTTCATATAGTACCTATGTAGCTTCATTGTATTGAGTAAAATAGGTATGTATCTTTTTAGAGAAGGATGTTCTACCTATAAGTACATGTTCATTTATTTATACATACATACATACACACAAACAGGCATAGGGATATATACACCATCATTTCTGCGTAGGTTTATATACATGTGTTTTGTTATTTGGGGATTTTTTTTCTTTTTACTTGAAAAAGGAGTTAAAAGAGCAATTTTACAATGTTTTTCCAGGTAAGTGAAGGATTTATGTGTGAGGATGCTTAGCAGGAAGGATACAAATATGTACCTTTACTGAAGTAAAGATTTAAATACTTGTAAAAGCTGTATTAAGTTTGTGAGATGCTAAAGTATCTTATCAAGTAAGCTTTACATAATCATCTCCTGGGAGATAGGGATGCTACCATCTATTCTGAATCAGATGAAAGTTGAGTTTTTGTTTGGTTGGTTGTTTTAGAATCAGGGGAATGAATAAAACTGATTTCTTATTTCAGATTCTAAGCCTGTGGTTCTAGGAAATTATAGGCGTTAGCATGTGTGTGGTGCAAAAGCCTAGGCTTTGGAATAAGACCTGAATTTCAGTCCTAGCTCTGCTGTTTAATAATGTAGAACTGGCAAGCAAATCACTGTCCTCATGAGGCTCAGTTTTGTCATCTTTTAAGAGTGACTGATAACCAATCTATAAGAGTGGTACTGTAAAATAATATTGTGGGTGTTAAGAAATGTATCTCATTTCCCCAGACATACACGTACATGTCCACCTGCATTATTTACATACTGTATTTCTGCCAGATGAGTGATTCTTAACTAGGCAGAGTATCATAGTTCCCTGAGAAGTTCTTTTCTTTAAATATACATGACTGAGTTGTACCCTAGACCTACTGAATTCTTCTATTCCTATTAATAAGGGTCAAGAGTATTTGTTGGTTATTCAGATAATTTTTAAATTGTTCCAATAATGATCAAATAATATGTAAATGTTAGAAAGGTATTTATATTTAAAGTAATAGTTTATTGGTATTCTCATAAATAGGAACAAGAGTTTGTTAAGATTGTAGGAATCAAATATGAGGTTGGACCACCTACACTATGCTGCTTGAAGCTTGCATTTCTGGACCCCATTTCAGGCAAAATGACTGGAGAGTCTTTTTCCATTAAGTGAGTAGCTCTGTGTATTTCTGTGTGTGTGTTGTGTGTTTGTTGATCCCTATTTTGTATTCTGCAGAGTACAAGACTTGATATGAGAGAAAAATACTACAGCACTATAGGCTTGGAGTTTTAAAGAACAAGGTTTAATATTTAATTCTTGGTTTATGTTTTTACTTAAACAGCTATCTTATATAATAAAAGGGTAATATGCAAATTGACCAAATGGCAGAACAACCGGTCACTATGATGCTCACTGACCACCAGGGGGCAGATGCTCAACGCAGGAGCTGCCCCCTGGTGGTCAGTGTGCTCCCACAGGGGGAGCGCCGCTCAGCCACAAGCTGGGCTGATGGCTGGCAAGTGCAGTGGTGGTGGCGGGAGCCTCTCCCGCCTCTGCCACAGTGCTAAGGATGTCCAGGGACTCCCGGATTGCTAAAGGGCACAGGCAGGGCTGAGGTGAAACCACCACCCCCCTCTCCCCCAGTGCATGAATGTCATGCACCAGGCATCTAGTACATATATATATGGCTATTAAAGAGTGTATATATATATATAGCAAATGTATATATTTTCATGAGTAAGTTACTTCTCTGAATTCATGCCTTTCTTTATAAAATGGAAATTTTAATATCTTCCTCAGGATATTTGTGAGGAATAAAGGAAAAACCTTTTATAAGTACCTAGCAGTATACTTGAAACACCCTAGTTGCTTTTATTTCTGTTAAAAATAGGAATAATTAGTCAATGGCACATTTCTTAAAGTTAATTTTGAAATCTAAGGAGACAAAATAACATCAATTCATATTTTTGTGTGTGTTAATCTTCACTCAAGTATATTTTTTCCATTGATTTTTAGAGAGAGTGGAAGGGAGGGAGGGGGAGAGAGAAACATCAATATGAGAGAGACACATTGATTAGTTGCCTCCCACCGAACCTGAGACCCTTTAGTGTGCAGGCTGACATTCTGCAGAGCCACCCTGGCCATGGCCATACTTTTCTTAAAAAGTCCTTGGTAAAAATAACTTATATGAAACTTTAATGACTTTTTTTTGACATCTTTATATAATTGAAGTGATACAGCAATAGGCGGGGTGCTCTCAAACAAAGCAAAGCAGATGGAGTTTAAGTGAAGACTTTTGTAGGGACCTTGAGGTTTACAACATTTTGCTTAATGGCTACACTTTAAACATATATCCGTGGATAGTTAGTAAGTAACATATACTATTATATCTGTATGTTGGTTCATAGGTGCTTTAATTTTTGTACAGGTATCATGATATGCCAGATGTCATTGACTTCCTTGTGCTACATCAGTTTTATAATGAAGCCAAAGAAAGGAACTGGCAGATCGGTAAGTATAGAATTCTCACTTAATGACTATTAAGTTTGAGGTAAAGTAACTTTAATTCCGATTTAACAGAAAGAAACTAGTTTAACATGTAAGCTGGAAAAACCTGTTAGACAAATTAGGAAAATTAAATTAAAGATATTTTCTCAATTATGTTTAGTGATTTTATGCACATTGCATATCTATAATAATAAAAGCATAATATGCTAATTAGACCAGATGACCTTCCAGATGAAGCCGGGGCTGTGAGGGAGGCCTGGGTCCTGGGTGCCAGAGGGAAGCCGGTGCCAGCAACTGGGGGAAGGAAGGCCTACTCTTGGACGAATTTCGTGCATCGGGCCTCTAGTATCATATAATCTCTAAATCTTCTGCAGTTTTCTAATCTGTTAGAATACAAATCTAAATTAAAAAGAAAATTATCAAATGTTAGTTGTCCTAAAATAGAGTACTTAATATTTGGGCTCTTAAACAGAACATTACTGACTGTGGTTTTCTTTCTTTCTCTCTTCCTCCCACCACAGCTTGCAACTTCCATCTGTCTTTCAACCCCTCCCTTCTTTTCTCCCTCTTGCCTTCTCCTACTTCCTTCCCTCTCCCTCATTAGCTTTTGATCTTGGGCAAGTTTTTAACCTCTCTGTGCCTCACTTCCATTATCTTTCAAATAGGAATCACATGACACCACACCTATAAGATTGATGTGAGCAATAAATTAGTTAATATATAGAAAGCACTTAAAATGGTACCAGACGCAGAGTAAACACTATGCAAATGTTTGGTGTTAGTACGTTTAAGTTATCTTTTATTTGGAAGGAACTTTTTTTTCTACAATGATTTGGCTTTGTAATCCTTAGCCATTTAGAACAGAAGACTAGTATGAAGTGATTTTAAAGGCAAAAAGCAAAAAAGAGAAGAAACAAATGGTGTAACCTAGGTACAGTGCAAGAAGTAGAGTGCCTAATGATGATTTCAGGTTATTGATAAAAGTTAAATTATTTGTGGTGGCATTTATTTGAGACAACATGGAAATATGTGATTTATTTTAAAAAGATAGCTAGTACCTGGAAATCAAAATCCTTGAAGAAGGTAAAATGTAAAATTCACTTATTTGCAAAACTCAGATTGAAACCTTTAACAACGATAGTTACGATGCTATTTCTGGGTTCAACAAAATATCGCAATTTAGCCAGTGTGGCCCAGTTGGTTAGAGTGTCATACTGTGCACCAAAAGGTGGCAGGTTTGATTCCCCATTAGGGTACATACCCAGGTTGTGGGTTTGATCCCTGGTCAGGCCACTTGCAGGAGGCAACCAATTGATGTTTCTCTTTCATCTCTCTCTCTCTCTCTCTCTCTCTCTCTCTCTCTCTCTCTCTCTCTCTCTCTCTCCCCCCCTCCCGACTTCTAAAATCAATTTAAAAAATCTTTGGGTGAGGGTTTTAATTAAAAACACTTAAAACTATAAATTTAGAGTGGGAACAGCTTTATTCTCAAGAACACCATTGTAAGAATTTCTAAAAACATTGCAGGTGATAGATTCCGCAGTATAATAGATGATGCCTGGTGGTTTGGGACTGTGGAGAGTCAGCAGCCTTTTCAACCAGAGTATCCTGATAGTTCTTTCCAGTGTTACAGTGTTCAGTAAGTACAGTTATGGTCTTTTATGCCCAATATAATACTGAAGTGCTATATGGACTTTCTATAAACCTTACCAGGAATAATGTCATTTTACCTGACTTAACTAATCTTACAAGACCTATAACTGTAAGAAAATAATCATAATGCCTATAGAATTTGATGATAAAACAGGTAAATGTTACTGCTAAAACAAAGCAGAAACTGAAGGCTTACTTCTATCTCCCTTATGTCCAGATTTTCTTGTAAGTAATTGTATTTTAGATAGGATTTACTATTATTTCATGAAGAATACTGAAATTAATTCAGTGTTTAAAATAATTGTTGCAGCTGGAATATAGCAATGAATATTAGTACCTAGACTTTTATTTGATAGTGAGAATTCTAGGCAGAAATGACTGTATTATGTTTGGATGTGGTTTTTGTCTACAATATTTACTTTAGTTCTTCATGATATATTCCTCATTATAATATTCCTAATAAAGTTTTTTGTCAAATATGATAGAACATGTTTATTCTGTGAATATTAATCTTTGTCTCCATATTGCATATCAAAGGGGAATAATAAAATTTTGGAGATGTTATAATACTTAAGCTGTTAGGATAATGTAGATTATCTCACAGAAATTAGTGATTTATTGAATCACCTTTTTAACCTGAAAGGAATTTTCCAAAGATATATTTTTATTCTGTATGCTGGCTTAACATTGAATATGTCCTTGATTGGAATAAAAAAGAAAGCCAAGTAAAACTAAGAATAAACTTACTGCTTTCTAAGTTTTATATTGGTAGATCATGTTTTCTCTATTAGAGGTTTATTATTATCTATATGTAAGCAAAGTTGTACTTGAAGGAAAATTGTATTGCCCTTTTTCAAATTTCATCCCCAATAAGTCATATAAATTATGCTAATATATAAAAGAATCATGTAAAATTGAATTGTGTCTTGTTATTTTTTAATAGCTGGGACAATAATGAAAGAGAAAAGATGAGCCCCTGGGATATGGAGCCAATTCCAGAAGGAAGTAAATATGCTTTTAAAAATGAATTATAATTCTTCTAAAAGAAAAATGACAATATCATGATACTGGAAACTAATCATTTCTGGTTTTTCCTTTTATACATAGCTGCCTTTCCAGATGAAGTTGGTGCTGGTGTTCCTGTGTCCCAGGAGGAACTGACTGCTTTGTTATACAAACCACAGGAAGGAGAGTGGGGAGCTCATTCCAGAGATGAGGAATGTGAACGGGTTATTCAGGGCATCAACCACCTTCTTTCTCTCGGTATGGTGAATGTGAAAGAATATTAGGAGGATGGGAAGGAACAAGGAAAACCAGCAGAATTTTAACTTTTGCTCAAGGACATGCATTTTTTTCACTAGACACTTTTAACTCAAGAGGCACAGTGATTCTAGTTTGAATAACATTTTTATATGTTTGGCCCAAGTAATAACAAACTTTTTCAGTTCTCTGGTGGCTTATAA
Source organism: Cnephaeus nilssonii (assembly GCF_951640355.1). Lineage (NCBI taxonomy): Eukaryota > Metazoa > Chordata > Mammalia > Chiroptera > Vespertilionidae > Cnephaeus > Cnephaeus nilssonii. The sequence goes on from NC_137071.1 coordinate 32,851,977, forward strand.
TAGTGAAGGCAGGTAAAAGGTGTCTTTTACTAGTATTTTCAAGAGTCATTTTGGCTCTCTAGCTATTTCATGAGCCTGACTTTGGGTTCTTTGATAGATAATGTGTGAGTAATATATTTTACTGGCATAACTAGTTATATTTTCTAAAACATATCACTTGAGACATTTGGCATTTTTCCAGAAAAATGTGAAATTAAACACAGTCCTCCTTTAATTTTGTCTCATTTCAACTGATTTGAACTGCTCTATTATGCATGAGTCTTAGGTACTATCCCCAAATAAAAATAATAACATCATAACAGTATTTGTCTAATATTTGCATAATTGAATCATCAACATTTTATTATGTGGTGTATTGCCACATTTATGTGGGTTTTGTTTGTTAACATGAAATGTTAATGTTCTTTATAACTACCTTTCTTGATTTGGATAATATTGTAGATTTTGCCAGTCCTTTTGCTGTTCCAGTGGATCTCAGTGCCTATCCCTTGTATTGTACTGTAGTTGCATATCCAACTGACCTCAACACCATCAGGCGGAGACTTGAAAATCGCTTTTACAGGTCTGTTTAGTTTTATCATCATTTACTATAAATGTCATAGCTTTATGTCTTTTGCTTTTCTTTTTGTGTAATGATGCACCAAGATCTGTGTGTTTGTTGTATAAATAATCATTCAAAAGAGCCACTGCAAAATTTCTTCTAAAAATTTAGAGTACTAATTTTCCTTTATTCTGTAGATTCTCAGTCTTCCAGTGTAAAAAGGGGTTTGAAGGGAATAAGAACAGGGAGAAAATTATAAGTAATACAAATCACATGTGAAATAAAAACTAGTTAACTTTAGTTTATTTAAGGCAGATTAAGTGGTTTGTAGAATCATCATGATTAAGGTGCTGCAGAGACTTTGAGCATGTGTGTAAATCCCCTGTTGAGGAATTAAACAGCAGTTAATTAGGTTTAATTATTATCCCTGAAATGTGTACAGAAAAAGAGCCAGGTTTTTTTTTTTTTTCTCTCCTTTGGTTTTAATTCGGAGTGGAGTGATTATGGGAAAGCAGGTGAGGGCCACTTTTGGTACCGCTCTCACCTGAAACTCCACTGTGTCTTAATCACCATTATTCCATGAACTGGTTATAACCAGTTGGGTGTATTTTATAACATTACATATAATTTCATTCAATAATATATATTATAAAAATAACTAGATAAAAACCTATTCTTTTCTATAACCTGCTTTTTCCTTTCTCTTCTCTTCCCCTGAAAACTAAACATCCTTTTAACTTTATTACAACAGTTTGTTTTTATTTATTTGTATTTGGTCAAATCACTATTGATCAATTATGCCCTGGGTCAGTTCTTTTCCAAGTTTAATATGCAGTCCAGTAGTTCTAAATTATTGCTTGTGCTTCAAATACTGTAACTATATACATTTACTAGTGCACATCTATCACACATATGAGTTACATACATACAGGGTATCTCCAAAAAATGTATATATACTTTAACAGCTAATAGCTCACTTTTAGAAATGAAATGTTTTTAGTAAACACTGCCTTTATAACTCTTCAAAGTGTGTATATACATTTTTTGGAACACCCTTATATTGTAACACCTTTGACATATAATGATTAGTTACCTAGTTGTTCTATGCTGTATATTCCTAGAATAACTGAAGGTATTTTTTAAATTAAAAAAAATGCAATTACAGTTTTCTTCAGTATTATTTTATATTAGTTTCAGGTGTCACAGAAGGTATTTTTTATTTCATAGGAGAATATCAGCATTAATGTGGGAGGTTCGCTACATTGAACATAATGCCAGGACTTTCAATGAGCCAGACAGTCCTATAGTAAAAGCAGCCAAAATTGTAACTGATGTCTTACTTCGATTTATTGGGTAAGAAGTAGTTTTATTTCCATAGGAACTGACTTCTACTTTTGTAAAATTTATTGAAATATATTTTGACTTATCATATTTCTTAGGGACCAGAGCTGTACTGATATACTGGATACTTATAATAAAATTAAAGCAGAAGAACTAAACAGTACTGATGCAGAGGAGGTAAGAATTTCAGCATTAGTGGGCATGTATTCCTTTTCTGTTATTTGAAGTACAGTAAGTATTACATGTAGGTATTATAAGCAATGAAGCTTATTTCTACAAGTTGGCTAAACACTTATATATTTTTATATTAAACTATTTAACCTGCATTTAGATGGCATATACCAAAAATGAAGTACTATTACAGTATTCAGTCAGAGTCCAATCATCCTATTGACTCATTGGCTTTCAGTATGAGAAATCAAGACTTCATATTAGAGCCCTTTAAAACAGGACAAAGCACTAAATATTTTAAATGAATGATTAATTGAGGGAAATTTTAATAGGGATTCATTTTCTACACAGATATGTAAAATATTAACATATTTTAAAATTTTAGTTGTCAAAAATCTACATTTTTAGTAGTTTCATGAAATTGCTAGTTGATTTCTTTTATAGAAATTTGCTAACAAACCAGATTTTCTTAATTAAATAAAATTAGTATTGCCAGCAAACCCTCACTTCTGATTTCCCCAGCCAGCCTTATCCCTAATGTACATAAAGACATTTGTGACTGGAGACTATGATAGAGAGAAACAAAAACTAAGATAAGATTGAAACAATAATGGAGAGTGATAATTCAAAAATCTTTAGTGGAAGATAATTCATCCCATGAATGAGTGACTCAAATTTTCTAAATTCTGTTGAGTGGCTATTATACAGAGATATGTTACCTGTTTATAGTGTCTCTACTCTTAATCTTCACAATGGTAAATTGGCATTGTTTTTTAATCTTCAATGAAAATGTATCTGACAATAAAATATTGTATTATTAGAGTTAAATGTTATTTACAGAATAGAAACTTAAATATGTTAATTAGGTGTTATCCTCCTAAAACTAATGAAAAATTTATCATTCTGATTCCTGATATTTTCTCTGGCCTTTCACATAAGTGCATTTTTATTACTATTATTATTTTTTATTAAATGTATTGGGGTGACATTGGTCAACATGAACAAATAGGTTTCAGGTATGGGTTTCTATGTTATAAGATTTGAATATTGTATCCTGTGCCCTCCACCCGAAGTCCAATATTCTGTCACCATATATTAGGACCCCCTTTTTGCAGGCAACACGAGTCTAAATATGTAAACCCTAAAGACTCCACCAAAAACTATTAGAAACAATATACAAATACAGTAAAGTTGCAGCATACAAAGTTAATGTACAAAAATCCATTGCCTTCCTGTATATTAACAGGAAAACCTCAGGAAAAGAAATGAAAAAATTATTTGCAATTGCAACCAAAAGAATAAAATAACTAGAATGAACTTTTAATGAAGAATGTAAAAGACCTGCAAACTGAAAATTACAAAGCATTATTAAAAGAGATTGAAAAAGATAGGAAAAATATCCTGTGTTCATGGATTAGAAGAATTAACATAATTAAAATGGCCATATTATCCAAAGCAATATACAGATTTAATACAATCCTCATCAGAATCCCAATGTCATTTTTTAAAGAAATAGAGCGAGAAATTATCAAATTTGTATGGAACCACAAAAGACCTCCAATAATCAAAGCAATCCTGAGAAAAAGAATTAAGGTGGAGGTAGCATGCTACCTGACTTCATATTATACATAAGTGCATTTTGACTCAGGGTTTCATGTAGCAAGAATTTCTCCACAGAGTAAGCGCTACTTGGTTAAAATCTTACATAATAAAAAGGTAATATTTAAATTACCATCACTCCGCTATGCCCATGATTGGGCCAGCGGGTGACACAGGGGGCGGGACTCGGGGTGGCTGGGGTGGTGATTGGGCCGGCAGGACGCTGAGCCATGTGCTGCGGCACAGACAGGCCTCTGGGGCAGCGAGCCGAGCTGGCGTTTTGGAGGTTTGGAGGCAGCGGGCGGCACGGCTCCCCGGGGAGGAGTCTGGCGGCAGTTGGGCCGCAGGAGCACGTGGCGGCGGCCCTAGCCTTCCTGGGCCAGAGGCAAAGGCAAGACCCCAGCCTGGGCTCCTGCAGCAGGAGGACCACGCCCCCGCCCCGCCTCGCCCTAGGGGCCCAGGGACTTCGGAGCTGCGGACCAGCGGACAGACAGCTTACACGTGCATGATTAAATCATGCACTGGGCTTCTAGTAGAAAATAAAAGTAGAATATAAGTCAACAACTTTATCTTTTTTGATGAGAACATTTAAATTCTACTTTCTTAGCAAATTTTAATTATACAGTGCAGTGTTATTAATATAGTCACCATGTATTTTTTTTAGATCCTTAGACCTTATTCATCTTATAGCTGTAAGTTTGTACCCTTTTACCAACCTCTCCCTGTTTCCCCTACTATCCAACCCTTGGCACTATTTGTCTTTCTCTGTCATGCTTACTTTACTTAGCATAATGCCCTCGAGGTCCATTCATGTTGTCACAAATGGCAAGATTACCTTTTTTCTCAAAGCTGAATTATATTCCATTTGGTGTGTGTGCATAACACATATCAATCACACTTTCTTTTTTTAAGTTTGCATTTCTTTTCTTTTTCTGTCATAAACAATAGAACACAGACCACAGTGATGCTTTTATTATTGTTTTATCTTTATTTATTTTTAATTTATCTTTATTGTGAAAGTATTGTGGCTGTCCCTTTGTTTCCCCCACATTGACCCCATCCACCCTACTTCCGTCCCCTCTCCAGGCATTCCCCACACTGTTGTCTGTCCATGGGATCTTCAATGTCTCTGGATCTTTTTTGTTCATCAATTTATTTTGCTCATTAGATTCCACATATAAGTGAGATCATGTGATACTTGTCTTTCCCTGACTGGCTTATTACACTTAGCATAATACTCTCAAGGTCCTTCAATGCTGTCACAAAGAATAAAAGACCCTTTCTTTTTATCGCTGCATAGTATTCCATGGTGTAAATGTATCACTTCTTTTTTATCCACTCTTCTAGTGATAAGCACTTGGGCTGTTTCCAGATCTTAGCTATTGCAAATTGTGCGGCTATGAACAATTTTTCTGATTGGTGTTTTAGATTTCTTAGGATATATTCCTAGAAGTGGGATCACTGGGTCATATGGCAGTTCCACTTTTAAGTGTTTGCGGAAACTCCATAATCTTTTCCACAGTGGCTGCACCAATCTTCATTCCCACCAGCAATGCACTAGGGTTCCATTTTCTCCACATCTTCAACAGTTCTTGTTGCTTGTTGATTCATTGATGGTAGCCATTCTGACAGGTGTAAGGTGATAACTCATTGTAGTTTTCATTGACATCTCTCTGATGATTAGTGACTTTGAACATTTTTTCATATGTCTCTTGGCCATCTGTGTGTCCCCTTTGGAGAAGTGTCTATTTAGGTCCTTTGCCCATTTTTTAATTGGATTGTTTGTCTTCCTTTTGTTTAGTATGAGTTCTTTATGTATTTTGGAAATTAGCCCCTTATCAAATGTATCATTGGCAAATATGTTCTCCTCTACAGTTGGTTCCCTTTTCATTTTGATTCTGATTTATTTTGCTGTGCAGAAGTTTTTTATTTTGATATAATCCCATTTGCTTATTTTGTTTGTTTGTTTCTCTTACCCTAGGCAAAGTGTCTGAAAATTCTCCGTGAGATGTCTGATATTTTGCTTCCTATGTTTTCTTCTAGGATTGTTATGGTTTCACAAGTTACATTTAAGTCTTTTATCCATTTTGAGTTTATTCTTGTGTATGGTGTAAGTTGGTGATCCAGTTTTTTTTTTGTCTTTTTTTTTTTTTGCATATCTTGTCCTATTACCTCAATACCATTTATTGAAGAGACTATCTTTACTCCATTATATGCTCTTGCCTCCTATGTCAAATATTAATTGAGGTTAATGTCTTGAGTCGATTTCTGGGTTCTCTGTTCTGTTCCAATGATCTATATGCCTGTTCTTGTGCCAGTACCAGGCTGTTTTTATTACAGTGGCTTTGTAGTATAGCTTGATATCCATTATTATTATCCCTCCAACTTTGTTCTTTCTCAAGATTGCTGCAGCTATTTGGGGTCTTTTTTGTTTCCATATAAATTTTTGGAGTGTTTCTTCTAGATCTGTGAAATATGCTCTTGGCATCTTGATAGAAATTGCATTGAATCTATATATGTCTTTGGGTAGTATGGATATTTTAATGATATTAATTCTACCAATCCATGAACACAGTATATTCTTCCATTTGTTTATATCTTCATCTATTTCTTTTTTCAACATCCTGTAGATTTCCTAGTACAGGTCTTTTACCTTCTTAGTTAAGTTTATTCCTAAGTATCTTAATTTTTTGTTGTTGTTGTTGCAATGGTAAATGGGATTTTTTGTTTGTTTCTTTCTTTCTGAGAGTTGTATTGGTATATAAAATTGCCATCAATTTCTGTGTGTTAATTTTGTATCCTGCTACATTGCCGAATTCATTTATTAACTCTAGTAGTTTTTTGGTGGAGTCATTAAGGTTTTCTATGTTCTATATCATGTCATCTACAAATAATGACTATTTTACATCCTCCTTTCCAATTTGAATGCCTTTTACATTTTTTTCTCCTTTGATTATTGTGGCTAGCACTTCCAGCACTATGTTGAATAAAAGTGATGAAAGTGGGCATCCCTGTCTTGTGCCTGTTCTTAGGGGAAATGGTGTTGGCCGTACGTTTGTCATATATAGCCTTTATTATGTTGAGGTCAGACTCTTCTATTCCTACTTTGCTGAGAGTTTTCATTAAAAATGCATGTTGGATTTTGTCGAATGATTTTTCTGCATCTGTTGATATGGTGATGTGATTTTTGTCTTTCAATTTGTTTATGTGATGTATCACATTTATTGATTTGCAAATATTGTACCAGCCTTGTATCCCCAGAATAGATCCCACTTGGTCATGGTGTATGATCTTTTTAATATATTGCTGGATCTGATTTGCTAATATTTTGTTTACAATTTTGGCATCTATGTTCATCAGGAATATTGGCCTGTGTAATTCTCTTTCTTTGTGGTGTCTTTAAGTGGTTTGGGAATTAGGATAATGCTGGCCTTATGGAAAGAACTTGGTAGTGTTCTGTCCTCTTGATTTTTTTGGAATAATGCAAGGAGAATAGGTGTTAATTATTTGAATATTTGATAAAACTCCCCTGTGCAGCTTTCTAGACCATTTATTTTTACTCTGATCTTTAATTTCTTTCCTATTTACTCTAGACTTTTCTTGTTCTCTATCTAACTCTTTATGTTATAGGGTTAGATAATATATTAGAAATTTTTCTTATTTCCTGAGGTAGGCCTGTGGTGCTATGCATTTCCCTCTCAAGACTGCTTTCACTGTGATTTGGGGTTGTTGTGTGTTCATTTTCATTTGTTTCCAGGAAGTTTTTTATTTCTTTCTTGATCTCATTGGTAACCCATTCATTTTTTTAATGCTATTTATCCTCCATGTGTTTGAATGTTTTGGGTTGTTTTTATTGTGATTTCTAGTTTCATGCCATTGTGATCTGAAAAGATGCTTGATATGATTTTAATCTTCTTGAATTTATAGAGACTTGTTTTATGTTCTATCGTGTTATCTATCTTTGAGAATGACCCATGTGCACTTGAGACGAGTGTATATTCTGTAGCTTTGGGGTAGAATGTTCTGTAAATGTCAATTGAATCCATTTGCTCGACTATCATTTAGGGTCACTGTTTCCTTGTTTAGTTTTTTACTATATCTATCCAGTGATGTCAAATGGGTGTTAAAGTCCCTACTATGATTGTATTGCTGTTGATCTGCTTCTTAAAATCCTCCAGAAGTTTTTTTTATAGATTTGTATGCTCCTGTATTGGGTGCATATATGTTTACTCAGTTATATCCTCTTGATGTATCAATCCTTTTGCTATTGCACTTTCTTTATTCATTTATCTGTTTACAAATACTTGGATTGTTTTCATAAGTTAGCTATTGTGAATAATGCTGAAGTGAATATGGGAATGCAGTTTTACCTCATTGATATTTTGTGTTCATTTCTTTTCTAGATATTTACTCAGAAGTGAGATTATTAGATCATATGGTAGTTATTTCTTTATTTTTTTTGAGGCACCTCCATACTGTTTTCCATGACAGCTGTGCCAACATGGCATAAGGTTTTCCTCCTCTCCACATGCTCTGGAACACTTGTTATCTCTTAATTTTTGATGCTAGATGTTCTAAGAGGCATGAGGTGATACCTCATTGTGGTTTTGATTTGCATTTCCCTGGTGATTAGTGAGGCTTACCATCTTTTCATGGACCTGGTGACAATTTGCATGACTTCTTTGGAAAAATTTAATTGTATTGTTTTGGGTATTTTTTGGGCTATTGAGTTTTTAAAGTACATTTTGTATATTAACAATTTATCAGATACATGATTTGCAAATATTTTGTCCCTTTCAAATAGATTGCCTTTTAATTTTTAAAAATAAATTATTTTTAATTGAATTGGTTGGAGTGACATTGGTTAACAATCATACAGGATCCAAGTGTACAATTCTATAACATCATCTGCATACTACATCATGCGCCCATTGCCACAAAGTTTCTTTGTGATCCCTTCTCCCCCCATTTGTCTACCTCTACCTATCCCCCTCTCCTTTCCCTCTGTCATCACAATGTCATCTGCATCTATGTGTTATATATGTTTTTTTACTTAATCCCTTCACCTTCTTCCACACAGCCCACCAACACCCCTCGCCTCTGACAGCAGTTAGTCTGTTCCACATATACATGCCTGTTTCTGTTTTGTTCATCAATGTATTGTGTTCATTTATCCAAGTATAAGTGAGATCATATGTACCTGTCTTTTTTCTGACTGGCTTATTTCACTTAGCATTATGCTCTCTAGGTCCCTCCATGCTGTTGCAAAGGATAAATATTTCTTCTTTCTTACAGCTGAGTAGTATTCCATTGTATAAATAAATGTACCACTGCTTTTTTATCCACTCCTCTACTGATAGACACTTGGGCTGTTTCCAGATCTTTGCTAATTCCAAATAATGATGCTGTGAATTATAGGGGTGCATATATTCTTTCGAGTTGGTGCTGCGTATTTCTCCATATATATTCCCAGGATTAGGATCTCTGAGCCAAAATTCAGTTCGGTTTTTAATTTTTTGAGGAAACTCCATACTGTTTCCATAGTGGCTGCACCAGTCTGCATTTCCACCAACAGTGCATGAGGGTTCCCTTTTCTGTACATCCTTGTCAGCACTTGTTGTTTCTTGATTTATTGATGATAGCCACTCTGACAGGGGTGAGGTGATATCTCATTGTGGTCTTAATTTGCATCTCTCTGATGATTAGTGAAGTTGAACATTTTTTCATAATGTCTCTTGGCTGTCGGTGTGTCCTGTTAGGAGAAGTGTCTATTTAGGTCCTTTGCCCATTTTAGATTGGATTTTTTGTTTTCCTGGTGTTTATCAGTTCTATATATATTTTGGAGATTGACCCCTTATCAGATGTATCATTGTCAATATGCTTTCCCATTCAATGGGTTCCTTTTTCTTTTTGTTGGTGGTTTCTTTTGCTTTGTGAAAGCTTTTCATTTTGATGTAGTCCCTTTTGTTGTTGTGTTTTTCCTTTGTTTCCCTTGTCCAAAGAGATATATTGGCAAATATATTGGTATGAGAGATGTCTGAAATTTTACTGCCTATGCTTCCTTCAAGGATTTTTATAGTTTTTGGACTTACATTTAAGTCTTTTATGTGTTTGAGTTTATTCTTGTGTATGGTATAAGTTGGTGGTCCAGTTTCATTTTTTCACATGTATCTGTCCAATTTTCTCAACACCATTTATTGAAGAGACTGCCTTTGTCCCTTATGTGTTCTTATCTCCTTTGTCGAATATTAGTTGACCATAAAGACATGAATTTATTTCCGTGCTCTCTATTATGTTCCAGATCTGTATGCTTGTTCTTGTGCCAGTACGAGGCTGTTTTAATTACTATGGCCTTGTAATATATTTTGATAATAGGTAGTATAATACCTCAAACTTTGTTTTTCTTTCTCAGCTGAGGGTATTTGGGTCTTTTTTGGTTCCATATAAATTTCTGGAATATTTGTTCTATCTGTGAGATATGCTATTGGTATTTTGATGGGAACTGCATTGGATTTGTAAATTGCTTTGGGTAGTGTGGTTATTTTAATGATGTTAATTTTTCCTATCTATGAACACAGTATCTGATTCCACTTATTTGTATCTTAGTTTCTTTCTTTAGTGTCTTATAATTTACTGAGTTACAGGTCTTTTACCAGTTTGGTTAAATTCATTCCTAGGTACATTATTATTTTTTTGTTTCCATAGTAAATACGATGTTTTCTTAATTTCTCATTCTGATATCTCATTATCGGTGTATAAAAATGTCACTGATTTGAATATTAATTTTGTATGCTCCTATTTACCAAATTAATTTATTAGATCTGGTAGTTTTTTTTGGTGGAGTCTTTAGGGTTTTCTGTAAAAATATGTCATCTGCAAATAATGACAGTTTTAATTCCTCATTTTCTATTTGGATGCCTTTTGTTTCTTCTTCTTGTTTCATTGCAGTAGGTAGACCTTCCAGTACTATGTTGAATACAAGTGGTGAAAATGGACATCCCTATCTTGTTCCTAATCTTAAAGGAAACCCTATTAGTTTTCTGCATTGATTATGATGTTGGCTATGGGTTTGTCATATATGAAGTTTATTTATATTGAGGTGTGATCCCTCTATTCCCACTTTGCTGAGAGTTTTCATGAAAAAATTGGTGCTGCTTGCCCTAGTTGCTTTGGCTCAGTGGATAGAGTGTCAGCCTGTGGATTGAATGGCCCCGGGTTCAATTCCGGTCAAGGGCACATGCCTGGGTTGTTGGCTTGATCCCCAGTAGGGGGCGTGCAGAAGGCAGCCAGTCAATGATTCTCTCTCATCATTGATGTTTCTCTCTCTCTCCTTCTCCCTTCCTCTCTGAAATCAATAAAAATAATTAAAAAATTGATGCTGGATTTTATCAGATGCATTTTCTGCATCTATTGATATCATGGGATTTTTTTTATCCTTCACTTTGTTTATGTGATCAATCACATTTATTGATTGTGAATATTGTACCGACTTGACATTCCTGGAATACATTTCACTTGATCATGGTGTGTGATCTTTTTAATGTATTGCTATATCTGCTTTCCTAATATTTTGTTGAGGATTTTAACATCTATGTTTATCAGGAATATTGGTCTATAATTTCCTTTCTTTGTAATGTCTTTATCTTGTTTTGATATTAAGATAATGCTGGCCTTGTAAAAAGGACTTGGAAGTCTTCCTTCTCTTCAATTTTCTTGGAATAGTTTGAGAAGGGTAGATGTTAGGTTTTCTTTCAATATTGGATAAAATTCATCTGTGAGGCCCTTTAGTACAGGAGTTTTGTTTGCTGGGAGTTTTATTACTGCTTCAATTTCATTATTTATAATTTGTCTATTCAGGTTTTCTGATCTTCCTGATTCAGTTTTGGAAGATTGTATTTTTGTACACATATATCCATTTTCCCAGGTTGTCCCATTTGTAGTCATAGAGTTGTTCAGTGTTTTCTTACAATTTTTTTTTTGTATTTCTGTGGTGTCAGTTTTTATTTCTCCTCTTTTTATTTCTGATTTTATTTATTTGGGTCCTCTTTGCTTCTTTTTTTCCCCTTTTAAAACAGTGTTATTAAGGTATAATTCACAAACTATGCAGTTCATCCATTTAAGATGTACAGTTCAGCGGTATTTAGTACAATCAGATTCCTGTAAGCATTATCACATTCTACTTTAGAACATTTTTGTTCCTGGGAGCATGTCCATGCAGCATCCACTTACTCTACCACCATTTTTTTTAAGGTTACATGCAATAAGCATTAATGTTTCAAGAAAAATGATATAATGTTACATGCAATAAATATTAATATTTAAAGAAAAAAGATTTTAAATATAACAATATTACCAAAACTGTACTAACACAGTAATATCAAAAAAGTTGTAGGAAATATTAAAAATCTGCAAATAACAGGATTACTTCAATTATATTCCAAAATATTTTTTTTCCTCTGGCTCTGTTTTTGTTCATCAGTTTAAGTTGTTCATTATGTTCCACAAATGAGTGAGATCATGTGACATTTATCTTTCTCTGAATGGCTTATTTCACTTAGCATAATGCTCTCCAGCTCCATCCATGCTGTTGCAAATGATAGGAGTTCCTTCCTTTTTACTGCGGCATAGTTTTCCATTGCATAGATGTACCACAGTTTTTTAATCCCCTCATCTGCTGATGGGCACTTAGGCTGATTCTAAATCTTAGCTATTGTGAATTGTGCTGCTATGAACATAGGGATGCATATATCCTTCTGATTGGTGTTTCTGGTTTCTTGGGATATATTCCTAGAAGTGGGATCACTGGGTCAAATGGGAATTCCATTTTTAATTTTTTGAGGAACTCCATACTGCTCTCCACAGTGGCTGCACCAGTTTGCATTCCCACCAGCAATGCAGGAGTGTTCCTTTTTCTCTGCATCCTCGCCAGCACTTGTCATTTGTTGATTTGTTGATGATTGCCATTCTTACAGGTGTGAGATGGTACCGCATTGTCGTTTTGATTTGCATCTCTCGGATAATTAGTGACTTTGAGCATGTTTTCATATGTCTCTTGGCCTTCTGTATGTCCTCTTTCGGAAAGTGTCTATTTAGGTCCTTTGCCCATTTTTTGATTGGATAGTTTATCTTCCTGTTGTTAAGTTGTATGCGTTCCCTGTAAATTTTGGAGATTAAATGCTTATCAGAGATAACATTGACAAATATGTCCTCCCATGTACTAGGCTCTCTTGTTGTTTTGTTTATGGTTTCTTTTGCTGTGCAGAAGCTTTTTATTTTGATGTAGTCCCATTTGTTTATTTTCTCCTTAGTTTCCATTGCCGTGGGAGCTGTATTGGTAAAGATTTTGCTACCACATATGTCTGATGTTTTGCTGCCTACGGATTCCTCTAAGATTTTTATGGTTTCCCATCTTATGTTTAAGTCTTTTATCCGTTTTGAGTTTATTTTTGTGTAGGGTGTAAGTAGGTGATCTAGCTTAATTTTTTGGCATGTATCTGTCCAATTTTCCCAGCACCATTTATTGAAGAGACTATTTTGACACCATTGTATGCTGTTGCCTCCTTTTTCAAATATTAATTGAGCATAATGGCTTGGGTTGACTTCTGGGTTGTTCTGTTCTATTGGTCTATATGTCTGTTCTTGTGCCAGTACCCGGCAGTTTTGAAAACAGTGGCTTTATAATATAGCTTGATATCTGGTATTGTGATCCCTCCAACTTTGTTCTTCTTTCTCAGGATTGCTGTGGCTATTCAGAGTATTTTTTTATTCCAGATGAATTTTTGGAGTTTGTTCTAAGTCTGTGAAATATTTTTTTGGTATCTGAATGGGGATTGCATTGAATCTATAGATCGCTTTGGGTAGCATGGACATTTTAATGATGTTGATTTACCAATCCATGAACACAGTATATTCTTCCATTTGTTTATGTCTTCCTCTATCTCTTTTCAACATCCTGTAGTTTTCCGAGTATAGGTCTTTTACCTCCTTAGTCAAGTTTTTTCCTAGGTATCTTAATTTTTTTGTTCCAATGGTAAATGGGGATTGTTGTTGTGTTTTTTTGTTTTTGTTTTTTTTTAGTTTCTCTTTCTGTGAGTTCATTATTGGTGTATATAAAAACCATAGATTTCTGGGTGTTAATTTTGTATCCTGCAACATTGCCAAATTCATTTATTAAGTCTAGTAGTTTTTTGATGGAGTCTTTGGGGTTTTCTATGTACAATACCATGTCATCTGCAAATAATGACAGTTTTACTTCTTCTTTTCCAGTTTGGATGCCTTTTATTTCTTCTTCTTGTCTGATCACTATGGCCAGCACTTCCAGTACTATATCGAACAGGAGTGCTGATTCCTTTCTTATTCCTGTTCTTAGGGGAAATGGTTTTAGTTTTTGTCTGTTGAGTATGATGTTGGCTGTAGGTTGTTATATATGGCCTTTATCATGTTGAGATATGTTCACTCTTTTCCCACTTTGCTGAGAGTTTTTATCAAAAACTAGAGGCCTGGTGCACAAAATTCGTGCACGGAGGGGGGTTGTCCCTCAGTCCAGCCTGTACCCTCTCCAATCTGGGACCCCCCGGTGGGATCGGGCCTAAATGAGCAGTCGGACATCCCTCTCACAATCCAGGACTGCTGGCTCCCAACTGCTTGTCTGCCTGCCTTCCTGATTGCCCCTAACCGCTTCTGCCTGCCAGCCTGATTACCCACTTACCACTCCGCTGCCAGCCTGTTTGCCCCCAACTTCCCTCCTCTGCCGGCCTGGTCACCCCTAACTGCCCTCTCCTGCAGGGTTGATCACCTCCAACTGCCCTCCCTTGCAAGCCTGGTCCCTTGCAGGCCTGGTCCTTCTCAATTGCCCTCTCTTGCAGGCCAGATGCCTCCCAACTGCCCTCTCCTGCTGGCCATCTTGTGGTGGCCATATTTTGTCCACATGGGGGCAGGATCTTTGTGTGTTGCAGTGATGATCAATCTGCATATTACTCTTTTATTAGATAGGATAGAGGCCTGGTACAGGGGTGGGGGCCAGCTGGTTTGCCCTGAAGGGTGGCCCTGATCAGGGTGGGGTTCCCTTGGGGTGTGGGGTGGCCTGAGCAAGGGGCCTGTGGTGGTTTGCAGGCCGGCCACACCCCCTGGCAACTCAAGCGGAGGCCCTGGTATCTGGAATTTATTCTCCTTCTACAATTGAAACTTAGTAGCCTGGAGCGGAGCCAAGCCTGGGGCTCCCTCCGCGGCCGGCAGCCATTTGTGTTGGGGTTATAATTGAAACTTTGTAGCCTTAAGCGGGTGAGCCCGGCCAGGGTGTACGGAAAGCTTTGCTTCCCGTTGCCGGGGACAACCCTAGCCTGCTCTCTCAAGCTCCATTCTGCCGCCATTTCTGTTTGAATTTGTTTACCTCCTATAATTGAAACTTTGTAGCTTGAGTGGAGGCTTAGGCCTGGCAAGGGGAGGCGGAAAGCTTGGCTTCCTCTGTTACCTAGGAAACCTTGCTCTCTGTGGCTGTAGCCATCTTGGTTGGGTTAATTTGCATACTCGCTCTGATTGGATGGTGGACTTGGCTTGTGGACGTGGTTTGTGGGTGTGTCGGAGGTATGGTCAATTTGCATATTTGTCTATTATTATGTGGGCTATTATTATGTAGATGGGTGTTGTGTTTTGTTGAATGCTTTTTCTGTGTCTATTGATATGATCATGTGATTTTTGTCTTTCAGTTTGTTTATGTGATGTATCATGTGTATTGATTTGTGAATATTGTACCAGCCTTGCATCGCTGGAAAAAATCCCACTTGATCATGGTATATGATCTTTTTAATATATTACCTGATGCGATTTGCTTATATTTTGTTGAGGATTTTAGCATCTATGTTCATCAGCGATGTTGGACTATAATTCTCTTCCTTTATTGGTTATTTGAATTAGGATAATGCTGGCCTCATAAAAAGTGTTTGGAAGTGTTCCTTCCTCTGGGATTTTCTGAAATACTTTGAGGAGTATAGTTGTTAGGTTTTCTTTGAATTTGTGGTAAAACTTTCTGTGAAGCTGCCAGACCTGGGCTTTTGTTTGGTGGGAGTTTACTGCTTCTATTTCATCAGTTGTTATTGGCCTATTCGGGTTTCTTATTCTTCCTGATTCAGATTTGGGAGATAGTATTTTTCTAGGAATTTGTCTATTTCATCCACATTGTCTAGCTTGTTGGCATATAGTTGTTCATAGTATTTTCTAACAATCCTTTGTATTTCTGTGGTGTCCGTGGTTACTTCTCCACTTTTGTTTCTGATTTCATTTATTTGGGTCCTCTCTCTTTGTTTCTTGATGAGTCTGGCTAATGTTTTATCAATTTTGTTTATCTTTTCAAAGAACCAGCTCTTGGTTTCATTGATTTATATATATATATATACTAGCGTTCCCGTTGCAGGAAAAATCCTGCAATAGGGTTTCTGCTGCACTCTACCCCGCCCCGCCTCCGTTCCTCCCTTGTGCCCCAGCCCCCTTCTCCGCCAGCCCGCCCCGCCTCCGCTCCTCCCTTGTCCCCCGGCCCGCCTTCTCCGCCAGCCCGCCCCGCTCTCCTTCCTTCTCCCCCGGCCCCACCTCCGCTCCTCCCTTGTCCCCCGGCCCGCCTTCTCCGCCAGCCCACCCCACTCTCCTTCCTTCTCCCCCCGGCCCCGCCTCCGCTCCTCCCTTCTCCTCCCCCCGGCTTGCTTGCTTCTCCGCAGCTTTGCTCCCTTCAGCATCTCTTGGCTTCTTTCTACGCTGTCTAGATATGCAAATTAGCTGCCATCTTTGTTGGGGTAATTTGCATACTCGTCCTGATTGTTTGGTGGGCGTGGCTTGGTTGGTGGGCATGGCCTGGGCGTAGCGAAGGTGCGGTCAATTTGCATATTTATCTATTATAAGGTAGGATGTGTGTATATATATGTATATATATACATATATACATATATGTGTGTGTATATATATCCTATTTAATAACAGAGTAATATGCAAATTGACTGTACCTTCGCTACACCCACAAGCCATGCCCACCAGCCATGCCCACCAGGAAACCGTCACAGGGATGTTGGGGTGTGGCCGAGCCCAAGGCCGGGAAAGCCTCGGGCGGAAGCTTTCCCGTCCTTGGGCACCAGCAGGGAGCCTGCACTGATCGCAGGCAACCACCGGGGGTCGGCTCCTAAGATCCGTAGCAGGGACGCTGGGTGCGGCCGAGCCCAAGGCCGGGAAAGCCTTGGGCGGAGGCTTTCCCAGCCTTGGGCACCAGCGGGGAGCCTGCACGGATCACAGGCAATGACCAGGGGGTCGGCTCCTAGGATCCTTAGCAGGGACGCTGGGTGCGGCCGAGCCCAAGGCCGGGAAAGCCTCGGGTGGAGGCTTTCCCGGCCTTGGGCACCAGCGGGGAGCCTGCACACATCGCAGGCAACCACTGGGTCTCGGCTCCTACGATCCTTAGCAGGGAGGCTGGGGTGCAGCCGAGCCCAAGGCCACCGCCTAGGGCCAAGACCCAACCCTGAAAGAAGGCAGAAGGCGGTGGCCACAGCCAAGGCCTGGGTCCCTGGTGTTGGCAGAAAACTGGTGCAGGCAGCCAGGTGAATGAAGGTCTATTGCACGAATCTTCGTGCAAATGGGCTGCTAGTATATATATATATATATATATATATATATATATATATATATATTTAGGTTATGGTATTTATTTCTGCTCTAATCTTTATTGTTTCCTTCTTTCTACCTACCCTGGGCTCCTATTGTTGTTCTCTTTCTCATTCTTTAAGTTGTTGGTTTAAACAGTTTATTGCTGATTTTTCTTGTTTTTTGAGGTATGCCTGTAGTGCTATAAACTTCCCTCTCAGGACTACTTTTGCTGTGTTCCACAGATTTGGTGTTGTTATGTGTTTATTTTCATTTGTTTCCGGGAATTTTTTTATTTATTTCTTGATCTCATTGGTAACCCATTTATTATTGAACTAGAAGCCTGTTGCACGAAGATTCGTGCAATAGGCTTTCCTTTCCCTGGCTGCCGGCAGTGGTTTTCCTCTGGCACCCGGGACCCAGGCCTTCGCTCCGGCCGCAGAAGAGAAGCCAAGCCTCTTCAGTCTTCAGTCTTCGCTCAGGCCGGAGCCTTCAGTCTTCACTCGGGCTGAAGCTTTCAGTCTTCACTCCGCGGCTGTGTATGCAAATTAACCCGCCATCTTTGTTGGGTTAATTTGCATACTCCTGATTGGCTGGTGAGCGTCACAGAGGTATGGTCAATTTGCATCTTTCTCTTTTATTAGTGTAGATAACATGCTATTTAGCCTCTGTGTGTTTGAATGTTTTTCGGTGTTTTTACTGTAGTTGATTGCTAATTTCATTCCATTGTGATCTGAGAAGATGCTTGATATGATTTAAGTCTTCTTGAACTTGCAGAGACTTGATTTGTGTCCTAACATGTGGTCTATTTTTGTGAATGATCCTTGTGCACTTGAGAAGAATGTATATTCTGCTGCATTGGGGTGAAATGTTCTATAAATGTCAATTAAATCCATCTGATCCAGTGTGTCCTTTAGAGTCTCTGTTTCCTTGTTAAGTTTTTGTCTGGAAGATCTATGCCGCAAAGTCAGAGGAGTGCTAAAGTCCCCTACTATGACTGTATTATTTACTATCTCTTCATTGAAGTCCTCTAGAAGTTTTTGTATATATTTAGGTGCTTCTGTTTTGGGTGCATATATGTTTACCAGGGTTATATCCTCTTGTTGATTTGATCTCTTTAGTATTATGTAGTGACTTGTGTTGTCTCTTGTGATTACCTTCATTGAAAAGTCTATTTTGTCGGATATAAGTATTGCTACTCCAGCTTTTTTTTTCCATTTGCACGAAAAATTTTTTTCCATCCCTTCACTATTATTCTGTGTGTGTCTTTTGTTTTGAGGTGGGTCTGTTGTAGACAGCATATAGTTGGGTCATGTTTTTGTACCCATTCAGCTACCCTACGGCTTTTTATTGGAGCATTTAGTCCATTTACATTTAGGGTTATTATTGATATGTACTTATTTATAGCCATTATAATTCTATATGGCTAGTTTTCTGTCTGTTTCTTCTTCTCATTACAATCCCTTTAGCATTTCTTGTAATGCTGGCTTGGTGTTGATGTACTCCTTTAGCCTTTTTTTTTTTTTTGTCTGGGAAGCTCTTTATTTGACTGTCTATTTTGAATGATAGCCTTGCTGGATATAGTAATCTTGGTCTCAGATCCTTGCTTTCCATTACCTTGAGTACTTCATGCCATTCCCTTCTAGCCTGTAGAGTTTCTGATGAGAAATCAGGTGTCAGCCTTATGGGAGCTCTTTTGTAGGGAGGTAATAGTTTTCTTTTTTCTTGCTGCCTTTAATATTCTTTGTTTTTAATTTGGGTATTTTAATTATGGTGTGTCTGGGTGTGGGCCTGTTTGGATTCTTCTTGTTTGAGGTTCTCTGTGCCTCCTGAACTTGTGTGACTTTTTCCTTTACCAGGTTAGGGAAGTTTTCTGCCATTATTTCTTAAAATACCTTCTCTATGCCTTTCTCCATTTCTGCCTCTTCTGGCACACCTGCTATTCTAATATTGTTACGTTTCACATTAGCCTACAGCTCCCTTAAGCTGTCCTCATGTTTTTTAATTGTTTTTTTTTCTTTTTTCTATATTGTACAGCCCCCTTCAGTGCTCACAGCCCAAGGGTAAGGATACTGGGCAATGGTTTGAGACTGCAACTTCCTCTGGCATGGGTCCACTATGAGAGGGCAACAGGGAGGTTTTTTTTCTTTTTGGTCTTCTGATTGAGTAATATTTTCAACTCTGTCTTCTAATTCACTGATTCGATACTCAGCTTCCCCTAATCTGCTGTGTGTTCCTTCCAATGTGTTCTTTATTTGTGTTATGTCATTCTTTATCTCAGACTGTTATTTTTTCAAAGTTACTATATATTTTTTCATGCTGTTGAGCATCTTTACCCTCATTACCCTGAACTCTGTTTCAGATAAATTTCTTATCTCTGCTTCATTTATCTCTTCTTCTAGAGAATTCTCTAGTTCTTTCATTTGGCGGTTGTGTCTTTGTCTCCTCATTTTGGCTTTCTGTTTGGGTTTGTGACTATATTGTGTAGATCCTCTACACCTCTTAAGTGATGGATAGAGTTAAAGGCTATTTCTGACTAATTAGATCAGCCAAAGACTCAAAGCCTCCAGAGACTGCCTCTGCCTACAGGACTAATAGGATTCCGACTTGAATTGCCCCTCCCCCCCAGGCAATTGTCCTCAGGTGTGGGGAGATATTTTTTTCAACAGGGTTGGGCAGTTGCTACTGCCTAGAGCAGTGATGGCGAACCTATGACACGCGTGTCAGCACTGACACGCGTAGGCATTTCTGATGACACGTGGCCGCATGCCGAGGATGAAACACTTCCTGCTCCTGAGGATGAAACATTTGCGACTAGAATCTTGGAGTTACTTTTTTCCTCAAAGTGACACACTACCCGAGTTATGCTCAGTTTTTTGGCGAAGTTTGACACACCAAGCTCAAAAGGTTGCCTATCACTGGCCTAGAGGCTAATTGTTATTTTTAATCTCTTAAGTGGCCTCAGGGCAAGGTTTTTTTCCAATAGGGTGTGTCAACTGTCTTCCCCCCAGGCAATGTAGATGTGTATATGGGAAAGATGTCCGCCACTGCTTGAGGGAATGACTCAGCCCAGGAAACTTGAGGTGTCTGCCTTCTGAGCTCTATTCCCTGAGTCCTCTGTCCTGGCTTCTGCCCTCACAGTTCCAGTCCATTTCACTCTCCCTCTGCCGGAGCACAAGGTGGGTGGCTCCACAGGGAATTTTGTGTGTTGGCCCTTTAAGAGTGTGGCTGACTGCACCCCAGCCAGATGTTATGTGGGTGCCCTCCTCAGTTCCGGTGCTCTCTGATCAGGGGCCCAACTTGGGGAATAGGTACCAGATTTCTCAGTGGCAACCCCCAACACCTGAGATATGTCTCTGGAACTTCAGTTGCTGTCTATGGATGCTGGGCCAGCCCTTTGGTTCATTATTCAGGAAGTTTTTCTGTATTTCAGTTGTAATTCCAGTTTGTTCCTGGTAGCATGTCCATGCAGCATCCACTTACTCTGCTGCCATTTTTAATCTCTTCTCATTTATTATTAATGCCTGCCCTCATTTTTAATCCTCTTCTTTTCTTCTTGATAAATCTTAGTAAAGGTTTGTCAATCTTGTTTATATTTTTAAAACAACACCTCCTGGTTTTATTCAGTTTTTATCTTGTTGTTGTTTCTTTTAGTCTCTGTCATTTATTTCCACTCTATAACTTTTATTATTTCCTTGTTTCCACTTTCTCTGTGCTTTGTTTGTTGTTGTTTTTTCCTAGTTTTTTTAGGTAAAGTTTAGATAGTTTATTTGAGATTTTTCTTGCTTCTGAGGAAGGTCTGTAATGCCATGAAGGTTCCTCTCCATTCTGCTTTTGCTGTGTTTCATAGATTTTGGTTTGCTGTGTGTTTATCATTATTTGTTTCCAGGTGACTTTTGATGTCTTCCTTGATCTCATTGTTAATTCATTCATTGTTTAATATCATGTTATTCAGCCTTCTTGTGTTTGAATGTATTTCAGTATTTATATAATTGACTAGAGGCCCAATGCACAAATTTGTGCATGGGTGGGGTCCCTCGGCCTGGCCAGCAATTGGGGCCAATTGGGGCTGGCTCACCCAGTCCCCATTGGGCAATCAGGGCCGGCCTTCCCGGGGGAGGGACCACAGGACGTTGGCCTACCAAGATTTTCTTTATATATTTAGGTGCTCCTATTTTGGGTGCTTATATATTTACAAGGGTTATATCCTCTTGTTTGATTAATCCCAATAGTGTTATGTCATCACTTTCTTTGTTTCTTGTTATGGCTTTTGTTTCTAAGTAAATTTTGACTTGTATAAGTACTGCTACCCCAGCCTTTTTTTCATTTTCATGGAATATTTTTCTCCATCCCTTCACTTTCAGTCTGTGTATATCTTTTGTTCTGAGGTGGGTCTCTTATAGAAAGCATATGTATGGGTCATATTTTCTTATTTATTCATCTGCACTATGTCTTTTGATTGGAGCATTTAAAGTTATATCGTTAGATATTTATTGCCATTTTATTCTTTATACATGTTTCTCTCTTTCTTTCTTTTTTACTTTCCTTTTAAAGAAACCCCTTTAAATTTTTTGTAGAGCTGATTTGGTAGTAAGGAACTCCTTTAGATTTTTCTTATCTGGGAAGCTCTTTATTTCTCCTTCAATTTTAAATGACACCCTTGCTGGATAAAGTAATCTTGGTTGTAATACCTTGCTTTTCATCACTTTGAATATATCATGCCAATATCTTCTTGCCTGAAATGTTTTTGTTGAAAAATCTACTGGCAGTATTATGGGATTTCCCTTGTGGGTAAATGTTTTTGTCTTGCCTCTTTTAAAATTCTCTTGCTTTGTCTTTAACCTTTGCCATTTTAATTACGATGTGTTCATGTGGACCTCTTTTTGTTCATCTTTTTGTGACTCTGTGTTTTCTGGGCTTGTGTGTCTTTTTCCTTCACCAGACTAGGAAAGTTTTCCCTTTTTATTTCCTCAAACAACTTCTCAATTTCTTGTTCTCTCTCTTCTCCTGGTACTCCTATCATGTGAAAGTTGTTAATGCTTGATGTCCCAGAGATGCTTGATGTCCCAAAGGTCTCTTAGGCTTTTCTCATTTTTTAAATCATTTTTTCTTCTCTCTCTCTCTCTCTCTCTCTCTCTCTCTCTCTCTCTCTCTCTCTCTTTCTCTCTCTCTCTCTCTTTTCTCTGCTTGTGTGTTTTCTGCTCCCTTGACTTTCAAATTGCTGATTTAATTTTTTGCTTCATCTAACCTGCTGTTGACTCTTTTTTGTTTATTCTTTTTTTGTATGTGTATATATTTATTCTTTATTTCAGATATTTTTTTCCTTTTTTCTGACTGTTTTTTTATGGCTTCTATGTCCTTTTTAATGCTTACAATTTCTTTATTCAAGTTCTCACTTAGATCATCACCCATTCTTCCCCTAAGGTCCTTGAGCATCTTTATAATCATTAGTTTAATCTCTGCATCTGGTATCTTGGTTGCTCCCATTTCATTTAATTCTTTTTCTGGGGATTTCTCTTGTTCTTTCATTTGGGGGATTTTTCTTTGTCTTTCCCATTTTGTTTCTGTATATTAGGTAGATCTGCTATGACTCCCAAACTTGTTATGATGGCTTTAGGATATAGTTGTCTTGAACTGAATTGTATAATCTTCTATAACTTTTTTTTTCTTTGCTCTAGGAATATTTCTTTTGGGTTATGTGCACCCTCCTGTTCTAGTTGACTTTTCAATTCCATTGGCCTTTTTGTGGGTGTAGTTAACCCTTCAGGAAAGGGTTAACTCCACAATAACTGTGTATGACGCACTGTGCAAGGGCTGTTCCTTATGGCAGAGTTGTTCTCAACATCGTCTGGTGTCTGTTGGAATCCCCTTTTGGGTGTGTTGCTTGTTTACCTAGTTGGATCGAACTCAAGTGTTGTCTGAAGGCCACCACTTATTGATTCTGGGTCCACTTGGGCAGGGTTCAGGTACAGGTCAGTGGATCAAACTCTAGTGTGTTTTTCTAGTATGTTTTGACACCCGCCACTTATTGGTTCTGGGTCCACTTGGGCAGGTTTCAGGTATAGGTCAATGTCAGTCATTGTGTATAACTGGTTTATGCTACCTGTCTGGAGCTACTACAGTATTCACTGTTTGTGACTGCATCTATTGAGACTGAGTGTGCCTAGGAGGGGGTAATCTGTGTAAAAGGGTCTGATTCCTCCAGTTTAAAACTGGGGGCAGATCTATATCATGTACATGACTCCTTGATGTCAGCCTTCACCTGTCAGCTCCTCTGCCTCCTCCTGAGATTACCTGGTATTTCTCCAGAGCCTTCCAAAGAAAGACTATAGACTGGACCAAGGCTGGCCGCAACCCACATATGCTGCCACAGCTCGTGAGTTCAGTAAGGCCAGGCTCCCTGGGTCCAGAAGATGGAGCTAGTGGGTCCCCTACTTGGGGCTGTGCGTTAGGCATTCAATGATGGGAAAGTGGCACCTACTCTGGGGCCATACCACTGAGTCTCTGCCAGAGTCTCCAACTCTAGCTCCCACAGGAGGAGCACACTGCAGGTTCAGGTTTGGTGCATCAAGCCATCCCCCCTAAAGGAGCAAGCTCAGTCAGTCAGAGCCACTGGTGCTGCAGGGCAGATCAAAAGTGTTTCCCTTTGAGGCTGGTGCTCGCTGAGTCTGCAGGATGTGGCCAAGCAATCCATCCTGGTCCCAGGCAATAGCCTCTGAAGGAAACATACTTCAAATGTCCCAGGTGCAAGTAGCCCTTCCTACCCGCCCCCCCCTCCCCCCCGCCTCCATGGGAACTCATCAGGGGTGTGCCAGCAATACTTGGAAGATCAGATCCAAATAGTCTTTAGGAGGGGTACTGGCACTTCTTCCTCTTCCAGGGGTAGCTCAGGCTAAGCTCGTAGGGTTTGAGTGGCCCCTTTATGATGTAGCCCCACAACCCAGCACCCACTTGTCTGATTCCTGGACAAAAGCTTCCCTGGAAGATGTGCTTGAATGTCCCAACTCTGTGTGGCACGCTGATCCCCCTATGCAATTGAACTCAACAGAGCAGGGCAGGCCAAGTGATTTAGCGGGTGAGGTGTGGCTGGCTGTGTCCTTGAGGTGGGGAAGAATGATGGTCCCCTTTACAAAGCTACACAGTTTAATCACTGTCTGAGTCTCTGCCAAGAGTTTCCCTAGAAAAAGAGCACACCAAGTGTCCTTGCTGGGTGTTACCAATAGACCTCTCTGCAGGACCCGAGTGGCATCACCAGCAGTTGAAGGACCAGGCAGTCCACTCCCCAGGCTGGTGCTATAACAATAGGAGTGTTCCACCCTGGGAAAACAGCTTCTGGGTCTCTAGCAGACTCCCTTCTCTCCCAGATAGTCTGAATCTCCCGTGATTTTCAACACCAGATGCTGTTTGGGCTCCTCTTCCCTTCTCTGTTGCTCTGGTTTGGGGATCTCTGCATTGGGTTGAGAACCCATGCTTCTGGAGGAGAGAGAGTTTTGCAGCTGAGATATCCCTTCAGCTTCTTAGATACCGCACCTCAGTGCAGGGGCCAACCATTTCAGCATCTCCACCCTTACCATCCTCTAGATGGCTTCTTTTGTAAATCCTTGGTTATTATATTTCAGTTCAACCAGTCTTCAGTTGGTCATTCAGGTTGGGTCATTCAGGTTGATTGCTCTGTTTAGCTGTAAATCCAGTTTGACACTAGGAGCAGGTGAGTGTATCTTCCACCTACTCTGCAGCCATGTTGGAAACTCTTTATTTTGTTGATGGTTTCCTTTGCTGTGTAGAAAAGTTTTTTGGTTTAATGTTGCCCCACTTGTTTATTTTTGCTTTGGTTGCCTTTTCCTTACTTTGCCATGGTTGCCTTTTGATTTTTGTCAAATACTAAAAATAATTTCCAAGACCTTTGTCAAGGAGCTTACCATCTGTGCATTTGGGAGTTTTATGTCTTACATTAAAGTTTTTATTTTATTTTGAGCTGAGTTTTATGTATGGTGTAAGAGAGGGGTCTAGTTTCATTTTTTTTTTTTTTTTTGCATATGGATATCTCATTTTCTCAGGATAATTTATTGAAAAAACTACTCATTCCCCATTGTATATTATTTCTCCCTTTGTTGTAAGTTAATTCACTATATATGCATGGGCTTATTTCTGTGCTCTCTCTTCTATGTATCTATTTTTCTTTTGCCAGTACCATACTGTTTTGATTACTATAGCTTTGCAATATACTTTGAAATCAGGAAGTATGATGCCTACACCTTTGTTTTTTGTCTCAAGATTGCTTTAGCTATTAGGAGTCTTTTATGGTGATTCTATATATATTTTAGAAGTGATTTCTTTTTCCTATTTCTGTGAAAAATGTCATTATAATTTGATAGGGGTTGCATTGGATCTATAGATTGTTTTGGGTAGTATGGACATTTTAACAGTATTATTTCATATAATCTATGAGCAAAGTACCTTTCCATTTACTTGCATCTTCTTCAATTTCTTTTATCAGTATTTTATACGTTTCAGTATACAATCTTGGTTTCAACATTTTTAGGTATTTTATTGTTTTTCATGAAATTTTAGATGGGATTTTTTTCTTAATTTCACTGTTATTGTCTAGAAACACAACTTTGTATTATTTTGTATCCTGCAACTTAACTAATTTTGTTTATTAGTTCTAATAATTTCTTGGTATAGTCTTTAGGGCTTATATATGTAACTAGAGGTCCAATGCATGAAATTTGTGCAAGGGGCTCGGGCCTTGCAGCCCCAGCTGCCTCGGCCCTCGTAGCCCCGCTTTGTCTGGAAGGTCATCCGGAAGGTCGTTCTGCTATTCAGTCTAATTAGCATATTAGCTCTTTATTATATAGGATATGTCATCTGCTAATAGAGACAGTTTTACTTTTTCCTTTCTGATTTGGATGCCTTTGCTTTTTTGGCCTACTCGCTCTAGCTAGGACTTTCAGTACTATCTTTATATATACCAATAAAAGCCTAAGCGATCGAATGACCGAATGACCAGTTGCTATGACATGCACTAACCACCAGGGGGCAGACACTCAATGCAGGAGCTGCCCCCAGGTGGTCAGTGTGCTCCCACAGGCAATCTCCCACAGCCAGCCCGCCCCGATCGTGCACAAATTCATGCACCGGACCTCTAGTGTTAAATAAAAGTGGCTAAAGTGGGCATCTTTATCATGTTTCTGATCTTAGAGGAAAAGCTTTTAGCTTTTCACTGTTGACCATGAGGTTAGCTGAGGGCTTGTCATATATGGCCTTTATTATATTGAGGCTCGTTTCCTCCTCTATACCTATGTTTTTGAGAGGGTGTTTTTTTTTTCCATGAATGAATATTGCTCCTCAGAGTGATACTCCTTGGGTTATGATAGAAAATTAAAGGTAATATGTAATTCAGCAACTTTATTTTTTAGACTAGAGGGCCGGTGCACGAAATTCATACACGAGGGTGTGTGTGTCCCTCAGCCTAGTCTGTACCCTCTCCAATCTGGGATCCCTCTCACTATCCAGGACTGCTGGCTCCCAACTGCTCGCCTGTCTGCCTGCCTGATTGCCCCTAACCACTTCTGCCTGCCAGCCTATCACCCCTTAACCACTCCCCTGCCAGCCTGATCAACACCTAACTGCTCCCCTGCCAGCCTGATTGTCCCTAACTGCCCTCCCCTGCCGGCCTGGTCACCCCTAACTGCCCTCCCTTGCCAGCCTGGTCGCCCTTATCTGCCCTCCCCTGCTGGCCTGGTCGCCCCCAACTGCCCTCCCCTGCTGGCCCGGTCACCCCCGACTGCCCTCCCCTGCTGGCCTGGTTGTCCCTAACTGTCCTTCCCTGCAGGCCTGGTTGCCCCTAAGTGCCCTCCCCTGCAGGCCTGGATGCCCCTAACTATCCTTCCCTGCAGGCCTGGGTGCCCCCAACTTCCCTCCCTTGCAGGCCTGGTCCCTCCCAAGTGCCCTCCCCTGCTGGCCTGATCGCCTACAACTGCCCTCTTGTGGCAGCCATCTTGTGTCCACATGGGGGCAGCCATATTTGGCCACATGGGGCGGCCATCTTGTGTTTTCGAGTGGTGGTCAATTTACATATTACCTCTTCATTATATAGGATGAGAGTACCAGTAGCTGATTAGCTATTTTTTTTCCTCCTAAGCATTACCTATGTGGTTTAACATCACCAGGTGGTGTGTGGGCCTTGCCTCTGTGTACTAAAAAATTACCCCTCAGAAGGATACTTAACTGAATCTTAGGTTTTAATGCACATTCATATTTTCCCTGTAGGTAACAGATATATTTCTTGAAATATCAAAAGACTAATCACGAGTAATTCATGGTTATAGTATATTAATTTAGCATATCATATAGAGTAAGTTTTGTTTAGATACTAACATTTAGGTACAAGTTCAGATACCAATCACCATATTTTTTTTTCTTATTTCATATTCTGATTTAAAGAAAAACTCTGCTTACTCTTCTAGTGTATTTTTCAGCTTATATACAGCACATAGTCAGTATTTGGAGTCAGTGTTTCTCCAGCCTTTGTTCTGCTGCCTGCTTCAATGAGGGAGTTAATTATGATTGTATTTATTTCTTTGTAAGTGTTCATCTAATTTATAATATTTTGAATGTAACTTAACATCTCCCTCTCTTCCCTTTTTAATTTTAGGATACAGAAATGGTTGATTTAGATTCAGATGGCCCTGGTACTTCATCTGGCAGAAGGGTGAGTGAATAAATGATAAGAAATTTTCATGTTTCTTGTGTGAGGGATCCCTAAGGCCAGCTCCATATGTTTGAAAACTTTCTGGAAACACTCAAAGTACTCAGTATATACACTGAGTGGCCAGATTATTATGATCTGTGAATGCATAATAATCTGGCCATTCAGTATATATATTAGAGGCCCGGTACATGAATTCATGCATGGGTGGGATCCGGCCAGCCTGGCCAGGGGGAAGGGACATGGGTGGTTAGCTGGCATTCCTGCTGGTTGAACTCCTGGTTGAGGGGACAATTTGCATATTAGCCTTTTATTATAGGATATACACTGAGTGGCCAGATTATTATGCATTCAGAGATCATAATAATCTGGCCACTCGGTGTATAGTTACTCATTGCTGAGTTTTATTGCAGTGACTCATTAAGGATAGATAGCTGGATCACAGGGGAAAAGACATAGGCAAAGTCTAGAAAAACCCATGTGCAGGGTTTTTGGTGCTCTCTCCCTCATTTAAGGGGCCACACAGAGCATACTCTTTCCCCAGCAATGAAAATGTAGCAGTGTGTATCTGATTAAAGAATCAGTCCCTAAAGAATTTATTGAGAGCTGGTTATATAGGCACCATCTGACTAGTATATGCCAAGATTCCAGAATCCCAGAAACCAGGAAAAGTCTCAGAAACCAGGTGTTCAACACAGATCACATTGTTTGTATAATGTAGATAGAGCAGACCACATTTATTATTTTGAAAACAGTTCAAGTGCCAAGTTCCCAGATGCCAGTCATGGGCCAAACTTGTAAGCAAGCCATACTAATGATAGCAGCTTCAGGTCTGTTATGTTAACTCTGTACTGCATACTTTTCCTCTACAATCCTATTTAATAAAGAGGGAATATGCTAATTGACCCTCACGCCATCGCAAAGATGGTGGTGCCCACAGCCAATAAGGAGGGAATATGCTAATTGACTGCCACACCCTCAAAGATGGCAGCACCCACAGCCAATAAGGAGGGAATATGCTAATTGACTGTCACACCCTCAAAGATGGCAGCACCCACAGCCAATAAGGAGGGAATATGCTAATTGACTGTCACACCCTCAAAGATGGCAGCACCCACAGCCAATAAGGAGGGAATATGCTAATTGACTGCCACACCCTTAAAGATGGCAGCATCCACAGACACAAGATGGCGGTGCCCAGTCCACTCAGCCCCACTAGGGCGGCAGGCACACGGCAAGGCCAGGCCCACCCCCAGGTGGGCCCGGTTGCTCTGCGTACCTGCCTCTGGAGTCCCCCAGTCCCCTCAGCCCCCCAGGGCCAGCCCGAGGTGCAGGCAAGCCAAGGATGGCGGCTGCTCAGCCACCCAGGGCCGTCCCGAGGTGTAGGAAAGCCTCGGATAGTGGCTGCCCAGCTGATGCCCGAGGCGCAGGCAAGCCTCGGATGGCGGCTGCCCGGCCACCCAGGGCTGCCCGAGGCTCAGGTAACCAGGGCTGGCCGAGGCTTGTGCTGCTGGCAGTGGCAGCAGCAGAGGTGTGATGGGGGCGTTGCCTTCCCCTGATCGCCGGGTCGCCTTCCGCCCCTGAGGGTTCCCGGACTGTGAGATGGGGCAGGCCGGGCTGAGGGACCCCGCCCCCCCTCAGTGCATGAGTTTTCATGCACTGGGCCTCTAGTAATTAAATATTTGTTCTACATGAGGGGGAAATTTTCTTTGAAATGCTAAAAAAGATCATATAAAGAAGGCATCAAATGGTAAAGGCCAGCATTTATCATGACCATAAATGGGATATATATATATATATATATATATTGAGAAGTGTTATTTTGAGAAGATTATGGGGTTATGATGCCATAGTCAGGTACACTTAACTAACAGCAAATATTTTTTGGCCTTGTGGAAGAAAAATAATGTGTTCCCCCGTGTTTATTTGAGGTACTGATTTTCTTAAAATGAAAATTCACAATAATAGAATTCTTGCTATTTTCATGAATATAATATCTACTTTTTATTTGTTTATATTTTTCCAGGGAAAATTATATCTAATCTAAACTTAGACTTGTTATCAAAGATATAAGCACGAGAACTTCAATTAATTTTAAGTAGTTTAACTTTTCTATCTTACATTGACATATTAACATTAGAAAAACAGGAGAAAATCAATGAAGAGTGAAGAAACGAGCTTTTAGATATAATTCTATTAAAATCTACAGGTCAAATGCCGAGGCAGAAAACAGTCCTTAAAGTGTAATCCTGATGCTTGGAGAAAACAGTGCAAAGAACTGTTGAGCCTCATTTATGAACGTGAAGACTCACAGCCATTTCGACAGCCAGCTGATCATCTTTCTTACCCGGTAAGTGTGCAGTTTAAATAGTTGCCAATATGTAATTTCCCATAAATGTCTGCTAAGATCTAGTTAAGAGCCACTTTTCACCTTTCTTCCTACCTTCTTTCTCCTTCCTTGCTTGCTTCCCTTCCTTTTTTCCTTTCTTTCTTCCTTCCTCACTCCCTCTCTCCCCCCCTCCTTCCTTCCTTCCTTCCTTCTCTCCCTTCCTTCTCTCCCTCCCTCTCTTCCTTCCTTCCTTCTTTCCCTCCCCTCCCTCCCTTCCTTCCTTCCTTCCTTCCTTCCTTCCTTCCTTCCTTCCTTCCTTCCTTCCTTCCTTCTTTCCTTCCACTTCCTTCTTTGTATATCTTTGAATTGTGAATGTGGGTGGTGTGATTAGTCATGACTTGTTTAAATATCTGTCATGTACTTTATATGTAAACTAGGGGCCCAGTGCACAAATTCATGCACCTTGAAAGGAACTGTGGGCCATGAGGCTACAGTGGGCACATGGGTGGGTCTTGGCACATCCTCCACACCCCTGCCCGGCTCCTCCCACTGCAGCCCCTGGTCCCCTCTCTGCCAACGGTGCTAGCCCTGCTTGTACCTGCTGACTGTACGGAGCAATTGGGGCCAGCGCCAGCAGTGGGTATGAGCGGGACCGGCCCAATTGCTCGGCGCCATCAGCAGGTATGAGTGGCGGCTGATGCCCCGATCACCCCTCAGGAACAGGGGGAGGTGGAGAAGCCCACAGAGGCAATCGGGACTGGCGCCAGGCGCTGGGAGTGGGTGCGAGCAATGGCTCCAGCATCGGCTGCAGGTGCTAGTGGGGCCAGCAGTGGGTGCTAGTGGGACCAGAGCAGGCAGTGGGTGCGAGTGGTGGCTCTGGTGCCGGCAGTGGGTGCGAGTGGGGCTGGCGCCGGCAGCAGGTGCGAGAGGCAGCTGCCGGCCCCGATCACCCTTCAGGAGCAAGAGGAGGTGGAGATGCCCTGAGGGGCGATTGGCAGCCGCTACTCACATCTGCTGACAGCGCTGAGCAATTGGGGCCGGCCCCAGGAGCTGGCAGTGAATGCAAGTGGGGCTGCACCAGCAGCAGGTGCGACCACAGTGCATGGGAACAAAGAATTTTCGGTAACCACCAGAGGCTCACCCTGATGACAGTGACCAGTTCCCCACCTTGGTCTGGCGCCCCCGCTCACCTGCTCTACTATCCTGCCGTGGCCGACACCCACCATGTTCTGTGCTCTGCTGCCGATGCCTGCCATGTTCCACGCGCACCTCCTGGTGGTCAGCGCATGTCATAGCGACCAGTTGTTCTGTTGTTTCGTTGTTCTGCCATTTGGTCTATTTGCATATTAGGGTTTTATATATATAGATTATACATTTGTAAACCAAATTTTAATCTAAATATCTTTGCCAGTGATGTATTATATAATTTTACACTTGACACATATAATTAACCAATGTCACCTCAATAAATATAATTAAAAAAAATAAAAAATATCTTTGCAATATCCTGCTTTTATTTTAGATATTTGTTTCATATGTTTTACTAACTTAATAATGTATGTAAATTTACACTTCTACACACTGCAGACCCTTGGTTACATGTGTCAGCCTTAAAAGTTAATAATGTATGTTAATTTATGCTTAATTTATGTTAATAATTTAAATATGTTATCCAATATTCACTTAGGTAACCAACATACCATATTACTTTCCATAAAAGATATAAGCATGAGAACTTCAATTGTAGGATTTCTTTTCTAATAGTGTTATCTATTTATATATTGAATAACCTTTTAGTATTAATAGTAAATCTTATTTTAACATATTCAGAGAAAATGTATAGCAGTATTTCAGAAATACATTAGACCATCCTCTGAAATTAGTAAACATCAGTAGTTTCTACTTACACAGGTTTAAATTGAGAAAAATTATTCCAATAATA
The DNA here is from genome assembly GCF_951640355.1 of Cnephaeus nilssonii. Classification (NCBI taxonomy): domain Eukaryota; kingdom Metazoa; phylum Chordata; class Mammalia; order Chiroptera; family Vespertilionidae; genus Cnephaeus; species Cnephaeus nilssonii. The sequence continues at coordinate 32,884,228 of NC_137071.1, forward strand.
AACAAGATTATGTTTCATAAAGCTTGTTTGTTCTTTTGTAGGGAGTTTGGGTAGAATAAATTAGTCTTGTGTTTTCATAGTAGAGGAGAGTGATGAATGTAAACTTCCTTCATCTTAAAGTACAATCAGTAAAAATATTCTTCCTATTTATGGATCTTTGAACTTTAAATAATAATTATATTCCAATTCTTGATATTTTGTTGTGGTGGTCTAGAAACACAATATATGTTCTTTACCCTAATAGGGTCATCAAGAGCAAGAGGGAGAACCCTCAGGTTCAATTGTTCTGGAAAGACAACAAGATCCATCTCTTTCTGAGGTAGGCCTAGTAATCTCTTAAAAGACACATACTGGTTATTTTTATGTAGTTTTACTTTTTAAAATCTCCATACTGTAAATAAAACTTTTATAATTTGCAAAGTTGTTTTCCAACTCTGCTTACTCCCTTTTTATCCTTGATTTTTTTTTTAGTAGTTTATTTTTCTTTTAAATCAGCACATGTTCTCAGGAGGGACCTTTGTATACCATCTGTATAGGTGGTAGATGTTTTACTTGTTTCTATAGATCTAAAGCTACAGGAGCATAGTAGAAATCATCAACTGCACAATATAATTATGTCTGTATTGCAGCTGATTATTCCCACTGGAATTCATCATACTACACAGAGTTCCAATGTTTTTATTATATTAAAATCTTTATATCCATAAGCCATGCTGTGTTGTAGTACTTTTGATTTTTATGATTTAAGCAAACATTTTTAAAAAGACATATTAAGAGCAATTGTGGTTTCTCATACTTTGAAAAATATTTTTCACTTTTTATATCCTTCCTCTGTCCCTTCTTCTGATTCTCTGGTTATTTCTTTAAGAGAAATGTGGTGATTTAATTCTTAATGTTTCTAAATAGTATGAGGGATCTAATACCAACAATGGATTTTACTCCAAAATATATTCGTTTATTAATGGTTGTGATATATATATAGGTATATACGTACATTTCAGGTACACTTCCCTAGGATAACTCTAGAAAGGTCTTAACTGTACTTGAGAGATATAGGTTAAAAGAAAATCTTCTCCCTCCTCTAAATAAAAATCAAACTAATTTTGAATATATGAAAATGAAGACCTTAGATGAAGCAAAATCATCACATTTATTGAAATCAGAATGATAGGAGAGAGAGGCACAGGCATGGCCAATTTGACTTTGACTTTCAAGTAATGACATCTTAGAATGCCTTCATAGCTGGGAATGTCTTGGAAATATATAGCTAATTGGTGACATGGAACTGTTTAATTATATGAGAATTATCCCATCTTCTACTTTCATTGAGCAGTTTGCCAGGGAATTGAGATAATTTCAGCCTTTAAGGAAGAAATAAAATTTTATATTGTAGACTCTGTAGGGATGAAGCCAAGTGGCTATGGATTTTCTTTTCTGGTTCTAGAGAGAGTCATATGATTATGGATTGCAGAGGGAGTGCTAAGACCCTCCCATACCTCCCTGCTGTTTTTCTGAGCCAACAGAAGAGTTCAGTTAAATGTATCCTGGTTGAGGGGTGGCAGCAGGTTGAAAAACAGTCTGTTTATTTCATAGTGATTTGGTGATGCAAATCTTAGTCCCATTGTATTACATAGTATTGTTACTCAGTCTATGTATTTAATAACACACTCTTTGTAGGATTATCAAGGTGTTATAGACAATCCTATGGACTTCAGCACTGTGAAAGAAACTCTGGAAGCAGGAAACTATGGTAGTCCTCTGGAATTTTATAAGGATGTTCGCCAAATATTCAGCAACTCCAAAACTTATACCTCTAATAAAAAATCAAGGGTATGTAAAACCTATATTAGGTGGATTGATCCTCTAAGCATCTAGTTATATATAGCACACAGCTTTTTCTTTCACCAGTTTTAAAATTGCTAAAAAAGTATATACCACAATTCTGACATCACTACTAAAGTTTGATTCTCAGTGTTTCCTGACAGTTTATTAGGCATGCATAAAGACACATTTAGCAGTCATTCTGGAATTAAGCACCTCTTTCTTTCTCCTACCTGCCTCATCTTTGTTTTTTATTAATATTTTATATCTGCCAGAGAGAGGTCAAGGGATGGAGAGCTAGTAATTAAGTACCCTTTAATATGTCCAATAAATAACTTTATAAATAAGAGGGGTTAACAGTATTAATTTATATATTTGGATTAGCTCCGAATATTTATATTCTCTTTATTATAACAAACTAGAGGCCTGGTGCATGAAATTCGGTAGGATCGGGCCTAAACGGGCAGTTGGACATCCCTCTCACAATCCAGGACTGCTGGCTCCCAACTGCTCACCTGCCTGCCTTCCTAATTGCCCCTAACCGCTTCTGCCTGCCAGCCTGATCACTCCCTAACCACTCCCCTGCAGGCCTGGTAACCCCTAACTGCCCTTCCCTGAAGGCCTGGTCCCCCGCAACTGCTCTCCCCTGCAGACCTGGGTCCCCCCCAACTGCCCTTCCCTGTAGGCCTGGTCATCCCCAACTTCCCTCCTCTGCCGGCCCGGTCACCCCTTACTGCCCTCCCCTGCAGGCCTGGTCCCTCCCGACTGCCCTCTCCTGCTGGCCATCTTGTGGCAGCCATCTTGTGTCCACATGGGGGCAGGATCTTTGACCACATGGGGGCAGCCATCTTGTGTGTTGGAGTGATGGTCAATTTGCATATTACTCTTTTATTAGATCGGATAATGAACCAAATTGGGAAGTTACAACTGTGTATTCATACTCCCATTTAGTACTTCTATGTTTTGTCAGAAATTAAATATCTTGAGAACAAAACAGTACTAATAATAATTTTTGTGTTTTGTAATCACTGGTATATTATTAACTTTTAAATAAATTCTACAATAGGTATATAACTTGCCTACTTTCAGCTCATATAAAATGAATTTTCACCAATTTCTGCAGGCATAATTTTTTCACATTTGATTTTATTTCCTATACTTATTATACTCGCATATGCTTATATATTCTTTAAAACAGATTTTATACTTTGAAACTTTTTAAAACATATATTATGAACCTTTTCCCATGTCATTATTACTCTATGAAAACAGAAGTTTTAATGTCTCCATGGTATTTTATTATACGGTGGTTTTATGTTATTTCACAAGCGTCCTAGTGCTAGAGATTTAGGTTGTTTCTAGTTTTTCACTTTACATGAACAAAGTTGTGGCTAACATATTTAACATACTTTAACATAATTATTTTGTGTGTGTAATTCTCTGATATTTTATTAGAATAAATTCCCAGAAGTGAAGTTATTAGCCAAAAAATGTATATTTTTAAAGATTTTTTATACCTATTACAAATTGTCCTTCAGAATTGTTCCTGTTAATAAAAACCCACTGGCAATGTATAGGAATCTTTTTTTCTACCCTTCCCAACATTGGATGTTATCTTTCAAAAACCTTTATTAATTTTTGGTTAAAAATGGTATCTTGTTTTAATTCTTCAAGAAGAATTTTTTCAAGTGTATGGAATAACACATATATTTTGTATGAAAGGATGATGCTGATAATGGCCCAGGCATGTTTATACATTTTATTTTTTATATAATTGAAGTAGTTGCTAAAATAAGACTAATTTCTACTTTTTCAGATCTATAGCATGACACTGAGGTTATCTGCCTTATTTGAAAGTCATATTAAAAATATCATCTCTGAATATAAGTCAACAATCCAGAGTCAGAAGAGGAGAAGGCCACGGTATAGAAAACGTCTGAGAAGCAGCAGCAGTTCATTATCAAGTAGCAGAGCTCCTAGGTATATTGCAGTGATGTAGTATTTTACGTTTTCAAAGCATTTTGTGTATATTACCTCATTTCTTAAAGTTTATTGAATAGTTTGTGGGGATCCCAAGATCCAAGAGATTTTTTTAAAGAAATCTTGTACCTGTGTAAACATGGAGTTGGTAACCCAAAGCTATGTTCATGTGGATTTTGTTATACCAAAACCTTTTTATTTTTTTAATGCTTTAAATTTAACTTTGTTATATTACCAGTTGAAGCATTTAACTTAAATTATTGGTCATTTCTTTTTTGGTCACCTAAGCATTTTGTATTATACTGTCTTATCATAATATGATGGTAATAGAAATTTTTTTCACTGTTACATATTTTTACTTGTAGTCCAAAAGGGAAACAGAAACAAATGAAGTTGCAGCCTAAAAATGACCAGAATACCTCAGTGTCTTATGCAAGGACCAGCTCTCCTTTCTCGTCTCCTGGTAAATGCCTTTAGTGTTGGTGTTATATATTTCAGTTTAATACTGATATTAATGATATAGAAAAGGCAGCATGATTTATACTAGTAATACAAAGAGCAATGAATTTCGGTATGGAAAAGTTGTGTTTTATTTCCAATTCTTTTCTCTAGCTGTGTAATCTTAGGTTAGACATTAGGCCATAAGATTAAGTGTCTTCATATTTTAAATGAAGGTGTTAAGACTAGATGAATTTTTAAGTTTCTTAGCTTTAAAGGTCTGTAATTTTATGATTTTTAACATCTATTATATCTCAGAGTACTGTCTAATATATTTGCCAATGTAAGAATTAAGGGTTCATTATGTGAGGAAGTGTTTTCCTTAGAAAACATCTTTAACAGCTTGAACTAAATATTTTGTGTGTGCAATTCTCTGATATTTTTTCCTTGGACAAGTTTTTCTGTTATTCCATCCTTGAAAGCTTAATGATGTGATAAAACGTTTGTTCTCAAAATAGTCATATTTTCTCCAAACAATGCACAAGTTATTAGAGTAACTGAGTGAGATAAAGTTTTAAAAACAGCCTTTTTTATAACTTTATTGAAAACATGGTAATTATGTTAACATTACAATCTTTTTAAATGTAAGTTTCAGATGCTGCTGAAGGGCTTTCACTATATTTAATTGATGATGAGGTGGATGGACCATTTTCTTCGTCAAGCTTCAGTGGATATAGCCGAAGTGGAAATAGCCATGATCCAGGGAAAGCCAAATCATTTCGGAATCGAGTTTTGCCAATTAAACAAGGTAGGAAATAAATATGGACATGTTATTTATTCTTTGTTCCTTTATAATAACAGATGAATTGTTTAAAAGCTGGTGTATTTAGGTTGTAAAAATTAGCATGTCCTTATAGTTAGTATTTTAATATTGTCGAATTTGACTCAGACAGGGTTTCATATCCACAACTAGGAAAAGCCTCTTAGCAGATTTCCAAAACTTCCAAACATATTTTAGTCTTTTAAAATAAAATATAAAATAAATAGGGAGGAACAACTGAATGAAGAACTCCTTCTCCAAGCACGTAAAAACCAGAATGTTAGACATACTTAGGATTATTTGTATATTAAACCATATTAATAAAAATGGCAAAAAAGTCCAAAATCACCTTAAAATAAGGCTCATTTAAAGCCTACCCCAGTTTTTAAAAAAGGGTTTTGTTGACCAATGAGCCTGCTTTTAGTCAACAACTACATCTACCACCTTATTCTGGTTTTCTAGTTACATATAACTAAGATATTCTCTTCCCTCAGAACCTGTTGTCTCAATAATTCAGTGGTTTTCAGACTCTGTTCTGCCTATTTTTTTCAGTGATCCACAGAGCTACTTCAGGAATTTTCAGAATAGCCTTCTCCATTCAACCAGAGCAACTTATTATTACTCATGTAATGAGCTTCCATATAACTTTTATTTGTAGAAAAAATTTCACTAATTAAAAAGAAATCACTGACCCAAATAATTCATTATCATGTGCAATTTTTTTTGCACCATGTCAGGGGACATCATTTATAAATAGCTGAAGGTTATTGTTATGTAGACTTTCTTCTTATACTTAACCCTATGTTATGGACCTTGAACATGTTCAATGAAACTTCTAATGTGTTCATCTATTTGAAGTTTGTGAAGAATATTTGCTGTTTTTAGAAATATCTTTATAAGAGTCTATATTTTTATTTTATATACATTTTATTGAAAGATCAAGTAGCTTATCCATTGTTATTGAAGTATCAAATGACTCAAAAATACTTTCTAAAGATATATTTTATATTAGTTGCATGAGAAATATTGTTATATATCTGATTATTTGAAGATAGTTATTGCATTTATTTTTCCCAGTTTTTATCTTTACTTTCTCTTTTGTTCCAGCTGCATACTTATGCCACCTCACATTGTGCCCTTTCCTTCATTTTCAGGCTTTTAGAAAGTGTAGCTTATACTTCCTGCCTCTATTTTCTTTCCATCTAAATATTTATTTACCCTTTATAGTCTGGCTTCTGCCCCCACCACTCTATAAAAGTTGTCTTCACTGACCAGTATCCTTTTCATAGTCCTATCTCCTTGATCTATCTATATCATTGCATGCTGTTGACTACCCTCTAGGAACTCTACTGCCTGGCTTCTATAGTACTGCTTCTCTTATATCCCTGTTTCTCCTGTATTAATATAGTCTCTATTTCTTTTTGTTTGTTTTTCTTTCTTTTTTTTTGTCTTCTACAAATAAAGGAATCTAATTGCTACATCAATTATCTTTATGCTGATGACTCTCCAAATTCATATCTAACCCTAACATCTCTATTCTACCAGTCTCGTTTCCAAGTGCATCCTAAAAAATTTCCATTGGGTGCTTATCATTCATCATTCTCAAGCTTGCTTGTATTTCTATACTCACTATTTTAGTTGATGGTACCACCATCTTCCTAGTCATCCAATTTAAAATTTTATAGTTTTCTTTGACTCTCCTTTTACTCCTCATATCCAGTCAGTTGCTAAGTTTTGTGAATTCTACAACTCTTTAATACCATTTAAATTTCTTATCTATAGTTTCTATTGCTGTCACCTAGTATTTTAGTCAGCTTGGGCTGTCACACAAGACACCACAGACTAGATGGCTTAAACAACAGTTATTTATTTTTAGCCGCTTCATTGAGATATCATTGACATTAAAAATGTACATATTCGCCGAAACCGGTTTGGCTCAGTGGATAGAGCGTCTGCCTGCGGACTCAAGGGTCCCAGGTTCGATTCTGGTCAAGGGCATGTACCTTGGTTGCGGGCACATCCCCAGTAGGGGGTGTGCAGGAGGCAGCTGATCTATGTTTCTCTTTCATCGATGTTTCTAACTCTCTATCCCTCTCTCTTCCTCTCTGTAAAAAATCAATAAAATATATATATTTTTTAAAATGTACATATTCAAAGTGTACAACTTGATGTTTTAATATACGCATACACTGTGAAATGGTTACCACAATCAAACTAACATCTCACCTCTACATGATTATTGTGTCTGTTTGTTGAGAAAATTTAAGATCTATCCTCCTAGAAGATTTCAAATATGCAGTACAGTATTGTTCACTATAGTCACCATACTGTACATATCTAGAACTTATTCATCCTGAATAACTGAATGTTAGTTCCCTTTGACTAACACCTCCCCATTCCTCCTCCTCCAGCCCGTGGCAACTACCATCTTGCTCTCAGCTTCTATGAACTTAACTGCAGGGATATGTTATGAGAACACATCTTTAGCTGATCTTGTCATGTGCACATCATAGAGTTTACAAACCTAGATAGTATAGCCTACTACACATCTAGGCTATATGGCATAGGCTACTAGCCTGTACAGCATGCTACTGTATAAAACAACACAAGATTAAATTGAACACAAGATAATGATGCAATCTAGAGACGCAGTGAACATGAGATATATGAGGCTGCTTACTGCTGGGTTAATATGGCATATGCTTTACAGCAAACTTTTTTAAGTAAAAAGAGTATACTATAAAATAACAATAAAAATCATAGTATAGTAAATACATAAACCAGTGACATAGTCATTTATTGTCATTATCAAGTATTATGTACTGTACATAATTGTATACTTTGATATGACTGGCAGTGCAGTAGGTTTCTTTACACCAGCATAACCACAAATGTGTCGCATGATGTTATTACCATGGCTATGACATCAATAGGCAATTTTTCGGCTCCATTACAATCTTATGGGACCACCACCATCATATATGCTCTCTGTCATTGATCAAAACATTGTTATATAGCACATGACTGTATTTTAGATTATCATATAATAATATCATACAATAATTCTTTCTCTGTGTCTTGCTTATTTTGCTTAGTTAGCATAATGTCTTCCAACTTCATCCTTATCACAAATGGATTTTCTTCTTTTTTTAAGGCTGAATAACTCATTATATATATATATATATATATATATATATATATATATATAATTTTCATATCTTGGCTTTTATGAATAATGCTGCAATGAATAAGGAGGTACAGATTTCTTCAAGATCCTGATTTAAGTTCCTTTTGATACATACACAGAAGTGGAATTGCTGGGTTATATGGTAGTTCTCTCAATTTTTTGAGGGACCTCCATACTGATTTTCATAATGGCTGTACTAATTGACATTCTCACCAAATATGTGCAAGGGTTCCCTTTTTGCCACATCCTTGCCAACACTTGTTTTCTTTCATTTTTTTGATACTAGCCACTGTAACAGATGTGAGGTTATATCTGTTTGCGGTTTTGATTTGCATTTTCCTGACAATTAGCGATGTTAAGTATCTTTTCAAATACTTAAAAGAGACATTTATTTTCTCACAATTCTGAGGCCTCATAGTCCAAGATCAAGATGCCAGCAGGGTTGGTGTCTGGTATGGGGTCTCTTCCTGGCTTGCTGATGGCCACCTTCTTGCTGTGTCCTTATGTGGCTTTTTCTCTGTGCATCCACAGACAGGGGGAGAGAGAATGAACATTGGTGTCTGTTCTTTTTATAAGGACACTAGTCCTAATTCATTAGGGTCCACCCTTGTGATTTCACTTTAATTAAAACTTCCTTAAAGGCCCTATCTCCAAATAAAGTCACATTGGGGATTAGGGCTTCAATATACATAATTTTGGGGGTAATGTAATTTAGTCTATAACACCGATACAATTAGAATAATCTTGTAACTTCGGTTGCCATCCAACTCTAGGCTTTTCTTTTTCTACTGTTTCCAATATACTCTTCTGTTTTCTTCCTATTTTACTGGTTATTCTTCCCAATTATCTTTGCCTATTCTTTATCTTTATATGTTGAAATATCCCGTCTTAGTCTTCCACCATCTTGCTTTACTTGCTTTCTTAATGAGCTCTCTCAGTTCTCTTGACAGTAAATGTCATCTTTACTGAAAATTTCCAAAATTATATTTCTAGCTCTGAGTCTCCCCTGAGCCTCTAGACTGGTACATCCACCTGCTTTTTTTCTTTTTAAATGTATTTGCTTGTGCCTCTGGTAGTATTTAAAATTGGAATCTTTATTTCTTCACTAGTTTGGCTAAACCTATTCCTCCTTTAGTGTTCCCCAACTTAGCAAAACATCTGTAACATTCACCCAGTTGCAGGCTATAAAATCTAGTAGTTGACCTTCATTCTTTGCTTAACCCCTGACATCCAATCCATCAGCTATTCTCCTCAATTGGAAATTTAAAAATAAAGGTTTGCCCTAACCAGTTTGGCTCAGTGGATAGAGCGTCAGCCTGTGGACTCAAGGGTCCCAGGTTCGATTCCGGTCAAGGGCATGTACCTTGGTTGGAGGCACATCCCCAGTAGGGGGTGTGCAGGAGGCAACTGATTGATGTTTCTCTCTCATCAGTGTTTCTAACTCTCTCTCCCTCTCCCTCCCTCTCTGTAAAAAATCAATAAAATATATTATAAATAAATAAATAAATAAAAATAAAGGTTTGTTCTGGTGGCACCACTAGAAGGAAATATTCCAAATCCAGTCATTTTTCAACACCTCTATTATTACATCCCTCATCATGTGTTTCCTTCACTATTGAAATGGACTCCCCACTGATTTCTGCTTCCAATCATCCCCTTCTATAATCCGTTCTCTATACAGCAACCATAGCACTCTTATTATTTATTTATTTTTTAAATCCTCATCTGAGGATATCTTTTTATTGATTTTAGAGAGAGGAAGAGAGAGAGAGAGAGGAGAGAGAGATATTCATTGCCTCCTGCACGCACCCTGACCGGGGAACAAATCCACAACCTTGGTATGTGCCTGACCAGGAATCAAACTCGCCACCTTTCAGTGTACATGATGATGCTCCAACCAACTGAGTCACACTGGTCAGGGCCCACAGCACTCTTTTAAAAATATAAATCAGATCCTGTCATTTTTCAACTATAAAACTATTCATTGGCAGTAATCTCCTACTAACCTTTTTTTTTCTCTTCTACTCTAGTTATACTGAGTTTCTATATCCTCTGATGGAGTGCTCTTTCCCCAGATCTAACTTCATTCAGTTATTTTCATAGATACTACCTCTGCAGAAAAGTCTTTCCTATATAAAATATCCCTCAAACATTACATTCACAGTCTATTTTTACCTTCTTTTATTTATAACATGTATTATTAATTAAAATTTTGTTATTTAATTGTTCATTTCATTGTCTAGCAAGTTTTCCCTACTAAAATATAAATTCAAAGAGCAAGGACTTTGTCTCATAATTGCCACATTTCAAGCTCCAAGCAATGCCTGGACCATAGTAGATAATCAGTAAATATTTATTCAGTGAATGAATGCAATTATTCTAATACACATTTCCAGATAATTCTTTTTAGAGTTCAAGCCCTTAAAATTTCTGCCTAGCTACCTTATCCTTCCACATTCCCTCCCCTCATAAAAGCAAACAAAATCAGAACTTTATTATCTTCTTCATTTCTAACAGATTTAAATTCATACTCCAACACTCTCTATGCTTTTACCTCATCCATCTTTTGGTATAAATATTTTTTATAGATTGCTTATGTTACTTTTGAACCTAAATAACCATCTTACTAATGTCAAAGCTTAACTTTAAATAATCATTCATCTTGATTTAGATCACTCCCTTGATGGACCCGTTACAAATGGTGATGGCAGAGAGCCCCGGACAGGAATCAAGAGAAAACTACTTAGTGCATCGGAAGAAGATGAAAGCATGGGAAGAGAAGACAAAGAGAAGAAAGAATCAAAAGAGAAATCACATTTATCCTCCTCAGAGAGTGGAGAGTTAGGATCCAGTTTAAGTTCTGAAAGTACCTGCGGTTCTGATTCTGATTCTGAATCAACTTCCAGAACAGATCAAGATTATGTAGATGGAGACCATGACTATAGCAAGTTTGTACAAACCAGGCCTAAAAGAAAACTCAGAAAGCAATATGCCAATGGAAAAAGAAACTGGAAAACAAGAGGCACAGGAGGAAGGGGCAGATGGGGAAGATGGGGGAGATGGAGTAGAGGAGGCAGAGGAAGAGGAGGCAGGGGACGAGGGGGTCGAGGAAGAGGTGGAGGTAGTACCAGAGGGAGAGGGAGAGGGAGAGGAGGAAGAGGTGCTTCTAGAGGAGCCACCAGAGCCAAACGTGCACGTATTGCTGATGATGAATTTGATACCATGTTTTCAGGACGTTTCAGTAGACTGCCTCGAATTAAAACAAGAAACCAAGGCAGGAGGACTGTTTTATATAATGATGATTCTGATAATGACAATTTTGTGTCCACTGAAGATCCTCTGAATCTTGGTACATCCAGATCAGGCAGAGTGCGTAAAATGACAGAAAAAGCCAGGGTTAGCCATCTCATGGGATGGAATTATTAACAGTTAAGAAATTTAGAATAATTTAAAAAATTCAATGGCCTTCTACTGCAGGGAATTTACCAGGATATCTACAAAGCAAGTTGTGTGGGGACTTACGCTTCCTTTCACATTGGTGCTTTTCCATTATGCCAGTACACATTTGTTTCAAGACTTTTGATCTCCACACTTAATTTGTTCAAACAAGCCTTATTCATTAGGCCTTAAATTTTAAAAAATTCTGCGCACACACACACACACACACACACACACACACACACACACACACACCACAGACACACTACAGATTTACTACATTAAAGGAGCGTTCAGCTTCTTAAGAGTAGCATGACATTTTTATCTCAGTAGAATATCCCTCTTTTGCTTTTGTATCACAGAAGTATAGCAGCTTCTTACAGAGTTTTATATAGTTTGTTTTTGCCATTTTGATTCCTGTACCCAGTAATAATAACTTTTGCACAATACACCAATCCTAAAGGCAGCTATTAAATGTTTACAGTTTCTATATTGTAAGAACGATCTGGATTATTTTACTCTTCCCAGGCCAAACTTTCAATAATTGTACTGAACTGAAGTATATATTTATACTACAGTTTTTTTTGGGGGGTGGGGGGATCTTGATATGCTTTTCATTGATTTGCTTAATTCGTGTTAAAGGTGAGAAAGGGTTGGTGCCTTGTAAATATGTAGCAAATCTTTGTGGTGTGTTCTGATGTGTGCATTAACTTTATTAAAAAAGAATACTTGAGGTATCAATCTAGACAAGGTGCCAAATGCAAAAGTTTCTTGCATCCATTTTCTTTTTCCTATTATATTTTGTTGCATTAATAGAACTTGTGTAGCTTAAAGGATACCTTAAACATTTGAACAATCCTCATCCACAAAAATATAACTTCTTTGAATAGTAGCTCAGCTACCTCTATTAACTACAACTACTGGAAACATTAAGGAAAAATAGATACAATTATTCATTGACTAAGGAGAAATAGAACAAGCTTGGTGAAAATAAATACTCATAAGTTATAAGCTGAGAGGTTGTTAATCATATCAGCTCTCAAATTAATGGTTGTAATTAACAAACTTGTATAAGTATAGTATGCTCTATATTAGACTTTTCTTAGAACATATTTATGTAAGTAGACTTGGGCGACTGCATATATATATATATATATATATATATATATATATATATATATTTGCTGCCACTTACTATTTAACAGCTGTGAGAGAATGGTTTTCATTTGAATTTCAAAATATAACAAAACACCTAGTTTGAGTTGGAATGTTTTGGCTAACTAATATTTTGAATCAATATACATAGGTTCTGCTCATACCATTCCAAAAGGTTCTTTTGTTATAATCTTTCAGAAAAGAACCTCATTGCACTGCATACTGATATTCTGAGTTATTTTAGAGGTGAAAAAATTTTTTTCAACCCTTATGGTCTTGTTTACAGCAGTAGAGTGCATAGTTCCATAAGTGAGCTTGAGTTCCAAGGTCATTTTTATTCCGTAAATTCGAGAGTTTGCAAATTTGTTAGATACTTAGATTTCTGAGGTGGAAGGGAATATATTGATCTCTTTTTTTGTAACAGCAGATTTGTTGCACTTAGAACAGATTTGTGGGATAAAAGAAACTTCTTAATGTACGCCTAGTAATCCCAGGATATTTAAGCTAATGTGTTTGTTTCATGCTTTCAATCATTTCATGCATCTGAAAAATCCTTAAGTGCAGAGGAAGGAGTACACACATAACTTTGCTTTTTTGGTTGGGTCAGGTGGGGGTTATTCTTGGACTAACATCTTTAAGCAATTTTCACTTGCAGTAGAATTGTTCAGGCTTTAAGAAAGTATTCTTTGAATTGTTAATGGCACTAAATTCTGTTACTGGAGAGCAGATCAAGCTTATTGTGTTCGTTGTTTTTTTTTTGTAGTCATTTTTTTCACTAAACCAAAACTACTTCTGGTTGTAACTCAACTGCCACTTTTAACCATAGTATAGATTAAAAAATGTTCATATTTGAAACTCTACATTTGATTTTTGCTAAGACATGTTTTTTTTTTAGTTTTTCATCTCTTGGGCATTTAGGCTAAATTTGTGCCTGTGTTTTCCTGGAATCAATAATACTTTGGCCTACCCTAATCAAAGTAACAGTTACTTAAATTCATGGATATACCCAAATGAGTATCATGTGTATCGTTTTAGTGTGAAATCCTTTTTTGACATTCTTCTATGAAGAGCTGACCTCTTGAAATGTAGAAGAATGCCATCTATGATTTTAGCTCTCTGAAGCTTTATTTATAATTTATTTTGAAAAATAAAAATGCCACATTAATCCCCCAAATGTCAAGATTTTCTAGGTTTAGGTACTTAGAAAAACAAGGCTAAAGACATTTTAAGCATATTTTATATGTAGTGAAATACTGTGAAAATACTAGTGACAGCATTTTGCTGTAATGTTGGTTTCAGTTATAAAGATTTAAAGAGTTAGTCACCAGGGTGTGTTAGATGAGCATAATCATTTATTACAAAACAAACAGATCATTTCTGTTTGCATGCAAATTATTTTAATAATTGTGAAAATAAAAGTTTGGAAGATGTATTTTTACTTTTATATCTGGACTTCCCCCCCCCCCAATTTATACTTTGCTTATTTTGTAGCACTGCCTCCTGTGAATGTGATGTAATTTGTATCACATTGACTATATTATCACTTAATTTTTTAGAGGCCCTTTAAACCTAAATAAGATCTGGGTTCAGTCATAGCAAAGCAAGTAGGAAATGAGCTAAGAAGGTTAAAGAAAAGCATAAATCTTAAATGCATTGCTAAGAAAAAAAACCACTGTTATATTTAGGTTCATGAGAGCATACAGATAGATGTATAAGCCTAATCTTATGCTAGGTATTAGTAGTCAGTGAACTGTAATATTTCTCATGAATGCTAATAATGTTAATTCCCAGCTTTAAGATCTTAGCATGGTATATGTTTATGAAAACCGAATTGTGTGTGCTTTCTATGGCTTGCTGTGTGTATCTCTTCCAGATTCGGATGCTCTCTAAAATATTCACTAGCCTGTTAGCCTAGTGACTAAATTTGTTCATGTGTGTGTGTATGTGTGTGTACGCGCGCGTGCGTATGTAGATTTTGTCCAACTTGGCACAATTTATCTCAGACATAAAAAATAATATCACTGTCTACCAATTCTTTGCCTGTTGTAAAGCGCTTAGCTTGTGTGTGTGTGTTTGTGTGTGTATATATATATATATATATATATATATATATATATATATATATGTGTGTGTGTGTGTATACATATATATACATATATGTGTGTGTGTATATATATATATATATATATATATATATATATATATATATATATACTACATGATCACTCATTTCGTTATACCTTCTAGATAAACAATCTAGGTTTTGTTCTATACACGTGTCCTATATTTTCTTTTAATTTGCCCTTTCATTTGTTTCTTGTTTGTTGGTTTCCCTTACCAGAGATCAGGCTTGTACTAGAATTATTCCATATAGCACATTGTTTCTCCCATAGTAAAATTCACAATTCTCATTCGTACAACTGTGTGCTCAGATAGTTAACTCAGCTTCCCAATAATTTGAAATAAATTTGAGTGATTAACCTTTTTTGCTGTTTTTTTTTTTTTTTGTAATCCTATAGGTTGTCATCAGACAATAACAGTGATTTAAAGAGAAAGATGTGAATGCCACTTCTCACTTTCTGATAAAAACTTTTTTGAGCATTTTTCAAAATTTGTATGTTAATGGTAGTGATAAATTAAACATCTTATATTAAACACACATATATCTTGAAAATTATTTTATGCACATTTACCAACTGGTACTTACCTTTAAAGTTTGAATTTTCACATTCACAAAAAGGAGACTTAATCCTGTGTAATTTTTAGTATATTTTGATGTCCAGCCATTTAGTTCTGGGGGAAAAGAACAAAACTTTTGACATTTTAAAGTTCATTGTTTTAAATATTATTCCTATCCCCAACATTTTTGTGGTACATGAGGCTATGTGAATCTTCTGTTGAAAATAGAATATTCTAAGATCACTTTTAAGGCTTGTTTTAAAAATTAGTATGAAAATATTTTCATGCTTGTTTGCTTTTCACCTCTTAGTGAAGTTTCTTTACCAAATTTTAATTACCAAGTTTACCAAGTTATGATTAAATTCTAATATAAATTTTAATTTTTTCAATGTGCTTTATTTTGTGGAATGTGATGATTGCCCTCAATTTCTTGTAGCCTTACCCTTGATTATTTACTTTTTCACCATTCCTCTCTTGCTTACTTTTATCCTCATTTCTCTTTCTGCAATGAAGATTTTACCTAATTTAGCACACTTCAAAAAGACTGGTAATTTATGATTCATTGGTGGGAGAAGTACAGTAGAAAGGCCCTACAGTTTAGACTTACGGTGTGTTTGTTTATTTATATGTATACCCACTTATTATTCTTATCTTAATTAAGTCTAGAGTATCAGACTTTGACATATAAAAGCATGATAAGTATTTTCTAAAAAATAAAACTATTGATACATATTAAAGTCGCCATTGGTAATTGACTTTTAAGTTCACATACAAAAAATATTCAGAAACCCAGTTGGGAAATGTGTTTTTTACATATGTCACCAGATACACATTAGGCAGTACTACAAATGTTCTTTAAACAATACTGTGGTGATGGCAATCAGTAATTTATTTCTTTGTCCTGTAACTTATCATCCTTGTCTTTTGTAATCCTTTACAAAGTATTAACAAAGCTGTACCTTATGTTTGTTCTTAGTATACATAAGTTTTAAGATGGAAAATCATTCAGTTAATAGTTGATGTGATGTATGTGGGCAAAATGTCCATTAAATGAAATTCAGTAAAGAAAGGTAAACTAGCCTGGCTTGGTTTATAAGAGATGTTTTGTTTGGCAGTTGTAAATCATTATAAGCAATTATCTTCAAAGACAAAAAATTCTGAACTAATTTGTTGCCATTCTTTATGGGATGTTTACAATAAAATTCCAAGTTGTTTGGAATCAGTTGCAGTCTTGCTGCTTTGTGCCTTAAGTACTAGAGATAAATTAACAAGAAGAAAGAAATGTGGAGTTACCTTTTCATTATTCAGCTTCAGAAATTATAACATGTAGCTCTTGGGTCCATTCTTGTTTCTTTGTCATGTAGTATTTCATTATTTTTAATCTGAGGAACTAGGTACTTCCTACTATCAAAGAAAAATTAGTCTTTTTTTGCTTTTGTCATTACAGATATTCTGGGTCACTTTTAGGTAATAAATATATTAACATTTTTTAAATGTGGGTTGCTTGGTGCATTAAAGCTTGAATCAACATTTTGTAGAGCTTTTTGAAATGAATAGATTTATGTCTTTACAGCTTATAAGTTTTAATAGCTGAGCTATGTATCCCTCGCATTTTTATTTATAGTATAACTAGAGGCCTGGTGCTCGGGTCCCTTGGCCTGGCCTGTGGGAATCGGGCCAAAGCCGGCTCTCCAACATCCCCTGAGGGGTTTCGGATTGTGAGATGGTGATTCTCAGGTGATGCAACCTGGAATCAGGCTCCCTCCTCTTTCCTCCCAATATTATGTCACTTTATCTGTCACACTTCTTTCATCTCACTTTACCCTAAGTTGGGCGACTTGTGGGCATTTAGCTGCAAAATGCAATTATTTAGCAAACAGGATTTACTTAGCCTGGAATCTAGTTGGCCTAGGGCAGAAACTTGCTCAATGTCAGGCTCCTGCCCAGGCCCTTTCATCCAGGTGGAGTCCTGTGGTAGTGGGAACCTCCTTCTTCCCACCTGAGCTGCTCCTTTGCCTCCTTCCCTCCCTGGAGGTTGCCCACTGGCGCTACTGTCCACCGGAAAGAACGGAAGCCGGAAGCCGTGACCAGTTTCCCAGCCAAGAGTGGTAGCGGGAAAATTCGCTGCCTCCATTGGAAATCGATATTAAGTGGATGGGCCAGGGATGTCGGGGCCGCAGCCAGTAGGTCCTGCACGTCTCATCATTTAGCTAACTGAGTCGAAAAGTTTCTGAAAAGGCCAGACCCATGACCTCTGCAATGGGCTAGAGGCCCGATGGGGTCCCTTAGCCTGGCCTGCGGGAATCTCTGACATCCCCCCGAGGGGTCCCAGATTGTGAGAGGGCGGTTCTCAGGTGATGCACCCTGGAATCGCTCTCTCCTCTCTGGTTCCAGGTGCGTCCCAGAGAACCACAGCTGCCAAGTCACTGCAGCTCAGCAGCTCCTGTGTTGAGTGTCTGCCCCCTGGTGGTCAGTGTGCATCATAGCTACCAGTCAGATGGTCGCTTAGGCTTTTATATACAGGCAGTCCTCGGGTTACGTTGGACTCAACCTACGTCGTTTTGTGGTTACATCAACATCCCCCATCCTATCTAATAATAGAGTAACATGTAAATTACCATCACTCCGCTACGCCCACGATTGGGCGACGGGAGGCTGGGGGGCGGGACTCGGGGTGGCCTATCTGGCCATTGAGAGGCACGGATCCGCTGCCACTGAGGGGGGCTACCCTGCTGTTGAGAGGAGCAGGGGGCAGGACTCCCACCCCCTGCGCCTCTCAACGGCCAGATCCACGGCCGCTG
This sequence comes from Cnephaeus nilssonii, assembly GCF_951640355.1. Taxonomy (NCBI): domain Eukaryota; kingdom Metazoa; phylum Chordata; class Mammalia; order Chiroptera; family Vespertilionidae; genus Cnephaeus; species Cnephaeus nilssonii. Next base: position 32,902,547 of record NC_137071.1, read on the forward strand.
AGGGGGCCTGCCGCGGACACCCAGCTGCGCCTCTCAACGGCAGGGTAGCCAGGTGTCCGCGGCAGCCCCCCTCAGCAGCCGTTGAGAGGCGCAGGGGGTGGGAGTCCCGCCCCCTGCACCTCTCAACAGCAGGGTAGCCCCCCTCAGCGGCCGCGGACCATCAAAAGTGGCGGAGCTGGGTGCCTGTCTGCTCCGGCACCAGGCCTTGCAGAAGCCTCCGCCAAGCTGGAGGCTTCTGAAAGGCCTGGTGCACCAGCGGACAGGCACCCAGCTCCACCGCGAAAAGCAAAAGCGTGTAGGGGACCCTACACGTGCATGATTCAATCATGCACTGGGCCTCTAGTTTATTTATAATTTAAAAAAAAAGGTTCTGTCATTTCAACGTATGTACATATGTACTTTATGTTTTTTATTATTTATTTACCAGAAGTAAAGGTCAGGAATTGTTGTCTTTCTTTTAATTTTTTTTTACTGTTTCACTTCATTACTGCTGTGTATGTGCTCCATGTGAGTGATGTAGGTGCTTATGTCGGTGGGTTTTGACTTATAGTGTTACGTCACGCAGTAGGAACGGATCTCCTATGTAACCCAAGGACCTACTGTATATAGATTGCCCACAGAGGCTTAGTTACATTATAAATGTTGCTTTAAGTCAATGTAAGTGAGGAGGGAAAGAAGTAAGGTGAGAGGTAACTTTTGAGCCAGGAACTGAAAGCCCTAATAGGAACATTCATCCTATTTTATGCACCTGTAAATTACCCAGAATTTTCTTCCCGATGGCAAGAACTTCACTCAGTTGAAGGTAAGTAAGTTGGCCAAAGACTGGACTGCATGTTTTATATACACATTGTCTGTTTTGTATATTTAGGACCAAAAAAGAAGGTATTTAGAAAAAAAAATATTACCTTTGTCTTCTGACATATCCTCTGGCAGTGAAAGTAGCCCACATTTTCACAATATTTGGATGTTGAAGTGGGGATCTGTTGTTTGGTATGTGCATTTAGTTGTATTAAAGATATAAAAATGTACACAACAATTCTTTCTTGGCAGGCTTTGATATTTTCTGACTTCATTTGCTAAGATTTTTTGATAGAATAAGTAAATTTTGTAACAGATATTAGAGCAGTGTTCAGAAGAGTCTTTTTTTTTTTCCTAGATGAGAAGGGCAAGAACAAATACTCTGTCAATTACACATCCCTGACAATTTACAGCTACTTTCCAAACACACAAAATAAATTGAAACCAATATATTGAGCCTTTGAGTTGGTTTTCTTGGGATATTTAATACCATAAACTTATAGTTGCTAACTTAGGACCTTTATATAAATACTTAAATGATTTTTTATGTTACATATTACTGGCAAACCAAAAATAATATTAAATAAAATGAACTTTTTATGATGTTCTCCCAAAGTTTTAAGGAAACTTTTTCTTTTCTTTCTTTGTAACTTTAGTATGTTTTTTCTTTGCCAGCTGTGGCAATTCCCTTAATAAAGTTACCTCTAGATAGCAGATTTCAAATATTTAATAGATAATTTTAACTAAGTTATTAATTATTAACAGTTAAATTTGATATTGGAGACTTTTAAAAAGTAACTTTCTGAAGCTAATACCCTTTCATTATTTTGTAATTTTTTTAAAAAATTGATTTTAGAAAGAGAGGAAGGGAGAGGGAGAGAAAGAAAGAAGCATGGATGAGAGAGAAACACAGATCAGCTGCTTCCTGCACAGCCCCCACTGGGGATGGAGTCTGCAACCCAGGCATGTGCCCTGACCAGGAATCGAACCAGTGACCTATTGGTGCATGGGTCTATGCTAAACTGCTGACCACACTGGTTGGGCTGATTTGTAAATTTTGAATTGTCAGCTTGGGCTAATTTGTAAATTTTTAATTGTCAGCATGCCTGCTCATCATCTTTATGATTCTCTTCAGAGAATGTTTTATAGTAATAATTTAAGAAACCAAAACAATTTAAATTCTTTTATTTAGGTTACTAATATTTTGTGGACTTTATTAATGTTAGGGATATTTCTGTGTTTAATATTTTTTAAAAAATATTTTTACTGATTTTTATTTTTTTTAGAGAGAAAGGAGAGAAACATCAGTGTGCCTCCTGCATACACCCTACTGGGAATTGAACCAGCAACCGCTCAGTGCACAGGATGATACCCAACCAACAGAGCCATATCAGCGAGGGTTATTTTAAAAAATGTTTATTGGATTTATTGGGGTGATAAAGGTGAAGGAATTAAGCAAAACCTAATTTTTGTCATGTTACAATTCTAAATAGAATTTGTATAGCAGTATGTCAATTTATATTAGGAATATTGTGTAATCAAGTAATTTAAGGCACGAAAACTGTCTTTTTAAATCTAATGTATTGGGATGACATTGGTTAACTAAAATACATCATCTGTATATTGTACTGTGTGTTTATCACCCCAAGTCAAGTCTCCTTCCATCACCAGTAAAACTGTCTTAAGGTATTTGTTTTACTTTTTTTTTAATATTTTTTAATTTAATAAATCTTTATTGTTCAGATTATTACAATTATTTCTCCTTTTCCCCCCCATGATTCCCCTCCACCCAGTTCCCACCCCACCCTCTGCTTTTACCTCTCTTCCTGCACCCCCCATACCCCTTTCCCCCTGAGAATTATCAGTCCACTCCCTTTCTATGCCCTTGATTCTATTATATTCACCAGTTTATTCTGTTCATCAGATTTTTTATTCACTTGATTTTTAGGTTCACTTGTTGATACATATGTATTTGTTGTTCATAATTTTTATCTTTACTTTTTTCTTCTTTCTCTTCTTAAAGAATACCTTTCAGCATTTCATATAATACTGGTTTGGTGGTGATGAACTCCTTTAGCTTTTTCTTATCTGTGAAGCTCTTTATCTGACCTTCAATTCTGAATGATAACTTTGCTGGGTACAGTAATCTTGGTTGTAGGTTCTTGCTGTTCATCACTTTGAATATTTCTTGCCACTCCCGTCTGGCCTGCATAGTTTCTGTTGAGAAATCAGCTGACAATCGTATGGGTGCTCCCTTGTAAGTAATTAACTGTTTTTCTCTTGCTGCTTTTAATATTCTCTCTTTGTCTTTTGCTCTTGGCATTTTAATTATGATGTGTCTTGGTGTGGTCCTCTTTGGATTCCTTTTGTTTGGGGTTCTCTGTGCTTCCTGGACTTGTAAGTCTATTTCTTTCACCAGGTGGGGGAAGTTTTCTGTCATTATTTCTTCAAATAGGTTTTCAGTGTCTTGCTCTCTCTCTTCTTTGGGCACCCCCATAATTCTGATGTTGGTATGCTTGAAGTTGTCCCAGAGGCTTCTTACACTATCTTCAACTTTTTGTATTCTTTTTGCTTTTTGCTTTTTGCTTTTCCAGTTGAGTGTTTTTTGCTTCTTTGCATTTCAAATCATTGACTTGATTCTTGTGTTCCTCTAGTCTGCTGTTAGGTCTCTGTATAATATATTTTATTTCAGTCAATGTATGCTTAATTTCTAGTTGGTCCTTTATCATATGCTCGAGGGTCTCGCTAAATTTATTGGCCTTTTCTAGGAAATTCTTGAAAAACCTTATAACCGTGGTTTTGAATTCTATATCCAGTCGTTTGTTTTCCTCCATTTCTTTCATTTGTGACCTGTTTCTTTGTCTGAAATTTGGCTGCTTCCCTGAGTTGGTAGGGTAGCTTTGTGTGCTAGGTGTTCTATATAGCCCAGTGGGTCAGCCTCCCCAGTTACCTGAGGTGGGACACTCTTGGTGCACCCCTTTGTGGACTGTGCGTACAGCCTTGTTGTAGTTAAGCCTTGATTGTTGTTGGTGTCACTGGGAGGAATTGACCCCCAGGCCAATTGGTTGTGAGTATCAGCTGTGTCTATGCCGGTAGACTTTCTGTGCTGGAGACAGCCTTATGGGACCAGACTTGCAAAATTGCAAAAGCCTCTGTGCTCAGCTTGGATGGGGCAGAGTCTCACGGCTGAGCAGACAGTCTTGGCTTCCCGTCAGCCCTGCCCGAGGCCCCTGGGTCTCAGTGTCCCTCAGTAATTGCTGCAAGCACCTCTGAGAGAAAGCTGCCCTCAAGTTTCACCCGCTGCCAGACAGTCCAGTTTCTCCACCAATAAATCTGGATTCCCAGATTCTCGCCCAGCACTGGAGTTCAGAGCAGTTGGGATCTTCGGGTTCCCTCCAGCCAGAAGCACAGTCATCAGTCAGTCCTCTCTTTGTGCACTCGCGCGCGCGCCTCCAGACCTCTGCCTTTCGCGGCTCCCCTGAGTTTCCACCTGACAGTCCAGATTCCCCCCATAAGAGCGTGGGTCCCCAGGGGCTCGCCCTGAACTGGGGTTCAGTGCATTCAGAACTGGGGTTCAGTGCAGTCAGGAGCTTCCGACTCCCTTCCGCTAGGGAAAGCCAGCAGCAACCTCCGCAGTCGCGCCTCAAGACCCCTGTCCACCGCGGCTCCCCTGAGTCTTTGAGTCTCCATGTGCCTTTCTCTCTGCCTGACAGTCCAGACTCCCCCTATATGAGCCTGGGTCCACGGGGTTTCGCCCAGAACTGGGGTTCAGTGCAGTCGGAACTGGGGTTCAGTGCAGTCAGGGACCTCCTTCTCCCTCCCACCAGGGAAAGCCAGCCAGGCACTCAGCCGCCCTTCCTCTCTGTGCATGTGTCTCCGTACCTCAGCCCTTTGCAGTTCCTCTGATTCTCCGTGAGCTTTTCTCTTTCCTTCTAGTTGTAGAATTTCCACTCAGCCAGCTTTCCTGTGGTTCTGGATGATGTCCGTTCTGTCTTTTAGTTGTAGTTTTGAAATTGTTGTGTGAGGCAGCAGTTTAGGTGCTTACCTATGCTGCCATCTTGGTTTCTCTTGTTTTACTTTGTAAAAAAATTTAGGATATCATGTTAAAATGAAATTGAAGCCCAAATTGGAAAGTAGGTCATTTTTAGGTGGATATTTTGTTATGTTTGGGAATTGTTCATCTAAAATGTTAATAATGAAATGCTGGTGGTTCTGGATTGTCCCCGTTTGTTAAATTTTAATTTATAAATTAGAGCAAGTCTTTTATATAAAAAATGTTAATTTTGTCTAGTTTGATCCTATGGAACAAAAAATATCATGTCCTTGACATTCTCATAGTCATATTACCAAGTAATCCTTTCAGTTTTGGAGATTGCTGGTCTTTTTTATTATAATTGTGTTTAGTAGTTCTCATGAAAGAAAAATAGTTACTAAGGCAAAATAATAATTAAAGAACATTTTTTCCAATTGCCTGAAAAGTATAAGACTGGTAAATACAATGACAAGTTTTCAATACTATAAAAATACTAATCTTTTATTGCTTTGCTTATAATTATTCAAGCAGGAATTATCAGAGAACAATCTGAGATAATGAGTCATTTTCTTTTTCCATATACATGTGGGGATCACCTTCATAGAAGAAGGTATCTATCAGCAGGAATTTGTAACCTATATGTGTTTTTTATATTGGTGACTAGAGTCCTGGTGCACAAAATTTGTGCACTGGAGCAGGGGGTCCGCTCAGCCCAGCCTGCATGCTCTCGCAGTCCAGGACCCCTCGCTCCTTACTGCCCACCTGCTCGCTGCTCCTTACCACTTGGCTCATTGCTCCTTAGTGCTGCTGCAGCGGCAGGAGAGGCTCCCGCCACAGCCGCTGTGCATGCCAGCCATTAGCGTGTGCCCCTGGTGGTCCATGTGCATCATAGCAACCAGTCATTCTGGTCATTCTGCCATAATGGTTGCTTAGGCTTTTATTGTATAGATAAGAGATGGCTAAAGGAAGACTAGTTTATTTCTTCCCAGACTTCTATTCAACATTTTAAGTTTCTTTTATATGACAAGCACTGTAATTTTAAAAAGAGCTTTACAGTTTATAGGCTTACTCAAACTCCACATACTTGCAATCACCAGAGTGATGCTATCAGTAAGTTTAATTTTCATCTCAGAAAAATGAGTTTCAATGAAATAAAGTTATTTGCCACAGGTCGCACAGCTAGTAAACAGAAATGCCTTGATTTATCCAAAATAGCTGTTTCTAGGTTTCTCATCTTTGCTTTTATAGCTTAATAGAGGCCCAGTGCATGAATTCATGCATGGGTGGGATCCCTCAGCCTAGCCAGTGATCGTGACCAATCGGGCCTGTCTCCCACCCCAATCGGGGCCCAGGGCCGATTGGGGCAGGCCGGCTGGGGGGAGGGACCATGGAAGGTTGGCTGGCTGGCCTGCCCCGATTGGCCCTGATGGGGGCAGCCAGTTGGGGGGAGATGCCACCCCATCAGGGCCGACTGGGGGGGCAGACCGGGGAAGGGGCCAAGGGAGGTTGGCCAGCCAGCTTACCCCAGTCAGGGCCAATGGGGGCGGGCCTGGGTGGAGGGGCCATGCAAGGTTGACAGGTTGGCCAGGGCGAGGGGCTGCAGGCCAGCCAGGGGGAGGTACCGTGGGAGGTTGGCCGGCCGCGGGAGGTTGGCTATGGGATCACACTGACCACCAGGGGGTAGCTCCTGCATTGAGCATCTTCCCCCTGTTGGTCAGTGCGTGTCATAGCTACTGGCCAGTCATCTGGTCATAACGGTCACTTAGGCTTTTATATATACTAGTGGCCCAGTGCACGAAATTCATTCAAGGGGGGGTGTCCCTCAGCCCAGCCTGCACCCTCTCCAATTGGGAGCCCTAAACCAGCAGTCAGACACCCCTCTCACAATCTGGGACCACTGGCTCCTGACTACTCACCTGCCTGCCTGCCTGATTGCCCCTAACTGCTTCTGCCTGCCTGCCTGATTGCCCCTAACTGCCTCTGCCTGCCTGCCTGATTGCCCCTAACCCCTCTGCCTGCCTGCCTGATCACCCCTAACTGCCTCTGCCTGACTGCCTGATCACCCCCAACTGCCCTCCCCTGCTGGCCCAATCGCCCCCAACTGCCCTCCCCTGCCGGCCTGATCCCCCTAACTGCTCTCCCCTGTGGGCCTGATTGCCCCTAACCGCCTCTGCCTCAGCCCCGCCACGATGGCTTTGTCCGGAAGGTCTCCAGGTCTAATTATCATATTATTATTTTTTTAGTATAGATAGATTAGTGGGATGATTTTAGTTCCATTTTCCTCCTTCCATTCTCCATGAAAAGGACTCCAAAATCAGGCATATGTATCTTGAAGATCACATTTTCTTTTGATTCTGGCTAAGGTCATGTAAAAAGGGGATATTGAGGTCTTTATACCTCTCAGTACTTTAGGGAGATGTTAGTTAGGGGCTGAAATTTTTAAACGTATGGGGTTTGGAAGTAGAAAAATTAAAAGAGCTCTTACATTTCATTTCTTATGCAAACTGACACAAGAGTAAATGCCCAAGAAAAATGTAGAGAATTTATTCCTATCTTGCTAGATTAGTTCTGCTAATAATGTACACAAGTGTGATTTACAGTGCATGATACAAAACTTATCAGTTATTGCTATTTTCTACATGCTATGTATGTTCTCTTGCCAGTTGCAAAATCTAGAACTTTTTCCCCTTCTGAGTTTAATGGGTTTCAGGTACAGTTCTCAGAGAGTGCTTTAGGGTTCATGGCTTAACCCATGGGTTTAACTTAGTTCGGGGGTTCTTGTTTTGGGGAGTTTTTGTTTCTTTTTTTCTTTTTGGGGGGGCAGAAGAGGTTTTCTCATTTTTTTATTAAGGTATTACATGTGTACATATCTACCCATTGCCCCCCCACCCCACTCCCATACATGCCCTCACCTCCCATTGTCTTGCGTCCATTGGTTATGCTTATATGCATGCATACAAGTCCTTCGGTTGTCCTCTTATCTCCCCCACCTCTCCCTAAACTTCCCGCTGTAGTTTGACAGTCTGTTTGATGCTTTACTGCCTCTGTATCTATCTTTTTGTTCATCAGTTTATAATGTTCTTTATTATCCACAAATGAGTAAGATCATGTGGTATTTTTCTTTCATTGACTAGCTTATTTCACTTAGCATAATGCTCTCCAGTTCCATCCAGGTTGCTGCAAATGGTAAGAATTACTTCTTTTTTATGGCAGCATAGTATTCCATTGTGTAGATGTACCATAGTTTTCTGATCCAGTCATCTGCTGACGGGCACCTAGGCTGTTTCCAAATATTACCTATGGCAGTGATGGGCAACCTTTTGAGCTTGGTGTGTCAAACTTCACCAAAAAACTGAGCATAACTCAGGTAGTGTGTCACTTTGAGGAAAAACATTATTTTGCGATATTTATAGTTTAAATAACATAAATGTGTAATTGTTATATATAATTGTATTTAATAAACCAAAAACTAAATATTTAACTTACCTGCTTAGTGACTTCTTTGTTCATCTCTCAGTCGATTTCTTTTGTTGGTCTTGATATTATTTAGCTTGTGTGGGGTGCCGTGAACTAAGATAAGTGAGGGGGAGGGGGAATTCTTTAACTAACCTGCCTATTAGTGACTTTTTTGTTGCTGAGTTTCATTGGCTAAATCTTCAATTGAAGGTTGGTATTTTGTACACTTCAGGCCCAAGCAAGCGCTACTAACTTCATCTGTCAATCTGTTTCTTTTGTTGGTTTTGATATTATTTAACGCTGAGAATAAGGCCTCACAAAAGTATGTAGAGGGAAAAATTGTGAGTAAAGCCATTGCTATATTTTTCAGGGTGCTAAAAGTGTCTGGTAGTCGGTTCCAGGCACTCCAAATTTCCTGTTCGTAGTGGCACTCCTCTTGATTCTCCAAGCGGCACCTTTCCAGATTCTCAAGCTTTGACCTCAAGTCGACAAACACCTGAGCCCAGATACTGTCTTGAAATTCTGCAAGTTGCATCTCCAAATCATCAATTTGCATCCATTGGAAACCATTTAATTCCAAACTACTGTAGACTACTACATCAGGATACTTAATTATTTTCATGGTCTGTTCTGGACTTTAAATTGACTAAATCTATCACTAAACTGGTCAAGGAACGAGTCTAAAACATGCTGGTACTTCATATGCAAGAGTTCCATTTCATTTTGTACAGCTGCACTGGCCTTCTCAAAATACTTTGTTACTCGAGGAAAATACTTGTAAGTTTTAGTTTCTACATCTCGCTTGAAAATTTTAACTTTACTTTCAAAAGCTTTTATGTATCCAAAGATAACGTCAATACTTTTGCCAAAACCTTGTAACTTTAAGTTCAGTTCATTAATATGAACAGAGAGATCTGTAAAAACATCAGGGTGTTGACCCACTTATCATCATTAAGCTGAGGAAAGTTTCCCAGATCCTTATCGTCAAGAAATACCTTAATTTCTTCAAAGCACTCCACAAATCGCTCAAGAACTTTGCCTCGGCTCAGCCATCTTACATTATTGTACATCAGCAGTCCACTGTAGGTGGAATCAACCTCCAGTAAAAGTGCCGAAAATTCTCACTTGTGAAGGGGGCGAGCAGCTATTAAATTAACTATTTTTGTAACAACTGACATTAAGTCGTTTAAGTCAGTGAATCTTGCCTTGGCACATAAAGCCTCCTGATGGATAATACAATGAAAAGGCACAATCGGATGTCCAATAGCTTCTGTAAACAATTTGACAAATCCGACTTTTTTCCCCCACCATATTTGGTGCCCCATCTGTCGTCACTGACACAACTTTAGAGATATCAATGCTTAGGTCACGAAATGTTTGTATAACAACCTTACATATTTCGCTTCCTGATTTACTTGTTGACACTGATACTAACTTTATCAACTCTTCTCTCATTGTGAGACCATCAGAATATCGACCAATAATGGCCAACTGAGCATGGGATGTGACATCTGTAGTTTCATCAAGAGAGATCGAAAAATATTTACACTTCCTTATGTCTCTCTTTAATTGATGTTGTACGTTTGTGTTCAGTCTCATTATTCGGTCTTTTATGATATTGCTACTGAGTGGTAACTCAGATATTCTCTTAATAATTGCATCTTTATTCTGCATATCATGAAATAGAACTGGTGCACATCTTAGGAGAGTTTCTTTAATAAATTCTCCCTCACTGAGCGCTTTTCCATGCTGAGCTATAGAGTGAGCAATGCTCAAACTTGCAGATGTTAAATTTGTAGAGCCTTTCATAAATTTAAGGATGGAATTAGATTGGCTCTTATAAAGGTGTAGCTGCCTGGAAATGTATTCCTTCCTTTCATCCTCACTTTTTTCCAAGAGCTGGGAATGATTAGTTTCAAAATGTCTATTTATATTCCACGTTCTGCTTACTACCGTTTCAGTACACAGAATGCAAAATGATCTGCCATTTTTTTCTATAAAGCCATACATCTCGTTCCATGTCTCTTGAAAGGGTCGGCCACTGCTACTACCACTTTCTTTACTTAACCTTAGTTTTTTATTTTTTGGGTTCTCCATCAGGGGAGCAGTGACAGAAGATAGAATTATAGATAGCTTGTTAGGCCTGCAGGCAATTAGGGGTTAACTAGCCTAACTAACCACAAAATGGTGCATATAACTGTCTTTTAGGAAAGGGCAGGGTTAATAAGCAGAAATAGGGGTTAATAAGGATGCACAACAGTAATAGTGGTGAAATGGAGTCTGCACTATGGAGCAAGATGGTGTTCCTTATGTGAATTAAAATGGCTGCCACTATTTCTAATGGTGGGAAAGGGCACCCATAGCACACCACAAACCCTTGCCTCTCCCAGCCTCCCCCTCACTTATCTCAGTAATGATGGATTAGAAATCCATGACACCCCAGAACAGTAGATAATGGTTGCTGTGGTTAACTGTTATTTGGTTACTGGTAATGGCAGGGCCGCCAGAGATGTGTTCCCCGCTGTGTTCCCCTGCTCCCTGCTCTGCCGGCAGAAGTGAGGGCAAAGATCCCGGCTTAACCAGAAGTCCCAGAACTAGATGCTCTGTGCTGGACTTCTGTTGTTTTGGCCTACAGACCTCCAGCACAGAGTGTCTAATAGGGGAGGATGAAACATTTGCGACTAGAGTCTTGGAGTTAGAGTCTTAACTCCAAGACTCTAGTCGTAAATGTTTTATCCTCAGGAGCAGCAAATGTTTCATCCTGGGCATGTGGCCGCCTCAGTGCTGACGCGTGTCATAGGTTCGCCATCACTGACCTATGGTGAATTGTGCTGCTATGAACATAGGGGTGCATATATCCTTTCTAATTGGTGTTTCTAGTTTCTGGTGATATATTCCTTGAAGTGGGATTACTGGGTCAATTGGGAGTTCCATTTTTAGTTTTTTGAGGAAACTCCATACTGTTCTCCACAGTGACTGCACCAGTCTGCATTCCCACCAGCAGTGCACTAGGGTTCCTTTTTCTCCGCATCCTCGCCAGCACTTGTCATTTGTTGATTTGTTGATGATAGCCATTCTGACAGGTGTGAGATGGTACTGCATTGTCGTTTTGATTTGCATCTCTCAGATAATTAGTGACTGAGCATTTTTTCATATGTCTCTTGGCCTTCCTTGTCTTCTTTCTAAAAGATTCTATTTAGGTCCGATGCCCATTTTTTTTATTGGATCATTTATTTTCCTATTATTAAGTTGTATAAGTTCCCTGTAGATGTTGGAAATTAAACCTTTATCAGTGATAACATTTGAAAATATGCTCTCCCATACAGTGGGCTTTCTTGTTGTTTTGTTGATGGTTTCTTTTGCTGTGCAAAAGCTTTTTATTTTGATGTAGTCCCATTTGTTTATTTTCTCTTTAGTTTCCATTGCCCTAGGAGTGGTATCAGTAAAGAAATTGCTTCAGCATATGTCTGAGATTTCTCTGCCTGTGGATTCTTCTAGTATTCTTACGGTTTCCCGTCTTATGTTTAAGTCCTTTATCCATTTGGAGTTTATTTTTGTGTATGGTGTAAGTTGGTGGTCTAGTTTCATTTTTTTGCATGTATCTGTCCAATTTTCCCAACACCATTTATTGAAGAGACTGTCTTGACTCCATTGTATGTTCATGCCTCCTTTGTCAAATATTAATTGAGCATAGTGGTTTGGGTTGATTTCTGGGTTCTCTATTCTATTCCATTGGTCTATATGCCTGCTCTTGTGCCAGTGCCAGGCTGTTTTGAGAACAATGGCTTTGTAATACAGCTTGAAATCTGGTATTGAGACCTCTCCTACTTTGTTCTTCTTACTCAGGATTGCTGTGGCTATTCTGGGTCTTTTTTATTCCAGATGAATTTTTGGAGAGTTCTTTCTAGGTCTGTGAAATATGCCGTTGTTATTTTAATGGGGAGTGTAGTGAATCTATAGATGGCTTTGGGTAGTATGGACATTTTAATGATGTTGATTCTACCAATCCATGAACATGGTATGCTCTTCCATTTATTTATGTCTTCCTCTATCTCTTTTTTCAATGTCTTGTAGTTTTCTGAGTAGAGGTCTTTTATCTCCTTAGTTAAGTTTATTCCTAGGTATCTTAATTTTTTTTTTTGGTGCGATGGTAAATGGGATTGTTTTCTTAGTCTCTCTTTCTGTAAGTTCACTGTTGGTGTATAGAAATGCCATAGATTTCTTGGCATTAATTTTGTATTGTGCTACATTGCCAAATTCATTTATTAAGTCTAATAATTTTTTGATGGAGTCTTTAAGGTTTTCTATGTACAGTATCATGTCATCTGCTAATAAGGACAGTTTTACTTCTTCTTTCCAATTTGGATGCCTTTCATTTCTTCTTCTTGTCTAATCGCAATTGCTAGTACTTCCAGTACTATGTTGAACAGGAGTGGTGAGAGTGGGCATCCCTATCTTGTTCCTGTTCTAGGGGAAATGGTTTTAGTTTTGGTCCATTGAGTATGATGTTGGCTGTGGGTTTGTCATATATGGCTTTTATTATGTTGAGGTATGATCCTTCTATTCCCACCTTGCTGAGAGTTTTTAAAAATAATGGTTGTTGTATTTTGTCAAATGCTTTTTCTGCATCAATTGATATGACTATGTGGTTTTTATCTCTCAATTTGTTTATTTGATATATAACGTTTATTGATTTGTGGATATTGTACCATCCTTGCATCCCTGGGATGAATCCTGCTTGGTAATGGTGTATGATCTTTCTGATGTACTGCTGGATCCGATTTGCTAGAATTTTGTTGAAGATTTTGGCATCTATGTTCATGAGAGATATTGGCCTGTAATTCTCTTTCATTGTGTTGTCTTTATCTGGTTTTGGTATTAGGGTGATGCTGGCTTCATAGAATGAGCTTGGAAGTGTACCTTCCTCTTGAATTTTTTGAAATAATCTGAGGAGGATAGGTTTTAGTTCTTCCTTGAATGTTTGGTAAAACTCCCCTGTGAAGCCGTCTGGCCCTAGGCTTTTATTTGCTGGAAGCTTTTTAATGACTGCTTCCATTTCTTCCATAGTTATTGGCCTATTGAGATTTTTAGATTCTTCCTGATTGAGTTTTGGAAGGTTGTATTTTTCTAGGAATAGGTCCATTTCCTCAAGGTTGTCTAGTTTTTTGGAATAGAGTAGTTCATAGTATTTTTTAACAATGCTTTGTATTTCTGTGGGGTCTGTTGTTATTTCTCCTCTTTCATTTCTGATTTTGTTTATTTGAGTTCTCTCTCTTTGCTTCTTGGTGAGTCTGGCTAGAGTTTCATCAATCTTGTTTATCCTTTCAAAGAACCAACTCTTGGTTTTGTTCATCTTTTGTATTGTTAGTTTGATCTCTATGTCGTTTATCTCCGCTCTGACCTTTATTATTTCCTTCCTTCTGCTTACACTCAGCTTTTCTTGTTGCTCTCGTTCTAACTCTTTGAGTTGTAGGGTTAGATAATTTATTACCATTGTTTCTTGTTTTTTTGAGATAGGCTTGTAGAGCTATGAACTGCCCTCTCAAGACTGCTTTCGCTGTGTCCCATAGATTTTGGATTGTTGTGTTTTCATTGGCATTTGTTGCCATGATTTTTTAATTTCTTCTTTGATCTCTAAGGTAACCCAGTCCTTTTTTAATAGCATGCTATTTAGTCTCCAAGTGTTTGATTCTTTAGGATTGTTTTTATTGTAGTTGATTTCCAGTTTTATGCCACTGTAATCTGAGAAGATGCTTGATATAATTTCTATCTTCTTGAATTTTAAGAGACTTTGCCTGTGTCCTAATATGTGGTCTATCCTTGAAAATGTTCCATGTGCACTGGAGAAGAATGTATATTCTGTATCTTTGGGGTGGAATGTTCTAAAGATGTCAATTAAGTCCATCTGATCTAGTGTGTCATTTAGGATTGCTGTTTCTTTGCTGATTTTTTGTTTAGTTGATTTATTCTGTGGTGTCAGTGGGGTATTAAAGTCCCCTACTATGACTGTATTGCTATCAATTTCTCCCTTGATATCTTCCAGAAGTTGTTTTATGTATTTCGGTGCTCCTGTATTGGGTTCATATATGTTTACCAGAGTTATATCTTCTTGTTGAATTGCTCCCTTTAGTATTATGTAGTGGCCCTCCTTATCTCTTGTTATGGCCTTTACTTTGAGGTCTAGTTTATCAGATATAAGTATCACAACCCCAGCTTTTTTCTCATTTCCATTTGCCTGAACAATGTTTTTCCATCCCTTCACTCTCAGTCTTTGTGAATCCTTTGTTCTGAGGTGGGTCTCTTGCAGACAGCAAATATATGGGTCATATTTTCCTATCCGTTCAGCTACCCTATGTCTTTTGATTGGTGCATTTAATACATTTACACTTAATGTTATTATTGACAAGTACATGTTTGCTGTCATATTTTTCCTTTCCTTAATGTTTGTGTTTCTTCTTGCCTTTCTCTTTCTTCTTTTTACAGCAGTCCCTTCAGCATTTCTTTCATTGCTGGCTTGGTAGTGATGAACTCTCTTAGTCCTTTTTGGTCTGTGAAGCTCCTGATTCCACCTTCAATTTTGAATGATAGCTTGCTGGGTATAGTATTCTTGGGTTCAGTCCCTTGCTTTGCATCACTTTGTAAGTTTCATTCCATTCCCTTCTGGCCTGGTGTGTTTCTGTTGAGAAATCCGTTGATATTCTAATAGGAGAACTCTTGTAGATAACCTTCTATCTTTCTCTGGCAGCCTTTAAGATTCTTACTTTGTCGTTGGTGTTTGCCAATTTAATTATGATGTGTCTTGGTGTCGGTCTTTTAGGGTTCATCTTGTTTAGGACTCTATGTGCTTCTTGGACTTGCATGGTTTTTTTTTCTTGCCAGTATCAGGGAAGTTTTCTGTCATTATTTCTTCAAACAGGTTTTCTATTCCTTGCTTCTCTCTCTCTCCTTCTGGTACCCCTATTATGCGAATATTGTTTCGTTTTGTGTTGTCCCAAATCTCCCTTAGGCTCTCCTCTTTCTTTTTAAGTCTTCTTTCCAGTTGCTGCTGTGTTTGTGTGTTTTTTCCTACCTTGTCTTCTAATTTGCTGATGCGGTCCTCAGTATCTTCTAGTCTACTGTTTAAGCCTTCCATTGTGTTCTTTATTGCAGCTATGTCGTTCTTCATCTCCTCTTGGTTCTTTTTCATGTTGGCGACATTCTCATTTAGCTCCTTATAATTCTCATTGAATTTCGTGTATTTGTCATCCAGCCATTTCAGCATCCTTATAACATTACTCTGAATTCTTTGTCTGGTATGTTGCTAGCCTCAATTTCATTTAACTCCCTTTCTGATGATTCCTCTTTTTATTTCCTTTGCAGATTGCTTTTTTGTCATCACATGTTTTGCTGTAATTTATTTTTTAAATATATTTTATTGATTTTTTACAGAGAGGAAGAGAGAGGGATAGAGAGTTAGAAACATCGATGAGAGAGAAACATCAATCAGCTGCCTCCTGAACACCTCCCACTGGGGATGTGCCCGCAACCAAGGTACATGCCCTTGACCGGAATCGAGCCTGGGGCCCTTGAGTCCACAGGCCGACGCTCTATCCACTGAGCCAAACCAGTTTCGGCAGCTGCTGTAATGTTTTAATTGTAGATCCCATAGCTTTGCTACCCAGGTTCTTTTGGGAATAGTGCTAATGGTGTAATCTCTCAGTTATCCTGGGCTTGGTAATCTAGCGTAGCTCCCTACTTGAGCTATTTGGGTTCTCTTGATGTAGGCCTGTGAGCTTGAGAGGCACAACTGTGGTGTTTAGAAGTCAGCAGCTGTGGAGGGGAATGTCCCAATTTTTGCTGTCTTGCACCCTTAGTTGAAATCACGCGTGCCCAGTGGGGACTCACAGTGGCACCCAAGAACCATCTGTTCGAAAAAAGATGGCGACCGGCAGGAAGGTAGGGAGAGAGAGAGTGTGAGTGAGGAACCCATAGAGGAGAGTGTAGATGTGTGTGGTGTGTGTGTGTGTATGAGATAGGGTCAGTTAGATTCTGCAGGTCTTCCAAGGGGCTCCCGAACAGGGCAGCCCTAGACGGCGGAGCCCCGCGCACAAAGCGGACACTTCTCGGCGGCTGGTGCGGACGCAGAGACCACGCCATCTTGAGAAACAGAGCTGCCTGAGACTCAGATCCTGGCTTCTGACACAAACCAGGACCCTGCAGCCACCGGGGACAGAGAACTGCTATCACAGCTTCAGACAAACAAACAACAAGAATCCAGACTTCCCGGCAGATTTCCGTGAGTCAAAGAGCCTATCCCCCTCCTCGCAGGCGCTGATAGCGCCATAGTAACTGATAGACCTGCCCCTCCCCCAAGCTGCTGAGCGCCCACAGCGCGCGGAAAGCGCCATAGTAACTGATAGACGCGCCCTTCGCCCTAGCTGCTCACAGGAGCGCGCACAGCGCGCACAGACAGCGCCATAGTAACTGATAGACCCGCCCCCGGCCCAAGCTGCCGAGCTTTGCGCAGGGACAGGCTCCCTCTTAGGGAATTTGGCGCACGCTCGCGCACGGGACAGAAGCAGCTCCCCGTCGGGGAAATCTGTCAGTGCGCACAGAGGGCTCCCCTTCGGGGAATTTGGGGGAATTTGGCTCGCGGGTCACAGCTCCCCCTTCGGAGATTCTTAAGAGCCTGCACAGAGGGGCTTCCCTTTGGGGAATTTGGCGCGCAGGACGGACTCCACCCCCCTTCTGGGACTTTGGGAGAGTGCACTGAGCCGGCTCACCTTCAGGTTTTTAAGAAAGTGCGCTCTAGCCGGTTTGGCTCAGCAGAGAGAGCACACACAGGACGCAGCTCCACTTCAGGGAATTTGGCACGCCGGACACAGCTGCCTGGGATCACTGACTCACAGCGCATTCACACTAAGAGCCAGCGACCCCAATTGTTGGTGCGTGCACACACAGGGACCCTGATTCTCAACGAGAAACCGCACAAGGCAACAGAGACTTTGACACTCGAGTCTTGGTGCAGACACAGGGAAACTCTGACTCCTGGCACATGCTAAGGATCTCATTCTCAGCACATACCAACAGTGTGGTGCAGACAGGGCCCCTGATTCTAAATGTGCACACGAGACCACACAGAACACTGGGGACACTGATCCTGGGCAAGTCTGGTTCCCACCAACCAAAGACAGCCACACATCCTAGTGTCAGAGCACTTCAGTGAAACTAGGGTGGAGCGAAGTCCCCACAGCACACGGCCCAGGTCCACGCAAACAGAAGCTTGAGCTTTCTGGTAATAGCCAGAATGGGGAAACGAAATAACTCACAGAGGAAAGAAAATGTGGAGTCGCCAAGAAAGGAAATTAGTGAAAATGAAGCTTGCAACATGACCGAAAAGGAATTCAGAGTAATGGTCATGGAATTTATACATCGGATGGATGAGAAAATCAACAACTTATGCAAGAATCAGGAAGAAATGAAAAGTGATATAGCTACAATCAAAAACACCATGGAAAGTTTCAACAGTAGATTACAAGAAGCAGAGGACCGAATTAGTGAGTTAGAAGATCAGGTACAGAAACAAGCTCAAGCTGAACAGCAATTGGAGAAAAAAATTAAAAAGCAGGAGGAAAGCCTAAGGGAACTTCGGGACAACATGAAACGAAGTAACATGCGTATAATAGGGCTGCCAGAAGGACAAGAAGAGCAGCAGGGATTAGAAAATCTATTTGAAGAAATAATGACAGAAAACTTCCCGGATATGGGAAAGATAAAAGTTACGCAAGTAAAGAGAGTCCCAAGCAGGATCAACCCCAAAAGACCCACGCCAAGACATGTCATAATTTCAATGGCAAATATAAATGATAAAGAGAGAATCCTAAAGGCGGCAAGAGAGAGACAGAGAGTTACCTACAAAGGAACACCCATCAGATTGTCAAATGATTACTCATCAGAAACACAACAAGCTAGAAGTGAATGGAAGGAGGTATACAAAGTGTTGCAAAGCAAAGGACTGAATCCAAGAATACTATATCCAGCAAGACTATCAATCAAAATTGAAGGGGAAATCAGGAGCTTTGCAGACAAAAAAAGCCTCAGGGAGTTTATCACCACCAAACCAGCAATGCAAGAATTGCTAAAGGGAATACTGTAAAAAGAAGAAATAAACAGGTAAGAAGGAATACAGACACAAAAATAGATATGACTGCAAACAAATACCTTTCAGTAATAACTTTAAATGTAAACGGACTAAATGCTCCAATCAAAAGACATCGAGTAGCTGAATGGATAAAAAAACACGACCCATATATATGCTGTCTACAAGAGACCCACCTCAGAACAAGAGACTCACACAGATTGAAAGTGAAGGGATGGAAAAATATCTTTCAGGCAAATGGAAATGAAAAAAAAGCTGGGGTAGCAATACTTATATCTGACAAAATAGACCTCAAAGTAAATGCCATAACAAGAGATAAGGAAGGCCACTTCATAATACTAAAGGGAGAAATCCAACAAGAAGAAATAATTCTGGTAAACATATACGCTCCCAATATAGGAGCACCCAAATACATAAAAAAACTCCTGGAGGATATCAAGGGAGAGATTAATAGCAACACAATCATAGTAGGAGACTTTAATACCCCACTATCACCACTGGACAAATCCTCTAAACAAAAAATCAGCAAAGAAACAGCAATCCTAAATGACTCACTAGACCAGATGGAATTAATTGACATCTTCAGAACATTTCACCCCAAAGCCACAGAATATACATTCTTCTCAAGTGCACATGGGTCATTTTCAAAGATAGACCATATGCTGGGTCACAGGCAAAGTCTCTTCAAATTCAAGAAGATAGAAATTATATCAAGCATCTTCTCAGATCACAGTGGCATAAAACTGGAAATCAACTACAATAAATACAATCCAAAGAAATCAAACACATGGAGACTAAACAGCATGCTATTAAACAAGGACTGGGTCACCAGAGAGATCAAGGAAGAAATAAAAAACATCATGGCAACAAATGACAATGAAAACACAACAATCCAAAATCTATGGGACACAGCGAAAGCAGTCTTGAGAGGGAAGTTCATAGCTCTACAGGCCTATTGCAAAAAACAAGAAACAATGGTAATAAATTACTTAACCCTACAACTCAAAGAGCTAGAAAAAGAGCAGCAAGAAAAGCCCAGTGTAACCAGAAGGAAGGAAATAACAAAGATCAGAGCGGAGATAAATGACATAGAGACCAAAGAAACAATACATAAGATCAACAAAACCAAGAGCTGGTTCTTTGAAAGGATAAACAAGATTGATGGACCTCTAGCCAGGCTCACCAAGAAGCAAAGAGAGAGGACCCAAATAAACAAAATCAGAAATGAAAGAGGTGAAATAACAACAGACCCCGCTGAGATACAAAGGATTGTTACAAAATACTACGAACAACTCTATTCCAACAAACTGGACAACCTGGAGGAAATGGACATATTCCTAGAAAAATATAACCTTCCAAAAATCAATCAAGAAGAATCTAAACAGCTCAATAGGCCAATAACTATGGACGAAATTGAAGCAGTCATCAAAAAGCTTCCGACAAACAAAAGCCCGGGGCCTGATGGCTTCACAGGAGAGTTTTACCAAACATTCAAGGAAGAACTAAAACCTATCCTCCTCAGACTATTCCAAAAAATTCAAGTGGAAGGAACACTTCCAAGCTCCTTCTATGAAGCCAGCATCACCCTAATATCAAAACCAGATAAAGACAACACAATGAAAGAGAATTACAGACCAATATCCCTCATGAACATAGATGCCAAAATCCTCAACAAAATTCTAGCAAATCGGCTCCAGCAGTACATCAGAAAGATCATACACCATGACCAAGTAGGATTTATCCCAGGAATGCAAGGATGGTACAATATCCGCAAATCAATAAACGTGATACATCACATAAACAAATTGAAAGATAAAAATCACATAGTCATATCAATTGATGCAGAAAAAGCATTTGACAAAATCCAACACCCTTTCTTGATAAAAACTCTCAACAAGGTGGGAATAGATGGCTCATACCTCAACATAATAAAAGCTATATATGATAAACCCACAGCAAACATCATACTCAATGGACAAAAACTAAAAACATTTCCCCTAAGAACAGGAACAAGACAGGGATGCCCACTCTCACCACTCCTGTTTGACATAGTACTGGAAGTATTAGCCATTGCAATTAGACAAGAAGAAGAAATAAAAGGCATCCAAATTGGAAAAGAACAAGTAAAGCTGTCTTTATTTGCAGACGACATGATATTGTACATAAAAAATCCGAAAGACTCCGTCAAAAAACTAATAGACTTAATAAATGAATTCGGCAATGTAGCAGGATACAAAATTAACGCCAAGAAATCTATGGCCTTTCTATACACCAATAGTGAACTTACAGACAGAGAGACTAAAAAGGCAATCCCATTTACCATCGCACCAAAAAAATTAAGATACCTAGGAATAAACTTAACTAAGGAGGTAAAAGACCTATACACGGAAAACTACAGGACACTGAAAAAAGAGATAGAGGAAGACGTAAACAGATGGAAGAACATACCATGTTCATGGATTGGTAGAATCAACATCATTAAAATGTCCATACTACCCAAAGCAATCTATAGATTCAATGCACTCCCCATTAAAATACCAACGGCATATTTCACAGACCTTGAAAGAACTCTCCAAAAATTCATCTGGAATAAAAAAAGACCACGAATAGCCACAGCAATCCTGAGAAAGAAGAATAAAGTAGGAGGGATCTCAATACCAGATTTCAAGCTGTATTACAAAGCCACTGTTCTCAAAACAGCCTGGTACTGGCACAAGAACAGACATATAGATCAATGGAACAGAATAGAGAATCCAGATATTGACCCAAACCACTATGCTCAATTAATATTTGACAAAGGAGGCATGAACATACAATGGAATAAAGACAGTCTCTTCAATAAATGGTGTTGGGAAAATTGGACAGATACATGCAAAAAAATGAAGCTTGATCACCAACTTACGCCATACACAAAAATAAACTCAAAATGGATACAGGACTTAAACATAAGACGGGAAACCATAAAAATACTAGAGCAATCCACAGGCAGCAAAATGTCAGACATATGCCAAAAGAAATTCTTCACTGACACTGCCCCTAGGGCAATGGAAGCTAAAGAGAAAATTAACAAATGGGACTACATCAAAATAAAAAGCTTTTTCACAGCAAAAGAAACCATCAACAAAACAACAAGAAGGCCCACTGCATGGGAGAACATATTTGCAAATGGCATCACTGATAAAGGTTTAATCTCCAACATCTACAGGCAGCTTATACAACTTAATAAAAGGAAGATAAATGATCCAATAAAAAAATGGGCAACAGACCTAAATAGAATCTTTTCAAAAGAAGACAGAAGGAAGGCCAAGAGACACATGAAAACATGCTCAACGTCACTAATTATCCGAGAGATGCAAATCAAAACAACAATGCGGTACCATCTCACACCTGTCAGAATGGCTATCATCAACAAATCAACAAACGACAAGTGTTGGCGAGGATGCGGAGAAAAAGGAACCCTCGTGCACTGCTGGTGGGATTGCAGACTGGTGCAGCCACTGTGGAGAACAGTATGGAGTTTCCTCAAAAAACTGAAAATGGAACTCCCATTTGACCCAGTAATCCCACTCCTGGGAATATATCCGAAGAAACTAGAAACACCAATTAGAAAGGATATATGCACCCCTATGTTCATAGCAGCACAATTCACCATAGCTAAGATTTGGAAACAGCCTAGGTGCCCGTCAGCAGATGACTGGATCAGAAAACTGTGGTACATCTACACAATGGAATACTATGCTGCCATAAAAAAGAAGGAATTCTCATCATTTGCAGCAACCTGGGAGGAATTGGAGAACATTATGTTAAGTGAAATAAGTCAGTCAATGAAAGAAAAATACCACATGATCTCACTCATTTATGGATAATAAAGAACATTATAATCTTGAACAAAAAGATAGATACAGAGACAGTAAAGCATCAAACAGACTGTCAAATTACAAGGGGAAGGTTAGGGAGAGGTGGGGGAGATAAGAGATCAATCAAAGGACTTGTATGCATGCATATAAGCATAACCAATGGACGCAAAACTCTGGGGGGTGGGGGCATATATGGGAGGGGGGTGTGGGGAGGGCAATGGTAAGATATGTACACATATAATACCTTAATAAAAAAATTGAAAAAAAAAAAAAAAAAAAGAACCATCTGTTCGGATCATGGGGTTCAGGGGGCCTGCACTCTGGAAAGGCGTGACTGTGGTGTCCAGAGTTCTGTAGTTTGGGGTGGGCAGACTCAGCTTTTGCTGCTGCACCTCTGGTGGATAAGCGCTCACTCCCAGTGGCGGGTCACAGGGACACCTGCGGTACGTTTGCCTGTGAGGCACACTGAAGCACTCTGAAGGGCCCTGGCAGTGTAGCCATGTAATTGAGGCGCCTGTGTGCATGTTTCCAGGATGAGTAAATTCAGAATTTCTACTGCTGAGGGGGGGGGGGGAGTGAGGAGTGTGCCCCTGTTTGTCCAAGATCACACCCAGGGAGAGGTCACAGTGGCTCCCTCTAGCGCCCTGTGGGTAGATGGGCTCAGGGTGGCTGCCTGTTGGAAATTCGCTTCTGTGGAGGTGCATTTGCCGGTGCAGATCTCTGACACACTCTGAGGGGTCCTGGCACTGAGGTTGAGCAGCTGGGGTGAATGTGGCCAGTTATTCAGGAAGAGGGAGTTCAGAATTTCTACTGTGGAGCAGCGTGTCCTTGTCTGTACAGAATCACACCCAGCAGGGGCTCAAAGCAGCTCCCCAGAGGACACTGTGGATATATGGGCTCAGGATGCCTGCCCTTTGGAAATGTGCGCATCTGTGGCGGTGAGTTTGCTGGCTCAGAGCTCTGACGGACTTTGAGGGGCTCTGGCACTGAAGTTACCCTGCTGGGGTGTCTGTGCAGGTGTCCAGGATGAGTGAATTCAGAATTTCTACTGCTGGGGGCAGTGTGTCCCTGTTTGTTCAAGATCACACCCAGACAGGACTCACAACAGCTCCCACAAGCGCCCTGTGGGTAGATGGGCTCAGGGTGCCTGCCCGTTGGAAGTGCATGTGCAGACTGGTGGTGCATTTGCCTGCGCAGAGCTCTGACACACTTTGAACAGAGGCCTTGGCACTGAAGTTAAACAGCTGGGGTATATGTGGTCAGTTATTCAGGAGGAAGGAGTTCAGAGTTTCTTCTGCGGGGCAGCGCGTCCTTGTCTGTACAGAATCACACCCAGCAGGGGCTCAAAGCAGCTCCCCAGAGGACCCTGTGGATATATGGGCTCAGGGTGCCTTCCCTTGTCTGTGGCAGTGAGTTTGCCTGTGCAGAGCTCTGAAACACTCTGAGGGGCCCTGGCACTGAAGTTGAACAGCTGGGGTGTCCGTGGGCAGTTATTCAGGAAGAGGGAGTTCAGAATTTCTACTACAGGGATGCACGCCCTTGTCTGTACACAACCACACCCATGGGGGCTCCCAGTGGCTCCCAAGCGCTGCCTACAAAGTGGAGTACCCTGGATGTCTGCTCGCACTGGAAACGCTCGAATGTTTTGTCCGGAGGTCTGCCGCTGGGGAGGGGGAGGTTGTATTTCCTGCTGCCGAGGGGTGCACCTTTGGAGGTGGAGGTCCCAGGGTCCGCGGGTCTGCAGGTGGGGCATCAGGCTTTTGGCTGGAGTGGCTGCTGGGTCGTGGGGCAGTGTCCAAGGCCTGTCTGGGTGGTGGTGCTGATGAGTTCCTAGAAGAGGCCACTCTCCCCTTCAAGATGGTGTGGGGTCCGTGCCCAAGTCCCACAGTTCAGGGAGTGCCTGCAGCGGTGGTGGGTTCTCCCTGTCCAAGAGAGCCTGTCTGCCAGCCCCTGCTGCTCCTGCAAGATTTAACTGTCCCTCACTCACTCACACACACCCCACACACATCCACACACTCTCCTTTCATCACCTCACTCACTCACACCCTCTCCCTCACCTCCGTCCTGCCAGCTGCCATCTTCCTCTCCCTTAGTGGTAGGAAGAGTTTTAAAACATTCTATAAACTACTCTTACAGGGCAGTGAAAAGCTAGGAAAATGCAGGGCAAGTGGAATAAGGAAATTGAGACAAAAAGTTTAAACAAGGCCAAACAGTGTGGATAATTTGCATCCTGCTTATAAATAGCAAGCCATTATCTTCCCCAGCCAAGGACACTTGAGAGCAAATGATTAAAAGCCTCCCTAATGAGAGAATGCAGAAAGGGAGGGGGAAAAGGGAAAAAGGGCAGTTTTACTCCTTAAGCAGAGATTTGGCAAGATAAAATTGCCAGGTACTTCTTATGAATTCTAGGAAGGCCACAGCAAAGTAAAATGGGATCTTGAATATCTATACAAAAATATTCAGCAGAGCAATTTTGAGACCTATAGACAGACCCCAACCCAACTCTTTAATTGCCAGATGTATAGATGTGCTTGCTTTTTTAATAAAGGTGCATGATTGTGTTAATAAAATTGACTTCATCACAACACAAAGAGAAGACAAGAATCGACGTTGAGGACAGCCCCCTGTGACTCAGGGAGCTTTCCAATAACACCTCTAACACTACCTCTTAGTTTTACTTGTTTAATTTGTGACTTTCTTTGCACCCTCATTTTAAAAAATTGCCCCAAATCAGAAATATCCAGGGAAAATAAGATCATTTCACAAATAAAACATTTAGTGTTTCGACTTTCTTATGCCAGTTATTCTTTGGTATCATTTTAATGATTTGGACTTCTTTTCCTAATTGAGACTTTAGGGTAGTATGATAGTGGGGTTTGAGTAACCCCATAAATACAGTAAAACTGGATTTGAAACCCTGGTAATTTGAATTTTATAACAATTCTGTTACAGTATATATGATTATTAGGGGGAAATATTCAAGTAATTTAAGGACTCATGTGTTGTTACATGGTGGATTTCTCCTCTTTAATTTTAAGGAATAGGGTTTTGCAATGGGCTTTGAAAAGCCATCAAGACTGACCAAGTTGAATTTGGTTCATGGCATTTACATTGATTTTATTCATATTTCACAATGCCATCTAATCACCTTCCACTCATTCTTTTTTTAAAAAAATAATTTTGTATTGATTTCAGAGAGAGAGGAAGAGAGAGAAACTTCAATGAGAGAGAATCATTGATCAGCTGCCTCCTACAGGCCCCCTACTGGGGATCAAGCCTGCAACTTGGGCATGTGCCCTGACCATGGATTGAACTATGACCTACTGGTTCATAGGTCAATGCTCAGCCACTGTGCCACACCAGTTGGGCACCTTCCACTCATTCTGATCATCATCCAAGGAACAGAAATGTTGTTTTCTAACATATAATACTCAAGGTCTTCTGTCAACAAAGATTGATGTAAAAATCAAACAGAAAGTGATTATCTTAATTTTCTCTGGTCTTGCTACCTTATTTCTAGTAAATCAGTTCTGCTTTATTTTGGCCTTTAAAATAAGAGAGTTTAGTTTTCTAGGTAGATAAAGCAAGTCGGGTTTGGCTAACTGATTATACCTACACAAATCTTTGTTTGTATTTGGAGACTATAACTTAGAAATATAGATTGGAGTTTTTTGCTGTGGTTGGACACCATTCTTTTTCTGGTCTGTATGCTTGACCATCTGTATTTAGGTGGAAGTAGTCTGGACTGGGGTAAAGTACTGTGGTTATAGTAGAGGGTAAGGGAAGAAAGGATAGTTAAAGGGAAACTAAAAGCTCTTCCTAAAATACATCTTAACTAGAGGACAGAGAGGAATGGGGTTTGGAGAGTTAAAGAGGAATGAAATCCCCTAGTTTCCAGGGTTTGGGTGTCATACTTTTCAAGCACAATAGCCTCAGAAACAGGTTAGGGAAAGCCCCACATAAATTTTGCTTTTTAGGGGTAGGGGGATTACAAGGGATTGTTGGTGGAATTTTAATATCAGATTTGCTGTATTAGTAATAGTGGTTATTTTTCTTGAGAGATCAACCCTATTAGGAAGATATTGTTAGCCCCATTTTGCAAATAAGGTAGCTGAAGTATAGAAAACAAACTTGTTCAATATTACACTGCTAATAAGTGGTAGGGTTTATACTCATCCCTTTCCAAAGCCTGTGTGCTTGCTTATTACACATGTCACTCCCCAATTGGGTTAGTTTTAACACCAGCTTTGTCAGAGACTTGCTGAAGTGGCTTTGGTGCCAGTTGTGTTTAGCTGAACAAGGCTAAATTTGATCGCTAAATTATTTCTGTGGTACTTGTGATTCTATTATTTTAAATTTCTTATTTGTTGATGCATCTTCCTAATCTCTAAAACATCCATTGGAGGCTTAATTTTCTTAGAATCTTGATAAGCCCTATATTCTACTGATTAAAGTTATTCATTTGGAGACAAATATGCCACTTGAAATGCTTTAGGAAGTTTCCATTTTCATAAAGGAAGGCTTATAAAATGCAGTTTAGGAAGTGTAAAAAACTAATTAGAAAGATTTCTACCATTAAAATGTGAAGATATCCACTAGCTCATTTCTCAGTGGAACTTGTGAAAACTTTAAATAAAAAGACAATTAGCTCTTGCCAGGTAGCTCAGTTGGTTAGAGCATTGTCCCAATATGTCAGGGTTGTGGGTTTGATCTCTGGTCAGGGCACAACAAGCATCAACCAATGAAGGCATAAATAAGTAGAACAACAAATCTATTCATATTTGAACAGTCTGTAGGAATTTATAGTATTTGAACCAAGACCTAGACTACACTGTACAGTGCTATAGCTAGGAGCCCAGGCTCTCTCTCCCCCAAGATCCCAGGCCAAGGGCTTTTTTTTAGGTAGAGAAAGACATCAGCATTTCTCACCCTTCCCCTAGCTATTCATTACTGAAGCTAAGTCCCAGTGAGTGTGGTTGACAGATGGGGGCTCCCTTATTTTGCCCAGCCCCCTCTCATGGAATGGAGGCTCTACTTTGGTGCTCTGGGCAGGGAAGACTGAGGCCATAATCACCCTTGCCCCACCTTATAATGTGGTGGTTCTAAGCTGAACAACTAGAGTAAAGGTGTCACTCAGAGAGAAGCTTGCCATTGTCCCCACTACCAGCTCCAGAGACCTGGCTCAGATTTTTCCTGGAGGAAGAAGCAGGCCACAAAACAGTTTCTAGTCTCTTCCCAAAGGCCTCAAATAGAGAGTGTGGTGAAAGGCAAGTGAGAGGAGATACAAGAAACAAGCTAAACTGTAGGCAGGTTCATTTGCAGGAGAGAACCAGTGAATAAGATATTTGGGAAGAGCCCTCCTAAGATCAGAGCAAATATCAAACACTGACCTTAAAAACTTTAGTTTGTAGAGCAATGTATGGCACAGAGCACTGTTGAAAACAGTTGAGTAATAAGACTATAATTAGTGAGTTTAACAGCTGGGTGCAGTCAAGGAAAGAGCAAGAAAGCCCTTCCCAAACCTCTGTCATCCCAGGATGATTGTGGGCATACCAGAAGCTGAAACATCCTGAGGAGCAATATTAGACTCTTGGCACTGTGAGAGGAGCAAGACCTCACTAAAATAATATAGCCATTAACTAAAATAAGCAAATTGCAATAGCAAGCCCTGGATGGGGAAGGTCACACAGAGTTGTTGCAATATATTATTTAAAATGTATAAGTTTCCAACAAAACACTAATGAGACATAGAAAACAAAAAGCAAAATGGCAGAAGTGAACAACCATATAAATAACTAAATGTGAATGTATTAAACAATACAGTTAAAGGAAAGATATACTGGACAAAAACAAACTATACAGATGGCTAAAGGTGGAGAAGGTATAGTAAATATAAGTAAAAGTAGACTTTAAGGAAAAAACTAGAGACAAAGTTTATTTTATAAGAAAAAGGTCAATCTTTCAGAAAGACAATTATAAACATACTAGGGGCCCAGTGCATGAAATTCGTGCACTGGGGGAGATGTCCCTCAGCCCAGCCTGCCCCCTCTCACAGACTGGGAGCCCTCAGGGGATGTCCTACTGACGGCTTAGGCCCGCTCCCCATGGGGAGCGGGCCTAAGCCGGAGTCTGGTCTCCCTCTGCGGGGGGGTGACCGGGCTGATCAGGAGAAGGCGCCAGCACCGCCACCCTGCTGCTGCAGCCACTGCCAGCCACCACAGCCGCCAAGGTGTTTTCATCAACACGGACTCCAGTCCCTTCACCATGAAAAAATGACAACTTTCTTTAGGCATTTTTAAGATGTGTCTTTCATAGGATATGACATTTTTACGTTCTTTTTTTTTTTTTTAATCCTCACCTGAGGATATGTTTCCATTGATTTTTAGAGAGTGTGGAAGAGAGAGGGAAAGACAGAGAGAAACATCAATGTGAGAGGGACACTTTGATTGGTTGCCTCCTTCATAAGCCCTGACTTGGGCCCCGGCCAGAGAGGAGCCTGCAACCTAGGTACATGCCCTTGATCAGAATCAACCCAGACCCTGCTGTGGGCAGGCCAAGGCATTATCCACTGAGCCAAACCGGCTAGGGCAGGATATGACATTTCTTAGCCCTCCAGCAGCAGACCTTCATTTTTCCTCCAGGAGTATGGTGGAAAAACCCTAGATCACCTTTTTGGATTCTTATTACCCAAGTTACAAAGAATATTACCAGTGGCGTACAGGGAGCTTAGCCAATGAGCAGTCAGAAAAGGTGTTTCCTCTGCAGCTCATGTGCAGAGGCAGGACTGCTGGCAAGCTGAGGCTAGCACACCCCCTGTTTCTGGGCCTGCTCAAGCATCCGCTGTGGCTTGGGCAGGGTGCCCCTCCCATCTCTGATCCAGCCTCTGCCATGGCTTAGGCAGGGCCCCCTGTTCCACTATGGCCCTGTTCAAGCCCCTGCTGTGGCTTGGGCAGGGCCCCCCTGCTTCACTCAGCCCCTGCTCAAGCCTCTGCTGCAGATTGGGCAGCGCCACCCTCTCCCCGCTGGCTCCACTCAGGCCCTGCTCAAGCCTCCACTCTGGCTTGGGCAGGGCCCCCTGGCTCTGATCAAGCCTCTGCTGTGGCTTGGGCAGGGCTCCCCAGCTCTGATCAAGCCTCTGCGCAAGCCTCTGCTACCCGGCCCCTGGCCACTCGGCGCCAAGGTCCGTAGGCCAGGAGTGGCCAGGGGTGTTCTGCGACCCCAGCTGCTCAGGGCCTACATGCGGGCCTACAGACTCTAAGTGGCCTGGGTCCCAAGGATGTTCCTGGGACCTAGGCTGCTGGGCGCCTGCTTATGCAAATTAACCTTCCATCTTTGTTGGGTTAATTTGCATACTCACTCCTGATTGGCTGGTGGGCGTTGCAGAGGTACGGCCAATTTGCATCTTTCTCTTTTATTAGTGTAGATAAACAGTTCCAAATACATGCAGCAGAAAGTGACATAATTGAAGGAATAAATAGACAAATAATGTATGGGAACTTAATACCCCACTTTCAATAATGGGTAGAATAGCCGAAACCAGTTTGGCTCAGTGGATAGAGCATCGGCCTGTGGACTGAAGGGTCCCAGGTTCGATTCTGGTCAAGGGCATGTACGTTGGTTGCGGGCACATCCCTGGTAGGGGGTGTGCAGGAGGCAGCTGGTCGATGTTCCTCTCTCATCGATGTTTCTAGCTCTCTATCCCTCTCCCTTTCTGTAAAAAATCAATAAAATATATTTTAAAAAAATAATAATGGGTAGAATAACTAGGAAGAAAAGCAAAGATATAAAAAGCTTCAACACTATAATCCAACAAGACCTAACATCTACAGAACACTATCCAATAATAAGAATACACATTCTGAAGTGCATATGGGATATTCTCCAGAATATACTCTATGCAATACCATAAAACAAGTTTTGTTATATTTAAAAGGATTGAGATCATGCAGAGTATGTTCTCCCACTGTAGTGGATGAAATTGGAAACCAACAACAAGGAAATTGGAAACTTTACAATTATGAGGATGCTAAAAAATGCTCTCTTAAATACCAATAACTGAAAAAAAGGGGGTGGGGGATCAGAAAATACATTGGTATGAATAAAGATGAACCAATATACCAAAAGTTATAAGATGAGTAAAGGTAGTGCTCAAAGGCAAATTTATAGATGTAAATAGCTATATAAAAAAAGGAAGAAAGCTTTCAAATCAATAACCTAACCTTCCATCTTAGGAAATTAGAAAAAGAAGAGCAAACTAAAACCAAAGCAAGCAGAAGGAAATTAAAAAAAATAGAGTGGAAATAAATAGACTAGAAAAGTAATAGAGTATATTAATGAAACAAAAAATTGGCTCTATGAAAAGATCAACAAAATTGACAAACCTTTAGCTACACTAAGAAGAAAATAAAGCTAGATTCCAATTACTAAAATAAGGGATCTAAGATGGCAGAGTTGGATTCTTCTGAGGCTCTCTCCTTGGTTGCAGGCAGCAGCATTCTTGTCATTTCCTCACCTGGCCTCTTCTCTGTGAGTGTACTTGCTTGATCTGTTTTCTTATGAGGACATCAATCATATTGAGTTAGAGCTACACCCTTATGACCTAATTTAACCTTGATTGCCTCTTTAAAGACCCTGTCTCCAAAGACAGTCATATTTAGGATTAGAGTCTCAGCATATGGGGGAAAAATTCAGTCCATAACAAACTGCATGCAAACAAATTAGATGACACACATGAAGTGGACAAATTCCTGGAAAACTCAAACTTCTAAAACTAAGAATGAATAGAAAATCTGGATAGACCTATAACAAGTGTTATGAACTGCATGGCTGTGTCCCCCAAAAATTCATGTGTTGAAACTATAACCCCATATGGGGTGATATTAAAAGACTAGTGGCCTGGTGCATGACATTTGTGCACTCAGGGCAGGGTTGTGGGTCCCCCAGCCTTACCTGTGCCCTGTCACAGTGTGGGAGCCCTGTGATCCATCACCCCAAAGAGGTAGGCCCTGTGCACTCATCCAGAGCTCCTCGATGGATTGCCCCAAAGAGGTAGACAGAAACTGGGGCAGGCCTGTGGACCCCCGGCCAGGGCCAAAGCGAAGAGGCCTCTCTGCCGCAGCCCTGCCCCTGTCCCCGATGCTGCAAGTCCCCACCCACCCACGCCTGCTGTGCACGCAGCCTGCTGATTGTTCATTACTGTGAAAGCATCCTAACCAATTTGCATATTACCCTATTATTAGTATAGATTGGAGTTTTGGAAGGTAATTACATTTAGATGAGGTCATAAGAATATAGCCCCCATTATGGGATTAGTGTCCCTAAAATTAGGCAAAGAGACTAGAGCTTGCTCTCTACTGCCATGTGAGGATAACAATAAGAAGATGGCCATCTACAAGATAGGAAGATGGCCCTTGCCAGATACTGAATCTGCCAGCACATTGATCTTGGACTTTTCAGCCTCCAGAACTGTTTGCTTTTTTAAACCATCCAGTCTATAGTATTTCTGTTATAGCAGCCTGAACTAAGACAACAAATAAAAAAATTGAATTCATAATTTTAAAACATTCCACAAAGTAAACCCCAGTCCTAGTTTCACTGGTGAATTCTACCAAAGATTCAAAGAAATATCAATACTAATCCTTCAAAAACCATTGCAAAAAATAGAAGAAAAATGAATACTTTCCAACTCATTTGATGAGGCCAGTATTACATGGATAACAAAATGTGATGAAGATATCACAATAAAAATACAGACAAACATTCTTTGAGTATAGGTAAAGATGTCAAAACTACTAGCAAACCTGAGGGCATGAGCGGGGGTGGTGGTGGGGGAGACAATGGGGGAATAAGGACACATATGTAATACCTTAATCAATAAAGAAAAAAAAATACTAGCAAACCAAATCCAGTAACATATAAAAATGTATAAACAATACACCATAATCAAGTGAGATTTATCCCAGGAAAGCTGTTTGGTTTAAAATCTAAAATCAATTGGTGTGATGCACCATATTAATAGAATAAAACAAAAACTACATGTGGGGTAAGAGATCAGCCAAAGAACTTCTAAGCATGCATATAAGCATAACCAATGGACACAGACAGTAGAGGGGTGAGGGCATGTGATGGGGGGTGGGAACACCCAGAGAGAGGTCAATGGGGGAAAAAGGAGACATGTAACTTTCAACAATAAAGAATTTAAATTAAAAAAAACTACATGATCTTCTTACTACAATTAGAAAAATAGTCTATCAAAATTCAACTATTCTTGATAAAAAACATGTTGCAAACTAGGAATAGAAGGAAACTTACTCATCCTGATAAAGGGCATCTATGGAGAGAAACCAAGATGGCAGCATGGGTAAACACCTGAACTTGCTGCGTCACACAACCACTTAAAAACTACAACTAAATGACAAAACAGATATCATCCAGAACCACGGGAAGGCTGGCTGAGTGGAAATTCTACAACTAGAAGGAAAGAGAAAAGCACACTGAGACTCAGAGGAGGAGTGGAGGTGCAGAAGTGAAGTGCAGAGGTATGGAGGTGCGCGTGCAAAAAGGGCTGGCAACTGAGTACACTGTTGTCTTTTTCAATTGGGAGGGAGACAGAAGCTCCCAACTGCTCTGAACTCCAGTTCCAGGTGGGACTCTGGGGACCCAGACTCATGCAGGGAGAAACTGGATTGTCTGGCATCAGGTGGAACTTGAGGGTGGCTTTCTCTCAGAGGTGATTGCAGCGATCATGGTTCCTGCACAGTGCTGTGGGACACAGAGACACAGGAACTCTTCCAGGCAGGGTTGATGGTCAGCCATTGCTGTTTGCTCCATCCTGGTGATTCCCTGAGACCCCGCTCCACCCATTTTGTGTGCAGAGGCTTTTGCATATGAATGGCCTGGCCCTTTGCAATCTGAAACCTAACATACTGCAGCTGGGTCAAAGAGCCCCAGAGCCTCCAAAAGAATACCCAAGGCTCAACAGCAGCTTGCATTGCTTCACAGCTGGGCCTCATCTGCGCACCTCCAAACCCCAAACAAAGAAAAGGAATCTGAAGATCTCTCTGTAGCTCCTGCTGGGTGGACTCTCTCCTTGGAGATCCAAGAGCCAAGGTACCCAGTGGTCAGAGAGAGACCATCCAGACTACAACTCTTCAGATCCATAAGAGACACACTCAGGGGACAGACTCAGTGAGTACCAAAGCCCCACTGAAGAAAGTCTTGCCCATAAGGGTGTCTCTAGCACAGTTGTGTCGCCCATCATAGACACAACTGATCCTCACAGCCAATTGGCCTGGAGGTCAAATCCTCCCAGTGATACCAACAACAATCAAGGCTTAACTACAACAAGACTGTGCACACAGCCCACAAAGGGGTGCACCAAGAGTGTCCACCTCAGGTAATTAGGGAGGCTGAGCCACTGGGCCCTATAGGACATCTAGCACACAAAGCCACACTGTTAACACAGGGAAGCAGCCAAAATACAGAGACAAAGAAAGAGGTCATAAATAAAAGAAATGGAGGAAAGCAAACTACTGGATATAAAGTTCAAAACCACGGTTATAAGGTTACTCAAGAATCTTCTAGAAACCACTGATAAATTTAGTGAGACCCTCGAGGATATGAAAAAGGACCAACTAGAAATTAAGCATACACTGACTGAAATAAAGAATAATATACAGAGATCCAACAGGAGACTAGAGTATCCCAAGAATCAAGTCAAAGATTTAAATACAAAGAAGCAAAAAACACCCAAATGGAAAAGAAAAAAGAAAAAAGAAAAAAAAATTTGAAGACAGTGTAAGGAGCCTCTGGGATAACTTCAAGCATACCAACATCCAAATTATGGGGGTACCAGAAGAAGAGCGAGAGCAAGATATTGAAAACCTATTTGAAGAAATAATGACAGAAAACTTCCCTCACTTGGTGAAAGAAATAGACTTACAAGTCCAGGAAGCGCAGAGAACCCCAAACAAAAGGAATCCAAAGAGGACCACACCAAGACACATCATAATTAAAATGCCAAGAGCAAAAGACAAAGAGAGAATATTAAAATCAGCAAGAGAAAAACAGTTAGTTACCTACAAGGGAGTACCCATATGATTGTCAGCTGATTTCTCAACAGAAACTATGCAGGCCAGAAGGGAGTGGCAAGAAATATTCAAAGTGATGAACAGCAAGAACCTACAACCAAGATTACTGTACCCAGCAAAGCTATCATTTAGAATTGAAGGTCAGATAAAGAGCTTCACAGATAAGAAAAAGCTAAAGGAATTCATCACTGCCAAACCAGTATTATATGAAATGTTGAAGAGTATTCTTTAAGAAGAGGAAGAAGAAGAAAAAGGTAAAGACAAAAACTATGAACAACAAAGTGACAACAAATACATATCTATAAACAACTGAATCTAAAAATCAAGTGAATAAAAAGTCTGATGAACAGAATAAACTGGTGAATATAATTGGATCAGGGGCATAGAAAGGGAGTGGACTGACAATTCTAGGGAGAAAGGGGTGTTGGGGATGTGGGAAGAGCCTGGACAAAAACATATACCTATGGATGAGGACAGTGGGGGGTGGGGGTAAGGGCAGAGGG
Source organism: Cnephaeus nilssonii (assembly GCF_951640355.1). Lineage (NCBI taxonomy): Eukaryota > Metazoa > Chordata > Mammalia > Chiroptera > Vespertilionidae > Cnephaeus > Cnephaeus nilssonii. Next base: position 32,937,421 of record NC_137071.1, read on the forward strand.
TGGGGTGGGAACCGGGTGGAGAGGAGCTATGGGGGGAAAAAAGAGGAACAACTGTAATAATCTGAAAAATAAAGATTTATTAGTAAAAATAAAAATAAAAAAATAAAGGGCATCTATGAAAAACAGTTAATATCACACTTAATAGAGAAATAATACTTGTTCTTTATGTTTAAGAACAAGATAGGATTTCTGCTCTCTCTACTTCTATTGAACATTGTCCTGGAGGTCCTAACATGGGTATTTAGTTATGAGAAATAAATAAATAAAAGTCATCCAGAGTGGAAATGAAGAACTAAAATTATCTCTATTTGTACATTACTTTATCTTCCATATTGAAAATCTTAAAATAATGCATGTAAAAACTATTAAAACAAATGAACAAGTACAATAAGTTTGCATGACACATGATCCAATATGCAGACATTAGTTATATTCTTACACACTGTCGGTGACAAATATAAAAATACTATCAAGAAAGCAATTCTATTTACAATAGCATTAAAAAGAATAAAATGTTTAGGAATCTATACTAATAAAAGCCTAGGTGGTCCTTGTGCCCTGTCGTGACAGCCTCACATCATCACAAGATGGCCACCACAAGATGGCCAGCAGGGGAGGGCAGTTGTTGGCAATCAGGCCGGCAGTGGAGGGCAATTGGGGGTGAACAGGCCAGCAGGGGAGTACAGTTGGGGGTGATTGGGCCAGCAGGGGAGAGCAGTTGGGGATGAACAGGCCAGCAGGGGAGGGCAGTTGGATAAGATCAGGCCAGCAGGGAAGGGCAGTTGTGGGCAACCAGGCCTGCAGAGGAGGGCAGTTGGGGGCGACCAGGCCTGCAGGGGAGGGCAGTTGGGGGTGACCAGGCTGGAAGGGTAGTGCAGTTGTGGGCGACTTGGCTGGCAGGGGATGGCAGTTGGGGGCGAGATCAGGTTGGCATGGGAGGGCAGTTGGGGGTGACCAGGCCTGCATGGGAGGGCAGTTGGGGGTGACCAGGCCTGCAGGGGAGGGCAGTTGGAGGTGATCAACCTGGAAGGGGAGGACAGTTGGGGGCGATCGGGCCAGCAGGGGAGGGCAGTTGGGGGCTATCAGGCTGTAGGGGAGCAGTTAGGTGTCAATCAGGCCAGCAGGGGAGCAGTTTGGCATCACTCAGGCCAGCAGGGGAGCAGTTATGGGGCAATCAGGCAGGCAGGCAGGTGAGTGGTTAGGAGCCAGTGGTCCCGAATTGTGAGAGGGATGTCCCCTGCAGGATCGGGCCTAAACCAGCAGTCGGACATCCCCTGGGGGGGTCTCAGATTGGAGAGGGTTCAGGCTGGGCTTAGGGACACCCCTCCCCCTAATAGAACCATAAAAGACCCCAAATAGTTGCAGCAATCTTGAGAAAGAACGAAGTAAGAAGGATCACAATGCCAGATATCAAACTATACTTCAAAACCATTATAACCAAACAGCTTGGTACTGGCACAAGAACAGGCATAAACCAATGAATTAGAACAGAAACCCTAGAAATTGACCCACACCATCATGGTCAATTTATATTTGACAAAGGAGACAAGAACATACAGTGGAGTAAAGACAGTCTCTTCAACAAATGGTGCTGGGAAAACTGGACAAACACTAGGAAAAAGATGAAACTAAGTCACCAACTTATACCATACCCAAAATAAACTCAAGAATAAACTCAAAATCAATAAAAGACTTAAATGTAAGGCATGAAACAATAAATATATTAGAAAAAACATAGGCAGTAAAATCTCAGACATCTCATGTATTAGGCGTAATCATCACCTACAAACAACACCAAGTCCTTCTTAGATGGATTGCTCCTGTATCCCTCCTTTTGGAAATATTGGGGGGGGGGTCCCTCATTCATTATGTAATATGGCAATGTGAGATTGCTAATGTGCCTATAAGAAGGCCTTGGTATTATTTGTAGGTGATGACCTTGTTATATTCACCAAGAAGGTAGAGATGGAAAGTGCTCTTGTCACCACAGGATAACCTCCTACTCACGAGACTAGGCCTGCATCAAACAATTAAATGACAATATCCTTGGGCTAATATCCTATTCCTCAAGTCATTTTGTCCTGAATTTCAACACGCAGGAATAAGTATCCTTCAGTAAAATATTTGCAATATCCAAGGAGTCATTACTATTTTCCACATACCTATCTCTGGATACCACTCATATTTCTTTCATATTATTACTGGTGGTTGATTCAGACCTGGTGGAAGATGTGTGATTAGGGTGTTAATAGTAAATTATGAGCAGGAAAGAAGATTTTTCCAAATTGTCACATTCATTTTATTTTGTTTTGAATTTATCAATTGTGAGTGGGAGAAAAAATATTAAAAATATGCTAGAAATGTTATTTAAACCTATTAAATTAAATCATTTTTAATTTTTAAAGAAAAATCTGATTTTAGTAGTTTGTTCTTATTCAAGGCACTATAAATTTCTTAAGAGCTTTTTTGAGATATACTTTACATACCATAACGCTCATTGTTTTAATTGTACAATTCAATGGTTTTTAGTATACTTAGAGTTGTGCAGCAATTACCATAATCTAATTATAGAACATTTTCATGACTCCCGACAAAAGCACCATTAGCACACCTCCACCCTTTCCACCCAAACCCTAAGTAATCACTAATCTACTTTCTGTCTCTGTAGATTTGCCTATTCTGGACATTTCATATAAATGAAATCATAAAATATGTGGCTTTTTTGACTGGCTTTTTCCATTTGCCATGATATTTTTTAGTTCATTCATGCTGTAGCTATGTATTAGTACTTCATCCCCTTTAATGATTCAATAATATTCCATTGTATGAGTATATAACATTGTCTTTATCCATTAATCAGTTCATAGGCATTTGGGTCATTTTTACTTTTTGCTTATTATGAATGATTACTGCTGTAAACTTTTGTGTAAAACATTTTGAGTAGACATATGTTTTCCATTCTCTTGGGTATATACCTTGGAGTTGAATCAGCAGAATATGATAACTCTGTATTTAACTTTTTGAGGAACTGTCAAACTATTTTTCAAAGCAGTTGCACAATTTTACATTCTGATCAGCAATGTATGAGGGTTCTAATTACTCCACATCCTCATAAATAACATATCAATATTTATTATCTGTTTTTTATTATAGCTATCCTAGTGGATGAAAAGTATCCCATTGTGGTTTTGATACACAGTTCCCTAATGATTAATGATGTTGACCAACTTTTCATTGCTTATTAGCCATTTGCTTATGTTCTTTGGAGAAATATTTATTCACATCCTTTGTCCATTTTTTAATTGGTTGCTCATCTATTATTGCTATAAAGTTCTCTCTATATATATTCTGTATATTAGGTCCTTATCAGATATATGATTTGTAACTATTTTCTCCCATTCTGTGGGCTATCTTTTCACTTTCCTGATAATGTCCTTTAAAGCACCAAAGTGGTTAATTTTTATAAAGTCCAATTTTTCTTTTTTTTTTTTGGTTGCTTATTTAGGTGTCTTATCTAAGAAACTATTTCCTAATCTAATGTAACAAATATTTGTACTTACGTTTTCTTCAAAGTTTTATAATTTTATCTTTTAGCTTTAGGTCTTTTATCCATTTTGAGTTAATTTTTGTATGTGGTTTGATATAGTGGTCTAACTTCATTCTTTTACATGTGGATATCCAGTTGTCATATCACGATTTATTGTAAGAACTATTCTTTCCCCCATTGTTGTTTTGGCATCATTGTCAAAAATTAATTGATCATAGATGTATGTCTCATTTCTGAACTTTAAATTCTATTCCACTGTTTTATGTCTATCTTTGTCAGTACCATATCTTATAGTAGTTTTTAGGAAGCCTTGAAATTGGGGAGTGTGAGTCTTCCAACTTTATTCTTTTCAGAATTGTTTTGGCTAGTCTGAGTCCCTTGCATTCCCATATGAATGTATGATGTTTCTGGGGAATAAAAGCCAGTTGGGAATTTGCTAGACAAATCTGTATATCAATTTGGCCATATTGTCATTTTAATATTATGTCTTCCAAACAATGAACATGGGATGTATTTACATTTATTTAGGTTATCTTTAATTTCCTTCAATGTTTTGTTGTTTTCAGTGTACAAGCCCTTTATGTCTATTATTAAATATACTAGAGGACCAGTGCATGAAATTCGTGCATGGGGAGGGTGTGTCCCTCAACTCAGCCTGCACCCTCTCCAATCTGGGACCCCTCGAGGGATGTCTGACTGCTGGTTTAGGCCCGATCCCAGCAGTCAGACATCCCTCTCACAATCCGGGACCACTGGCTCCTAATCACTCGCCTGCCTGCCTGCCTGATTACCCCTAACCACTTCTGCCTGCCAGCCTGATTGATGCCTAATCACTCCCCTGCCGACCTATTTGCTCCCATCTGCCCTCCCTGCCAGCCCGATCACCCAAAAATGCCCTCCCCTGCTGGCCTGATGGCCCCCAACTGCCCTCCCCCGCCAGCCTGGTCACCCCCAACTTCCCTCCCCTGCAGGCCTGATCGCCCCCAACTGCCCTCCCTTGCAGGCCTGGTCCCTCCCTACTGCCCTTCCCTGCTGATCTGATTGCCCACAACTGCACTCCCCTGCTGGCCATCTTGTGGTGGCCATCTTGTTTGTTGGAGTGATGGTCAATTTGCATATTACCTCTTTATTATATAGGATTGGGGTGACATCTTATATAATAAAAGGCTAATATGCAAATTTTCCCTCAACCGGGAGTTCGACCAGGAGTTCAACCAGGAAGTGGGGCTGGCCCACCAAACACCTGCAGCCCCTCCCCTCTGCTGGCCCCACCCCTGATCGTTGGCCAGACGCCACTCGTGCACCAATTTGTGCACCAGACCTCTAGTTGGTTAATTAGATTGTATAGGTTTCAAGTATACAGTTCAATGACACATCATCTGTATATTGCATTGTGTGCCCAACACCCCAAAGTGAAATCTTCCACCACCATGTATTTGACCCCTTTTATGAGTACTACCCACCACCTTCACTCAGGTAACCATCTTACTGTTGTTTGTGTCTATGAGTTTTTGTTTGTTTGTTTGTTCATCTGTTGCTTTCAGTTTTATATCTCACATATGAGTGAAATCATATAGTTCTTTACTTTTTCTGTCTGACTTATTTCACTAAGCATGACATTCTCAAGATCCATCCATGTTGTTGCAAATGACAAAATTTCATCTTTTCTTTTTTTAATTTATCTTTATTGTTTAAAGTATTACAGATGTCCCCTCTGTTTTTCCCCCAATTGAACCATACTACCCCACACACACCCCACCCAAGCATTCATCACACTATTATCTGTATCCATAGGCTATGCATATATGCATGTAAGTCACCCGTTTAATATTGTCCCCCACCCCACCTTCCCTATGAAATTCGTCAGTCTGATATATATTCCTATGTCTCTGGATTTATTTTGTTCATCAGTTTATTTTGTTCATTAGATTCCACATATAAGTGAGATCATGTGATACTTATCTTTCTCTAATTGGCTTATTTCACTTAGCATAATGCTCTTCATGTCCATCCATGCTGTTGCAAATGGTAAGAGTTCTTTCTTTTTTAATACTGTGTAGTATTCCATTGTGTAGATGTACCACAGTTTTCTAATCCACTTATCTGATGATGGGCACTTATGCTGTTTCCAAATCTTAGCTATTATAAATTGTGCTTCTATGAACATAGGGGTGCATATATTTTTTTCTGATTGGGCTTTGGGTTTCTTAGTATATATTCCTAGAAGTGAGGTCACTAAATCAAATGGGAGTTCCATTTTTAATTTTTGAGGGAACTCCATACTGTTTTCCACAATGGCTACACCAGTCTGCATTCCCACCAACAGTGTACTAGGGTTCCCTTTCCCCAACATCCTTACCAACACTCGTTGTTTGTTGATTTGTTGATGATAGCCATTCTGACAGGTGTGAGGTGATACCTCATTGTTGTTTTAATTTGCATCTCTCAGATTATTAGTGACTTTGAGCATTTTTTCATATGCCTCTTATCCTTATGTATGTCCACTTTGGAGAAATGTATATTTAGGTCCTTTGCCCATTTTTTAATTGAATTGTCTTCTTTTGTTAAGTTGTATGAGTTCATTATATATTTTGGAAATTAACCATTTATCGAATATATCATTGGCAAACACGTTCTCCAACAGTGGGCTCTCTTTTCACTTTGTTGATGATTTCTTTTGCTATGCAGAAGCTTTATTTTGATGTAGACCCATTTGTTTATTTTCTCCTTAGTTTCCTTTGCCCTAGGATATGTATGCACAAACATATTGCTATGAGAGATGCCTGAGATTTTGCTGCCTATGGTTTCTTCTAAGATGATTTCATGACTTACATTTAGGTCTTTTATCCATTTTGAGTTTATCTTGTGTATGGTATAAGTTGGTGGTCTAGTTTCATTTTTTTTGCATGTACCTGTCCAGTTTTCCCAACATCATTTATTGAAGAGACTGTGTTTACTATCTTGCCTTCTTTGCTAAATATTAATTGAGCATAATGGGTTGGGTTCTCTGTTCTGCCTCATTGATCTATATGCCTATTCTGCTTTGATTATAATGGCTTTGTAGTATAACTTGATTTCTGGTATTGTGATCCCTCCAAATTTGTTCTTCTTTCTCAAGATTGATGTGGCTATTAAGGTTCTATTTTGGTTCCATATAATTTTTGGAGTGTTATTACTAGATCTTTGAAACATACCATTGGTATTTTAATAGGGGATGCATTGGATGTAAAGATTGCTTTTGGTAGTATGGACATTTTAATAATGTTGATTCTACCAATCCGTGAACAAAGTATATTCTGTTAGTTGTTTGTATCTTCCTCTATCTCTTTTTTCAATGTCATGTAATTTTCTAAATACAGGCCTTAATTTCCTTAGTTAAGTTTATTATTAAGCATCTTAATTTTTTGTTGCAAAGGTAAATGGGATTGTTTTGCTTTTTTTTAGTTTATCTTTCTGAGAGTTCATTATTGGTGTATAAAAATGCCATTAATTTCTGTGTATTAATTTTGTATCCCAATGAATGCATTTATTAAATCTAGTAGTTTTTTTGGTAGTTTAAGGTTTTCTATGTATAATATCATTTCATCTGTGAATAATGAGAGTTTTGCTTCCTCTTTTCCAATTTGGATGCCTTTTATTTCTTCTTCTTGTCTGATAGCTGTGACTAGGACCTCCAGTACTATGTTGAACAAGAGTGGTGAGAGTTGGCATCCCTGTCCTGCTCCTTTTCTTAGAGCAAATGGTTTTAGTATTTGCTCATTGAGTATGATATTGGCTATAGGTTTGTCATATTTGGCTTTTATTATATTGAGGTATGATCCCTCTTTTCCCACTTTGATGAGAGCTTTTATCAAAAAAAGGTGTTAGATTTTTCAAATGCTTTTTTTAGCAATTGATATGATCATGTGGTTTTCATCTTGCAATCTGTATATATGATGTATCATATTTATTGATTTGCAAATATTATACCAGCCTTGCATCCTTGGAATAAATCCCACTTGGTCATCATGTATGATCTTTTTAATGTAATGCTGGATTCTACTTGCTAATATTTTGTTGAGGATTTTAGTATCTATGTTCATCAGGGATATTAGCCTGCACTTTTCTGTCTTTGTAGTGTCTTTATCTTTTATTTATCTTTATAAATTTTTTTACTGTTTGAAGTATTACATATAGTAACACATATGTCTCCTTTTCCCCCCATTGACCTCTCCCCAGCCACCCCCAACCCCCAGCACATGCCCTCAGCCCCCTAGTGTCTGTGTCCATTGGGTATGCTTATATGCATGCATACTAGTCCTTTGGTTGATCCCTTACCCCCTCCCCTCCCTGCCTTCCCTCTGAAGTTTGACTGTTCAATGCTTCTCTCGCTCTAGATCTATTGTTCATCAGTTTATGTTGTTCATTATGTTCCACAAATGAGTGAGACCATGTGATATGTATCTTTCACTGACTGGCTTATTTCGCTTAGCATAATGCTCTCCAGTTCCATCCATGCTGTTGCGAATGGTAAGAGTTCTTTCTTTTTTACAGCAATTTAGTATTCCATTGTGTAGATGTACCACTGTTTTTGTTTGTTTGTTTTTTACTTCTTTCAAAAAAAGTTATATTGTGGAATATAATGTGCCATACAATTCATCCATTTAAAGTGTATATTCAATGGCTTTTATCATATACACAGGTTTGTGCAATCATCACCACAGTCAGGTTTAGAACTCTATCACTTCGAGGAGAAAATCCATATCCTTCAGTTATCACTCCCCAATTCCCACTCGCCTGGCCCAGCCATAGGCAATCACTGATCTACTTCTGTTTCAATAGATTTACCCACTCTGTACATTTTCCATAAATGGAAGCATATGCTATGTGGTCCTTGTGACTGCTTTCTTTCACTTAACATAATGTTTGCAAGTACCCTCCAGGTTATAGTATGAATTAGTACTTCATTTCTTTTCATGCCTGAATAATATTTCATGGTATCATATTTTATTTTCCCATTCATGAGTTAAAGGGTATCTGGGTTGTCCTACCACTTAAATTTCCTATTATTCATAATACTATAAATATTTGGATACAAGTTTTTGTGCAGACCTGTGTCTTCATTTCTCCTGGCTGTATGCCTGTGTAACTGTGAGCCATGTGGTGCTAATTCTGTGTCTCACTTTTTGAGGAATTGTCAGGGTGTTTTCCACAGGGACTGCACCAGTATCCATTTCCAACTGCAGAGTATTCGGGTTCTGAGGTCTACACATCCTCACCAACACTTGTCATTACCTGCCTTTGTTTATTCCTGCCATCCTAGTGACCATGAAGTGGTACCTCACTTTTGTTTTGATTTCTATTCCCCTGGTGCCTGATAATGGCAGGTGCTTCTTTTTTTAAATTTAAATTCTTTATTGTTTAAAGTATTACATGAGTCTCCTTTTCCTCCCATTTTCTTCTCCCCTGCCGCTCCCACCCCCCAGCACATGCCCTCAAACCCCTACTGTCTGTGTCCATTGGTGATGCTCATATGGATGCATTCAAGTCCTTTGATTGATCTCTTACCACCTCACCCCTGCCTTCCCTCATTGGTTGGACAGTCCGATTGATGCTTCTATGACTCTGGTCCTATTTTTGTTCATCAGTTTACGTTGTTCATTATATTCCACAAATGAGTGAGATCATGTGATATTTATCATTCTCTGACTGGCTTATTTTGCTTAACACAATGTTCTCCAGTTCCATCCATACTGTTGCAAATGGTATGAATTCCTTCTTTTTTACAGCAGTGTAGTATTCCATTGTGTAGATGTACCACAGTTTTCTAATACACTCATCTGCTGATAGGCACTTAGGCTGTTTCCAAATCTTAGCTATTATAAATTGTGCTGCTATGAACATAAGGGTGCATATACCCTTTCTGATTGGTGTTTCTGTTTCCTTGGGATATATTCCAAGAAGTGGAAATACTGGGTCAAATGGAAGTTCCATTTTTAATTTTTGGAGGAAACTTCATACTGTTTTAGACAGTGGCTGCACCAGTTTGCATTCCCACTAGCAGTGCACGAGGGTTCCTTTTTCTCTGCATTCTCCACAGCACTTGTCATTTGTTGATTTGTTGATGATAGCCATTCTGACAGGTGTGAGATGGTACCTCATTGCTGTTTTGATTTGCATCTCTCGAATGATTAGCAACTTTGAGCATGTTTTCATATGTCTCTTGGCCACTGGTATTTTAATGGGAAGTGCATTGAATCTATAGATTGCTTTGGGTAGTATGGACATTTTAATGATGTTGATTCTACCAATTCATGAACATGGTATGCTCTTCCACCTATTTATGTCTTCCTTTATCTCTTTTTTCAATGTCCTATAGTTTTCTGAGTAGAGATCTTTTACCGCCTTGGTTAAATTTATTCCTAAGTATCTTAATTTTTTTGATGCAATGGTAAATGGGATTGTTTCTTTAATCTCTCTTTCTGTAAGTTCACTATTAGTGTATACAAATGCCATAGATTTCTTGGCATTAATTTTGTATCCTGATACATTGCTGAATTCATTTATTAAGTCTAATAATTTTTTGATGGAGTCTTTAGGGTTTTCTATGTACAGTATCATGTCATCTGCGAATAATGACAATTTTACTTATTCTTTTCCAATTTGGATGCCATTTATTTCTTCTGCTTGTCTGAACACTATGACTAGCACTTCCAGTACTATGTCAAACAGGAGTGATGAAATTGGGCACCCTTGTCTCATTCTTGTTCTTAGATTAAATGGTTTTAGTTTTTGCCCATTGAGTATGATGTTGGGTGTAGGTTTGTCCTATAAGGCTTTTATTATGTGAGTTATGTTCCCTCTATTCCCACTTTGCTGAGAGTTCTTATCAAAAATGGGTGTTGGATTTTGTCAAATGCCTTTTTTGCATCAATTGATATGATCATGTGATTTTTGTCTTTCAATTTGTTTATGTGATGTATCACATTTATTGATTTGTAAGTCATGTGATTTTTGTCTTTCAATTTGCTTATACAATGTATCACACTTATTGATTTGTGAATATTGTACCAGCCTTGCATCCGTGAAATAAATCCCACTTGGTCATGGTGTATGATCTTTTTAATATATTGCTGGATCTGATTTGCTAATATTTTGTTGAGGATTTTAGCATCTATGTTCATCAGGGATATTGGCCTGTAAGTCACTTAATTTGCAGTGTCTTTATCTGGTTTTGGAATTAGAATAATGCTGTCCTCATAAAAAATAGTTTGGAAGTGTTCCTTCCTCTTGCAGTTTTTTTGAATAGTCTGAGGAGGATCGGTGTTAGTTCTTCTTTGAATGGTTGGAAAAACTACTCTCTGAAGCTGTCCAGACCTGGGCTTTTGTTTTCAGGAGTTTTTTTTTTTTTTCTCTTTTATTACTGCTTCTATTTCATCAGTTGTTATTGGCCTATTCAGGTTTTCTGATTCTTCCTGATTCAGTTTTGGGAGATTGTATTTTTCTAGGAATTTGTCTATTTCACCCATATTGTCCAGCTTGTTGGCATATAGTTGTTCATAGTATTTTCTTACAATCCTTTGGACTTATGTGGTGTCAATGGTTACTTCTGCAATTTTGTTTCTGATTTTATTTATTTGGGTCCTCTCTCTTTGTTTCTTGATGATTCTGGCTAATGGTTCATCAATTTTGTTTACCCTTTCAAAGAACCAGGTCTTGGTTTCATTGATTTTTGTATAGTTTTTTAGTCACTATGTTATTTATTTCCACTCTAATCTTTATTATTTCCTTCCTTCTACTTATTCTGGGCTTCTATTTTTTGTTCTCTTTCTAGTTCTTTAAATTGCAAGGTCAAATAGTTTATTGCTGATTTTCCTTGTGTTTTTTTTTTTTTTTTTGAGGTAGGCCTGTAGTGGTATGAACTCCCCTCTCAGGACTGCTTTTGCTGTGTCCAGAGATGTTGTGTAGTTGTGTGTTCATTTCCATTTGTTTCCAGGAAGTTTTTTTATTTTATTTCTTTCTTAATCATGTTGGTAACCCATTCGTTGTTAATAACATGCTATTTATCCTCCATGTGTTTTGAATGTTTTTAATTTTTTTTGCAGTTAATTTCTAATTTCATTCCACTGTGATCTGAGAAGATACTTGATATGATTTCAATCTTCTTGAACTTGTAGAGACTTGATTTGTGTCCTAACATGTGGTCTATCTTTGTGAATGATCCTTGTGCACTTGAGAAGAATGTATATTCTGTTGCTTAGGGGTGAAATGTTCCATAAAGGTCTATTAAATCCATCTGATCCAGTGTGTCCTTTAGTGTCACTGTTTCCTTGTTAAGTTTTTGTCTGGAAGATCTGTCCAGTGAAGTCAGAGGGGTGTTAAAGTCCCCTACTGTGACTGTATTGTTGTCTATCTTTCTGTTAATGTACTCTAGAAGTGTTTTTATATATTCAGTTGCCCCTATAATGGATACATATATGTTTACCAGGGTTATATCCTCTTGTTGAATTGATCCCTTTAGTATCATGTAGTGACTTGTGTTGTCTCGTGTGATGACCTTCATTGTAAAGTCTATTTTGTCGGATATAAGTATTGCTACTCCAGCTTTTTTTCCCCATTTGCATGAAAAATTTTTTTCCATCCCTTCACTATTATTCTGTGTGTGTCTTTTGTTTTGAGGTGGGTCTGTTGTAGACAGCATATAGTTGGGTCATGTTTTTGTACCCATTCCGCTACCCTATGGCTTTTTATTGGAGCATTTAGTCCATTTACATTGAGGGTTATTATTGATAGGTACTTATTTATAGCCATTTTAATTCTATATAGCTAGTTTTCTCTCTGTTTCTTCTTCTCATTACAGCAATCCCTTTAGCATTTTTTATAATGCTGGCTTGGTGGTGATGTACTCCTTTAGCCTTTTTTTGTCCAGGAAGCTTTTCATTTGACCATCTATTTTGAATGATAGCCTTGCTGGATATAGTAATCTTGGTCTCAGATCCTTGCTTTCCATTACCTTGAATACTTCATGCCATTCCCTCTGGCCTGTAGAGTTTCTGATGAAAAATCAGGTGTTAGCCTTATGGGAGCTCCTTTGTAGGAAGAGTTTGCTTTCTCTTGCTGCCTTTAAGATTCCCTTTTTGTCTTTAATTTTTGGCATTTTGTTTATTTATTTTTTAATATTTGGTGTTTTAATTATGAAGTGTTTGGACATGGGCCTATTTGGGTTCTTCTTGCTTGGAGTTCTCTGTGTCTCCTGAACTTGTGTGACTTTTTCTTTTCATACTAGGTTATGGAAGTTTTCTGTCATTATTTCTTCAAACATGTTCTCCATCTTTTTCTCCCTTTCTGCCTCTTCTGGCATACCCGCTATTCTAATATTGTTATGTTTAACGTTGTCCCACAACTACCTTAAGCTGTCCTCCTGTTTTTAAATTGTCTTTTTTTTTTGTTCTATGATTGAGTGATTTTTTTCAACCCTGTCTTCTAATTTACTGATTCAATCCTCAGCTTCCCCTAATATGCTATGTATTCCTTCCAATGTATTCTTTGGTTGTGACATGTCATTCTTCACTTCTGTTTTCATAGTTACCATATCTTTTTTCATGCTGTTGAGCATCTCTACCATCATTACTCTGAACTCTGTTTCAGATACATTTCTTATCTCTATTTCATTTATCTCTTCTAGAGAATTCTCTGGTTCTTTCATTTGGGTATTTTTTTCTTTATCTCCTCATTTTGGCTGCTTGTTTGGGTTTGTGACTATATATTAGGTAGATCCTCTACACCTCTCAATTTCTAGTGCAAGACAGTGTCAAACATTTTTTCTTAATTAGTTAAGGCAAAGACTCTTAGCCTCCAGAGATCACCTCTGTCTACAGACTGATAGGATTCTGACTTAAATTGCCCTGAGGCAATCGTCCTCAGGTGTGGCAAGTTTTTTGTTTTTTTTCCAACAGGGTGGGGCATTTGCTTCTGCCTGGAGGCTAATTATTATTGTTAGTCTCTTAAGTGACCTCAGGAGCTCTGCACCATGGGGCAAGATGTTTTCCAATAGGGTGGGACAGTTGTCTACCCCCCCCCCCCCACCTCTATAGCAAATGTCTGTGTGGGAAAGATGTTTTCTGCAGTGTCAGGGAATGACTCAGCTCAGGAAAATGGGGGTGTCTGCCTTTTGAGCTCTAACTCCTGAGCCTCCATCCTAACTTCTTCTCACACAGCTTCAGTCCACTCTTCCCTCCCTCTGCAGGAGCACAAGGTGGTGGCTTGACAGGAATTTTGTGCATTGGCCCTTTAAGAGGGTGCCTGAATTTTCAAGCGGTCTCTCCCTGGAAAACAGCAATCCCACTGCTTTTCACAGCCAGATGTTATGTGGGTACCCTTCTCAGTTCTGGTGTTCTCTGCCTGTGGGTCCAGCTTGGGGATTAGATCCCAATGGCAACCCCCACAGCTGAGATATCTCCCCAGACTTCAGTTACTGTCTGTGGGGGCCTGGCAGCCTTTTTACCCTTCTGCCCCTCCTACCAGTCTCTATGTGGTCTCCATTTTTGGTCTTTGATTATCAGGGTTCTCTTCATTTTCTGGGATTTTTTTTATTACTGCTTCAATTTCATCAGTAGTTTTCACCCTATTCAAGTGTTCTGATTGTTCCTGATTGAATTTTTAAAGTTTGTATTTTTCTAGGAGTCTATCAATTTCATTCAGGTTGTCCAGCTTGTTGGAATATAGTTGTTCATAGTATTTTTTTGAAGTCCTTTGTATTTCTGTGAAGTCAGTTTACCTCTTTTATTTTTGATTTTGTTTATTTGGTTCCTCTCTCTGTTTCTTGATGAGTCTGGATAAAGGTTCATTAATCTTGTTTAACTTTTTAAAGAACCAACTCTTGCTATCATTGATCTTTCATATTGTTTTTTAGTCTCTATGTCATTCATTTTCTCTCTGATCTTTATTACTTCCTTCCTTCTACTTTCTCGAGTCTTTTCTAGTTTCACTCTTTCTAATTCTTTAAGTTGTAAGGTCAGATAGTTTATCAGAAGTTTTTCTTGTTTTTTGAGGTAGGCTTGCAATGCTATGAACTTTCCTCTCAGGACTGCTTTCACTGTGTCCCATAGATTTTTGGTTGTTTTGTGTTCATTATTATTTGTTTCCAGGAAATATTTTATTTATTCCTTCCTCTCTTTGGTAACACATTCATTGTTTAATAATATGCTATTTAGCCTCCATGTATTTTAATGTATTTGAGTGTTTTTATTGTTGTTGATTTATAATTTCATGCCATTGTGATCTGAGAAGATGGTTGATATAATTTCTATTTTACTGAACTTGTAGAGACTGAGTTTGTGTCCTAAAGTGTGGTCTACCTTTGAGAATTCCCCATGTACACTTGAGAAGAATCTATATTCTGTAAGTTTTTGGGTGAAATGTTCTATAAATGTCAATTAATTTCATTAATCAAGTGTGTTGTTTAGGATCACTGTTTCCTTGTTGATATTTTTTGTCTAGAAAATCTACCCAGTGATGTCAGTGGGGTGTTAAAATCCCCTACTATTATTGTATGGCTGTCTATCTCTCCATTAAAATCCTCCAGAAGTTTTATTATATATATTTGTGTTCTCTTATTTTGGGTGCATATATGTTTACCAGAGTAATATCCTCTTGTTGTACTGATCCCTTTAGTATTATGAATGAACTGGCCTTCATTGTCTCTTGTTATGGCATATTTGAAGTCTACTCTTTCAGATATTAGTATTGATACCCAATCTTTCTTTATTTTTATTTTCCATCCCTTCACTTTCATTCTGTGTATTTTGTTCTGATGTGAGTTTCTTATAGACAGCATATATATATATATATGGGTCATGATTTATTATCCATTCATCTACCCTATATCTTTTTAAAATTTTATTTTATTGTTTAAAGTATTACACATAGTGCTACATATATTTCCTTTTTTCCCCCACATTGACCTTCCCCCAGGCTCCCCTACCCCCTGTCACATGCCCTCATCCCCCCCCCCCACAGTGTCTTGTGTCCATTGGTTGTGCTTATATGCAGGCATACAAGTCCTTCGGTTGATCTCTTACCCGCCTCCTCAACACTCCCCAGCCTTCCTGCTGTAATTTAACAGTCTGTTCAGTGCTTTACTGCCTCTGTATCTATCTTTTTGTACATCAGGTTATAATGTTCTTTATTTTCCATAAATGAGTGAGACCATGTGGTATTTTTCTTTCATGGCCTGGCTTATTTCACTTAGCATAATGTTCTCCAGTTCCATCCATACTGCTGCAAATGGTAAGAATTCCTTTTTTATAGCAGCGTAGTATTCCATTGTGTAGATGGACCATAGTTTTCTAATCCACTCATCTGCTGATGAGCACTTAGGCTGTTTCTAAATCTTAGCTATGGTGAATTGTGCTGCTATGAGCATAGGGGTGCATATATCCTTTCTGATTGGTGTTTCTAGTTTCTTGGGATATAATCCTAGAAGTGGGATTACTGGGTCAAATGGGAGTTACATTTTTAGTTTTTTTAGGAAACTCCATACTGTTCTCCACAGTGGCTGCACCAGTCTACATTCCCACCAGCAGTGCACGAGGGTTCCTTTCTCTCCCCATCCTCACCAGGACTTGTCATTTGTTGATTTGTTGATGATTACCATTCTAACAGATGTGAGATGGTACCGCATTGTCATTTTGATTTGAATCTCTCAGATAATTAGTGACTTTGAGCATGTTTTCATATGTCTCTTGGCCTTCCTTCTGTCTTCTTTCAAAAAGTATCTATTTATGTCCATTGCCATTTTTTTATTGGATCATTTATTTTCCTTTTATTGAGTTTTATGAGTTCCCTGTAAATGTTGGAGATTAAACCTTTATCAATGATAACATCTGCAAATATGTTCTCCCATACAGTGGGCTTTCTTGTTGTTTTGTTGATGGTTTCTTTTGCTGTGCAAAAGCTTTTTACTTTGATGTAGTCCCATTTGTTTATTTTCTCTTTGTTTCCATTGCCCTAGGAGCAGTATCAGTGAAGAAATTGCTTTGGCATATGTCTGCGATTTCGCTACCTGTGGATTTCTCTAGAATTTTTATGGTTTCCCGTCTTATGTTTAAGTCCTGTATCCATTTGGAGTTTATTTTTGTGTATGGCGTAAGTTGGTGGTCTAGTTTCATTTTTTTGCATGTATCTGTCCAATTTTCCCAACACCATTTATTGAAGAGACTGTCTTGACTCCATTGTATGTCATGCCTCCTTTGTCAAATATTAATTGAGCATAGTGGTTTGGGTCGATATCTGGGTTCTCTATTCTATTCCATTAGTCTAAAGTGTCTGTTCTTGAGCCAGTACCAGGCTGTTTTGAGAACAGTGGCTTTGTAATACAGCTTTAAATCTGGTATTGAGATCCCATCCACTTTGTTCTCCTTTCTCAGGATTTCTGTGGCTATTCAGGGTCTTTTTTTATTCCAGATGAATTTTTGGAGAGGTTTTTCTAGGGCTGTGAAATATGCCTTTGGTATTTTAATGGAGAGTGCATTGAATCTATAGATTGCTTTGGGTAGTATGGACATTTTAATGATATTGATTCTACCAATCCATGAACATAGTATGTTCTTCCATCTGTTTACGTCTTCCTCTACCTCTTTTTTTTCACTGTCCTGTAGTTTTCTACATATAGATCTTTTACCTCCTTAATTAAGTTTATTCCTAGGTATCTTAATTTTTTTTTTGGTGCGATGGTAAATGTGATTGCTTTTTTATTCTCTCTTTCTGTAAGTTCACTATTGGTGTATAGAAATGCCATAGATTTCTTGGCATTAATTTTGTATCCTGCTACATTGCCGAATTCATTTATTAAGTCTAATAGTTTTTTTGATGGAGTCTTTAGGGTTTTCTATGTACAATATCATGTCATCTGCGAATAGGGACAATTTTACATCTTTTCAATTTGGATGCCTTCTATTTCTTCTTCTTGTCTAATCGCAATGGCTAATACTTCCAGTACTATGTTGAACAGGAGTGGTGAGAGTGGGCATCCCTGTCTTGTTCCTGTTCTTAGGGGAAATGGTTTTAGTTTTTGCCCATTGAGTATGATGTTGGCTGTGGGTTTGTCATATATGGCTTTTATTATGTTGAGGTATGATCCTTCTATTCCCACCTTGCTGAGAGTTTTTAACAATGATGGTTGTTGGATTTTGTCAAATGTTTTTTCTGCATCAATTGATATGACTTTGGTTTTTATCTCTCAATTTGTTTATGTGATATATAACGTTTATTGATTTGTGGATATTGTACAATCCTTGCATCCCTGGGATGAATCCTGCTTGGGCATGGTGTATGATCTTTCTGATGTACTGCTGGATCTGATTTGCTAGAATTTTGTTGAGGATTTTGGCATCTATGTTCATGAGGGATATTGGCATATAATTCTCTTTTATTGTGTTGTCTTTATGTGGTTTTGGTATTAGGGTGACGCTGGCTTCATAGAATGATCTTGGAAATGTTCCTTCCCCTTGAATTTTTTTGAATAGTCTGAGGAAGATAGGTTTTAGTTCTTACTTGAATGTATGGTAAAATTCCACTGTGAAACCGCCTGGCCCTGAGCTTTTGTTTGCTGGAAGCTTTTTGATGACTGCTTCAATTTCTTCCATAGTTATTGGCCTGTTGAGATTTTTAGATTCTTCCTGATTGAGTTTTGGAAGGTTGTATTTTTCTAGGAATATGTCCATTTCCTCCAGGTTGTCGAGTTAGTTGGAATAGAGTAGTTCATAGTATTTTTAAACAATCCTTTGTATTTCTGTGGGGTCTGTTGTTATTTCTCCTCTTTCATTTCTGATTTTGTTTATTTGGGTCCTCTCTCTTTGCTTCTTGGTGAGCCTGGCTAGAGGCTCAACAATCTTGTTTATCCATTCAAAGAACCAGCTCTTGGTTTCATTGATCTTTTGTATTTTTTGTGTGTCTCTATTTCATTTATCTCTGCTCTGATCTTTATTATTTCCTTCCTTCTGCTTACTCTGGACTTTTCTTATTTCTCTCTTTCTAACTCTTTGAGTTGTAAGGTTAGATAATTTATTACCATTGTTTCTTGTTTTTTTGCAGTAGGCTTGTAGAGCTATGAACTTCCCTCTCAAGACTGCTTTCATTGTGTCTCATAGATTTTGGATTGTTGTGTTTTCATTGTCGTTTGCTGCCATGATGCTCTGTATTTCTTCTTTGATCTCTCTGGTAACCCAGTCATTGTTTAATAACATGCTATTTAGTATCCATGTGTTTGGTGTTTTTGGATTGTTTTTATTGTAGTTGATTTCCAGTTTTATGCCACTGTGATCTGAGAAGATGCTTGATATGATTTCTATCTTCCTGAATTTGAAGAGACTTTGCCTGTGACCCCATATATGGTCTATCTTTGAAAATGACCCATGTGCACTTGAGAAGAATGTATATTCTGTGGCTTTGGGGTGAAATGTTCTGAAGATGTCAATTAATTCCATCTGGTCTAGTGAGTCATTTAGGATTGATTTTTGTTCGCTGATTTTTTTTGTTTAGAGGATTTGTCCAATGTTGATAGTGGGATATTAAAGACTCTTACTATGATTGTATTGCTGTCAATCTCTCCCTTGATATCTTCCAGGAGTGTTTTTTTAATGTATTTGGGTGCTCCTGTATTGGGTGCATATATGTTTACTAGAGTTGTTTCTTCCTGTTGGATTGTTCCCTTTAGTATTATGAAGTGGCCTTCTTTATCTCTTTTTATGTCCTTCACTTTGAGATCTAATTTGTCAGATATAAGAACTGCTACCCCAGCTTTTTTTTTTTTTTTCATTTCCATTCGCCTTAAAACCTTTTTTCCATCCCTTCACCCTCAGTCTGTGTGTGTCTTTTTTCTGAGGTGAGTTTCTTGTAGACAGCAGATATATGGGTCTTGTTTTCTTATCCAATCCGTTACCCTATGTCTTTTGATTGGGCCATTTAATCCATTTACATTTAAAGTTATAATTGATAGGTACTTGTTTGTCGCCATTTTTATTCTTTACCCCTGTGTTCCTTCTTCGCTTCCTATTTCTTTCTTTCTTTTTTTTTTTTTTTTTTTACAGCAGACCCTTTAGCATTTCTTGCATTGCTTGTTTGGTGGTAATAAATTCCCTTAGTCCTTTTTTGTCTGTGAAGCTCCTGATTTCACCTTCAATTTTGATTGATAGCCTCGCTGGGTACAGTATTCTTGGATTCAGACTCTTCCTTTGCATGACTTTGTATATTTTATTCCATTCCCTTCTGGCCTGATGTGTTTCTGTTGAGAAATCAATTGCTAGTCTGATGGGGGATCCTTTGTACGTAACTTTCTGTCTCTCTCTGGCTGCTTTTAAGATTCTTACTTTGTTGTTGGTTTTTGCCAATTTAATTATAATGTGCCTTGGTGTTGCTCTTTTGGGGTTCATTTTGCTTGGGACTCTGTGAGCTTCTGGGATTTGTGTGGGGGTTTTCTTCTCTATATCTGGAAAATTTTCTGTCATTATTTCTTCAAACATGGTTTCTATTCCTTGCTCAGTTTCCTCTCCTTCCTACACCCCTATTATGCGGATGTTGTTTTGTTTCATGTTGTCCCAAAGTTCCCTTAGGCTTTCCTCCTGCTTTTTAAATTTTTTTCTAGAAGCTGCTTTTCTTGGGTATTTTTTCCTAACTTGTCTTCTAGTTCACTGATGCGGTCTTCTGCTTCTTCTAGTCTAGTGTTGATACTTTCTATTGAGTTCTTTACAGAAGCGATGTCATTTTTCATTTCTTCTTGGTTCTTCTTCATTTCCTCTTGGTTCTTACACATATGGTCGAATTTGTCTTCCATTCTTTTCATCCACCTTATGACCATTTCTCTGAATTCTTTCTCCAACAGGTTGCTTACTTCCATTTTATTTACTTCCTTTTCTGGTGATGCCTGGTTTTATTTCTTATGTGGGATGTTTCTTTGTCTCCCCATGATCTCTCTTCTCTGGGTGTCTGGTTATGTAGTTCTCTCTCTCCAATAAACACTCCCCGTGTGACCACATACTCTCCCATTTGTTTTCTCACTCACACACTGTCTTGCAGTCTGCCTTCCCGTCGGCAGCCATCCTCTGTCTCCAAAATGTGGTAGTTTTAAATCCAAATGGCTAGAGCCTTGGAAACTGCAGTCCAGAACAGGCTGCTGGGTCTACTCCCTCCTACCTCCACCCTCAACTTTCCCCCAGACTCATATACCTAATTAGTAATGTAAAAGCTTTGGAGCATTGATGGGTTAAATGGTAAACATCTAAATATTTTAAAATAGCACAACACTCTGTAAAGTTGACTGCTAGACAAGTTTTAATTCTCCTGCTCTTAGTTTTTATTATAGAAGTTCTCTTGTACTTTGTTGAATGTATATTTTCTTGAAAGTAAGAGTGTGTTTAAAGTGTGTTGATAAATGTCAATATAAGAAATGCTGGTTGTTTACTTTTTGACCAAAGCTGGTTATTTGTGAATGGGCAGAAGGTTTGTGTTCTCTAGTGAGTCAGAATCTGATCACCCCTGATGTCTGAAGGGACCCTTTCTTTCCTAGTAAGCTAAAGCAGCCCCAGCCAGGCTCTCTCCTATTGCTTAAGTCCTTATATCTGAGCCTAGACTTTATTTCCACTGCTCATTCACAGTCCTTGACACATCATTGAAAGCCTCAACAGGTCTTTCTGCTTGGTGTTTAGGAATCTCTCTCCCCTTTTCTAGCCTCCTTAAAAGTCATACACTGCAAAAGACACTGAGTCAGGAATTATCCCATAATACAGGAAAATAACAAAGCAGACCAAGAGGCCAAGACAGCAGCTCAGAAGAAGCCTCCATCTCCCCAACTCTTAGCTATACACCATATAACTCCCTAATACACTCCAGAGGAACTTCAGTCCCTATTAACTCTTGGGGCCACTCAGGAAGAGCAATGGTTAAAATATCAGGGAAAATATATCCTTCCCCAAGGACAGGCCCACAATATCTTACAGGCTATTCACAATTCCCTACATATAGGATACAGACTGCTTTTACAACTCCTAAAACTCCTCATCACATGTCCTAGCCTAACCTTCCTACTGCAAGATATCACCAAAACCTGTTCTATTTGTTACTTGCTCAGTATCTCCAGAAGAACAGGTTAGACCTCCTTCTTTCCCCACTCATCAGGCTAGGGGCAAAATCCCTGGACAAGACTGGCAAATTGACTTCACTCACATGCCCCTATTAAAAGAATCAAATATCTCTAGAAGCCATTCCCAACTACGTCTGACCCTCCTCATTACAATCAGATAATGGACCTGCTTTCATATCTCAAATGATTCAAGAGGTCTCCTCCATTCTGAACATCCAGTGGAACTTAAACTGCCCCCCCTCTGCAGCCACAAACTTCACAAGGTAGAAAAGACAAATTCCTTAATTAAATCTCACCTAACTAAATTAACTTTCGAAACTAAAGAACCTTAAACTACTCTCCTACCTCTACTCCTTATGCACATCAGGGCAACGCCCCATGCACCCTCCTTCCTTAGTCCCTTTGCACTCATGTATGGAAGACCCTTCTTATTAGGAAACTTTTCTTCCACAGAGATCTCTCTAGGATACTATGTCCCCAATTTAAATCTCATCTAACAATTACTGTGAGAATATGCTGATCAGGTCCTCCCTCCCTCAACCTTTTACAGGAGATATCCCATGTACTCTTCTACAGGGGACTGGGTCTTCCTAAAGGAAATCCATCCATCAAATAATTTATACCCCAATGGCAAGGCCCTTATCAGGTACTCCTAACTACCCCACCTGCAGCTAAACCATCGGGGCATACCCCTTGGTTCCACCTTTCCAGATTAAAACCCGTCTCCAGAACATCACCATTGTGTGAACTGGAGTCCCATAAGTATTACAGCCACCAGATTGGACCCACCAGACTCCACCTTACTTGCATCCCAGAAGAAGAGTACTGATGAGTGAGCACCCCTGCACGTGCTCCCTATGTGCCAGATAATCTATTAAAATTTCTATCCCGTACCACTTTGGCCTCATGCATTCTTCCTTTGGCAACCTTAACACTTGGGAGTGTGGATTGGCATTCAAACCCAGGGATCTCAAACCCTGAGCAGTGGAGAAAGAAAGGAAAGCCCATACAATGTCAGTCAGAGGGATCCAGGGGAACAGTCTGCCTTTGAGGTGATGAAAGAACGAACCTAATAGCAGCAGCCCTGGCAGGAGAGATTCACTCTGAGAGCTGATGGCTAGAAAGGCTGTGCCTCGATGTGTGGTTCCAGAATAGAAAGGGACCCTCTGCTTTCCTGTAAGGCATTGTAAAGAGCCACAGAGAGCATCTAAATTGTGTGGCATAGGAAAGGGAAAGAGGGCCCTCCAGCCACCAGAGAAAGACTAGAGTTGTTGGAAGGGCAGAGGGGTGAGGGGTTCTGATCTGCACTGAGAGAAACTGGAGCTGTTGGAAGGGCAGAGAGGGAGCGGGGATTTCTGATCTGCACTGAAGAGAGTTTGCTGCCTATGTTCTGGAATCTCAGCCCCAGCTTTACTGAGATCAGATATGCAGGATATCTGTGTGGGACTGATTTTGTAATCCCTCCTGCTTGGACTGGAGGCACAAGGACTCTGGATCCTTACAAAGCAAGTTTTCTGCTGCTTTGGTTCTCTATGTCTTTTTAAATTTTTGGACAGCACCCCAAGGCATCCACTGGGAAGGCATATATTAGGGAGTCAGACCAGTGAGAGCTGGGCTTTGTTTCTGCATTGTGGAGAGGCTGAAGTGAGCACCCTGTGAGTTCAACCAGCCAGAACTGGGAAAGGAGAGGTGGAACACATGTAACTGTCCTTCAGGCTAGGAACACCTCCCCCAACAGGAAAGGGGTTGGATCAGCTCTCTGAAGCCCCAGATAGACATGCTGGGCAGTTCTGTGGAGGAAAGTAGAATGGCTCAGAAGAGAATATTCCAAGAGTAAGACTCCCAGGAACTGTTGTTTGGGACCAGGCAATGTGCTCACAGGAATGTCTTTTTTTTTTAAGTAAACATTTTATTGTTTTTTCAGGTTTTTTTATTTCAAGAAAAACAATTTTAAATATAATAATGTTACATGCAATAAACATTAATATCTCAAGAAAAACAATTTTAAATATGATGTTACATTCAATAAACACCAATTATTCAATAAAAATGATCTTACATATAATATTACATGCAATGAACATTAATATGTCAAGAATAAAAGAATTTTAAGTATAATACTATTGCCAAAACTACAACACAGTATGATATCACAAAAGTTGAAGGAAATATTACAAATCTGCAAATAACAGGATTGCTTCTATTATATTCTACAATTTTTTTCCCTCTGGCTCTATTTTTGTTCATCAGTTTATATTCCATAAATGAGTGAGATCATGTGATATTTATTTATCTCCAACTGGCTTATTTCGCTTAGCATGATGCTCTCCAGGTCTATATATGCTGTTGTAAATGGTAAAAGTTCCTTCTTTTTTACAGCAGTATAGTATTCCATTGTATAGATGTACCACTGTTTTTTAATCCACTCATCTGCTGATGGGCACTTAGGCTGTTTCCAAATCTTAGATATTGTAAATTGTGCTGCTATGAACATAAGGTGACTATATCCTTTCTGATTGCTGTTTCTGTTTCCCTGGGATATATTCTAAGAAGTGGGAATACTGGGTCAAGTGGAAGTTCCACTTTTAATTTTTTGAGGAAACTTCATACTGTTTTAGACAGTGGCTGCACCAGTCTGCATTCCCACCAGCAGTGCAAGAGTGTTCCTTTTTCTCCGCATCCTCTGCAGCACTTGTCGTTTGTTTATTTGTTGATGATAGCCATTCTGACAGGTGTGAGATGGTACCTCATTACTGATTTTTTTTGAATTTTAATTTCTTTATTGGTTAAGGTATTACATATTTGTTCTCATTCCGCCATTACCTTCTCAAACCCCCCACGCATGCCCTCAGCCCCCTGTTGTCTGTGTCCACTGGTTAGGCTTATATGCATGCATACAAGTCCTTTGGTTGATCTCTACCCCTTACCCCTACCTTCCCCTAACTTCCCTCTGAGGTTTGACAGTCTGATCCATGCTTCCCTGTCTCTGTATCTGTTTTTGATCATTAGTTTATGTTGTTCATTATTTCCCATAGATGAGTGAGATCATGTAATATTTATCTTTCTCTGACTGGCTTATTTCACTTAGCATAATGCTCTCCAGTTCCATCCATGTTGTTGCAAATGGTAGGAATTCCTTCCTTTTAGCGCAGCAAGTATTCCATTGTGTAGATGTACCACAGTTTTTTAATCCACTCATCTGCTGATGGGCACTTAGGCTGTTTCCAAATCTTAGCTATTGTAAATTGTGCTGCTATGAACATAGGGGTGCATATATCCTTTCTGATAGATATTTCTAGCTTCTTGGGATATATTCCTAGAAGTGGTATTACTGGGTTGAATCGGAGTTCCATTTTTACTTTATGAGGAAACTCCATACTGTTCTCCACAGTGGCTGCACCAATCTGCATTCCCACCAGCAGTGCATGAGGGTTCCTTTTTCTCCGCATCCTCTCCAACATTTGTCGTTTATTGATTTGTTGGTGATAGCCATTCTGACAGGTGTGAGATGGTACCGCATTGTCTTTTTTATTTGCACCTCTTGGATAATTAGTGACTTTGAGCATGTTTTCATATGTCTCTTGGCCTTCCTTCCGTCTTCTTTCGAAAAGTTTCTATTTAGGTCCGTTGCCCATATCTTGATTGGATTGTTTATCTTCCTTTTGTTGAGTTGTATGAGTTCCCTGTAGATGTTGGAGATTAATCCCTGATAACATTGGCAAATATGTTCTCCCATGAAGTGGTCTTTCTTGTTGTTTTGTTGATGGTTTCTTTTGCTGTGCAAAAGCTTTTTATTTTGATGTAGTCCCATTTGTTTATTTTCTCTTTGTTTCCATTGCCCTAGGAGCACTATCAATGAAGAAGGTCCTCTGGCATATGTCTGAGAATTTGATGCCTGTGGATTCCTCTAGCATTTTTATGGTTTCCCATCTTATGTTTAAGTCCTTTATCCATTTGGAGTTTATTTTTCTGTATGGTGTAAGTTGGTGGTCTAGTTTCATTTTTTTGCATGTATCTGTCCAATTTTCCCAACACCATTTATTGAAGAGACTGTCTTGATTCCATTGTATGTTCACGCCTCCTTTGTTGAATATTAATAGGGCATAGTGGTTTGGGTCGATATCTGGGTTCTCTATTCTATTCCATTGAGATCTCTCCTACTTTGTTCTTCTTTCTCAGGATTGCTGCAGCTATTCGGGGTCTTTTTTTTATTCCAGATGAATTTTTGGAGAGTTCATTCTAGGTCTATGAAATATGTTGTTGGTATTTTAATGGGGATTGCATTGAACTTATAGATTGCTTTGGGTAGTATGGATATTTTGATGATGTTGATTCTACCAATGCATGAACACGGTATGTTCTTCCATCTGTTTATATCTTCCTCTATCTCTTTTTTCAGTGTCCTGTAGTTTTTTGCAAATAGGTATTTTACCTCTTCAGTTAAGTTTATTCCTAGGTATCTTAATTTTTTTGGCACGATGGTAAATGGGATTGCTTTTTTAGTCTCTCTTTCTGTAAGTTCACTACTGGTGTATAGAAATGCCATAGATTTCTTGGTGTTAATTTTGTATCCTGCTACATTGATGAATTCATTTATTAAGTGTAATAATGTTTTTGATGGAGTCTTTAGGGTTTTCTATGTACAGTATCATGTTGTCTGTGAATAAGGACAGTGTTACTTCTTCTTTTCCAATTTGGATGCCTTTTCTTTCTTTTTCTTGTCTGATAGCAATGGCTAGTATTTCCAGTACTATGTCGAACAGGAGTGGTGAGAGAGGGTATCCCTGTCTTGTTCCTGCTTTTAGGGGAAATGGCTTTAGTTTTTGTCCTTTGAGTGTGATGCTGCCTGTGGGTTTGTCATATATGGCTTTTATGATGTTGAGGTATGATCCTTCTATTTCCACCTTTCTGAGTGTTTTGATCAAGAAAGGGTGTTGGATTTTGTCAAATGCCTTTTCTGCATCAATTGATATGATTATGTGATTTTTATCTCTCAATTTGTTTATGTGATGTGTCACGTTTATAGATTTGCAGATATTGTACCATCCTTGCATCCCCAGAATGAATCCTGCTTGGTCATAGTGTATGATCTTTCTGATGTATTGCTGGATCCGGTTTGCTAGAATTTTTTTTGAGGATTTTGGCATCTATGTTCATGAGGGATATTGGCCTGTAATTCTCTTTCATTGTGTTGTCTTTATCTGGTTTTGGTATTAGGGTGATGCTGGCTTCATCGAATGAGCTTTGAAGTGTTCCTTCTTCTTGAATTTTTTGGAATAGTCTGAGGGGGATAGGTTTTATTTCTTCCTTGAATGTTTGGTAAAACTCCCATGTGAAGTCGTCTGGCCCCGGGCTTTTGTTTGCTGGGAGCTTTTTGATGACTGTTTCAATTTCTTCCATAGTTATTGGCCTATTGAGATTTTTAGAATCTTCCCGATTGAGTTTTGGAAGGTTGTGATTTTCTAGGAATGTGTCCATTTCCTCCAGGTTGTCTAGTTTGTTGGAGTAGAGTTGTTCATAGTATTTTTTAACAATCCTTTGTATTTCTGTGGGGTTTGTTGTTATTTCTCCTCTTTCATTTCTGATTTTGTTTATTTGAGTCCTCTCTCTTTGCTTTTTTGTGAGTATGGCTAGAGGTTCATCAATCTTGTTTATCCTTTCAAAGAACCAGCTCTTGGTTTCATTGATCTTTTGTATTTTTTTTTTGGTCTCTATGTCATTTATTTCTTCTCTGATCTTTATTATATCCTTCCTTCTGCTCACTCTGGGCTTTCCTTGTTGCTCTCTTTCTAATTCTTTGAGTTGTAGAGTTAGATGATTTACTGCCATTTTTTCTTGTTTTTTTTTTTTTGTTTGTTTGTTTTTGTTGTTTTTTTTTAGATAAGCTTCTAGAGCTATAAACTTCCCTCTTAGGACTGCTTTCATTGTGTCCCATAGATTTTGCATTGTTGTGTTTTTGTTGTCATTAGTTTCAAGGATGCTTTTAATTTCTTCTTTGATCTCATTGGTAACCCAGTCATTATTTAATAGCATGATATTCAGCTTCCAAGTGTTTGAGATTTTTGGATTGTTTTTATTGTAGTTTACTTCTATTTTTATGGCATTGTGGTCTGAGAAGATGCTTGGTATGATTTCAATCTTCTTTAATTTGTGGAGACTTTGCTTGTGACCCAATATGTGGTCTATTTTTGAAAATGTCCCATGTGCACTTGAGAAGAATATATATTCCATGGCTTTGGGGTGAAATGCTCTGACAATGTAAATTAGGTCCATCCATCCCTTCACTCTCAATCTGTGTGAATCCTTTGCTCTAAGGTGGGTCTCTTTTAGACAGCAAATATATGGGTGATGTTTTCTTATCTATTCAGCTACCCTATGTCTTTGATTGGTGCATTTGATCCATTTACATTTAATGTTATTATTGATAAGTACCTGTTTGTTGTCATATTTTTCCTTAGTGTTTGTGTTGCTTCTTGCTTTTCTCTTTCTCCTTTTTACTGCAGTCCCTTTAGCATTTCTTGCATTGCTGGCTTGGTAGTGATGAACTCTCTTAGCCCTTTTTGGTTCATGAAGCTTCTGATTCCACCTTCAATTTTGAATGATAGCCTTACTGGGTATAGTATTCTTGGATTCAGTCCCTTGTTTTGCATCACTTTGTACATTTCATTCCATTCCCTTCTGGCTTGGTGTGTTTCTGTTGAGAAATAAGTTGATATTCTAATAGGTGATCCCTTGTAGGTACCTTTCTGTCTCTCTCTGGCAGCCTTTAAGAATCTTGCTTTGTCATTGGTGTTCATCAATTTAATTATGATGTGTCTTGGTGTCGGTCTTTTGGGGTTCAACTTGTTTGGGACTCTGTGTACTTCTTGGACTTGGATAGTTTTTTTCTTGCCAATATCAGGGAAGTTTTCTGTAATTATTTCTTCAAACAGGTTTTCTATTCCTTGCTTCTCTTTCTCTCCTTCTGGTATCCCTATTATGCGAATGTTGTTTCATTTTGTGTTGTCCCAATGCTCCCTTAGGCTCTCCTCTTGCTTTGTAAGTCTTTTTTCCAGTTGCTGCTGTGTTTGTGTGTTTTTTTCTACCTTGTCTTCTAATTTGCTGATGTGGTCCTCAGCCTCTTCTAGTCTACTGTTTAAGCCTTCCATTGTGTTCTTTATTGCAGCTATGTCTTTCTTCATCTCCTCTTGGTTTCTTTTTATGTTGGTGACATTCTCATTTAGTTCCTTATAGTTCTCATTGAGTTGTGTATATTTGTCATTGAGTTGTGTGTATTTGTCATCCAGCCATTTAAACATCCTTATAACCATTACTTTGAATTCTATCTCTGATTAGCTGCTAGCCTCAAATTCATTTAACTCTCTTTCTGGTGATTCCTCTTTTTCTTTCCTTGGGGATTGCTTTTTTGTCTTCCCATGTTTTCCTGTAACGTTTTAATTGTAGATCCAATTGCTTTGCTGCCCAGGTTCTTCTGGAGATGGTGCTACTGGCATAATCTCTCAGTTCTCCCAGGCTTGTTAATCTAGTGTAGCTCTCTTCTCAAGCTATTTGGGTTCTCTTAATGTAGGCATGCGAGCTTGAGAGGCACAACTGTGGTGTCTAGAATTCAGCCGCTGTGGAGGGGAGTGTCCTAATTTTTGTTGTCTTGCACCCTTAATTCTAATCATGAATGCCCATGAGGGACTCACAGTGGCCCCCATGAACCATCTGTTGGGGTGTTGGGTCTCAGGGGACCTGCTCTTTGGAAAGGCATGACTGTGGTGTCCAGAGGTCTACAGTCGTGGGGTGGGCAGACCCAGGTTTTGCTGTTGCACCTGTGGTGGATAGGCCCTTACTCGCAGTGGTGGTTCACAGGAGCACCCTCGTTAGTTTGCCAGTGAGGCACACTGAAGGACTCTGAAGGGCCCTGGCTGTGTAGCCGTGCAATTGAGGTGCCTGTGAGCTGGTATCCAGGCTATGTGAATTCAAAGCTTCTACTGCTGGAATGGTGTGTGCCCCCTGCTTGTTCAAGATTTCACCCAAGGAGAGCTCTCAGTGTCTCCCACTAGCACCCTGTTCTTAGTTGGGCTCAGTGTGCCTGGCTGCCGGAACCTCCGATGCACTCTGAGGGGTCCCGGCACCACGGTTGATCAGCTGGGGTGAATGTGGGCTACCCTCCAGGAAGAGGGAATTCAGAATTTCCACTGGGGGCCCGCATGCCCCTGTCTGCACAGAATCACACCCTCGGGTACTCTCGGTGTCTCCCAAGCGCTTCCCAAGGAGACGCATGCAAACCCGGAGTAAAGTGTCCTGGCTTGCCTATGGGGTTGGGAATGCACACGCTCACTCTCAGCGTCTCCCAAGCGCTGCCCAAGGAGCTGCACGCAAACCAGGAGTAAAGTGTCCTGGCTTGCCTATGGGGTTGGGAATGCGCGCGTGCGCTCGTGCACACACACGAACCTGGGGTTCTGCCGTTAGGGAGGGGGAGTTGCACTTACAGCTGCTCAGAATGGTGTATCTCTGGATGTGGAGGTCCCAGGGTCCGCGCGTCTGCAGCTGGGGTAGCAGGATATTGGCTGGGGTGGTTGCTAGGTCGAGGGGCAGTTCCAAGGCCTGTCTTGTTGAGGGTCTTGATGATTTTCTAAAAAGGCCGTTCTGCATTTCAAGATGGCGTGGGCTCCGTGCTGGAGTCCCGCTGTCCAGGGAGTGCCCGCAGTGGTGGTAGTCTCTCCTTGTCAAGGAGAGGCTGTCTTCCACTTCTGCTGCTCCTGTGAGATTTAACTTTCCCTCACTCATTCACACACATCCCATGCACATGCACACACACTCCTTTCATACCCTCACTCACTCACTTCCTCTCTCTCAGCTCTGTCCTGCCAGCCGCCATCTTTCTGTCTCCTGTCGAGTGTTATTTCTTCTTGTTGGATTGCTCCCTTTAGTATTATGAAGTGGCCTTCCTTATCTCTAGTTATGTCCTTCACTTTGAGATCTAATTTGTCAGATATAAGTATTGCTACCCCAGCTTTTTTTTATTTCCATTAGCCTGAAAAACCTTTTTTCATCCCTTCACCATTAGTCTGTTTGCGTCTTTTTTTCTGAGGTGGGTTTCCTGTAGACAGCAGATATATGGTTCATGTTTTCTTATCTATTCAGCTACCCTATGTCTTTTAATTGGGACATTTAATGCATTTACATTTAAAGTTATTATTGATAGGTACTTGTTTGTCACCATTTTTATTCTTTACGCCTGTGTTCCTTCTTTGCTTCCTATTTCTTCTTTTTACAGCAGACCCTTTAGCATTTCTTGCATTGCTGGTTTGGTGGTAATAAACTCCCTTAGTCCTTTTTTGTCTGTGAAGCTCCTGATTTCACCCTCAATTTTGATTGATAGCCTTGCTGGGTACAGGATTCTGGGATTCAGACCCTTTCTTTGCCTGACTTTGTATATTTCATTCCATTCCCTTCTGGCCTGACGTGTTTTTGTTTAGAAATCAGTCGTTGGTCTGATGGGGGTTCCATTATAGGTAACTTTATGTCTCTCTCTGGCCACTTTTAAGATTCTTACTTTGTCATTGGTGTTTGCCAATTTAATTATAATGTGCCTTTCAAGTGTTTGAATTTTTTGTTATTGGTCTTTTGGGGTTCATTTTGTTTGGGACTCTGTGAACTTCTTGGATTTGTGTGAGTTTTTTCTTCCTTACACCAGTGAAGTTTTCTGTCATTATTTCTTCAAACATGTTTTTTATTCCTTGCTCAGTTTCCTCTCCTTCTGGCATCCCTATTATGTGGGTTTTGTTTTGTTTCGTGTTGTCCTGGTGTTCCCTTAAGCTTTCCTCTTGTTTTTTAAGTCTTTTTACTAGATATTGCTCTGCTTGTGTATTTTTTTTCAACCTTGTCTTCTAGTTCACTGATGTGGTCCTCTGCTTTTTCTAGTCTACTGTTGATGTTTTCTATTAAGTTCTTTATAGCAGTGATGTCATTTTTCATTTCTTCTTTGTTCTTCTTCATTTCCTCTTGGTTCTTACATATATTGTTATATTTGTTTTCCATTCTTTTCAGCAATCTTATGACCATTTCTCTGAATTCTTTCTCTGACATATTGCTTGCCTCCATTTCGTTTCCTTCCTTTTCTGGTGATGCCTGGTTTTATTCCTTATGCGGGCTGTTTCTTTGTCCCCCCATGATCTCTATTCTCCAGTTATCTGGTTATGTAGTTCTCTCTCTCCTGCATTGATTCAAAGGCACAAAATACAACACAACAAGGCACAGTGCACATGGCACTGAACACCAATGTATTCACGATGCTAATAACTCCAAATAAAGGTGGCCACCAGAGAAAAGAGAATTAGGATATAAGAAAAAAAAAGGAGTGCAAAAATTATATTGTGAAAAGGAAAGAAAGTAAGAGAGAAAAGAAAGAGAATAAAAACGATAGGGGGAAAACTATTTACATGGGGAGAAAACTCCAATAGAACAACCACTAATCCCAAAAAATGCAAACAACAAAACCCAGAGATAAATGCAAACTACAAACAACTAATAATAAGAGAGGAGAGGAAAAACAGAAGCAAAAAAACAAACAAAAACAAAAACAAAAAAAGAGTAACAATCTCACCAATAAGCACAACAATAACCAATCTAATCAACTATCAAGCAAACAACAACAATAGGACAGAGAGAAAGCAAGTCAAAACAAAATAAAAAAAAAACCCTGAACAAAAAACAAAACAGAACAAAACAATAACAACAACAACAAAAAACAGACAGACAAAAAAAAGGTTAGAGAGAAAAAAATTTGGATAGTGAAGAAAGAGAAGAGAGATGTTTGTATGGATTTAAAGCAGGGGATCAGGAATTAGATATATAAATAGTGTTAATTTTTAACAGTGCATAAAAAGAACGAATAGGGAAAATATAAAGCAGGAATAGGGTAAGAGAAACAGGACAACAAAAGGGGAAAAGTGAGGAAGATAGTGTTGGCATGAAGGTAAAGTTGAGATAGAGTAAAATGATGCTAAAGGAAAAATTAAAATAAAAGGCAGAGCACTAATCCCAAAATAAAATAAAATAAAATAAAGAAAAAATAAAATGACTCTTTAAAAAATGTAAAATAGTAGTAGTAATAATACTGATTAAAAATAAAAATATAATAATTAAAAAGGTAAAATCAAGTGAGGAAAAAGATAAAAAATTTAGTTTCTTAAGTAAAATTTGAAAAAATAAAAATGTGCAGTAGTGAAGGTCATTCACTTACTCTACTGTTCTGTTTGGTACACCTGTTTCTTGTCCGGTAGTCAGGACAGTATTGAAGTTCCCTGCATTCCACTGCTCCTCAGTGTTGTAAACCACTGTCCTGATTTTCCAGCAGGCAGTATTTCTTTGTTTCTTAGATGCATTTATTTGTGTTTACACAAGAGTCTATTTGTGATTCAACCCTAGACTGGCAGTGTTTCTGGATTGACCATTGGGGCTATAAGTCCTCTCTAGCCAGTATTTAGATTTTGTTTTCCCTGTTGCACTTAATACTGGTTTGGGAGTCTGGACTGCCCCAGAGCTGGTTCTTTGATCATTACTCCCGGCTCTGATCCTCAGGTTCCATGAAAACAACTTTCTCCTGCAGTCTCTGAGAGTGTCCCCAGTTGGGTGATCCTATGTACTGAGCTTAGTCATCAAAAGCAAGGATTTAAAGAGAAAAAAGAGCCAGAGGAAGTGTGCAAACTCGTGACTTTTACCCTCTGGTGTTGTGCGCAAGTCTGTGCAGTCTTTTTTCCCCCTGGCACTAAGCAGCCGGCACACTGTTAAATTTTTTAGGCTGCCTTTTTGTGCCCAGTTCAGCTATGGGTTGCTTTTTAGAGTTCCCTTCTGTTAGCAGCCCTGCAAATCCCCTTCCACATTTGCTGATCACGCTAGCCCCAAAGGCCATGGATTTTGTGGGGCGCAGACTTCCCCGGTACCTCTAGCTCCCATTGTGCACATTTCTCTCTCCTGCCTGGATTGCAGACCTCACCTTTTCCTAGGCAAAATATGACCTTTACATGAGATGGTGCAGAGCTCATCCGAGTCCGCGTATTCATGCTGCTTGAGGTCCAGTGTTCCTGGGTTCACAGCTATTCCCTGGGTGTTGTAATAGCCACTCTCCCCTTCAAGATGGCGTGGTCTCTGCATCAGAGCCAGTTGCTCAGGGAGAGATTTCAGTAGCAGTGGAGGCTGCCTGGTCAGGGGAACCTGGTCTGGCAATCCCCAACAGTCCCTTGGAGTATAGCTGTCCCTCACCTACAAATATACACTCCCCGTGTGACCACAAACTCTCCTTTCATTCTCTCACTCACACACTATCTTGCAGTCTGCCTTCCCATCGGCAGCCATCTTCTATATCCTCTATACATTCTTCTAAAGTGCACATGGGACAGACTTAAAGAGAGACCACATATTATGATCCAAAGTAAGTCTCTACAATGTTAAGAGGATTGAAATCACATCAAGCACCTTCTCAGATCACAATTGCATGAAAATAGAAATCAACTGAAATAAAAACACTCAAAAGCATTAAAACACATGTACACAAAATAGTATGTTATTAAAGAATGAATAGTGTACATAAAAATAAAAACAAATAAAAAACTTCCTGAAAACAAACAAAACTCAACATATAACAAATCAAAATCGATGAGACACAGCAAAAGCAGTTCTGAGAGGGAAGTTCATAGCATTACAGGCTTAACTCAAGAAATAAGAAAATGCTCTAATAAATCATCTTAGCACTATAATAAAAGAATTAAAAAGAGAACAACAAAAAAATCCAGAGTAAGTAGAAGGAATGAAATAATAAAGATCAGAGTGGAAATAAATGACATGTAAATGAAAAAAAAAAAGATACAAGGGATCAATAAATCCAAGAGCTGGTTCTTTGAAAATATAAACAAGATTGATGAACCATTCTCCAGACTTATCAAGAAACAATGATAGATGACCCAAATAAATAAAATCAGAAACATAAGAGGTGAAGTAACAACTGACACTGCAGACATACAATGGATGATAAGAAAGAAAATACTATGAACAAGTATAGGCCAACAAGCTGAACAATCTGAACAAAATGGACAAATTCCTAGAAAAATGCAATCTTCCAAAACTCAATTAGGAATAGCCAGAAAACCTGAATAGACCAATAACAACTGATAAAATAGAAGCAGTAATCAAAATATCCCAATAACAAAATCACAGGTCCAGACAGCTTCACAGGGGAGTTTGACCAAACATTCAAGGACAAACTGATACCTATTTTCCATAAGCTACTCTGAGAAATCCAAGAGGGATGATCCATTCTAAGGTCTTTTTATGAGGTAGGCATTATCCTACTCCCAACATCAGATAAAGAAAATACAAAGAAAGAGAATTATAGTCCAATGTCCCTGATGAACATAGAGGCTAAAATCCTCAACAAAATATTAGCAAATCAGATCCAGCAATATATTAAAAGATCATATACCAGGACCGAGTGGGATTTATTCCAGGGATGCAAGGCTGGTACACTATTTGTAAATCAATGTGATACATCACATAAAGAAATTAAAATACAAAAACCACATGATCATATCAATATATCCAGAAAAAGCATTCAATAAAATGTAACACCCATTTTTGATAAAAACTCTCAGCAAAGTGAAATAAAGGGATCATATCGTAACACAATAAAGGCCATATATGACAAACCTATAGCCATATCAGACTAATGGGCAAAAACTAAAAGCATTCCCTCTAAGAACAGGAACAAGGCAGGGATGCCCGCTTTCACCACTCTTATTCGACATAGTACTGGAAGTGCTAGCCATAGAGATCAGACAAGAAGAAAACATAAAAGGCATCCAAATTGGAAAGAAGAAAGTAAAGCTGACATTATTCACAGATTACATGATATTTCACATAGAAAACCCTAAAGTCTACAAAAAAACTACTACAGTTAATAAATAAATTTGCCAATGTAGCAGGATATGAAATTAACACCCAGAAATTGATGACATTTTTATACACCAATAATGATCTCTCAGAAAGAGAAACTAAAAAATCAATCCCACTTACCATTGCAACAAAAAATTAAAATACTTAGGAAAAAAAACTATACCGAAGAGGTAAAAGACTTGTACTTGGAAAACTACAGGATGTTGAGAAAAGAGATGAGAGAAGATATAAACAAGTGGAAGAATATACCATGTTCATGGATAGATAAAATTAACATCATTCAAATGTCCATACTACCCAAAGCCATGTATAGATTCCATGCAATCCCTATTAAAACAGTGATTGCTTATTTCACAGATCTAGAGCAAACGCTCCCAAAATTCATAGGGAAGCAAAAAAGACCTCAAATAGCTGCAGCAATCTTGAGAAAAAAGAAAAAAGTGGGAGCAATCACAACACTGCATATCAAGTTATACTACAAAGCCACTGTAATCAAAAGAGCCTGGTGCTGATACAAGTATATATAGATAGATCAATGGAACAAAACAGAGAACCCAGAAATGGACACAAGTACTTATGCTCAATTAATATTGAGGAAAGAGCATTCAATGGAGTGAAGACAGTCTCTTCAATAAATGGTGGTGGAAAAATTGGACAGATGCATGCAAAAAAATGAAACTAGACAACCAACTTATACCATACACAAGATTAAACTCAAAATGGTAAAGAAATTAAATGTAAATCATGAAACCATAAACATTCTAGAAGAAATCATAGGGAGCAAAATATCATCCATCTCATGTAGCAGAATTTTCACAGATACATCTCATGGGGCAAGAGAAACAAAGGACAAAATAAGCAAATTGGGCTACTTCAAACTAAAACATGTCTGCACAGCAAAAGAAACCAGCATCAAATTGAAAAGGGAACCCTCTGCATGGGAGAACATTGTTGCCAATTATACATCTGATAAGGGGTTAATATCCAAAATTTATTAAGTACTCATACAACTCAATGAAAAGAAGACAAACAACCCAATTAAAAAATGGACAGAGAACCCAAATAGACACTTTTCTGATGAGGACATACAGAAGGCCAAGAGACATGAAAAACTGCTCAACATCACCAATTATCAGAAAAATGAAAATTAAAAAAACAATGAGGTACCACCACTCACCTGCCAGAATAACTATCATAAAGAAATCAACAAGTGCTGGCAATGCTGTAGAGAAAAAGGAACCCTAGTACATGGCTGGTGGGAATGCAGACTGGTACAACCACTATGGAACACAGTGTAGAGTTTCCTCAAAAAATTAAAAATGGAACTGCCATTTGATGCAATGATCCCACTTCTAGGAATATATCCTGAGAGGCCTGAAACACCAATCAGAAAGAATATATGTACCCCTATGTTTATAGCAGCATTATTTACAATAGTGAAGATCTGGAAACAGCCCAAGTGACCACCAGTAGATGAATGGGTAAAAAGACTGTGATACATTTACACAATGGAATATTATGCAGCTCTAAAAATGAAGGATATCTTACCCTTTGAGAAAGCATGGAGGGCTTGGAGAGTATTATGCCAAGTAAAATAAGCCAGTTGGAGAAAGTGTATCACATGATCTCACTTTTATATGGAATTTAATGAAGAAAATAAACTGATGAACAAATCAGATCCTGAGACATTGAAACATGCAACAGACTGACATATTTAAAAAGGAAGGCAGGTAAACATTAACCAAAGAACTTATATACATATTTGCAAAGCCCATGTACAAACAATAGTGGGGGAAAGATCTGGTGAGGGTGTGGGAGTGGGGTGGAAGTGGTCAATGGGGGAAAAGGGGATATCTGTAGTACTTTCAGTAATAAAAGTTAAAAAAAAGAAGAGTCAGTACATATATACAATGTAATATACTCAGCCATAAAATGAATGAAATCGTACCATTTGAGACAGCATGGATCTACCTAGAGGCTATCAGCTAAGTAAAATATGTCAGACAGAGAAAGACAAATACCATATAATTTCATTTATATATAGAATCTGAAAAACAATATAAACAAAGAAAACAGAAACTGACTCATAAATACAGAGATCAAATTGTTTGTTGGTTGCCAGATGAGATGGGGGTTGGGAGGCTGGGTGAAAAAAGTGAAGGAATTAAGAAGTACAAATTTTTAGTTACAAAATAGTCACTAGGATGTAAGGAAAGCATAGGAAATATAGTCAATAATGTTGTAACAAATATTTATGGTGACAGGTGGGTACTAGGCTTATTGGAGGTTCACTCCATAAGTGATATAAATATCTAATCACTATTTTATGCACCTAAAACGAATATGTATTGAATGCAACAGTAATCCTATATAATAAAAGGCTAATAGGCAAATCGACTGAATGGTGGAACGACTGATTGCTATGACGCGCACTGACCACCAGGAGGCAGACGCTCAACGCAGGAGCTGCCCCCTGGTGGTCAGTGCACTCCCACAGGAGGAGCACCACTCAGCCAGAAGCTGGGCACAGCGGGAGTGGCAGGAGCCTCTCCCTCCTCCACCGGCAGCACTAAGGATGTCCGACTGATGGCAGGAAGTGGGCCTAAGCCATCAGTTGGACATCACCCAAGGGCTCCCAGACTGCGAGAGGACACAGGTCAGGCTGAGGGACCCCTCTTCACCTCCCTGAGTGTATGAATTTCGTGCACTGGGCCTCTAGTAGAACAATAAAATAATAATTTTTACAAGACTTTGATAAATGAAATTAAAGGAGACACAAATAGAAAGATATCCTATGTTTAAGAATTGGAAGAATTAATCTACACTAATAAAAGCCTAGGTGCCCCTTGTGCCCTCGCGCCCTCACGTCATCACAAGATGGCCACCCCCACACCCTCACAAGATGACCACCACAAGATGGCAGCACCCATGTCATCACAAGATGGCCACCACAAGATGGCAAGCAGGGGAGGGCAGTTGGGGGTGAACAGGCCAGCAGGGGAGAGCAGTTGGGGGAGACCAGACAGGCAGGGGAGGGGAATTGGGGGTGATCGAACCGGCAGGGGAGGGCATTTGGGGGAGACCAGGCCTGCAGGGGAGGGCAGTTGGGGAGGACCAGGCCTGCAGGGGAGGGCAGTTGGGGGTGACCAGGCCTGCAGGGGAGGGCAGTTGGGGGCCATTGGGCTAGCAGGGGTGGGTAGTTGGGGGCCATTGGGCCAGCAGGGGAAGGCAGTTGGGGGTGATCGGGCCAGCAGGGGAGGGCAGTTGTGGGCAATCAGGCTGGCAGGGGAGCAGTTAGGCATTAATAAGGCTGGCAGGGGAGCTGTGAGGGGGCGATCAGGCTGGCAGGCAGGTGAGTGGTTAGGAGTCAGCAGTCCTGGCTTGTGAGAGGGATGTCTAACTGCCGGTTTAGGCCTGATCCTACATCCCCTGAGGGGTCCCAGATTGGAGAGGGTTCAGGCTGGGCTGAGGGACACCCCCACCAGTGCACAAATTTCGTGCACCAGGCCTCTAGTATTGTTATAACATCCATACTCCCCAAATCCATCTATAGATTCATTGCAATCCCTATAAAAATGCCACTGACATTGTTTACAGAAATATAAAAAACATCCATAAAATTTGTGTTGAAGCACAAAAGACCTCAAATAGCCAAAGCAATCTTGAGAGAAAAGAGGAAAGCTGGAGGCATCACACTTTCTGGTTTTCAAGTATACTACAAAGTTATAATACTCAAAATTGTATGGTACTGACATAAAAAAAGGCACATAGATCAATGGAACATACTGAAAGCCAAGAAATAAATCCAGGAATATATATTCAACCAATAATTGCCAAGGGAAGCAATAAAACTCAATGAAGAAAGGGCATTGTGTTCAATTAATGGTCTTTGGAAAACTGCATTCACACACAAAAGAATGAAACTGTTCCCCTAACTTACATCATTCACAATTAACTGAAAATGTATTAAACACTTCAATGTAAGACCTGAAACATTAAACCTTCTTTAAAAAAACATAGGGAAAAAGCTCCTTGATATTGGTCTGATCAGTGATTTTTGGACCAGAAAGCGAAAGCACAGGCAACAAAAGCAAAAAGTAAACAAATTGTACTATATCATACTAAGTAGCTTCTGCACAGCAAAAGAAGTTATCAACAAAATAAAAAGGCAACCTACAGAACGAGAGAAAATATTTGCAAATCATCTACACTAATAAAAGAGAAAGATGCAAATTGACTGTACCTCTGCTACACCCAAGCCAATCAGGAGTGAGTATGCAAATTAACACGAAAAGATGGCAGCGGCCCGCCCCCCAGCTACTCTGAGCCTGTGGGAGTCGGAGAAGTTGGGTGCCAACGCCTGAGGCTGGCTGTGGCCAGAGAGACCAAGAAGACGCCTGCCCCGTGATCCCAGGCTGCAGCCAGCTGGAGAAGCCACCCACCCCACGTCTGCCTACCCCACATGCTGGGGGAGATGGAGAAACCGGACCCCAGCACCTGAGGCTGGCTGCAGCCCAGGAGATGAAAAAGCCACCTGCCCGTGATCCCAGGCCACAGCCAGCTGGAGAAGCCGCCCGCCCCATGCCTGCCTGCCCCATGTCCTGGGGGAGACGGAGAAACCAGGTGCCAGCACCTGAGGCTTGTTACAGCCTGGGAGACGAAGAAGCTGCCTGCCCAGTGATCCCAGGCCACAGCCAGCTGGAGAAGTCACCCACACTGCACCCTAGGTAAGATGGAGAAGCCACCTGCCTGCAGTCTAGATGCCAGCACCTGCAGCTGGCTATAGCCTGGTAGACAGAGAAGCTGCCCACCCCGCAGTCCCAGGCACCAGTACCTGGGGCTGGCTGTGGCCCGGGAGACAGAGACGCCGCCCACCCCGCAGTCCTGGGCGCCAGCACTTGTGGCTGCAGCCCAGGCGAAGCCACCTGCCCACCCTCCCCTGTGGCTGCAGCCGGCCTGGGCGCCTATGGCTGACCAGAGGGAGGGAAGCCTGGATCCCGGGTGCAGGGGCCTGATGCGGCGGGGGCCAGACATGGCGGGGATCTCCCTTTTCCACGTCCCACACGGAAAGAGAGATGAACGAACCGGTTCTAAATGGAGGCGGCCAGGGATTGAGAAAATAATAGAAATAAAGAAAACAAGATGCAGAAATAGATTCATGAAGCTGGGAGCCTGGGTGGATCTTTATGTGCCTGGCTGAGGCCACAGAACTGATCCAGACTGCAAAGCTGAGGCTTTATTTATAATCGGGGACAAACAAGGCAATTGACAATGTTCTTGTAAGTTTCACTTGTTTTGGCAGCACTTGCTGCCCCTCCCACAGCCCACAAGCTACCCAGGAAAGATCTAGGCATCAGTTACAGGATCAAGCTTAATTATGCTTAGAGGACTGTGCCCTTCCAAGCTTGGGACTTGTTTGTGACTTTGCCAGCAGGTCAGTCTGAGGCTTAACCCTATAACCACTTCCTACATCTCACCCTTTCTTTTAAATTTAAGCTACTAAAAATGGAAGTAAAATTTAAACATCAAGAACAAATTTCTGACTATTAAAACATTAACAAAGCGCCGAAACCGGTTTGGCTCAGTGGATAGAGCATCGGCCTGAGGACTGAGGGGTCCCAGGTTCGATTCCGGTCAGGGGCATGTGCCTTGGTTGCGGGCACATCCCCAGTAGGGGCTGTGCAGAGGGCAGCTGGTCGATGTTTCTCTCTCATGGATGTTTCTAGCTCTCTATCTCTCTCCCTTCCTCTCTGTAAAAAAAAAAAAAAAAAGAAAAAAAACAAACAAAGAGAAAAACATTAACAAAGCAATGCCAATGCAAAATCCAGACATGGCTATTAATAAAACAATGACAATGCAACACAACAATAAAGAAATCAAACTTCAGTAACATTTTCCTACTAAATGAAAGTTTCTTTTGCTGATTTACTCAAGAGTCCTCAGACTTGGCTGTGCAAGAGTTTGCAGAAGACTGGTAGCTAACCAATGCTAGCATGCCAGAAACATGATTGAAGAAGTAGCTTCAACTTCTTGCTTTTCCACAATCTGCTGTGCTTCAGTCGTTTTCTTCAGATGACTCCATGTTGGCACCTCAGTCCCCTGTGTAGCTTAGCTTATAGTTTTCTTCTTCTTCCACTTTGCTGTCATCAGGGCAGCTCTCAGTCCTTTTGAGTGAAGGGACACAGGAGCTTCTCTGGGTCCATTGTGGTGATGGACATAATGCTCTGGCACCCAAATTGGCTGCATTGCTCCTTCTGGAAAGATATAAAACACAACCTCTTTCCCACATTCTTACTGAATCTGATAAAACTCTTGTCTGGTTTATGCTTCCTTCCACCTAGCTGACTCGGTGGAAGCTATTGTACAGGAAGCCTGATGCCTTTCACCTGCTGTACGATCCTTTGCATTATAATTCAAAATTTTTAAAGTATAAAAAGCATGACTGAGCCTCTTTTGAGGTGACACATAACACCTGTCTCCCCCTTTTTGTTTTAATAAATGATTTTAAGAGTACGATTGGCTCTTCCCACTATTGAGTAACATCCATTTTGTCAGATTTGATTAGGTTTAAGTCCTTGGGGATTTACCCCTAAAGTTGGCACAGAAAGGTGGATAACAGACTGAGGACATTGCTTCCAATAAAACATGGAAATTATCTTTCTTTAATAACATTTTAAAGGCTGAAAATTAAATGAAAAGTTCATCTGAATTGTGTGCCCTATAGTAGCTGTATCAATAATTTTGGCCATACTTACCACATAAGCACTATTACTATAGGTTGAATGGGCTCCATAGCAAGATCTATTAAGGAATAAATAGGAGCTTATATTTCTATTGAAATATAAGGGGTTTGAAGGACCTTTGCTCTCCTGCTGCAGTAGATCCAGCCTTTCCAGAACTGGATCCATCTGTAAAAATGGTTAATGCCTGAGGTATAACATTTCTTTTAATGTGGCAGTTAATACTATTCCCTGAGTTAGAAATAAAGCAAGACCCTCAAGTCAGGGGTCCTGGTAGAACACAAAACATCAAACATTTTGACTTCTATGCATAAGGGTGTGCACACATGGTCTGGAAGCGCATGCACACCGACCTTCCTTGCTCTTGGTCCTAGGCAATCTGCAGTAATGCACAGGTGCTGACTGCTAGCATGGCAAGGCATCTTCACTATTTTTATTTCTGGATTGTTTCTCCTCTGTTATCAGGGGCCACTACTTATTCTGTGGCTGGAAACAGTCCTATCAGGTCCTCTCTGGGATTTGTTGTTGCAGGAATCCATATGGGCTTTGGAGTTTTCTGGAAATATAAACATATTCTCGACCAAAGGTTAATAAAAAACTCTTTTCTATAAATTAGACTTGGGATCTTTTTGATTTTTGTCCAAATGATTTTCCTTGGGCTTATTTTGACACCATAAGATTTTTCATGGGTGCCTCATCAGCATTATAAA
This sequence comes from Cnephaeus nilssonii, assembly GCF_951640355.1. NCBI lineage: Eukaryota > Metazoa > Chordata > Mammalia > Chiroptera > Vespertilionidae > Cnephaeus > Cnephaeus nilssonii. The sequence continues at coordinate 32,980,471 of NC_137071.1, forward strand.
TGAAAAATAATTTTTAAAGTAAAATTTTAAAGCAATTAAGGCTTGATGTAATTTACTTACAGGATATTATTCTACTATCTTTTTTGATTAATTATTATGAGGCTATTGTAAAAAAAATTAATGCAGTCTTGATGACTTTTATTTTTAATTTTTGCATAAGAATATGACTGCTTTGGATTCATTGGGTGTTAAGCAATTTTACCATAAAATGAACTATCAATAGAAATTTTGGTTAATACTTTAGGAACAGCTTTTTGTACAATTAGATTTTCTTGAATATTCACTTATTTCATTTAGCCAATTTAAATTAATCTGAAAACTTGACTATTTTACTGTCAAAATTTAATACTCTAACAACAATCTTAGTTTATCCTGTAAATATTAATGGAAAGGGTTATTTTGCATCCTTGAGAAAGCCCTGAGCATTCCTGGATTTAGGTTGGATTTAGACATAGGGCAGCTGCTATCGGCCAACTCTCTGCTGCCTGGGTCCCAATCCAAGCTGTGCCAAGTCTCTTTATGTTATCTGGGTCCAGATCTGATCTGGGCCAAGTCTCTGTATGTTGCCTGGGTCCCTATCTGAGCTGAAATGGGAAGCACGAAGCAGCCATGGGGCAGGAGACCTCCCTCAGAAGGGGCGAGTGTTCAAGCCCCTGTAATGTTGGGGGGGTGAGGTTCTGTGCCCCACCTCTGTTGACCCCCAAATTATCTCCTGATGGCCCCTCTGCGACTGTGCCTGTCTTAGGTTGTTCCTCCCCTGCGGAATCTTCCCCTTATTTGACTAACCAGCCATCCACCGGGGCCAAGCAGGGTGATGTGAGGTTCAGTTCTGTCTCCTTGGTAGCCTATGCCCCTATGGCCTCCATGCCCAGCACCTGCCATTGGATCCCCTCACCTGCTGAAGGGGCCCTGGCATTGATCACATATCTTGGGGAACCGGGTTTCTTCTCCAGGGAGGGCCCAGCTCACACCATTGTATGAGAGATAGATCCATGGTACCAGTCACCATGAGGCTTCAACCTCAGCATGAACAGAAAACTTAGGCAACAGCTGTGAGCAATTGGATTGTGAGAAGAGGGTCCCTCTTGGCAAAAGAGCAAGAAGGGCCAATATTGAATGCTCAAGTGCCTTCCCAGGGGGCCTTCCACACCGTGGAAGGGATTAAATCCTTTCATGTCCTTTTTAAATTGCTGCCAAATATTCAAAGAATTAGTTTGTAAGTTTGTTTGGGATAAATGTACAATATGCTGTTGTAAAATATCAAAAATTATAATGAAATTGTAGAATAATATCATGTAAGGATATTCTTTGCTCTAGGCCATGGCAATTCAATTTCAAACTGGCTATCAATTTATTTTTGTAAAGACAAAATTTTAACCAGTTAATGTTCCCTAATAATTTCTGAAAGTCACTTAATCTTTTCTTATCTCCACCTTCGGAGACCTAATGCATTGGTTATCAATTACAATCCTTATGATATTTGAAGGAAACCTCTCTTTATTTTCTTCCAAAATATTTTTTCAGGCTATAGAGAGTTTCATTTAAAAATCTTTGCCACATGCAACAATTTCTCTTAAGGTTATGGTGACCACTAGTATGGATTAGATTTAATATTTTAATAACAATCCTCAGTTTATCCTGTAATACCAGTGAAAGAGATTTCAATATTTTCAAATTTCTCCTTTTTATTAAACAAGAAATTCAGTAAACTTATAGGTTTGATACTTTATTGGTCTGATCTAAAAGCATAAACAGTGTCCCACCTCCAGCCGATTCAAAAATGCAGGCTGCTTGAGGCTTTTGTCTTGAAATTCTACTGCTGTTGAAAATTTTGGCTATATTTAAGAAATATATTGTTTTTGCCCTTCTTACAGGAGATAATTTAAGTATGTAATCTTTAAATCATATATATAAATATATAAATATATATATATAATGTATTAATTAATTTTTATTTGATAAAGCTTCCCATGTGATTCCAGGTATCAATCCGTTTAATTAAAAAATATATTTGTTTTAAGAGAGAACAGACTTTTGAAACATTTCGGGGCCCGTGAAATGTCTAAAAGCTACTCTCAAAACCTTTGAAATACACTTGGAAAGATCAAATATATATATTTATATATTTATATATATGATTTAAAGATTACATACTTAAATTATCTCAAATAATATCAATTACATTTAAACTGGATCATAGAATTAATCCTCTTTTTTAAATCAGACCAAGAAGTAACATATTTTAATTCCTAATTATTTAAGAGAAAACACATTTTATTTTCTCAAAAACACGTTTTTATATTTTAGGTATTATTACCACATTTATATAATTTCTCCCAATTCAATTTGAACCTTAAACTTTCAGAGCTTGCAAGTCAAATATTAGCAGTTCTTAGATTAACAACACTTTTATATTCTTAAGAATAAATTTTAAAATCTAATAATTAACTTTAAACCATGTTTTTTTCTGCCAGGGAAACTGAGAAGCAAACTTGTAGGTTAAAGGAGCCACTTTTGCAGGAAAAACGTTTTGGCCTAGCCACTTGATCTTTTCTGGGAAGGTTGGCTAGCAAAAGGTGTAGCCATTTAAATGCACATTTAAAAAGGGTGTAGCTTTAAAACCTCTTTATGGCAAGAAAAGAGACCTTAAACTTTCAGAGCTGTAAATTTTAGGTAGCAAAATTAAATACTTAGCATTTCTCAAATCAATAATACTTTTATATTTTTAAGGATACATTTCAAATAAAATATAAGGCGTATTTAATTAATAGATTAACTTCTATCCTCTAGACTTTATGAAATGCATACTCAGATCAACATTTCAGTATTATAACAATTCAATACATTTAGATCATTTAAATTTATCATTTGATTTAGTAAACTTCCAAGTTCTTTTAAATTTCCAGCCAATAGGCCTGGCCCAGCCTCTAAATTTCAAAATGGTCACAATTTTCCTGCTGGGGAAGTCAAGAAGCAAACTCTCAGCCATTCATATGTAAACTTGACTATTTCCTTCCTGCTATTTACTTGCCTCTGGCGAGAAATTTCAAGAGAGCTACTTTAGATGCCTTGGGAAACTAGCCTGTATTTCTTTCTCCGGTTCATCTTCGCCATTTTTAAGGCCAAAACAGTCTCGGGTTTTTATTCTGTACACAGCAAAGAGTCAAGTTCAGCTCAAAACTATGTGCACTCGTTTTTAAACTGGCCCTTTCCCCTTACATGTGCACAGAAATCCCGGATGCATTTATGAATTTGTAAAAGCTCTAAGTCATTAGCTGGAAAAAAGGTATAAAGATGGCGAAGAAGTGGCCTTCTTGGGGAGTGACGTCCATATTGGATTGCCACGTGTCTGTCTTCCCCCACCTCCTTGCTTTCTAGCGGGAAGATTCAGTGATGGTCTGGCTTCTACTGTTTCTATTTTATTTATTTTTTTCAATTTTTATTTGTTTTTATTTTTAAGGAAAGAAAAGATTTTTAAGATAAAGAATTATTGGCAGTTGCTGAGAAATTCCTTTAATTCTTTTCTACTTGGTTACAAGTAGTTTACACGTGGAGGCAGAGGAGGTGCAGATGGTATTATTAGAGACTTGCACCCTCCCACTGCACCCCACATCGACATTCTTTTAAACTCTCCTGTGCTGAATCAAGGCCATCACCAATTAAAATAGGAATTTTCTCTGGACTTTTGCTGAGTATTGGTCACACAACTGTTTTCTAACCTTTTCCCAGGTTTCATCAACAAAACTTAAGAAAGAAGTCAAGAATCTGACTATGCTTAACAGAGCATAGTTTAAAGCATTTTTGAGGATTACCCACGTTTCACACCCAGCTATTTCAATTCAGTTCAATACAATACACTCCCCATTACCTTACATTTCTTAAATCTGTGGCGCGCGAAATTCTTGGTTGCGATCCCTTGCCTCTTACCTCTTCTTGCCTCTTTCATGGCCCACGTTGGTCGCCAGAGTGCAGGGGCCTGATGCAGCAGGGGCCAGACATGGCGGGGATCTCCCTTTTCCACGTCCCGCGCGGAAAGAGAGATGAACGAACCAGTTCTAAATGGAGGTTGCCAGGGATTGAGAAAATAATAGAAATAAAGAAAACAAGGCACAGAAATAGATTCATGAAGCTGGGAGCCTGGGTGGATCTTTCTGTGCCTGGCTGAGGCCACAGAACTGATCCAGACTGCAAAGCTGAGGCTTTATTTATAATCAGGGACAAACAAGGCAATTGACAATGTTCTTGTAAGTTTCACTTGTTTTGGCAGCACTTGCTGCCCCTCCCACAGCCCACTAGCTACCCAGTAAAGATCTAGGCATCAGTTACAGGATCAAGCTTAATTATGCTTAGAGGACTGTGCCCTTCCAAGCTTGGGACTTGTTTGTGACTTTGCCAGCAGGTCAGTCTGAGACTTAACCCTATAACCGCTTCCTACACCTGGGTGCCTGTGGTCAGCTGGAGGAGGGAATCCTGGGTCCCGGGTGCGGGGCCAAGGCAGAGGTGGTTAGGGGCAATCAAGCCAGCAGGGGAGCAGTTAGAGGCAATCAGGCAGGCAGGCGAGCAGTTAGGATCCAGCAGTTCTGGATTGTGAGAGGGATGTCTGACTGACAGTTATCCCCCGAGGGGTCCCAGATTGGAGAGGTTGCAGGCCGGGGTGAGGGACACCCTTCCCTCCCCCATGCACGAATTTTGTGCACTGGGCCTCTAGTCTATAATAATAAAAGTGTAATATGCTAATTAGACCAGACAGCAGAATGACCTTCTAGACCACCTTCCGGATGAAGCCAGGGCTGCAAGGGCTGAGGCAAGCCACTGCAGCTGTGAAGGCCGAGTCCCTTGTATGAATTTCATGCATTGGGCCTCTAGTATATCAAATAAGGGGTTAATATATAAAATATGTACAACACATGCAACTCAATAGCATAAAAAACAATTTTATTTAAAAGTTTGTTAAAGATGCTGAGTAGACATTTTTCCAAAGAAGATATACAAATGGCAAACAGGTACATGAAAAGATGATAAACATGACTAACCATCAGGGCAATGCAAATCTAAACTTCAATGAGATATCACTTCATACCTGTAAGAACGGCTATCATTAAAAAGACAAGAGAAAACAAGTGTTGGCGAGGATGTGGAGAAAAGGGAACCATTTTTCACTTGTCCGTGGGAATGTAAATGGGTACTGCCATTACAGAAAACAATATGGCAGTTCCTGAAAAACTAAATTAGAAGAACCACATAATCCAGTAATCCCATTATTGGGTATATATCCAAAAATTGAAATCAAGATATGAAAAAGATATCTACACTCCCATGTTTATTGTAGCATTTTACACAATAGACAAGATATAAAATCAACCTAAGTGCCCATCATCAGAAAATGGATAAAGATATATATAAATGTGATATATAAGGAAATATTATCTATATATATAAAAGGCTAATATGCAAAGTGTCCCCTCGAGAGTTCGACTGGGAGCCTGGAGTTTGATTGCTTGCTATGACATGTGCTCACCACCAGGGGGTGGCGTGGAACAAAGGAAGGCCCCGGCCAGCAGCCAGCAGTTGGGGAGGGAAGGCTCTGACCAGCAGCCAGAAGGCCCCGATCGGCCCTGATCACTGTTCAGGCCTAGGGACTCTACCTATGCACTAATTTCTTTCATAAAAGTTAAAGAAACCCTGCCATTTCTGACAAAATATATAAAACTGGGGTAGGAGGGTTATGCTAAGTGAAATAAGTCAGAGGAAGACAATACTATATGATCTCACTTACATGTGGAATCTTAAAAGAAAAATAGAACTCATAGAAACAGATAGTAGATTGATGGTTGCCAGGGGCAGGGTGGGGATGTGGACGAAATATGTAAAGGTGGTCAAAGGGCACAAACTTCCAGTTGTAAGACCTAATATACAATATGGTGACTATAGTTAACAATACTGATGGCATACTTAAAATTGCCAAGAGAGTAGATCTTAAAAGTTCTCACCTCACATGAAAGAAAGGTTTTTATGTGAGGTTATGGGTATTAACTAACCTTCTTGTGGTGATCATTTTGCAATTTATATGAATATGAAATCATCACATTTTACACTTTAAGATTACAAAATGTTATGTGTCAATAAACCTGGAAAATTAAATAAAAATGAAAGAAAACAAAGGTGTACAAGAAATTGAAACCTTCCTGTATTGTTATTTGAAATGTAAAATGTTGCAGCCACTGTAAAAACTATTTTTTTACAACTTTATTATTTATTTATTTATTTATTTATTTATTTATTTATTCATTTTAAATCTTTATTGTTGGTGGGGTGGGCGAGAGGTGGTCATGGGAAAAAGGGTGGCATACGTAAAAAATATTTCAATCTTTCCTAAGAAATTTATACATATTACCATATAACCCAGCAATTCCACTTCTACGTATATACCAAGAAGTAAAAACGGGTGTTCAATCAAAAACTTGGAAGTGATTTTTAATAGTGAGGGAACCCTAATCAAAGTACACTAGATGTTCAAGGCCAATCTGAGTGTGGGGGCCCTGTCCAGATTATGCTGGATGATAAAGGCCAATTTACCATATGCAGGTGCAAAAGCAAGGACACAGCGATTGTACTGTACACAATGTGCAGGTGTGCCTTTCTGTAACCCAAATATTGTTGTCACTATTTGACAAGGAGCCTCTTTTGTCTAAGTTGGTATAAAGATGTGTTGTTGACCAGCTTGTGCACAGCTGTTTGGTTGGGGTACTGTGTGTGCAATGGCTTCTATGTTTGCTGGACTACTTTGTAAGCTATGTTGAAGAACTTCTTTGTCTGATGGCTCCTTGTTAGCAATGTCTACATGGTCTGCAATAAAGACTTTCCTCTCTAAAACAAGGAGAGAGAAAGATGGCGACCGGCTGGAAGGTAGGGAGAGAGTGCGAGTGAGGAACCCATAGAGGAGAGTGTAGACGTGTGTGGTGTGTGTGTGTGTGTGAGCTAGGGTCAGTTAGATTCTGCACGTCTTCCAAGGGGCTCCCTAACTGGGCAGTCCTAGACAGCGCAGCCCCGTGCACAAAGCGGACACTTCTCAGCGGCTGGTGCGGACGCGGAGACCACGCCATCTTGGGAAACAGAGCTGCCTGAGACGCGGATCCTGGCTTCTGACACAAACCAGGACCCTGCAGCCACTGGGGACAGAGAACTGCTATCACAGCTTCAGACCAACAAACAAGAATCCAGACTTCTCAGCAGAATTCCGTGAGTCAAAGAGCCTACCCCACTCCCAGCAGGCGCGCGAGCGCCATAGTAACTGATAGACCCGCCCCTCCCCCAAGCTGCTGAACGCTCACAGGCGCGCCGAGAGCACAGTAACTGATAGACCCGCCCCTCGCCCAAGCTGCTGAGCTTTGCAAGAGCACAGTAACTGATAGACCCGCCCCTCGCCCAAGCTGCTGAGCTTTGCGCAGGGACACGCTCCCCACTAGGGAATTTGGCGCGGCACGGGACAGAAGCAGCTCCCGGTCGGGGAAATCTGTCAGTGCGCACAGAGGGCTCCCCTTCGGGGAATTTGGCTTGCGGGTCACAGCTCCCCCTTCTGGGAATCTTAGGGCGTGCACAGAAGGGCTTCCCTTCAGGGAAGTTGGCGCGCAGGACGGACTCCGCCCCCCTTCCGGGACTTTGGGAGAGTGCACCACAGAATCAGCTCACCTTCAGGATTTTAAGAATGTGCGCTCTAGCCGGTTTGGCTCAGTAGAGAGAGCACACACAGGACGCAGCTCCACTTCAGGGAATTTGGCACGCCGGACACAGCTGCCGGGGATCCCTGACTCACAGCGCATTCACACTAAGAGCCAGCGACCCCAATTGTTGGTGCATGCACACACAGGGACCCTGATTCTCAACGAGAAACCTCACAAGGCAACAGAGACTTTGACACTCGAGTCTTGGTGCAGACACAGGGAAACTCTGACTCCTGGCACATCCTAAGGATCTCATTTTCGGCGTATACCAACAGTGTGGTGCAGACAGGGCCCCTGATCCCAAGTGTGCACACGAGACCACACAGAACACTGGGGACACTGACCCTGGGCAAATCTGGTTCCCACCAACCAAAGGCAGCCACACGTCCTAGTGTCAGAGCACTCCAGTGAAACTCGGGTGGAGCGAAGTCCCCACAGCACACGGCCCAGGTCCACACAAACGGAAACTTGAGCTTTCTGGTAATAGCCAGAATGGGGAAACGAAATATCTCACAGAGGAAAGAAAATGTGGAGTCACCAAGAAAGGAAATTAGTGAAACTGAAGCTTGCAACATGACCGAAAAGGAGTTCAGAGTAATGGTCGTGGAATTTATACAACGGATGGATGAGAAAATCAACAACTTATGCAAGAATCAGGAAGAAATGAAGAGTGATATAGCTACAATCAAAAACACCATGGAAAGTTTCAACAGTAGACTACAAGAAGCAGAGGACCGAATTAGTGAGTTAGAAGATCAGGTACAGAAACAAGCTCAAGCTGAACAGCAATTGGAGAAAAAAATTAAAAAGCAGGAGGAAAGCCTAAGGGAGCTTCGGGACAACATGAAACGAAGTAACATGCGTATAATAGGGCTGCCAGAAGGACAAGAAGAGCAGCAGGGTTTAGAAAATCTATTTGAAGAAATAATGACAGAAAACTTCCCGGATATGGGAAAGATAAAAGTTACGCAAGTAAAGAGAGTCCCAAGCAGGATCAACCCCAAAAGACCCACACCAAGACATGTCATAATTTCAATGGCAAATATAAATGATAAAGAGAGAATCCTAAAGGCGGCAAGAGAGAGACAGAGAGTTACCTACAAAGGAACACCCATCAGATTGTCAAATGATTACTCATCAGAAACACAACAAGCTAGAAGTGAATGGAAGGAGGTATACAAAGTGTTTCAAAGCAAAGGACTGAATCCAAGAATACTATATCCAGCAAGACTATCAATCAAAATTGAAGGGGAAATCAGGAGCTTTGCAGACAAAAAAAGCCTCAGGGAGTTTATCACCACCAAACCAGCAATGCAAGAATTGCTAAAGGGAATACTGTAAAAGGAAGAAATAAACAGGTAAGAAGGAATACAGACACAAAAATAGATATGACTGCAAACAAATACCTTTCAGTAATAACTTTAAATGTAAACGGACTAAATGCTCCAATCAAAAGACATCGAGTAGCTGAATGGATAAAAAAACACGACCCATGTATATGCTGTCTACAAGAGACCCACCTCAGAACAAGAGACTCACACAGATTGAAAGTGAAGGGATGGAAAAATATCTTTCAGGCAAACGGAAATGAAAAAAAAGCAGGGGTAGCAATACTTATATCTGACAAAATAGACCTCAAAGTAAATGCCATAACAAGAGATAAGGAAGGCCACTTCATAATACTAAAGGGAGAAATCCAACAAGAAGAAATAATTCTGGTAAACATATACGCTCCCAATATAGGAGCACCCAAATACATAAAAAAACTCCTGGAGGATATCAAGGGAGAGATTAATAGCAATACAATCATAGTAGGAGACTTTAATACCCCACTATCACCACTGGACAAATCCTCTAAACAAAAAATCAGCAAAGAAACAGCAATCTTAAATGACTCACTAGACCAGATGGAATTAATTGACATCTTCAGAACATTTCACCCCAAAGCCACAGAATATACATTCTTCTCAAGTGCACATGGGTCATTTTCAAAGATAGACCATATGCTGGGTCACAGGCAAAATCTCTTCAAATTCAAGAAGATAGAAATTATATCAAGCATCTTCTCAGATCACAGTGGCATAAAACTGGAAATCAACTACAATAAATACAATCCAAAGAAATCAAACACATGGAGACTAAACAGCATGCTATTAAACAAGGACTGGGTCACCAGAGAGATCAAGGAAGAAATAAAAAACATCATGGCAACAAATGACAATGAAAACACAACAATCCAAAATCTATGGGACACAGCGAAAGCAGTCTTGAGAGGGAAGTTCATAGCTCTACAAGCCTATTGCAAAAAACAAGAAACAATGGTAACAAATTACTTAACCCTACAACTCAAAGAGCTAGAAAAAGCGCAGCAAGAAAAGCCCAGTGTAACCAGAAGGAAGGAAATAACAAAGATCAGAGCGGAGATAAATGACATAGAGACCAAAGAAACAATACATAAGATCAACAAAACCAAGAGCTGGTTCTTTGAAAGGATAAACAAGATTGATGGACCTCTAGCCAGGCTCACCAAGAAGCAAAGAGAGAGGACCCAAATAAACAAAATCAGAAATGAAAGAGGTGAAATAACAACAGACCCTGCTGAGATACAAAGGATTGTTACAAAATACTACGAACAACTCTATTCCAACAAACTGGACAACCTGGAGGAAATGGACATATTCCTAGAAAAATATAACCTTCCAAAAATCAATCAAGAAGAATCTAAACAGCTCAATAGGCCAATAACTATGGACGAAATTGAAGCAGTCATCAAAAAGCTTCCGGCAAACAAAAGCCCGGGGCCTGATGGCTTCACAGGAGAGTTTTACCAAACATTCAAGGAAGAACTAAAACCTATCCTCCTCAGACTATTCCAAAAAATTCAAGTGGAAGGAACACTTCCAAGCTCCTTCTATGAAGCCAGCATCACCCTAATACCAAAACCAGATAAAGACAACACAATGAAAGAGAATTACAGACCAATATCCCTCATGAACATAGATGCCAAAATCCTCAACAAAATTCTAGCAAATCGGCTCCAGCAGTACATCAGAAAGATCATACACCATGACCAAGTAGGATTTATCCCAGGAATGCAAGGATGGTACAATATCCGCAAATCAATAAACGTGATACATCACATAAACAAATTGAAAGATAAAAATCACATAGTCATATCAATTGATGCAGAAAAAGCATTTGACAAAATCCAACACCCTTTCTTGATAAAAACTCTCAACAAGGTGGGAATAGATGGCTCATACCTCAACATAATAAAAGCTATATATGATAAACCCACAGCAAACATCATACTCAATGGACAAAAACTAAAAACATTTCCCCTAAGAACAGGAACAAGACAGGGATGCCCACTCTCACCACTCCTGTTTGACATAGTACTGGAAGTATTAGCCATTGCAATTAGACAAGAAGAAGAAATAAAAGGCATCCAAATTGGAAAAGAACAAGTAAAGCTGTCTTTATTTGCAGACGACATGATATTGTACATAAAAAATCCGAAAGACTCCGTCAAAAAACTAATAGACTTAATAAATGAATTCGGCAAAGTAGCAGGATACAAAATTAACGCCAAGAAATCTATGGCCTTTCTATACACCAATAGTGAACTTACAGACAGAGAGACTAAAAAGGCAATCCCATTTACCATCGCGCCAAAAAAATTAAGATACCTAGGAATAAACTTAACTAAGGAGGTAAAAGACCTATACACGGAAAACTACAGGACACTGAAAAAAGAGATAGAGGAAGACGTAAACAGATGGAAGAACATACCATGTTCATGGATTGGTAGAATCAACATCATTAAAATGTCCATACTACCCAAAGCAATCTATAGATTCAATGCACTCCCCATTAAAATACCAACGGCATATTTCACAGACCTTGACAGAACTCTCCAAAAATTCATCTGGAATAAAAAAAGACCCCGAATAGCCACAGCAATCCTGAGAAAGAAGAATAAAGTAGGAGGGATCTCAATACCAGATTTCAAGCTGTATTACAAAGCCACTGTTCTCAAAACAGCCTGGTACTGGCATAAGAACAGACATATAGATCAATGGAACAGAATAGAGAATCCAGATATCGACCCAAACCACTATGCTCAATTAATATTTGACAAAGGAGGCATGAACATACAATGGAATAAAGACAGTCTCTTTAATAAATGGTGTTGGGAAAATTGGACAGATACATGCAAAAAAATGAAGCTTGATCACCAACTTACGCCATACACAAAAATAAACTCAAAATGGATACAGGACTTAAACATAAGACGGGAAACCATAAAAATACTAGAGCAATCCACAGGCAGCAAAATCTCAGACATATGCCAAAAGAAATTCTTCACTGACACTGCTCCTAGGGCAGTGGAAGCTAAAGAGAAAATTAACAAATGGGACTACATAAAAATAAAAAGCTTTTTCACAGCAAAAGAAACCATCAACAAAACAACAAGAAGGCCCACTACATGGGAGAACATATTTGCAAATGGCATCACTGATAAAGGTTTAATCTCCAACATCTACAGGCAGCTTATGCAACTTAATAAAAGGAAGATAAATGATCCAATAAAAAAATGGGCAACAGACCTAAATAGAATCTTTTCAAAAGAAGACAGAAGGAAGGCCAAGAGACACATGAAAACATGCTCAACGTCACTAATTATCCGAGAGATGCAAATCAAAACAACAATGCGGTACCATCTTACACCTGTCAGAATGGCTATCATCAACAAATCAACAAACGACAAGTGTTGGCGAGGATGCGGAGAAAAAGGAACCCTCGTGCACTGCTGGTGGGATTGCAGACTGGTGCAGCCACTGTGGAGAACAGTATGGAGTTTCCTCAAAAAACTGAAAATGGAACTCCCATTTGACCCAGTAATCCCACTCCTGGGAATATATCCGAAGAAACTAGAAACACCAATCAGAAAGGATATATGCACCCCTATGTTCATAGCAGCACAATTCACCATAGCTAAGATTTGGAAACAGCCTAGGTGCCCGTCAGCAGATGACTGGATCAGAAAACTGTGGTACATCTACACAATGGAATACTATGCTGCCATAAAAAAGAAGGAATTCTCATCATTTGCAGCAACCTGGATGGAATTGGAGAACATTATGTTAAGTGAAATAAGTCAGTCAATGAAAGAAAAATACCACATGATCTCACTCATTTATGGATAATAAAGAACATTATAAAATTGAACAAAAAGATAGATACAGAGACAGTAAAGCATCAAACAGACTGTCAAATTACAGGGGGAAGGTTAGGGAGAGATGGGGGAGATAAGAGATCAATCAAAGGACTTGTATGCATGCATATAAGCATAACCAATGGACGCAAAACTCTGGGGGGTGAGGGCATATATGGGAGTGGGGTGGGAGGGGCAATGGCAAGATATGTACACATATAATACCTTAATAAAAAAAATTGGGGAAAAAAAAAAAAAAAGAAAAATAAAAAAAACAAAAAAAAAAAAAAAAAAAAAAAAGACTTTCCTCTATGCCTATGACTGTTCATATCTTCTCCATCTACTATCCAGTGCCCATAAAGGTCCAACTCCTGACAGGGGAACTGTGCACCTGACAGTTGGCATAGTCAAGCAGGATCAAGGAGTAAGGACTCCCACAATTGGAGTACCTACTCCTGAATCCTCCATACAGTATGGAGGATTCAGGAGTAGGTACTTTGACAAATAGCATCATTCACAATAGCTAACATGTCAAAACAACACAAATATCCATCAACTAAAGAATGGATAAGCAAAATGTAATTATATACACACAATGTATATCATTTGGCAATAAAAAGAATTGAAGTATTGTATATGGATGTGTACATAAAATGGATGAACTCTGAAAACATTATACTAAGTAAAAGCATCCCGACACAAAAAGCCAAATAGGATTCCATTTATATAAAGTGTCCAGAATACTAGTAGTAAAATTCATAGAGACAGAAAGCAAGTAGTCAACACTGAGGGGAGAGAAAATGTGTGTAAAGTGACTGACTAAACCATACAGGGATTTTTTTTGAGTGATAAAATTGTTCTGGAATTAATGAAGATGATTGTATAGGTCTGGAAGTCTCTGAATTTTAAACTTTAAAATATTTTAACTTGTGAGTTTTATGTTATATGAATTTCAATGCCATAAAAAGAAGATATCAAAGTCTTAATCTAATGTTCCACCTTAAAACACTGTTAAAAGAGTAAACTAAGTTCAAAGCAAGAAGTAAGGAGGAAATAATAAGGATTAGAGAGGAAATTAATAAAATCCTATATAATAAAAGCCTAATAGGCAAATTGACTGAATGGTGGAATGACCAGTTGCTATGATGCACACTGACCACCAGGGGGCAGACGCTCAATGCAGGAGCTGCCCCCTGGTGGTCAGTGAGCTCCCACAGGGGGAGCACTGCTCAGCCAGAAGCAGGGCTCACAGCTGGCGAGCGCAGTGGCGGTGGCGGGAGCGTCTCCCCCCTCCATGGCAGCAGTAAGGAGAAGTGAGCCAAACAGTAAGGAGCAGCTAGCAGTCGGGCAGTAAGGAGTGAGGGGTCCCAGACTGCGAGAGGAATGCCCAAATGCGGGCTTAGGCCTGATCCCTGTGGATAGCGGGCCTAAGCTGGCAGGCGGACATCCCCCAAGGGCTCCTGGACTGCTAGAGGGCGAAAGCCAGGCTGAGAGCCCCCCACCCAGTGCATGAATTTCATGCACCGGGCCTCTAGTAGATATTATAAAAAATAAAACTGACAAAATGAAGATGTGATTCTTATGAAGGTCAACAAAATCGACAAAACATTTTGCTAGACTTACCAGAATAAAAAAGATAAGACACTAATTAATAAAATCAGGGATAAAAGAGAGGAAATTATTACTAATCTTACAGAAATAAAAAGGATTATAAGGAACCATTATGAATAATTTTATGCCAAAAATTTAGATATTTTAGATGAGGTGAATGGTATCTACAAAGACACATAGAAAGTGTAAATAAATCTACAAGAAGTAAGGAGATTTTATTAGAAATATAAAACCTACAAACAAAGTAAATCATTGGCCCAGATGCTTCACTGTTAATTTCTAAAAAATGTTTAAATAATAATTAATATTAATATTACCCAAATTCTTTCAAAAATAGAAAGGAGGAAATACATTTCAACTCATTTTGTGAAGACAGTTCTACCCTGATACCCAGACAAAGGATGTTACAAAAACTTAAACTACAAACCAATATATCTTATAAATATACATGCCAATAACCTCAACAAAATACTAGCAAACCTAATCCAGGAAGCAAGGTTGGTTACACATCTGTATATGTAATAAACCACGTAATGTAATACACCATGTCAATATATAAATGACAAAACTACATTATAATATCAATCGCTATAGAAAAAGCATTTGCCAATTCAATACCCCATCATGATAAAAACAATAAATAGAATAAAGGAAATTTCCTCAATATGATTAAGGACCTCTGTGAAAAATCTACAGTTTAAATTATACTTAATGATAAAAGAATGAATGATTTCTGCCTTAGTTCAAGAACAAAATAAGGACGTCTACTCAGATAATTTCTATTTAACCATATGTTGAACATTTTAGCCAGGGAATTAGGCAAGGGAATGAAATAAAATGAATCTGAATGGAAACACAGATGACATAATCTACTAGGTAGAAAATGTTATAGAATCCACTAAAAAGTAGTAGACTAATAAATGATATCAACAATGTTGCAGGACACAAGATCAATATGCAAAAATCACTTGTGTTTCTATATAGTAGTAATGAACAAACCAAAAAAAGAAAAGAAAACAATGTTATTAACAATGTCATAAAAAAGACTACTTAGAATAAGTTTAACAAAAGAAATACAAACTGATACTATTCAAACTACAAAACATTGTCTAAAAAATTATAGAAGGACTAAGTAATTAGAAAGGCATGGCATGTTAAAGTATTAGAAGACATAAGGTTGTTTAGATGGCAATACTCCTCAAATTGATAACAGATTAATCAAAATCACTATCAAAAATGTTTGCTGGCTTCTAAGAAATTGCAAAGCTGCTCCTAAAATTTATACAGACTCAGAATATCCAAAATGATCTTGAAAGTGAATAAGAAAGTTGGGATACTCACAGTTTCAAAGTTCAAAATTCAATACAAAAATCATTAACCAAGATAATGGAGTATTCTCATAAAAGTAAGCATATAGATCAATTATATAAAACTCAGGATCTAGAAATAAATCCTTGCATTTATAGCCAATTGATTTTCAACAAGGATTCCAAGGCATTTGAGTGGAGAAAAAATAGGTTTGTGTGTGGGTTTTTAAAAAATTAGTGCTGGGCAAAATGGATACACACATGCAAAAGAATAAATTTAAACAACTACCTGACACTATACATAAAAATTAACTCAAAATGGAACAACAACCTAAATGTAAGAGATAAACTAGCAAATTCTTAGAAAAAAACCTAGGTATAAATCTTCAAGACCTTGGGTTAGGCAATGTTTCTTTCTGTTTGTGTGTGTGTGTGTGTATGTGTGTGTGTGTGTGTGTGTGTGTGTGTGTGTGTGTTTTAGATTTGACAGCAAAACACAAACAATAAAAGAAAAATAAATCAATTGGATATCAGAAAAATTTAAATCTTTTGTGCCTCAAATAATTTCATCAATAACTTTAAAAAACAACTTACAGAGATCCAACATGGTGGCTAACAGGACAGCAGTGAGGAAGAGAGTGTCAGTGAGTGAGTGAGTGAGAGAGCGAAAGGGGAGTGCGTGGATGTGTGGGGTGTGTGTGAGTGAGGGACAGCTATATTACACAGAATTGTTGGGGGCTGGAAGACCAGGCTCCCCTAGCTGGGCAGCCCCTACTACCACTGCAATCTCTCCCAGGGTGGCTGGCTCTGCCGCAGAGACTGTGCCATCTTGAAGGGGAGAGCGGCTGTGACTGGAAGCCTACTCTCACCTCCACCCGGGGAGACCTCAGACACCACCCGGGACCCTACAGCCACACCGGCCAGGACCAGCTGCCTCGGCTGTGAACCCACAAACACTGAGACTCCAGCCTCCCCAGCTGTGGGCACCTAAGGAGTTTGTCCAAGGGAGACAAAATGGTGGCTGAATAGGCAGATGGGTCGGGCACCTTCTCATAGAGCAGATAGAAGAAACAGCTGAATCGAATAACATCCACCGGAATTGGCGAATTAAACACAGCTGGAGAGACAATCCATGGCCAGAAAGGTCAGAGGTAGCTGGGAAACCAGTGGGATCAGGGATCTGGGCTGGAGGAAGAAATGCATGCAGCTGGGATTGCACTGAACCAACACTGCATCCCTTGGGGACAAGTGTAGCACTCAACTGTGGAAGGGGGTCCACAGGGCTGCTGGCAGCAGGGGACTCTAGATCTAAGCCCACAGCTGTGAAGGCGGCACCCAGAAAGGCAGCCTGAAGTTCTGCACCAGCCGCGCAGTGCCTGGGAGAGAGAGGCCTGCAGCGGTGCTGTTGCTCTGTCTTTATAATTTCCTTGCTTTTACTTTCTAAACCCAGGATCTTTCGATTACAAACACTCACTGTGGCTACACTGCAGGGGAAGCTGGGGAACAAAATAGGGAGAGGCGATCAGGAAGCCAGCTCTGGGATAGTCCGTTCCCTCCAACCCTGGACAGACATTTTTCTCCTGAAGACCAGGCCCCTTCTAGCAGCGCAGCTGCACCCAGCCTTGAGCTTGGCAAGGAAACAAAGATTTGAAATACCCCCAGGGAGCCCTCAGGGACTGGGTTGAGGGACCATTTGGTCCCGGAAACTAATGCAGAAACACCACCACCTAGAGGCCGTGTCAGAAATAGACACTTGTGTAAATGACTGAAAACACAGAAAAGCAAAGCAGGGAGAGTGGTCCCACCTGGCTGACACCAAGGCTGTGGCATCTGACGCAGAGGAGCAGTGGATCGCTGGGAACTTCAACACTGTGCTGACTATCTAGCAGGAACCTGAGATATGGCAGACAGAACAGTGGAGAGGCATCTTAAACAAGACCCATGGTTCATTAAATACTCAGCTGAAGTGAATGAACTTCACTAATTCACTTTTTAAAAAATCCTTTACTTAAGAAACTAAATTTTTTTCTTTATTTTATTTTTATTTTTTATTTATTATTATTTGTTCAACCTTGCTTTTTTGGATTAGTGTTCTACATTCTATTTTAACTTTTTATCATTACTTTATCTCATTTTTTTCTTTATAACAAACCTTTCTTCCCCACTTTTTCATCCTGTTTCTCTTCTCATGTTCTCTCTTTTTCATCCTGTTTATCTTCTCATGTTCTCTCTTTTTCATCCTGTTTCTCTTCTCCTGTTCCTGCTTTAGTTTTACTCTCTCCTTTCTGTATATTCCATGCTAAAAATTTATTTTCTTTATCTGCTTTATTGATGCATTACTATTATAGTAGTCTTTGTTTGCTTACTCATATATCTAATTTCCTCTCCCCTGCTCCAAGTCCATGCAACCTTCTCTTTTCTCTTTCTTCCCTAGCCAATTCTTTTTTTGTTGTTTGTGTTTTTTATTTTATGCTTTTGCTTTTCCTCTCCTCACTTGTTCTCTTCTTCTAGTAGTAGCTTAATTAGTTTCACTCACTAAACTAAGGCCTATCTGCTGCCTACTCTATTCTTCTTTTCCAAAAATAGATGAATACATAGATAGATTAAAGAAAGGGGAAATATATATATAATATATATATATATATATACTTTTGAATATATATTTTTAATTACTATTATTTGTTTAATTATTATTATTATTTTTTAATTGAGTATTTTGTTTTTTACTTTCCTTCCTATACACTCATTCTCATTCTACCTCCTCTATACTGAATAATGGCCATTCCACCATTGATTCAATTCCTTTATTTTAACTTCTGGAAATAAGCTCTGACTCTTCAGATTCAGTCTCCTCCTTTTTTTCTTGGGGTTTGTTATTTGCATTTTTTTGGTTTAGTTGTTGGTTTTGTGGAGTTTTATACCCATATATGTATATATTTTTTTCTTTCGCCTTATTTTTTATTCTTTTTCTTTTCTCACTTACTGTTTTTCCATTTCTCAATATCATTTTTGTGCTCTTTTATCTCTCCTACTTCTCTTTTCTCTGGTGGTCACCTTTATTTGGGGTTATTGGTATCGTGAATACATTCGTGTTTTGTTCCCTCTGTGTTGTGTCTTGTTGAGTTGTATTTTGTGCCTTTTGGTCAAAGTGGTAGAGAGTGAGCCATATAACCAGACACCCTGAGAGGAGTGAAAATGGGGAGACAAAGAAACAGCCCCCATACGAAAGAAAAGGAGGAATCACTGGAAAAGGAAGTAAATGAAATGGAGGCAATCAATTTGTCAGATAAAGAATTCAGAGCAAGGGTCATAAGGATGCTGAAAAGGATGGAAGACATATTCAACATGTGTAAGAATCAAGAGGAAATGAAGAAAAACCAAGAATAAATGAAGAATGACATAGCTGCAATAAAGAACACAATAGAAATAATCAACAGTAGACTAGAAGAAGCTGAGGACTGCATCAGTGAGCTAGGAGACAAGGTAGGAAAAAAAAAAACCCAAGCAGAGCAGCAACTAGAAAAAAAAAAAAAAAACAGGAGGAGAGCCAAAGGGAGCTTTGGGACAACACAAAACGGAACAACATCCACCTAATAGGGGTGCCAGAAGGAGAGGAAACTGAGCAAGGAAGAGAAAACCTGTTTGAAGGAATAATGACAGAAAACGTCCCTGATATTGGGAAGAAAAAGCTTACACAAGTCCAAGAAGCTCACAGAGTCCCAAACAAGATGAACCCCAAAAGATTGACACCAAGACACATCATAATTAAATTGGCAAACACTAATGACAAAGTAAGAATCGTAAAGGCTGCCAGAGAGAAAGACAGAAAGTTACTTATAAGGGATCTCCCATTACACTATCAACTGATTTCTCAACAGAAACACATCAGGCCAGAAGGGAATGGAATGAAATATACAAAGTGATGCAAAGC
Source organism: Cnephaeus nilssonii (assembly GCF_951640355.1). Classification (NCBI taxonomy): domain Eukaryota; kingdom Metazoa; phylum Chordata; class Mammalia; order Chiroptera; family Vespertilionidae; genus Cnephaeus; species Cnephaeus nilssonii. The sequence goes on from NC_137071.1 coordinate 33,000,259, forward strand.
AAGGGACTGAATCCAAGAATAGGATACCCAGCAAGGCTATCATTCAAAATTGAAGGTGAAATCAGGAGCTTCACAGAAAAAAAAAAAAAAAAAGACTAAGGGAGTTTATTACCACCAAGTCAGCAATGTAAGAAATGCTAAAGGGACTGCTATAAAAAGAAATAGGAAGGAAAGAAGGAACACAGGCATAAAGAATAAAAATGGTGACAAATAACTACCAATAATAACCATAAACGTAAATGGATTAAATGCTCCAATCAAAAGACAAAGAGATGAATGGATAAGAAAATATGATCCATATATCTGCTGTCTACAAGAGACCCACCTCAGAACAAAGGACTCACATAGACTGATAGGGAAGGGATAGAAAAAAATTTTTAGGCGAATGGAAATGAAAAAAAAAGTTTGGTTAGCAATCCTTATATCTGACAAATTAGACCTCATAGTGAAGAGCATAACAAAAGATAAGGAAGGCCACTTCATAATACTAAAGGGAGCAATTCAATAAGAGGATATAACTCTGGTAAACATATATGTACCCAATACAGGAGCACCAAAATACATCAAAAAACTTCTGGAAGATAACAGAGGAGAAATAAACTGTAATATAGTCATAGTAGGGGACATTAATACCCCAATGACACCACTGGATAAATCCTCTAAACAAAAAATCAGCAAAGAAACATCAATTCTAAATGACTCACTAGATCAGATGGACTTGACATCTTCATAACATTCCTCTCCAAAGCTAGCTACAGAATATACATTCTTCTCAAGTGCACACAGGATGTATTCAAAGATAGATCAATATTGGAACACAAGCAAAGTCTCTTCAAATTCAAGAATATAGAAATCATATCAAGTATCTTCTCAGACCACAATGGCATAAAATTAGAAATCACCTACAATAAAAACAATGAAAAAACCCCAAACAATTGGAGGCTAAATCGAATGCTATTAAACAATGATTGGGTTAACAAAGAGATCAAAGACAAAATTAAAAGAATCCTGGTAATAAACGACAATGAAAACACAACAATCCAAAATCTATGGGACACAGTGAAAGACGTCTTAAGAGGGAAGTTCATAGTTCTACAGCCCCACCTGAAAAAACAAGAAAAAATGGTAATAAATTATCTAACCCCAAAACTCAAATAATTAGAAAGAGAGCAACAAGAAAAGCCCTGAGTAAGCAGAAGGAAGGAAATAAAGATCAGAGCAGAAATAAACGACATAGAGAACAAAAACAAAAAGAAAAGATCAATAAAACCAAGAGCTGCTTCTTTGAAAGGATAAATAAGATTGATGAAACTCTAACCAGGCTCACCAAGTAGTAAAGAGAGAGGACCCAAACAGACAAAATCAGAAATGAAATAGGTGAAGTAACAACTGACCCCACAGAAATACAAAGGATTATGAAAAAATACTATGAACAACTCTATTCAAACAAACAGGACAACCTAGATGAAAACTACAAGCTTCCAAAACTCAATCAGGAAGAATAAAAAACCTTAATAGGGCCAATAACTACTGAAGAAATTGAAGCAGTAATAAAAAATCTTCCAGCAAACAAAAGCCCTGGTCCACACAGCTTTACAGGGGAGTTTCACCAAGCATTCAAAGAAGAAATAAAACCTATCCTCCTCAGACTATTCCAAAAAATTGAAGAGGAAAGCACACTTCCAAACTCTTTCTATGAAGCCAGTATTATCCCAATTCCAAAACCAGATTAAGACACCACAAAGAAAGAGAACTACAGGCCAATATCATTGATGAACATAGATGCTAAAATCCTCAACAAAGTTCTAACAAATTGGATCCAACATTACATTAGAAAGATCATACACCAGGACCAAGTGGGATTTATTCTGGGGATGCAAGGATAATAAAATATCAGCAAATCAATAAATGTGATACACCACATAAATTGAGAGACAAAAATCATATAATCAGATCAATCAATGCCGAAAAAGCATTTGACAAAATCCAACACTCTTTCTTGATAAAAACTCTCAGCGAAGTGGGAATAGAGGGCTCATATCTCAATAAAATAAAAGCCTTATATGACAAACCTACAGCCAACATCATACTCAATGGGCACAAGCTAAACTCATTTCCCCTAAGAACAGAAACAAGACCGGGATGCCCACTTTCACCACTCCTGTTCGACATAATACTGAAAGTTCTAGCCATAACGATCAGACAAGAAGAAGAAATAAAAGGCATCCAAATTGGAAAAGACCAAAAATTGTAATTATTTGCAGATGACATGATACTGTATATAGAAAAACCCAAAGACTCTATCAAAAAACTACTAGACTTAATAAATGAATTCGGCAGTGTAGCAGGATATAATATTAACACCCAGAAATCTATGGCTTTTTGTTTTTACATCAACAATGAACTCACAGAAAGAGAAACTAAAAAAAAAATCCCATTTACCGTTGAACAACAACAAAAGAAATTAAGATACCTAGGAATAAATTTAACTAAGGTGGTAAAAGAACCATATGCAAAAAAACTCCAGAACATTGAAAACAAGAGATAAAGAGATAGAGGAAGACATAAACAAATGGAAGAACATACTGTGTTCATGGAATGGTACAATCAACATCATTAAAATGTCCATACTACCCAAAGCAATTTGTAGATTTAATGCAATCCCTATTAAGATACCAACAAAATATTTCACAAACCTTGAGCAAAGTCTCCAAAAATTCATCTGGAATAAAAAAAGACCCCAAATAGCCACAGAAATACTGAGAAAGAAGAACAAAGTTGGAGGGATCACAATACCAGATATCAAGCTATATTACAAAGCCACAGTTCTCAAAACTGCCTGGAACTGGCACAAGAACAGATATATAGACCCATGGAACATAACAGAGAACCCAGAAATTGACCAAAACACTATGCTCAATTAATATTTGATAAAGGAGGAAAGAGCTTACAATGGAGTCAAGATAGTCTCTTCAATAAATGGTTTTAGGAAATTTGGTCAGATACATGCAAAAAAAAAAAAAAAAAGGAAACTAGATCACCAACTTACATGATATACAAAAACAAACTCAAAATGGTTAAAGGACTTAAATGTAAGATGGGAAACCATAAATATCTTAGAAGACTCCATAGGCAGCAAAATATTAGACATATGTTGTCGCAATATTTTTGCCGATACAGCTCCTAAGGCAATGGAAACTAAGGAGAAAAAATACAAATAGGACTACATCAAAATAAAAAGCTTCTGTACAGCAATGAAACCATTAACAAAATAATAAGAAATCCCACTGCATGGGAGAACATATTTGCCAATGCTATTTCCGATAAGGGTTTATACTCTAAAATTTATAGGAAACTGATACAACTTAACAAAAGGAAGTTAAACAATCCAATCAAAAAATGGACAAAGTACCTAAATAGACACTTTTTGAAAGAGGACATACAGAAGGCCAAGAGACATATGAAAACATGCTCAAAGTCACTAATCATCCGAGAAATGCAAATCAAAACAACAATGAGATACCATCTCACACTGTCAGAATGGCTTCCATCAACAAATCAACAAATGACAAGTGCTGGCGAGGATGTGGAGGAAAAGGAACCCTTGTGCAGTGCTGGTGGGAATGCAGACTGATTCAGCCACTGTGGAAAACAGTCTGGAGTTTCCTCAAAAAGTTAAAAATGGAACTTCCATTTGACCCAGTAATCCCACTTCTAGGACTATATCCCAAGAAACCAGAAACACCAATCAGAAAGGATATATGCACATGCACCCCTATGTTCATAGCAGCATAATTTACAATAGCTACAAATTGGAAACAGCCTAAAATGCCCATCAGCAGATGAATGCATTAAAAAACGGTGGCGGAGCAGGCAAGATGGCAACTGGCAGGAAGGTAGGGAGGGAGAGTGTGTGGGAGAGTAAGGGAGCGATAGAGGTGTGTGTGGATGTGTGTGGGTGTGTGTGTGAGTGAAATAGGGACAGTTAGATCCTGCAGGTCTTCCAAGGGGCTGCCAATCTGGGCAGTCTTAGATGGCAAAACCCCGCTGCCACCACACACTCCGGGGAGGACACCCACGGCACAGAGACCATGCCATCTTGAAAAACAGAACTGCTTGAGACTAGCATCCTAGTCTCGCCACTACCCAGTCTGGTCTTGGAAGCAAACTGGGACCCTACAGCTGCTCTGGTAGAAGACCTGCCACCACAGCTGCAGACCCAGAGACACCAAGACTCCAGGCACCCGGCCGCAGATTTCTGAGACACAAAGCCAATCCCCCTCCTCCCCTGCCACCCCGGCAGCAGCGGCATAGGTTCTGCCAGACCCTGGCCGCACAATAGAGCTTCACACACACACACAGCAACTGCAGCTTGACCTGACTTTGAGCCTTGGTGTCGGACACAGGAAGTTTGTTTCCCACGACCAGGCTCTGCGCCAGGCAGGGAGGCAGTCCTGAATTTGAGCCTAGCTGCGCATCCCTGGGAAGATTATTTTCTGTGACCAGATACTGCACCCATACAGGGCAGGGAGACAGCGCTGAATTTGAGCCTGGGGGTGCAAACCCAGGGAGTTTGTTTCCCATGACCAGACCCTGCACCCTAGCAGAGAGGCTGTGCTGAATTTGAACCTGGACATGTGAACTCGGGGAGTTTGTTTCCCTCGCCCAGGCTCTGCGCCCAGGCAGGGAGGCTGTGCTGAATTTGAGCCTAGGTACATGACCTTGGGGAGATTGTTTTCCGTGACCAAATCCCGCACCCACTGAATTTGAGACTGGGGGCGTGAACCCAGGGAGTTTGTTTCCCATGACCAGACCCTGCACCCAACCAGGGAGACTGTGCTGAATTTGAACCTGAACGTGTGAACCCGAGGAGTTTGTTCCCTACAACCATACCCGGTGCCCACACAGGAGGGCAGCGCTGAATTTGAGCCTGGGTGCATGGACACAGGGAGTTTGTTTTCCACAGTGCATACCCATGTGACCAGACCCCACACCCACACTAAGCCACCTGACTTTGATTCATGGCAAGCAAACACATAAGGCTGCTTACTGCAGGGCAGAAGTGAACCTCCTGCAAACACAGTGCAACTGTGCAATGGGGTCTCCCAAGTGGATTGGGGACCCTGAATCTCCATGCAAGAGGCAGCAATGAGCACTAGTGACTAGACTCTGTTCCTCATTGAGTGTGCCTGGGATCCCTGATTCCCAGGACATTCACACTAAGAACCAGTGTCTCCAATTCTTGGTGCATGTGCACACAGGGACCCTCATTCTCAGTGCAAGGTAGCACCAAGCAACAGAGACTCTGATACTCAATTCTTGGTGCGGACACAGGGAGCCTCTGACCCCTGACATGCACTAGGAGACTTTGATTTTTGGCACACACCAGCAGGTTCTTTGTTTCAACGTGGTGGAGGCAGGGTTCCTAATTCTAGGTCCACCCATGAGGACACACTAAGCGCCTGTGACTCTGACCGGGGAGAGCGTGGCTCCCACCAACCCACAGCAGCTGCATGTCTTGGTGTCAGAGTTGTTCAGTGACACTTAGGGGGTGCAAAACGCCCACTACACAGGCCCCCACAACTCGACATTTGAACCTTCTGGTGATAGTCAGAATGGGGAGACAACAAAACAATCCCCAGAGGAAAGAAAAGGAGGAATCGCTAAGAAAGGAAATAAGTGAAATGGAAGCATGCAACATGACAGAAAAAGAATTCAGAGTAATGGTCATACAGTTCATAAACAGGATGGACGAGAAAATCAACAACCTATGCAAAAATCAGGAAGAAATGAAAAATGATATAGCTACAATCAAAAACACCATGGAAGGCTTCAACAGTAGACTAGAAGAAGCAGAGGACCGAATTAGTGAATTAGAAGATAAAGTACAGAAACAAGCCCAATCTGAACAGCAACTGGAGAAAAAAAATTAAAAAATTAAAAAGCAGGAGGAGAGCCTAAGGGAGCTTTGGGACAACACGAAGTGAAGTAACATATGTATAATAGAGCTGCCAGAAGGACAAGAAGAGCAGCAAGGATTAGAAAATTTATTTGAAGAAATAATGACAGAAAACTTCCCTGATATGGGGAAGAAAAAAGTTACACAAGTACAGAGAGTCCTAAACAAGATGAATCCCAAAAGACCCACACCAATACATGGCATAATTACAATGGCAAATGTTATTGAAAAAGAGAGAATCTTAATGGCTGCAAGAGAGAGACAGAAAGTTACCTACAAAGGATCCCTCATCAGATTATCAAATGATTTCTCAGCAGAAACACATCAAGCCAGAAGGGAATGGAAGGAGATATACAAAGTGATGCAAAGCAAGGGAATGAATCCAAGAATACTCTATCCAGCATGACTATCAATCAAAATTGAAGGGGAAATCAGGAGCTTCGCAGACAGAAAAAGGCTAAGGGAGTTTACCACTACCAAGCCAGTAATGCAAGAAATGCTAAAGGGAATGCTGTAAAAAGAAGAAACAAAAGGTAAGAAAAAACACAGCCTCGAAAAATAAAATGGCTACAAACAAGTACCTTTCAATAATACCGTAACTTTAAACGTAAATGGACTAAATGCTCCAATCAAAAGACATCAAGTGGCTGAATGGATAAAAAAACATGGCCCATATATATGCTGTCTACAAGAGACCCACCTCAGAACAAGGGACTCACATAGACTGAAAGTGAAGGAATGGAAAATTATATTTCAGGCAAATGGAAATGAAAAAAAAAGCTGGGGTAGCAATACTTATATCTGACAAAACAGACCTCAAAGTGAAGGCCATAACAAGAGATAAGGAAGTCCACTTCATAATACTAAAGGGATCTATACAACAAGAGGATATAACCCTGGTAAACATATATGCACCCAATGCAGGAGCACCCAAATACATAAAAAATCTCCTAGAAGATATCAAGAGAGAGATCAATAACAATACAATCACAGTAGGGGACTTTAATACACCACTGACATCACTGGATAAATTCTCTAGACAAAAAGTCAGCAAAGAAACAGCAATCCTAAATGACTCACTATATCAGATGGACTTAATTGACATCTTCAGAACATTTCACCCCAAAGCCGCAGAATATACGTTCCTCTTAAGTGCACATGAAACATTTTCAAAAATAGACCACATATGGGGTCACAAGCAAAGTCTCCACAAATTCAAGAAGATTGAAATCATACCAAGCATCTTCTCAGACCACAATAGCATAATATTAGAAATAAACTACAATAAAAACAATCCAAAACAATCAAACACTTGGAAGCTGAAAAGCATGTTATTAAATATTGATTGGGTTACCAATGAGATCAAAGAAGAAATTAAAAACATCCTGGAAATTAATGACAATAAAAACACAACAATAAAAAATCTATGGGACACAATGAAAGCAGTCCTAAGAGGGAAGTTTATAGCTCTACAGGCCTAACTCCAAAAAACAAGAAAAAATTGTAGTAAATCATCTAATGCTACCACTCAAAGAATTAGAAAGAGAGAAACAAGAAAAGCCCAGAGTGAGCAGAAGGAAGGAGATAATAAAGATTAGAGCAGAAATAAATGACTGAGACCAAAAAAACAACATGAAAGATCAATAAAACCAAGAGCTGGTTCTTTGAAAGGATAAACAAGATTGATGTACCTCTAGCCAGGCTCAACAAGCAGCAAAGAGAAAGGACCCAAATAAACAAAATCAGAAATGAAAGAGGAGAAATAACAACAGACCCCACCGAAATTCAAAGATTGTTAAAAAATACTATGAACAACTCTATTCCAACAAACTAGAGAACCTGGAGGAAATGGACATATTCCTAGGAAAATACAACCTTCCAAAACTCAATAAGGAAGAATCTAAAAATCCTCAATAGGCCGATAACAATGGAAGAAATTGAAGCAGTCATCAAAAAGCTTCCAGCAAACAAAAGCCCAGGGCCAGCCGAGACCGGTTTGGCTCAGTGGATAGAGCCTCGGCCTGCGGACTCAAAGGTCCCGGGTTCGATTCCGGTCAAGGGCATGTACCTTGGTTGCGGGCACATCCCCAGTGGGGGGTGTGCAGGAGGCAGCTGATCGATGTTTCTCTTTCATCGATGTTTCTAGCTCTCTATCCCTCTCTCTTCCTCTCTGTAAAAAATCAATAAAATATATATTAAAAAAAAAAAAAAAGCCCAGGGCCAGACGGCTTCACAGGAGAGTTATACCAAACATTCAAGGAAGAACTAAAACCTATCCCCCTCAGACTATTCCAAAAAATTCAGGAGGAAGGAACACTTCCAAGTTCATTCTATGAAGCCAGAATCACCCTAATACCAAAACCAGATAAAGACAACACAATGAAAGAGAATTACAGGCCAATATCCCTCATGAACATAGATGCCAAAATCCTCAACAAAATTCTCTCAAATTGGATCCAATAGTACATCAGAAAGATCATACACCATGACCAAGCAGGATTTATCCCAGGGATGCAAGGATGGTACAATATCCGCAAATCAATAAACGTGATACATCACATAAACAAATTGAGGGAGAAAAATCACATAGTCATATCAATTGACACAGAAAAAACATTTGACAAAATCCAATACCCTTTCTTGATAAAAACTCTCAGCAAGGTGGAAATAGAAGGATCATACCTCAACATCATAAAAGCCATATATGACAAACCCACAGCCAGCATTAAACTCAATGGACAAAAACTAAAACCATTTCCCCTAAGAACAGGAACAAGACAGGGAAGCCCCTCTCATCACTCCTTTTCGACATAGTACTGAAAGTACTAGCCATTGCTATCAGAAAAGAAGAAGAAATTAAAGGCATCCAAATTGGAAAAGAAGAAGTAAACCTGTCCACATTTGCAGATGACATGATATTGTACATAGAAAACCTTAAAGACTCCATCAAAAATTATTAGTCTTAATAAATGAATTTGGCAATGTAGTACGATACAAAAATAATGCCAAGAAATCTATGGCATTTCTATACATCAATAGTGAACTTACAGAAAGAGATTCTAAAAAAGCAATCCCATTTTCCAACGTACAAAAAAATTAAGATACCTAGGAATAAACTTAACTAAAGAGGTAAAAGACCTATATGCAAATAACTACAGGACACTGAAAAAAGAGATAAAGGAAGATATAAACAGATGTAAGAACATACCGTGTACATGCATTGGTAGAATCAACATAATCAAAATTTCCATACTACCCAAAGCAATCTATAAATTCAATGCAATCCCCATTAAAATACCAACAGCATATTTCACAGACCTAGAATGAACTCTCCAAAAATTCATCTGGAATAAAAAAAGACCCCGAATAGCCACAGCAATCCTGAGAAAGAAGAACAAAGTAGGTGGGATCTCCATACCAGATTTCAAGCTGTATTACAAAGCCACTGTTCTCAAAACTGCCTGGTACTGGCACAAGAACAGACAAACAGGTCAATGGAATAGAATGGAGAACCCAGATATCGACCCAAACCACTATGCTCAATTAATATTTGACAAAGGAGGCATGAACATACAATGGAGTCAAGACAATCTCTTCAATAAATGGAATTGGGAAAATTGGACAGATACATGCAAAAAAATGAAACTAGACCACCAACTTGCACCATACACAAAAATAAACTCAAATTGGATAATGTACATAAACATGACAGGAAACCATAAAAATACTAGAGGAATCCACAGGCAGAGAAATCTCAGACATATGCTGAAGGAAATTCCTCACTGATACTGCTCCTAGGGCAATGGAAACTAAAGAGAAAATAAACAAATGGGACTACATCAAAATAAAAAGTTTGCACAGCAAAAGAAACCATCAACAAAACAACAAGAAAGCCCACTGCATGGGAGAATATTTTTGCCAATGTTATCACCGATAAGGGTTTAATCTCCAACATTTATAGGGAACTCATACAACTTAACAAAAGGAAGATAAACAATCCAATCAACAAATGGGCAACGGACCTAAATAGATACTTTTTGAAAGAGGACAGAAGGAAGGCCAAGAAACATATGAAAACATGCTCAAAGTCACTAATTATCTGAGAGATGCAAATCAAAATGACAATGAGGTACCATCTCACACCTGTCAGAATGGCTATCATCAACGAATCAATAAATGACAAATGTTGGAGAGGATGTGGAGAAAAAGGAACCCTTGTGCACTGCTGGTGGGAATGCAGATTGGTGCAGCCACTTTGGAGAACAATATGGAGTTTCCTCAAAAAACTAAAAATGTAACTCCCATTTGACCCAGTAATACTACTTCTAGGAATCTATCCCAAGAAGCTAGAAACATCTATCAGAAAGAATATATGCACCCATATGTTCATAGCAGCACAATTTACCATAGCTAAGATTTGGAAACAGCCTAAGTGCCCATTAGCAGTTGAGTGGATTAAAAAACTGTGGTACATCTACACAATGGAATACTATGCTGCACTAAAAAAGGAAGGAGTTCTTACCATTTCCAACAACATGGATGGAACTGGACAGCATTATGCTAAGTGAAATAAGCCAGTCAGAGAAAGATAAATATCACATGATCTTACTTATCTATGGGAAATAATGAACAACATAAACTGATGAACAAAAGCAGATCCAGAGACTGGGAAGCATAGATCAGACAGTCAAACCTCAGAGGGAAGGTAGGGGAGGGTGGGGGTAAGGGGAAGAAATCAACCAAAGGACTTGTATGCATGCATATAACCCTAACCAGTGGACAAAGACAACAGTGGGGTGAGGGCATGAGTGGGGGGAGGGGGTTGGGAAGGTAATGGTGGGATGAGGGCAAATATGTCATTCCTCAATCAATAAAGAAATTAAAACGAAAAAAACAACAACACTGTGGCACATCTACACAATGGAATACTACACTACTATAAAAAAGAAGGAACTCTTACTATTTGCAACAGCTTCGATGGACCTGGAGAACATTATACTAAGCGAAATAAGCCAGCTAGAGAAAGATAAATATCACACGATCTCACTCATATGTGGGATATAATGATCAACATAAATTGATGAACAAAAAGATCCAGCGACAAGGTAGCACTGAACAGACCATCCAACCTGAGAGAGAAGGCAGAGGAGGGGGGTGGGTTAGAGATCAACCAAAGGATTTGTACGCATGCATATTAGCATAACCAATGGGCACACACACTATGTTGGTGGGGGCTTGCCCTCGGTGGTAGGAGTGGCTGGGGGGGTGTCAATCGGAAAAAACAGAGACATGTAATACTTTACATAATAAAAATAAATAAAACACACACACTCACAAAAACAACTTACACACTGGGGAAGCATTTTGGCAAATCATATATATGAAAAAAGACATGTCTAGAATATAGAAAGAATTCCTAATGTCAAGAATAACAATACAGATAATTAAAAACTGGACAGAAGATCTTAATAAGGCATTCATTCAAAAAAGAGATATAAATATATAGGGCCAATAATGATAAGATTTTTAACCTTAACCATCAAGGAAATGCTGATTAAAGTGATAATAATATATTGGTATTCTCAATATTTTCTTAATATAATCTAACTGTATTCTTGATATATACATGGTATATTTGTCTCAGGATACCACTTCACACACTAGCATGGATATAATTAAAAAACAGTTAATAATGTGTTGGTGAGGATATTAATAAACTGGAACCTTCACACATCACTGGTGGAAATGTGTAATACTGCAACTGCTGTGGGAAAATCTAGCAGTTCCTCAAAAGGTTTAACATAGAGTTGCCATAAGATCCAGCAATTCTACTTCTAGGAACATAGTCAAGAATATTAAAAATATTAAAAACAGGTGTTAACAAAACTTGTACATGAATGTTCATAACAGCATTATTCATTTTTGTCCAAAATTGGAAACACCCAAAATGTCTATCAACTTATGAATGGATAACTAAAGTGTGGTCATATATATATATAATATGATATAAATAGACAATAAAAAGAGATAAAGTACTGCTGCTTGCCTACAGTACAGCATGAAAGCATCTTGAAAACATTGTTAGTGAAAGAAGTCAGAAACAAAATTTCAAATTTTATATTATTTCATTTATCCAAAATGTCCAGAATTAGAAACTCTATAGATATAGAAATTTATCTTGTCTGGTAAGGTTTCATTAGGGTGGGTTGGGATGAAATAGTGAGTGACTGCCAATGCTGGATTTCTTTGGAAAATGATGAAAATATTCTAAAATCGATTGTGGTGATAGTTACACAATTGTGTGAATATACTAAAAACATTGAACTGTATACTTTAAATAGGTATATTGTACAGTACATAAATTATATTTAAATGCATATGTTAAAAAGGCTAAAACAATAATTACATCTCAATAAAGCTATTACTTTTTAAGTGGATTAACATGGTCTTCAGAAAAACAATCTTCAGATGTAAACAATAATCCTGAGACAAAGTTTACCATGAATGTTCCAGTGAAATTTTAGTCAGCTTTGTTTATGGTAAATAAAATTAACTTTCCATGAACTCTCTACAACTTTCTATTTCCACTCAGTTTTTGTCTTATACTTTGCTTTGTTTCATTCTGGTAAAAATATTTTTAATTTAGGACACACTACACTTCTTTTACCTTGACCAAAGCACATCTGAGGTAACTTGCATATAAAATTGAACCTCTCTGCCACTGTTGCTCTTAGTAGAGTCTTATTTACTTATACTGATTTTAACTTTTTAAAAATATATTTTTATTGATCTCAGAGAGGAAGGGAGAAGGAGAGAGAGAGTTAGAAACATCAATGATGAGAGAGAATCATTGATTGGCGGCCTCCAACATTCCCCCTACTGGGGATCTGCCCGCAATCCAGGCATGTGCCCTGTCTGACCAGAATCAAACCATGACCTCCTGGTTCATAGGTCAACTCTCAACCACTGAGCCACACCAACCAGGCCTGATTTTATCTTATTTTATTTCTTTACTAGGAGCCCGTTGCACGAAGTTTCGTGCAATAGACCTTTCCTTCACCTGGCTGCCGGCACCAGTTATCCGCCAGCAGCAGTTTTCCTCTGGCCACCCGCCGATCGGAGCGCCTCCCGCCAGCACGATCTGCCACCCCGAGAGGAACTCCAATCGGGAGGCGCTCCGATCTGGCGGGTGGCCAGAGGAAAACGGCTGCTGGCCGAAAACTGGTGCCAGCAGCCACTCAATCGGCCACCCCGAGTTCCGCCACCAGCGTCTTCCGCAGCGCTGGCCTAAGCAGCGCTGGCCGTTTAAGCTGGCGGGAGAAGCGGGGGTCAGGGACTCGCGAGTCCCCGCCCCCCGCTCCTACCGCCAGCCAATCGGCCACCCTGAGTCCCGCCCCCCGCGCCTCCAGCCGGCCCAATCGTGGGCGTAGCCGAGTGATGGTAATTTGCATATTACCATTTTATTAGGTATGATTGATTAAGGTATCACATATTTGTCCTCATCCCCCCATTCCCATCCCACACCCCTCCCCACGCATGCCCCCACCCCCCCTGTTGTCCTTAACCACTGGTTAGGCTCATATGCATGCATACAAGTCCTTTGGTTGATCTCTCCCCTTTACCCCCACCCTCCCCAACCCTCCCTCTGAGGCCCGACAGTCTGATCCATGCCTCCTTGTTTCTGGGTCTGTTCTTGTTCATCCGTCTATTTGTTCATTATTTCCCCTAGATGAGTGAGATCATGTGCTAATAGAAATACACTTATAAGAACCGAAAATGAGAAAAGCAATAATGGTTATGCTGACAGGCAAATGAGTCAGTCTGTAGTGAGTTTCTTTCTGGGCCATCAATTCTTTTGAGACCCAACTTCAATGTCAAACAGTTCCTTATGTGTACATGTCAGCACTGACATTTCAGTTCTGGATGGTGGACAAATGGTGGTAATGCAGGTCCGACTCTCTCTAGTTTGGTCCTGGGCAACCTGCAGTGATGCACAGCTGCTAACTGCTAGTATGGCAAGGCGACATCAGCGTCTTCCATCTCTGGACTGCTTCTCTTCTGTCTTCATGGCTGGAGTAGTCCTGTTGATTCCTCTCTGTTGCTGGAATCCACATGGTCTCGGAGTTGTTTTCTGAAAATATACAATCATATTCTTGACCAAAAGTTAATAAAGGAATATTTTCTATAAATTTGACTTGTGATCCTATTTCATTTTTTGCCCAAATGATTTTCCTCTGGCTTGTTTTGACACCTTGTGTGTTTTTCATGGTGTCTTGCTTTTAGCCTTACAATTAATTTTCTAAAGTATTCATTTTCTAGATGTAATTTACTTACAGGATATTTTTCCTTACATGATATTCTTCTACTATCCCCCCTTTTTTGATTTAAATGTTAGGAGGCTTTTGAAAATTTTATAATGTAGTCTTGATGGCTTTTAAATTTTAATTTTTTGCACTATAATATTACTGTTTTAGGTTCATTACATGGTGCACAATTTTATCATGAGATGAAGTACCAATAAAAATTTTAGTTAACACTTTAGTAACACCTTTTTGTCTAGTACAATGAATTTTTCTAGAATATTCTCTTGTTTCAACTAGCCAATTTAAATTTGCCTGAAAACTTGACTACTATTTTACTGTCAAATTTATTACTCTAACAACAATCTTATTTTACCCTGTAAATATTAGTGGAAGGGATTATTTGCCTTCTTGAGTAGGTCCTGAGCATTCCTGGTGGTAGGCTGGATTTAGATATCATAAACCCTCTTCCCCACACCATGGGTACAAGACAACTCAAACAATTCTTGTTGGAGTGAGAGGGCAGCTGCTGTCCGCCAAGTCTGTCGGTCACCTGGGTCCTCATCTGGGCTGGGCATGGGAAGCACGAAGCAGCCGTGGGGGCAGGAGACCTCCCTCAGAAAGGGCTAGGGTTCAGGCCCCTGCAATGTTGAGGGTGTGAGGTTCTGTGCCCCACCTCTGTTGACCCCCAAATTCTCTCCTGATGGCCCCTCTGCGACTGTGCCTATCTTAGGTTGTTCCTCCCCTGAGGAATCTTACCCATCTCTGGCTAACCAGCCATCCTCCGGGGCCAAGCAGGGTGATGTGAGGTTCAGTTTTGTCTCCTTGGTAGCCTATGCCCCCATGGCCTCCCTGCCCAGCACCTGCTTTGGGATCCCCTCACCTGCTGGAGGGGCCCCAGCACTGATCACATATCTTGGGGAACCCGGGTTTCTTCTCCAAGGAGGGCTCAGTTCACCCCACTGGGCGAGAGACAGATCCATGGCACCAGTCATCACGAGACTTCAACCTCGACATGAACAGAGAGCTCATGCAACAGCTGTGAGCAATTGAATTGTGAGAAGAGGGTCCCTCTTGGCCTAAAGGGTAAGTGGGACCAATATAGAATGCTCAGGTGCCTACCCAGGAGGCCCTCCACACAATGAAAGGGATTAAATCCTTACATGTCCTTTTTAAATTGCTGCCAGACTTTCAAAGAATCAGTTTGTAAGTTTGTTTGGGATAATTGTATATTATGCTGTTGTAATTCTAAAATATCAAGAGATGTGTTATGTTTGTCCCCAAGCACCAAACAGATGATTTTTTTTTTTTATCCCCAAAGGTGCGAAGAACTTTTATAAGTACTGGGGGTGATCCAAATCTGGGAAAAATTTTAATGACAGTGTTGAATAATATCATGTAAGGATATTCTTTGTTCTAGTCCATGGCAATTCCCTTTCAAACTGGCTGTCCATTTCTTTTTATATAGACAAGGTCTTAGTTAAATTTTCTGCACCTCTACCAGGGGCAAGTAGTGATAGTAGTGACACCCTTTCTTTGGTGTCCACACAAGCCAGAAACCTCTCTTTAATTGTACACCCAAAGGGGCATTGTTTTGATTTTGTGATATACAAAAGGGAAGCTGGGTGGAGACACCTGTGTATTTATACTTTCTTGCCCCACCCATGGACCTCCTGGATGACCAAGGTGTTTGGTATTATTGGTAACTACATTAGTCAGGGGATCAGCCCACGTAAGGGGTCTTACCAAGGAAGGGTCATAAGTCCAAAATACTTACCCTCTTGTCCCAAGTAAGATTACCGTACATCTGATGATTGCTAGCGTGGCTAGAAAGGCGTTCTCATGCATTCTTGGGTTTCTGGTTACCTCACAATTTCTTCCCTGAGGTTTGACATTCTGATTGATATTTCTCTGTTTCTGGATCTATTTTTTCCCCCATCAGTTTATGTTGTTCATTATATTCCACAAATGAGTGAGATCATGTGATATTTATCTTTCTCTGCCTGGCTTATTTCACTAAGCATAATGTTCTCCATCTCCATCCATATTGTTGCAAATGGTAAGAGCTCCTTCTTTTTTACCGTAGCGTAGTATTCCATTGTGTATGTACCACAGTTTTTTAATCCACTCATCTGCTGATGGGCACTTGGGCTGTTTCCAAATCTTAGCTATGGTGAATTGTGCTGCTATGAACATAAGGGTGCATATATCCTTCCTGATTGATGTTTCCAGCTTCTTGGGATAGATTCCTAGAAGTGGGATCACTGGGTCAAATGGGAGTTCTATTTTTAGTTTTTTAAGGAAACTCCATACTGTTCTCCACAGTGGCTGCACCAGTCTGCATTCCCACCAGCAGTGCACCAGGGTTCCTTTTTCTCCACATCCTCGCCAGCACTTGTCATTTGTTGACTTGTTGATAATGGCCATTCTGACAGGTGTGAGATGGTACCGCATTGTTGTTTTGATTTGCATCTCTCTAATGATTAGTGATTTAGAGCAGGTTTTCATATGTCTCTTGGCCTTCCTTCTGTCTTCTTTCAAAAAGTGTCTATTTAGATCAGTTGCCCATTTTTTGATTGGGTTGTTTATCTTCTTTTTGTTAAGCTGCATGAGTTCCCTGTAAATGTTGGAGATTAAACCCTTACCATTGACATCATTGGCAAATATGTTCTCCCATGCAGTGGGCTTTCTTGTTGTTTTATTGATGGTTTCCATTGCTGTGCAAAAGCTTTTTATTTTGATGTAGTCCCATTTGTTTATTTTCTCTTTAGCTTCCATTGCCCTAGGAGCAGTATCAGTGAAGAAGTTCTTTTGGCATATGTCAGAGATTTTTCTGTCTGTAGATTCCTCTAGTATTTTTATGGTTTCCTGTCTTATGTTTAAGTCCTGGATCCATTTTGAGTTTATTTTTGTGTATGGTGTAAGTTGGTGGTCTAGTTTCATTTTTTTTTTGCATGTATCTGTCCAATTTTCCCAACACCATTTATTGAAGAGACTGTCTTGACTCCATAGTATGTTCATGCCTCCTTTGTCTAATATTAATTGAGCATAGTGATTTGGATCTATTTCTGGGTTCTCTATTCCATTCCATTGATCTATATGTCTGTTCTTGTGCCAGTACCAGGCAGTTTTGAGAACAGTGGCTGTGTAACATAGCTTGAAATCTGGTATTGAGATCCCTCCTACTTTGTTCTTCTTTCTCAGGATTGCTGTAGCTATTCGGGGTCTTTTTTTATTCCAGATGAATTTTTGGAAAGTTCGTTCTAGGTCTGTGAAGTATGCCGTTGGTATTTTAATGGGAAGTGCATTGATATTATAGATTGCTTTGGGTAGTATGGACATTTTCATGATGTTTATTCTACCAATCCATGAACATGGTAAGTTCTTCCATCTCTTTATGTCTTCCTCTATCTGTTTCTTCACTGTTTTGTAGTTTTCCACATATAGGTCTTTTACCTCCTTAGTTAAGTTTATTCCTAGGTATCTTAATTTTTTTGATGTGATAGTAAATGGGATTGCTTTCTTAGTCTCTCTTTCTGTAAGTTCATTATTGGTGTATAGAAATGCCATAGATTTCTTAGCATTTATTTTGTATCCTCCTACTCTGCCGAATTCATTTATTAAGTCTAATAATTTTTTGATGGAGTCTTTAGAGTTTTCTATGTACAATATCATGTCATCTGCAAATAAGGACAGTTTTACTTCTTCTTTTAAAATTTGGATGCCTTTTATTTCTTCTTCTTGTCTGATTGCAATGGCTAGTATTTCCAACACTATGTTGAACAGGAGTGGTGAGAGTGGGCATCCATCTTGTTCCTGTTCTAGGGGAAATGGTTTTAGTTTTTGCCCATCGAGTATGATGTTGGCTGTGGGTTTGTCATATATGGTTTTTATTATGTTGAGGTATGATCCTTCTATTCCCATCTTGCTAAGAGTTTTTATCAAGAAAGGGTGTTGGATTTTGTCAAATGCTTTTTCTGCATCAATTGATATGACTATATGGTTTTTATCTCTCAATTTGTTTATGTTATGTATCACGTTTATTGATTTGCAAATATTGTACCATCCTTGCATCCCAGGGATAAATCCTACTTGGTCGTGGTGTATGATCTTTCTGATGTACTGCTAGATTTGATTTGCTAGAATTTTGTTGAGGATTTTGGCATCTATGTTCATGAGGGATATTGGTCTGTATTTCTCTTTCATTGTTTTATCTTTATCTGGTTTTGGTATTAGGGTGATGCTGGCTTCATAGAAGGAGCTTGGAAGTGTTCCTTCTTCTTGAATTTTCTGGAGTAGTCTGAGGAGGATAGGTTTTAGCTCTTCCTTGAATGTTTTGTAAAACTCCCCTATGAAGCCATCTGGCCCCTGGCTTTTGTTTGCTGTAAGCTTTTTGATGACTGCTTCAATTTCTTCAATAGTTATCAGCCTATTGAGATTTTTAGTCTCTTCCTGAGTAAGTTTTGGAAGGTTGTGTTTTTCTAGGAATGTGTCCATTTCCTCCAGGTTGTCTAGTTTGTTGGAATAGAGTTGTTAATAGCATTTTTTGACAATCCTTTGTATTTCTATGGGGTCTGTTGTTATTTCACCTCTTTCATTTCTGATTTTGTTTATTTGGGGCGTCTCTCTTTGCTTCTTGGTGAGCCTGGCTAGAGGTTCATCAATCTTGTTTATCCTTTCAAAGAACCAGCTCTTGGTTTTGTTGATCTTGTGTATTGTATTTTTGGTCTCTATGTCATTCATTTCTGCTCTGATCTTTATTATTTCCTTTCTTCTGTTCACTGTGGGCTTTTCTTGTTGCTCCCTTTCTAATTCTTTGAGTTGTTGAGTTAGATGATCTATTACCATTTTTTCTTGTTTTTTGAGGTAGGCCTGTAGAGCTATACACGTCCCTGTCAGGACTGCTTTCATTGTGTCCCATAGGATTTGCAATGTTGTGTTTTTATTGTCATTCGTCTTCAGGATGTTTTTAATTTCTTCTTTGATCTCATTGATAACCCAGTCATTGTTTAGTAACATGCTATTCAGTTTCGAAGTGTTTGAATTTGTTGGGATGTTTTTATTGTAGTTTATTTCTAATATTATGCCATTGTGGTCTGAGAAAATGCTTGATATGATTTCAATCTTTTTGAATTTGGGGAGACTTTGCTTGTTACCCAATATGTGGTCTATTTTTGAGAATGTCCCATGTGCACTTGAGAAGAACGTATATTCCATGGATTTGGGGTGAAATACTCTGAAGATGACAATTAGGTCCATCTGATCTAGTGAGTCATTTAGAATTGCTGTTTCTTTGCTGATTTTTTGTCCAGAGGATTTATCCATTGATGTCAGTGGTGTATTAAAGTTCCCTACTATGATTGTATTGATGTCGATCTCTCCCTTGATATCTTTCAGGAGATTTTTTATGTATTTGGGCGCTCCTGCATTGGGTGCATATACGTTTGCCAGAGTTATATCTTCTTGCTGGATTGCTCCCTTTAGTATTATGTAGTGGCCTTCCTTATCTTTTATTATGGCCTTTACTTTGAGGTCTATTTTATCTGATATAAGTATCGCAACCCCAGCTTTTTTCTCATTTCCATTTGCCTGAAAAATGTTTTTCCATCCCTTCACTCTCAGTCTGTGTGAATCTTTTGCTCTAAGGTGGGTCTCTTGTAGACAGCAAATATATGGGTGATGTTTTCTTATCCATTTAGCTACCCTATGTCTTTTGATTGGTGCATTTAATCCATTTATGTTTAATGTTATTATTGATAAGTACCTGTTTGTTGACATATTTTTCCTTAGTGTTTGTGTTTCTTCTTGCCTTTCTCTTTCTTCTTTTTACAGCAGCCCCTTTAGCATTTCTTGCATTGCTGGCTTGGTAGTGATGAACTCTTAGCCCTTTTTTTGTCTGTGAAGCTTCTGATTCCACCTTCAATTTTGAATGATAGCCTTGCTGGGTATAGTATTCTTGGATTCAATCCCTTGTTTTGCATCACTTTGTATATTTCATTCCATTCCCTTCTGGCCTGGTGTGTTTCTGTTGAGAAATCAGTTGATATTCTGATAGGAGATCCCTTGTAGGTAACTTTCTGTCTCTCTCTGGCAGCCTTTAAGATTCTTGCTTTGTCGTTGGTGTTCGTTAATTTAATTATGATGTGTCTTGGTGTTGGTCTTTTGGGGTTCAACTTGTTTGGGACTCTGTGTACTTCTTGGACTTGGATAGTTATTTTCTTGTCAATATCTGGGAAGTTTTCTGTCATTATTTCTTCTAACAGGTGTTCTATTCCTTGCTTCTCTTCCTCTCCTTCTTTTATCCCTATTATTCGAAAGTTGTTTCATTTTGTGTTGTCCCAATGCTCCCTTAGGCTCTCCTCTTGCTTTTTAAGTCTTCTTTCCAGTTGCAACTCTGTTTGTGTGTTTTTTTCTACCTTGTCTTCTAATTCACTGATGCGGTCCTCAGCCTCTTCTACTCTACTCTTTAAGCTTTCCATTGTGTTCTTTATTGCAACTATGTCGTTCTTCATCTCCTCTTGGTCTTTTCATGTTGGTGACATTTTCATTTAGCTCCTTATAGTTCTCATTGAGTTGTGTGTATTTGTCATCCATCCGTTTAAACATCCTTATAACGAATACTCTGAATTCTTTCTCTGTGAAGCTGCTAGCCTCAAGTTCATTTAACTCCCTTGCTGGTGATTCCTCTTTTTCTTTCCTTTGGAAATTTTCTTTTTGTCTCCCCATGTTTTCCTTTAATTTTTTTATTTTTAATTTCTTTATTGATTAAGGTATCACATATTTGTCCTCATCCCCCCATTCCCATCCCACACCCCTCCCCACACATGCCCCCACCCCCCTGTTGTCCTTAACTGCTGGTTAGGCTCATATGCTTGCACACAAGTCTTTTGGTTGATCTCTCCCCTTTACCCCCACCCTCCTCTACCCTCCCTCTGAGGCCCGACAGTCTGATCCATGCCTCCTTGTTTCTGGGTCTGTTCTTGTTCATCAGCCTATGTTGTTCATTATTTCCCCTAGATGAATGAGATCATGTGCTAATAGAAATACACTTATAAGAACCGAAAATGAGAAAAGCAATAATGGTTATGGTGACAGGCAAATGAATCAGTCTGTAGTGAGTTTCTTTCTGGGCCAACAGTTCTTTTGAGACCCAATTTCAATGTCCAACAGTTCCTTATGTGTACATTTCAGCACTGACATTTCAGTTCTGGATGGTGGACAAATGGTGGTAATGCAGGTCCGACTCTCTCTAGTTTGGTCCTGGGCAACCTGCAGTGATGCACAGCTGCTAACTGCTAGTATGGCAAGGCGACATCAGCGTCTTCCATCTCTGGACTGCTTCTCTTCTGTCTTCATGGCTGGAGTAGTCCTGTTGATTCCTCTCTGTTGCTGGAATCCACATGGTCTCGGAGTTGTTTTCTGAAAATATACAATCATATTCTTGACCAAAAGTTAATAAAGGAATATTTTCTATAAATTTGACTTGTGATCCTATTTCATTTTTTGCCCAAATGATTTTCCTCTGGCTTGTTTTGACACCTTGTGTGTTTTTCATGGTGTCTTGCTTTTAGCCTTACAATTAATTTTCTAAAGTATTCATTTTCTAGATGTAATTTACTTACAGGATATTTTTCCTTACATGATATTCTTCTACTATCCCCCCTTTTTTGATTTAAATGTTAGGAGGCTTTTGAAAATTTTATAATGTAGTCTTGATGGCTTTTAAATTTTAATTTTTTGCACTATAATATTACTGTTTTAGGTTCATTACATGGTGCACAATTTTATCATGAGATGAAGTACCAATAAAAATTTTAGTTAACACTTTAGTAACACCTTTTTGTCTAGTACAATGAATTTTTCTAGAATATTCTCTTGTTTCAACTAGCCAATTTAAATTTGCCTGAAAACTTGACTACTATTTTACTGTCAAATTTATTACTCTAACAACAATCTTATTTTACCCTGTGAATATTAGTGGAAGGGATTGAGTTGTCTTGTCCCCATGGTGTGTGGAAGTGGGTTTATGATATCTAAATCCAGCCTACCACCAGGAATGCTCAGGACCTACTCCTGTAATGTTTAATTGTAGATCCAATTGCGTTGCTACCCATGTTTTTTTTTTGGTGATGGTGCGACTGGTGTAATCTCTCAGTTCTCCTGGGCTTGGTAATCTAGTGTAGTTCCCTACTTGAAGTATTTGGGTTCTCTTGATGTAAGCCTGCGAATTTCAGAGGCACAGCTGAGGTTTCTAGAGGTCAGCAGTCGTGGAGGGTAGTATCCCAATTTTTCTGTCTTGCACCCTAAATTGAAATTACACTTGCCCAGTGGGGACTCACAGTGGCTCCAAGGAACCGTCTGTTGGGGTGATGTGGCTCAGGGGGCCTGCACCCTGGAAAGGCGTGGCTGTGTTGCCCAGA
Source organism: Cnephaeus nilssonii (assembly GCF_951640355.1). NCBI lineage: Eukaryota > Metazoa > Chordata > Mammalia > Chiroptera > Vespertilionidae > Cnephaeus > Cnephaeus nilssonii. The sequence continues at coordinate 33,022,938 of NC_137071.1, forward strand.
ATTCTTTAGTTGTGGGGTGGGCAGGCTCAGCTTTTTCTGCTGTACCTGTGGTGGATAGGGGCTTACTCCCAGTGGTGGCTCACAGGAGCACCCAAGGTAAGTTTGCCTGCGAGGCACACTGAAGCACTCTGGACAGCACTGGCAGTGTAACTGCGTAATTGAGGTGCCTAGCTGCTTAAGGTTTTTCTTTTGGGCAGTTCCTCAGGCCTCAGGGAGTATTCAGGCTCTATGGTGATAATCAGGGTGGAATCAGCGTGTGGCTATATTGGTTGCCTGGAGACTGGAGGGAGGGGCTATTTCTCTGGAGAAAATGGTGATCGGGGATCCGATGTGAGTCAGCACCAGAAACGCTTCCACTTCTCCTGGACCTGTTTGCTGCCTACTCTCCCTAGATTCCACAACTCCACCCCTTCTCCTGCACCTCAGCCATGGGTAAGTGAAAGGTCCTACGAACTAGGTTCAGTGGAGAAAGACGCAGCCCCAGAGTGAAGAGGGACCGCGTCTTTACAATCTCCTCTCTTGCCGGCACTTTGCGGTCGGGCAGTTAGCTCTTCAGGGCTGCCTTTGAGCTCAGATCCCAAATCAGACTCCAAGGTCTAAAATCTACTACCTCCCGCAGTCCGGTGGACCCTTTTTTCTCACAGTCAGACGCTTTGCCTGTCCTCAGGGACGCGGCTTGGTGCCATGTAGTTTTCCCCTGACCTTCTGGGCTTAGAGATCCGGCAGATTCTATTGCACAGATCCTTGTTTTACCTTTTTCCAGGAGATCTCTGCCCTTCCCAGCTGCAAACTGTCTCACCAGCCGGGTCTCCTTCACCAATTCGGGCTGGATTCCTCTCATTTCAGCTGCTCCCTCTATTTCCTCCTGGACAAGGATCAGGACACATCTGCCTATTCTGCCGCCATTTTGTTCTCCCCCAGGCCTGATTTTAACTTTTAACTAAAAAATGCCTATTTTGCAGAGAAAGCTAGGAGGTTGATAATTGTACACTGTCACACACTAGCATCTTTTTGCAGCAGACTAACAGAGCTCATGGATACATATAACATAGCTTTATACAGCAACATATAACCTTTATACAACTTCTCAAAGAGGCTAAAATAAACACATTCATTAACAGACCCAAAGATCTAGCTTCTCTGTGGTATATAAAAATAAGAATCAAAATATATAAACTTAACTTGTGCTTAGTAATCAATGTTTCAGTATTCTTCATACTTACAAATGATGTGAACATCCAATCACTATATATTAATTAAGTTAACATTAGTAAAGTTTTTAAGTGACCTAAAGATCTTAGAAATTATCTTTGCTAACATACTATAAAACTTAATTATGGTTGAAATAAAGTTTGTCAGAATAATAATTCAATTAGGTTAAACATAAATTTAAATTTTCATACTCTTAAATATTTAGTAGACTTAATGCTAGTTTATTCAATCAACAAACCTGTATAAATTTAAGAAAAATATAACCCAAGTAGAATAAAAATCTAAACATATATTATACTTAACACTGATTATCAGAGAAGACATAGCTGTTTCCATTAAACCAAAAATATTAAGCTAATCTCATTTGCCAAAGATTTACCCAAATTATGTGAACCTTAATTCTAAAAAAATTTCTGAGTTTGTTTCTGTAAGTTTACTTTTTATTTTTTAACACATTGAAAGTATTGGACATTCAATAGCCTTATTTTCTGGAAATTTTAGGAATATTTCTTTTATATAAGCACTTATTTATCTCTAAGCCAATCAGAATAGATCTTCAAGATTGCTTACAATCCAATTTGGTAATAACATCTGGAGATAGGAAGCTATTACAAACACAAAGAGAGGTAAAAGCCTTTCCAAATTACAGACAGAAACAATCACACACAGAGAAAAACCACATAGTTTCAATTCCATTTTAGCTCTGAGTCAAGAGTAAACACATCACAAAACTTACTGATCCTCATCAAAAGCCATTCTCTTCTCAATGGGTAAGAGTCTGTAATTGATTTGAGCTCAAAATAAATAAATAGCCCTGGCCCATGTGGGTCCTTTGGTTGAGTGTCCTCCCCTGCACCAAAGAATCATGGTTTCTATTCCCAGTTTGGGCGTTACCCAGGTTGCAAGTTCAATCCCAGGTCAAGATGTGTGCAGGATGCAGTTGATGGATGTTCTTCTCTCTCCCTCTCTTCCTCTATCTCTAGAAAGTCAATAAAAACACATTTTAAAAATAGATATACAGACAAACAGAAAAGACTAACAAAACAGATCATCTGCCATCTTTCACTCAACAGAAACAAAATCACCATGTATCATTAATCCATTTCCAGAGATCACTGAATGGTCAGACAAATAAAACCAAAATAGCTGGCATCCAAAATCAAGCAAGTATTGAGAAACAACTAAATCCTTACTCAGTCATCAGTGGAGAAGAGTCTGGAACACAGGACCAAGAACCAGACTTACCATTTGATATCCCAATCACCAGTCAGGAACAGAGCACAAAAGGGCTCTGAGATGCCTGGTTACCAGGGTTGGAATAAACAGGGATCCCATCTGAGTCATGGCACCAAACTGTCAAAGACACTATGCATTGGACAATTGAGGACATAATATTATTCAGGCTATTGCAATAGGGAGAACATCTCAAAGAAAAGGAAGAGCAGGCTGAGTGACCTTTACCAGAGTGACCTTTCCTAGACAAGGTAGTTTTACAGAGACTTCAGAAGGAAACAAGAGCCCAGAATCTCAGGTCCAGAGTGACCTTTCCTAGACAAGGTAGTTTTACAGAGACTTCAGAAGGAAACAAGAGCCCAGAATCTCAGGTCCAGAAATCCTAACCCAGCTCTGATTAAAATTTACCAGAGGCAGTTAGACAAAGGAGTCATGAAGAGAGTGGACAGTGAGCCTTATCTGAAGGGTGGAGGCAGTTCTCAAAAAGTACCAGGGCAGAGTGATCCTTTATGGTTAGTTGTTTGGAACACAAATGGGTGGGAATATTTTTCAACTGACCATACTTTCTGGAAGCACAGAGCTTAGATAAAGTTCAACATTGCCACATGACATGTAATCTTTTTCCTTTTTAAAGTGAGGAGGGAAGGGGAGCTCAATCTCACAATGTACCAAAGAGAGAGAGGGGGGGGGGAGGTTAAAAGGAAACTACTTGTATATTTAAAAATGACAGAGAAACAGGCAGAATTATTTTAATTTTTTTCAAAATGTGTAATTAATATTTATTTTCCCAGCAACTTCCAGAATTACCTCATAATCTGGAGTGAATGTAAATTTAATTAAAGAATAAAACTTGACAACCATTTTTTCACTCTTGCCTCCTCATTTTCTAGGGAATTCACTAGTAAGTCCATATCATCTAACTAAACACATGAATTTCATTATATTTTCCTCAATTAAACATAACAAACTATGTTCTCTCAAACAACCAATATGTCATACAACCTCAAAGAATGTGATTAGCCCAAAGAAAAATGAAGTTTTCACTTGATGGAAAATTGTCAATCACACCTCTCAGCTCTGTGCATATGTTCATGCTATCCTGCCGTCAAATATTGTGATAACTGGATCCCTTACATTGTCCAAATATCTGTAGGGTAATTAAATTTGTTGAAACAAAATATATAAAAATTTAAACATTTTCCCCTGGCCGGAAGAAATCCCATAGCATATGACAGGAGAATATGGACATATAAGTAATTAAACAGAAATAATCATTACTCTGGCTTTAAATTATTTTAAAAAGTTTTATTTTCATCTCAAATTTGAAATATCATAAAAACAGCTCCTAAATGAGTGAAAAACATTCACTCATATGGTTGTATGTATTGAATTATTTTGTGTGTTTTTTGGTAACGGCAAAAACAGAGAAAAGGAGCAGAGTGCTTTCATAAAGAATACCATTCTATAAACAAAAGCCATATGTAGTCTTTGAGACATATCAAACTCTGTTTATTAAAATGTCTACCTTGTACAGTGGCTAGGCCAATATATATACTGTTCCGTGGCTCACTTGTCTTTGCCCCACTGGTGCCATTGCCCTCTACCAGAGTGACCTTTCCTAGACAAGGTAGTTTTACAGAGACTTCAGAAGGAAACAAGAGCCCAGAATCTCAGGTCCAGAAATCCTAACCCAGCTTTGATTAAAATTTACCTGACCTTACCAGGTCCTTGACACACATGCTCTGAGCTGGGTTTAGAATCAAAGACCTTAGGTACAGGAGGTGCATCCTTTTTTTCTTTTTCTTTTTAAAGTGAATTTGTTGACAGAAGCCAAATAGTTATAGAGAATAAGTCTGTACTAAGCCTTGAAAATGACTACATTTGGCTCAGAAAATGGTGGCTGAATAAGCAGACCTTTCTTGCACCTCCTCCCAGAGTGAGATTGGAAATAAAACTAAAGTAGACTTCTTCAGCTGAAGTCCAGCTGAAGAGGAGGAACATCAAGGAAGGACAGAAAACATCTGGAGACTGGTAGGAAGGGTGAGGTTGCAAGAGGGGCTGACCCACCCGAGAATGAGGAGGGATCACTATGGGAGGGTGTTTTACTTAAGATAGAGGCCCAGAACCCAGGGTGGGCTCCACAGCTTGGAGCACCAGAGCCAAGACCAGTGATCTACTTAACACCCATCCACGAAAGGCGGCAGGGCTGCTGGCTGCTGTGGAGTCTGGAGCTGGTAGACCAGGAGCCAGTCAGAGAGAAAGCCTCAGTTTATATTGTGTGTGTGTGTGTGTGTGTGTGTGTGTGTGTGTGTGTGTGTGTTTTACCCCAGAACACAGATTTCATTTGCAGCTACTCACCAGAGGCTTTTGATGTAGAGAGTGTGGTGCAGACTCCAGGTGCCTAAAGAAAGGCTAGGTTGGGAAAAATAGGGGGTGGGGGGTGGGGAGGAGCTAGCCACTCCTAGTAGCCTCAGCACAGCAAAAGACAAAAAACATCCTAGGTGATATAGCCTGCCCCACTATCAGGATCCCTGCCTGCCACACACTGCATCTTGACATTTGCAAAGGAGATAGCGAAAGGGGCCAAGCCTACAAGTTTGAAAAGTTTCAGGGAGCATCTGTCTCTGGGTGGGTTCGGGTGGGTCCATCCAACCCACTATCCTGGGAACCTGTCTGGTGCTTTCCCCACAAGGGAGAGCTGATAGAAACTCCAGGTTTCTGGCTGAACCCACTGGATTGCATATGAGGATCTCTGCCCAGCTGTGGGCAGAGTAATATTTTGGGTTATTCCTTTGCCGGAATAGTTCTAGGAGAGGGAAACACACCGATCATTTTCCCTGAAATCTGAACAACACCTCTCCCTCATGGAAGACCCAGAGGTCTAGACTCCTGATTTCTTTGTCTGAAACACCACAAACCAGCTGACAGTGGAGAGCTGCACGGGAGAACCCATTTCTCTGTCAGGCATCTGCTGACTCAGACAATGTTTGCTCCTTTGCTGCTCGCCCTGCTGGACTGCCATCTTCCTCAGCTCCTTCTCCCTCCCGCAGCTCTCTATTCCTCCTGGCCCAAGAAAGCGCCTGCTGCTGCCAGGTTTCTCCCCACTCTCAGCCAGCCCGGCTGCAAGCTCTGGGATGCAGGATCTGTGCTTTTCTCCCTTTTTGTCTCCCTGTTTATTCCAGGTTGCCCACCTTTAGATGTTTCAGTGTGTGAGTCTCTCGGGCCTCAATCTGTGTTGAGCAGGGACTTCTTTGTTGAATTATAGTTGGTTAACTTGTTGAAATTTCAGGGTGACAGGATAAGGAGCACTGTCACTCCACCATTCCTCTGACGTCCCCACTCCCCCCGCCCTTTAATATTAGTTGGTAATGTCTCTCAGTGTTTGATTCCCATCTCTTGAATTCCTAGGAAATTATAAACTTCAACTAAATATTTTTCTATAACCTATTACCATTCTCATTTGTATCAGTTTTCAGCCACCCTTATTAACAGGAGAGGTGATATTCTTCCATAACATGTATATTAAATATGTGCTACCTTTGTGTATCATTGTATGTGTGGATGTGGGGGAAAGGAGTCTCTAAAACAGAGTTGAAAGAAATGTGGTGCCCATTCAACAGAATATATATATGTGTATGTATGTGTATGTGTGTATATATATATATACATATACATATATATATATATATATATATATATATATATATATATTCTAAAGGAGACCCAATTTTTTGTTAGAACTTTTATTCTTTAGTTTTTCAGTTATTTTTATTAAATTTATTGGGGTGACATTGGTTAATAAGATTATATAGGTTTCAAGTTTATATTTCTATGATATATGATCTGTATATTGCATTGTGTGCCCACTAACCAAAGTCAAATCATCTTCTGTCACCATATACTTGACACCTTTTACCTTTTCTACCTCCCCCATCCTCTTTCCCTCTGGTAACCACCATACTGTTGCCTGTGTCTATGAGTTTTTGTTTGTTTGTCTAATTTGCTTTTTGATCACAGTATTCAAATTATAATTTTAATGTAATTCTTTCCATGGCGACTAATTGTGACTTTAGAAATGGAGATTATGGAACAACACAGGATATGAGATGAATATAAAGATAGCTGGGCCCTAGCTGGTTTGGCTCAGTGGATAGAGCATCGGCCTATGGACAGAAGGGTCCTGGGTTCCATTCTTGTCAACGGCATGTGCCTTGGTTGCAGGCTCCTCCCGGCCTGGGCCCTGGTCAGGGCATGTGCAGGAGGCAACCAATCAATGTGTTTCTCTCACATCGACATTTCTCTCTGTCTTTCCCTCTCTCTTCCACTCTCTATAAAAATCAATGGAAAAATAGCCTCATGTGAGGATTAAAAAAACAAAAAGAAGACAGCTGGGGAGGACAATATATAATGTAAGCAATGATCAAAAATAGAATACTACTCATCACCTTTTTGTGTTCACAAATTTATTTTTAAACTAGGGGCCCAGTGCACGAAATTTGTGCACTGGGGGTGGGGGGGTCCCTCAGCCCAACCTGCCCCCTCTCACATACTGGGAGACCTCAGGGGATGTCCTACTGATGGCTTAAGCACGATCCCCACGGGGATCGGGCCAAGCCACAGTCTGGCCTCCCTTTGTGGGAGGCAACTGGGCTGGTCAGGGGAAGGCACCAGCCCCTTCACCCTGCTGCTGCAGCCACTGCCAGTCACCACAGCCACCAAGGTGTTTTCATCAACACGACCCCAGTCCCTTCACCCAGAAAAAATGACAACTTTCTTTAGGCATTTTCAAGATGTGTCTTTCATAGGATATGCATTTCTTTCTTTTTTTTTATTTTTTATCCTCTTCTAAGGATATGTTTCTATTGACTTTTAGAGAACGTGGAAGAGAAAGGGAAAGACATAGAGAAACATCAAAGTGAGAGGAACACTTTGATTGGTTGCCTCCTGCATGAGCCCTGATCTGGGCCCAGGCCAGGGAGGAGCCTGCAACCTAGGTACATGCCCTTGATCAGAATCAACCCAGACCCTGCTGTGGGCAGGCCAAGGCTCTATCCACTGAGTCAAATTGGCTAGGGCAGGATATGACATTTCTTAGCCCTCCAGCAGCGGACCTTCGTTTTTTTCTCCAGAAGTGTGGTGGAAAAATCCTAGATGACCTTTTTGGATTCTTATTACCCAAGTTACTAAGAATATTACCAGTGGCATACAGGAAGCTTAGCCAATGTGCAGTCAGAAAAGGTGTTTCCTCTATAGTTCACAGCAATCACTGGCTGTGCCCTGCCCAGGCCTAAAGCCTCTGGCCAAAGCTTTAGGCCTGGGAAAGGGACATCCAGCTCCCTGTGATTACAGACACTGCCCATTGGGCAGGGGACCCCAGCTCCCTGCAATCCACCACAGGAGCAGACGCCCTCGCAGGAGCAGACCCCCAGTTGCCTGCGATCCATCACAGGCTCCCTGCTGGTGCCCAAGCCTGAAAAAGCCTCCAGCGGAGGCTTTTCTGGCCTTGGGTTCAGCCACACCCCAGCCTCCCAGCGGCGGATTGCAGGAGCCGACCCCCAGTTGCCTGTGATCTGTCGCAGGCTCCCCACTGGTGCCCAAGGCCGGAAAAGCCTCCGGCAGAGGCTTTCCCGGCCTTGGGATCGGCCGCACCCCAGTCTCCCGGCGACGGATCACAGGAGCTGACCCCTGGTTGCCTGCGATCCATCACAGGCTCCCCACTGGTGCCCAAGGCTGGAAAAGCCTCCGGCAGGATGCTTTCCTGGTGGGTGTGGCTGGTGGACGTGGCTTGTGGGTGTAGCGAAGGTACAGTCAATTTGTATATTACTCTATTATTAGGTATGATATCATAATATTGTTAACATTTTAAGAAAAAATAAAGTATACCTTTGAAGAAAACATGCAAGTATGTAATTTTAGATATTCTTACCAGACCTGATTTATTTTTTTTTCAACTGTAAAACAGTTTATTTTTTTTATTTTTTCAATTTTTTATTAAGGTATTATATGTGTACATATCTTACCATTGCCCCCCCCCACACCCCATTCCCATATATGCCCCCAACACCCAGAGTTTTGCATCCATTGGTTATGCTTATATGCATGCATACAAGTCCTTTGATTGATCTCTTATCTCCCCCACCTCTCCCTAACCTTCCCCTTGTAATTTGACAGTCTGTTTGATGCTTTACTGTCTCTGTATCTATCTTTTTGTTCAAGTTTATAATGTTCTTTATTATCCATAAATGAGTGAGATCATGTGGTATTTTTCTTTCACTGACTAACTTATTTCACTTAACATAATGTTCTTCAATTCCTCCCAGGTTGCTGCAAATGATGAGAATTCCTTCTTTTTTATGGCAGCATAGTATTCCATTGTATAGATGTACCACAGTTTTCTGATCCAGTCATCTGCTGACAGGCACCTAGGCTGTTTCCAAATCTTAGCTATGGTGAATTGTGCTGCTATGAACATACGGGTGCATATATCCTTTCTAATTGGTGTTTCTAGTTTCTTCGGATATATTCCCAGGAGTGGGATTACTGGGTCAAATGGGAGTTCCATTTTCAGTTTTTTGAGGAAACTCATACTGTTCTCCACAGTGGCTGCACCAGTCTGCATTCCCACCAGCAGTGCACGAGGGTTCCTTTTTCTCCGCATCCTCGCCAACACTTGTCGTTTGTTGATTTGTTGATGATAGCCATTCTGACAGGTGTGAGATGGTACCGCATTGTTGTTTTGATTTGCATCTCTCGGATAATTAGTGACGTTGAGCATGTTTTCATGTGTCTCTTGGCCTTCCTTCTGTCTTCTTTTGAAAAGATTCTATTTAGGTCTGTTGCCCATTTTTTTATTGGATCATTTATCTTCCTTTTATTAAGTTGTATAAGCTGCCTGTAGATGTTGGAGATTAAACCTTTATCAGTGATGCCATTTGCAAATATGTTCTCCCATGCAGTGGGCCTTCTTGTTGTTTTGTTGATGGTTTCTTTAGCTGTGAAAAAGCTTTTTATTTTTATATAGTCCCATTTGTTAATTTTCTCTTTAACTTCCATTGCCCTAGGGGCAGTGTCAGTGAAGAATTTCTTTTGGCATATGTCTGACATTTTGCTGCCTGTGGATTGCTCTAGTATTTTTATGGTTTCCCGTCTTATGTTTAAGTCCTGTATCCATTTTGAGTTTATTTTTGTGTATGGTGTAAGTTGGTGATCAAGCTTCATTTTTTTGCATGTATCTGCCCAATTTTCCCAACACCATTTATTAAAGAGACTGTCTTTATTCCATTGTATGTTCATGCCTCCTTTGTCAAATATTAATTGAGCATAGTGGTTTGGGTCAATATCTGGATTCTCTATTCTGTTCCATTGATCTATATGTCTGTTCTTGTGCCAGTACCAGGTTGTTTTGAGAACAGTGGCTTTGTAATACAGCTTGAAATCTGGTATTGAGATCCCTCTTACTTTATTCTTCTTTCTCAGGATTGCTGTGGCTATTCGGGGTCTTTTTTTATTCCAGATGAATTTTTGGAGAGTTCTTTCAAGGTCTGTGAAATATGCCGTTGGTATTTTAATGGGGAGTGCATTGAATCTATAGATTGCTGTGGGTAGTATGGACATTTTAATGATGTTGATTCTACCAATCCATGAACATGGTATGTTCTTCCATCTGTTTACGTCTTCCTCTATCTCTTTTTTCAGTGTCCTGTAGTTTTCCGTGTATAGGTCTTTTACCTCCTTAGTTAAGTTTATTCCTAGGTATCTTAATTTTTTTGGTGCGATGGTAAATGGGATTGCCTTTTTAGTCTCTCTGTCTGTAAGTTCACTATTGGTGTATAGAAAGGCCATAGATTTCTTGGCGTTAATTTTGTATCCTGCTACATTGCTGAATTCATTTATTAAGTCTATTAGTTTTTTGACGGAGTCTTTCGGATTTTTTATGTACAATATCATGTCGTCTGCAAATAAAGACAGCTTTACTTGTTCTTTTCCAATTTGGATGCCTTTTATTTCTTCTTCTTATCTAATTGCAATGGCTAATACTTCCAGTACTATGTCAAACAGAAGTGGTGAGAGTGGGCATCCCTGTCTTGTTCCTGTTCTTAGGGGAAATGTTTTTAGTTTTTGTCCATTGAGTATGATGTTTGCTGTGGGTTTATCATATATAGCTTTTATTATGTTGAGGTATGAGCCATCTATTCCCACCTTGTTGAGAGTTTTTTTAAAGAAAGGGTGTTGGATTTTGTCAAATGCTTTTTCTGCATCAATTGATATGACTATGTGATTTTTATCTTTCAATTTGTTTATGTGATGTATCACGTTTATTGATTTGCGGATATTGTACCATCCTTGCATTCCTGGGATAAATCCTACTTGGTCATGGTGTATGATCTTTCTGATGTACTGCTGGAGCCGATTTGCTAGAATTTTGTTGAGGATTTTGGCATCTATGTTCACGAGGGATATTGGTCTGTAATTCTCTTTCATTGTGTTGTCTTTATCTGGTTTTGGTATTAGGGTGATGCTGGCTTCATAGAAGGAGCTTGGAAGTGTTCCTTCCACTTGAATTTTTTGGAATAGTCTGAGGAGGATAGGTTTTAGTTCTTCCTTGAATGTTTGGTAAAACTCTCCTGTGAAGCCATCAGGCCCCGGGCTTTTGTTTGCCGGAAGCTTTTTGATGACTGCTTCAATTTCGTCCTTAGTTATTGGCCTATTGAGCTGTTTAGATTCTTCTTGGTTGATTTTTGGAAGGTTATATTTTTCTAGGAATATGTCCATTTCCTCCAGGTTGTCCAGTTTGTTGGAATAGAGTTGTTTGTAGTATTTTGTAACAATCCTTTGTATCTCAGCGGGGTCTGTTGTTATTTCACCTCTTTCATTTCTGATTTTGTTTATTTGGGTCCTCTCTCTTTGCTTCTTGGTGAGCCTGGCTAGAGGTCCATCAATCTTGTTTATCCTTTCAAAGAAGCAGCTCTTGGTTTTGTTGATCTTTTCTATTGTTTCTTTGGTCTCTATGTCATTTATCTCCGCTCTGATCTTTGTTATTTCCTTCCTTCTGGTTACACTGGGCTTTTCTTGCTGCTCTTTTTCTAGCTCTTTGAGTTGTAGGGTTAAGTAATTTATTACCATTGTTTCTTGTTTTTTGCAATAGGCTTGTAGAGCTATGAACTTCCCTCTCAAGACTGCTTTCGCTGTGTCCCATAGATTTTGGATTGTTGTGTTTTCATTGTCATTTGTTGCCATGATGTTTTTTATTTCTTCCTTGATCTCTCTGCTGACCCAGTCCTTGTTTAATAGCATGCTGTTTAGTCTCCATGTGTTTGATTTCTTTGGATGTATTTATTGTACTTGATTTCCAGTTTTATGCCACTGTGATCTGAGAAGATGCTTGATATAATTTCTATCTTCTTGAATTTGAAGAGACTTTGCCTGTGACCCAGCATATGGTCTATCTTTGAAAATGACCCATGTGCACTTGAGAAGAATGTATATTCTGTGGCTTTGGGGTGAAATGTTCTGAAGATGTCAATTAATTCCATCTGGTCTAGTGAGTCATATAGGATTGCTGTTTCTTTGCTGATATTTTGTTTAGAGGATTTGTCCAGTGGTGATAGTGGGGTATTAAAGTCTCCTACTATGATTTTATTGCTATCAATCTCTCCCTTGATATCCTACAGGAGTTTTTTTTATGTATTTGGGTGCTCCTATATTGGGAGCGTATATGTTTACCAGAATTATTTCTTCTTGTTGGATTTCTCCCTTTATTATTACGAAGTGGCCTTCCTTATCTCTTGTTATGGCATTTACTTTGAGGTCTATTTTGTCAGATATAAGTATTGCTACCCCTGCTTTTTTTTCATTTCCATTTGCCTGAAAGATATTTTTCCATCCCTTCACTTTCAATCTGTGTGAGTCTCTTGTTCTGAGGTGGGTCTCTTGTAGACAGCATATATATGGGTCGTGTTTTTTTATCCATTCAGCTACTCGATGTCTTTTGATTGGAGCATTTAGTCCGTTTACATTTAAAGTTATTACTGAAAGGTATTTGTTTGTAGTCATATCTATTTTTGTGTCTGTATTCCTTCTTACCTGTTTATTTCTTCTTTTTACAGTATTCCCTTTAGCAATTCTTGCATTGCTGGTTTGGTGGTGATAAACTCCCTGAGCCTTTTTTTGTCTGCAAAGCTCCTGATTTCCCTTTCAATTTTGATTGATAGTCTTGCTGGATATAGTATTCTTGGATTCAGTCCTTTGCTTTGAAACACTTTGTATACCTCCTTCCATTCAATTCTAGCTTGTTGTGTTTCTGTTGAGTAATCATTTGACAATCTGATGGGTGTTCCTTTGTAGGTAACTCTCTGTCTCTCTCTTGCCGCCTTTAGGATTCTCTCTTTATCATTTATATTTGCCATTGAAATTATGACATGTCTTGGTGTGGGTCTTTTGGGGTTGATCCTGCTTGGGACTCTCTGTACTTGCGTAACTTTTATCTTTCCCATATCCGGGAAATTTTCTGTCATTATTTCTTCGAATAGATTTTCTAATCCCTGCTGCTCTTCTTGTCCTTCTGGCAGCCCTATTATACGCATGTTACTTCGTTTCATGTTGTCCCGAAGCTCCCTTAGGCTTTCCTCCTGCTTTTTCATTTTTTTCTCCAATTGCTGTTCAGATTGAGCTTGTTTCTGTACCTGATCTTCTAACTCACTAATTCGGTCCTCTGCTTCTTGTAGTCTACTGTTGAAACTTTCCATGGTGTTTTTGATTGTAGCTATATCACTTTTCATTTATTCCTGATTCTTGCATAAGTTGTTGATTTTCTCATCCATCCGATGTATAAATTCCATGACCATTACTCTGAACTCCTTTTCGGTCATGTTGCAAGCTTCAGTTTCACTAATTTCCTTTCTTGGCGACTCCACATTTTCTTTCCTCTGTGAGTTATTTCGTTTCCCCATTCTGGCTATTACCAGAAAGCTCAAGCTTCCGTTTGCGTGGACCTGGGCCGTGTGCTGTGGGGACTTTGCTCCACCCTAGTTTCACTGAAGTGCTCTGACACTAGGACGTGTGGCTGCCTTTGGTTGGTGGGAACCAGACTTGCCCAGGATCAGTGTCCCCAGTGTTCCGTGTGGTCTCGTGTGCACATTTAGAATCAGGAACCCTGTCTGCACCACACTGTTGGTATGTGCTGAAAATGAGAACCTTAGCATGTGCCAAGAGTCAGAGTTTCCCTGTGTCTGCACCAAGACTCGAGTGTCAAAGTCTCTGTTGCCTTGTGCGGTTTCTCGTTGAGAATCAGGGTCCCTGTGTGTGCACGCACCAACAATTGGGGTCGCTGGCTCTTAGTGTGAATGCGCTGTGAGTCAGGGATCCCAGGCAGCTGTGTCCGACGTACCAAGTTCCCTGAAGTGGAGCTGCGTCCTGTGTGTGCTCTCTCTACTGAGCCAAACCGGCTAGAGCGCACATTCTTAAAATCCTGAAGGTGAGCTGGCTCAGTGCACTCTCCCAGAGTCCCAGAAGGGGGGCGGAGTCCGTCCTGCGCGCCAAATTCCCCAAAGGGAAGCCCCTCTGTGCACGCTCTAAGAATCCCCGAAGGGGGAGCTGTGACCCGCAAGCCAAATTCCCCCAAATTCCCCGAAGGGGAGCCCTCTGTGCGCACTGACAGATTTCCCCGACGGGGAGCTGCTTCTGTCCCGCACACGCGCCAAATTCCCTATATCTACCAGACCTGATTTAGACATGAATGAGAGCACATAGAACAATAATGTGTCTCCACTTTATTTTAACATTGGAAATAATATGTGGGGAGGAGAAGCACTTCAATCACTAAATCTAATCAGAATTTTTATAATATGCAGGTAACTTAATGGCATCATTTTCAGGGATCCCAAAGTAAATGCATCTCATTTCTATTAATACTCAATAACGAAATTATGTTACATTGCTTGATAAAAGATATTATATGACTATAATGGTGCCCTTTGAAAAATACCACCCATGATTTAACTGGTACATTACAAGGAAAACATTGTGAGATGAAAACAGGAATATTTTTGGTTTACTTTTTTAATTTACCATTTGTCAATTTTAAAGTTGATTATTCTTTTTTAAATATATTTTTATTGATTTCAGAGAAGAAGGGAGAGGGAGAGAGAGATAGAAACATCAATGATGAGAGAGAAACATTGATTGGTTGCCTCCTGCAGCCCCCTACTGGGGATTAAGCCCACAACCCAGGCATGTGCCCTTGACTGGAATTGAACCCAGGACCCTTCAGTCTGCAGGCCAACGCTCTAGCCACTGAGCCAAACCAGCTAGGACAAGTTATTCTTATACTCGAGGCCTGGTGTACGAATTTGTGCATGGGTGGGGTCCCTCTGGGTGGCCTGCAGGGATCGGGCCAAAACCCACAGTCCAATGTCACCTGCAGCTCCTACCTGCTGCTCCTGCTCATCCCAGCCCCACTGTGCCTGCTGTGGGCTCATGCCCAGTCCCGATCAGGAGAGGCTCGTGTTGCCGCAGCAGTGCTCACCAGCCATGAGCCATGCATCTGGCGCCCTCCCAAGGGGAGTGGCCTGTGGGATCGGGCCAGAGAGGGACCAAGGGAGGGCTCCAGGACGTGTCCGGCCCATCTCACTCAGTCCTGATCACAGGACCCCAGCAGCAAGCTAACCTACCAGTCGGAGCATCTGCCCCCTGGTGGTCAGTGCACATCATAGAAACCGGTCGACCAGTTGACTATCTGCCACCTGGTGGTCAGTGCATGTCATAGTGAGCTGTTGAGCAGCCTTAGCATATCATTAGCATATTATGCTTTGATTGGTTGTTTGGTTCTGCCATTTGGTCTATTTGCATATTACCCTTTTATTATATAGGATCAATAGATAGTATCTATGTTTTCTGTTCAAGTTTAAAGTACCAGACATGGCATAATTTATCCTTGCCAATTATAGGATTAAAAAACTGTCTTAATCTACTCTACTTTAAGCTTTAGTAATCTGATAATTTACATTATGTAGAGAAAATATGCCACCTTTAACATAGGGTTTTTACTGATATATTCTATGTATTGCACATAAGATACTTAATCCTTTACAGAGTTGCTAGGGGGTTGTTAAAGCTGTAGAAACTTCAAGAAAACCATACCTTTTGGTGTTTTACTGTCCTGGTCACTTTTTCCATGGTTCTTTGTTTTCATATTAAACTAGTAGCCCAGTGCATGAAATTCGTGCAAGGAGGGGGGGTTCCTTCAGCCCAGCCTGCACCCTCTCCAATTGGGGACCCCTTGGGGGCATCATTCTTGCAATCCACTGGCTCCTAACTGCTCACCTGCCTGCCTGCCTAATCACCCCTAACTGCCCTCCCCTGCCGGCCTGATATCACCCCTAACTGCCCTCCCCTGCATGCCTGGTTGCCCCCAACTGCCCTCCCCTGTTTCCCTGATCTTGCTCCCAACTTCCCTCCCCTGCTGGCCTGATCTCGCCCCCAACTGCCCTCCCCTGCAGGCCTTGTTGCCCCCAACTTCCCTCCCCTGCCGGCCTAATTGCTCCCAACTGCCCTCCCCTGCCAGCCTGATTTCGCCCCCAACTTACCTCCCCTGCAGGCCTGGTTGCCCCCAACTGCCCTCCCCTGTTTGCCTGATCTTGCTCCCACTGCCCTCCCCTGCTGGCCCGATCTCGCCCCCAACTGCCCTCCCCTTCAGGCCTTGTTGCCCCCAACTGCCCTCCCCTGCCGGCCTGATTTCACCCCCAACTTACCTCCCCTGCAGGCCTGGTTTCCCCCAACTGCCCTCCCCTGCTGGCCTGATCTCACCCCCAATGGCCCTCCCCTGCCAGCCTGATCTTACCCCCAACTTCCCTCCTCTGCTGGCCAATTTGGTTCTGATTGGTTGGTTTTTATGCCAGTCAGCATCAAAAGCTCCACCTCCTAAGCAGCCATTGGCTCCTCACAGTTAACCCAGATTTGTTTTTATTTTTTTTATAAAATATTTTATTGATTTTTTACAGAGAGGAAGGGAGAGGGATAGACATCGATGGGAGAGAAACATCAATCAGCTGCCTCCTGCATACCTCCTACTGGGGATGTGCCCGCAACCAAGGTACATGCCCTTGACTGGAATTGAACCTGGGACCTTTCAGTCCGCAGGCCGACACTCTATCCACTGAGCCAAAACAGTTAGGGCTTGACCCAGATTTGGTTCTGATTGGTCAGTTTCTATGCCAGTCAACATCAAAAGCTCCGCCTCCTAGGCAGCCATTGGTTCCTCACACTTCACCCAGATTTGGTTCTAATTGGTCGGTTTCTATGCCAGTCAGCATCTCTGGGCCTATAAACGGGGCCTTATCAGAAACGGGGGGGGGGGGCTGATCAGCAGCCCCAGTGGAAGCCTGGAGAGAAATGGAAGCGTAGCTGCTGGCCAGACTGGTAGAGAAAGAGAGAGGCAAGTGCTGATCAAAAGCTGCCACAGAGGCAACGGATCAGTCCCTGCTTCCCTCTTCAGGCCTCTCTCTGGCCCTGATTCACAGCCCACTCAGCCACAGCAACCCAGCACTGACTGCAGGACTGACTTCCGGTTGGTCAAGCCTCGGTTGTTACTGGTTGTTACGACCCAGGGTTTTTATATATTAGGATGCTGTATTCTGATCTACTTTTCCACTCCACAGAGTGATCACTTAATATAATTGTTTGTAAATAAGATCAGAATACACATACCTAATTGGAAATGTTATTTGGCTCTGCCAAATGTATGGTGCTGGTGGTGTATGTATGTGTGTGTATGTGTATTGGGGGATTCAGTACAATGTCATATCATTTTGACTCATTTGACTCACTTGAGTGATACTGCCATTTTATTTATTTCCCCACCAATTATGTTCTTATCCAATGTATTGTAGGCACTATTTATTTGAGAGGGAGGAGAAGATAAGTAAATTTTACCAATATAAAATCAAATGAAGTTTGGTTAATAAATGAATGACTACAAACCATTTATATAATTAGGCTATGCAAATGGGGTTATCTGTTGGTTAATCTATTATAATTGGTGAAAGTCAATTATATAAAGCCATATTATATAGAAGGTCAGTCCCTTCGATGTAAGGGGTTCTGTACAAATCCCAGGGTAAAGTTCCTTCATAAGTACTTTTGAACACATTGCAAACAATGAATTTGATAGTATTTGAAATATTAAGCATTTACCCATTTTCCAGTTGGCACAATGATGTATGTTTCACAGTGATTTTATTTCAAAAATTTATTTAATAACAGAATGTCTGTAATGCTTTTTCCACACAGTGCACAACAGCATGAGAGAAAACAAATGAAACAGATACAAGAGCTATTAGACAAACTCTAAGAGTACAATTATCATCCATTTAAAAATAGTTTCTACCAAAAGACCCTATACTATTCATATAACATTTTTGTCAACAATAAAATACATTTTCCAAAATAGTACATACATGTCTCAGAATTATATAATGAGCAATGACATGGATAAAATTAATCTGGTTTCCCAAATAGTCAACATTAAGGCAAAGATACACATTTCATTCAACTCTGGACATTTTAGTCATCTCTTAGATACTCCATTAATACTCTTCATTTACAGACACACAATAAATTCTTAAGAATATTTCAAAAAATTTTCTATAAGAGATTAAAACTGGTGATGTGAACTATGAGGCTAATAATGCAACTAAAACATTTATGAAGCTATATTTATATTCACAGATTTCCTAAAGTGCTGAATTGTTTAATGTTAACATGTAGATCTGTCTATCTGACTTAGTGTAGGAAATCATATCAGCAATTTTACTGGGTGCTGGGCAACTATTTTAGATGTTTCTATTTCATTTCCCACTCAGTGACTATAACTTTTTACTGATATTTTCTTTAATGCTAAACAACTGGATTTGAATTAACTAAAACTTGAAACACATATTTAAGATAAAAAACTTTTGGTTTTGTTTGCTAAGCACTGAATTCAGATTGTCAAACTAAATTTATTTTTATTGGATGAACTGTTTCACATCTAGTGAAATGGTATTGTAGGACTTTTCTCATATCCAAGTTATATTTTATCTGGTCAGTGACTTGAACCATAAATAATTTAGGTTTACTTTTCCTTGTTCATTACTTAGTAACATGTTTCTGGCTGGAATTATTAGAAGAATTGCCTTAATTCTTTGCTTTACAGGTTGAGACTTTCACTTAACATACAGAAGAACTTTAAATAAAGAACTTTGTAGAATGCTTTTTAAACTAGAAGGGAAGTTACAAATAGTAATTTCATTCAATATAAACAGAGACTATGTGAGATGAAATAATTAGCCACAGCTGTCAAAGTGAATTTTATTTTCCAATTAAATTTAGTAACAGCATTTGGATATAAAGTAAATGTATTGTTCAGATATATGGTATTTGTTTTAAAACATCAGAATATCTTTACTTAAAGATTAAGAGTTTGCTATGTCACCTCATGTTTCATCATTAGTCATCTGTAAATAGGGAACTTAAAGACAAATTGAAAAAATAGCCATAGGACAATATCATGTAATCAGAATGGATTGAGATATAAAAAATTCAGATAATACATCAGGTTATTTTTAAGTGAAATACATGAAATATACTGAAAATTTTCAATAAATGTGATACTGCATTATAACTAACGAAGGGAAATCATCTATTAGTAGTTTATATTGTAATATTAATGTAATGTAATTTATATTGCAAATATAATGTAATATTAATTCTATAGGAATTAAATATTTGTAAGTTTGTATATTTTGACATATAATTTTATGTATTAAATATAAAACGATATGTAGCTCTTGTTTTTTAAAACAGTTCAATTGGTTTGACTAATTGAAATTGAAATGCAACTTCTTATCTAAGTTTTTAAAATTTCCAATAATTATACAAAAGCACATAACAATGCTTAAAAATGATTCTGACTATTTCTTACTAAAACAAGTTAGCTTATAGTTTACACTAGTTTGAACTCTGAGTGATAACAGTAAGCCATGTAAGTAATTTCACATTTAGTTGACTAGAATTTCAGGGTTCTTAAAAAACTGAAAAGTTAATAGATATCTCCAGAATCATGGCCTTTGAATTAAAGTATTGTTGGTGTACCCTAGTTAAGAGAAACCTTGAAAACATCAGAGATCCTAAAATTGGATTATCTACAATGCATACATTAAAGCTTTATTCTCTAGAATGGCGAAATCTATGATCACAATTCTATATGAGTCAATAATTCTGATATTTCCAGACTCTCCCTTCACTAGAAACTAAACTTGGAAAAGTGTCATTTTATTTTTTGGTAATATAAGCCACAGTAACTTTGTCTCTAGACTTAATTTCTTTCTTGCCTCTGATCACTGTGAGCAGAGAGGTATCATTTTAGCAAACAAGAAAAAGGTAGAAGAAATAAATAAGGGAATAAAAACTTGCTTTTCAGGAAAATTAATTACCTGTCTCCTTTTTGTAAACTGTCAGGATTACAATTTGTATGTCCCTTTTACAGAGGTACACTCCTTGACTTAGTAAACAGGCACTGGATTTCATATAAATCTCTTGACAGCATATGAAATATGGTCCTGTACATTTCTAAAGCAGATAACCTCTATGGCATGGTTTCTGTTTCAGGCTATATACTCTTTACCTAGAAGAAGATGATGCCTTTCATGTTAAAGATATATTTAAGTACTTTTAAAATAAGTATATTTTTAACCTTAGAAACTGTTATATATATATATTTTTACTAGCTGACACTATCTGAAAGCATTTTACCTGAAAATAAAACTAGAGGAGATGCAATAAGGTAAGTTGTTTTGAGTTCACTGCCAAAACAACTATTGCTTTTCTAAAGCATTTAGTACTGTGTGTCAAAGCTAATTTAACAAAACTCCCCAAACCATAAAATAATTTATGTAGAAATAATTTTGTTCAAGGCGGTCACATGTAAGGCTTAAAGAACATAATTTTCAATCCTCTTTATTCAAATATCAACTAATATATTTTTGGGTTGACAAATACTACTGGAAGGAGATGAATATTTGTAAGAGAAAAATTTTAAAACAGAAATTTTAAATGTTAATAGCTATCTAATACCAATTTTTATTAAAAATATATTATAAGTGATTATTTTTCAATTTGGGAATGTAACCACATTTTATATATAAAAGTTTCATTTTTATGTTGTCCTCCTGCTTGATTGAGAGCAAAGGACAGGCTAGCTTAGGGATAGTATCTATATAAAAAAATAAAAAGCCTGGAGATAAAGCTATAGTTTCCTCTTTAGTAATACCATTCCCATTCAACAGGTTTGGATTGTCTCTCTTGAGAAAATCTTACATGCCAATTGCAAGCTTTTTTTACTATAGTGGAAACACATGCATAAAATTTTATGAGGAAGCAGGACATTCTCCCAGCGGGATTTAAAGCTTTAGGAGGGTACTATAGGGAATTTGCTTTTTAGGGAAAAAGTTCAAATTCTCAATAAGAGCACAGACAACAGTGTGGTGATTGTCAGGTGGTGGTGAGTGGAGGTGTAAGAGGGGCTAGGGGAGATAAATGGCGATGGAAGAACATAAAATAAAATAAATTTCAAAAAGCTTTAAAATTTTTCAATAGGACCAAAGGAAGCTAAGTGTGCACATGGGGAACAAGATAGTCCCAAAAGCTTCAGAATTGTGCTATTCAGCATAAAATGCTACTGTGGAAAATATTGAACCTTTTCCTATAACTCATCACTATCATAGTTCTTTTATTCTTAAGTACTTTCCCTATATCTTTTGGTATATTTTTTTGTTGTTGTTCTGTTAATATAGCATATACTCCTTCATTTGTAGGTACATGCACTCTCACAAACTGAACACTTAGGGCAGAAAGATCACTCATTTTTAGCCAATACATATGTCAATAGATTACAGAATTTTCTCTTTAATAAAGCATTTATTAATTCTTTATTTGTCCCAAGCAAGGAGATGAACCCATGTTATACAGCCTCAGCATTGTGTGACTAATATATGTATATATTTATATGTGTGTATATACATATATTTTAAAATATGACTCTTTAAAAATATATTGATACCCAGTGGTGCCATGGTACAAAACACCTGAAAAACATTAGTTATTTGAAAATGCCATATTTGGTGTACTTCTTGTGTCCAATACTATAATACAGAGAAGACAGATTAAGCGCAGTCTATAAGTGACAAACTCAGAATATGCCTGCTGCATCATGCTGTGATGGAAAAACTTGGAATGGTTAATGAAAACTGACATGGAAATTCATAAAAAATCAGAAGCAAGTAAAAATATTGAAGTTTTCTGATGGCCTTATCTATATTCATTCAGGACAGCTCCCATTATGTCATAGCAAATAATATTTGTCATTTTCTTCATTATACAAAGAAAACACTGTTTTACTACCACTGGTAGATTTGATAGCAGTATATTTGATGTACTGAGTTGATATTTAGATACTGGATAAATATATGCAATTGTTGAGTAAATTATTGTTATGGAAAAATTCACAGAGGAGGCACTTGACTGGCATGTTAGTAACTGATCTTTGGTAAAGGCAAAATAAAAAGAAAATGCTTCATTTAGTTATATTTAAAAATATTTTCACTTAGTAACACTGAATGTCTCCAGATATATTAACATGCCCCTCAGGTAGATAATAAAAATGATAAATGTCATAACTAAAATCCTCTGCTTATTTTTTTTTGCTGTTAGCTATTTAAAGTCTCTTGTTAATAGATGACGATAAACTTTCATATTCAGAGTTGGTAATTCTCATTCTTTTCAACTTATTTGGGAGAAAAATGAAGAAATCTATATAACTGGTCACATTGTTGGTTGTACAGCCAGATGATATTATTCTGCAAATCTCCAAATTAAGTTAACCTAGTTGATAAATTACTAATGCCCAGTGTTTTCCAGTATCATATTTTTCAGTGTTCCTTCAAACTATAGTAGGAATTTGTATCTAACCCAATTTAATTGAAAAATAAAATAAATGTTTGCAAAGGCTAGGGTTTTAATGTCTTCTATATCTATTGTCTTTGAACTGAGTCATTTTTGTTAAGTATTGAAAAATTCATTGACAGTATTCAACTAGAAAGAAATGAAGCGAACATAAAGGAATTGACTGAATGTTGCCATTTGTCTTATCTCTGGATTGAAATTATGAGTCTGTTCTTTTATACTTTAATCAGAATGCAGGCATCTCTAATGTATTTATCACAGCAAATCTGAAAGTCATAAGTGGTAAGATTTGAAAATCATTTTAAGCGGTCCACAACATTTGTAAGGTATTATAACTAATAATCTCTGAAAATCATTTGAAGTGGTCAGTTCACAGATGATATTTTATTTACTATGATGTTATAATCAATGAAAAATAGTTGATAACTCCATACAAATAATAATAGATCTTAAATTTTATGTAATTTGTAAACTTGCTTTTAAGAGGTGTTTAATTAAAGCAAGTTTCTGTTGTATGGGGGTTTTTTAAACCATACCATTTGGCACATTAGGGTACCCTGGTAGGAATGGCCGAAAGAAAATAGGTGCTGGTGGTCCAGATACTATATAAAAAGAAGGATACCCTCTCTCAGGAACAAAATATGGAGCAGGTTGATAAAAGCAAGTTATATTATTTGTATTGGGTAGAATATTGTGTTCTCCTAGTACTTTTAAAGCCATACTGGTAATCATATCAATTGTCTGTCTTCTTTCATGACGCATGAGGCAAACGGTGCTTTCATCCACAATTCCACGCAAAGTCATAAGGTAGTCATACTTGCTTTTTTCTTCACCTATGAAATGGTTGCGGAGGTATGATTCAATCTTCTTTTGCTGTTCTACTACATCAGGAAAATCAATGAAAAATCTAGAGCACATGTAACGTTCAAGGGTCTTGATTTCTGCTTCACAAACTGGCTTAAAGTCTCGAACCAGCAAGTTGCTGTACTTCAGAAGGCCACCACCTCTAATCTCCTCAGGTTTTCTGGTAGATATAAGCTTGTATTGCAAATGCATCATTGCTTCTTGAAAGTTTCCATATAGGCTTTCAGCTACCACAACAGGATATGACTCTTGGGTTAACTTAGCATTTTTGTCATTGTAGAATTCTAACATGTCATCCAAACGGATTTGAAAAGAATCTACACTAAATTCAAACTGCCGTTTGAGTGAATTCACAAATTTTAGCTCTACATTCTTCCCAGTGTTGTTTGAAAGAGAGATGAGACTCCATTGATCATGCTTATTGCAAACTTTGACCATTTTCTGCACATATGCCTCCTTCATGATCTTTAGGGTAATCTTTTCCTTTTTTACACCTTTTGGTAAAAAATCAAGTAGACAACCTAGAACTACATCCTTAACAATCTGAAATTCTTGATCATTTGGTAGATCAACACGAAAAATAACATCCAGATCCTTATAGCTGATTCCATTGTGGCTTGCAAGTATGTAACTTGCAATGGAACCATTTAATCGGGTATCTTTAACAATAATTCCTTGCTCTATCAGTTGATCTTTGACAACATTTATGATATGTTTTGGTTTTACCTCCAATGTGGGGAAATTTCCCCTTCCATGAATTGGAATTACTTCATCTAACACTTGATCCAGTATTATAACTTGATCCCAAGTCAGATTACTGAATCCAACTTCAGACATTTTGAAGTCAGTAGGTCAACTAGAAAGCAAGCAAAATATTGAGAAGAAATGTTAGCATTTTGATTGCAGTGTTATACCCAAAGTGTATGAAAAAGTTAAGAATAGACTTGTCCTCAAAATAAATAACATTAAAACTAGGAAGTAAATTATCAATGTATCTAATTTATAAGGGAAATAAAGCTATTTTGATTATGCCAAGATTGTTAGAACCATTACTGCATGCAAACAGGCACTCTCAGGGATTTGTTAGAATTATAATTATTTTTATGTAAAATGATGGCCTTTCTCATTATTTATTTATGTAAATATTATGATTGTGTTTGTTTGGTGTTATAAATTTTATTCATAAGATAATCATAATACATCACTGAGGTTAACTGTCATGAATTTAAAGTGAGATCAAGATAGCATATCTGATGGAATAGCATAATGATAACATTATGTTCAAAAGCAATATATAACATCTTTAAGCCAAAAGCATTGGAGAATTCATCATATATATTGCACAGAAAATGCAAATTAGAATAAAAAAAACTTAGAAGAAAGTCAATTATTATGAAAATAAATGTGATACACACATTATTACCTACTAGAGGCACGGTGCATGAAATTCGTGCACAGGGGAGGGTGTGTCCCTCAGCCCAGCCTGCACCCTCTCCAATCTGGGACTCCTTGAGGAATGTCCGACTGCCAGTCTGCCCCTTTAGGCCCAATCCCACCGGTGGGATTGGGCCTAAACGGGCAGTCAGATATCCCTCTCACAATCCAGGACTGCTGGCTCCCAACCATTTGCCTGCCTGCCTGCCTGCCTGATTGCCTCTAACCACTTCTGCCAGCCTGATCACCCCCTAACCACTCCTCTGCCAGCCAGATCGACACCTAACTGCTCCCCTGCTGGCCCAATTGCCCCTAACTGCCCTCCCCTGCAGGCCTGGTCCCCCCCAACTGCCTTCCCCTGCTGGCCTGGTCTCCCCCAACTGCCCTCCTCTGCTGGCCTGGTCACCCTCAACTGCCCTACTCTGCTGGCCTGGTCACCCCTAACTGCCCTCCCCTGCTGGCCCGATTGCCAACAACAGCCCTCCCCTGCAGGCCTGGGTCCCCCCCAACTGCCCTCCCCTGCAGGCCTGGTCCCCACCAACTGCCCTCCCCTGCAGGCCTGGGTCCCCCCCAACTGCCCTCCCCTGCTGTCCTGATCTCCCCCAACTGCCCTCCTCTGCCAGCCTGGTCAACACCAACTGCCCTCCTCTGCCGGCCCGGTCATCCCTAACTGCCCTCCCCAGCTGGCCTGATTGTCCACAACTGCCCTCCCTTGCTGGCCTGATCTCCCCCAACTGCCCTCCTCTGCCAGCCTGGTCAACACCAACTGCCCTCCTCTGCTGGCCCAGTCACCCCTAACTGCCTTCTGCTGGCCTGGTCACCCCAACTGCCCTCCCCTGCAGGCCTGGTCCCCCCCAACTGCCTTCCCCTGCTGGCCTGGTCTCCCCCAACTGCCCTCCTCTGCTGGCCTGGTCACCCTCAACTGCCCTACTCTGCTGGCCCGGTCACCCCTAACTGCCCTCCTCTGCTGGCCTGATTGCCAACAACTGCCCTCCCCTGCAGGCCTGGTCCCCCCCAACTGCCCTCCCTTGCAGGCCTGTTCCCCCCCAACTGCCCTCACCTGCAGGCCTGGGTCCCTCCCAACTGCCCTCCCCTGCTGGCCTGATCTCCCCCAACTGCCCTCCTCTGCCAGCCTGGTCAACAACAACTGCCCTCCTCTGCCGGCCCGGTCACCCCTAACTGCCCTCCCCTGCTTGCCAGATTGTCCACAACTGCCCTCCCCTGCAGGTCATCTTGTGGCAGCCATCTTGTGTCCACATGAGGGCAGCCATCTTTGACCACATGGGGGTGGCCATCTTGTGTGTTGGAGTGATGGTCAATTTGCATATTACTCTTTTATTAGATAGGCTGATAGAATGGAGCTGTGAATTTTGGCCCCCACTTTGCTGAGACTAGCTATGCAGAGAAATCTGAGTCCTGCACGGGACTGATTTTGTAACACCTGCTGCTTGGACCTGTGGCATGAGAGTTCTGGTTCCATGCAAGGCTGGGATTTTTGGACTGTATCCCCCAGGAAGGATCCCATCAGGGAGACAGATGAGTGAGCACTGGGCTTTGTGACTGCATGGTGGGGAGGCTGACCCAAGTTCCCTGTGAGTTCAGCCAGGCAACAAAGGAGAGGTAGAACCAGCTGGGCCAGTGTATCTCAGTAGTTGAGCATAACCTATGAACCAGGAGGTCATGGTTTTATTCCCAGTCAAGGCACATGTTTGGGTTGTGGACTCAATTCCTGGTGGGGGTTGAGCAGGCAGCAGCTGATCGATAATTCTCTCTCATCATTGATGTTTCTCTCTCTCTCTCTCTCTCTCTCTCTCTCTCTCTCTCTCTCTCCCTTCCTCTATGAAATTGATAAAAATATTTTTTTTAAAAAAAGAGGTAGCCGAAACCGGTTTGGCTCAATGGATAGAGCGTCGGTCTGCGGACTGAAAGGTCCCAGGTTCGATTCCGGTCAAGGGCATGTACATTGGCTGTGGGCACATCCCTGGTAGGGAGTGTGCAGGAGGCAGCTGGTCAATGATTCTCTCTCATCGATGTTTCTAGCTCTCTATCCCTCTCCCTTCCTCTCTGTAAAAAATAAATAAAATATATTTTTTTAAAAAGAGAGGTAAAACAAGCCTCCTCTTTCTGCAGGCTGGGAACACCACCCCCAATAGGAGACTGTTTAGTTCAGCTCTGTGAAGTCCTGGATACACCTGCTGGTTGCAGTTCTGTGAGGGATGGGAGAGTGGCTCAGAGAAGACATTCCAAGTGTGAGACCCTCAGAGGCTACTATCTGGGACAAGGAGGAAGTGATTAGCTCCATCTTGTGGGCTGGACCTGCAACATTCTCTGGAGACTTTTTGATCAATTCCCATAGCAGCTGAAACTGATCCTGCTGAGAAGATTGAAGGGTGTACCCAACCCAAACCTGCAGCAGGCCGCCTTGTGAACTAGAATTGGAATCTCTGGTAGAGACTGAGGAGTTTGGCTTTGAAGCTGAGACTAATTTCCCTTTATTGAGTGACTGATTGTATAACCTGTAAGCAGGGGCCTGACTTCCCCGAGCTAGGCTAGCCTGAGTCCAACCTAAAGATTCTCTTCGGAAGGCACTGTAGGAAGACCAGGCAACTTCAGGGGGAGATGAAGTAGCTGACAGGTGTAGGAGGACCTCAGGGAACCTCGATCTGACCATAGATCAACCCCCAACTATAAACTAAAAGAAGCCAACCCATTTACACAAAGAGGTCCCTCTTATGAAAACACAGGTCAAGCAGATGCAGACACAAACTATGAACAGAGTGGGAACAACACAGAAGCAGTCCAAGGCCAGTTACACACAATGTCTGACAGTGACCTGCATTTGAAACCCACATAAAAGAACTCAAAAGGACCAAGAACCATCACAATGAGTGGTAGCCCTCAGAACACACCAGAGCTTGACCCAACTAGACAAACAAAGAGCACACTCAAAGGTGGATCCTGGTAGCCCCCAGAATCTGCTGAGAATAACCCTGACTTGGGGTGAGCTCTGGCACAGCATCTCATACATGGTGATAAAGGTTTTTCTCTATAGACTCCCAGCCTGAAGGGTTAACCATTATGCCACTGAGCTTATCAAGAGACCTCGAGGCTGCACCTGCACAGCAATTTGCACACCATGGTCAGGGTTGAGCATCAGAATTAACCAGTCTGAATATAAATCCCAACCACAAAAGGGCCATCAACAATCAAGACCCAATTATAACAGGAGGGTCCAAAAATCCACACAAGAGATGTTCTTAGAGCACCCAATTCAGAAGATCAAGGAGACTGCACCACTGGGAGCCATAGGACACCTACAACAGAAAGTCACCAACCAAGATGTGGAGTTATAGCAGTCCTATCTAAAACAACGAAACAAACACAAAGAGACAGTTAAAATGGGAAGACAAAGAAACTGGCCCAAATGAAAGAACATGAGGAAACAACAGAAACAGAGATAAAGGAAATAGAGGCAAGCAATTTATCAGATATAGAATTCAAAGAAATGGTTATACTAATGCTCAAGGAAATTAGTAAGAAAAACAGAAACCATAAAAAATAATCTGGTGGAAATGAAGAATGCCGTATCTGAAATACAGAATACACTGAAAGGAACTGCCATTAGACTGCCTGAGGCAGGTGATTGAATTAGTGAATTAGAAGAAAAATTTAAAAATATCACTCACTCAGAACAGAAATAGGACAAAATATTTTAAAATCAGGAGGATAGTTTAAGGGAACCTTGTAACAACATGAAATAAAACAATAACCACATCATAGGGATAATAGAAGGTGAAGAGACCAAGCAAGGGCTAGAGAACCTGAAAACTTCCCTAGCCTGGTGAAGAAAAATGTCACACAAATTCAGGAAGCCCAGAGAGTCACAAATAAGATTAATACAAAGAGACTCACGCCAATGTCAGATCCACATCATAATTAAAATGGACAAGAGTTAACAAAAAGAGAGAATCTTAAAGGCAGCAAAAGAGAAATAATCAGTTACCTACAAGGGAGTTCCCATAAGGCTGTCAGCTGATTTCTCAACAGAAACACTTCAGACCAGAAGGGATTGGCAGGAAGTATTCAAACTAATGAAAAGCAAGAACCTGCAACCAAGCCTGCTCTAAATCCAGAAAAGCTATCATTTAAAATTGAAGGTGAGCCCAGCTGGCGTGGATCCGTGGTTGAGCATTAACCTATGAACCAGGAGGTCATGGCTTGATTCCCGGTCAGGGCACATGCCCAGGTTGCGGGCTCAATCCCCAGTGGGGAGCAGTGCACAGGCAGCCAATCTCTTTCTCATCATTGATGTTTCTCTCTGTCCCTCTCCCTTCCTCTCAAAAATTAATTTTAAAATATTTTAAAAAATAAATAAAATTGAAGGTAAAATAGTTTCCCAGACAAAAGAAGTCTAAAGGAGTTCAATACCACCAAACCAGCATTGCAAGAAATGTTAAAGGGACTGCTTTAAGAAGAACTATATATGGAGAGGCACATAGGCATAAAGGAAAAAAATGTCAATAAATAAGTACCCATCAATAATAACCTTAAATGTTAGTGGATTAAACAAATGGATAAGAAAACACGACCCATATATATGCTGTCTATTAGAGACACACCTCAGAACAAAAGTTACACACAGACTGAAAGTGAAGGAATGAAAAAAACATTCCATGCAAATGGAAATGAAAACAGGCAATAAAAGAGACAAAGGAGGTCACCACATAATAATAAAGGGATCAATCTAACATGAGGGTATAACCCTTATAAACATATATGCACCCAATATAAGCACACCTAAATATATATAAAAATTTTGGTACAACATGAGAGATATACAGGCAGAAATACAGTCAGGGTAGGGGACTTTCATACCCCACAGTCAACAATGGATAGATCTTCCAGACAAAATATCAATAAGGAAACAGTGACCTTAAACAACACACTAGATCAGATGGGTTTATATGAGATCTAAAGAACATTTCATCTCAAGTCAGCAGAATATACATTCTTCCCAAGTACATATAGAACATTCTCAAAGATATACACCATGTTACAGCATAAAAAAAAGTCTCAATAAATTTAAGAAGATTGAAATCATATCAAGCATTCTCTGTGACCACAACAGCATGAAACTGGAAATCAACTGCGATAAAAAACCTTCAAAAATATTCAAACACATGGGGGTTAAATAGAATGTTATTAAACAAAGCATGGATTATCAATGAGATCAAGGAAGAAATAAAAAAATTACCTGGAGCCCTAGCTAGTTTAGCTCAGTGGATAGAGCGGCAGCCTGTGGACCAAAGGGTCCTGGGTTTGATTCCAGTCAAGGGCATGTACCTTGGTTGCAGGCTCCTCCCTGGCTCGGAGCCTGGTCAGGAGGGATCATGCAGGAGGCAACCAATAAATGTGTTTCTCTCACATCAATGTTTCTCTCTGTCTTTCCCTCTCTCTTCCACTCTTCCTAAAAATCAATGGCAAATATCCCTAGGTGAGGATTAACAACAAAAAATTACCTGGAAACAAACAAA
The DNA here is from genome assembly GCF_951640355.1 of Cnephaeus nilssonii. Taxonomy (NCBI): domain Eukaryota; kingdom Metazoa; phylum Chordata; class Mammalia; order Chiroptera; family Vespertilionidae; genus Cnephaeus; species Cnephaeus nilssonii. The sequence continues at coordinate 33,053,210 of NC_137071.1, forward strand.
AATGAACACACAACCATGCAAAATCTATGGGACACAGCAAAATAGTCCTGAGAGGGCAATTCATAGTATTATAGGCTTACCTCAAGAAGCAAAAAAAATAAAAATAAATATCTAATAAACAATTTAATCCTATACTTAAAGAACTGGAAAAAGAACATCAGGAAAAGCCAAAGTTAAGTAGAAGGAAGGAAATAATAAAGATCAAAGCAAAAAGAAAATAAACGTGACTACATAAAAACAAAAAGCTTCTGCAAAAGAAACCATGAACAAAATTAAAAGGGAACCCATTGTATGGGAGAACATATTTGGCAATTACCATATATAATAAATGCTTAATATTCAAATTGACTGAACTGCAGAATGACCAGTGAAATGACCGGTCACTATGATGTGCACTGACCGCCAGGGGGCAGATGCTCAATGTAGGAGCTGCCCCAGCTCACAGGCTCAAGGCCAACCAAGGTGGGTGCCAGCGGAGGCCCCCCTAATTGCCCCTCTGGTTGCCTCCTGCAGAGGGATGTGACCCGCGGTGGTGGGGCGATGAGGGGGTGGGGCCAGCTGGCGAGTAGGCTGGCACCACCCCTGATCGCCCCGCCAGTTGCTTCCTGCACAGGGAGGTGACTGGCGGCAGTGATGGGGGTGGGGGGGGGCTGGCAAGCGGGTGGTGCCAGGCTGGCCAAGATGGGTGCCCATGGGGGCCCCTTGATCACCCTGCTGGCTGCCCCACAGATCAGCCCTGATCACCGGCCAGGCCTAGGGACCCTACCCATGCACAAATTTCATGCGAGGCCTCTAGTAAATCTCACAAAAGGTTAATATCCAAAATATATAAGGATCTCATACAACTTAACAAAAGGAAGACAATCCAATTAAATAATGGGCAAAAGACCTAAATAGATACATCTCCAAAGTGGACATACAAATGGCTAAGAGACACATTAAAATGCTCAATTCACCAATCATCCAAGGGATGCAAATTAAAATGACAATGAGGTACCATGTCACACCCATCAGAATGGTTACCACCAACAAATGAACTAATGAAACATGCAGGTGAGGATGTGAAGAAAAGGGAACCCTAGTAAACTGTTGGTGGGAATGCAGACTGGCACAACAATTATGGAAAAGAGTATGGAGTTTCCTCAAAAAACTAAAAATGAATCTCCCATTTGACCCAGTGATCCCACTTCTAGGAATATATACTAAGTAACCCAAAACACCAATCAGAAAGAATAAATGCACCCCTAAGTTCATTGCAGCACAATTTACAATATTTAAGATCTGGAAACAGCCCAAGAGCCCATCAGTAGAAGAGTGGATAAAATAGCCATGTAACCATGGAATACTATGAAGCAGTAAAAAGGAAGTATCTCTTACCCTTTGTGACAGCATGGAGGGACCTGAAGAGTATTATGCTAAGTGAAATAAATTAGAGAAAGACAAGTATCACATTATCTCACTTATATGTGGAATGAACAAAATAAATTAAGGAACAAAATAGATCCAGAGACACAGAAGCATGGAAAAGGCTGTGGAATCTCAGAGGGAAGGTGGGGGTGGGGGTATGGGTGGGAAGAGATTGACCAAAGAACTTGTATGCATATATGCATAACCTATAGACAGACAATGGTGTGGTGAAGGCCTGGGGTGGGGGGCAGGTGCAGGGTAGAGGGGTCAATGGGGATAAAAATGGGACATCTGCAATACTTTCAACAAAAAAGATTTGAAGAAAAGATCAGAGCAGAAAAAATGACATGGAAACAAACAAAACAGTACAAAAGATCAATGAAACCAAAAGCTGATTATTTGAAAGGATAAACAAGACTGATAAGCCATTAACCAGACTCATCAAGAAATAGAGAGCTGACCCAAATAAATATAATCAGAAATGAAAAAGGAGAGGTAACAACAGACATCACAGAAATACAAATGATTGTAAGAAAATATGAACAATAATATGCCAAAAAATAGACAACCTGGGCAAAATGGACAAATTCCTAGAAAAATAAAATATTCTAAAACTGAATCAGGAAGAATCGGAACACATAAATAGAGAAATAACAACTAATTAAATTGAAGCAGTAATTTAAAAACTTTAAGCAAACAACAGCACTTGACAGGATGGATTCACAGGTGAATATTATTAAACATTCAAAGAAGTAACACCTATCGTCCAAAAACTATTCCAAAAACATCAAGAGGAAGGAAGACTTCTAAGCTATTTTTATGAGTTCAATATTATCCTAACAACAAAACTAGATAAAGGCACAACAAAGAAAGAAAATTATATTTCAATATCTCTGAGGAACATAGATACTAAAATCCTCAACAAAATATTAACAAATCAGATACAGCTACACATAAAAAAATCATACACTATGATCAAGTGGGATTTATTCTGGGGATGCAAAGTTGGTACAATATTTGCAAATCAATAAATGTGATACATCACATAACCAAAACAAAAGATTAAAATTCCATGATAATATCAATAGATGCAGAAAAAGCTTTTGATAAAAACCAGCACACATTTTTGGTAAAAACTCTCAGCAAAGTGGAAATAGAAGAATCATACTCCAAAACAATGAAGCCCATATATGACAAATCTACAGCCAACATCATACACAATGGACAAAATCTGAAAGTGTTTTCCTTAAGATCAGGAACAAGACAAGGATGTTTGCTTTTTTAAAAAATATTTTTATTGATTTCATAGAGGAAGAGAGAGGGAGAGAGAGATGGAAACATCAATGGTGAGAGAGAATCATTGATTGGCTGCCTCCTGCACATCCCACACTGGGGATCAAGCCCACAACCCAGGCTTGTGCCTTTGACCTGAATCCAACCCAGAACCATTCAGTCCCCAGTCCAATAAGATATCCATTGAGCCAAACTGGCTAAGGCAGGATGTATGCTTTTAGCACTGTTATTAAACACTAGTGGCCCGGTACACTGATTCATGCATGTTGAAAGGAAATTAATTAGAAGAAATATTATAATATCTCTATTTACCCTTTCTCTATAATAGAAGTGTTAATGGATGGTCTTCAGACATATTCTGCCAATGATGCCACTTTCTTTCCACTTCAGAATGTCAACAAAAACAACCGAGTTCATGATCAACAATAATAGATCGAAACACACATGTGCGATTGGCACCAGCAAGAACTTTATATGTATCATGCATGCGCGAGTCAACATTTATTTTTAAATTGCCAGTGTGCATCATATGTACCAGCTGGTCAGTTGGTCAGAGAGTCGGATGGACAGTCAGTCACTTAGCCTTTTATATATATAGATAGTACTGGAAATCCTAGCCACAGCACTCAGAGAAGAAAAAATAAAAAGCATCCAAATTGGAAAGGAGGAAGTAAAACTGTCATTATTTGTACACTAGAGGCCTGGTGCATGATATTCGTGTACTCAGGGGGGTGGGTCCCTCAGCCCGGCTTGTGCCCTTTCGCAGTCCGGGAGCCCTTGGGGGATGTCTGACTGATGACGGCTTAGGCTTGCTCCAAGCCATCAGTCGGACATCTTTAGCATTGCCGCAGAGGCTCCCCCTGGTGGGAGTACACTGACCACCAGGGGGCAGCTCCTGTGTTGATCGTCTGCTCCCTGGTGGTCAGTGCACATCATAGCGACCAGTTGTTTTGCTGTCTGGTCAATTTGCATATTACCCTTTTATTATATAGGATGATATGATATTGTATATAGAAAACCCTAAAGACTCCACTAAAAACTACTAGATCTAATAAATGAATTTGACAAAGTTACAGGATAAAAATTTAACATGCAGAAATAAATAGCATTTTTATATACCAAACATAAATGATCAGAAATAGAAAATAAGAAAACAACTGCATTTACTATTGCAGGAAAAACACACATCAAAAAACAGTACCTAGGAATAAATTTAACCAAGAAGATAAAAGACCTGTACTGGAAGAACTATGTATCATTGAAGAATGAAATTAAGGAAGATACAATTAAATGAAAGCATATCCCATGTTCATGGATTGGCAGAATTATCATCATTAAAATGTCCATACTACCTAAAGCAATCTATAGATGAAATGCAATTCTATTAAAATACCAATGGCATAGTTCACAGACCTGAAACAAATATTCCAAAAATTTATATGGAACAAAAAAAAGACCCCAAATAGCCATATCAATCTTCAGAAAAAAGAATAAAGTTTGAGGGACTACAATACCAGATATCAAACTATAATACAAGGCCATTGTAATCACAGCAACCTGGTACTTGCATAAGAACAGGTATATAGAACAATGGAACACAACAGAGAACCCAGAAATCAACCTATGCCTCTATTATTAATACTTGACAAAGGATGCAAGAGCATAAAATGGAGTAAAGACCGACTCTTCAATAAATGGTGTTGGGGAAATTGGACAGGAACATGCAAAAGAATGAAATTATACCACCAACATACTGTATATGATACACAAGACTGAACTCAAGATGGATAAAAGACTTACATATAAGCCATAAAATCATAAAACTCCTTGAAGAAAACATAGACAGCAAAATATCAGACATCACTCTCAGCAATATTTTTGCTGATATGTCTCCAAGGGCAAAGGAAACTCGGGAAATGATAAACAAATGGGACTACAGCAAGCTAAACAGCTTTTGCACAGCAAAAGAAACCATCAGAAAAGTGAAAAGACCCCAGCTGGTGTTATATGCTAATAACAGTCAAGTGTTGACCTATGAACCAGGAGGTCATAGTTTGATTCCTGGTCAGTGATTATGCCCTGGTTGCGGGTTCAATCCCCAGAGAGGGGCATGCAGAAGTCAGCCAATTAATGGTTCTCTCTCTTTATTGATGTTTCTATCTCTCTCTTCCTCTCCTTTTCTCTCTCAAATCAATAAATATATATATATATATATATATTTTTTTTTTAAATGGAAAGAGAAGAAAAATCAAGATGGTGGCATAGGTAAACACCTGAACTTGCTGCCTCACACAACCACTTCAAAACTACAACTAAAAGAAAAAATGGATATTATCCAGAACTACGGGAAGGCTGGCTGAATGGAAATTCTACAACTAGAAGGAAAGAGAAAAGCACACTGAGACTCGGAGGAGGTGCGGAGGCATGGAAGTGAAGTGTGGAGGTACAGAGGCGTGCATGGAAAGGGGCTGGCAACTAAGTACGCTGTTGTCTTTTTCAAACAGGAGGGAGACACAATCTCCTGACTGCTCTGAACTCCAGTTCCGGTGAGACTCTGGGGACCCACACTCATACGGAGAGAAACTGGACTGTCTGGCATCGGGCCAGAACACGAGGGCAGCTTTCTCTCAAAGGTGCTTGCAGTGATCATTGTTCCTGCATGGTGCCGTGGGACACAGAGACCCAGGGACCTCTTTGGGGCAGGGCTGATGGTCAGCCATTGCTGTTGGCTCTGTCCTGGTGATTCCGTGAGACTCCGCCCCACCCAATTTACAGCCCCACCCAAGCTGTACACAGAGGCTTTTGCATATGAATGGCCTGGCCCTTTGCAATCTAAAACCTAACATACTGCAGCTGGGTCAGAGAGCACCAGAGACTCCAAAAGAAGGCCCAAGGCTCCACAGCAGCTTGCATTGCTTCACATCTGGGCCTCATCTGGGCACCTCCAAACCCCAAACAAAGAGGAGGAATCTGCAGATCTCTCTGTAGCTCCTGCTGGGTGGCCTCAGGGAGTGGCTGACTTTACACCTCCTTGGAGATCCAAGAGCCAGTGTACCCAGTGGTCAGAGTAAGACCATCCAGATTACAACTCTTCAGATCCATAAGAGACACAATCAGGGGGCAGACTCAGTGAGCACCAAAGCCCACTGAAGCAAGTCTTGCCCCATAAGGGTGTCTCCAGCACAGAAGTTCTCCCATTGTAGACACAACTGATCCTCACAGCCAATTGTCCTGGAGGTCAATTCCTCCCAGTGATACTAACAATAATAAAGGCTTAACTACAACAAGACTGTGCACACAGCCCACAAAGAGGTGCACCAAGAGTGTCCACCTCAGGTAATTAGAGAGGCTGAGCCACTAAGCCCTATAGGACACCTAGCACACAAAGCCACTCTATGAACACAGGGAAGCAGCCAAAATGTGGAGACAAAGAAACAGGTCACAAAGGAAAGAAATGGAGGAAAGCAAACTACTGGATATAGAGTCCAAAACCACGGTTATAAGGTTACTCAAGAATCTTCTAGAAACCTCCAAGAAATTTAGTGAGACTCTCAAGGATATGCAAAAGTACCAACTAGAAATTAAGCATACACTGACTGAAATAAAGAATAATATACAGAGATCCAACAGCAGACTAGAGGATCCCAAGAATCAAGTCAAAGATTTGAAATATGAAGAAGCAAAAAACACCCAACCGGAGAAGCAAAAAGAAAAAAGAATCCAACAATATGAAGATAGTGTAAGGAGCCTCTGGGACAACTTCAAGCGTACCAACATCCAAATTATGGGGGTTCCAGGAGAAGAGAGAGAGCAAGACGCTGAAAACCTATTTGAAGAAATAATGACAGAAAACTTCCCCCACCTGGTGAAAGAAATAGACTTACAAGTCCAGGAAGCACAGAGAACCCCAAACAAAAGGAATCCAAAGAGGACCACACCAAGACACATCATAATTAAAATGCCAAGGGCAAAAGACAAAGAGAGAATCTTAAAAGCAGCAAGAGAAAAACAGTTAGTTTCTTACAAGGGAGTACTCATATGACTGTCAGCTGATTTCTCAACAGAAACTATGCAGGCCAGAAGGGAGTGGCAAGAAATATTCAAAGTGATGAATAGCCAGAACCTACAACCAAGATTACTCTACCCAGCAAAGCTATCATTTAGAATTGAAGATCAGATAAAGAGCTTCACAGATAAGAAAAAGCTAAAGGAGTTCATCACCACCAAACCAGTATTATATGAAATGCTGAAGAGTATTCTTTAAGAAGAGGAAGAAAAAGAAAAAAGTAAAGATAAAAATTATGAACAACAAAGTGACAACAAATACATATCTATAAACAACTGAATCTAAAAATCAAGTGAATAAAAAATCTGACAAACAGAATAAACTGGTGAATATAATAGAATCAGGGGCATAGAAAGGGAGTGGACTGACAATTCTTGGGGGGAAGGGGGTGTGGGGGGTGTGGGAAGAGACTGGACAAAAATCGTACACCTATGGATGAGGACAGTGGTAGGGGGGTGGTAAGGGCAGAGGGTGGGGTGAGATCCAGGTGGAGGGGAGCTATGGGGGGGAAAAGAAGAACAACTGTAATAATCTGAACAATAAAGATTTATTAAGAAAAGTGTTGCCCGACTGGTGTGGCTCAGTGGTTGAGCGTCGACCTATGAACCAGAAAGTGAAGGTTTGATTCACAGTCAGGGCCTATGTTCAGGTTGCTGGCTCAATCTCCAGTATGGGGTGTGCATGAGGCAGCCAGTCTATGATTCTCTCTCATCATTGATGTTTATATCTCTCCCTCTCTCTTCCTCTCTGAAATCAATAAAAGCATTTTTAAAAAAATAAAAATTAAATTTAAAAAAATGGAAAGAGAACCCACTGTATGGGAGAACATATTCACCAATGATGTATTTAATAAGGGGTTAATTTCCAAATTATGTAAATAACTTCTGTAACTCAATAGTAAGTCAGATAACCCAATTAAAAAAATGGGCAGAGGACCTAAATAGACATTTCTCCAAAGAGGAGATACAGATGGTCAAGAGATATATGAAAAAAAAATGCTCAATGCCACTAATCATCAGAGATATGCAAATAAAAACTACAATGAGGTGTCACCTCACACCTGTCAGATGGCTAATATCAATGAATCAACAAACAAGTGCTGGCTAGGATGTTTAGGAAAGGGAACCCTTGTGCACTATTGGGAATGCAGACTGCTGCAGCCACTGTGGAAAACAGTATGGAATGTCCTCAAAAAATTATAAACGGAACTGCCTTTTGACTCAGAAATCCAATTTTAGGAAATATATCTTAATAATCCCAAAACACCAATCAGAAAGAATATATGTATCCATATTTTTATTGTAGCATTATTTACAATAGCCAAGATCTGGAAATAGCTCAAGTGCCCATCAGCAGATGAGTGGATAAAGAAGCTATGATACTTTACACAATGGAATACTATGCAGCTGTAATAAAGTTCTCTTATCCTTTGAGACAGCATGGATGGAACTGGAGAGTATTACCCTAAGTGAAAGAAGCTAGTCAGAGAAAGACAAATATTATATGATCTCACTAATAAATGGAACATAATAAACAAAATAAACTGATGAAAAAATTAGAACTAGAAGCATGGATACTTGGAACAAACTGGCTGGTGCCTGAAGGTAAGTGTTGGGGTTGACTAAATAAAGAAGGTGAATGGATTAGCTGAAGAACATACGTATATGCATACCACATGGACATGAAAAATAGTTTGGAGAAAGCCAAGGGAGGGGTAGGTGGGGATGGAGGGAGTTGGGCAAATGCAGCATGGGGAGGGCAACACTTGCGATAATGTTAATGTTAACAAATTTTAATAAAATATAAAAGGGAAAGGGGTAAATGTCTGAACTTGCAAAAGAGGATGGAGATCAGATGTACTCAAAAGAAAAAAAATACTGTATATATGTAACTTTCTTTTTCATAAACCTAATGGTAACCACACACAATAAAAAAAACCAATTAGGGATATTCCAAGATGGTGGCAGATTAAGTGAAAGCTACACTGACATTCTCACAGGATCAAACTGGAATTATTACTAAAATATAAAAAATAATCCTGAATAACCAACTGAACACTAGCTGGAGAAAATATTTATGGTCAAGGATGTAAAGAGATTAAGGTTGGTAGGTAGGGTGGAGGTGTTTGAGGGCTAGCTGGTCTCCTACAGGTAGCACTGAAGTTCTGGAGGGATATCTCAGGTGTGGAGTGTTCCCCATGAGAAGTCTGGGTTCTAAACCCCAAACCCAGTTCCCAGATCAGAGCACCAAAACTGGTAAATGTGCCCACATAACATTTGGCTGTAAAAAGTATCAGGGGTTTTGTCTAGCAGGGAGAGAGTGCTAGAAATATAGTCAACCCCCCCCCTCCTTATAGGGGGTGCACTAAATTTTGTTACAGCCACTCACCTTGGGCTCCAGCAGAGGAAGGGCAGAGTGGACTAGAGTTGCATGAGGAAAGTCTGGGTTTTGTGGCTCTAGAGAGAGAGCTGAGAGGGCAGCCACCAGAATCCCCCCCCCTCCTTATAGGGGGTGCACTAAATTTTGTTACAGCCACTCACCTTGGGCTCCAGCAGAGGAAGGGCAGAGTGGACTAGAGTTGCATGAGGAAAGTCTGGGTTTTGTGGCTCTAGAGAGAGAGCTGAGAGGGCAGCCACCAGAATCCTGTTGCTGAGTCATTTTCCCATACTGCAGAAGCCACATTTCTCAGGCAGAGCTTTCTCATCAATGCAGCTTTTGCCTGGGGTAAGTAATTGCCCCACCCATCAGAAACTCTCTTGCCCCACTATGGAGTCTACAGCCTGAGGCTTATGAAGTGCCTGAGACAAACAATCAGCCTGCACACAGAGGCAGATCTCTGGGTTCTTTGATTTTTTTTTCTGAACTGCTTCTGGGCCCTGGGTGAGGAAAAGCAGAACTGGGTGCTCAGCTTGGCCCTTTCCACAAACACCCAGACTCAGCAGAATGAGCCATAAGCTGTGGATCACTGATAGCTCCAAAAAGGGTACTCAGGGCAAGTCACAAACAGCATCTGACATTAACCTGCTCCAGAGACCTTCTGAAGAGGCCCCAATCTAATAAAACGAATGGCCAGCTTCAGACAACAACAGAGCAGGATCCAATAAGCTTCACAAGCAGTATATCCACAGGGAGATATTGGCAGGCTCCAAACCTGGCTGAGGAGAATTCAACTTCATGAGATAAATACCAGCAGAGCATCCTGCACACTGTGTTGGGGGTTGCTCCTCACTGTCAGTCAACCTGAGGGTTGAGCCTATGCACAAATGAGCCAATAGCAATCAAAACACAATTAGAACAGTAGGATCATTTATTGGGAAGGAAGATGGCAACCAGCAGGAAGGTAGGGAGGGAGAGAGTGTGAGAGAGTGAGGGAGTGATAGAGGAGTGTGTGGACGTGTGTGGTATGTGTGTATGAGCTAGGGACAGTTAGATTCTGCAGGTCTTGCAAGGGGCTGCCAAACCGGGCAGTCTTAGACGACAGAGCCCTGCTCCCACCACGGACACTCTGGGGCAGCCAGCGTGGGCACAGAGACCACGCCATCTTGAGAAACAGAGCTGCTTGAGACTAGGATCCTGGCCTCAGCACCACCCAGTCTGGTCTCAGATGCAAACCAGGACCCTTCAGCCACTGGGGACAGAGACCTGCGACCACAGCTGCAGACCCACAGACACCAAGAATCCACACATCTAGGCTGCAGATTTCTGTGAGTCACAGAACCTATTCCCCTCCCCACATGCTCATGGGCAGCGCCATCGCAACTGATAGGCCCTTACAGGAATTTGAGCCTGGGAGCGCATGGACACTGGGAATCTGTTCCCCGCAACGCAATCTGGCGACCAAACCCAAAGCCCATGCAGGGCGGCAGTGCCACCTGACTTCGATTCTGACAAGCGCACACTGAAGTCTGTTTTCCACAGTGCAGGAGTGGACCTCCTGCCGACACAGTGCTACTGTCCAACCCAGTCCCCCAAGCTGACAGGGACCCTGATTCTCTGGGTGGGAGGCAGCAGTGAGCACCAGTGACTTGACTCTGTTTCTTATCACATGCGCCTGGGATCCCTGACTCCCAGTGCATTCACACTAAGAGCCAGTGACTACAATTCTTGGTGCATGCGCACACAGGGACCCTGATTCTCAGCGCAAGGCCACACAAAGAAACAGAGACTCTGATACTCGATTCTTGGTGCAGGCATAGAGGAACTCTGACTTCTGGCACACGCTAGGGGACTCTGATTTTCAGCACATGCCAGAGGAGTCTCTGTTTCAGTGTGGTGCAGGCAGGGTCCCTGATTTTAGGTGTGCACACGAGGCCACACTGAGAGATGATAATGCTGACCCTGGGTGAGCTTGGTTCCCACCAACCCATGACAGCCACATGTCTTGGTGCCAGAGCTCTTTAGTAACACTAGGGTGGTGTGAAGCTCCCACTGCACATGGCCCAGGCCCACACAACTCGATGTTTGAACCTTCTGGTGATAGTCACAATGGGGAGATTACACAATCCCCAGAGGAGAGAAAATGAGGAGTCACGAAAAAAGGAAATTAGTGAAATTGAAGCATGCAACATGACAGAAAAAGAATTCAGAGTAATAATCATACAATTCATATACTGGATGGATGAGAAAAACAACAACCTATGCAAGAATCAGGAAGAAATCAAAAGTGATATAGTTACAATCAAAAACACTATGGAAGGTTTCAACAATAGACTAGAAGAAGCAGAGGACCAAATTAGTGAATTACAAGATAAGGTAGAGAAACAAGATCAAGCTGAACAATAACTGTAGAAAAAAATTAAAAAGCAAGAAGGAGAGCCTAAGGGAGCTTTGGGACAACACAAAGTGAAGTAACATACGTATAATAGGGCTGCCAGAAGGATAAGAAGAGCAGCAAGGATTAGAAAATTTATTTGATGAAATAATAAGAAAACTTCCCTGATATGGGGAAGAAAAAAGTTACTGAAGTACAGAGTCCCAAGCAAGATGAATCCCAAAAGATCCACACCAAGACACACCATAATTACAATGGCAACTGTTATTGACAAAGAGAGAATCTTAAAGACTGCAAGAGACAGAAAGTTACCTACAAAGGATCCCTCATCAGATTATCAAATGATTTCTCAACAGAAACACATCAAGCTACAAGGGAATGGAAGGAGATATACAAAGTGATGCAAAGCAAGGGACTGAATCTGAGAATACTCTATCCAGCAAGACTATCAATAAAAACTGAAGGGGAAATCAGGAGCTTCCCAGACAAAAAAAGGCTAAGGGAGTTTATCACTACCAAGCCAGCAATGCAAAAAAATCTAAAGGGAATGCTGTAAAAAGAAGAAATACAAAGGTAAGAAGGAACACAGGCACAAAAATAGAAATGACTAAAAACAAGTACCTTTCAATAATAACTTTAAATGTAAATGGACTAAATGCTCCAATCAAAAGACATCGAGTTGCTGGATGGATAAAAAAAAATGACTTATATATATGCTGTCTACACGAGACTCACCTCAGAAGAAGGGACTCACACAGACTGAAAGTGAAGAGATGGAAAAATACCTTTCAGGCAAATGGAAATGAAAAAAAAACTGGGGTAGCAATACTTATATCTGACATAATATACCTCAAAGTGAAGGCCATAACAAGAGATAAAGAAGGCCACTTCATAATACTAAAGGGATCGATATAACAAGAGGATATAACCCTGATAAACATATATGCACTCAATGCAGGAGCACCCAAATACATAAAAAATCTCCTAGAAGATATCAAGGGAGAGATCAACAACAATGCAATCATAGTAGGGGATTTTAATACACCACTGACATCACTGGATAAATCCTGTAGACAAAAAATCAGCAAAGAAACAGCAATCCTAAATGACTCAGTAGATCAGATGGACTTAATTGACATCTTCAGAACATTTCACCCCAAAGCCACGGAATATATGTTCTTTTCAAGTGCACATGGAAGATTTTAAAACATAGACCACATATTGGGTCACAAGCAAAGTCTCCCCAAATTCAAGAACATTGAAATCATACCAAACATCTTCTCAGACTACAATGGCATAATATTAGCAATAAACTACAATAAAATAAATCCAAAAAACTCAAACATTTGGAAGCTGAATAGCATGCTATTAAATAATGCTTGGATTACCAATGAGACAAAGAAGAAATTAAAAACATCCTGGAAAATAATGACAATAAAAACACAATAATCCAAAATCTCTGGGATACAATGAAAGCAGTCCTGAGAGGGAAGTTTATAGCTCTACAAGCCTACCTCAAAACACAAGAAAAAAATGGTAGTAAATAATCTAACTCTACACCTCAAAGAATTAGAAAGAGAGCAACAAGAAAAGCCCAGAGTGAGCAGAAGGAAGGAGATAATAAAGATCAGAGCAGAAATAAATGACAGAGACCAAATAAAAAAATAAAAATAAATACAAAAGATCAATGAAACCAGGAGCTGGTTCTTTGAAAGGATAAACAAGATTGATGAACCTATTGCCAGGCTCACCAAGAAGCAAAGAGAGAAGCCCCAAATAAACAAAATCAGAAATTAAAGAGGAGAAATAACAACAGACCCAACAGAAATACAAAGGATTGTTAAAAAATACTATGAACAACTATACTCCAACAAATTAGACAACCTGGATTAAGTGGACATATTCCTAGAAAAATACAACCTTCCAAAACTCACTCAGGAAGATTCTAAAAATCTCAATAGGCTGATAACTATGAAAGAAATTGAAGCAGTCATCAAAAAGCTCTCAGCAAACAAAAGCCCAGGGCCAGAAGGCTTCACAGGGGAGTTATACCAAACATTCAAGTAATAACTAAAACCTATCCTCCTCAAACTATTTCAAAAAATTCAAGAGGAAGGAACACTTCCAAGCTCATTCTATGAAGCCAGCATTACCCTAATACCAAAACCAGATAAAGACAACAAAATGAAAGAGAATTATAAGCCAATATCTCTCATGAACATAGATGCCAAAATCCTCAACAATATTCTAGCAAATCGGATCCAGCAGTACATCAGAAAGATCATACACCATGACCAAGTAGGATCTATCCCGGGGATGCAAGGATGGTACAATATCTGCAAATCAATGAACATGATGCATCACATAAACATATTGAGAGATAAAAATCACATAGTCATATCAATTAACACAGAAAAGCATTTGACAAAATCCAACACCCTTTATTGATAAAAAGTCTCAGCAGGGTTACCTTGCTTGTGGTGGCCAAGTGTTCATAGCGACATCGCTTTTTGATCCTTCGATGTTGGCTTTTCCTATCATTGTGAAGCAGAATTCACCAAGCCTTGGATTGTGGGATAGGGAACATGAGCTGGGTTTAGCCCGTCGCGAGACAGGTTAGTTTTACCCTACTGATGATGTATTGTTGCCATGGTAATCCTGCTCAGTATGAGAGGAACCGCAGGTTCAGACATTTGGAGTATGTGCTTGGCTGAGGAGCCAATGGGGCGAAGCTACCATCTGTGGGATTATGATTGAACGCCTCTAAGTCAGAATTCCGCCCAGGTGGAAAGATATGGCAGTGTCGAAAAAAAAACCCCAAAAACTCTCAGCAAGGTGGTAATAGAAGGATCATACCTCAACATCATAAAAGCCATATATGACAAACCCACAGCCAACATCATACTCAATGGACAAAAACTAAAACCATTTCCCCTAAGAACAGGAAAAAACAGGGTTCGACATAGTACTGGAAGTACTAGCTACTGTGATCAGACAAGAAGAAGAAATAAAAGCCATCCAAATTGGAAAAGAAGTAAAACTGTCCTTATTCGCAGATGACATGATACTGTACATAGAAAACCCTAAAGACTCCATTAAAAAATTATTAGAATAAATAAATGAATTCAGCAATGTAGCAGAATACAAAATTAATGCCAAGAAATCTATGGCATTTCTTTATACCAATATTGAACTTTTAGAAGGAGAGACTATAAAAGCAATCACATTTACCATTGCACCAAAAAAATTAAGATACCTAGGAATAAACTTAACTAAGGAGGTAAAAGACCTATATGTGAAAAACTACAGGACACCGAAAAAAGAAATAGAGGAAGACATAAACAGAAGGAAGAACATACCGTCTTCATGAATTGGCAGAATGAACATCATCAAAATGCCCATACTACCCAAAGCAATCTATAGATTCAATGCAATCCTCATTAAAATACGAACAGCATATTTCACAGACCTAGAACAAACTTTCCAAAAATTCATCTAGAATAAAAAAAGACCCCGAATAGCTGCAGCAATCCTGAGAAAGAAGAAGAAAGTAGGTGGGATCTCAATACCAGATATCAAGCTGTATTACAAAGCCACTGTTCTTAAAACAGCCTGGTACTGGCACAAGAACAGACAAACAGATCAATGGAATAGAATAGAGAACCCAGAAATCACCTCAAACCACTATGCCCAATTAATATCCAACAAAAGAGGCATGAACATACAATGGAGTCAAGACAGTCCCATCAATAAATGGTGTTGGGAAAATTGAACAGATACATGCAAAAAAATGAAACTAGACCACCAACTTACACCATACACAAAAATAAACTCCAAATGGATAAAAAGCTTAAATGTAAGACGAGAAACCATAAAAATTCTAGAGAAATCCACAGGTAGCGAAATCTCAGACATATGCCAAAGCAATTTCTTCACTGATACTGCTCATAGGGCAATGGAAACTAAAGAGAAAATAAACAAATGGGACTACATCAAAATAAAAAGCTTTTGCACTGCAAAGGAAACCATTAACAAAACAACAAGAAAGCCCACTGCATGGGAGAACATATTTGCCAATGTTATCACCGATAAGGGTTTAATCTCCAACATTTACAGGGAACTCATACAACTTAATAAAAGGAAGATAAACAATCCAATCAAAAAATGGGTAACAGACCTAAATAGATACCTTTCGAAAGAGGACATAAGCAAGGCCACGAGTCATATGAAAACATGCTCAAAGTCACTAATCATCGGAGAGATGCTAATCAAAACGACAATGCAGTATCATGTCACACCTCTCAGAATGGCTATCATCAACAAATCAACAAACGACAAGTGCTGGGGAGGATGTGGAGAAAAAGGAACCCTCTTGCACTGCTGGTGGGAATGCAGACTGGTGCAGCCACTGTGGAGAACAGTATGGAGTTTCCTCAAAAATGGAACTCCCATTTGACCCTGTGGTCCCACTTCTAGGAATATATCCCAGGAAGCTAGAAACACCAATCAGAAAAGATATATGCACCCCTATGTTCATAGCAGCACAATTCACCATAGCTAATATTTGGAAACAGCCTAAATGCCCATCAGCAGACGAGTGGATTATAAAACTGTGGTACATCTACACAGTGGAATACCATGCTGCGGTAAGAAAAGAAGGAATTCTTACCATTTTCAATAGCATGGATGGAACTGGAGAGCATTATCCTAAGTGAAATAAGCCAGTCAGAGAAAGATAAATATCACATGATCTCACTCATTTATGGAATATAATGAACAATATAAACTGATGAACAAAAACAGATCCAGATACAGGGAGGCATCAATCTGACTGTCAAACCTCAGAGGAATTTAGGGGACAGTGCGGGTAAGGGGAATATATCAACCAAAGGACTTGTATGCATGCATATAAGCCTAACCAATGGACACAGACAACAGGGGGGTGAGGTCATGAGTGGAAGGTTTGGAAGGGAAATGGGGGGGATGAGGACACATATGTAATACTCTAATAAATAACAAAATTAAAAAAAAATAAATATTTAGTTATTGTTCAGATTTTAAATAAAAAGAACAGTAGGGCCCACACAACATGTAAAAGGGACATTATTCGAGTACCTAGATTTGATGGTCAGGGACAAAACTACAGATCACCTACTACATAAAGCCTCCACATCAAGCCTGGGAGTCATAGCAGATCTACCTAATACATAGAAACAAACACAGAGAGCCAAAATGGGGAGACAAAGAAGCCAAAATGAAAGAAAAAAATTATTCAGGAGAAGAGCTAAATGAAATGGATATAAGCAACTTATCAGATACAAAGTTCAGATTAATGATTATAAGGATTCTCAACAGCATGAAAAAAAAAGATATGGAAACTATAAAAAACAACTAGTTGAAAATGATGAATGACATAGCTGAAATAAAGAATACACTGGAATCAATACAGCAGATCAGAGGAAGCCAAGGATTGAATCAGCAAAATAAGAGACCAGGTAGAGAAATAATCTCTCAATTGGAGAACCAAAAAGAACCAAACAATTAAAACACTGGATGACAGCTTAACCTTTTGAACTCGGATGTCGAGTGTGACTCGAAACGGTTAGCATCGGTAGCTAAATTATTGAATGTATCAATAATTTGAAATATAAAAAAATCCAAATAAATAAGTTTGTATGAAAAGAAACTCCAGTTTTTTATTCTACTGCCGCACTTTGTAAAATCTGGGGTATTTAAAAAATTAAATCCTGAGTAGAATAAAGGAATCGAGAAAAAAGCAAGCAAGTGCAAAGGGTTAAGGAAACTCTGGTGCAATATGAAATGCAACAATATTCCCATCATAGGACTGCCAGAAGCAGAAGAAAGTGACCAATGGATAGAGAACCTGTTTGAAGAAATAATGGCAGAAAACTTCCCTAACCTGGTGAAGGAGAAAGTCACACAAGTTCAGGAGACACAGAGAGTCCCAAGCAAGAAGAATCCAAACAGGCCCATGCCCAGACACATCATAATTAAAAGGTCAAAAATTAAAGACTAATAGAGAATCTAAAAGGCAGCAAATAATAAGCAATTTGTTATCTACATAGGATCTCTGATAAGGCTGTCAGCTGATCTCTCAACAGAAACCCTTCAGGTGAAAAAGGAATGGCATGAAGTATTCAAGTTAATTAAAAGAAAAGCAAGCATTTGAATCCAAGACTAATCTATATAGCAAGGCTATCATTCAAAATACATGGTGAAATAATGAGCTTACCAGACAAATAAAAGGCTAAAGGAATTTATTATCACCAAACCAGCATTGCAAGAAATGTTAAAGGACTGCTATAATAATTATAAGAAATATATATAGGGAGTTCCAAAATAGTGGTAGAGTAAATGGAAGCTACATTGACACTCTGCAGGACCAAACTAGAATTACAATTAAAATACAGAAAAAATATCCTGAGTAATCAACTGAAAACTAGCTGGGGAGAACCCTGGTAACCAAGGATGAAAAATGGAGACCTCATAAAGAATGGTAAGAAGTGTGGAGGTGCAAAATGGCTTCCTGGGATCCCACAGAGAGCAGCTGGAATTCTAGAGGGATATCTCAGCTGTGGGAAGTTCCCACTGAGAATTCTGGGGTCTAAACCTCAAGCTGGGCTCCCCAGTCTAGAGCATCAGAACTGAGAAAAGTGCCCACCTAACATCTGGCTGTGAAAAGCAGCAGAGTTGCTGTCTGCCAGGGAGAGTAGGCTGGAAAAGTTGGCACCCTTTTAAAGGGCCAACACAAAAAACATCATGTGCAGCCCCTCATATTATATTCTGGCAGAGGGAAGGCAGAATGGACTAGAGCTGTGTGAGGAAAATTCAGCATTGGGGGCTATGGTGTTAGAGTTCCAAATGCAGCCACCCCAGTTTCCTGTGCTGAGTCATTCCTTCATACTGAAGAGGATATTTTTCTCCAGCAGACCTTTATCATCCAGGCAGTTTTTGTCTGTGAGGGAAGCTATTTCACCACCCTGTTGGAAAACCTCTTGCCCCACCCTGTACAGTCTATGCCTTGCTGTGGTCCAGAGCCTAAGTCTAATCAAGACTGAATGGCAATGAGACTGCAGGCAGAGGTGTATCTCTGGATGCTTTCAATCTTTGCCTGATCTTCTTCTGGACTTGGAGCTAGGAAAAGCAGACCTTGATGTACATCTTGGTCATTTCCAATGGCACCCAGCCCCAGCAGAGTAAGCCATAAGCTGTGGCTTACTGATAGTTCCAAACAGGGTATTTAGGAATACTCACAAACAGCATCTGACATTGTCCTGCACTAGAGACTTGGAATCATAGCAGATCTACCTAATACATAAACACAAAACCAAACAGGCAGCCAAAATAGGGAGACAAAAAAACCATACCACAAAAACAAACAAACAAACAAACAAACAAAAAACAAGCCCCAAATAAAAGAACAAGAGAATTCTCCAGAAGAGGAGCTAAATGAAATGGAGATAAAAAATTTATCATATATGGAGTTCAGAATATTGATTACAAGGATGCTCAACAGCATGAAAAAGGATATAGTCATTATGAAAAAAAAAGACTGGTTAGAAATGAAGAATGACATAGCACTAATAAAGAACACTTTGGAAGGATTAAAAAGAAGATTAGGGATGCCAAAGGTTTTTATCAGTGAATTAGAAAACAGGGTAGAAAAAATCAACCAGAGAACTAAAAAGAAAAAAATAATTAAAAAAGGAGAACAGCTTAAGGAAGTTTTGGGACAACATGAAACATATCAATATCCACATTATAGGAGTAACAGAAAGTTAAAAATATGAGTGAGGGATAGAGGAGCTGTTGGAAGAAATAATGGCAGAAAACTTCCCTAATATGGTGAAGGAAAAAGTCACACAAATTCAGGAGGCACAGAGAGTCCCATGCAAGAACCCAAACAGGCCCACAACCACACACATAATAATTAAAATGCCAAAAATTAAAGACAAAGAGAGAATCTTAAAGGCAGCAAGAGAAAAGCAATTTGTTATCTACAAAGGATCTCCCATAATGTTGTCAGCTGATTTCTCGTCTGAAACTTTACAGAACAGATGGGAATGGCAGAAAGTATTAAAGGTAATGAAAAGCAAGGATCTGAAACCATTATTACTATATCCAACAAGGCTATAATTAAAAATAGACAAAAACAAAGCTAAAGAGTTTATCACCACCAAACCAGCACTGCAAGAAATGCTAAAGGGACTGCTTGTAAAGAGAAGAAGAAATAGTGAGAGAGAAACATAGGCATAAAGTGTTAATATGGCAATAAATAAGTACCTATCAATAATAATCTTAAATGTAAATGGATTAAATGCTCCAATAAAAAGACATAAGGTAGCTAAATGGATATAGAAACATGACCCAAATATATGCAGTCTATCAGAGACCCACCTCAGAACAAGACACTCACACGGGTTGAGAATGAAGGGATGGAAATTTTTTTTCCATGCAAATGGAAACAAACAAAATAAAGCTCAGGTAACAATACTCATATCTCAAAAAAATAGATTTAAAAATGAGAGCCATCACAAGAGACAATAAAGGTACTAAAGGGATCAATCTAACAAGAGGATATAACCCTGGTAAACATTTATGCACTCAATATCAGACCACCTGTATATATAAGAAAGCTCTTGGAGGACTTTAAGTGAGAGATCAAGAGTAATATAATAATAGTGGGTGACTTCAATGCCCCAATAACATCTCTGGATAGATTTTCCAGACAAAAAATCAACAGGGAAACAGTGACTCTAAAAGACAGATTGGATCAGATGGATTAAATTGACATTTGAAGAACAATTCACTGCAAAGATGCAGAATATATATTCTTCTCAAGTGAACATGGGTCATTCTCAAAGACAGGCCACATGTTAGGACACAAAAATCTCTACAGGTTCAAGAAGATTGAAATAATATCAAGCCTCTTCTCAGATCACCATGGAATATAATTAGAAATCAAGTACAGTAAAAACACTCAAAAACATTCAAAACATGGGGATTAAATAGCATGTTAGTAAACAATGAATGGGTTACCAATGAGATCAAGACAGAGATCTAGCCCTTCTGGAAAACAGTATGGGATTCCTCAAAAAATAAAAAATGGAACTCCCATTTGACTCAGCAGGAATATATCCTAAAAACAAAACAAAACAAACAAACAAAAAAAAAAAACAACACCAATCAGAAAGAATATATGCACACTTATGTTCATAGAAGCACCATTTACTATAGTTAAGATTTGGAAACATCCCAAGTGGCCATCAATAGACGAATGGATAAAAAAAAAGCTGTGGGTAGACCAACATCATGGTCGACAAGATGGCAGGGAGGGAGAGAATATGACAGAGTAAAGGAGTGGAGGGGCATGTGTGATGTGTGTTTGGGTGAGTGAGGGACAGTTAGATATCACAGGAGTCCCGAGGACTGGCAGGTTGGGCTCTCCTAGACGTGGAGCCCCTGCTACTATGGCAGGCACTGCCAGGCAGGTGTGGTTTTGGTGCAGAGCGCTCTCCATTTTGTAGAGGGGATCAATGGAGGCCAGAAGCACAGCCAAACCAATACCCAGACTGACTTTGGACATCACCCTTGGACCTGCTCAGGGAGCCACTTGCCAGTCATAACCCAAGTGGAACCACCACTGTGCATCAGCAATGAGCATGGGTTCCCAGACATCTGCAGTGAGCGCATGCCAGAGAAACCTCCTGAGCTGCACCTACTCACCGGAGCCTGGACCCAGCATCCCAGGATCCCACGCTTCAGGTCCCTGCGCTGTGCATGCAAGCCAGGGGTAACCCATGACCTATCTCCCACCACAAGACAGAGCTGGTGCCCAGCACATGCTCCACCCCTGGCCCAAACAGAGCCATCTGCCAATGTGCTCCACCCCCAGACCAAAACAGAGCCACCCATTGGTGCGTGCTTCATCGCTGGTCTCAGGAAAGAGTGGCCACCTAGCATACACTTCATCCCTGGCTCTAGGACAGAGCTGCCATTGCGACCTGGTAAACCCAGACACAGATCACAGGACCACAATACAAGTGAGCTTCCAGAGGGACCTAGGGTAGGGTGCCATCCTGCCTTGGGTTATGGGGCCTCACAGTGAATTGTAGTCCAGAGGACTCTGGGCCTTCACAGTGAGTTGCACACAAGAGGAACTGTGCATGTGCTCACACCAACCCCGAGTATATGAAGTGAACAACTGAGGGACCAGAGCTGTGGGAGAAGGGGATACAACTTAGAGCAGAGACAATAAAGGTGTGAAATTCAAGGCATACCTAGCCTCCAGGCTAGCAAGTTCTGGACCATTGGATCACTGTGGGCTTCAACCTCTCAGACCCCAAGCAGGGTGCTCAGGGCCAGAAAGAGACAGCAAAAATGGGGAGACAAAGAAACTATCCCAAACAGAGATTGAAGTTAGAAGACAAAGGAAAGAAAAAGAGGAATTTCCAGGAAATGAACTAAATGAAATGGAGACAAGAAATATGTCAGAGAAATAATTCAGAGTAATAATCATAAAGATGCTTAACCATCTGGAAGAGAAATTCACCAACATATGTAAGAATCAAGAGGAAATGAAGAATGATATAGCTGCAATGAAGTACATATTGGAAGGGTTCAACAGTAGACTAGAAGAAGCAGAGGTCAAAAACAGTGAGTTAGAAGACAAGGTAGGAAAAAACACCCAATCTGAACAACAATTGGAGGGAAAAATTAGAACGCAGGAGGAGAGTTTAAGGGAGCTTCGGGACAACATGAAATGAAGCAATATCCATATAATAGGGGAGCCAGAAGGATAAGAAGAGGAACAAGAATTAGAAAACCTATTTGAAGAAATAATGACAGAAAACTTCTCTGACTAGGGGAAGAAAAACATCACACAAGAACAGAGAGTCCCAAACAAGATGAACCCACACCAAGACACATCGAAATTACAATGGCAAATGTTAACAACAAAAAGGGAATCTTAAGGGCTGCAAGAGACAGAAAGTTACCTACAAGGGATCTCCCATTAGACTATCAAATGATTTCTCTACAGAAATATATCAGACCAGAAGGAAATGGAATGAAATACACAAAATGATGAAAAGCATGAGAATGAATCCTAGAATGCTCTATCCAGCAAAGCTATCATTAAAAATTGAAGGGGAAATCAGGAACTTTATAGACAAAAAAAAAAAAGGCGAAGGGAGTTTATTACCACCAAGCCAGCAATGGAAGAAATGCTAAAGGGACTGTTGTAAAAGAACATAGAAAGGGAATGAGGAACACAGGCATAAAGAATATAAATGCCTACAAACAAGTACTTATCAATAATAACCTTAAATGTAAATGGATTGAATTCTCCAATAAAAAGACATAGGATGGATGAATAGATAAGAAAACATGATCCATATATATGCTGTCTACAAGAGACCCACCTCAAAACAAAGACTCACACAGACCAAAAGTGAGGAGATAAAAAAAAAATTTTTTCAGGCAAATGGAAAGGAAAAAATGCTGGGTTAGCAATACTTATATCTGACAAAATAGACCTCAAAGTGAAGGCTATAACAAGATATAAGGAAGGCCACTTGATAATACTAAAGGGATTGATACAACAAGAGAATATAACTCTGGAAAACATATATGCACCCAATACAGGAGCACCCAAATACATAAAAAAACTTATGGAGGATATCAAGGGTGAGATCAACAGCAATACAATCATATTAGGGGACTTTAATATCCCATTGAAATCACTGGATAAATACTCTAGACAAAAATCAATAAAGAAACAGCAATCCTAAATGCGTCACTACATCAGATGGAACTAATTGACAACTTCAGAACATTACATAGCAAAGCTACGGAATATACATTCTTCTCAAGTGCATGTGGGACATTTTCAAAGATTGAGCACATAGTAGGACACAGCAAAGCCTCTTCAAATTTAAGAAGATTGAAATGATATCAAGCATCTTCTCAGATCAAAATGGCATAAAATTAGGAAACAACTAAAATAAAAATAATTTAAAAAATCAAACAGATGGATGCTAAATAGCATGCTATTAAACAATGATTGGGTTACCAAAGAGATCAAAGAAGAAAGAAACAACATCCTGGAAACAAATGA
This sequence comes from Cnephaeus nilssonii, assembly GCF_951640355.1. NCBI lineage: Eukaryota > Metazoa > Chordata > Mammalia > Chiroptera > Vespertilionidae > Cnephaeus > Cnephaeus nilssonii. Next base: position 33,076,886 of record NC_137071.1, read on the forward strand.
CAATGAAAACACAACAATCCAAAATCTATGGGACACAGTGAAAGCAGTCCTGATATAGAAGTTCATAGCTCTACAGGCTTACCTCAAAAAACAAGAAAAACTGGGAATAAATTATCTAACCCTACATCTTAAAGAATTAAAATGAGAGCAACAAGGAAAGCCCAGGGTAAGCAGAAAGAAGGAAGTAATAAACACCAGAATGGAAATAAATGACATACAGACCAAAAAACACAAAAACACAAAAACACACACACAATAAAAAAATATCAACAGAACCAAGAGCTACTTCTTTGAAATATTGATTAACCTCTAGATCAGCTCACTAAAAAGCAAAAGGAGAGGATGCAAATTAAAAAAAATCAGAAATGAAGGAGGTGAAGTAACAAATGACCCCACAGAAATACAAAGGATTGTAAAAATGAAAAAATACCATGAACAACTCTATTCTAACAACCTGGAAAACCTAGATGAAATGCACATATTCTTAGAAAAATACAATCTTCCAAAAGTAAATCCGGAAGAATAAAAAAATCTGAATAGTCTGATAACTATAAAGGAAATTTAAGCAGTAAATAAACAAACAAAAAATAACAAAACTTTCAGCAAACAAAAGCCTTGGGCCAGATGGCTTCACAGGGGCGTTTTTCCAAACATTCAAAGAACTAAAACCTAACCTCCTCAGACTATTAAAAAAAATTCAACAGCAAGGTACACTTCCAAGCTCTTTCTAGGAAGTCAGCAGTAGCCTAATCCCAAAACCAGATAAAGATACTACAAAGAGAATCATCAGCCAATATCCCTGATGAACATAGATACTAAAATCCTCAACAAAATTCTAGCAAATCAGATCCAGCATTACATTAAAAAGACCAAGTGGGATTAATTTCTGGGATGCAAGGATGGTACAATATGTGCAAATCAATAAATGTTATATATCATATAAATAAATTGAGAGACAAAAATCACATGATCATATCAATTGATGCAGAAAAAATCCAACTCCATTTCTTGATAAAAACTCTCAGCAAAGTGGGAATAGAGAGATAAGACCTCAACATAATAAAAGCCTTATATGACAAACCTACAGCCAACATCATACTCAATGGGCGAAAACTAAAACCATTTCCCCTAAGAACAGAAACAAGACAGGGATACCCACATTCACCAGTCCTTTTGGACATAGTACTGGAAGTGCTAGCCATAGTGATCAGACAAGAAGAAATAAAAGGCATCCAAATTGGAAAAGAAGAAATAGAATTCATTATTTCTGATGACATGATATTGTACATAGAAAACCCTAAAGACTCCATGAAAAAAAAAAACTTGATTTAATAAATGAATTTGGTAACATAGCAGGATATATAATTAACACCCACAAGTCTATGGAATTTTTATATACCAATATGAACTCATAGAAAGATAAATGGAAAAGAATCCCATTTACCACTGAAACAAACAAAAAAAATAATAAACTTAACTAAGGAGGTAAAAGACCTCTATTTGGAAAACTACAGAACATTGAAAAAAGAGATAGAGGAAGATATAAACAAGTGGAAGAATATACCATGTTCATGGATTGGTAGAATCAACATCATTAAAATGTCCATACCACCCAAAGCAATCTATAGATTCAATGCAATCGCCATTATAATACCAATGACATATTTCTCAGACCTACAACAAACTCTCCAAAAATTTACATGGCATAAAAAAGATCCTGAAAAAAAGAACAAAGTTGGAGGGAGCACAATACCAGACATAAAGTTAAATTACAAAGCCACTGTTCTCAAAACAGCATGGCAATGGTGCAAGAACAGAAACACAGACCAATGGAACAGAATGGAGAACCCGGAAATTGACCCAAACCATTATACTCAATTAACATTTGACAAAGGCGGCAAAAGCATACAATGGAGTCAAGACAATCTTTTCAATAAATAGTTTTGGGAAAATTGGACAGATAATTGCAAAAAAACAAACAAAAACAACTTGACCACCAATGTACACCATATACAAAAATAAACTCATAATGGATAAAATACTTAAATGTGAGAAGGGAAACCATAAAATATTTGAACAACTCAAAATATCAGATATAGCTTGTAGCAATATGTTTACTGACACATCTCTTAGGACAATGGAAACAAAGGAGAAAATAAATGTGACTACATCAAAATAAAAAGCTTCTGCACAGCAAAGTAAACCATCAAGAATACAACAAGAAATCCCACTGCATGGGAAAATATATTTGCCAATGTGACATCAGATAAGGGTTTAATCTCCAAAATTTATAGGGAACTAATACAACTTAAGAAATGAAGATAAATAATCCAATAAAAAATGAGCAAAGGACCTAAATAGACCCTTTTCAAAGTGGATATAAAAAACCAAGAGACATATGAAAAAATGCTCAAAGTCACTAATCATCTGAGAGATGTAAATGAAAACAACAATGAGGTACCATTTCACACCTGTCAGAATGGCTGTCATGAACAAATCAACAAACGACAAGTGCTGGCGAGGATATAGAGAAAAGGCAACCCTTGTACACTGCTGGTGGGAATGCATAATGGTGTAGCCTCTGTGGAAAACAGAATGAAGTTTCCTCAAAATATTAAGAATAGAACTCCCATTTGACCCAGTAATCCTACTCCTACAAATATATCCTCCCCCCAAAAAAAATCAGAAAAACCAATCAGAAAGAACATATGCATCACTATGTTCATAGCAGCACAATTTACAACAGCAAAGATTTAGAAATAGCCTATGTGCCCATCAGAAGTTGAGTGGATAAAAAACTGTGGTACATCTACACAATGGAATACTATGCTGCTGTAAAAGAGAAAGAACTCTTACCATTTGCCACAGCATGTATGGTCCTGGAGAGCATTATGCTAAGCTAAATAAGCCAAGTCATAGAAAGATAAGTATCACATGATCTTACTCATGTGTGGAATATAATGAACAACATAAACTTATGAACAAAAATACATCCAGAGACACAGAATCATCGAACAGACTGCCAAACCTCAGAAGGCAGGGAGGGTATGTGTGTGTGTGTGAAATAAGAGATTAACCAAAGGACTTGTATGCATGCAGATAAGCATAACCAATGGACACAGACAATGGGGAGGGGGGTGAAGGCCAGGCCTGGGGGGAAGAGGCAGGCTTGAAGAGGACAATGGGGCTAAAAGGGGACATATGTAATACTTTCAACAATAAAGAATTTAAAAAAATAAAAGATGAACTAAGATTATGAGGAAATACATCATAAATAATATTATATCTACTTTCAAATAAGCTGATACTGGGATTAAACCCCTACTCAATTAATATGAATGTTTTTATCATAGGAAAAACAAAAGCTGTGCGACATTTACATTATGGAATACTATGCAGCTGTAAAAAAGAGGAATCTCTTTCCCTTTGGGAAAGCATGGATGGACGTGGAATATATTATGCTAAGTGAAATAAGCCAAACTGAGGAAGAGAAATATCATAGGATCTCACTTATTTGTGGAATCTAATGAACAAATGAATTGACCAAAAAAGTAATACCTGAAGCATGAAAGCATGGAACAGACTGACATACTTTGATGTGGGGTTGCATGGGCAAGAAGCGGTAAACCAAAGAACTTACATACTTATACACATAGCTTAGTGAAGACTTGGAGGGTTTAGTGGCTGGGAGGAGAGGGGTAAAGTGGGGGATTGAGAGATATCTGTAATACTATAATCAATAAAAATATGTTTAAAATATCTGGAGGATTTTGGGGAGAGATTGACAGCAGTGCAGTCATAGTGGGGGAATTTAATACCCTATTGACTTCACTGGATAGATCTTCCAGACAAAAAATTAACAATGAAATGGGGACCTTAAATGACACACTAGATCAGATGAATTTACTTGACATTTACAGAACATTTTGCTCCAAAATGCAGAATTACACTCTTCTCAAGTGCACACAGGACATTCTCAAAGCTAGACCACATGCTACACACAAAGTAAGTCTCTACAAATTGAAATCATATTAAGCATCCACTTGGATCACAATAGCATGAAACTAAAAATCAATTAAAATAAAATCACTCAATAACATTCAAACACTTGTAGGATAAATAGCATGTTATTAAACAATGAATGGATTACCAATAAGATCAAGGAAGTAATTAAAAACTTCCAAGAAACAAATGAAAATGAACAGACAACACCCAAAAATCAAAGGGACACAGCAAAAGTAGTCCTTAGAAGGAAGTTCATAGCACTACAGGCCTACCTCAAGAAATGAGAAAAATCACTAATATCTAATCCTACAACTTAAAGAATTTGAAAGATATCAACAAGAAAAGCCAATATTAAGTGGAAGGAATTTATACTAATAAAAGGGTAATATGCTAATTAGACCGGATTGACTGGACATCTTCCAGATGTCTGACTTCCTTCTGGACAAAGCCATGGTGGTGGGGGCTGAGGCAGAGGCGGTTAGGGATGATCAGGCCAGCAGGGGAGCAAGCAGTTAGGGGCAATCAGGTCAGCAGGGGAGCAGTTAGGGGCAATCAGGCCGGCAGGGGAGGGTAGTTGGAGCCATCAGGCTGGCAGGAGAGGTCAATTGGGGGCAATCAGGCTGGCAGGGGAGGCCAGTAGGGGGTGATCAGGCTGGCAGGGGAGGGCAGTTGGAGGCGATCAGGCTGGCAGGGGAGGGCAGTTGGGGGCGATCAGGCTGGCAGGCAGAGGTGGTTAGGGGCATTCAGGCAGGCAGGCAGAGATGGTTAGGGGTGATCAGGCAGGCAGGCCAGTGGTTAGGAGCCAGCGGGCCTGGATTGTGAGAGGGATGTCCAACTGTCAGTTTAGGACTGATCCCACAGAGGTCGGACATCCCCTGAGGGGTCCCAGATTGGAGAGGGTGCAGGCCGGGGTGAGGGCCACCCCCTCCTGTGCACAAATTTCACGCACCAGACCTCTAGTCTATTTATATAAAAGCCCAGCAACCAGAACGGCAGAACGATCAGAATGACCAGTGGCTATGACGCACACTGCGGCAGCCAATCAGCCTGATCTGGGCCCTGATCGGCCCCCTCTACATCCGCCCCGGCCTCCGATCAGCTCCTACCACCCCGATTGGGGGCAGGGCCAGCCGGCCAACCACCCATGGCCCCTCCCCCCAGCCAGCCCAACCTGATGGGCCCCTATTGGGGTGGGCCAGCCGGACCCACTTGTGCATGAGTTCATACACCTGGTCTCTAGTTAAATTATAAAAATCAGAGCAGAAATAAATGACTTAGAGTCTAAAAAATCAATACAAAAGATCAATGAAACCAAGAGCAGGTTCTTTAAAAAGATAAGATTGATAAACCACATGCAAAGCTCATCAAGAAACAAAGACATAGGACCCAGACACATAAAATAATAAATGAAAGAGGTGAAGTAACAACTGGAAGCACAGAAATACAACAGAAAGTAAGAAAATATCACAAACTAATATATGCCAACAAATTGGACAACCTGGGCAAAATGGACAATTTCCTAGAAACATACAGTTTTATAAAACTGAATCAGGAAGAATAAGTAAATCTGAATAGACTAATAACAGCTAATGAAATTGAAGCAGTAATAATAAAAATTCCAGCTAACGTATGTCCTGGACCAGACAGCTTCACAGGGGAGTATTACCAAACATTCAAAGAAGAACTAACATCTCTCCTCCTCAAACTATTCCTAAAAATTAAAGAGGAAGGAAGACTTCCAGAGACATTTTATGGGGCCAGAGTCATCCTAATTTCAAAACCAGATAAAGATACCACAAAGAAAGAAAATTACAGGCCAATATCCGTGATGAACATATATGCCAAAATTCTCAACAAAATATTAGAAAATAAGTTCTAGCAATATACTAAAAAGATTATTCACCCGACCAAAGTGGGATTTGTCCCAGGGATACAAGGTGGTTACAATATTCACAAATCGATATGATACATCACATAAACAAAATGAAAGATAAAAATCCTTATAATTATATCCACTGATAAAGAAAAAGAATTACACAAAATCCAGCACCATTTTGGATAACTTCTCACAGCAAAGTGGGAATAGAGGGGTCATACCTCAATGTAATAAAGGTCATATGATAAAGATACAGCCAACATCATACTCAATAGACAAAACTAAAAGTGTTGCCCTTAAGCACAGGAATAAGATAGGGAAGTCCACTTTCACCACACTTATTTAGCATAGTACCAGAAGTCTTGGCTGCAGTGATCAGACATGATGAAAAAATAAATGGCATCCAAATTGGAAAGGAGGAAGTGAAATTGTCATTATTTGTAGATGAAAGATATTGTACATAGAAAACTCTAAAGACTCCACCAAAAGACTACAATATTTAATAAATTAATTTAGCACAATAGCAGGATACCAAATTATCAGTTAGAAATCAATGGCACTTTTATACATAAGTAATGAACTCTCAGAAAGTGAAACTAAAAAAATGATCCAAAATATATAAGGAACTCATACAACTTAACAAAAGGAAGTCAATCCAATTAAAAAATGGGCAAAGGACCTAAATAGACACTTCTCCAAAGAGGACATACAGATAGCCAAAAGACATATGAAAAAATTCCCAAAGTCATTGATCATCAGAGAGATGTAAATTAAAATGACAATGAGGTATCACCTCACACCTGTCAGAATGGCTACTAGCAACAAATCAACAAATGACAAGTGATGGTGAGGCTGTGGAAAAATAGGGAACCCTAGTACGCTGCTAGTGGGAATGCAGACTGGTGCGGCCATTATGGAAAAACAGTATGGAATTTTCTCAAAAAAATAAATGTGGAACTGGCATTTGACCCAGTGATCCCACTTCTAGAAATATATTCTGAGAAACCTGAAACACCAATAAAAAAGAATGTATCTACCCCTATGTTCATAACAGCACAATTTACAATAGCTAAGATCTGGAAACAGCCCAACTGTCCATCAGTAGATGAGTGGATAAAAAAGTTGTGGTAAATTTATACCATGGAATACTATGCAGCAGTAAAAAAGAAGAATCTCTTACCCTTTGAGACAGCATGGAAGGACCTGGAGAGTATCACGCTAAGTGAAATAAGTCAGTCAGAGAAAGACAAGTATCACATGATTGCACTCATACGTGGAATCTAAGTAACAAAATGAACTGATGGAGTGGATCCAGAGACATGAGACATGGAAGCATGGAAAGAGTGTGGAATCTCAAAGGGAAGGTGGGGGAAGGTTGGGTGGGTAGAAGGCAATCAACCAAAGACCTTGTATGCATATCTGCATAACCCAAGGACACAGACAATAGGGTGCTGAAGGCCGGGGGCGGGAGGGTGGACTGGAGGGGGTCAGTGGGGGAAAAAGGCTAATATTTAATACTTTCAACAATAAAGAATTTTAAAAAATCCCATTTACCATTGCAACAAAAAAATTAGATACCTTGGAAGAAGCTTAACCAAGGAGGTAAAAGACCTGTACTCAGAAAACTATAGAACATTGAAAAAAATAGAGGAAGATACAAACAAATGAAAGTATGTACTGTGTTAATTGATTGGAATAAATAACATCATTAAAATGTCCATACTACCCAAAGCAATCTATAGTTTCAATGCAATCCCTATTAAAATACCAACAGCATATTTCATAGATCTAGAACAAATGCTCCAAAAATTTATATGCAACAAAAAAGACCCCAAATAGCAGCAGCAATGTTGATAAGGAAGAACAAGGTAGGAAGGGTCAAAATACCGAATATCAAATTATACTACAGAGCTATTGTAATCAAAACAGCTTGGTACTGGCACAAGGACAGGCATATAGATCAATGGAACAGAACAGAGACCTCAGAAATTGATCTACGCCATTACACTCAATATTTGACAAAGGAGGCAAGAGCATACAATGGAGTAAGGACAGTCACTTCAATAAATGGTGTTGACAAAGATGGACAGGTACATGCAAAAAAGTGAAACTATACCACCAACTTACCCAGTATATAAGAATAAACACAGAATGGATTAAAGACTTAAATGTAAGTCATGCAACCACAAAAATCCTAGAAGAAACCATAGGCAGCAAAATCTCAGACATCTCCCATAGCAATATATTTGCTGATACATATTCTGGGGCAAAGAAAACAAAGGAAAAGATAAACAAATGGGACTACATCAAGCTAAATAGCTTCTGCATAGCAAACGAAATCACCAACAAAATTAAAAGGGATCCACTGTATGGGAGAACTTATTTGACAATGATACATCTGATAGGGGTTAATATCCAAAATATATAGGAACTTTTACAACTTAGCAAGAGGAAAACAAACAATCTAATTAAAAGTGGGCAAAGGACCCAAATAGACACTTTTCCAAAGAGGCCATACAGATGGCCAAGAGATATATGAAAAAATGGTCAAAATTACTAATCAGATAAATGAAAATTAAAACAACAATGAGGTATCACTTCACATTTTCCAGAATGGCTACCATCACCAAATAAACAAATGACAAGTGCTGGCAAGGATGTGGAAAAGAGAGAACCCTAGAACATTGCTGGTGGGAATGCAGACTGGTGCAGCCATTATGGAAAACAGTATGGATTTTCCTCAAAAAATTAAATGTGGAACTGCCATTGCCCCAGTTATCTCACTTCTAGGAATATATCCTAGGAATCCTGAAACACCAATGAGAAAGAATATATGCACCACTATGTTCATAGCAGCGCAATTTACAATAGCTAAGATCTGGAAACAGCCCAAGTGTCCATCAGTAGGTGAGTGGATAAAAAAGTTCTGGTACATGGTGAGGGAGATGGTGGCTGGCAGGACGGAGGTGAGGGAGGGGAAGTGAGTGAGTGAGGGGATGAAAGGAGAGTGTGTGGATGTGTGTGGTGTGTGTGTGAGTGAGTGAGGGACAGTTAAATCGGGCAGGAACAGCAGGGGCTGGCAGACCAGTCTCTCTTGAACAGGGAGAGACTACCACCACTGCAGACACTCCCTGAACTACGGGACTCAGGCACGGAGCCCACATCATCTTGAAGGGGAGAGTGGCCTTTTCTAAGAAATCATCAGCACCGCCACCCAGACAGGCCTTGGACACTGCCCACGACCCAGCAGTCACTCCAGCCAAAATCCTGCTGCCCCACCCACAGACACACGGACCATGGGGCCTCCACCTCCAAAAGTGCACTGTTCCCGCAGCAGTAAGTGCAACTTTCCCCTCCTCCCCAGCAGCAGAACTCCAGGCACCACATTCGCATTTCCAGCGTGCAGGCATCCAGGGTACACCACTCCACAGGCAGTGCCTGGGAGCCACTGGGAGTCCCTGCTGAGTGTGATTTTGTACAGACAAGGGTGCACTGCCCTGCAGTAGAAATTCTAAATCCCTTCTTCCTGAATAACTGCCCACAGACACCCCAGGTGCGCAACTTCAGCACAGGGCCCCTCAGAGTGCATCAGAGCTCTACGCAGGAAAACACACTGCCACAGTCACTCATTTCCAACCGTCAGGCCCCCTGAGGCCATCAATCCACAGGGTGCTCGTGGGAGACGCTGTGAGCCCTCACTGGGTGCGATCTTGGACAAACAGGGACGCACTCCCCCCAGCAGTAGAAATTCTGAATTCACTCATCCTGGATACCTGCCCACAGATGCCTCAATTACACAGCTTCAGTGTCAGGGCCCTTCAGAGTGCTTCAGTGAACCACGCTGGCAAACGTACCATGGGTGCCCCTGTGAGCCGTCACTGGGAGCACACACCTATCCACCACAGGTGCAGCAGCAAAAACTGAGTCTTCCCACCCAACAGCTGCAGAACTCTGGACACTACAGTTGCATGCTTTTCCAGTGTGCAGGCCTCCTAAGCCCACCACTCCACAGGCAGCCCTTGGGCACCTCTGTGAGCCCCCGCTGGGCATGCACTTATACAAACAGAAGCACACTGCTGGGCTGTGGAAACACTGAATTCTCTCTTCTGGGATACCTGCCCACAGACACCGCAATCCCATGGCTTCAGCGCCAGGGCCCTTCAGACTGCATCAGTAACCCTGCTGGCAAATGCACTGTGGGTGCCCCTGTGAGCCACCACTGGGGGCATGTGTATCCAACCACAGAATCAGCAACAAAAGCTGAGTCTGCCCACCCCATAACTACAGAACTCTGGACACCACAGTCACGCCTTTCCAGAGTGCAGGCCTCCTGAGCTTCATCACCCCAACAGACGGTTCCTGGGTGCCACTGTGAGTCCCTGCTGGGCACGCGTCATTTCAACCAAGGGCGCAAGACAGCAAAAATTGGGACACCCCCCTCCACGGCTGCTGACTTCTAAACACCGCAGTTGTGCCTTTCCAGCTCCCAGGCCTACATCAAGAGAACCCAAACAGCTCAATGAGGGAGCTACGCTAGATTACCAAGCCCAGGAGACCTGAGAGATCACACAAGTAGTACCATCCCCAAAAGAACCTGGGTAGCAAAGCAATAGGATCTACAATTAAAACGTTACAGCAAATCATGTGAAGACAAAAAAACAATCCCCAAAGGAAAGAAAAAGAGGAATCACTGGAAAGGGAGTTAAATGAAATTGAGGCTAACAACATAACAGAGAAAGAATTCAGAGTAATGGTTATAAAGATTCTTCAAAGGGCTGGATGACAAATACACACAACTCAATGACAAATACACACAACTCAATGAGAATTATAAGGAGCTGAATGAGAATGTCACCAACATGAAAAGGAACCAACAGGAGATGAAGAATGACATAGCTGCAATAAAGAACACAATGGAAGGCTTAAACAGTAGATTAGAAGAGGGTGAGGACTGCATCAGAGAATTAGAAGACAAGGTAGGAAAAAACACACAAACACAGCAGCAACTGGAAAGAAGACTTAAAAAGCAAGAGGAGAGCCTAAGGGAGATTTGGAACAACACAAAACAAAACAACATTCGCATAATAGGGTTACCAGAAGGAGAGGAAGAGAAGCAAGGAATAGTAAACATGTTTGAAGAAATAATGACAGAAAACTTCCCTGATATTGGCAAGAAAAAAAAAAAAAACTATGCAAGTCCAAGAAGCACATAGAGTCCCAAACAAGATGAACTCCAAAAGACTGACTCCAAGACACATCATAATTAAATTGGCAAACACCAACTACAAAGTAAGAATCTTAAAGGCTGCCAGAGAGAGACAGAAAGTTACCTACAAGGGATTTCATGTTAGAATATCAACTGATTTCTCAACAGAAACACACCAGGCCAGAAGGGAATGAAATGAAATATACAAAGTGATGCAAAGCAAGGGACTGAATCCAATAATACTATACTGAGCAAGGCTATCATTGAAAATTGAAGGTTGAATCAGGAGTTTCTCAGACAAAAAAGGGCTAAGAGAGTTTATTACTACCAAGTCAGCAATGCAAGAAATGCTAAAGGGACTGCTGCAAAAAAGAAGAAACAGAAAGGCAAGAAGAAATACAAACATTAAGAATAAAAATGAGAACAAACAAGTACTTATCAATAATAACAATAATCTTAAGTGGATTAAATACACCAATCAAAAGACATAGGGTAGCTAAATGGATAAGAATACATGACCCATATATTTGCTGTCTGCAAGAGACCCACCTCAGAACAAAGGATTCACACAGACTGAAAGTGAAGGAATGGAAAAACATTTTTCAGGCAAATGGAAATGAGAAAAAAGCTGGGGTTGCAATACTTATATCTGACAAAATAGACCTCAAAGTAAAGGACATAACAAGAAATAAGGACAGCCACTACATAATACTAAAGGGAGCAATTCAACAAGAAAATATAACTCTGGAAAACATATATGCACCCAATATAGGAGCACCCAAATACATAAAACAACTTCTGGAAGATATTAAGGGAGAGATCAATAGTAATACAGTCATAGTAGGGGACTTTAATACCCCACTGACACCACTGGATAAATCAACGAAACAAAAAATCAGCAAAGAAACAGCAATCCTAAATGACTCACTAGATCAGATGGGCTTAATAGACATCTTCAGAATGTTTCACCCCAAAGCTACAGAATATACATTCTTCTCCAGTGCACACAGGACATTTTCAAAGACAGATTACATATTAGTACACAGGCAAAGTCTCTTCAAATTCAAGAGGATAGAAATAATAATAAGCATCTTCTCAGATCACAATGGCTTAAAATTAGAAATAAACTACAATAAAAACAATGAAAAAAAATCAAACACTTGGAGGCTAAATAGCATGCTATTAAACAATGATTGGGTTACCAAAGAGATCAAAGAAGAAATTAAAAGCATCCTGGAAACAAATGACAATGAAAACACAACAATCCAAAATCTATGGGACACAATGAAAGCAGTCCTGAGAGCACAGTTCATAGCTCTACAGGCCTACCTCAAGAAACAAGAGAATCTGGTAATAAATTATCTAACCTTGCAACTAAAAGAATTAGAAAGAGAGCAACAAGAAAAGCCCACAGTATCCAGAAGGAAGGAAATAATAAAGATCAGATCAGAAATAAACGACATAGAGACAAAAAACAAAAACAAACAAACAAAAAAACCAATACAAAAGATCAATGAAATCAAGAGCTGGTTCTTTGAAAGGATAAACAATATTGATGAATCTCTCAACAGCCTCACCAAGAAACAAAGAGAGAGGACTCAAATAAACAAAATCAGAAATGAAAGAGTAAAGTAACAACTGACCCTACTGATATACAAAGGATTGTAAAAAAAAATACTACAAACAACTCTACTCCAAAAAGAGGACAACCTCAACAAAATGGACACATTCTTTGAAAAATACAAGCTTCCAAAACTCAATCAGGAAAATTCAAAAAACCTGAATAGGCCGATAACTACTGATGAAATTGAAATTGTAATAAAAAAGCTTCCAGCAAACAAAAGCCCTGGACCAGATGGCTTCACAGGGGAGTTTTATCAAACATTCAAAAAGAACTAAAACCAATTCTTCCCAGACTATTCCAAAAAATTCAAGAGGTAGGCACATTTCCAAGCTATTTCTATGAAGCCAGCATTACCCTAATCCCAAAACCAGATAAAGACACCACAAAGAAACAGAATTACAGGTCAATATTCCTGATGAACATAGATGCTAAAATCGTAACAAAATTCTAGCAAACCCGATCCAGCATTACATTAGAAAAAGCATACACCGTGACCAAGTGGGATTTATTCCAGGGATGCAAGGCTGGTACAATATGCGCAAATCAATAAACGTGATACATCACATAAACAAATTGAGAGATAAAAATCACATAATCATATCGATTGATGCAGAAAAGGCATTTGACAAAGTCCAACACCCTTTTCAGATAAAAATGCTCAGCAAAGTGGGAATAGAAGGATCATACCTCAACATAATAAAAGCCTTATATGACAAACCTACAGCCAACATCATACTCAATGGGCGAAAACTAAAACCGTTTCCCTTAACAAAAGGAATAAGACAGGGAAGCCCACTTTCACCACTCCTGTTCAACATAGTACTAGAAGTACTAGCCATAGCAATCAGACAAGAAGAAAAAAAATAAAAGGCATCCAAATTGGAAAAGAATTAAAATTGTCATTATTTGCAGATGGCATAATACTGTACATAGAAAATCTTAAAGACTCCATCAAAAAATTATTAGACTTAATAAATGAATTCGGCAATGTAGCAGGATAAAAAATTAACACCAAGAAATCTATGACATTTTTATACACCAATAATGAACTTACAGAAAGAGAAATTTAAAAACAACAATCCCATATACCATTGCACAAAAAAATTTAAGATACCTAGGAATAAATTTAACTAAGGAGGTAAAAGACCTCTACTCAGAAAACTACAGGACATTGAAAAAAGAGATAGAGGACGACACAGACAGATAGAAGAACATACTGTGTTCATGGATTGGTAGAATCAACATAATTAAAATGTCCATACTACCCAAAGCAATCTATAGATTCAATGCACTCTCCATTAAAATACCAATGGCATATATCACAGATCTAGAAAGAACTCTCCAAAAATTCATTTGGAATAAAAAATATGCCCCAAATAGTTGCAGAGAAACTTAGAAAGAAGAACAAAGTAGGAGGGATCTCAATACCAGATATCAAGATGTATTACAAAGCCACTGTTCTCAAAACTGTCTGTTACTGGAACAAGAACAGACATATAGACCCATGGAATAGAATAGAGAACCCAAAAATTGGCACAAACCACTATGCTCAACTAATATTTGACAAAGGAGGCAAGAACATACAATGGAGTCAAGACAGTCTCTTCAATAAATGGTGCTGGGAAATTTGGTCAGACACATGCAAAAAAAAAAAAAAAATGAAACTAGACCACCAACTTACACCATACACAAAAATAAACTCAAAATGGATAAAGGACTTAAATGTAAGATGGGAAACAATAAAAATATTAGAGGAATCCACAGACAGCAAGATCTCAGATATATGCCAAAGCAATATCTTCACCGACCCAGCTCTTAGGGCAATGGAAACTAAAGGAAAAATAAGTGAATGTGACTACATCAAAATAAAAAGCTTCTGCACAGCAAAAGAAACCATCAACAAAACAAGAAAACCCACTGCATTAGAGAACATATTTGCCAATTATATCACCGATAAGGGTCTAATCTCCAACATTTACAGGGAACTCATGCAACTTAACCAAAGGAAGACAAACAACCCAATCAAAAAATGGGCAATGGACCTAAATAGATACTTTTTGAAAGGAGACATAAGGAAGGCCAAGAGACATATGAAAACATGCTCAAAGTCACTAATTATCCGAGAGATGCAAATCAAAACGACAATGCGGTACCATCTCACAGATGTCAGAATGGCAATCATCAACAAATCAACAAATGACAAATGCTGGGGAGGATTCGGATAAAAAGGAACACTCGTGCACTGCTGGTGGGAATGCAGACTGGTGCAGCCACTGTGGAGAACAGTATGGAGTTTCCTCCACAAACTAGAAATGGAACTTCCATTTGACCCAGTGATCCCACTTCTAGGAGTATATCCCAAGAAACCAGAAACACCAATCAGAAAGGATATATGCACCCCTATGTGCATAGCAGCACAATTTACAATAACTAAGATTTGGAATCAGCCTAAGTGCCCATCAGCAGATGAGTGGATTAAAAAACTTCGGCACATCTATGCAATGGAATACTATGCCGCAACAAAAAGGAAGGAACTCCTACCATTTGCAGCAGCATGGATGGAGCTGGAGAGCATTATGCTAAGTGAAATAAGACAGTCAGAGAAAGATAAATATCACATGATCTCACTCATTTGTGGATTATAATGAACAACGTAAACTAATGAACAAAAACAGATCTAGAGACAGAGAGACATTGATCAGATGCTCAAACCTCAGAGGGAAGGTAGGGAAGGGTGAGGGGGGGTTAGCGGGAGAGATCAACCAAAGGACTTGTATGCATGCATATAAGCATAAGCAATGGATGCAGACCACAGGGGGTGAGGGTGAGGGCAGGATTGGGGGGATGAGGGGATAATGGGGGGATAAAGACACATTTGTAATACCTTAATCAATAAAAAATGGAATTATAAAAGAAACGTTGCGGTACATGTACACAATGGAATACTAATTGGCTGTAAAAAAGAAGGATCTCTTACTCTATGAGTCAGCATGGAGGGACCTGGAGAGTATTAAGTGAAATAAGCCAGTTAGAGAAAGACAAACATCACATGATCTTACTATATGTGGAATCTCATAAACCCAATAAGCTGACTAACTAAATAGATCCAGAGACCTGGAAGCATGTAACAGACTCAGAAATCTCAGAAGGAAGTGGATGCGGAAAGAAATTAACCAAATAACTTAATATATGCATAACCTATGGACACAAACAATAGTGTGGTGAAAGCCTGGGGGGAAGGGGGCGGGAGCAGGGTGCAGGTGATCAATAGGAGAAAAAAAGGACATCTGTAATACTTTTAAAAAAAGAAAGTTTAGCCGAAAACCGGTTTGGCTCAGTGTATAGAGCGTCGGCCTGCGGACTCAAGGGTCCCAGGTTCGATTCTGGTCAAGGGCATGTACCTTGGCTGCGGGCACATCCCCAGTAGGGGGTGTGCAAGAGGCAGCTGATCGATGTTTCTAACTCTCTATCCCTCTCTCTTCCTCTCTGTAAAAAATCAATAAAATATATATTTAAAAAAATAAAGTTTAATTTAAAAAACAAAATTTGTACACATACGTTAAAAAACAATAAAAAGAAGTAATTATTATGGAATAC
The DNA here is from genome assembly GCF_951640355.1 of Cnephaeus nilssonii. Lineage (NCBI taxonomy): Eukaryota > Metazoa > Chordata > Mammalia > Chiroptera > Vespertilionidae > Cnephaeus > Cnephaeus nilssonii. The sequence goes on from NC_137071.1 coordinate 33,093,194, forward strand.
CCCAAACAAAAACAACAGTCAGAAATACAAAGGAAATGAACCAATGGAGGCACAGAGCTACTAGAAAATAAAGGACAAAATAGCTTTAAGAATTCCTCATACATCAGTAATTACCCTAAATGTAAATGGACTGAACTCATTAGTAAAGAGGCAGAGCCCAGCTGGCATGGCTCAGTGGTTGAGCATCGACCAATGAACCAGGAAGTCAAGGTTCAATTCCTGTTCAGGGCACATACCCGGGTTGTGGGCTTGATTCCCAGTGTGGGGCATGCAGGAGTCAGATGATCAATGATTCTCCCTAATCACTGATGCTTCTATCTTTCTCTCCCTCTCCCCACCCTTTCTGAAATCACTAAAAATATATTTTTAAAAAAGAGGCACAGAGTAGCAGAGTCGATGAAAATAAAAAACCCAACCATATGTTGCCTTCAAGAGACACATCTAAGCTGCAAAACAAGGTAGATTCAAAGTGAAAGGGTGGAAAATGATTCTCTAAGCAAATAACATCTAGAGAAAAGCAGGTGTAGCCATACTTATATCTGACAAAATAGATTTCAAGAAAACAAAAGTAACAAGAGACAAAGAGGAACATTTTATAATGATAAACGGGACACTACATCAAGAAAACATAAAACTTCTTAATATATATACCTTCAATCAGGGAGCACTGAAACATATCAAAATATGTTTTTAAATTGATTTTTAGAGAGAGAGGAAGGGGAAGGGATAGAGAGAAACATCAATGAGAGAAAAACATGATTGATCAGCTGCTTCCTGCATGCCTCCTACTGAGGATTGAGCCTGCAACCTGGGAATGTGCCCTGACAGTAAATCAAACCAGTGACCTCTTGGTTTATGGGTCTGAGCCCAACCACTGAGCTACAATGGCTTGGCAAAATATATAAAACAACTCCTTACAGAACTAAAGGGAGAAACAAAACAAAACACAATCATAGTTGGTAACCTTAATACTCCATTGACAGCTCTGGATAGATAATCCAAACAGAAAACCAATAAAAATCACCAGCTTTAAATGGCATACTAGACCAAATGGACATAATTGAAATAGACAGAACCTTTAATTTCAGAACATTAGGTTATACATTCTTCTGCAGTGCACATGGAACATGCTCAAGGATAGATGATATGTTGGATTATAAAACTAGCATCAACAAATTCAAGAAGATTGAAAATATACCAAGCATATTCTCTCACCACAATGCCTTGAAATTACTATTCATCTGCAAAAAGAGAGTAAATAGACCCACAAATATGTGGATATTAAACAACACACCACACTAAAAAAATGACTGGGTCAAAGAAGAAATGGAAGGTGAGATCAATAGACATACTAGTATAGAGACCAATGAGAATGACCATACAATATATCAAAACTTTGGGGATGCAGTGAAAGCAGTAATAAGGGGATGCTTATGTCATTATAAGCCTATCTCAAGAAATAAGAGAAATTCCAAGTACACAACTTAGCATTGGATCTTAAAGTACTAGAAAAATAAGAACAAAAGCAAGCCAAAGTCAGCAGAAGGAAGGAAACAATGAATTAGAGCAGAATTAAGTGAAATAGAGAATAAAAAAAGACTATACAAAAATTAATACAACAAAGAGCTGGTTCTTTGAAAAGATTAATAAAATTGACAAACCCTTGACTAGACTCACTAAGGAAAAAAGAGAAAAGTCCCATATAAACAAAATCAGAAATGAAAAAGAAGTCACCACAGAGATCACAGATATAAAAAGGATCATACTAGAATTCTTTGAAAGACTATATGCCACCAGTCAGCATTCCCACCAGCAGTGAATGAGGGTTCCTTTTCTCCACATCCTTGCCAGCACTTGTCATTTGTTGATGATAGCCATTCTGACAGGTGTGAAGTGGTACCTCATTTTCATTTTGATTTGCATCTCTTGAATGATTAGTGACTGAGTATTTTTTCAGATGCCTCTTGGTCTTTTGTATGTCTACTTTTGAAAAGTGTCTATTTAGGCCCTTTGCCCATTTTTTATTGGATTGTTTATCTTCCTTTTGTTAAGTTATATGAGTTCCCTATAAATTTTGGAGATTAAACCCTTATTGGATATAACACTGGCAAATATGTTCCCTCATGTAGTAGGCTCTCTTATTGTTGTGTTGATGCTTTCTTTTGCTGTGCAGAAGCTTTTTATTTTGATGTAGTCCCATTTGTTTATTTTCTCCTTAGTTTCCATTGTCCTAGGAATATATAACCTTCCTAGACTAAATCATGAAGAATTGGAAAATAAATAGACCAATCAGCAGTGAGGGAATTGAAACATCCATCAAAAACCTCCCAACAAATAAAATTCCAGGGCCAGATGGCTTCACCAGTGAATTCTATCAAGTGTTCAAAGAAGACTTTTAAAACATATCCTTCTCAAAGTCTTCCAAAAAACTGAAGAAGAGGCAATACTTCCTAACACATTTTATGAGGCCAATATAAACCTGATACCAAAACCTGGCAAGAATAACACAAAAAAGAAAACTGCAGGCCATTATCTCTGAGGAATATAGATGCAAAAATCCTAAACAAAATACTAGCAAATTGAATACATAAAAACATACACCATGATCAGGTGAGGTTCATTCCAGGGGCATAAAAATGGTTCCATATGCAAATTAATGAAAGTAATATATCATATTACCAAAAGAAGGGAAAAGATCATATGTTATTATCAATGGATGCAGAAAAACCATTTAATAAGATATACATTTAAAATTAAAACAAAATAAAATGGATATAGAAGTAAATAAACATATAATACGTAATAAATACCATATATAACAAACCCTCAGTCAATATCATACTCAATATTTAAAAACTGAAAGCTCTTTCTTTAAGATCAGGAAGAAGACAAGAATATCCATTCTCACCACTCTTTTATCCAATATAGTTCAGAAAGTCCTAGTCAGAGTGATCATGCCAGAGAAATAAATAAAAGGCAGCCAAATTGGTAATGAAGAAGTAAAAGTGTCACTTTTTGCACATGACATGTTTCTATTTATAGAAAACCCTAAGAGTTCCACCAAAAAACTGTTAGAAACAATAAACAAATATAGTGAAGTTGCCGGATATAAAATTAATGTATAAAAACCCATTGCCATCCTGTATACTAACAACAAAACTTCAGAAAAAGAAATGACGAAAATAATTCCTTTCATAAATGCAAACAAAAGAATAGAATACTTAGAAATAAACTTAACAAAATATGTGAAATACCTATATATTGAAAATTGCAAAGCATTATTAAAAGGGATTGAAAAAGACACAACAAAATGGGAAAAATGTCCCATGTTCATGGATTGAAAGAATCAACATAGTTAAAATGGTCATATCACCCAAGGAAATATACAGATTTAATATAGTCCCTATAAAAATCTCAATGTAGTTTTTAAAAGAAATAGAATGAGAAATCATCTGATTTATACGGAACCACAACAAACCCTGAATAGCCAAAGCAATCCTGAGAAAAAAGAACAAAGCTGGAGATATCACGCTATCTGACTTCAAATTATACTATAGGGCTACAATGATCAAAACAGCATGGTATTGGCGGAGTAACAGACACACAGATCAATGGAAAAGAATATAGAGCCCAGCTCGGACAGATAATTTTCGACAAAGGAGGCAGAAACACACAATGGAGTAAAGATAGTCTCTTCAGTAAGTGCTGCTGGGAAAACTGGAAAGCCACATGCAAATGAAAGAAACTGGATTAAAGCTTGTCCTCGAGGCAAAAATTAATTCAAAATGGATCAAAAACCTAACCAGAAACAATAAGTTACATAGAAGAAAACATAGGTACCAAATGTATGGACCTTGGTCATAGAAAATATTTTTTGAACTTGACTCCAAAGGCAAGAGAAGTAAAGGCAAAAATAAATGAATGGGACTATATCAAACTTAGACTGGTACAGCCCTATAGAAAACAGTCTGTGAGACCACAAAAAATTAAGAATAGCCTGGCTGGTGTTGCTCAGTGGTTGAGCATTGACCCATGAACACATATACCTACATATGGAAAAACAGACAAAAAGATTTTGATCACAATGTATTTTTCTAGTCCAAAGAATTACGAAATGTTATTTGCCTACTGGAAAGAGGTACTGGATATTTTATCTGGTATACTGAATTTCTTTCCAAGAGAATGTTAATGTCTATGAGATGGTAAGAAATGACAATACAGCATTTACTTAAGCTATGGTTTACGCACATAAACAATTATTCCTTTAAAAATACAGATAATCACTTCAGAAAAAAAGTAGTATTTTTACATCAAGAAGGAAACATGATGACCAAATTACATTTCTTTGATGTTTTCATGCTATATTCAATAAGACACTATAATATTCTTATGAACATTAATATTATAATGCACAAAAGAAAAAGAAAATATTATCTATGAAACAAAAGTGATAATCTTACAGAAATGTCTTGCATTGTTTTTCCTTGTCAAAAGTAAAGAGTGATTACATTAACCTAATAGTTCACTCTACATTACCCTAAGAAAAACCTTCTACTGATATTTGACATTCAAATATGAAAGAACAGTTCATAAAATTATTGATAATAATTGCTCAGCTGGTGTGGCTCAGTGGTTGAGTGTTGACCTATGAACCAGGAGGTCATGGTTCAATTCCTGGTCAGGGAACATGCCTAAGTTGCAGGCTTGATCTCCTGTGAGGGGGGAGGGTGGTGGTGGTGCAGGAGGCAGCAGATCAATGATTCTTTCTCATCATTGATGTTTCTATCTCTCTCTCTCTCTCCCTTTCCCCTTTTCTCTGGAAAAAAAAATAAGGATAATTACTGAACTCATAAGCCAGGCCAGGGTCAGAAAAATCCTCTGCCCATGATAGTCATTGCTTCGTGTCTGGCTCTGTGATGAAAAACATTAAGATTTCTACTGTTTGGTTGTTCATCAAAAATGAAGTTGTGATGTCAATCAAGTTGTTGGTTACACAAAGCATATTCTCTTAATTTAATAATTGCTGGGGAGTAGAGGAGTAGCTGCACAAGGAATAAAGTATTGTAATAGCAATGTAGAAATAAATAAGATTTTTAACCAAATTATCTTAACAGCCAGGTTTGATTTTTTAAACATTCTTAATACTGTAGAAAACTTTTTTCTTGTGCTAACCAAAAGAACAAGAATATCATTCCGAGATAGTAAAAGCAGTGAAAGGCAAAGCACGTGAGTTGCTTTAAATGAGATAAAAGTAATCTCTGTACCACTGTTTTAGTTGCCTGATTACAGAGAAAGCAAAAATAAAGTTAAAATCTGTTTCTCATAGTCATTATATCAATAGGACCAGGACTGAATATTAATGCACTTTTAACTTACTTTAACTTGAAAGTCATGGGTATTTTGCAGTTATCACTACACATCAAAAATTTGCCTGTATCTTGTGTCCATAGTAAGTATGCATATTTTTTCTGAATGTCTACACTTCTACCTATGTAACCCTAAAGCAATGCTTAGAATTGCCATTAAATCAGAATATATATATCCCTTCAAAGGGACAGAGATGACTCTATAGATTAGTTCAGCTTATATGACAAGTGAAACTAGTAGCAGGATGTAAGGTGATAGATATATATATATATATATATAGATAATGTAGTCTAATCCATCTTTGAATGAAGATTCTCAGTTGTCCCATCTTGAGACAGACTCTCCATATCTGTCATACTAATTTATGCCTGTTATAGCTAAAGATTTAAAAATGAGATGGCTGAAGTGTTAAAAATATACATAAGTTAAAATGGAAGTTAAAAATGTCTAAAGAACCATTTTTTCCTTTCAATCAGATTCATTAGTTCTTTATTCCACCAAAATCAGAGTAGGTTTTGCTTGCAAGGAAACATAAATAAGCCTGTGTTTAGAGTCTAATTGTAAATGCAAAATATTTTAAAGGAAATTCCTTCTCTATAAGAACTAGTATTAACATTAAGCTCTGTGGACAATCTATAGTAACACTTTTTTTTTATGAACACAATAATCACATTGTGTTTATCAGTTGTTCTAAGTAGGCAGCTATTTTATAATTTGTTCAAAATAAATATCTTGCCTAAAATTTGTTGACTATAATTAAAGTATTTGTTTATTCTTCCTTGTGAGCTTTTATTAGCCCATTACATTAAAAAGATTTAATTACAAAGTAATTTCAGGTTCAAATATGGAAAAGGATGAATGTTTTAAATAAAAAGCTGTACATTTCCAAAGTTTTTAATTAGATAAAAATTCCAGTATTTATTTTGGTTATGTATTTTTGAATTTAGAATAATATTAATGTGTGCTATTTTGACAGATTTGAAAAAGCATGAGGACATCATAAAAAGATTAAGCTATTTGAATGCTTATGTGAAACTTTCATTATTGTTTGCTTATAATCCTATATAATAAAAGGCTAATATGCAAATAGACTGAATGGCTGAACAACTGAACAACCTGTCACTATGGCATGCGCTGACCACCAGGGGGTGTGCACGGAACATGGTGTACATTGGCAGCAGGCAGCAGAGTGTGGAACATGGCGGGCATTGGCTGTGGCAGGATGGTGGAGCAGGTAAGCTGGGGTGCCAGACCAAGGCAGGGCGCTGGTCACTGTCATTGGGCAAGCCTCTGGTGGTTACTAAAAATTCTTTGCTCCCGCGCACCACAATCTCACTCAGCACTCACACCTGCTTCTGGCACCAGCCCCACTTGCACCTGCTGCTGGCGCCCGGAGCCACTGCTCGCACCAGTTGCTGGTGCCCAACACTGGCCCCAATAGCCCCTCAGGGCTTCTCCACCTCCCCCTGCTCCTGAGGGGTGATTGGAGCAGCAGCCGCTGCTTGCACCCGCTGCCTGGGGCTGGTCCTGCTCGCACCCACTGCTGGCGCTGGCTCCGCTCGCACCCCCAGCCAGTGCCAGAACCGTGCTCGCACCTGGTGTCAGTGCCTGGTGCTGGGGCCAGGCAGGGGCACGGAGGATAGGCTGAGACTCGCCCCTGTACCCACTGCAGCCTTGCGGCACGGTTCCTTTCAAGGTGCACGAATTCGTGCACTGGGCCCCTAGTTTTTATATAATTGATGATAGTGCTTATGTCCTAAAACAATACTTATATCACAAAACACTGTATCATTTGTGCCATATTCATTGTTGATATTATGAGTCTATAGCATTAAAAAATTTGGCAGGTAATTCGCATTACCAGTTCAGTTTTAGCATTAGTCATTTTCAAATTTGATTTTGAAGGTCATTCTTCAAATCATTGCTATTGATATTTAAAAAGTTCTAATTTAGGTCAATTTACAAAACTTTTTAATTTGCAAAGATTTACTTATCCAGGATTCTATTAATGAAATGAATGGGTTTGTTTTCCAAATTTATAGCCTCTTACAAATGTACATCAGATAATTGTGAAGCTTAAGAAAAAGGTGTTTAATTTTAAATTTTCCTAATGTGATTACATTATACAAAGACCTCAAAACCTATATTGGATTCATATGTTTTTAATGATGGCAGTTCTAGGGAACTAATGAACCTCACTGCAACTCTGGTTTTTAAAAGTGTGATGTTCAGAAGCTTAAAGGAACTGCCTTCCCCCAGCTTAAACCTCAGCCCCTAATTTCAGAGAAATCTTATAACTTTCTTCCCATTCTTCCCCAACCTACATATATACACTGTCTTGTGTGTATTTTTTCTCTGTGTTGCTGGGGATGCTGTTTGTTGATTTTAAGTGTTAAAAGGGTGCACGGTTCTGAAGAAATAATCTTCCAATTCTTTTCAAGATTAGTGCCAATCCCTAACAGTGTGAAATGTGAGAGCTTTGGGCATCACTGCCTCCTTCCTTTTCCCCTATGCTCCTTACAGTGGCTGGTAGAGGTTGATAGCTATTGGAATTCAACAGACATCAAGCCAGGCTTTTGCTTTTCATATCCCTAATGCAAAGAGTTGCTGCCTCTACAAACTGCCACCAACCTCAGAGAGAGAAGCTGGCCAGAGAGAATTCCATTTCCCTTTAGAGGGAGTGACTTGGTGAAGACATCATTGAGAAAACTATGAAGTGCAAATAAGCTTCTGGGCAAGTTGGGAATTAAAGCTACCTATTGAGACCAAAGCCCCATCCCCACTGCACTGGACCCTGTTCAGCTTGCCATGGCTCACAATAAACTTAGTAACAAGGTGTGCATTCCCCAAGTCATTCCAGATCTCTTATCCTTTGGTGGATAACCCTGTCAACATTCAAGGGATCAAAGATTGTGTGGATAATGAAGAGGACTCCAGAATGAAAGCCAACAGCATATACAACCTCCATATGATTCATGAAAAATATCTAAAGAAGCAGGGAAGTAGGAACCCACTAGAATGTTTCAAGAAAAAGCCTCGGCTTTTTAAAAAATGTATTTTTATCAATTTCAGAGAGTAAGGGAAATGGAGAGAGAGATAGAAACATCAATGATGAGAGGAACCAAGATGGCGGCAAAGGTAAACAACTAAACTGCCGCCTCGCACAACAATTTCAAAAATACAACTAAAAAGACAGGAAGATGAGAAGATGGCAACTGGCAGGAAGGTAGGGAGAGAGAGTGTGAGTGAGGAACCCATAGAGGAGAGTGTAGACATGTGTGGTGTGTGTGTGAGTATGAGCTAGGGTCAGTTAGATTCTGCAGGTCTTCCAAGGGGCTGCCTAACCGGGCAGTCCTAGACGGCGGAGCCCCGAGCACAAAGCGGACACTTCTCGGCGGCTGGTGCGGACGCGGAGACCACGCCATCTTGAGAAACAGAGCTGCCTGAGACTCGGATCCTGGCTTCTGACACAAACCAGGACCCTGCAGCCACTGGGGACAGAGAACTGCTATCACAGCTCAGACCAACAAACAACAAGAAGCAAGACTTCCCGGCAGATTTCCGTGAGTCAAAGAGCCTATCCCCCTCCCCGCAGGTGCGCGGATAGCGCCATAGTAACTGATAGACCCGCCCCTCGCCCAAGCTGCAGAGCTTTGAGCAGGGACACGCTCCCCCTCAGGGAATTTGGCGCGCGGGACAGAAGCAGCTCCCCTTCGGGGAAATCTGACAGTGCACACAGAGGGCTCCCCTTCGGGGAATTTGGGGGAATTTGGCTTGCGGGTCACAGCTCCCCTTCGGGAAATCTTAGAGCGCGCACAGAGGGGCTCCCCTTTGGGGAATTTGGCACGCAGGATGGACTCCGCTCCCCTTCGGGGACTCTGGGAGAGTGCAGGGAGGCAGCTCACCTTCAGGAATTTGAGAGTGTGCGGAGCCCTAGCCGGTTTGGCTCAGTAGAGAGAGCACACACAGGACGCAGCTCCACTTCAGGGAATTTGGCACGCCGGACACAGCTGCCTGGGATCCCTGACTCACAGCGCATTCACACTAAGAGCCAGTGACCCCAATTGTTGGTGCATGTACACACAGAGACCTTGATTCTCAACGAAAAACCGCACAAGGCAACAGAGACTCTGACACTCGATTCTTGGTGCAGACACAGGGAAACTCTGACTCCTGACACATGCTAAGGATCTCATTTTCAGCACATACCAACAGTGTGGTGCAGACAGGGCCCCTGATTCTAAGTGTGCACACGAGACCACATGAAACACCGGGGGCACTGAACCTGGGCAAGTCTGGTTCCCACCAACCAAAGGCAGCCACACATCCTAGTGTCAGAGCACTTCAGTGAAACTCGGGTGGAGCGAAGTCCCCACAGCACACGGCCGAGGTCCACGCAAACGTAAGCTTGAGCTCTCTGGTGATAGCCAGAATGGGGAAACGAAATAACTCACAGAGGAAAGAAAATGTGGAGTCGCCAAGAAAGGAAATTAGTGAAACTGAAGCTTGCAACATGACTGAAAAGGAGTTCAGAGTAATGGTCGTAGAATTTATGCTTCGGATGGATGAGAAAATCAACAACTTATGCAAGAATCAGGAAGAAATGAAAAGTGATATAGCTACAATCAAAAACACCATGGAAAGTTTCAACAGTAGACTACAAGAAGCAGAGGACCGAATTAGTGAGTTAGAAGATCAGGTACAGAAACAAGCTCAATCTGAACAGCAATTGGAGAAAAAAATGAAAAAGCAGGAGGAAAGCCTAAGGGAGCTTCGGGACAACATGAAACGAAGTAACATGCGTATAATAGGGCTGCCAGAAGGACAAGAAGAGCAGCAGGGATTAGAAAATCTATTCGAAGAAATAATGACAGAAAACTTCCCGGATATGGGAAAGATAAAAGTTACACAAGTACAGAGAGTTCCAAGCAGGATCAACCCCAAAAGATCAACCCCAAAAGACCCACACCAAGACATGTCATAATTTCAATGGCAAGTATAAATGATAAAGAGAGAATCTTAAAGGCAGCAAGAGAGAGACAGAGAGTTACCTACAAAGGAACATCCATCAGATTGTCAAATGATTACTCAACAGAAACACAACAAGCTAGAATTGAATGGAAGGAGGTATACAAAGTGTTGTAAAGCAAAGGACTGAATCCAAGAATACTATATCCAGCAAGGCTATCAATCATAATTAAAGGGGAAATCAGCAGCTTTGCAGACAAAAAAAGGCTCAGGGAGAAACCAAGATGGCGGCATAGGTTAAACACCTAACCTACAGCCTGGCACAACAATTTCAAAAACACAACTAAAAGTCAAAACGGACATCATCCAGAACCACAGGAAAGCTGGCTGACTGAAATGCCCACAACTAGAAGGAAAGAGAAAACCACAAGGAAAATCAGAGAAGCCGTAAAAGCTTGAGGTATGGAGACACGGGCGGAGACACGAGCCCAGGCGCGTGCGGGGAAGACGGAGCCGGAGAGGAAGGGGCGGCTGACGGCCTGGCTGGCGTTCTCTGGCGGGAAGGAGATAAAAGCGCCAGATTGTGCTGAACCCCAGCTCCGACTGCACTGAACCCCAGTTCCGGGCGAAACCCTGGGAAGCCGGGCTCAGGCTGGGGGAGTCTGGGCTGTGGGGCGGAAGCACAGAGGAGTTGCGCCAGAGCCGCGCACGGGAATGTGCGCAGAGGAGGGACTGTTGCCTGTGCCGCTGGATTGCCCTAGCGGGAGGGAGACAAAAGCTCCTGACTGTGCTGAACCCCAGTTCCAACTGCACTGAACCCCAGTTCTGGGAGAGACCCGGGGAAGCCAGGCTCATGCTGGGGAAAGCTGGGCTGTGGTGCAGAGGTGCAGAGAGGCGGCGAAGAGCAGAGCACCGGAGGCGCGCACGGGATTGTGCGCGGAGGATGGGCTGTTGACTGTGCCGCTGAGTCGCCCTGGTGGGAAGGAGACAAAAGCGCCAGACTGCGGTGAGCCCCAGTTCTGACTACACGGAAACCCAGTTCCGGGCGAGAATCTGGGAATCCAGATTCATTGGGGGAGAGACTAGACTGTTTGGCAGCACGCGAAACTCCAGGGCGCTTTTCTCTCAGAGGTGTTTGCTGGGAATATGGAGGGACACTGAGACACAGGAACCTCAAAGGGCGGGGCTGACGGGAAGCCAAGGCGGTAGGCTCCGCCCTGTAACTCCGCCCCATCCAAGCTGAACACAGAGGCTTTTACAATTTTGCAAGTCTAGTTGAATGGGGCTGTCTCCCAGCATAGACACAGCTGATCCTCACAGCCAATTGGACTGGAGGTCACATCCTCCCAGTGTACCAACAGCAATCAAGGCTTAACAACACCAAGACTTTGCACTCAGCCCACAAAGGGGGGTATCAAGAGTGACCACCTAGGGAGATTGGGGAAGCTGAGCGATAGGGAGGCAGCCAAAAGGGGAAGACACCGAAACAGGTCACGAATATAAGGGATGCTGTAATTCCTGCTGAGGGGCCTCAGGCAGTAGCTGACCTACACTCCATTGGAGACCCAGAAACGAGGGCATCTACTGGTCGGTGTGAGATGACACCAGATTTCAACCACTCGCATAAGGGACACATTCAAGAGGCAGACGCAGTGAGCGCCAAAGCCTTGCTGCACCAAGACCCGGCCCATAAACGTGTCTCCCGCACAGCAACTCTTCCTTTATAGACACAGAGGGTCCGCACAGCCAAGTGGCCTGGAGGACAATTCTTCCCAGTGACACCAACAACAATCAAGACTTAACTATACAAACAAGGACCAAGATGGACCAACATAGGGCAGAAGCCTGATTGCTGCCTACCACAACAATTTTGAGACTATGACGGGAGAGCAGAGCAGACACCATCCAGAACCACCGGAGGGCTGACTGAGCAGATGCTCTACAACTAGAATAAAAGAGAGGGGTACGCGGGATGAAGCTGATGCCGATGACCCAAAGACCACACTTTAAAAACTATGGCTCAGGCGACACAATGGCGGCCTGGATCGTGCTCGGCGCAGTTCCCCCAGCGGTCTCCGGCTGAGGGGAAGGCTCCACTCGCTGCCGAGCACGGACAGACGAGCCCCTGGGAGACATGGGGTGGGAGACTACGCGCTTGCTGACCTCCGAGTCCTTCAAGAATCTCAACGCCCCGGAAGCGGCCGGGTGCACACTCTCGGCAACCGGCCACCGCTGCAGACCCAAGGGCCGACGCAGCCACCCCGGACCAGCCCACCGCCGCACACCGGGCACACCGGAGCTTCGCCGAGCCCGCCGCCCAACGAGTTCTGTGGTGGCTGCCCTGGAGCTCTGAGAAAATGGCCGAAGGAATTGCTGAGAGGGAATTGACCAACAGGAATTGGGATCAAGAAGACGAAACCCCGCTGGGTCCCGGATCCGGGTGAAGACGCGCACCCCTGGGTCCGGGTGAGGCTGGGAACTGGGTCAGGGTGAGGCTGGGTCCCGGGTCCGGGTGAGGCCAAGCACCCCTGGGTCCGGTCGAGGCCATGCGCCCCTGGGTCCAGGTGAAGCTGAATCCTGGGTCAGGGCGAGGCCGTGTGCCCCTGCATCCAGGTGAAGCTGGGTCCCGGGTCCGGGTGAGGCCGTGGGCCCCTGGATGCGGGTGAGCCTGGCCCCGGGACCGGGTGAAGCCGTGGGCTCCTGGATCCGGGTGAGCCTCGGTCCCGGGTCCGGGTGAGGCTGTGGGCCCCTGGACCCGGGTGAGCCTGGCCCCGGGTCCAGGTGAGGCCGTGGGCCCCTAGATCCGGGTGAGCCTGGGTCCCGGGTCCGGGTGAGGCCGTGGACCCCTGGATCCGGGTGAGCCTGGGCGGCGGGTCCGGGTGAGGCCGTGGGCCCCTGGATCTGGGTGAGGCCACGCGACCCTGGGTCTGGGAGAGGTCACGCGCCCCTGGGTCCGGGGGAAGCTAGATCCTGGGTCCGGGCGAGGCTGTGTGCCCCTGGATCCAGGTGAGGCAGGGTCCCAGGCCCGGGAGAGGCCACGCGCCCCTGGGTCCGGGTGAGGCCATGCGCCCCTGGGGCCAGGTGAAGCTGAATCCTGGGTCTGGGCGAGGCCGGGTGCCCCTGGATCCGGGTGAGGCTGGGTCCCGGGTCCGGGTGAGGCCGTGGGCCCCTGGATCCGGGTGAGCCTGGGTCCCGGGTCCGGGTGAGGCCGTGTGCCCCTGGATCCAGGTGAGCCTGGCCCCGGGTCCGGGTGAGGCCGTGGGCCCCTGGATCCGGGTGAGCCTGGGACCCGGGTCCGGGTGAGGCCGTGGGCCCCTGGATCCGGGTGAGCCTGGGTCCCAGGTCCGGGTGAGGCCGTGAGCCCCTGGATCCGGGTGAGCCTGGGTCCCGGGTCCGGGTGAGGCCGTGGGCCCCTGGATAAGAGTGAGCCTGGGTCCCGGGTCCGGGTGAGGCCGTGGGCCCCTGGATCCGGGTGAGCCTGGGTCCCAGGTCCGGGTGAGGCCGTGGGCCCCTGGATCCGGGTGAGCCTGGGTCCCGGGTCCGGGTGAGGCCGTGGGCCCCTGGATAAGGGTGAGCCTGGGCCCCAGGTAAGGGTGAGGCTGTGGGCCCCTGGATCCGGGTGAGGCCACGCGACCCTGGGTCTGGGAGAGGCCACGCGCCCCTGGGTCCGGGTGAGGCCATACGCCCCTGGGTCCAGGTGAAGCTGAATCCTGGGTCTGGGCGAGGCCGTGTGCCCCTAGAACCGGGTGAGGCTGGGTCCCGGGTCCGGGTGAGGCCGTGGGCCCCTGGATCCGGGTGAGCCTGGCCCCGGGTCCGGGTGAGGCCGTGGGCCCCTGGATCCAGGTGAGCCTGGGTCCCGGGCCCGGGTGAGGCCGTGGGCCCCTGGATCCGGGTGAGCCTGGGTCCCGGGTCTGGGTGAGGCCACGCGCCCCTGGGTCCGGGTGAGGCCACGTGCCCCTGGGTCCAGGGGAAGCTAGATTCCGGGTCCGGGCGAGGCCGAGAGCCCCTGGATCCGGGTGAGGCTGGGTCCCAGGCCCGGGAGAGGCCACGTGCCCTTGGGTCCGGGTGAGGCCATGCGCCCCTGGATCCAGGTGAAGCTGAATCCTGGGTCTGGGCGAGGCCGTGTGCCCCTGGATCCGGGCGAGGCTGGTTCCCGGGTCCGGGTGAGGCCGTGGGCCCCTGGATCAGGGTGAGCCTGGCCCCGGGTTCGGGTGAGGCCGTGGGCCCCTGGATCCGGGTGAGCCTGGGTCCCGGGTCCGGGTGAGGCCGTGGGCCCCTGGATCCGGGTGAGCCTGGGTCCCGGGTCCGGGTGAGGCCGTGGGCCCCTGGATCCGGGTGAGGCCACGCGACCCGGGGTCTGGGAGAGGCCACGCGCCCCTGGGTCCGGGTGAGGCCACGTGCCCCTGGTTCCGGGGGAAGCTAGATCCCGGGTCCGGGCGAGGCCGTGTGCCCCTGGATCCAGTTGAGGCCGGATCCTGGGCCTGGGAGAGGCCACACGCCCCTGGGTCCGGGTGAGGCCATGCGCCCCTGGGTCCGGGTGAAGCTGAATGCTGGGTCTGGGCGAGGCTGTGTGCCACTGGATCCAGGTGAGGCTGGGTCCCGGGTCCGGGTGCGGCCGTGGGCCCCTGGATCCGGGTGAAGCCGTGCCCCTGGGTCCGGCCGAGACCAAACCAGAGGGAGTCGGACCTGCATTACCACCATTTGTCCACCATCCAGAGCTGAGGGGTCAGTACCGACATGTACTCATAAGGAACTGGTGGACATTGATATTGGGTCTCAAAAGAACTGTTGGTCCAGAAAGAAACTCACTACAGACTGATTCATTTGCCTGTCAGCATAACTATTATTGCTCGTCGCACATTCAATTCTTATAAGTATATCTCTAGTGACACATGATCTCGCTCATCTAGGGGAAATGATGAACAACATAGACTGATGAACAAGAACAGAACCAGAAACAAGGAGGCATCGATCGCACTATCGGGCCTCAGAGGGAGGATAGGGGAGGGTGGGGGAGGGGGGAGAGATCAACCAAAGGTCTTGTGTGCATGCATATGAGCCTAACCAATGGTTAAGTTCAACAGGGGGTTGGGGCATCCGTGGGGATGGGTGTGGGATGGGAATGGGGGGATGAGGACAAATATGTGACACCTTAATCAATAAAGAAATTAAAAAAAAAGGCTCAGGGAGTTTATCACCACCAAACCAGCAATGCAAGAAATGCTAAAGGGAATACTGTAAAAAGAAGAAATAAACAGGTAAGAAAGAATACAGACACAAAAATAGATATGACTACAAACAAATACCTTTCAGTAATAACTTTAAATGTAAACGGACTAAATGCTCCAATCAAAAGATATCGAGTGGCTGAATGGATAAAAAAAAATGACCCATATATATGCTGTCTACAAGAGACCCACCTCAGAACAAGAGACTCACACAGACTGAAAGTGAAGGGATGGAAAAACATCTTTCAGGCAAATGGAAATGAAAAAAAAGCTGGGGTAGCAATACTTATATCTGACAAAATAGACCTCAAAGTAAATGCCATAACAAGAGATAAGGAAGGCCACTTCATAATACTAAAGGGAGAAATCCAACAAGAAGAAATAATTCTGGTAAACATATATGCACCCAATATAGGAGCACCTAAATACATAAAAAAAACTCCTGGAGGATATCAAGGGAGAGATTAATAGCAATACAATGATAGTAGGAGACTTTAATACCCCACTATCACCATTGGACAAATCCTCTAAACAAAAAATCAGCAAAGAAACATCAATCCTAAATGAATCACTAGACCAGATGGAATTAATTGACATCTTCAGAATGTTTCACCCCAAAGCCACAGAATATACATTCTTCTCAAGTGCACATGGGTCATTTTCAAAGATAGACCATATGCTGGGTCACAGGCAAAGTCTCTTCAAATTCAAGAAGATAGAAATTATATCAAGCATCTTCTCAGATCAGTGACATAAAACTGGAAATCAACTACAATAAATACAATCCAAAGAAATCAAACACATGGAGACTAAACAGCATTCTATTAAACAAGGACTGGGTCACCAGAGAGCTCAAGGAAGAAATAAAAAACATCATGGCAACAAATGACAATGAAAACACAACAATCCAAAATCTATGGGACACAGTGAAAGCAGTCTTGAGAGGGAAGTTCATAGCTCTACAAGACTATTGCAAAAAACAAGAAACAATGGTAATAAATTACCTAACCCTACAACTCAAAGAGCTAGAAAAAGAGCAGCAAGAAAAGCCCAGTGTAACCAGAAGGAAGGAAATAACAAAGATCAGAGTGGAGATAAATGACATAGAGACCAAAGAAACAATAGAAAAGATCAACAAAACTAAGAGCTGGTTCTTTGAAAGGATAAACAAGATTGATGAACCTATTGCAAGGCTCACCAAGAAGCAAAGAGAGACGCCCCAAATAAACAAAATCAGAAATGAAAGAGGTGAAATAACAACAGAGCCCACTGAGATACAAAGGATTGTTACAAAATACTACGAACAACTCTATTCCAACAAACTGGACAACCTGGAGGAAATGGACATATTCCTAGAAAAGTATAACCTTCCAAACATCAATCAGGAAGAATCTAAACAGCTCAATAGGCCAGTAACTATGGACAAAATTGAAGCAGTCATCAAAAAGCTTCCGGCAAACAAAAGCCTGGGGCCTGACGGCTTCACAGGAGAGTTTTACCAAACATTCAAGGAAGAACTAAAACCTATCCTCCTCAAACTATTCCAAAAAATTCAAGAGGAAGAACACTTCCAGGCTCCTTCTATGAAGTCAGCATCACCCTAATACCAAAACCAGATAAAGACAACACAATGAAAGAGAATTACAGACCAATATCCCTCATGAACACAGATGCCAAAATCCTCAACAAAATTCTAGCAAATCGGCTCCAGCAGTACATCAGAAAGATCATACACCATGACCAAGTAGGATTTATCCCAGGAATGCAAGGATGGTACAATATCCGCAAATCAATAAATGTGATACATCACATAAACAAATTGAGAGATAAAAATCACATAGTCATATCAATTGATGCAGAAAAAGCATTTGACAAAATCCAACACCCTTTATTGATAAAAACTCTCAACAAGGTGGGAATAGAAGGCTCATACCTCAACATAATAAAAGCTATATATGATAAACCCACAGCAAACATCATACTCAATGGACAAAAACTAAAAACATTTCCCCTAAGAACAGGAACAAGACAGGGATGCCCACTCTCACCACTCCTGTTTGACATAGTACTGGAAGTATTAGCCATTGCAATTAGACAAGAAGAAGAAGTAAAAGGCATCCAAATTGGAAAAGAATAAGTAAAGCTGTCTTTATTTGCAGACAACATGATATTGTACATAAAAAATCCAAAAGACTCCGTCAAAAAACTAATAGACTTAATAAATGAATTTGGCAATGTAGCAGGATACAAAATTAACGCCAAGAAATCTATGGCCTTTCTATACACCAATAGTGAACTTACAGACAGAGAGACTAAAAAGGCAATCCCATTTACCATCGCACCTAAAAAATTAGGATACCTAGGAATAAACATAACTAAGGTGGTAAAAGACCTATACATGGAAAACTACAGGACACTGAAAAAAGAGATAGAGGAAGACGTAAACAGATGGAAGAACATACCATGTTCATGGATTGGTAGAAGCAACATCATTAAAATGTCCATACTACCCACAGCAATCTATAGATTCAATGCACTCCCCATTAAAATACCAACGGCATATTTCACAGACCTTGAAAGAACTCTCAAAAAATTCATCTGGAATAAAAAAAAAGACCCCGAATAGCCACAGCAATCCTGAGAAAGAAGAATAAAGTAGGAGGGATCTCAATACCCGATTTCAAGCTGTATTACAAAGCCACTATTCTCAAAACAGCCTGGTATTGGCACAAGAACAGACATATAGATCAATGGAACAGAATAGAGAATCCAGATATTGACCCAAACCACTATGCTCAATTAATATTTGACAAAGGAGACATGAACATACAATGGAATAAAGACAGTCTCTTCAATAAATGGTGTTGGGAAAATTGGACAGATACATGCAAAAAAATGAAGCTAGATCACCAACTTACACCATACACAAAAATAAACTCAAAATGGATACAGGACTTAAACATAAGACGGGAAACCATAAAAATACTAGATGAATCCACAGGCAGCAAAATCTCATACATATGCCAAAAGAACTTCTTCACTGATACTGCCCCTAGGGCAATGGAAGCTAAAGAGAAAATAAACAAATGGGACTACATCAAAATAAAGGTTTTTTTTACAGCAAAAGAAACTATCAACAAAACAACAAGAAAGCCCACTGCATGGGAGAACATATTTGCAAATGGTATCACTGATAAAGTTTTAATCTCCAACATCTACAGGCAGCTTATAAAACTTAATAAAAGTTATATCAATGATCCAATAAAAAAAATGGGCAACGGACTTAAATAGAATCTTTTCAAAAGAAGACAGAAGGAAGGCCAAGAGACACATGAAAACATCCTCAACGTCACTAATTATCTGAGAGATGCAAACCAAAACAACAATGCGGTACCACCTCACACCTATCAGAATGGCTATCATCAACAAATCAACAAACGACAAGTGTTGGCAAGGATGCGGAGAAAAAGGAACCCTCGTGCACTGTTGGTGGGAATGCAGACTGGTGCAGCCACTGTGGAGAGCAGTATGGAGTTTCCTCAAAAAACTGAAAATGGAACTCCCATTTGACCCAGTAATCCCACTCCTAGGAATATATCCTAAGAAACTGGAACACCAATAAGAAAGGATATATGCACCCCTATGTTCATAGCAGCACAATTTACAATAGCTAAGATCTGGAAACAGCCTAGGTGCCCATCAGCAGATGACTGGATCAGAAAACTATGGTACATCTACACAATGGAATATTATGCTGCCATAAAAAAGAAGGAATTCTTACTATTTGCAGCAACCTGGATGGAATTGGAGAACATTATGCTGAGTGAAATAAGCCAGTTAATGAAAGAAAAACACCAGATGATCTCACTCATTTATGGATAATAAAGAACATTATAAACTTGAACAAAAAGATAGATACAGAGGCAGTATAGCATCAAACAGTCTGTCAAATTACAGCAGGAAGGTTAGGGAGAGGTGGGGAAGATAAGTGATCAACCAAAGGACTTGTATGCATGCATATAAACATAACCAATGGATGCAAAACTCTGGGGGGTGAGGGCATATATGGGAGTGGGGTGGAGGGGGCAATGGTAAGATATGTACACATATAATACCTTAATAAAAAGAATTGAAAAAAAATACAACTAAAAGACAAAATGTCTACCACCCAGAACCACGGGAAAGCTGGCTGAGTGGTAGATTTACATCTAAGAAGGAAAAATAAAGGAGCACAAATGTGGAAAAGCTGAGGTACGGAGGCGCGCGATTCGAGCTGGTGGCGGGCGACTGGGTGCGCGGCTTTTTTTCAACCCAAAGGGAGATAAGCTCCCAATCACTCTGAAATCCAGTTTCTGGGGACACACGGGGGACCCAGAGGCCTACGGGGAGAAGCTGGATTCTCGGCCATCGGGTCGGAAAGTGAGAGCGACTTTTTTGCAGAGGTGCACCCAGCAATTATTGTTTACTGCGCTGGAGTGCGGAACGTGTGGACTTGGAAACGTGGAAAGGCAGAGACAGCTGATGGTAGCCATCGCTGTTTGCCATGCCCTAGCCTAGTGATGCCCTGAGACCCCACCCCGCCCCGCCCTGAGACCCCACCCTGCACATTCTACAAACCCGCCCAGGCTCCACACAGCAGCTTTTGCATATAAATGGTCTGTTCTGGGGAAGCTTAACCAAATAAACTGCAACTCCAGTCAGACTGCTCCAAAACCGCCAAAGCCCAAGCAAAGAGGAGAAAACTGTAGTTCTTGCTGTAGCTCCTGCTGGGTGGCCTCAGACAGTAGCTGAACTGCACCCCATTGGAGATCCAGAAATGAGGGCATCTAGTGGTCGGTGTGAGACGACACCAGATTTCAACTACTCTCATAAGGGACACATTCAAGAGGCAGACTCAACAAGCACCAAAGCCCTACTGGAACAAGTCCTGCCCCATAACGTGTCTCCAGCACAGCAACTCTTCCATTATAGACACAGCAGGTCCTCACAGCCAATTGGCCTGGAGGTCAATTCCTCCCAATGCCACCAACAACAATCAAGACTTAACTACAACAAGGCTGTACACACAGTCCACAAAGGCGAGCACCAAGAGTGTCCACCTCAGGCAACTGAGAGGCTGACCCGTTGAACCAATAGGACACCTAGTACACAAAGCTATCCTACCAACTCAGGGAAGCAGCAAAAATGAGGAGGCAAGGAAACAGATCACAAACGAAAGAAATGAAGGAGAACAAACGAATGGACATAGAACTTAAAACCATGGTTATAAAGTTTTTCAAGAATTTCATGGAAAAGGCTGATAAATTTAATGAGACCCTCGAGGATATGAAAAAGGACCAACTAGAAATTAAACATACACTGACTGAAATAAAAAATATTATACAGAGACCCAACAGCAGACTAGAGGAATGCAAGAATCAAGTCAAAGATTTGGAATACAAAGAGGCAAAGGGCACTCCTCCAGAGAAGCAAGAAGAGAAGAGAATTCAGAAAGTTGAAGATAGTGTAAGAAGCCTCTGGGACAACTTCAAGCGTACCAACATCAGAATTATGGGGGTGCCAGAAGAAGAGAGAAAGCAAGACACTGAAAACCTATTTGAAGAAATAATGACAGAAAACTTCCCCCCACCTGGTGAAAGAAATAGACTTACAAGTCCAGGAAGCTCACAGAACCCCAAACAAAAGGAATCCAAAGAGGACCACACCAAGATACATCATAATTAAAATGCCAAGGGCAAAAGACAAAGAGAGAATCTTACAAGCAGCAAGAGAAAAACAGTTAGTCACATACAAGGGAGCACCCATACGATTGTCAGCTGATTTCTCAACAGAAACTATGCAGGCCAGACGGGAGTGGCAAAAAAATATTCAAAGTGATGAATAGCAAGAACCTACAACCAAGACTACTCTACCCAGCAAAGTTATCATTCAGAATTGAAGGGCAGATAAAGAGCTTCACAGATAAGAAAAAGCTAAAGGAGTTCATCACCACCAAACCAGTATTATATGAAATGCTGAAAGGTATTCTTTAAAAAGAGGAAAAAGAAGAAAAAAGTAAAGATAAAAATTATGAACAATAAATACATATCTATCAACAAGTGAATCTAAAAGTCAAGTGAATTAAAAATCTGAGGAACAGAATAAACTGGTGCACATAATAGAATCAAGGGCATAGAATCAGAGTGGATTGATAATTCTCAGGAGGAAAGGGGTGTCTGTGTGGGGGGTAAGGAAGAGACTGGACAAAAATCATACACCTATGGATAAGGACAGAGGGGGGAGGTAAGGGCAGAAGGGAGGGTGGGAACCGGGTAGAGGGGAGATATGGGGGGGGGAAGGAGAAACAATTGTAATAATCTGAACAATAAAGATTTATTAAATTAAAAAAAGAAACATCAATGATGAGAGAGAATCATTAATCAGCTGCCCCCTGCATACCCAACACTGGAGATCCAGCCTGCAACCCAGGCATGTACCTTGACCAGGAATCAAACCATGACCTTCTGGTTCATAGGTCAACGCTCAACCACTGAGCCACGCAGGTCAGGCAAGCCTCAACTTAAAAAAAATTATATATATGTTATCATATTTCCCCCTCTCCCTTCACTGAACCCCCTCAGCCATAGGAACTCACTTTACCAACTGCTGGTCTTTTTTAATCCCTCCAGGCAAGTAATAGCCTGGAATGGGGTGGGATGTGTTGCTAGAGTGAGGCTCTGGAGGGAGCCTGCTGGTATGCACACAGAAAAAGAAGAGGGTAGTCAAAGAGAGAGAAAGAAAGAAACATGCATACATTACAATAAAAAGAAATGAATAAGGGGAGAAGAAAGGAAGGAGAGAAAGAAAGGAAAAGAGAAAGCAAAGAGCAAGCAATTCCAACAGTGGCAGCCAAGTCTGCTAAGCCTCTGCTGTCCAAAGGCAACTGGGTGCTGAAATGACTTCCCCAACACATCATTTTAGTCCCATTCACCCACTCCACAGATTTCTCTTCTTCCCAGGTTCATTCCCTTTGTAGCATAAACCATGTCCATGGCAACCTGACCTCACATAATTTAAATTGGTCCATAGTATTAAGTCTTATGGGCTCCACCTACCCCAGGCGGGCAATCTCTCCACCACTTCCCATTCTCTTTAGTGTGGAACTTTTCTCCAGTAGAATAATACTACCTTCCCTCCCTTCGCACAAAGAAAACAGATTTCCTTTTATCCCCAGAAATACTGTCTGCCCTGTGTTTTTCCTAACTTTCTCTCTCTCTCTCTCTCTCTCTCTTCTCCCCAAACTACTTCAATCATTGTCAACATAAACACAACTTAAATTCATTCCAGGAGTCCCAGTTTTTTTTTTTTTTAAATGAAACAAGGAGCTTCTTTTCCTACTTTTTTTCCTTAACTCTATCATGAGGGGTTCCCTTCCTGAGCTCAATAACTTCTGACCTTAATTTGGCTAGAAATATTAAGTTCCTTGTATTTTTTCCTCATATCTCTATCTCCCATATCTACTACTCACAAAACAGCTGAATAGCATTCTTTTAAAAACCATTTTAAAAATCAGGCCTTGATTAAAATAGAATTGTCTTAATAAAATCCATCAAATTTATTATTAGTAATATTAAATGTATTTATCCAATCATTGTTTCTAATCTTTACTTACATCAAATTGTTTTATTAGCATAAAATATAATTCATTTTTAAGGTACTTAGAGACTATACAAATAAGGTTACGGATGTCTGCTTTACTGGAAGAGAAAAAAATCCTGAAAAGAAGCTCTGAATTATAGAAAAAATATACATGTAAACATACTAGATTACCTGGATATAACTTTCTTCCACTGATATGCTGTAGTTAAGCACACTTGGCACCTTAGAAAAAAGAGCCAGGTACAGAATTTTACTTTAGTACCATACTTTAGAAATGTCTGAAGTTAAATATTTAAAAATCATTTATTATCAGGCTATTTATTGAGATGTCAACTTGTTAGTTAAGTAATCTGGGGGATTTTGTAATCCCCTTACCCTGGAGTTGTGAGTAAACATAATTCTTGATACTACATGAACACATCAGTTATATTATGTTTCTCATCTATTACTGTTGACTTAATACATACATTAAAATATTAAAATTATATATTTTTAGCACATTAACTGAGTTCAATTTTATCACAACCATAACTATAGACACAGCTATTACTGAAATAACAAATTTTCTAAGAAATTCATTATATACATTATAGTTAAACAAAGTAAGTTTCTACTAAAATGCAATTTCCATGTCAATTTTGATGTCTACTCATGGTGGAAACTAAAGTATCAAAACTCCCTTTCTATGGGATTTCTCACCGTGTCTTTTGGTAGCACACTTTGTTAAATTTAACAGCACTTCTACTCTAAAGACCAACTTCCTTCTTCAGAGCTCTCCACTAACTGATCTCCCCATCTTCTCTGCACTTCACTTGCCACAGTACCATGGGTACTGTTGCCAGGAGACCAAGAACATTACTGTTGCATCATTAATGCTCTTTAAGTTAAGAGTATTTTCATTGTATGTTTCTGGCTCAGTTGTGGAAAATTATTTACCCATATACATGTGGGTTTATTTCTGGGCTCTCAATTCTGTTCCATTGGTCAATATGTCTATTTTTCTGCCAATATCGTGCTGTTTTGATTATCACCACTGTTTTGTGAAATTGGAAGTCAGGGAGTGTGATACCTCCCACTTTGGTCTTTCCCCTCAAGATTGCTTTGGCTATTTGGGGTCTTCTGTGGTTCCATGCAAATATGATTATTTTTTGTTCTATTTATTTAAAATTTTTCATTGTATATTGCTTTGGGTACTAGGAACATTTTAATTATTTTGATTAGTCCAATGTATGAACACAGAATATTGTTTTATTTCATTGAGTCTTTTTCAATCTCTTTTAATAATGCTTTGTAATTTTCAGTATACAGGTTCTTCACATCCATTGTTAAGTTTAGTCCTAGGTACTTCAATATTTTTGATGCCATTTAAAAAAGAATTGTTTATTTCACTTCTTTTTACGAAATTTTATTGTTAGTATAATAGGAATGCAGTGGTATTTTTTTGTATATTGATTTACAATCCTGCAATTTTATCATATGCAGGAAGCCACCACTTGCCAATACTATCATGAGAGTGCACCAAAGTACACGGAAGGCCAATGGACCTTGAGCATTAGCAGGGCTGACACTGAGCACCAATTGTTCGTGTTGAGATAGTGGTGGCTTGAAGCAATTTCCTGACCTGATAGCCTCTAAGTAAATGTTTACTGGACCTTACTCATCTTTACTGATCTTTACTGACCTTAGAGATGGTCTGTCTGCTACCTGTTTGCTGTGCTTTACTGAGGGCAAGATGTGTGTCTAAAACTGAATAAAAGCAAATGGGACCCAGTTTTGGTGTGTCTCTTCAAGAGAGAGGCTCCACCTGGCCCCCAATGCCTTCTAAATTCATATTTCTTGTATAGTATTTTCATTTGTGCATCGGCCCCCCCTTCAGATCCTGAAACTCACAGTGAAGGGTCGCGGCAACCATATACAAAAATTAACTCAAAATGGATCAGCCCTGGACAGTGTTGAACAGTTGGTTGGAGCATCATCCCATGCACCAAAAGGTGGTAGGTTCTATTTTGGTCAGGGTACATACCCAGGTTGCAGGTTTGATCCTCGATTGGGCCACGTGTCAGCGGCAACTGGTCAATGTTTCACATCTCTCTCTCTTTCTCTCTCTCTCTCTCTCTCTCTCTCTCTCTCTCTCTCTCTCTCTCATCAATTAAAAATGGATCAAAGCCCTAAATATAAGACCTGAAACAATAAATTATATAGAATGAAACATAGGTCCTAAACTTAGGACCTTGGTCTTAGAAAATATTTTATGAATTTGATCACAAAGGCAAGGGCAGTAGAGGCAAAAATAAATGAATGGAACCATATCAAACTAAAAAGCTTCTGCACAGCAAAAGAAACTACCAACAAAATAAAAAGTCAACCAAACGAATAGGAGAAGATATTCACAAGTAGAAGCTCCAACAAGGGGTTAATATCCAAAATATATAAAGAACTAATATCCAATCCAATTAAAAATGGGCAGAGGACCTGAACAGTATGTAGACTCCTCAAGAAATTAAGAGTTACCACATGATCCAACAACCCCTCCTCTGGGTATCTGCCTGAAAAATTTGAAAGTATTTACTTGCAAAGATATATGCACCCCTATGTTTATTACAGCACTAGAGGCCCGTTGCAGGAAGTTTCCTGCAAGAATAGGGCTTCCTGTGGCCTGAGTGAAGCAGAGAAGGGAGCGAAACCCGCCAAGGCTGGCTTCCCTCCCGCCGCCACTGCCCCCCCCTGCACTTTCCCTCCCACTGCCACCGCCCTCGCCCCACTTTCTGCTTTCCCTCCCTCTTCCTTGTACACTGTCTTCAGTCTTTGCTCCATGCCTACATATGCAAATTAACCACTATCTTTGTTGGGTTAATTTGCATACTTGCTCTGATTGGCTGGTGGGCGTAGTGGAGTGATGGTTAATTTGCATGTTTCTCTTTTATTAGTGTAGATTATTTACGGTGGCAAGGACATGGAAACAACTGAAGTGTTATTTGATAGATGATTGGATAAAGGATATATGGTACATATATAATATGGAATACTACTCAGCCATAAGAAAAGATGAAATACTGCCATTTGTGAGTACAACATGGGTGGACCTTGAGAATACCATGCTAAGTGAAACAAGTCAGACAGAAAATGTTAAGAACCATATGATTTTACTCCTATATGGGATATAAAATTGAAAGCAACAAGTTAACAATCAAGAAAAACAAACAGAAACTCATAGGCACAGACAAAAGTATGGTAGTTACCAGAGAAAAGGTGGTAAAGGGTAGTAGTAAAGGGTAAAAGGGGTTAAATATATGGTGATAGGAGATCATTTGCCTTTGGATGGTGGGCACATAATGCAATATACAGATAGTTTATTATAGAATTGCACACTTGAAACCTATATAATCTTATTAAACAATGTCACCCCAATAAATTTAATAAAAACAGTATTTTCAAGCCCTGGCTGGTGTTGCTAAGTAGTTAGAGGGTCGGCCCATGCACCAAAGGGTCAGGGGTTTGATTTCCAGCCAAGGGCACATACCTGGGTGTGTGCAGGAGGCAACCAATTGATGTGTCTCTCTCAAAATGATCTCTCTCTCTCTCTCTCTCTCTCTCTCTCTCTCTCTCTCCAACACCCTTCCACTCTGATTAAAAATCAATGAAAAAAATAATCTTGGGTGAGGAGTAACCAAAAAAAGAGTATTTTCAAATGAGTAATTTATATTACTCAATTCTTGGTTCCAAATCTCAAGAAAAACAATGCTACATTTGACATATTAAAGATTAAAAACTTAGTCCTCAAGTAACTTGGACTATAATAAAAAATTGTAAAGATAAATATATAATCTATACAGATGTACATACACAAATATTTTTATTTTAGTTATTTATTTTTATTTCATGTTAATTATGATTCAAATAAAAATTAAATTGTAATATTTGAAATACAGAATGTGAGGAAATATTGTTTATTTATTTTATCTTATAAATGAACACTGTTTTAAAAATTCTTGTACAGCTAAAAAAGTATTATGGTTGATTAGCATTTGATAATTGTTTTTAATACCAAAAATTAATATAAAACCATCTTAAAAGACAGAGTATTTTGCAATATTACATCTTGTTACAGTATTCCAGTTTATAAAAATTATCCAATAACTGTTTTTAATTTAAAAATACCAAAATTGCCGAAACCGGTTTGGCTCGGTGGATAGAGCGTCAGCCTGTGGACTGAAAGGTCCCGGGTTCCATTCCGGTCAAGTGAATGTACCTTGGTTGTGGGCACATCCCCAGTGGGAGGTGTGCAGGAGGCAGATGATCGATGTTTCTCTCTCATCAATGTTTCTAACTCTCTCTCTCCCTTCCTCTCTGTAAAAAAATCAATAAAATATATTTTAAAAATACCAAAATTGAGAAGATAGTTAAGCAAATAGATAAAAGAAGCAAATTATTTATCAAAGCCAATAATTCATTAGATATATTTTGGATAGCCCATGTATGTACTTTTGCAATAAAATGTAGAAGGTACTAAGAATATTTTAGAAGAGCCAGAGATGAAACAAGACAGCTGCTCAATAACTTTTTGGCACTATAATATATGTCAAAGAAAGAATAAATAATTTTGAATGACATCTAAGATTATAAACTATGTATACAGAAAAGAAAATGTTAAATCAGAGTTTAATTGGAAAACAAAAAATATATTTGTACAGTTTCTAAAGGAAAAACTCATAAATTATATGACATTTAATAATATAGCAATACTGATTAGAGATTTTAAATTTTTAATTGTTGGCTGTAGAATTTTTAAAAATTCAATTAAATGGTAACACTCACTAAAACTTATATAATGCTTATAATGTGTCAGGTACTAAGTTATTTAATTAGCTATATAATTCTCACTCAAAATCATGTAAAGAAAATCAGAAGGGTCCAAGATTCAGCTGAGAAAAATAGAGAACAAATTATATGAATAAATTAATGAGTACATGAATAGCAAAATAGCACATGATTAACTAAGTGACAGGTAGGCTGAGGGTAGGGGAGGGATTTTAGATAGAATTTAAAAACTTAGAATAATATACAGGAGTGAGGTAGAAGACAGAAATGAGTCTGGACAATAAAAAAGAAAAAACAGACATCAAAAGATATTACTAAGCAGCTATTTGGTGATCCAAATGTCTGATTTCAGCCCCATTCATTCCAAAGGTCACTACTCCTAATCTGATTAATAGTGCTATATCTCTTTTGAATATATATATATATATATATATATATATATATATATATATATACACACACACACACACACACACACACACACACACACACACACACACATATATATATATATATATATATATATATATATATATATATATATATATATATATACTAGAGGCCTGGTGCATGAAATTCATGCACGGGGTTGTGTGTTCCTCATCCCAGCCTGCACCCTCTCCAATCTGGGACCCCTCGAGGGATGTCTGATGTCTGACTGCCCATTTAGGCCCGATCCTGGGATCAGGCCTAAACGGGCAGTCAGACATCTCTCTCACAATCCAGGACTGCTGGCTCCCAACTGCTCGCCTGCCTGCTTTCCTGATTGTCCCTAACTGCTTCTGCCTGCCAGCCTGATCACCCCCGAACCACTCCTCTGCCAGCCTAATCGATGCCTAACTGCTCCCCTGCCAGCCTGTTTGCCCCTAACTGCCCTCCCCTGCAGGCCTGGTCACCCCCAACTGCCCTCCCCTGCTGGCCTGATCCCTCCTAACTGCCCTCCCCTGCTGGCCATCTTGTGGTGGCCATCTTGTGTCCACATGGGGGCAGCCATATTTGACCACATGGGGGCAGCAATATTGTGTGTTGGAGTTATGGTCAATTTGCATATTACTCTTTTATTAGATAGGATAGAGACCTGGTGCTCGGGTGGGCGCCAGCTGGTTTCCCCTGAAGGGTGTCCCAGATCAGGGTGGGGGTTCCCTTGGGATGTGGGGCAGCCTGGGCGAGGGCCTGTGGTGGTTTGCAGTCTGGCCACGCCCCCTGGTGATGCAATTGGAGGCCCTGGTATCTGGGATTTATTTATCTTCTATAATTGAGACTTTGTAGCCTTGAGCAGAGCCAAGCCTCCTGCTTGCTCCGTGGCCACAGACACTTTTGTTGGGATTTATTTATCTTCTATAATTGAAACTTTGTAGCCTTGAGCGAAGGCCAAGGCAGGCCAGGGCTGCAGAAGCTTGGCTTCTTCCATCGCTGGGGGCAACTCAAGCCTCCTACTCTCTTCAGCTCTGTGGCTGCTGCCATTTGTTGGGATTTATTTATCTTCTATAATTGAAACTTTGTAGCCTTGAGTGGAGTCCACAGCAGGCCAGGGTGTGTGGGAAGCTTGGCTTCCTCCATTGCCGGGGAAACCCAAGCCTCCTGCTCGCTCTGTGGCCACAGCCATCTTGCATACTCGCTCCTGATTGGCTTGTGGGCGTAGCTTGTGGGCATAACAGAGTGATGGTTAATTTGCATATTACTCTTTTATTAGATAGGATATACTGATTACACTGTTATAGATATCCCCCATGACCCCCCCTTTGCCTCCATCCACCTAGCCCCTGCCTTCCTTCCAGGCTTTCACCACATTATTGTCAGTGTCCATGGGCTATGCTTATCCTATGTAATAAAAGGCTAATATGCAAATTGACCAAATGGTGGATGACTTGTCACTATGACATGCACTGACCACCAGGAGGCAGATGCTCAATGCAGGAGCTTCTCCCTGGTGGTCAGTGAGCTCCCACAGTGGGAGCACCGCCCAGTCAGAAGCCAGGCTCAAGGCTGGCAAGTGCAGCAGCCATGCTGGGAGCCTCTCCTGTCTCTGCAGCAGCGCTAAGGATGTCCAACAACCCGCTTAGGCCCTCTCCCCCTAAGCCATCAGTCAGACATCCCCCGAGTGCTCCCAGACTGCGAGAGGGTGCAGGCCGGGCTGAGGGACAGCCCCCCCCCAGTGCACAAATTTCATGCACCGGGCCTCCAGTATGCATATAAATTCTTTGGTTAATCAATTTCCATCCCTGCTAGCATCCATGGACCTATTTTGTTCATTAGATTCCACATATTAGCAAAATCATGTGATATTGCATTTCTCTAAGTGGCTTATTTTGCTTAGAATAATAATCTCCCAGTCCATCCATGTTATAGTAAAGCGTAAGAGATCCTTCTTTCTTAAAGATGTAAAGTATGCCATTGTGTAAAAGTACCACAGCTTTTTTTATCCAGTCATCTTCTGATGAACACTTGGGCTGTCTCCAGATCTTGGCTATTGTAAGTGAACATAAGGGTGCATATATTCTTTCTGATTGGTGTTTCAGGATTCTTAGGATGTATTCCCAAAAGCAGAAACACTGGGTAAAAAGGTAGTTCCATGTTTAACTTTTTGAGGAAAATCCATACTGTTTTCCACAGTCTGCATTCCCACCAGCAATGTATTAGGGTTCCCTTTTCTCTACATCTTTGATAGTACTTGTTGTTTGTTGATTTATTGATGGTAGTCATTCTGACAGGTGTGAGGTGGTATCTCATTGTCATTTTAATTTGCATCTCTCTGATGATTAGTGATGTTGACCATATTTTCATATGACTAATGGCCATATGTATGTTCTCTTTGGAGAAGTGTCTATTCAGGCCCTTTGTCAATTTTTTAATTAGATTGTTTGTTTGCCTGGTGTTGAGCTGTGTAAGTTCCTTATATATTTTGGAAATTCACCCCTTATCAGATATATTATAGGCAAATATGTTCTCCCATTTAGTGGGTTCCCTTTTCATTTTGCTGTGCAGAAGTTTTTATTTTGATGTAGTCCCATTTGTTTATTTTTCCTTTGTTTCCCTTACCCTAGGAGATGTATTGGTAAAAATACTATTACCCAAGAAGTCTGAAATTTTACTGCCTATGTTTTATTCTAGGACTAGAGGCCCAGTGCATGACATTCATGCACTGTGGGGGAAGGGGGCCCCTCAGCCTGGCCTGCGCCCTCTCACAGTCCAGGACCCCTTGGTGGACATCCCCTGAGGGGTCCTTAGCGCTGCTGTGGAGGCGGGATAGGCTCTTGTCACCACCGCTGTGCTTGCCAGCCATGAGCTCGGCGTCTGGCTGAGCAGCGCTCCCCCTGTGGGAGCGCACTGACCATCAGGGGGCAGCTCCTGCATTTAGCGTCTGCCCCCTGGTGGTCAGTGCGCATCATAGTGACCAATCATTCCACCGTTTGGTTGATTTGCATATTAGGGTTTTATTATATAGGATATTTATGGTTCTATTTTTATCTCTGCTTTCACCACTCTTAGTCAGTATAGTACTGGAAGTCCTAACCACAGTGATCAGGCAGGAAGAAATAATAAAAGGTATCCAAATTAGAAAGAAGGAAGTAAAACTGTTATTATTTGCAGTTGACATGATATTGTACATAGAAAACCCTAAAGATTCAACTAAAGCACTACAATATTTAATAAATGAATAAGGCAAAGTAGCAGGATACAAAATTAATATTCAGAAATCTGTGGCTTTCTTAAAAATATTTGTATTGATTTTTAGATGGAGGGGAACGAAGTGGTTTAGAAAGATAGAAACATTGATGAGAGAGAAACATCATTGATTGGTTGCCTCCTGCATGCCCCCTACTGGGGATCAAGCCTGGGGATCGAGCCTGCAACTGGGCATGTGCCCTGACTGAGAATTGAACTAGTGACCTCTTGGTGCCTGGGTTAATGCTCAGCCACTGAGCCCACCAGCTGGGCAATCTGTGGCATTTTGATACAAAAATAATGAACTCTCAGAAAGAGAATCTAAGAAAACAATCCCATTTACCATTGCAACAAAGAAAGGATCAGGTAACTAAGAAGAAACTTAACCAAGGAGGTAAAAGACCTATATTCAGAAAACTATAGGACATTGAAAAAAAATATATAGGAAGATACAAATAAGTGGAAGCATATACTGTGTTCATGGATTGGAAGAATTAACATCACTAAAATGGCAATACTACCCAAGCAATCAATAGATTTAACACAATTCCTATTAAAATACCAATGGCATATTTAACAGATCTAGAACAAATATTATAAAAATTTATATGGAACCAAAAAAGACACCAAATAGCCTCAGCAATCCTGAGAAAGGAGAACAAATTTGGAGGGATCACAATACCGGATCTCAACTATATATAGGGCCATTGTAATCAAAAGAGCCTGGTTCTGGCATAAGAACAGGCATATACATCAATGGAAAAGGATAGAAAGCCCAGAAATCAATGTACACTTTTATGGTCAATTAATATTTGACAAAAGATAGTCTCTTTAAAATATGGTGTCAGGAAAATTAGACAGATACATGAAAAAAAATGAAACTAGACCACATACTTACACAATACAAAAGAATAAACTGAAATTGATAAAATACTTAAATGATATATATATATATATATATATATATATATATATATATATATATATTTTTTTTTAAATCATTAAAGATACTTTTTTTCAGATAACAATGAAAAATTGCTGAATTGTCACATTTATGGTAAAATACTCAGTTCCTTCACTGAGCTCCTGAGAAAAGTAATAGAGCAAGGGTTGGAAACATCTGGCCTGGGGGCCATATAAGGTCTGTGAAATCATTTGGTCTGACCCTGCCAAGACATTAGTGTTGAGTTAATTAAATGTTTAACCAAATATAGCAGGATAATATTTTTTAATATATTTTTATTGATTTTTTTACAGAGAGGAAGGGAGAGGGATAGAGAGTTAGAAACATCGATGAGAGAGAAACATCTATCAGCTGCCTCCTGCACATCCCCTACTGGGGATGTGCCGGCAACCAAGGTACATGCCCTTGACCAGAATCGAACCTGGGACCCTTCAGTCTGCAGACCGATGCTCTATCTATTGAGCCAAACCGGTTAGGGCAGCAGGCTAATTTTTAAGTTGATAATTTTGTATGGTCCGTGAATGATGCCATAAATATCCAAATAGCCCTTGACAGAAAAATGGTTCCCTACCCCTGTACTAGAGAAATTGTTCCCTGAAGAGCCAGAGGACTAGAAGTCAAGATAATCGTCTTTTAATATGGTGTATATAGTGCAAAAGCATCCTTGAATGGGTTTCTGAAAATAAACTGCTAATAATGGAAATGACTCACTATTTGAAGTACTAGTACGTAAATGGCTACATCCTTAACCAATGAATAAAAACTATTAGTCATCAACAGTGAGCTAGTCAGATAAACATCATTAACATCTACTTCTTGATAGGCTTATCGGAATAAATATTGGTTTGCCTAGGATTTTTCATTTTATTTTGCCATTAAAATGTTACTATATTTTATTTATTTATTTAAATCTTCACCCGAGGATATGTTTTTTCTTAATGTTTCTTAAGATGTGTTGTGTTGTTTTGTTTTGTTTTTGTTTTGTTTTTTTTACTTCAGAGAGAGGAAGGGAGAAGGAGAGAGAGATAGAAACATCATTGATGAGAGAGAATCATCAATTGGCTGCCTCCTGCATGACCCCTACTGGGAATCAAGCCCACAACCAGGTATGTGCCCTGACTGGTTATCGAACCCTCCCTAACCTTCTGGTTCATGGGCCAATGCTCAACCACTGAGCTACACCAGTCAGGCCTGAGGATATGTTATTTTATTTATTTAATTTTAAATAGAAGAAAGGAGGAGGAGAGAGAGAGCGAAAGAGAGGGAGGTGGAATGGAGATGATAGATAGATGGATAGATGGATGGATAGATAGATAGATAGATAGATAGATAGATAGATAGATAGATGATAGATAGATAGAAACATTGATGTGAGAGAGAAATGTGAGAGAAATGTGAGAGAGAAACATTGATCAGTTGCTTCCTGGACATGGCTTGACCTGGGAATTAACCAGTAACTTGGGTAGGTGCCCTAACCAGGAATCAAACCTGCAACCTTTCTTGGTGTACAAGACAACACAACCAACTGAGCTACCTGGTCAGGGTAAATGTCGTTAAGTTTTAAAAGCTATACTATATTTTGGAGTGGCAAATTCAGTATAATTCCAC
This sequence comes from Cnephaeus nilssonii, assembly GCF_951640355.1. Classification (NCBI taxonomy): domain Eukaryota; kingdom Metazoa; phylum Chordata; class Mammalia; order Chiroptera; family Vespertilionidae; genus Cnephaeus; species Cnephaeus nilssonii. The sequence continues at coordinate 33,127,451 of NC_137071.1, forward strand.
TTGCTAAGATCATTATCTCTCCCCTCTGGAGTTTCCCAGAATCCAGACCTGCACAGAGAATTCTCCGCCCAGAAAAAGCCCATCTAGAATCCTTTAAAAACCTCTGACTCCCTGTCTTTGGGTGCTGGTGCCATTTTGGGGCTCAGCCCATCTGGTTTCCAGATGACCTAATAAATTCATAATTATTTACCCCTTTTGGCCTCCTGTGTTCCTCCTTCAGAGACCCTAACATTTGGTTCCGAAACCTGAGGGGGTTCCACAGGGATGGGGAGTCATCGCCCTGGCTTCGGTCACCCCGAGTTTGCTACTCGGAGAGCATTAGGCAGCGGCAGCTCAACCTGGGCTTACCTCCAAATCCTACTTGGGTGACTCCTACTTGGATTACCAGCCTCGATTAGGCCTCCCTTCTTTATTGACCCTCCAAAACCAGCCAAGGAGGACACCAGATCGGGAATCTCTCCTTCTCCATTGCTGACCCTCTATCCCACACCAGCCAATCTTCTCTAGGTGAGTGATGTTCCACAATTTCCCTCATCTAGAGTCTTCTGCCCATTCTCTCTCACTGACTTCTCAAAAGTCTCTTGTCTCAAAAGTCCTAGAGCTAGGCCAGAAGACTCCTCAGCCATTCAGCTTTGGGTCCTTCTGGATTGAGAACTCCCAGTCCAGAGGGTCACCTCTCATTTCTCATGGTGATTTGTTTAGCAGTGGGGATGCCTACCCTAAACAGTCACCTTTGGATTTGTGGTCTGTCACTCACCCTTCCTCTCTCGTGGGCCATGCTACACTCCCTCTGCACATTCACCAGGGAGATCATGCCCAACCACCTCATTTTATTTTGTAACACTGTTTGGCCACAATATAAACTAGATAATAAGTCTCAATGGCCTGAAAACAGCACTTTTAATTTTAACACATTGCACAATTTAGATAATTGCTGTCACTGTAATAAAAAAAATGGTCAGAGTCCTAGCTGGTTTGGCTCAAGTCCTAGTGGATAGAGCATCGGCCTGCAGACCGAAGGGTCCCGGGTTTGATTCTGGTCAAGGGCACATACCTCGGTTGCAGGCTCCTCCCTGGCTGGGGCTCTGGTTGGGGCGCCAACCAATTAATGTGTTTCTCCCACGTCGATGTTTCTCTCTGTCTTTCCCTCTCACTTACATTCTCTCTAAAAATCAATGGAAAAATATCCTCACGTGAAGATTACCAAAAATAAAAATATAAAAAATAAAATGGTCAGAGATTCCCTACGTCCAGGCCTTTTTCACCCTTCATTCCCAGTCCTGCTCTAACCATCAGATCTTTCTTCTTCACACAAAACATCATATACCCCTAACATTTCTGATTCTGAATCTACTTTTGACCCAGCAGGCCACTGATCTCCATTTCCTTATGCATCCCCTCACTCACCCTCAGTAGATTCCCAAAACCCAGACCCTCCTAACCAGCAACCACCTTCTCCCCGAGCCCTTGAGAGCCCAAATCCCAAGAATGCAAGCTTCAAAATAGCCTTTTCCCACCTAACACTTGCTCTTGGGCCACCCAAAGATTACCCTTCTCAACAGCCTCTTTTATTTCCATGCCCATTCCACTGCTGAAGGAGGTAGCAGGAACTAGGGACATAGTCTGAGTCCACATCCCATTTTCCATGTCTGACCTCACACAGATTGAGAGGCGTCTCAGGCCTTTTTCCACCGACCCAACCAACTTTACTAAGGAATTTGAGTACCTGACACAGTCCTATGACCTGACCTGGCACGACATCCATGTCCACCTGTCCTCCTCTCTCACCCCAGAGGAGAAGGAGCACGTCTGATTAGCAGGTCAGGACCATGTCCATGCCCATGCCCATGCCCTCCATGGATAGGCCATGATGGCAAACTGACATGATTCTCCAAACTGACCGGAGATGGGACTATCAGATTAATTCTCCAGGGTGCTGGTTCTATAGCCATATAATCACCTGTCTCATAGCCGGACTCAAAAAGGCTGCCCATAAGGTGGTCAACTATTATAAACTTAATGAGATCACTCAAGGCCCTGATGAAAACCCAGATCTCTTCCTTTCACACCTCAAAGAGGCCTTACAGAAATTTATAACCTTAGACCCCACCTTCCCAGAGGGAACCCTTCTTCTGAACACCCATTTTATATCCCAATCAGCCCCTGACATACGCCACAAACTTCAAAAAATTGACACACGTCCACAAACCCCTCAAAAAGACCTTTAAGGTCTTTAATAATAGAGACAAGGAGACCTAAATCCAAAAACAAAGGTGAGATCAGGACAAGGCTGAGGCCCAGAAGGAGGCCTTCCGGGTCCTAGCCACTGCTCTCATGAACCCCAAATGAAGTGCCGGTCCTCCAACCAAGGGTAAGACAGAGGCTAAGCCTCCTCCAGGCCCATACTTCAAATGCAACAAGGAAGGACACTGGGTCAAGTCTTGCCCAAACCCAAGACCCTCATCTGGGCTCTGCCCAAGGTGTGGAAGGGAAGGCCACTGGAAATCAGACTGTAGCCTGGCCCCTCCATGTCGGACCTCAGCCAGTCCAGCAAGGCCACCCTCTGGATCCGGTTTGGTGCTCCCAGACCTCCTAGGACTGGCCTCTGAAGACTGAAGCTGCCCAGGCCTTGACAAGGCCCCAAAGACTTACATCACCAGGACAGAGCCTGCGGTAATGATTGTGGTGGCAGGTAAGCTGATCTCCTTTTTAATTGACACTAGGGCCACTTATTCTGCCCTCTCCGAATTCACTGGGACCCTTGTCCCCTCCTCAGTCTCTATTATGTGGGTTGACAGATTAGTCTCACAGCCATTAGCCACTGCATCTTACTAGACACCCCCTTATCCACTCTTTTCTAGTTCTACCTCAATGCCCGACCAGAGCTACCACACATCCCCTAATAAAACCCAGTTGTCCCAAACGACAGTCACCTACTTCAGTTTCACTCTCATCCCACAAAGCCATGCCATTCCTTAGACTGTAAACACTTGATCTCCTCCATGCTGTCCCCTCCTCTAAACAAGAAATACTCTCTTTTCTCTGGCTGGGTATTCTCACCTCTGAGTTCCCAACTTCAGGCTTCTCATAAAGCTCCTCTATGACATGACATGGCAAAGGGACCCCCTCACTGAGCCTTTAGATTCCAAGACCAGCATTTTCATCCCTTTAATGCTCTGAAAACTGCTCTGAGCTCAGCACCTTCTCATCGCCCCCCCCCCCCCGCCCCGACTCCACCCTTCCCAAAGAACAACTTTCTTTACTGCACATGCTTACTTAACAGTCCAGCTACTATCAAAAGCTGAACTCATTATCACCCAAACCTTAGCATGTTATCTCTAAGGGAAAATGTGGCAGTTTTAAATCCAAGTGACTAGAGACCTGGGAACAGGCTGCTGGGCCTGCTCCCTCCTCCCCCCACCTTTTCTCCAGCCTCATATGCTTATACATAACTAGAGGCCCAGTGCACAGATTCATGCACTGGTGGGGTCACTCTGGGTGGCCTGTGGAGATCGGGCCCCAGCTTGCACCCCAAGCCTCACAGCCCCGCAGTCCTGCCTGGTACCCTACCTTGGCCTGGAACTGCCCCCTCACCTGCTTCACCATCCCACCTGCAGGGCGATCGATCGAGGCCAGGCCTCCCTGTTTCCGTTGCCGCTGCTGGTTGCCATCTCCAGGGTGATGGGCTGGGCGATTGGGCCCCCACTCACATCCGCATTGGCCTGGTGCCACTTACTCACCTGCTCCACCATCCCGCTGCGGTCCCACTCTCATTGGGGCCCATTGGGGCCGGCAGCAACTCTACTTTCTCCTGCTGCCAGTGCCCTGTTGCCAATGCCCGCCATGTTCCATGCCGCACCCTGGTGGTCACCGCACGTCATAGCAAGCTATCGAACTCCCGTTCTCCCGAACTCCCAGTCGAAAGACCACCAGAGGGGACAATTTGCATATTAGGCTTTTATTATATAGGATTTTCCAAAGTCTTTGGTAACTTAAAGGCTTTGGAGCATTGCTGGGTTAAATGATAAACTTCTAAATATTTTAAAATAGCATAAAATACTGAAACATTGATTTCTAGATATGTTTTAATTCACCTACTATTAGTTTTTATTACAGAAGATCTCTTGTATTTTGTTGAATGTATATTTTCTTGAAAGTAAGAGTGTGTTTAAAGTGTGTTCATAAATGTAAATGCTGGTTGTTTACTTTTTGACCAAAGCTGGTTATTTGTGAATGGGTAGAAGGTTTGTGTTGTCCAGTGAGTCAGGACCTGATCACCCCTGATGTCTGAAGGGATCCCTTCTCTCCTAGTAAGCTAAAGCAGCCCTACCCTGGCTCTCTCCTGTTGCTTAAGTCTTTATATCCGAGACTAGACTTTCTTTATTTCCACCGCTCATTCATAGTCCTTGACACATCATTGAAAGCCTCAACAGGTCTTCCTGCTTGGTACTTAAGAACCTCTCTCCTCTTTTCTAGCCTTCTTAAAAGTCATACACTGCAAAGGACACTGAGTCAGGAATTATCCCGTAATACATGAAAATAACAAAGCAGACGAAGAGGCCAAGACAGTGGCTCAGAGGAAGCCTCTGTCTCCCAACTCTTAGCTATAACCCATATAACACCCTAATACACTCCAGAGGAACTTCAGCCCCTATTGGCTCTTGGGGCCACTCAGGAAGATCCATGGTTAAAATTTCAGGGAAAATATATCCTTCCCCAGGGACAGGCCTGTGATATTTTATGGGCTATTCATAATTCCCTACATATAGGGTACATTTACAACTCCTAAAACCCCTCATCACATGTCCTAGCCTAGCCTTCCTACTGCAAGATATCACCAAAACCTGTTCTATTTGTTACTCAGTATCTCTCCAAGGACAGTTTAGATTAGACATCCTTCTTTCCCCACTCATCAGGCTAGGGGTCAAACCCCTGGACAAGACTGGCAAGTTGACTTCACTCACATGCCCCTGTTAAAAACAAAAATAAAAACAAATATCCCTTAAACCTCGTAGATACCTTCTCAGGCTGGGTAGAAGCATTCCCCACTACGTCTGAAAAGTCCTCCGATGTCACACAAGCTCCCATTCAGTGTATCATTTCCAGATTCACCCTACCCACCTCATTACAATCAGATAATTGACCTACTTTCATATCTCAAATGACTCAACAGGTCTCCTTTACTCTGAACATCCAGTGGAATTTACACCTCTCCTACCAGCTCCAACTTTCAAACAAGGTAGAAAAGATAAATTCCTTAATTAAATGTCACCTAACTAACTCTTGAAACTAAAGAACCTTAAACTACTCTCCTACCTCTACTCCTTATGTACATCAAGACAACACCCCATGCACCCTCCTTCCTTAGTCCCTTTGCACTCATGTATGGAAGACCCTTCTTATTAGGAAATTTTCTTCCACAGAGATCTCTCTAGGATACTATGTCCCCAATTTAAATCTCATCTAACAATTACTGAGAGAATATGCTGATCAGGTCCTCCCTCCCTCGACCTTTTACAGGAGACATCCCATGTACTCCTCTACAGACAGGGGACTGGGTCTTCCTAAAGGAAATCCATCCATCAAATAATTTATAGCCCCAATGGCAAGGCTCTTATCAGGTACTCCTAACTACCCCACCTTCAGCTAAACCATCGGGGCATACCCCTTGGTTCCACCTTTCCAGATTAAAACCCGTCCCCGGAACATCACCATCATGTGAACTGGAGTCTCCTAAGTATTACAGTCACCAGATTGGACCCACCAGACTCCGCCTTACTCACATCCCAGAAGAAGAGTACTGATGAGTGAGCACTACTGCACATGCCCCCTAGTGTACTGATTCTAAAAGCCCTGACTTCCATGAAAGCCCACCTCTTCTCCCAATACAAATCCTCCAGGTCCTAACTATTGCCACCACTCCCTTTGCATCAGGATTCTCAACTTTCTATGGTACTCCCTCTATAAAGGGATTTTGATTACCCATTGGACAAGATTTCCTTCTTTCTAGATCCCAAACATAGCCCCCCACACCCTCTTGGATCAATCCCCACCCTGGAAGTGGGAATTAGCTCTCCTTCTCATCCTATTCTAGCCCTCCTCTCCTATACCCATAAGGAACTTTCTCACCTCCACTCATCTCGAACAAACACTTAATCTTACCCATTCCCTCCTTAGCTAAGAATTGCTGGCTCTGCCTTTCACTCTCCTCTTCAGTGTATACCACCATCCCTATACCAATCAAGAGATGGAATCAGGCAAAAATCACTCTAGCTTATAAAAAGTAAAAGGGGACTATATTTTTCAAAAAGGCAGATAACCCTTCTAGGTAATTATCCTACAGTCCAGTTAAATCAAGCCTCCCTTCTTTTATGTACCTACACACCTCACTAATTGCCCAAGCCCCTTTATGCTTTATAAGGTCACAGGGCAATATATCAATAGGCCATCTCCTATCATTAGCTTGCAAAACCATAGTTAACCTAGAACCACCAAACGGCCATTGGTCCCAATGGAAGCCAATGGTTATTTCCTACAGCTGGTCAGTTTTTCTTCTTATCCAACCACCCAGGCCCAAGGCTTCAACTGCTTCTTTCCTTCCCTTTCACTTTTCCCTTGGATAACAGCCTATTCTAGTGTCCCCATCCACTTTCATTGCAATAGAATCTCAACCACTCATCTGTCACCCCTTATTGGTAGCATAATGGCAACTATCCTCTAAGCTTGGAATGCAGTACCAGGAAAAGGAACCTCATGCCCTTTAGTCCACCTCTTCTCTATACACCTTTCAGCTTGTCTCCATGATCAGGGATTTTTCTTCCTCTTCAGGGAGAACACATACATCTGCCTCCCCACCAACTGGACAGGAACCTATACTCTCATTTATCTCTCTCCCAATGTAGATGTAGCTGCCAATAATCATTTCCTGTCCCTGTAACCCATCATATCTGACACAAAAGGGCAGTCCAAATAATCCCTCTCCTCAGAACCCTCAGTATTTCAATAGGTATCAGGATTGGCAAAGGGGCCTAACCACTGTTCTATCATATTTTGAAATCCTGTCTCAGGACCTACAAGAAAGCTGTGGATACCTAGCAAGGGGAAAAACTGGGAAAACAAGAACCTCATCCCTAGGGTAACCTATCTCCCCTTTCATATCACTGGTCAGGCAACTTAGACCCCTGATCTTTTCCTCCCTAAAGATAACATATAGACCTCAGTTATATTTCATCTCCAGGCCCAGAAAAGCAGCAAAACCAGACAAGTGACATGTGGCAGCCTCAGGACCAGCATTTACCTCCCAAGTCACTCAACAGGACCACCAACCAGTCTCTTGAGTAAATCATGTTGCTGTGACCCCTTGTCCAGCCAACTACTATCAAAGTTCATTTCCCTGTGATCTCAACATTCCCCTTCAGCAGGAAATAAATTCAGAAGATATAACCTTCATCCCTATTCCATAAAATAAAAAGGCTGGAATATTAGGTCTGATCAAATAATTGAATCAATACCTCCCCTGGGAACTGAACTTTAGGCCACTTCACAATGGACATTCCACTTGCTTAGACCACATTCTACTTGCTAAGACCATTATCTCTCCCCTCTAGAGTTTCCCCAGAATCCAGACCTGTACAGAGAGTTCTCCACCCAGAAAAAGCCCACCTAGAGTCCTTTAAAAACCTCTGACTCCTCATCTTTGGGTGCTGGTGCCATTTTGGGGCTCAGCCCATCTAGTTTCCAGATGACATAATAAATTCATAATTCTTTACCCCCTTTAACCTCCTGCGTTCCTCCTTCAGTGACCCTAACATTCACTTAAAACTAAGCAACAGCAAACAAACAAACAAATAAATAAGATATAAACAAATTACCTTGATTCTCACCCATGCTAACATGTGAGAAAACACCCTCAGGAGTACTTTATTCTCTCTGTGTACATATCACATGGAAAGTTAAAATAAAAAATTTTACTAAAATATCATTATATTATTTAAGATAAAACATTAATTTAATTTTTGTTAATTTAGTAGACAAAGGAACTGAAGTTAAACTTAAAAAAATGCTGAATATCAAAGAAATACTTCTTTATAGCCTGAAAGATTATTTTTAAAAAGATTCCTCTAAAGTTAAATAAAAAATGTGCTACACTGCCCTGGCCAGTTTTGCTCAGTGGTTAGAGTGTCCGTCCATGGACCAAAGGGTCATGGATTGGATTCCTGGTCAAAGGCAAGTACTTTGGTTGCAGTTCAATTCCTGGCCTAGTCAGGGTTCCTGAGGGAGGCAACCAATCAATGTGTCTCTTTCACGTTAATGTTTCTCTCTCTCTCTCCCATCCCCCTTTTCTCCCTTCTTTCCATTCTGTCTGAAAACCAATGGAAAACATATCCTCAGGTGAGGATTTAAAAAAAAAATGCTACATTGACATTAAAACATTTTTTTAATATTTAACTACCAATTTTAACTTGGTTGAAATTTATTTATTTAAAGCTATTAAAGATAATGAAATTAGCATACTAACATTTCATCTCATTCATGATTGTTATTAGCTATGTCATCATCTTTACAACAAAAGGTTTAAAGAATTTATAGTTTTATAACCAAAATTTTCTTAATTTCTCTTTCTTTTTCTTCTGACTTCCTAATATCTGTCCAAATGTTCTCTGTCTGCTACAGCATTGTTTGCTCTACTTCCTGTGATTGTAACATTCTGTCCACAACTTTTAGGTCTTGCTATGTTGTAGGGGTTTTTCTGGCTTACATTTAGTAAGTAGAAAGTGGGAAAGAATACCAATCCCACTCTAACAACAAAAAAACTGGATAATACACAAAATTATTCATTTCTGTGAACCTATCAGAGAAGCAAGCTTGCAGAGTAACAAACTGGTCTGAAATCTAAGGAAAGACAGGTACTTCTAAAAACAGTGGAGACATGAGCACTGCTAACTAGGGGAAGATCATGGGAGGATAGCAGGCTGCTATACAAGCACAAATAATTTTAGATCATTTGTTAAACAAATTGCTGAAGGCTAAGTGTTAGTATAAAAACTCAGATCTGTAGACTATGGAGAGTCTCTTCTCCACAACCATCTCTGGCTGCTAAATAGATGATAGATGATATAGATAGATAGATAGATAGATAGATAGATAGATAGATAGATAGGTAGATAGATGATAGATAGATAGATGATAGATAGATAGATAGATAGATAGATAGATAGATAGATAGATGATAGATAGATAAATGAAATTAAAAAAAAATAAACTGCAGACAGGAGAGGAGATCAGAGAAAACCTACCTCATGGGATAGGCCTCAGGGAGGGGAGTGTTTATCAATGTGGAAAAACATGTGTCTCTGCCCAGATCACTCTTCCTTATGGAACAAAAGCCTAAGCTGGTAAGGAAAGAACAGTAAAGTTTGTCACCACCAAGGCACAGTTGAAGACCCACTGTGGCTAAAGAAAAGTAATAGGAAAAAAGTGGGGGGAGGGCAGGATCATTGAACAAACTCTCCTTGGGAGAACCAGGGACACAGAACCTGTGGAACACAAGCTAAAGCAACACAACAGAGAATGTCCCCCCTTCCCCCCACCACCAGCATCAAGTTTCAAGTAAAAATGTGGAGCAATAACTTTCCTGAGGCACAGAATCATTGGGAAAGATTAAACCTGAGGGTGTAGTAGAAATACTGGAAAAACCCTCCAGCAATGTAGTATTCGTTCCAAGCACAAAGTAACTAGAAGAATTTGAAGCTGGTGGTACACAGAATAAACACAAAAAGAGTAAGACCCACATCCACGTCAGTTGCTGGTTAGATTAACTCATTTCCAGGCATAAAAACTGTCTACCTAGTCTTTTATGTCCTATACATGCTGTTCAATTATCAAGCAAAAATTATGAGTTACCAAGATATCAAGAAAAAATAATACAACAGAGTCAAATATAAATGAAATAAATGGTGAAATATTCAGAGAACTTAAAAGAACTATAATTAAATACTCCAGTGGGAAAAGTGGACAACTTTCATGAACAGATGGAAAATTTCAGCAGAGAGATGGAAACTATAAGAAAAAATCAAGTTAAATTATAAGGAATAAAAATTAGATAACAGAGATAAAGGAGTTCTTCAGTAGGCTCATGAGTAGACAATACAGATGAATAAAGAATTGGTGAGCTTGAAGATAGATCCATATAAATTATCCAAACTACAACACAATAGAGGGAATGGAGGGAGGAAGGAAGAGGGGAACAAAGATGAAAAGAGGGAAACAGATAGACTGTGATAGAGAATGGTGCATCCAATAACTGGGAAAATATAAATGATTTAACAACCATGTAATTGCAACCCCAGAAGGAGATTACCAGTATAGAGGCAGAAGAAATATTTTTTATTGTCTAAAGTTTTACATATGTCTCCAATTGACCCCCCTCCCAGCCATTCTCACCCTGGGCAAGCCTCCACCGCCCCAGTGTCTGTGTCCACTGGCCATGCTAATATGCATGCATACAAGTCCTTTGGTTGCTCTCCAACCACACCACCTCCCCTGCCATTTGTTTCTGGATCTATTCTTGTTCATCAAATTATGTTGATCATTATATTCCACATATGAGTGAGATCATGTAATATTTATCTTTCTCCGATTGGCTTATTTCGCTTAGCATAATGCTCTCCAGTTCCATCCATGCTTTTGCAAATGGTAAAAGTTCCTTCTTTTTTACAGCGGCATAGTATTCCATTGTGTAGATGTACCACTGTTTTTTAATCCATTCTGCTGATGGGCACTTAGGCTATTCCAAACCTTAGCTATTGTAAATTGTGCTGCTATGAACATTGGGGTGCATATAATCATTCTGATTGGTGTTTCTGGTTTTCTTGGGATATAGGAGTGGGATTATAGGGTCAAATGGGAGTTCCATTTTCAGTTTTTTGAGGAAACTCCATACTGTTCTCCACAGTGGCTGCACCAGTCTGCATACCCACCAGCAGTTCAAGAGGGTTCCTTTTTCTCCACATCCTCACCATCACTTGTCATTTGTTGATTTGTTGATGATAGCCATTCTGACAGGTGTGAGATGGTACCTCACTGTCGTTTTGATTTGCATCTCTCAGATGATTAGTGACTTTGAGCATGTTTTCATATGTCTTTGGATCTTCTGTATGTCCTCTTTCAAAAAGTATCAATTTAGGTCCGTTGCCCATTTTTTGATTGGATTGTTTATCTTCCTTTTGTTAAGTTGTATGAGTTCCCTGTAAATGTTGGAGATAAAATTCTTATTGGAGATAACATTGGCAAATATGTTTTCCTTATTGGAGATAACATTGGCAAATATGTGCTGTGGGCTTTCTTGTTTTGTTGATGGTTTCTTTTGCTGTGCAGAAGCTTTTTATTTTTGGATTAAAAAACTGTGGTAGACCTACACAATGGAATACTATGCTGCTGTAAAAAGAAAGGAACGCCTGCCATTTGCAACAGCGTGGATGGACCTGGAGAGCATTATGCTAAGCGAAATAAGTCAATCAGAAAAAGATAAATATTACATGATCTCATTCATTTGTGGAATATAATGAACAACATAAACTGATGAACAAAAACAGATCCAGAGACAGAGAAGCATCAATCAGACTGTCAAACCTCAGAAAGGAGGCAGGGGAGGGTGGGGGGAAGGAGGAGAGATCAACCAAAGGACTTACATACATGCATATAAGCATAACCAATGGACACAGACACTAGGAGGGTGAGGGCATGAGTGGGGGGCGGGCTGGGGACAATGAGGGGATAAGGACACATATATAATACCTTAATAAAGAAAAAAATTTAAAAAAGAAAGTGAACTTATTTTGTTTAGGAGTTTAAATATTTTAGATTTTGCAAACTTTCAGTGGCCACACCTATTCTGGCCATTGACTAGTTCCCAGGTGTGACTGACAAATAAGTATCTTTACACACTTTACTTGTCATGTGTCTATTGTCTAGTTTCTTCCCCCAGTGATTTGCAGAAAATAGACTTAGATAATGTTAACTGTAATTTTCCAAGCAAAGCTATATAAATAGCATGCCTATATAATTTACTCTCTCCTTTGTTCCTTTTCTGTTAAATAATAACCACATTATTGTAACAGTCTCAACTACACAGAATTTAAGGGAACAGTGAAGTATAGTAACATTTGTCAAGTTCCTACTAAATGTCACATATTATTAGGCCATTTATACTTTATATCATTTAATTCTCACAATCATTTCAGGTGGATATTAATATCTACCTTTTAAAGATGAGAAATATGCAACTGAAATATAGTAAGTAAATTGTTCTAGGTAACATTGTATTTAAGTGGTAGAAGTGAGATAAAAATCCTAGGCCTATTTTGTTCTAAACACCATACACTTTCCATTATACCAAACTGGGCTCTCCTTTGTATTCCATTGATCTATATGTCTGTTATTATGCTAGTGCCAGGCTGTTTTGATTACAGTGGCTTTGTAGTATATTTTGATATCTGGTACTGTGATCCCTCCAACTCTGTTCTTCTTTCTCAAGATTGCTGCAGCTATTTGGGTTCTTTTTTGGTTCCATATAAATTTTTGGAATGCTTTTTCTAGTTCTGTGAAAGATATTTTAACAGGAATTGTGTTGAAGCTATAGATTGCTTTAGGTAGTATGGACATTTTAATGATGTTAATTATTTCATTCCACAAACACAGTATATGCGTCCACTTATTTGTATCTTCCTTAATTTCTTTCATCAATGTCATATAGTTCCCTGAGTATAGGTATTTTATCTCCTCAGTTAAATTTATTTCTAGGTACCTTATTTTTTAGTTGCAATAGTAAATGGAGTTGTTTTCTTAGTTTTTCTTTCTGATAGTTCATTATTGGCATATAAAAATGCCATTGATTTATGGATATTGATTTTGTATCCTGGAACTTTACAGAATTTATTTATTAGATCTAGTAGTGTCTTTTTTGTGGAGTCTTTAGGATTTTCTATGTACAATATGATGTCATCTGTGAATAATGATAGTTTTACTTCCTCTTTTCCAAAATGGATACCTTTATTTCTTCTTGTCATATCACTATGGCTAGAACTTCCAGTACTATGTTGAATAAGAGTGGTGAAAGTGGATAACCCTGTCTTTTGTCCTGATCTTAAGGGAAACCCTGGCTTGCTATATTATCTTATTACTAGAGGCCCAGTGCACGAAATGCATGCACTAGGGAGGGGGTGTTTTCCTCAGCCAGGCTTGTGCCCTCTCACAGTCTGGGACCCCTTCGGTGATGTCCACCTATCAGTTTTCTTCTGACTACTTTTAAGATGTTCTCTGCCTTTTTTTTTTTTTTTTTGTAGTTTCCTTCTAGTGCACCCAGGTATTAATTTTCTTTCTCCACGCAGTCCTCGTAGTCGGGGACCCCATAGGGGATGTCCAACTGCCTTCTTAGGCCCAATCCCCAGGGGCCTAAACTGGCAGTCGGACATCCCTCTTGCAGTCCGGGACACCTCGCTCCTTACTGCTTGGCTTGCTGCTCCTTAGCAGCAGGCTCCTTACAGCTCAGCTCACTGCTCCTTAGTGCTGCTGTGGAGGTGGGAGAGGCTCCTGCCACCACTGCTGCGCTTGCCAGCCATGAGCCTGGCTTCTGGCTGAGCACACTGACCACCAGGGGGCAGCTCCTGCATTGAGCGTCTGCCCCATGGTGCTCAGTGTGCATCATAGCGACCAGTTGTTCTGGTTGTTCAACCATAAAGGTTGCTTAGGCTTTTATTATATAAATTGGAATACACAAAGTTAAGGTTGCTTTCTGAGGAAACATGTCTAGTGCCTAGTGGTACTTCAACTAAACCTCTTCAAATGGGGTCTTGGAATGCTCCACATATAGTAAACACTACTAAAGTAATAGCATACTTTATTTTATTTTTAGCCTTCAACTAACTTTTATGATAATACCTTTTGCCATTCTTTTAGGTTTCAAGGATGTTCATTACAGAATTCTGATATTTTATAAATAATGTGTGTGTACCTTATCTATACACTCAGGTTTCATTTTTTTCAGATGTGATATATTTTTTACTACCACAGCAGAGGTGATGCCAATTTCATTTATATGGAAAACTGAGGTAGGATTTTGATAGAAAAATGGCCAAAATTGCTTAAATTTGGATTACTGTAGGAAGAATATATTTTAAAATAATGCATAATAATTTAGAAAAGTGTTTACTTATGCTGTAATTGAGAATGATTAAAGCATAAAGAAAAAGGTTCCAAAATATTATTAAGTTTAATGTATATAATGTAAGTTTAGTTAGGTCTTATTTATTTGCTTTTACCTGTTAATAAATATATTTTGATGAAAAAAATAAATTTATATTAATCTAAATCTTAGGTAACTTTTATCTATAAACCAAAGTGTCTTTAAACACTATAAAAGTACTAAAAATAAAAAGAGCCCCTCTTGATTGCTTACCTTGTAATATGAATTTATAAAGTAAGCTAACACAAATGGAGTTCATTATAATAAATATATTTGGCTGTTAGATACATAACTAATGAGGGAAATTGTTTATAGCACAGAAAGAGGACTGAAGGCTACTGAAGAGTACCAAAAGCAAATGATGCTATCACTTTACTTTAATATAAGTTCTATATATTAACTCGGTAGATATTTTTAAAAGATGTAGAATAAAAAATTATTTTTTTCTCTATGAAGTGATATCCATATGCTCCCAGAATTTGAAGAAAAACACTCAAATATTTGTTCACAATCTTATCTAATAACAGACAAATATGCAAATTGACCATACCTCTGACACACCCACAAGCCACGCCCACAAGCCATGCCCACCATCCAATCAGAGTTAGTATGCAAATTAACCCAAACCAAGATGGCTACAGCCACAGAGAGCAAGGTTTCCTAGGTAACAGAGGAAGCCAAGCTTTCCGCCTGCCCTGGCCAGGCCTAAGCCTCCACTCAAGCTACAAAGTTTCAATTATAGAAGGTAAACAAATTCAAACAAATGGCGGCAGAATGGAGCTTGAGAGAGCAGGCCAGGGTTGCTGCCAGCAACAGGGGAAGCAAAGCTTTCTGCACACCCTGGCCGGGCCCACCCGCATAAGGCAACAAAGTTTCAATTATAACCCCAACACAAATGGCTGCCGGCCTTGGAGGGAGCCCCAGGCTTGGCTCTGCTCCAGGCTACAAAGTTTCAATTGTAGAAGGAAAATAAATTCCAGATACGAGGGCCTCCGCTTGGGTTGCCAGGGGGCGTGGCCAGCCTGCAAACCACCACGGGCCCCTCGCTCAGGCCGCCTCACACCCCAAGGGAACCCCCACCTGATCCGGGATGCCCTTCAGGGCAAACCAGCTAGCCCCCACCCCTGTACCAGGCCTCTATCCTATCTAATAAAAGAGTAATATGCAGATTGACCATCACTCCAACACACAATATAGCTGCCCCCATGTGGTCAAAGATCCTGCCCCCATGTGGACACAAGATGGCCACCACAAGATGGCCAGCAGGGGAGCGCAGTTGGGAGGCACCCGGCCTGCAAGGGAGGGCAGTTGAGAAGGACCAGGCCTGCAAGGGAGGGCAGTTGGAGGTGATCAACCCTGCAGGAGAGGGCAGTTAGGGGTGACCAGGCCAGCAGAGGAGGGAAGTTGGGGGCAAACAGGCTGGCAGCAGAGTAGTTAAGGGGTGATCAGGCTAGGAGACAGAAGCGGTTAGGGGCATCAGGAAGGCAGGCAGGCAAGAAGTTGGGAGCCAGCAGTCCTGGATTGTGAGAGGGATGTCCGACTGCCCATTTAGGGATCCGACTGCCCACTGGGATCGGGCCTAAACGGGCAGTCGGACATCCCTTGACGGGTCCCATATTGGAGAGGATACAGGCTGGGCTGAGGGACAACCCTCCTCCGTGCACGAATTTCGTGCACCGGGCCTCTAGTTATTCTATAAATTGAATGTAAGTTAAAGTATCCATTTCTCTTTGAATTACCTAGTTTTGTAAACCCCAGGGTTCCAAACTATATAGAATCCTAGTCTATTTCAAGTATGAACATGTTCATACCTGTTTTCAAATAATCTTTTTGTTCAGATAATGATGATCTTGTCAGCAACTTAATAATCTAGTTTTAATAAGAATACAGTAATCCCACAATAGCCCTAGATGGGTCCCGACATGTCACATTTTGTGCTAACTACTAATGTTTTAAGTCTGTCCTTTTTTTTGTTTATTTTGTCTCTGTAGTTAGTACATTGCAGCTGTGCACTACTTAAAGAAGGAATTTTAATCATGTCTTTTCTTAATGATGTAGCATTTCTACTTTCTTATGACAATTTCTGGGTTACTTCATCCTGTCAGATTGAAAGCCTTCTGTAAGTAGAGATCCTGCATGTTTTCTTACCATTATATCCCCATGAAAGTTAACACATGCCTAGTATATAATAGCTACTCACATTTTTGATAAATGAATGAATGAATGAATGAATGAATTTTAGGAAACTATATTGAGAAAGGGTATTAACTTTACCAAATTCATAGGGCTTACTAGCAAATGATAGAGATCAGCTAGAATTCAGGTCTTTTGTCTCATAGCTGCTCTTTCTCTTTAAGAGATATAACTCTGATGAAGGAATGGGTTTGGTAAGTATACTTGTTCTTATACTGGTAAACAGTATACATATGTGGGTGTTCAAGCACACATACATATACAAACATACACACATAAGTTCATCATTTTTGATAATTTCAACACCCACTCTGATGAACCTTCTTGCAATATCCTTACCTCTCAGTATCTGGCACTTGTTTCAGTTGATCTTGTTTTCTACCCCATGGAGAATATTTATTCTCATGGCCATACCCTTGACATAACTGCAACCCTTCCATTATCTCAATTTCAAAAATTCTATTCTCTGATCATTTTTTCTTTCCAGTCCATATCTTCTAGTACCCTGACTCCAACCATCTATGTCTCCGTTGGACTTACAAACAATTGATCCTATCACATTTTCACTGTCTTCACCTTGCTCATATCCTCCTTTCTCTCCTTACCCACCTTAAATTTAATCAGTGCCTACAGACATACACTGTTACCCTAACTCTCTCACTGAATCATATTCACTTGGTTAAACCACAGCCCCAGTTAAAGCCAACTCTCTACCTACTCATTGCTTGAACCCATGAAGCTGAACAAGTCTGGAAAAACACCCAGAAATATGCTGACAAGTCTCACTTTAAAGTTGATAGCCACTAATAGTGAGTGAAATTGTAATGTTAGGGAATCACACTGAACTTCCCTAGTTGATTCTTTCTTTGACTTTTCTAGACAACTAAAATTCCCTAGTTTATTCTCTAGTCCGTTTTCCTAGACAACTATATATACTTTCTACTCTCTCCTTGAATCTTTAAAATCTTCTCCATAGTCTTCACTCTTATCTGAGCACCTTGTTTCCCACTTCAAGAAGAAAACAGAAACAGAAGACAATTTTTACAAGCACCTACAGCCTACTTCTACTCACTTACCTGCATCTCTACCTATACATGCTACCTTCTCCCCTGTTAACTATGAATGAACTAGAGGCCCGGTGCACGACATTGGTGCACTTGGGGGGGGGGATGCAGGCCCTCAGCATCCCAGTCTGGGGGCCCTCTGTGGATGTCCGACTGACAGCTTAGGCCCACTCCGCCTGGGCCTAAGCCATCAGTCGAACATCCATAGTGATGCTGCGGAGGCAGGAGAGGCTCCCACCACCATTGCTGCACTCACCAGCGTGCGACTGGCTCAGGGCTTCTGTCTGAGCGGCACTCCCCCTGTGGAAGCGCACTGACCACCAGGGGTCAGCTCCTGCATTGCGTGTTTTCCCCCTGGTGGTCAGTGTGTGTCATAGCGACCGGTTGTTCTCCCGTTAGGGTCAATTTGCATATGACCTTTTATTATATAGGATTGCCTATAACCCTGGCCAAAGTAGATCCTGTAACCTCTGTATCATATTCCATTCTTTCAAATACTCAAGGATATTGTTCTACATTCTCTTCTCTTTCTTGGAACACTATTCATTCCAACTCTATAAGATTATTCTTGCCAACAAAGAATCTTCCTGTTATTTCTTCCAGATTAAAAAAAATATAAAAACCTCTCAGGACTTCATCTCCCTCTCTAGCTACCCTATTTTCCTTCTTCCCTTTACAGAAATACTCTTTGTAAAGTAATCTTTATGTCTTGTCTCCATATTATCTCCTCAGACCACTTTACTTAATTCTTCAGTGATGTCCAAATTATTATATTCAATACTCATTGCTTAGGACTAAGCTTACTGGACCAATTAGCAACATGTGATATATCTGATCACTCTCTCTTCTTTAAACACTTGCCATTTTGGTATTTCCAGGACCCACATTCACCTGGTTTTCCATTATCTTTCTGGCCACTCCTTTTCATTTAAATTCCTCATTGTTGAAAGTATTAAATATGTCCCCTTTTACCAAAATTGATCTTTCCCAGCCTGCCGCAACATCCTAGCCAAGGCCTTCACCACCCTATTGTCTGTGTCCATTGGTTATGCTTAAATGCATACAAATTATATGGTTGATCTTTACCCTCCCCTGACACCCCGCCCACCCTCCCCTGCCTTCCCTCTGAGGTTTGACAGCCTGTTCAATACTTCTATGTCTCTGGATTTATTTTTGTTAATTAGTTTATGTAGTTCATTATATTCCACAAATGAGTGAGATCATGTGATACTTATCTTTCTCTGACATGGCTTATTTCGCTTAGCATAATGCTCTCCAGGTCCATCCATGCTGTTGCAAATGATAAGAGTTCCTTCTTTTTTACAGCTGCATAGTATTCCATTGTGTAGATGTACCACTGTTTTTTAATCCACTCATCTACTAATGGGCACTTAGGCTGTTTCCAAATCTTAGTTATTGTAAATTGCACTTCTATGAACATAGGGGTTCATATATTCTTTCTGATTGGTGTTTCTAATTTCTTAGGATATGTTCTTAGAAGTGGGATTACTGGGTCAAATGGGAGTTTCATTCTTAATTTTTTGAGGAAACTTCATACTGTTCTCCACAGAGGCTGCACAAGTCTGCATTCTTACTGGCAGTGGATGAGGGTTTCCTTTTCACCACATTCTCGCCAGCACTTGTCCTTTGTTGATTAGTTGATGATAGTCATTCTGAAATGTATGAGGTGGTACCTCATTGTTGATTTGATTTATATCTCTCGGATGATTAGTGACTTTGAGCATGTTTTCATATGTCTCTTAGCCTTCTGTATGTCCTCTTTCAAAAACTGTCTATTTATGTCCTTTGCCCATTTTTTTATTGGATTGTTTATCTTCCTTTTGTTAAGTTGTATGAGTTCCTTGTAAATGTTGGCAATTAAACCCTTATCAGAGATAACATTGGCAAATATGTTCTCCCATGCAGTGGACTTTCTTGTTGTTTTGTTGATGTTTCTTTTGCTGTGCAGAAACTTTTTATTTTGGTGTAGCCCCATTTGTTACTTTTACAATGCACAAACCAAGATTCAGAAAAGTAACTTGACCAAAATGACAGTTACTTAATGAGAAATCAGGAATTTAACCTAGGTACCTAGCAACACAAATACCAATGCTCTTTATTATTATAACTAGAGATCCAGTGCACGAAAATTCATGAAAATTCGTGCACTTGGGAGGGGTCCCTCTGCTCGGCCTGCACCCTCTCGCAGTCCAGGACCCCTCAGAGGATGTCCACCTGCCAGCCCAGGAGCCCTCAGGGGATGTTCAACTGACAGCTTAGGCCCACTGCCTGTGGGGAGCAGGTCTAAGCCACAGTCAAACATCCTTAGTGCTGCCTAGGAGGCAGGAGAGGCTCCCACCACTGCTGCTGAGCTTGCAGCTGTCAGCCAGGCCTGTGGCTGAGCGAAGCTCCCCATGTAGGAGCGAACTTACCACCAGGGGGCAGCTCCTGCATTGAGTGTCTGCCCCATGGTTGTCAATGCATGTCATAGCAACTGGTTGTTCTGCCATTAGGGTCAATTTGCATATTACCCTTTTATTATATAGGATAATATATTCTTTTCACCCTAATTATCTTTGTTAGCAGGTTTTACTGAGCAATTGCTGCAGCAAGCACCTAAGTAGTTAAACATATACTAATGCTAGGGTGCCATAAAAAAGATTCAGGTGAAATGAACCTGATCACTGAGAATTTCTAAAGGCTCCCAATTGATTCTAATATGCAGCTGGGAGTGAGAACCAGTACTCTATATGTTCATCCCATTTTCTATGCTTGATGGTTTGTGAGAAAAATAGAACATTCTTTTGCCCTCAAAGAAGATATGAAATATGAAATCCAACTAAAAGCACAGCTTATATTTTAGAAAAAAATTTCCATAAATTAAAGCCAAATACTGTTTATGTATCCATATTCACAAAATATGACACAAATGAATATACAATTTGTCTCTTCCTTAAGTAAATAAAATGTTTACAAAATCAATAATTACTGGTTGATTATATTAGAACATGTTCCCTCCTGTGTTTCTTTAGTGAGTTTCCTTATAAAGTTAAATTATAATTTAACTAAATGTTATTTTCATATTTGTTGCAATTCACATGAATTGCAAATGAGAGAAAAATACACCTGGCAATGATGTAAATCCAATTTAAAAGCAACAAAAACAAAAATGAACCAAGTAACAAAGTACTAAAATAGTACATAAATATTCATGAAGTAGTGTTTAGAATAAGGTGATGTTTATCAGGAAATACTTCCTAGAAAATGGGAATTCTACATCAGTGTTGTATTGAGTGAGAAACCCAAATAAAGGGAGAGAAAAGGGGATGACATTAGAAATAGAAGATGAAAAAGCAAGACCTGTGGAGGAGAGGGGAGGAGAGAGAATAAGGAAAGAAGTAGGGGAAAGGAAGAAGGGAAAGAAAGATAGGGAGAAATACATGGCAAGTGTAAAGTTTAAAACGTGGAGTTAACTTTGAAGAGGTAGTGTAACACAATGGTTAAAATGGTGTGAGGCTGTGGAGTCTAACTCGATTTGCTCCCAGGTTCTACCACTTAGTAGATGTCTGGCCTTAACGTGGTTATTTTGCATCCCTCTGAATAACTTTCAATATCTGCAAAATAGTGGGAACAATATTGTACTTTATGGGTTATTTTGAGGATTACTTAAGTTCTAAATATAGTCCTTAGGATGGTACCTGGAACATTGTGTTAGCTGTATGTGTGTGTGTAAAAGGCATGTATGTGTGTACAAAAATAGACAATCCTTTCCATTTACATCAGATAAAGAGGTTCAAAAAGTTAAATAATTTGTTTAAGGTCAAACAGCTGGGATGGATTATGCACTAAAGTTTTAAAAAGGTACTAGGACTAACTTTCAGAATTTATTTGACATAAATGTAAGTATTTGTGCTTGAAGAAACAGCCAAATAAAAAAACATTTTATGTTATTTAGAGCCTTGGCTGATAAAGTCAGGTTCTCTATTAAATCAGACAGTGGATCAAACAATTATTGACAAGAAACAATTTCTTAGCTATGATGAACAAGAAAGGGCTAATCTATTCAGTATCTTTGGAGAGCCAAGATAATTCTTTTTAAAATCCTTATTAATATCTAGTATTGACCTTTAGAAAAACTGGGGAAATAAACAGAGTGGGCCAGCAGCCCCTATGATGGTCTTCAGCCCTAATAATGGTGCCTTCCCCTTTACTTAGTTGCTCATTATATTCTTAACATATCTTGATTTTCTATTATAATTGTGTGTTATGATCTAGGAAGTTAACTGTTAACTACTGATTATGAGTACTAGATAGAGTGAGAGTGAAAAGTCACAGATAATTAAAAACAATGGATAATCCCTCTGAGATTAGGGGTGGGGTGGGAAGAGATTAACCAAATAATTTATATGCATATATGCATTGCCCTTGAACACAGACAATAGGATGGTCAAGGTCTGGGGCGGGGCAGAAATTGGGTGGTGAGGGGCAAGGGGGAGAACAAGAATGGGGGATAGCTGTAATACTCTCAACAATAAAAAAACTAATAAAATAATAAATAAATAAAAAACAAACAAAAATGGATAATCCCAATAAATACTATGTTTGACTTTATAATGTATTTCAGATTTTTTATAGCAACTTTACCTTTTTAAGTAAGCTTCTGATTAGGGGAAATAATAAGATAATTAATATTTCTTGAATATGCACACATTGGCTACTCAGCAAGGGAAACATACATGATAATATTGTGACAGATGGGGAAAGCTAAAATCTAGAAGTGAGTTTATACACAGAATAAGCAACACATGAAAAATTGAGACCTGACTATAATGATAATGGCCAATTTCAAAATAGGTTTTTAGAGACACATAAACCTAATAAACATTTTGTAGAGTCTGAAAACAATGTTTGACTTAAAGATGGATGAGACAGGAGTAACTGGAAAAAGAGAATGAAAACTTACTATAAAACAAAAAGAAGAGTGATTTTTTTAACAAAAAGATACATTTCAGCCATTAATATTTAAATACAAGAAATAACTCTCTGCCTGTATTAATTGGTAGCAGGTGTATTTTTGTTGCATAGACTATTTTCTAGTTATGAGACAGATAAAACTACAAAACTATAAAGATACAAGAAACTTTTCAGCACTTTATTGATTTTATGAATGGAGATTAACAGAAAATAAGATTTAAAATACAGTGAGTAGATTTTTACTTCTTGTTCTTTCAACAAAGGAAAATTAAAATCCAATGGGATAAGCAATTAGGTTATAAATTTTAATCAGTATAAGTAGCAAAATATTAAACTCTTTTAGAGATCTATTATATAGAGCTCCCCAAAATTAATATTGAAATTTCTTATCTAGCCCAACAGTGTAAACAATTTAGGAAACTATTGCTATTCAAATTACCACCTAGAGACATAATAATCTATTTGTATCAAATAACTAAATTACATATGGCACATAATATTTACTGCCTTTAATGCAATCAGGTATTTCCATTTTACCAAAAACATCAGTAAATAGGAAGCAAAATTTTTAAGAGAATCCTCTCTAATAAAATGGTAATATGCAAATTAACCATCACTCCGCTACATAAGCCACGCCCACCAGCCAAGCCACGCCCACCAGCCAATCAGGGCGAGTATGCAAATTAACCCCAATCCAAGATGGCTACAGCCACAGAGAGCAAAGTTTCCCAGGTAACAGAGGAAGCCAAGCTTTCCATAGCTGTTGCAGGCCTAAGCCTCCACTCAAGCTACAAAGTTTCAATTATAGAAGGTAAACAAATTCAAACAAAGGCAGCAGAATGGAGCTTGAGAGAGCAGGCCAGGGTTGCCGGCGGCAACAGGGGAAGCAAAGCTTTCCCCACACCCTGGCTGGGCTCACCCGCTTAAGGCTACAAAGTTTCAATTGTAGAAGGTGAGTTAACTGCCACAGAAATGGCTGCCGCCCCCACCCCTGAGGGAGCCCCAGGCTTGACTCCGCTCCAGGCTACAAAGTTTCAATTGTAGAAGGAAAATAAATTCCAGATACGAGGCCTCCCCTTGGGTTGCCAGGAGGCGTGGCTGGCCTGCAAACTACCACAGGCCCCTCGCTCAGGCCGCCCCACGCCCCAAGGGAACCCCACCCTGATCCGGGACACCCTTCAGGGAAACCAGCTGGCCCCCACCCCTGTACCAGGCCTCTATCCTATCTAATAAAAGAGTAATATACAGATTGATCATCACTGCAACACACAATATAGCTGCCCCCATGTGGTCAAAGATCCTGCCCCCATGTGGACACAAGATGGCCACTATAAGATGGCCAGCAGGAGAGGGCAGTTGGGAGGGACCAGGCCTGCAAGGGAGGGCAGTCGAGAGGGACCAGGCTTGCAAGGGAGGGCAGTTGGAGGTGATCAACCTTGCAGGAGAGGGCAGTTAGGGGTGACCAGGCTGGCAGAGGAGGGAAGTTGGGGGCAAACAGGCTGGCAGGGGAGCAGTTAAGCATCAACCAGGCTGGCAGCAGAGTGGTTAGGGGGTGATCAGGCTGGCAGGCAGAAGCGGTTAGGGGCAATCAGGAAGGCAGACAGGCAAGCAGTTGGGAGCCAGCAGTCCTGGATTGTGAGAGGAATGTCCGACTGCCCGTTTAGGCCCGATCCCACCAGGATCGGGCCTAAACGGGCAGTCGGACATCCCTCCAGGAGTCCCAGATTGGAGAGGGTACAGGCTGGGCTGAGGGACAACCCCCTGCCGTGCACGAATTTCGTGCACTGGGCTTCTAGTCCTATCTAATAAAAGAGTGATATGCAAATTGACCCTAACTCTGCTACACCCACAAGCCAATCAGGAGCAAATATGCAAATAAATCCAACCAAGATGGCTACAGCCACAGAGAGCAGGAGGGAGGCTTGGGTTTCCCTGGCAACAGAGGAAGCCAAACTTTCCACCTGCCCTTCGGCCTAAGCCTCCACTCAAGGCTACAAAGTTTCAATTATAGAAGGTAAAAAAATCCAAACAGAAATGGCAGCAGCTACGGAGCTGGAAAGAGCAGGAGGAAGGGTTTCCCCTGGCAATGGAAGAAGCAAAGCTTTCCGCACACCCTGGCCGGCCCAGGCCTCTGCTTAAGGCTACAAAGTTTCAATTATAGAAGGTACACAAACCCCAAAATAAATGGCTGCTGGCCACGGAGCAAGCAGGAGGCTTGGCTCTGCTCCAGGCTACAAAGTTTCAATTGTAGAAGGTAAATAAATTCCAGATACCAGGGCCTCCTCTTGGGTCACCAGGGGGCGTGGATGGCCTGAAAACGACCACAGGCCCCTCGCTCAGGCCACCCTATGCCCCAAGGGAACCCCCACCCTGATCCAGGACACCCTTCAGGGCAAACCAGCTGGCCCACACCCGTGCACCAGGCCTCTATCCTATCTAATAAAAGAGTAATATGCAGACTGACCATCACTCCAACACACAATATGGCTGCCCCCATGTGGTCAAAGATCCTGCCCCCATGTGGACACAAGATGGCCACCACAAGATGGCCAGCAGGGGAGGGCAGTTGGGAGGCACCAGGCCTGTAAGGGAGGGCAGTTGAGAGGGGCCAGGCCTGCAAGGGAGGGCAGTTGGAGGCGATCAACCCTGCAGGGGAGGGCAGTTAGGGGTGACCAGGCTGGCAGAGGAGGGAAGTTGGGGGCAAACAGGCTGGCAGGGGAGCAGTTAGGCATCAATCAGGCTGGCAGCAGAGTGGTTAAGGGGTGATCAGGCTGGCAGGCAGAAGCGGTTAGGGGCAATCAGGAAGGCAGGCAGGTGAGCAGTTGGGAGCCAGAAGTCCTGGATTGTGAGAGGGATGTCCGACTGCCCGTTTAGACCCAATCCCACCAGATCAGGCTTAAACAGGAAGTCGGACATCCCTCAAGGGGTCCCAGATTGGAGAGGGTGCAGGCTGGGATGAGGGACACCCCCCTCCGTTCACGAATTTCATGCACCAGGCCTCTAGTCTAACCTAATAATACAGTAATATGCAAATTAACCCTCACTCCGCTATACAAGCCATGCCCACCAGCCAATCAGGAGCAAATATGCAAATAAACCCAACCAAGATGGCTACAGCCACAGAGAGCGGGAGGGAGGCTTGGTTTCCCCGGTAACAATAGAAGCCAAGCTTTCTGCCTCCTGTTGTCAGCCTAAGCCTCCACTCAAGGCTACAAAGTTTCAATTATAAAAGATTAATTAACTCCAACAGAAATCGCTGCTGGCCACAGAGCAAGCAGGAGGCTTGGCTCCACTCCAGGCTACATAGTTTCAATTGTAGAAGGTAAATAAATTCCAGATACCAGGGCCTCCTGTTGGGTCACCAGGGGGCGTGGCCAGCCTGCAAACCACCACAGGCCCCTCGCTCAGGCCACCCCATGCCCCAAGGGAACCCCCACCCTTCAGGGCAAACTAGTCGGCCCCCACCCATGCACCAGGCTTCTATCCTATCTAATGAAAGAGTAATATGCAGATTGACCATCACTGCAACACACAATATAGCTGCCCCCATGTGGTCAAAGATCCTGCCCCCATGTGGACACAAGATGGCCACCACAAGATGGCCAGCAGGGGAGGGCAGTTGGGAGGCACCAGGCCTGCAAGCGAGGGCAGTTGGAGGTGATCAACCCTACAGGGGAGGGCAGTTAGGGGTTACCAGGTCGGCAGAGGAGGGAAGCTGGGGGCAAAAAGTTTGGCTGGGGAGCAGTTAGGCATCAATCAGGCTGGCAGTGGAGTGGTTAGGTGGTAATCAGGCTGGCAGGCAGAAGCGGTTAGAGGCAATCAGGATGGCAGGCAGGTGATCAGTTGGGAGCCAGCAATCCTGGATTGTGAGAGGGATGTCCCAGATTGGAGAGGGTACAGGCTGGGCTGAGGGACACGCCCCCCCTCTGTGCATGAATTTCGTGCACCAGGCCTCTAGTCTATATATAAAACGCTAATATGCTAAGTGTCCAACTGTTTGACAGGTAGCTATGATGCGCACTGGCCACCAGGGGCAGACACTCAATGCACAGGCATGGAAACATGGAAGAGACTAATGAATCTCAGAGGGAAGGGGGGAGAGGGGAGGGTGGGAAGAGATTAACCAAAGATCTTATATGCATATTAGAGGCCCATCTGTGCACCAGTGGGGTCCCTCGGCCTGGCCTGCAGGGATTGGGCCAAAACTGGCATTCCGACATCACCCAAGGGGTCCCAGATTGTGAGAGGGTGCAGGCCAGGCTGAGGAACCCCACCCACTGGGCCTCTAGTGAAAAATAATACCAGTACTCTACAAACAGGGCTATTTTCTCAGATCCCTATAAGCTAGAGATTTGAGTTTTAACATTGTCATTAAAGATTTCTACTTTTTCAGAAATACTATGCATGAATATTCAGAGAGAGAGAGAGAGAGAGAGAGAGAGAGAGAGAGAGAGAAACATCGATGTGAAGTGAAACAACAATTGGTTGCCTCCAGTACGCACCCAGACCAGGGATTGACCCGCAATCTGGGTATGTGCCTGGACCAGGAATCGAACCCCCGACCTTTTGGTGTATGGGACAATGCTCAAACCAACTGAGCCACACTGGCCAGGGCCACAGAGTGCTTTCTTGTCTTCCAGAAATGAGCACAGACAGGAGGTCGAAAACAAATAGAAAGGAGGTAGAAACGTGGTAGAACACAAATATAATCACAAAACAAATAGGTGAAAAGGTCACTGGAATTAGTTACTGAAAATATATATGTACAAATTGTACAGAATATAATTATAAACCAGTGTATAGTTAGGAATTTTTCACTGAAGCAAAACTTATGAAGTTATCATTTCTGCAATATCACAAATGACCAGCTTTATTGAGCACCTATTACATTACTTTAGGATCATGAGCACTATCTCTCCTGATAAAAAATTTACAACTTAGCAAGGAAAATAAGATATATTCATCTAGAAGGTCAACTAGCCATGCAAACAGTATATATAATTAAGTACTCAATGAACTACACATAAAATGAGCATAAGAGTAGAGAGAATGGAGAGACTGGATGTGATGAGAACATGGTTTCTAGGTATGGACCTTAAGTTTTATTTTTAAATATACATAGGATTCTGACAAATAAGTAATGAGGATGGAGTGAATATTCTAGGACGAAAAAACTATAAGAATAAAAGTGGAAATAGGATGTGAAGGACAACAGTAACAAAGGAAAAGAAATTAAATACACAGGGCATGCACATGGGAAGCAATGAACAAAACAGATTGGTTTATACAATGTAGAAGAATTAAAGTAGATAAATTTAAAATATAGATGTTGGTCCATAGGGAAATATTAAACTAAGTATGAAAGTAAAATGTTAAAATTTATTATTTTTGTGAAGATTAATCTAGAAACAGCACATAAAGTGAATTAAATTGGGTAAGAGGCAGAAGCCAGGAAGCATTATAACAGCAATGAGAAAACCGAAAGAAGAATGGGAGATGCCAAACATAACTTTAGAATGAATCACAGTTGATGGTGAATATATATGAGAGGTCAGGAGAAAAGGACTAACCAAGAGTAGATAGGTGGCTTTGTTCTGATTATTTAACCTCTGTGCCTCAGTTTTCTTATCTATTATAATGAGAATATTCTCTAGAGTTCAGTCCAAATCCAAAATAATTCCATGATTTGATGGCTTTAAAATTTCAAGCCTGGGTAACTAGGAGAATGATAGAAATTGTTTTATTTAAAACAGTTGTTTACCCTGCATTAGAGTCACCTGGAAGGTTTCTTAAAATGTAGACTGATGTTACCCCACCCCCAGAATTTTTTATTGGAAAGGTTGTAGTGCAGACAGAATTTGTAACTTCCTAGGTGATGCAGATACTGCTGGAAAAATTAAATCACAGAATTATATACCTAGTTCCATATAGCGTTATAGTTGATTCTTCTTCTGGTTTTCATAGCACTTTCTACATATATGTATTACTTCATATTGTTAACACTTCATATTGTATTATCATATTATTTGCTTTCATGACTGCCTCTTTCATTAGGCCCTCAAATCTCAGAGGTTGAGGCACAGCTTATCTTTCATTCCTAACATCTAATAATTCTTAAAACATACCAAGTGAAGAAAAATAACAATGAGATAGTATTTTTGCTCAAAATGGCAATTTAAAAAATAAGATGGAAAACAAAGATATATTCAACAAAGATATTCAATAAAGGAAATGTAAGATACATCAGAGATAATAGACTATTAAGAAACTTTTAAAATAATTTTAAAATAACTAATAGAATTAGAAAATGTTCAAGATGTTAAAATTAGATACAAAATTTTACATACTTTAATCCAAATAACAAAACTATGATATACATAATACACATACGGGTAGTAAAATAATAAAATATAAATTGGGTTATCTTTGGGTGATAATATTTCAGTTTTTAAAAACATTTTTGGCATTTTAAAAATTTTATAACATTCACATATACTATATATATTTATAATCAGGAAAGTATTTTAAATCAATAAAAAGTATATAATAATTTCATCATCAACTTGAGGTTTACTTGTAATATATCATATCAGAGCTGAATGCAAATACTTTTGCAGGGTTTTCATTTGCTTCTTAATAACTTTAATTTTATTCAATAACTCTTAATTTTTAAATAAATTTTTATGGAGAAAGTAGTAACCATAATGCCAGGTACTAAGGATAACCATATTCACGAACAATTTTCTTTAAAATTTATTAATTGGTACATAGAGTTTCCTTCAAAATGATAGATAACATTATATCAAATGTTAGGGGTCTATCATATTTCTGTCTTTATATTTTGTTGATGTATTTTCAAAATCCCTCTCATTTCAGACATAGAATATTTTTTCAGAAAAAAAGGGCAATGGTAAGATATGTACACATATAATAACTTAATAAAAAAATCTAAGTACAATTCTTAATACTAAAACTTCTCCTTAAATTTAGATTTTTACTTTGAATATCTATCTGAGAACACTTGTATTAGCTATGAAACATCCTTCCTTTTAGTCAGATAACAAATGAACAATATTCATGACCATGAAAAACTTCCTTTTAAGATTCTTGGTTACGATGCGTTTAACAAAGTGAAATAGCATTCAAGCAAAATAGATACTATTTGAACAATCCAAGCCCCCCAAATCACTAATATCTGATTTTATCAGATAACTGAAGCAAAAATCATCACTAGGTGTTTTCACAAGAGTAAGTCCACATACCTTTTATATCTCTGGGTTCCTTTAACAGCACCTAGTGGTTTGGCAAAAAAGAAGAGCTCAGTTAACACTGATTGAAATAACATAGCTATAATGTTTATTTATTATCATTCACTAGTGCCAATTACTAGTGTTTTAAGAAAAAAAAAGGTTAATTGAAAAAATTAGTACCTACATTCTATGATTTATAGTATAAGATAATGGTCCTTAAGCTTTTTGAATATGAAGACTCCTTTGTAATACCAAAAAGATTCCCAGAACCCATATGACAGTAATTGCCCTGTTTAGTGTCACTGACTAAATAACTATATGACAGTAACTTTGATAAAATCAATAACACTTTAAATAATTGCATTTCAAGGACTTTATTAAAATTACAGTCAATTCCAAAAAGTGGATCACCTGCAATAACTCAGAGCTCTTGGTCCTTCAGAGAATTACTGCTCATAGGTATATAGCTTTGCCCAAGATACACATACAATTTAAATCAATTGATTACAATAAATATTTTTGAAGTACCTACTAGATGTCAGGCACTATAACAGGGCTAGATGATAAAAGATAGATTGAATACCTACCTTTAAAAAGTTCAATATAGTGAGAAATACTAACTAAAAATTATAAATGCAATCTGCCAGTAAAAAAATGACAATTATACAGGGAGGTAGTGAAGTGTCAAAAAAAGGTTCTTATCAGATCTGGTCCGAATCTTAAATATAGAATGGGAGTTACTGGAGTTTAAGAGATGATGGCATTTCAGGTTTAATGTCAGCTCAAAGCAAAGCCACAGAGGTGATAACTAGCATCAAAAGGACTTGGAGACAAAGCTCTGGATTGTTACTGTACAATAATGTATAAATCAAGCAATTGTAGAATATAAGCCTGAACGAGATACAAAGAGGCCTAATCATGAAGGGCCTTATGCTATTATGTTAAGGAGCTTGAATCTTATGCTACAAAGAATGGGGGAACCATTTAGGGCTTTAAGCTGAGGTATGGTATAATCAGACTTCTGCTTTATATAGAACTTTATGGTAGCTGTATAGTAGACGGATTTGAAAGAAATACGAACAGAGGTAAGGAAAATATTTGTTGACTAAAATGACTGGCTGAATGCATGAAGCTGTAGTAGTCTAGACAAAAGACAGTGAGAGTCAGAACTATGATTATAGTACTAGGAGTAGAAAGGAAAAGATTAATAAAAATATTTATATCAAATCAGCAGGGCACAGTGACTGATAAAATGTGAAATATAAAAGATAAGAAGTAAAAGACAAATCTTGGTTTGAATAAAAAAAATGGAGTCACCAAATGAAATTCAAAATACTGAATGAAGAGCTCTTTTGTGGGAAAAATGATGAGATCTATTTTTCCTGTCCTGTGAGACAGAGATATCTAGCAAGAGTTAGAGAATGGGGTTTGAAGCTCAAGTGAGAGAAATGTGAGGTAGAACTATACATTTGTTAGTCATCACATAGGTAATAGAAGATAAAGTATAAATTAGTTCACGCAAGAAGAGAGTGTAAAATCATAAAAAATAGTTGCATAGAAGAATCCTGGGGACACTTACATTTAGACAGTGGAGAGAATAAGAGTCCATGAAATTCACAAAGTACAGTTACATATGTACAAGGAAGCTAATAACATGTTTAACAGTGCTATGAAGTGGAGAGGTTCAAAGAGAAAAATGCAGTAAGTATTATGAAGTTGTGTTATGTAATAAGATAACACATTTAAAAATGTTCATCAAACTTGGAAATTAGATAAATAACCCCCAGCAATGATAACTATCAGTTTCTGTGAAGTGGAAAGGAAAACCAGATTGCAGTTGTCCATAAATTCCATTATCTGTTCAAGATATTTATTGTCTTCTACTTGCCAAGCATGATACTATATACTGGGCATAGAGTGGTGGAAAAAATAGACATGGGTTCCTTTCATTATGGAGCTTTTCCCATGTAGTTAGGTGCCTACATTACCAATTTGTTGGACAATGAAGAAAAATACATATATGGAATATAATGAACAACATAAACTGATGAGCAAAAACATATCCACAGGCAGAGAAACATCAATCAGAACCTCAAACCTCAGAGAAGTTAGGGGAGGGTGGGGGTAAGGGAGGGAGATCAAGCAAAGGACTTATATGCATGCATATAAGCCTAATCAATGGACACAGACAGCAGGGGAATAAGGGCATGAATGGCGGGGTTGGGGGGTAATGGGGGAATAAGGACACATATGTAATACCACAATCAATAAAGAAATTTTTAAAAAAAGAAAGGTGGGGCTGATCATCAGCCCTGGTGGAGGCCTGGAGAGAAATGGTGGCATGGCTGCTGACCAGGCCTGGAGCTAAAGAGAGAGGCAAGTGCTGATCAACAGCTGCCCATCAGACCGTGCTTCTTTCTTCAGGCCTCTCTCCAGGCCTGACTCGCAGCCCCCTCAGCAGTCAGCGTTGACTGCAGGACTGACTTCCGGTTGGTCGAGCCTCCTTGTTGTTGCAGTTGTGACGAACCCAGGGTTTTTATATATTAGGATGATATGATATGATATGATATGATATGATATGATATGATATTATGTTATATTATATTATACTAGAGGCCCAGTGCACGAAATTCGTGCACGGAGGGGGGTTGTCCCTCAGCCCAGCCTGTACCCTCACCAATATGGGACCCCTTGAGGGATGTCCGACTGCCCGTTTAGGCCCTATCCCTGGGATCGGGCCTAAACAGGCAGTCGGACATCCCTCTCACAATCCAGGACTGCTGGCTCCCAACTGTTTGCCTGCCTGCCTTCCTGATTGCCCCTAACCGCTTCTGCCTGCCAGCCTGATCACCCCTTAACCACTCTGCTGCCAGCCTGCTTGCCCCCAACTTCCCTCTTCTCCCGGCCTGGTTACCCCTAACTGTCCTCTCCTGCAGGGTTGATCACCTCCAACTGCCCTCCCTTGCAGGCCTGGTCCTTCTCAACTGCCCTCCCTTGCAGGCCAGGTGCCTCCCAACTGCCTCTCCTGCTGGCCATCTTGTGGTGGCCATCTTGTGTCCACATGGGGGCAGGATCTTTGACCACATGGGGGCAGCTATATTGTGTGTTGCAGTGATGGTCAATCTGCATATTACTCTTTTATTAGATAGGATAGAGGCCTGGTACAGGGGTGGGGGCCAGCTGGTTTCCCTGAAGGGTGTCCCTGATCAGGGTGGGGTTCCCTTGGGGCGTGGGGCGGTCTGAGCGAGGGGCCTGTGGTGGTTTGCTGGAGGGCCACACCCCCTGGCAACCCAAGCGGAGGCCCTGGTATCTGGAATTTATTTTCCTTCTACAATTGAAACTTTGTAGCCTGGAGCAGAGCCAAGCCTGGGGCTCCCTCCGAGGCCGGCAACCATTTGTGTTGGGGTTATAATTGAAACTTTGTTGCCTTAAGCGGGTGGGCCCGGCCAGGGTGTGCGGAAAGCTTTGCTTCCCCTGTTGCCAGCGGTAACCCTGGCCTGCTCTCTCAAGCTCCATTCTGCCGCCATTTGTTTGAATTTGTTTACCTTCTATAATTGAAACTTTGTAGCTTGAGTGGAGGCTTAGGCCTGCAAAGGCTGGCGGAAAGCTTGGCTTCCTCTGTTACCTAGGAAACCTTGCTCTCTGTGGCTGTAGCCATCTTGGTTTGGGTTAATTTGCATACTTGCTCTGATTGGATGGTGGGCGTGCCTTGTGGGTGTGTCAGAGGTATGGTCAATTTGCATATTTGTCTATTATTAGATAGGATTATATTATATTATATTATATTATATTATATTATATTATATTATATTATATTATATTAGTGGCCCAGTGCATGGATTCATGAACATTGAAAGGAAATTAATTACAAGAAATATTTTAGAGGCTGGGGAGGAACCATGGGAGATTGGCTCTAGGGCATGTCCCGCCCATCTTGCCCAGTCCCAGTCGGCTGGACCCCAGCAGCAAGCTAACCTACTGGTTGGAGCATCTGCCTCCTGGTGGTCAGTGCACGTCATAGTGACTGGTCGAATGGTCGAATGAACTGTCAGACACTTAGCATATTAGGCTTTTGTTATATAGGATTATATTACATTATATATTTCTGTTTTTATGTGCTCTCATTGTTTACTGACCAATTAGTCTATATAATTCTAGCAAACATCAATGAATTATTTCATGATTCATACCTAGTTCTAGCCCTCTCATTTTGGAAATGTGCTTTCCTGGGCCTATCTAGAAAATCAGCTATCAGGTTCAGCAGATTATATGCATCTATATCCCTATAACTTTTGGGTATTTCAACTATTCTTTATAAAGTTAATACTTTCAATATTTTCCAATCTTATTTCTGTTTTTCATCCTGGGTACTTATAATTTGGATGTTTTTTAAATTTTAACTCTTATCCTGTTCTTTATGTTTATTTGGGTAAATCCTCATAGCTAGTTCTGAAGACTTCTTTGTTTTCCTATCGTTACTCTTATCTTTGTTGTTGTTGTTGTTACTTTAATAGTAAGCAAACTCTCTAATTTCAATTTGAAAATTTTAAATCTTTTGATCTCTCTAGACATTATGAAACTTTATTACTATTCTTTGCCACTTTAAAGATGTTGTTGGGTACCTGTACTTGGCCCAAAATGTGAATAAAATGATCTTCTTATTCCATTTCTTTTTCTTAAAGGGCTATATTATTTTAGCAAGTGTATTCTTTAAATCCTTGATATCCTCAATATTTCACTGTCACTCTCTAAAATATATACTACCTCACACCAGTCAGAATGGTTATTATCAAAATGTCAACAAATAACACACGTTGGTGAGAATGTGGAGAAAAGGGAAACCTTGAGCACTATTGGTGGGAATGCAAATTGGTGCAGTGACTATGGAAAACAGTATGGATATCCCTCAAGAAACTAAAAATAGATCTATCATATGACCCAGCAATTCCACTTCTGGGTATTTATCTAAAGAAAATGAAAACATTAATTTAAAAAGGTATATGCACCCCTATGTTCATTGCAGCATTATTTACAATAGTCAAGATATAGAAGCAACCTAAGTGTCCATTCATAGATGAATGGATAAAGAAGATGTGGTACATATATACAATGGAATATTATACAGCAATAAAAAGAATGATATATTGCTCCTTGTGACAACATGGATGGAACTAGAGGGTATTATGCTAAATGAAATAAGTCAGATAAAGACAAATACCCGACCACATAGTTTCACCTATATGTGGAATCTAAAAAACAAAAACAAGAATCCAATAAACAAATGAACAAATAAAACCAAAATAGACTCATAGACATGGAGAACAAAAGGATAGTTGGCAGAGGAGAGGGGGGATAGGTGAAAAATGTAAAGGGTAATATAGTCAATAATAATGTGATAAGTTTGCATGGTGAAAAATGATTACTAGAAGTAGTGAAGTGATCACATTGTAAGGTAATCACTAAATAGTATATCTAAAACTAACATAACTAATATAATATTGTATATCGACTATACATAAATAAATAAGTAAATAAATAAATAAAGCAATCAACAGTAAGGGATAACTATAGCCAAGTGAAATACAGTTATAGAAGCTGAAATTTAGTATGAGAATCCCCTTTTTTAAATAGGAAAAAGCTTTTATTCAAACACAGAACTTCAATAACACAGGAGAAAATGTACCCAATTACCAGTAAACAAATTGGTTTTAGTAGACATTCTATCTTTGCCATACTTCTCCCAATGTAGAAATTCCAACCAAAGCCATCAACTATAGGCATGTATGCCTGTTACTAGTCTCTGATCAATTCTATAGGATTTGGAGACAGATGAGAAATTTTTCTGCTACCAGGAAGTTTCTATCCATTATAAGCTTGCATATGCCTTTGTTTTAGTTATGCTCTTTCTGTGAAGATTTCTGACACTTCCAGAACTCAGTGAGCAATAACATTTAATCTTTAAAGTAAATTACCACTGAATTACATTAATATTAAGAATACTGTATGTGTGTGTAAGTAGATACATAGAATTCAGATAGAAAAGAATGCAAAATGCTCAAAAGAATAGGAATAAAAATTAAGACTTTGTAATCCCCTTTTAGCTGCTATTATTTACAGCTGTTATAATAATGTTTGTAATCAAGTATACTTTACTATGAAGCAGAACAATTTTCACACATTAGAAAATATAGGATGTCAGGAAATTAGTATATACTTAAATAACCACCTAACTTTGAACAATTTTTTATACCTCAGGGGGGTAGAGGGGATATAGACACATTTGTAATACCTTAATCAATAAAGAAAAACAAAACAAAACAATTAAATTACTGGGTGAGGAAATGTCAGAGTAAAGCAACAATAGAAAGTATGTTAGGAAGGCAGAAAGCATACAGAGTAAATATGTATCAGAGCACTAGACATATTTTGGCATTTAAATAGATTTAGATATTTCTTAAAATCCTCAGTAATAAGAAAAAAAGCATGTTAAAATACTTTATATTTTTCTTAGAATTTTTTTAGGTTTATTATTTTATAATTTCAAATTTCAAGGTCAGAAAGGATTAAGGATATTAGGAATTCATTATTTCTCATATTCTCATATTGTATTTCTTAATTTTTGTAACTTTTGTACTTTTATACTGGATTTGATTAATGGGTGTTTTATCACTGTGCATAAAAATG
The DNA here is from genome assembly GCF_951640355.1 of Cnephaeus nilssonii. Classification (NCBI taxonomy): domain Eukaryota; kingdom Metazoa; phylum Chordata; class Mammalia; order Chiroptera; family Vespertilionidae; genus Cnephaeus; species Cnephaeus nilssonii. The sequence goes on from NC_137071.1 coordinate 33,163,858, forward strand.
TTTAGACTACTATGCATAACACATATAGGAATGTTGGAAAATACTGAATAGCCTCTAAAATAATCAACAAACTATTTTTGTAAATCAAAAGAAACTTGATATATGTGATAATCCTTCTGGAGTAATTTTTCTTAAGGTATTAATATCTGTACTATGTCAAAATGAATTAAGAAATATAAAATCTGAATTCTAACCAGAATTGAATGGTTAATGTAAGACTAATTTTAAAATTCACAATAAACGGGATCATGTTACATTATGATTAGTAACACATACAGAATTATTGGATTGTGGTCATTTCTCATTATCTATCTAGGTTAAAAAGTATGATAGCTTTTAGGCTCTGGAATTGCTATACTGATATAGATTAATATTCCAGCTCTGCCACTGAATATCTATGGAGTCATGGGTAAATTACATAAATTATTAAAGTCTCACACTGTTCATTAATAAAATGTATATAATTTTTATCTACATGGATACAAGAAAAATTAAAATGGGAAAATATACTATGTAATATGCCCAGCATGGGTACCTCAAACATTATAGAGCCTTCAATAAATATTGAAAGTAGCATGATGTAACAGAAAAAGAATATGATAGTCTCAGAATCCTACTATACCAGGGCTTGAATCAGAATATTTGTAATGTATAAACTATGTTACTATGAATAAATTATTTAATCTTTGTACCTTAGTTTTTTATCTCTAGAATCAGGGTTAATGATGATACACTTCAATGGCTGTTGGAAGATTAAGAGAAAAAGCAAAGTGAACATTCAATAAAACACCCATTCTCTTACCCTTGCCTAAAAATCAAATGGAATATATATGACTCTTGTCTTTTCTATAAAATGCTATAGAAAAGTAATTGTACCCAATTACCAGTAAACAAATTGGTAATTGCCATTTCTATAAAGTGGCATATAAAGGTATGCCACTTTAAAAACTTTCAGCTCTTGTGTCCTTTGTGAGACAAAGGATAACTGAGCAAGTGATTATCAAAAATGTGAAATAATAAACTATAGCTAAAATACTACTTTCTAACTTTTTTTGAAAGTATTATTTCTTTAAGTGCATTGTAATAAAAGGGCAAAATTCTGAATTTATTTTATATGGGGTAGGGGGAAAGTAGATTTACAGTGGTTTGTATGGAAAATAATATAGTCTATACTAATAAAAGGGTAATATGCTAATTATACTGGGAGACCTTCCGGATGTCCTTCTGGACAAAACCACGGTGGCAGGGCCGAGGTAGAGGTGGTTAGGGGTGATTAGGCAAGGAGGGGAGGGCAGTTGGGGGTGATCAGGCCGGCGGGGGCAGGGAAGTTGGGGGTGAGCAAGCCAGTGGGGGGGCCAGTTGGGGGCGAGCAGGCTGGCAGAGGGGGCAGTTGGGGGTGAGCAGGTCGGCAGTGGGGGGCTGTTGGGGGCAAGCAGGTAAGCAGGGGGGCAGTTGGGGGTGATCAGGCCAGCAAGGGTGATCAGGCCAGTTGGGGGTGATCAGGCAGTTGGGGGTGATCAGGCCATTTGGGGGTGAGAGGGCTGGTGGGGGCGACAGTTGGGGAGCAGTTGGGGGAGAGCAGGCAAGCAGACAGAGTGATTAGGGGCAATCAGGCAGGCAGGCAGGTGAGCAGTACACAGGGATTGGGCCTAAACTGGCAGTTGGACATCCCCCAAGGGGTCCCAGATTGGAGAGGGTGCAGGCTGGGCTGAGGGACACCGCCCCCCCATGCACAAATTTCGTGCACTGGGCCATTAGTAATTAATAAATAACAATCTACACTAATAAAAGAGAAATATGTAAATTGACCATACCTCCATGATGCCCACCAGCCAATCAGGAGGGGATATGCAAATTAAAAGGGCAAAGATGGCGGAGAACTCACCCCCCCAGACGCTTCAGGCATGGAATGGCTGGGCGGGGCAGGATGCCTGCTATGTGGGGGAGGGCGGGGGGTGGAGAGAGCTACAGGAGCAGCGCTCTGGCCAGAGCAAAGCGAAGACTCCAGCCGGAGTGAAGCAAAGACTGTAGACTCTGGCTGGAGTCAGCAAGACACCTGCAGACTCCAGCTGAGTCAGCGAAGACTCTGGCCAGAGCGAAGGCAGAAGGCGGTGGCCAGAGCAAAGGCCTGGGTCCAGGGTACTGGAGGAAAACTGGTGCCGGCAGCCAGGTGAAGAAAGGCCTATTGCACGAATCTTCGTGCAACAGGCCTCTAATAAAAGAATAAACTCTGTGTTTTGCGTATTCACAACCATAAACCTACTTTTGCCCTACCTTGTACAGTAAATAACATTAAGATCAATATTAAAACCAAAGTGCTAGAAAAATGAGACATTTTACTATTTTCTCAATGATAATACTTATTTCATTATTAAGGTTTCATAATGCACTTATGGAATTTATTTTCCATAAGGAATATACACACATACACTCACCGACCACTAGAGCTTTCTAGTGTTATAAATAAATAATGACACTGACAATACTATCAACATTTTTTAACATTTTAAAAATGCATATAATAAACTATTAAACAGCACAAGTGAGACTTATGAATTAGTGAACTAAATGTCTACTAAAGTGATTTCACAGATGCTATAACATATTTCTATTATAAACAATGGTGACAAGAATAACAGTACTACTACTATAATTATTCTACTATTGATGTTGTTTCTCTTAATGATAATAACTTCTCTCTTAAATTGAACATTAGTTCTATCTCTTGTGATCTGCTATATACAGTCATATATCCTTAAATGACACAGATGCATCCTGATAAGTGTGTTGTTAGGCAATTTTGTCATTGTGTGAACACCACAAAACACAAAAACCTAGACAGTATAGCCTACTACACACCTAGCCTATATAGTATAGCCTATAGCTCCTAGGCTACAAACCTGTACAGGATGTTTCTGTATTGAATGAATACTGTAGGCAACTGTAGCACAATTGTGTATCTAAATTTTATATGACTGGCAGTCCTGTAAATTGGTTTACATCAGTATCACCACAAACATGTGAGTAATGCATTTTGTTATGGCATGATGGCTATGATTTCACTAGGCAATAAACATTTTTCAGCTCCATTATAATCTTACTAGAGGCCCGGTGCATGAAATTGTGCACTGGAGGAGGGGTGGTGGTCCCTCAGCCTGGCCTATGCCCTCTCGCAGTCCATGACACCTTGGGAGATGTCTGCCTGCCGGCTTAGGCCTACTCCCTGCAGGGATCGGACCTAAGCCGGCAGGCGGACATCCCTCTTGTAGTCCGGGAGCCCTCGTTCCTTACTGCCTGCTTGCTCGCTGCTCCATACTGCTCGGCTCCCTGCTCCTTAGTGCTGCCGAGGAGATGAGAGAGGCTCCCGCCACCACTGCTGCACTTGTTGTGCTGCCCCTTGGTGGTCAGTGCACATCATAGTGGCCAATCATTCTGGTTGTTCTACTGTAAAGGTCGCTTAGGCTTTTATTATATAGACTACAGGCCTGGTGCATAAAATTCGTGCACTCGGGAGGATCCCTCAGCCCGGCCTGTGCCCTCTCCCAGTCCAGGAGTCCTTGGGGGATGTCTGACTGATAGCTTAGGCCCAATCCCTGTGAGGATCGGGGCTAAGCTGTCAGTTGGACATCCTTAGTGCTGCCACTGAGGCGGGAGAGGCTCCTACTACCGCCACTGTGCTTGCCAGCCATGAGCCTGGCTTCTGGCTGAGCAGCGCTCCCCCTGTGGGAACACACTGACCACCCAGGGGCAGCTCCTGCATTAAGCATCTGCCCCTGGTGGTCAGTGCACATCATAGCAACCGGTCGTTCCACCATTCGGTCGATTTGCATATTAGCCTTTTATTATATAGGATGGGACCACTGTTGTTGACTGAAACATTGTTATGTGGCACACAACTGTTCTATTTAGTATATTATCTCATTTAATCCTTATAATAACTGTGATTAAGGTATAACTACCCTCATTTTATAGATGAGGAAACTAACTTGCAAAAAGTCATAGGTGTCAGAGTCAGGATAAAACAAAACAAAACCTAAGGCTCACATTTAAAAAAACAAAACTAACTTTTACTGCCTCCTAATATCTCTAGAAGCTTTAGTTTTAGACTGCTATAAATTAAATATATAATTTCCCAAAAATCTTGTTTCTTTCACAAATTTTTAAAACAAAAGCCAAGCCATGGAATTTATACATTGGATAATTCCAATATTCTTACATAAAAAAATGAGCAGAATACTTACTCTGTATCGGGCAAGTTTCCTTAATATTAGCTATACTGCTAATTTAATTGAATCATTAAAAAAAAAAGTACTTTGAAAATTTAAAAATGTAATTCCTGGTAATCCAATACGGTACTCAAAATTTTAGTTATAAAGTCTACTCTACAATGTTTTGCTAAGACCAAATTTGAGTACCAGCATATAAGTACCATATTCCCAAAATTTCATAAAAATAGCCAAATAAATATGTAGAGAGGGAAAAAAAACTGGCATCATCACAAATTTCTGGAATGATACCTACATACCAGAAAAAAATTTTGAGGAATTTCTGTTTGATATAGAATAAATGAGGCCAGGTTGAAGGAAGGTACCAAAGTATTCCTGATAAAGAAAAGTGGCTTCAAGAAGTGAGGACCTTACCAGTGAGTTCACATACAAGATTTTCTATCTGGAAGGAAGGAAGGAGGGAAAGGAGGAAGGGAAGGAGAGATGGAGGGACGGGAAGGAAGAATCTTCTTTTGGAGATAAAGTATATATATTTGCAAACATAATCTCTGGAAGGATATTTAAAAGTACCAAATATAAATATGTTACTTATTGGTGGAGGAGGAAACAGATCAGACAGTGAGGGACAGAAATGGGATGGAAACAGACAGACATATATGTGGTGTGTGTGTGTGTGTGTGTGTGTGTGTGTGTGTGTGTTTTCACTTTGAGCCTATTTATTCAAACTAAATAAAACAAAGATAAGCAAACAAAAGAGGTCCCTGATCTCTCATCCTCCTCTACAACCACCCTATTCACTCACTTTTAACTCTTCATTTGGCTTCTATCTCTCCTACCCTAAGTACACTGAAACTCTTCTTATGTTCATGCACAGAGTACCTATTGAGAAATCTAACAGACACTTTTTAATATTATTTCATTTCATATATAGATAAATGAACAAATCCAGAAATGTTTTTGAGTAGAGCCCAAAGGACTTGGTGACAGATTCAATCCTATATAATAAAAGCCTAATATGCAAATTTCTTCCACTGGGAGTTTGACTGCTCGCTATGATGTGCACTGACCACCAGGAGGCAGCACGGAACATGGTGTGTGGCGGAGATGAGGCGCTGACAGCAGGCAGCAGTGGAGGTGCGCTGCCAGCCCAATGGGCCCCAACAACAGCAGGACCACGGCAGGATGGTGGAGCAGGTGAGCGGGTGGCACCAGGCCACAGCAAGTGCGAGTGGGGCCCATCGCCCTGCTGATTGCCCTGTAGATGGTGACCAGTGGTGGCAGCAGGGGGCAGGGCCACTGCCTGGCTCCCAGGCACTGAGGGAGCCAGGTGGGGGGCCCGGTCCCCGATTGATTGCCCTGCAGGCGGAATGGTGGAGCAGGTGAGGGGGCGGCACTGACACTTCCATCACAGAGAAAGGGCAAATAGCAAAATTAAAATATTTCTTCTAATTATTTTCCTTTCAATGTGAAGGAATCCGTGCTCCAGGGCGCTAGTGTATAATATAAGAAAGAGGAAGGAGTGAAGAATTAATCCCTTCTTTCTGGCTTGAGCAATATGGGCAATTGGTGCTACTTACTGAACTGGAGTAAAGAGAGACAAAACAGGCTTAGTGTGTTGGTGCATGTGTGTGCATTGCAATGGGGGTAATCACTATTTCACATATAGACATGTTAAATAGGAGATGCCTAAGAGACATCAGCTTATAAAATAGGCAGTGGGTTTTTGAGGCTAGAGTTTGGAGGAGAGGTTGAGCCTAAAGTTCTAAATTTGGGAGTAATTTGTATATAGATGGTATTAATAGTTATAGAAATGGAAAAGCCAATCAAGGAAGAGAGCATATAGAAAGAAAAGGAACCAAGAGAGATGCTTCATGAACTCTAATTTTATTTATTTATTAAAAATATGTTTTTATTGATTTCAGAGAGACGAAGGGAGAGGAAGAAAGAGATAGAAACATTGACAAGAAACATCAAAATCGATCAGCTGTCTCCTGCATGCACCGTACTGGGGATCGAGCCCGCTATCCAGGCATGTGCCCTGACCGTGAATCAAACCAGTGACCTCCTGGTGCATGGAAGGATGCTCAACCAACTGAGCCACACTGGTTGGGCTGAACTGTAATTTTAGAGGGCAGGTAGACAAAGAGGAACCAGCAAAGGAGATTGAGGAGTGAGAAAGAGGAATGAGTAAATCAAGGAGAATATGTTACCATGGATACTAAGAAAAGAAAGCATTTTAAAAACAAGGGTGTGACAGGCCAAGACAAGGAGATAACCAAAGTGTCCCTCGATAGGTGATTGGATAAAGATGTAGTACAAAATATACAATGAAATACTACTCCACCATGAGGAAAGATGAAATACTACCATTTGTGAGAACATGGATCCACTTTGAGAATATCATGCTAAGTCAGATGGAAAAAGTTAAGAACTATATAATTTAACTCATATGTAGGGTATGAAACTGAAAGTAACAAATGAACAAACAAAAACTCATAGACACAGATAACAGTATGGTAGTTACAGAGGGAAGGGGGGTGGGAGGTAGAAAGGCTAAAGGAGGCCAAATGTATGGTGAGGGAAGATTAGATTTAGGTGGTGGTTATACAATGCAATATACAGATCATGTCTCATAGAATTGTACACTTGAAATCTATATGGTCTTATTAACCAATGTCACTCCAATAACTTTAATTAAAAATAAAATAAATTAAAGAATAAAAACCCAAGGGTGTGGCTAAATTTTTGTCATATTTCAATTAATGGACAGTGAAATATGTGGTTTATAAAAAAATCATTTAATTAAGGCCACTGAAACATTTTGTAAGAAAAAATAAATGAAAATAATGTACCTTTGAAGTAACTTTTTAAAAATATATTTTTTATTGATTTCAGAGAGGAACAGAGAGGGAGAGAGATAGAGACATCAATGATGAGAGAGAATCATTGATTGGCTGCCTCTTGCATACCCCACAGTGGGTATTGAGCCTGCAACCAGGGCATATGACCTGACCAGGAATGGAGCCATGACCTCCTGGTTCATAGGTCAATGCTCAAGCACTGAGCCATGACAGCTGGACATTGAAGTCACTTTTTAAAAAACAAAGGAATGACTCATGGCAATAAAGATAAAATTTTAACATTTATCAAATTCTGCTCTAACCTGGATATATTTTTTAAAATGACTACCATGCCCTATTTTATGTTAAGGATATTAATTCAACAGAAAAATTTGTTTTTATATTCAGTGCCTTCTAAATTAATATGATTAAGTTAGAAAAATGCAGTAATTGGTAAATTATGAAGTCAATAATTATGTATTGCCCTAGCTGGTTTGGCTTAGTGAATAGAGCGTCAGCCTGAGGACTGTACGTCCTGGGTTCGATTCTGGTCAAGGGCACATGCCTGGGTTGTGGGCTCAGTCCCCAGTAGGGGGCATGCAGGAGGCAGCCAATCAATGATTCTCTCTCATCATTAATGTTTCTCTCTCTCTCCCACTCCCTTCCTCTCTGAAATCAATGAAAATATATTAAAAAATTATGTATTAAACTGCCATTGTAGTTTAAAACATTTGAAAACAATCTATAATAATAATAAAAGGGTAATATGCTAAATAGACATCCTTCTGTATGGCATTCCGGACAAAGCTGGTGCCAGAGGGAAGCCTGGGTCCTGGGTGCCTGCCAGCGGCCAGAGCAAAGCCAGCCTGGGTCCCAGGTTCCTGCCGGCAGCCAGAGGGAAGCAGATGTCAGCAGCCAGGGGAAGGAAGGCCTACTCTTGCATGAATTTTATGCATCGGGCCTCTAGAATAATATACAGATGATGAATCATTAGAATTGTATATTTGAAACCTATATAATTTTATTAACCAATGTCACACAATACATTGAATAAAATATAAAAAAATGGGTTAAAGACTTACATGTAAGGCCTGAAACCATAAAATTCTTAGAAGAAAACATAGGGAGCAAACTATATGACATCAGTCTGAGTATTATCTTTTTGGATACATTAACATGAGCAAGGGAAACAAAAGCAAAAATAAACAAATTGGACTTCATCAAACTAAAAAGCTTCTGCACAATGAAGGAGACCATTAACAAACTGAAAAGGAAAAACCTACTAAAGAGTAGAATATATAAGCAAGTCATACAACTTAGTAACAAAAAAATGAACAATCCAATGGAAAAATGGGCATAGGACACAAAAATATATTTCTCCAAAGAAGACATACAGAAGGCCAACAGATATATGAAAGATGTCCAACATCACTAATAATCAGGGAAATGCAAATCAAAATCACAATGAGATACCCACCTCACACCCACCAGAATGGCTATTATCAAAAAGTCAACAAATAATGTGTGTTGGGGAGGATATGGAAAAAAGGGAATCTGTGTGCACTGTTGGAGGTACTGCAGATTGATGCAGCCATTGTGGAAAACAGTATGGAGTCTTCAAAAAACTAAAAATAGATATATGATATGACACAGAAATTCCACTTCTGGGTATTTATCTGAAGAAAAAAATTCAAAAAGACATATATATATACATGCCCCTCTATTCATTGCACCATTATTTGCCAAAATATGGAAGTAATCTAGGTGTCCATCCACAGATGAATAATATACACACACACACACACACACACACACACACACACACACACACACACACACTAGAGGCCCAGTGCACGAAAATTCATTCACTGAAAGGGGGTGTCCCTCAGCCAGGCCTGCCCCCTCTCACAGTCTGGGAGCCCTCAGGGATGGGAGGCGACCTGGCAATCAGGGGAAGACAGCGCCCCCATCACACCTCTGCTGCTGCCACTGCCGGCAGCACAAGCCTCAGCCTGCCCTGGTTACCTCAGCCTCGGGTGGCCCTGGGTGGTTGGGCAGCCGCCATCCAAGGCTTGCCTGTGCCTCGGGCTGGCCCTGGGCATCTGGGTAGCTGAGGGCGGGTCCGGCTGCACTATGCGCCTGCCACCCCACTTGGCTGGGCTGAAAGGACTGGGGGACTTGGGAGGGCTGAGGGGACTGGGCACTGCCATCTTTGTGATGGTGTGGCAGTCAATTTGCATATTCCCTCTTTATTAGATAGGATATAATAGAACTAGAGGCATAAAATTTGTGCACTGAGGGGGGTGTCTCACAGCCCGGCCTGTGCCCTCTCACAGTCTGGGAGCCCTTGGGGAGTGTCTGACTGACAGCTTAGGCCCGCTCCCTCTGGGGAATGGGCCTAAGCTGGCAGTTGGACATCCTTAGGACTGCCACGGAGGCCGAGAGAGGCTCCCACCACTGCCGCTGTGCTCGCCAGCCATAAGCCAGGCTTCTGGCTGAGCGGTGTGCCCCCTGTGGGAGCGCACTGACCACCAGGGGGCAGCTCCTGCGTTGAGCATCTTTCCCCTGGTGGTCAGTGTGTGTCATAGTGACCAGTCATTCCAACATTTGGTCGATTAGCATATTAGCCTTTTATTATATAGGATATTATACAACAATAAAAAGAATGATATCTTGCCATTTGTGACAATATGAATGAATCTACAGAGTATTATGCTAAGTGTTAGAAGTCAGACAAAGATAAATATCATATGGTCTCACTTATATGTGGAATCTAAAAAAAAAACCCTAATGAACAAATAAAACAAAAATAGGAACAGAGACAAAAGGGATGGTTACCAGAAGGGAGGGGGTGGGGAGTAGTTGAAAAAGATTAAAGGGGATATAGTCAATAATATTGTGATAAGTTTGCACAGTGACAGATGATTACTTAGAATTAGTGGGGAGATCACATTGTAATGTATAAAAATGTCAAATTACCATATTTTATACCTGAAACTATTATAACTAATATAATATTGTATACCAACTATACTTAAATAAAAAATAAACAAAAATATCTATTTCTACCCTATATCCTAGTAATTCCACTTCCAGTATATACCTTAGAGAACTCTTGCAAATGTGTACAGTAGGACACATTGAGTCACTATAGCATTGCTCATAACTGAAAAAAATGAAAGTAACCTATAAATATCTATCAAGCTAGAAATAAATAAAATGCACCATATTCACATGATAGATGATTACATATGTATACAAATGTAGGTACATTAACATAGGTAGATCTCAAAATAAATGTTGAGTAAAAAGCATGGAAACTAGACATATATTAAGTACAATATGTAAATTTCAAAACACATATGCATATTACCTATTACCTGTGAATACATATGTATGCACGGAAAAGAATACCCAATACCTCATGAAAGTAGTTGTCTGCAGAAAGGAGAACAGAGAATAAAGCTGGGTAACATGCTCAAAAGAGATTTCATCTTCATCTATAATGTTTTATTTATTTTAAGAAGGACTTGAAACAAATGTGACAAAATATTAACCATTGTAAATTCTTGGTGGAGGTGAAGACATATGTTATTCTTTATATTTTTTATATTTAGAAAATTTATCATAAAATTAAAATTTCTTACAAAACTACAGAAAATCATGTAATATTGAGATAATATGCTATTAAACTTGTTAAAAATAATGAATATTTCCTTCTAACATTGAGGAGGCTGATAACTACATATTATAATCACCAAACATCACCATTTATTATTAAAATAACAATGAAATCTTAGAAATCATTATAGAAATGGTAAAGATGTGTATATATTTTTCTTAAGTATCCAAGAATATTTTTTCATTATGTTCCTAATCACTTGAATCTTGCATTCAGTTTCTGATCTTGTCTCCTTATGCTCATCTCTCACTTCCTAATTATAAATTCAATAATTTTTCTGATCACCTATGGAAGGCACTCAAACCCATTCTTCTTGTCTTTAAACATCTGTTCCTGCCTCATCTTCTATTTGCCTCAGCTCATAGTTTTACCTCTTCTGCAGCTCCAATCTTTTTCACCTGCCACTTGAAGAGTTCTAGGCTAGAACATTTTGCAAATCAAATAAAAAACAGAACAATGAAATCAGGAAGTTGTTCTCTGCTTGCCTAGTGAAACAATTTTTCCTTCATGAACAGGAAAGACCTTTAGTTTTAACCACTTTAGGATTTCTAGGAAACGAAATTTTCTTATGGAAACTAGAAAGAATGCTAGTCAGCTAGAATTCTCCCTTTTACTTTTATAGTAGACTAGAGGCCTGGTGCATGAAAATTCATGCACTGGAGGGGGAGGTCCCTCAGCCCGGCCTGCTCCCTCTCACAATCCGGGAGCCCTCAGGGGCGGGAGGCGACCTGGCGATCAGAGGAAGGCGACACCCAATCACACCTCTGCTGCTGCCACTGCCGGCAGTGCAAGCCTCGGCCGGTCCTAGTTTCCTGAGCCTCGGGTGGCCCTGGGTGGCTGGGCAGCTGCCATCCAAGGCTTGCCTGCTCCTCGGGCTGGCCCCTGGGTGGCTGGGGGGCTGAGGGGACTGGAGGACTCTGGAGGCAGGCACGCAGAGCGGCCGGGACCGCCTGCCACCCCAGCGGGGCTGAAGGGACTCGGCGCCACCATCTTGTGGCTGTGGGCACCGCCATCTTTGAGGGCGGGGCAGTAAATTAGCATATTCCCTCCTTATTGGCTGTGGGCGCTGCCATCTTTGCAATGGCATGAGGGTCAATTAGAATATTCCCTCTTTATTAGATAGGATGGGCACCTAAACTATAGAAAGCAAGAAGCAGAAGTCGCCTTATTTATGATTCTTCCTTGCCAATCTGCTATATACATTTAAAAGTACTGGATTAGGAATCAAGGAGGTCTGAATTGAATATAGATTCCATTTCCTCAAAACTTGCCTGAGCAAATATTATTTATCTGTACTTTGTTTTTCCCCCTTTTTTTAAATTGGAAAAGGAGGATAAAGCCTACCCAGGCTGCCTCAGGTTACTTCACGTATAAGAAGTATTTTGTAAACTATGAAATTCCATCCAAATTGAGCTACATTAGGCAATATAGGATTGATATTACTCTATATTAGAATGTTCATTTCCATTACACAAACGGAGGCAATATATAGACTTCTGGGCTCAATTCCAAACTTATGCTATCAGAAACTATAGAGGCGAGGCAAGCCATGTCTATTTTTAGCAACTTGACAAATACTATATAATACTACACCATTTGCGTTTCTGGTGTGCTCCTTCATACGTCAGTGAAAGTTTAACTGTTACGTACCATTTAATTTTCTAATCATCTTGAAATAATTTGTTAAAAAGTAACAAAAATCTTGTATTGTCATAAAACAACCCAAATTAAAATTAAAAATTAAATAATTTATATTTCAACTGAAACTATTTTATAATTGTTTTTAATTTTAAAAAGCAATGCTCATTATGTGTAACAGTCGATTGTAAATTATTTAGAGAACTAAGAATCATTAATCATGCAAATAACTCAATTTCCTGGGGGGAATTATTATAATTTACCACATTAACTTCATTCATACCAAACATTAGCATATTCAGTAGTTGCTGAGTTAAGATACTGCATTGGTTCTTTACATCTCATTTATCCCAGTAAAACTTCACAAGTATTTTAAAGCACATATTTGTAAGTATCCATAGGTGATCTGAGTTTATCAATATGTGACTGATGTTTCTTCAGTTAAACCTTCATGTTTAGAGTTAGCTAAATCCCCAAATAACAATTTGGGAGGTCCTATACCTATCGTCTTTATCATTATAGCCCTGTTATAAAGGTGAAAGGAGAAGAAAGTAGTTGCCTGTTAGGTGAGACAGCTTAGGCATTATTACTAAATCTTATAGAGTGGAATAAACAAAGCTAAGATCCAAGATAACCCAAAACAATGAGAAATTTGAATAAATTTCCAGATTTCATCCTAACCTGTTTAAGAGACTAATGCTATTGATCTAAATGTGTAATCAGAATATATAATAATAACAATATATTCTCAGAGACTATATTAACCTGGAACAACCCAAATGGATGGGTTGGAGAATGGAGAAAGGATGAATAAATTATGATATATTCATACAGTGGGATACTTTAGAGCAGTGAAAATGAATGAACTATGGTTATATGTAACAACACAGATAAAGAGCCTCATGATGAGTTACAAAAGCAAGTCAAGAAGAAAAAGCAATATGGTTTCATTTGCACAAAGTTCAAAAACATGCAACACTAAATAACATAATATTTAGGGATGCAAATAATATGGTAAAACAATAAATAAAAACAGGAAAATTATAAAGAGGGAAGGAAAAGAATATGATTAGGAAAAGGGGTACACAAGGGAATTTAAAGGGAATGCTCATTTTCTTTTCTTAAATTGGGTGACAGGTCACAGGTGATTGCTGTATTGCATTTGTTTATTCTGTACTCGTGATTTGCAAATATTATTTTATAGGTTTTCAATATTTAACAAAATTTGATGTCTTTCCTTTTATATTTTCTTGTAATAAAACAACTATGATTTTAACAAATTTCAATTCATTGTTTTCAACAGCAGCAGCTACAAAAGAATATACATATATTTTAGTTTTATTATTATGCTTAAGATAAAAATCTAAATCTAACTTTTAGAAATAAGATCTCCAATAAAAATTAAAGCAATTTTTGAATTAAAAATTAGTTCAGAACTCATAAATTAAAACTTCTTAATCTTTTAAGATAAAGGCTATGTATATATTTTTTCACTTAAGATGGGCATAAATAACAAATTTCCTAACTGAACAAATATCTTCAGATCTTGGTTTTACTAAAAACCTAATCCTATCCCTAAGGAAACATCTCTTAAGAAATTCAACAATATTCAAAAGCACTTTAAAATATTTTTAAAAGACTTGTTCTTATTGGTTACCTAATTATAACAACAAAATCTTTACATAAAACCTGGAAATGCTTAAACTTTAGTGGATTGTTCTGGTCTATATGTGTATTTATTCAAACAGCTGTGTTAATAAATATTAGGTTCCTAGGGAATAACTTGTAAAAAACATTTTTTAACCTTTATCCCCAAAATACTTCTCAAATGGTGAAATACATTGGTTAGCATGGAAAGTGATGAAGCAATGAGATCTACCAAGTTTTGTCTGTCCCTTGGGAAATATATGTTACTTCTCAAATACCCATTCACACACAGAAAGAGATAAAAAATAAAAACAATATTTATACTGTTTCTCCTATGGAAGTGGTTTCCAGATTAACCTAATATTAAAAAAGGTTTGTTTTCCCAGCATCAAGGGTTTGTAATTAGGAAACAGTCTGAAGCCTACCAATCATCATTAACAGAAAAGTAAAACAGCAGCTTTTGGAACCACTTTGATTCAATAGGAAACTTTCCTAAAGATAAAAAGAAGCTCAGCCCATTATGTACTCATTATTGTCCCCACATATTGAAATTTTAAAGATTAGGAAATTTTTAAAGCCAAATTTATAAAATCCCTCAGTAAGAGAATAATTATCCTAGATATTTTCCCCAAAGTAATATATCTTAGCTCTTCCTTGGACTTTCCAAGAATTCTGAAATGCAGTGACACCAGCGTCAAAGATCCCCTTCCTTCCTATAAATCTAGAGATGGCGTCTTATAAATTATATTTGGTTGTTTTAATAAGTCACATATAAACCACCAACCGCTATTTAGTATTTCGATTAACCTCTCCGCCAACTACAGTTTAGAGATATTTAGTAATTTTCATATTTTACACCATCTATTGTAAAAAAAATAATCATTTTGTTACGAATATATGTCTCACAGCAAGTTTACCTCTTAAAACTAAGTTTACTTTTTTTGTCCTGCCCTAAAAGTTTAAGGATCACGATCCTTTTTAAAACTTCAACTGAATGAACATCACATTTCAAAACTGCCAACCCCGCTTATCCCTTAGGTTCTTATTTCATATGATTATAGCTTTTTTTTTAAAAAAAAGTACTTAAAAGCCCTATACCTTTTTCCTTCATCCGAAAGATTTAAGCTCTGAGAACAGAATTGAGGGGCCAAAGATAGTAAGATATCTGAGGGAAGAGGTGGGACGCAAGGTTAAGAAGAGCTGGGAACTAGGTTAGCTGAGAGAGCGGGGAAAACCGTTAGGCGCCCGTTTGTCTAAGGTACCGGAGGGGGAGGGGCGTAACCACTTGCCCTGGAGTTCCCACGCCCCCCAGCGACAGCAGCCCACCCTAACCGCCTTCGTTGGTGGCAGCCATTTTGGCGTAACCCCAGCTCCGCCCCTGGAGCACTGACAGCTCCGCCTCCCAGTGGGCATTGCGCAAAACAGGAAGTGGGATCTCAAACCCAAATGCCAGGCCAGCCGCAGGTCGAGACCTGGACGGAATTCTGATCGTCTTCTCATCAAATCCGTGCCGCTGTCCGGGCTGTCGTCTCCTAAGAAAAGTCGTGGGACCATGTCGAACATGGAGAGTATCCTTTCTCGTCTGATAAACTGCTGCTAGGGCTTTAGGGAAAGAAAAGTGGGGGGTGTGCAGGGGGAGAGGGGAGAGGGCTGGGGCTGGAGCCCAGGGAAGAGCTCCGTGGCGTGATCTTTTAGGTCTAGTTGTGGAAGGGCAAGGTAAGCGCCAGCAGCTTTTTTTGGTGTGTTTTTGTTTGTTTGTTTTGTTATTGTCTTCTGGTAGCCGTGGCCATCCTACAATCAGGGAATTTGGAACTGAGTCACTGGACTGGTTTGAGAACATTCTTGAGCTTGAATCCTCCCTCGTTCTGTCACCTGTTCTTTCAGTGGAACTATCCACTTCTTAGAAATAAATCCGAGAGGATGGTGTGGAAACAGGCTGCAGGAGTTTGCCAGAGGTTTGGAGCGAAGGTATAGGTTTTGAATGCAGTAGCTTCTGTGGAACTTCTTCCTTTTTCTGGATGGAGGTGACTTGATAACAAGGTAAAGTGCTTCATATCACCCCTTCAAAGTCAGTTGAATGCGTGTGTTAGTAATCTGATTTAGCATATGAGGAAACTCATCCTTACCTAAAGCTTTAAAAATTCATCAGTTGCACCTGCATTCCTACTGAAGCAAGGGGATTAGGAACCAAGCTGTGTGAAACCCTGAATTGAAGAAGGATGAAATTGCTTTTCACAACTGAAATACCATCTCAGGTTTTCCATGTCGCTGTAATGCCTCCCTTATTCCAGGCGTTGGCATTATAGAAAATAGAGTAAGTTGGTATCTTGCCATTGAAAGAAACTTGGCAAAATGACAAAATGTAGATAATAGTATTTTGTTTGATAGCTCATTTTAAAGCTCTTTGCCTTTATTAGTTTGTAAGTCTGAAATACGTATAGAAAGACTTTTGGTGAGAGGATTACATTATATAAGTCATACTGGGAATATTGATAACACATACTAGGCTGAACTGTCCAAGATAAACCAAGAATAAAGTGTGAGAAGGTGCAGAATAGGTCGTTTTATGAACAGAGTAGATGACTAAAAGGCCCAGTTATCACTGCACTTTAAAGGATATAATTTATGAAAATGTAGCCCTATTAAATGATTTTTTTTAAAGCAGTATCATAAAGGAAAGACCACTGGACTAAGTCAGAAGACCAGTTTCTAATCCCAGTTTTGCCTCGTAAGAAACATGAATTAGAGGGAGTCATATAGCCTCTGCAGGCAAAGTTGACTAATCTGTAAAGATACTAACCGACCTGTCAACCTTATAAGGATGTTATAAAGATAAAATGAAATGGAAGGGCATACTAAATCATAAAGTTTTGAACATGCTGTTAAATATTAAGAAATAGAGTACTAATTGCTATCTCCCCAGAACTTTTGGAAGGATTTGAGGTAATAGCTCTAAAATTGCTTTTTCTATTCTAATAATGCAAATTAATTTTTCTCTACCTAACCCTACCCTATGTGATTTCCAATAACAAGATAATTGGTTACTAATTCTTTTGCTGAAATTTATGTATGTCTGACCATAATTAAAATCAATGGTACTGTTATCAATAGTTTATACCTTAAAAATGAACTATTAGCTACCCTTCAGTCTGTCAGAAGAAGTGAGGAGGTGTAACTTGACTTATATCATCTGTCAATGGTTACTTCTCTTGGTTCCATTTTGTAGAATCCAGACCTTTTTCTTATAGTATAGAGGAGGAAATTTCATACTGACTCAGACCTGTCTTTCATAAATAACTAACTTGAACTGAAACTTGAGTAATATTTATTTGTTGCCTATATTTAATGCAGAATATAAGAATATTTACAGCATATAAAAAGATTAAATGTGCTAGCAATGGAATTAGCTTGATAATTGTGACTTCAGTGTTTGGACAGTTAAAACACACTGAATTTATCATGGTGGATTAGATAAAATCTCACTTTAAAAAACTCAATGGAATGACCAAATTTATTTGTTGTAACATGTTCATATAGGTGTTTTACAGGTATATAACTAATAGCAATATGTGTGCAGTATTAATACAGTGTGTTTCAGGAGTAGTGTTGATTAACTATAGGAATTATACAATAAAAGAGGAATAATTAAGGATACTTTCCTAGTCCCCTACTCCATGCTCTTATTTTATGTTTTTTTTGCTTCTCTCTGCTATTATCCCTCTTTTGGCATTTTGTTGGATCAAGTATGCTTCGTTTTCAGGAAGGTTTCCATGTCATCTTTCTAATCTAACCCACCATCCCCAACAAACTAGAAATCTGAGAGCACCAGTTCCTACTCTGTGGTTCTTTTCCCATATTTTCCCTTCCATTGTAGCCATTTTCCCACTATTGTAATCAGATGCTTGCTTATCTATCTCTTACATTAAATTGAGTTACTTGAGGGACATGGTCCTTATTTAGTCTTTTAATTCTCATTTCCTTGCACAGAACTTAGATGCAAAGTAGGTAAATGATCTTCTGTTAAGCATTAATTATGAGTATATATTGAGTCTCTTCTGTAGGCTGAGCAATGTAGCCAGACTGTTGATACAGAGGATTATAAGACCCATTCCCAACTCTGAGCAACTTTTTTTTATATATATATTTTATTGATTTTTTACAGAAAGGAAGGGAGAGGGACAGAGAGCTAGAAACATAGATGAGAGAGGAACATCGACCAGCTGTCTCCTGCACACTCCCCTCCGGGGATGTGCCCACAACCAATGTACATGCCCTTGACCGGAATCGAACCTGGGACCCTTGAGTCCACAGACCGACGCTCTATCCACTGAGCCAAACCGGTTTCGGCTGAGCAACTTTTGATCTAACTGAGCCAGGACACACTTGGGGTGGGGACGGGGAGAAGGCAGGTAAATAGCAATATAAGGTAGCACATACTAACTTAGATGAATACTAAAACAGTGATTCTTGATCCCATGTGTGGATTTACTAAACTCCTTGAAATTGTATGCAAAATTTTCTGTTACTATGTGCCTTTTTCCTGCGGGAAATATCTATAGCTGACATCTGTTTCTCCAAGGGATTCTAACCTGAAAAGGTTGAGAAATAATAAAGTAGATAATAGGTACTGCATATGTTCTGAGAGTACAGAAAGGACTCTGAACTAGACTGGTATCATTGTCTCCTTTTGTAGTCTCCCATATAGATGAGACTGTGTTTTAGGCAAATATTGTTAGTTATCTTAAAAATGTCTGTTAACCATTATGAATGGCTTTATATCCTAAAGCAGAACTAATTACTTATCAGAATCTCTAAGGCATTGCTAGTGTTGACAAATGTATTGTGATTTTTAGACCAGGATATTAATAATATTTTATATTTTACTAGTGGCCCAGTGCATCATGCACTGAAAGTGGGGTCCCTCAGCCCGGCCTGCCCCCCTCACAGTCTGGGAGCCCTCAGGGGTGGGAGGTGACCCGGCAATCAGGGGAAGGCGATGCCCCCCATCACACCTCTGCTGCTGCCACTGCCGGCAGCGCAAGCCTTGGCCGTCCCTGGTTACCTGAGCCTCGGGTGGCTCTGGGCAGCTGGGCAGCCGCCATCTGAGGCTTGCCTGCTCCTCGGGCCAGCTCTGGGAGGCTGGGGGGCTGAGGGGACTGGGTGCCACCATCCTGTGGCTGTGGGTGCCGCCATCTTTGAGGGCGGGGAAATCAATTAGCATATTCTCTCCTTATTGGCTGTGGGCACCACCATCTTTGAGTGCAGGGCAGTCAATTAGCATATTCCCTCCTTATTGGCTCTGGGCACCACCATCTTTGTGATGGTGTGAGGGTCAATTAGCATATTCCCTCTTTATTAGATAGGATTCTTTATTAGATAGGATGTGAACGTGAGGCAGTCCGCGTTTCTGAAATTCAATGACATGAATTTTAGCTATTACTTAGCCAAATAAATGGAATTTACATATATCATTTAAAAGAGCATTCAGCTTAATATTAAAAACCCTGGCTACCAAGTCAAGTCTGTTTCCAACTTTTTGCTAGCGTTGTAAATTGTTTGTAATATCTGCCCATTTGGGGTTGCATGTCATGGTTATGAATAAATCGGGCTTGCCATACTTCATTACAATTGCCATAGCATCCTGATATTGCTGCTGCATATTTCTGGGACTACCCTCAAAAGATGATGGAAGTATTATCATTTTACCAATCGACACATTGTCATTTTCAGATCTAGATTTGAGATAATCCATCAAACCACTATATTTTTCAACTCTCAACTTAGATTGGTTTGCTTTAATGAAATTTATCTGATTGGCCTCCATTTTTTAATATGAATCCACAATAAACTGTTGAGTTAATTTTCTTGCATTTAAAATAGGATTGAACGTGGCCTGCACAGAGAGATGAACTCCATAATACTGCATTTGTGTGATTCATGTCCTTACATTTTATCTAGTACTAGAGGCCCGGTGCATGAAAATTCATGCACTCGAGAGGGTCCCTCAGCCTGGCCTGTACCCTCTCACAATACGGGACCCCTTTGGGTAGGGTCCCTAGACCTGGCCTGAGATCAGGGCCTATCGGGGCTGTGCTTCCCCCGGCTGCAGGCAGCTGGCCCCATCCCCGCTGCTGCCACTGCTTGCCATCTGTGCAGCAGAGCCCCCCCTACCCTGCCACTGGTGGGCTCCCTCTGCAGGTGACAGGCTAGGGTGTGATGGCTTGGCTGGCCTGGGTCTCCCTCTTTCTTTGCTGGGGGGTGGGGCCAGCCCTGCAAGTAGCTGTCTGCCTACCTGATTGCTGCTAACCGTTTGCCTGCCTACCTGATCTCCCCTAACTGCTGGCCTGCCTGCCTAATTGCCCCTAACCACTTGCTTGGGGGCAGGTCCAGCCTGGTGAGGGGCCATCTGCTGGCCTGCCTACCTGATTGCCCCTACCACTGGCCTGCCTACCTGATCATCCCTAACCACTGGTCTGCCTACCTGATCACTCCTAACCACTCTGCCTGCCTGCCTGATTACCCCTAACTGCTTGCTTGGGGGCGAGGTCAGCCCGGTAAGGGGCAATCTGCCTATCTGATCTCTCCTAACCGCTGGACTGCCTACCTGATCACCCCTAACCATTGGCCTGCCTACCTGATTGCCCCTAACTACTTGCCTCCCTACCTGATCACTCCTAACCGCTGGTCTGCCTACCTGATCACCCCTAACTACTCTGCATCCCTGCCTGATTTCCCCTAACTGCTTGCTTAGGGGCAGGGCCAGCCTGTGAGGGGACATGGTGGCCTGGTCTCTGGTCGTTTCTGTCATGATGCCTCTGGCCTTTTATTATATAGGATTATTGTCGAATACACTGTTGTCTCTGAGTCTCAATGCAATATCTGTTCTCCAGCCTTTTTCACCATGTGGAAAAAGAATAGGATATATCATTGCATCTAATGTAGGGAACAGGATACCAATTTGTTTCATTTTAGTGGCATTTGGATTATTGGGATCTGGTTTACAATGAATGAGCAAGTCCCTTTCAAAAGGAGGTTCTCCATTTTCATTTCTGAATATGACAGCAACCTCGGTTACACGGGAGAATTATATCTACCTGGGTCACTGTTACAATTGTATTTAATCGCCATTGTTACTTTCGTGGGAGCAATACCTTTTGCTGCTGCTTCAGATTGGGCTTCCTTTTCTACCTCATGTAGCATCTTGTACGATTTTGTTAATTCATTTATTTCATGCATGAGGTTGTTGATGTTGATCATGAGTCTTTCTGAGCAGCCCTGGTTTTCTGGCATTGATAATCTTTTACTGGTCACTTCGGCTGTATCCAAAATATAGAGTTGAGCAAACTTCCAAGAAACACCACCTGAAGGATGTAAAGTTCCAGTATGGTGATAAACTTGTCCATGTATTCTAAAACAGTATGGCTCATATCCTGATGGTGATGCGAAATTTGCACCATGGAAGCAAAAGCAAAAGAACTATTTATGGAACGAATATTTTCCATGAAATTTTTACTTTCAGAATCTTCACTTGTCATTAATCTTTTTAAATATGCCGGGTATTCTGGAAAATGTATATCATTTGGACAGGCTTTACCTTTGCTACAACATTGAGTAAATTTCCCATCAGATAGTGTTTCATCAGAGAAATTCAGTGATAGGCAAAATTGACATCTAACAGTCATTCCACCACAACTGTGTTTGAGAATTGCATCCTCATGTACTCCATTTTTGCTGAGAAGGCAGTTCCTACCAGTATTGATAGTACTTATTGATGACTGCTCTGCTCTTTAGACATATTCTGTCGTCGCCACCTCCTTCTTCCAACTTCAGAGGCACGTTGGTCTTTAAACATTTTCTGATTGGCTTCAGAGCTATGTTTTGCCAATAGTAGCTTTTCAGATACATTCTGTCACCAACGCCACCTTCTTTCAGCATCAGAGGCACGTTGGTCTTCTGATATTTTCTGTCAATAATGCTGGCTTCTTTTGGCTATAGAGCTACCTTGTATCAATACTTGCTCATTAGACATATTCCCATCTCCCTGCTGTCAGGGTCTGAGATGCAGGTGAATAAGAGTCCTGGCTGTGAGTTGTCTGACTAACGGCTGATTCTGGCTGATTCTTTGGGAGTGTGACTCCCTCTTCCCTGCTGTCAGAGTCTGGGCCAGCGTCCACGGAGACACAGCATCAAGTCCACCTGCACTGGGATACCCAGAGTCAAGTCCCAGCCCACTTGCATGTGGCTGTGCCCACACAGAGGGATGCAGCATCCAGCCTCATGAAGGGGGACTGAGGGACTGGGGGAAAGGACTGAGGGACTTTGGCTGCCTCCCTGGTGGGGCTCAAAGGACTGGGGAACTCTGGCCACTCCCTCGGGAGGCTCAAAGAACTGGGGGACTCCAGGCGGTGGCAGGCAAACGGTGCAGCTGGACCCGCCCAGGGGTGGATCTGGCCGCACCACTTTCCTGCTGCCCCCCTGGAGGGGCACAAAGGACTGGGGGACTCTGGCTGCCCCCCCCAGCGGGGCTCAAAGGACTGGGGGACTCTGGCGGGGCTGAGGGGACTGGGCGCAGCCATCTTGTGGTTATGGGCGCCGCCATCTTTGTGGCAGTGTGATGGTCAATTTGCATATTCCCTCTTTATTAGATTAGATGTGACTGTAGTCTTATAATTTATGGACTGACTAGCTATTAGGATGTTGTGTCTTATAAGAAGTATTGCAAGTAAGGATTACTTATGGTTTATCATTTAATGTCATTTGAGTACTAATTCTGAGCAATTTGCTATGAAAGTTAAAATGCAAACAGAAATATAAGTTGAGCTGGATTTGTGTTCCTTTTTATTCTTTTATTCAGCAATTACTCCTCAATTATCCATCTCTAGGTTTCAGTTTTCCCATCTGTAAAATGAGGAAAGTTAAGTGATTGCTAGGGTTCCTTTCAATTCTGATGTTCTCCCTGTGTTTTTGTGATCCCCAACTCTATCTCCCAGAAACACACAGGGATGAACAAGATGCAGATAGCTGAAAATGGGGAAATGTAGATATATCATAGCACTTCTCATAAAATGTATATATAAACATTCTGTGGTATTGGTACCACTGCTTTATTCTGGAGCAGGCAGGTGCTAGTGGAACATTTTTATTTCCTTCCTCTTACCTCCTTTTTTTTTCCTTCCTCTAATTTCCTGTGCCCAAATGATTACATAATCCTACTTTTGGCACTTGGAATCCAAGAGCTTTCTGTCCTACTGTGTTTGAATAACTTATTTTACTTGGTGTTGCTCCACCCACTTCAGAGAGGCAGGCAGGACCTGAGATTTCTGCCATGAATTTCTTCTAGGAATCTTGAGGAAGCAGATTGAAATCTTAAAGCAAGGCTTCCTTCTGTATACAAAATGAATATGTTGAACCCTAGTGAGTCTTATTTATTTAAATTTTAAAGCAATAATCTATTAAGACATAATTGATTTTCATCCTTTGCTTCTCAGTAGTGTAATTAAAAACAAATGAAACCACATAGAATGTTTTAAACAGACAATGGGACTTTTTATTCCCTGACTAACCACATTACCTAATTAAGATAGATCACTTAGCAAAGTCATGAAGTGGTAATGATACTTTATTGAACACCTACTATGTGCCAAACTTTGTGCTGGGGCTTTTGTATATATTATCTCAAACTCTCAACAACACTGGGAGAACCCTAATTTTATGGAAGAGGAAATTAAAGCTAAGAAAGCCAGAAGCTTATAAGCATACAGTAAAGGATCTGGCCTGATCTCAAAAATCTCTGCTGTGTTTGCTTTTGCACAGTAACTCCACAACTTGCAGTGAAATTCTGTTGTGTTTGATAGAGTCCCAGGGTTATATAGAGCTACTTTTTCTATATATTGACATTCCACTTGGGATTTTGTTGAAAAGAGTGTAAACAATCATGAATCTCCATAATCACTTTAGGGATAGCCTACCTTAGATGATCATGAAGACAAATCTGGATCATAGATATTTCCTATTAAATGGTACGTTTTTTTTATTGTCTAAATTTTTACATTTGTTTTCTTCTTCCCCAATTGACCCCCCCCAGCCATTCCCACCCCAGGCAAGCCCCCACTGCCTAAGTGCCTGTGTCCATTGGATAAGCTAATATGCATGCATCCAAGTCCTTTGGTTGCTCTCTAACCCACCCCCCTCCCCTACCTTGGTCTCTGGATCTATTCTTGTTCATCAAATTATGTTGATCATTATATCCCACATATGAGTGAGATCATGTGATATTTATCTTTCTCCAACTGGCTTATTTTGCTTAGCATAATGCTCTCCAGTTCCATCCATGCTTATGCAAATGGTAAAAGTTTCTTCTTTTTTATAGCAGCATAGTATTGCATTGTGTAGATGTACCACAGGTTTTTAATCCACTCATCTGCTGATGGGCACTTAAGCTGTTTCCAAATATTAGCTATTGTAAATTGTGCTGCTATGAACATAGGGGTGCATATATCCTTTCTGATTGCTGTTTCTGGTTTCTTGGGATATAGTCCTAGAAGTGGGATTACTGGGTCAAATGGGAGTTCCATTTTAAACTTTTTGAGGAAACTCCATACTGTCTTCCACAGTGGCTGCATCAGTCTGCATTCCCACCAGCAGTGCAGTAGGGTTCCTTTTTCTCCACATCTTCACCAGCACTTATCATTTGTTGATTTGTTGATGATAGCCATTCTGACAGGTGTGAGATGGTATCTCATTGTTGTTTTGATTTGCATCTCTGGGATGATTAGTGACTTTGAGCATGTTTTCATATGTCTCTGGGCCTTCTGTGTGTCCTCTTTCGAAAACTGTCCATTTGGGTCCTTTGCCCATTTTTTTATTGGGTTGTTTATCTTCCTTTTGTTAAGTTGTATGAGTTCTCTGTAAATTTTGGAGATTAAACTCTTATCGGAAATATCATTGACAAATATGTTCTCCCATGCAGTGGGCTTTCTTGTTGTTTTGTTTATGGTTTCTTTTGCTGTGCAGAAGCTTTTTATTTTGATATAGTCCCATTTGTATATTTTCTTCTTAGTCTCCATTGCCCTACGAGCTGTGTCTGTAAAGATATTGGTACAACATATGTCTGCTATTTTGCTGCCTATGGAGTCTTGTAGAATTTTTATGTTTTCCTGTCTTACATTTAAGTCTTTTAGCCATTTTGAGTTTGTTTTTGTGTATGGTGTAAGTTGGTGATCTAGTTTCATTTTTTTGCATGTATCTGACCAAATTTCCCAGCACCATTTATTGAAGAGACTGTCTTGACTCCATTGTATGCTCTTGCCTCCTTTGTCAAATATTAATGGAGCATAATGGCTTGGGTCTATTTCTGGGTTTTCTGTTCTGTTCCATTGGTCTGCAGGTCTGTTCTTGTGCCAGTACCAGGCAGTTTTGAGAACCGTGGCTTTGTAATATAGCTTGATATCTGGTATTGTGATCCCTCCAACTTTGTTCTTCTTTCTCAGTATTGCTGTGGCTATTCGGGGTCTTTTTTTTAATTCCAGATGAATTTTTGGAGAGTTTGTTCTAAATCTTTGAAATATGTAAAAGGTTCATCTTGATGTAATGTTTTAAATTTTAATTTAGTCGAATTGGAAGGTGGGGAATTAATACTTTGAGAAAATTAGAAATAATTGAAATGTTCACATGATTAATTTGATTTTCTTATTATTTGCTTATCAATCCTAAGGACCAGGTAAATTAGGTTTTTGCTCTTGCATGGATTTTGACAGGAGGAGGGAAACCTTTTGCCATTAATGGAAGTATTTGAGATTAGTTTTTCAGAGTGAGTGATATTGTTTATGTTAGCTACAAAGCAAGCCTGGTGCTAAGTGCTAAACCTCACAGGGATTAAGTGTAGGATGGTAGGGCGGGTGAAAAGAAGGGTACATTAGACAAAGGAACCATTGGAGGTAACCAATGGAGACCAACATCACTGATGCACAGGTTGCTGGAGCCTGGGATAACTCAACATCTAGTCTAGGACCTTATACTTCTTTCTATACATGCTAATAAATATTACTGTTCAGTCTTTCTAAACTTTCAGTCAATCAATAATAAAGTATTTCAGCCATTGCTTTTTCAGTGGGCAAGGAAAAACAAAAGCTGTCTTAATAGCAACCACTTTGCCAAGTTGAATTTATGAGTAGTCAGTGAAGGAGATTATTCTGCCAGTGTTATTTTTCCAAATAGAAAAAATACTCCTGGAATTTATAGCCAACTAAAGTATTTAAAATATTGCACTGCGTATCAAGTCTGGTTCATAGTTCAATTTAGTAGTTGAATTGATTCCATTATTTTCCACATCAGCAATCAATTCCCCCACCTCAGTATAGAGGATATTCACTTATTGTAGTATACACAAAGGATGATAATTTGAATAGCAGATACCTGAATTTAAGAATCTTGTGCTCTGCATGTAAAAATTACCCAAGAGTTATAGAGGTAAGGTTTTAGTTCAGTGATATTTTGATTTCTGGCCTGGGGCAAAATATTTATCAGAAAAACACTGGTGTTACAAGTTGTCTGAACTACATAGACACACATGAATATATTTGACAGTGGTGATAGTCTAAGATATGTAGTCCTTCTATGTGTATTCATGTGATTATACTTATTTCTACTTAAACTATATTAAAACTGTTGGTAATCTTGTCTCTGCCATATTCTTTTGTAAGGTTGAGGTCAGGGAATTCATCTCCTGACTCATTTCTGTATAGAACTATTTGGAATAGGAACTGGTAAAAATTCACATATCCTTAATGTACATTTAGCCTCATTATAGTTTATATTTCTTAAATTTAAAAAGGAATTTGGCTAGAGGAAAGGAAGAGGGTAGGGAGGGAGCGAGGGAGGGATGGAGGGAAGATGAGAGAGAATAAGAGAGAATGAGAATGAATGTGTACACACATACATTTTCTACTTTTATGGGATTGAATTGCTAACTCTGAATTTATTATAAGTGTAATTTTCCGAACTGCTAGTAATTATGATATAATCAAATCTCATGCTTTATTTCACTAATCATGGTTGCATTATATGAAGGACTTTTCATAGTTAAAATATTCCTGCTGGCAACTAAAAGTAAATTGTATTTTAAATCATTTGAGTTCCTTTATAATTTAATTTATAAGTATTTAAGAGTATTAAATTTTAGACTATTTACTAAGCCCCATATGTTTTCAAAGAGAAAATATTTCTGTTAGGAACTTATAATTTGATTGTGCAACCTAGTAACTGTTTACATACAGCTCTTTTCCAAAAAGGAACATTTAAAAATTGTGTTATTCCTCATTCTTAGGTACTTTTATACTTTTAAGGGGTGAACATTTTATTTATTTATTTAAAAATATTTTTATTGATTTCAGAGAGAAAGGGAGAGGGAAAGAGAGATGGAAACATCAATGATGTGAGAGAGAATCAGTTATCGGCTGCCTCTGGTATGACCCCCCACTGGGGATTGAGACTGCAATCCAGGCATGTGCCCTTGACCGGGATTGAACCCGGGACCCTTCAGTCCGCAGGCCAACACTCTATCCACTGAGCCAAACTGGCTAGGGCATGGTGTGAACATTTTAAACAATAGCCATTTCATGTAATGGGTAATTGAGAAAATTGCCATACACAGGGACACAGGTTTTTTTATTTGAGTTGCCATTTGTTTTAATATTCAAATCAAAATTATACTTCTTTTTATTTTAGAATGCCAATAAGGCACATATTCCATATATTGCATTATATCTTGGTTGCTTCGGGAATCATAATCACACACAATATTTCTACACTGAAACATATGATAATTTAAAGACTGTTACTTGTTGAGATCAAGATTTGTCATTAAATTTTTCTAGTGAGGTCATGTTTTGCTACCAAATATTATATATAACTTTCAGTTTTCAGAACTTTTTGAATTTTGGATTGTGGATAAGTGATCATGGAGATAGATAAACAGATAGGAAGGAGGAAGGAAGGGAAGAAAGAGCAACAGTGCATTTCAATATATACCTACGTATTTATAAGACTATATATGTATATCATAAGAATCAAATAGAGATCCATGATATTTCAACTATTCCTGTGGAAGAAGATAACTAAATCAGTATTTTCTAAACCTAGATGTCCGTGAGAATCATCTAGTGAGCTTTTAAAAACTACAGATTTCAGAGACCCATTCCAGATCTACCAAATTGAACATTCCAGAGGTTAGGTTCAGAACTCTGTATTTTTAAAAGAGTTTTATTGGTTAACTAGTGGCCTAGTTCAATGTGCATGAATTCATGCACATTGAAAGGAAATTAATTAGAAGAAATAGTTTAATATTGCTATTTGCCCTTTCTCTGTAATAGAAGTGTCAACCAAATTCACGATTGACAATGACAGATCGAAACACATGTGCAATTGGCGCCAGCAAGAGCTTTATATATATCGTGCATGCACAAGTCAACTTAGCCTTATATATATATAGAATAAACTTAATTAGACCTGCTTTCTAATTAGGTAAACTTTTTCCAGCCCAGTGAAGAACCCCAACTTCTCTTTCAGGTAATTGTCAGCAACACAGCAGTAAATATCAACACAAAGCAGATTATTATTGTAGATCATGCAGGGAGAACAAAGGTTAAAATATTTAACTGCAGCAGTGTTTGACTATATTCTGCACAGTGAGAAAATCTGAAGTCATTTTCAAGGTCCACCATTTCTTTTCAGTCGGGTCAAGTTTCTAAATCTCCATTTTCTGGCTAATGAAAAGAAAATAGGATTCCACTGAGTCTCCTATCTACCTACTTCAGGACTTCTGTGAGGATCAAATGAGATGAGGCACAGGAAAACACTTCACAGACATTTGGTTAAAGTGTAAAATGTTTACACCTGGCTCTAAAGCAAGTCATGTTCCTAGGCTGAAGAAACTCCAAGGAAGCTAGTTGCTAGGGAGAGGAAACCGGGCGTTGCTATGTTACATCATTACCAGGCACCCACAGCCACCATTTCTGGGCTGGGCTGGGCTGGGCTGGGCTGTGGGCCACATTTTGCGCCATGGGAGTCTTGGCAGCATCAGCTGCAATTTGGTGGGCTATCACTCTGGGGTGGTGGCAGGGCCTGTGTCCAACTTGGGGGAAGCCAAGTGTTGCTTTGTTGGCTCCAGGTCTGTGGTGCCGTTTCTCTGTAAATGGCCAGTGCGTGTCACAGCAGCTCCTGTGTTGATCTGCCCCCTGGTGGTCAGTGTGCATCATAGCAACCAGTCAGACTGTCAGACACTTAGCATATTAGTCTTTTATATATATAGATTGTTATATTGCTGGTCTGTGATGAGATTTCAAGATCAAGTCAAATAGGAAAACTAAAACAGGACAGTGTAAAAAGCATTTTCCAAAGCTAAATGTAACTTTAAAATTCAATTTTAGAAGCTGTCCTTTATTCTGAGACTCTCCTTCCTGTATTTTTTGTGTTGAAATGTTCTTTTAATTATACCAGTTCATGAAATTAAAAAAGTGTGGCATCTGCTATGACATTGGTTTTCTAACTCTTTAAGCGGCAGAGCCCCTTTTTTTTCCTGAATGAAATATTATATGGAATCCTAATAATATAAACAGCATTGTATTAATCTACATATGTAAAATCCTAAGTTACCGTCACAACAAAAACAACTGAATGGATGACTGAACAGTCTGCGTGGGGCGACCAGGCTGGCAGGGTGGGCAGTGAGGGGCGACCAAATGACTGAACAGCAGGCTGTGTGGGGCAACCAGGCTGATGGGGGGGGCAGTTGGGGGCAACCAGGCCATCAGGGGGGGGGGGCAATGAGGGACGACCAAGCCAGCAGAGAGGGGAAGTGAGGGGCAACCAGACTGGCGGGAGGGGGGCAGTTGGGGGCGACCAGGCCGGCAGGGGAGGCAGTTTGGGGTGACCAGGCCAGCAGGGGGGGCAGTTAGGGGTGATCAAGCAGGCAGGCAGGTGAGCAGTTAGGAGCCAGTGGTCCCTGATTGTGAGAGGGATGTCTGACTGCCGGTTTAGGCCCTAAACCAGCAGTAGGACATCCCCCGAGGGGTCCCGGATTGGGCTGAGGGGACCCCCCCCATGTACGAATTTCGTGCACTGGGCCTCTAGTATTAACATAAACTTATTTAAGTGGAAATGGGTAATTGAGTTCTCTTGTCCAGCAGCAGTGGTGCTTTTCCCCCAGTATATCATTTTCCCCTGAAAAATACTTTTTTACTATTCATTTACTTAAAGCTAGTGAGTACTTTTATTATGCACTGCATTAGGCTTATGATATAAGGATGATTGGGACTCATTCTTTTTTGTTTAATTAAATCTTTATTGTTGCAAGTATTACATATTGTTGGTATATCCCCTAGAAAAATTTTACATTTTTGGTACATTTGGGGGGAGTGAGGATTAAAGTTACATGATTTTTGTATAAAAATGTATTTTAAATGTAAGGTGAAGTTAATTAAGAGTATATAGATACCATGAGATGGTAACTTTGACCCCTTCAAGCCTGTCCCTGTGGGACTCATTCTTATTCTCAAGGTGTCCATAATCTAGGTGAAGAATTAGACATGGAGTTATAAAAAAGTACAGAAAAAATGCTCATCATGATATATACACTGAGTGGCCAGATTATTATGATCTCTGAATGCATAATAATCTGGCCACTCAGTATATATATATTAGAGGCCCGGTGCATGAATTTGTGCATGGGTGGGGACTGGCCAGCCTGGATAGGGGGAGGGGACATAGGCGGTTGGCCGGCCTGCCTATTGGTTGAACTCCTGGTCAAGGGGACAATTTGCATATTAACTTTTTATTATATAGGGTATACACTGAGTGGCCAGATTATTATGCGTTCAGAGATCATTATAATCTGGCCACTCAGTGTAAAGTAGCATGGGAATTCAGAGTAAGTGGCTACTGATACTAAACTTCAAATTTTGTTTCTAAAGAGTACAGGCATATCTCGTTTTATTATCCTTCACTTTATTGTGATTCAGATATTGCGTTTTTTAAAAATTGAAGGCAAAGACCCTCTACCAGCAAAAAGATTATGACTTGCTTTATACTGATACATGCTTTATTGTGGTGGTTTGGAACTGAATCCACAGTATCTCTGAGGTGTGCCTATGTACTTAAAGTTTAGGAACAGAATATATGAAAACAGTGTTGGGGAGTGAGCAGTTATTTTATAATAGAGGCCTGGTGCACAAAATCGTGCACAGGGGTGTGTGCGTCCCTCAGTCCAGCCTGCACCCTCTCCAATCTGGGACCCCTCAAGGGATATCCGACTGTCTGTGTAGGCCCGATCCCACTGGGCAGTCGGGCATCCCTCTCACAATCCAGGACTGCTGACTCCCAACCGCTTGCCTGCCTGCCTGCCTGATTGCTCCTAACCGCTTCTGCCTGCCAGCCTGATCACCCCCTAACCACTCCCCTGCCAGCCTGATCAACGCCTAACTGCTCCCCTGCCAGCCCGATTGCCCCTAACTGCCCTCCCCTGCTGGCCTGGTCACCCCAAACTTCCCTCTCCTGCCGGCCTGGTTGCCCCTAACTGTTCTCCCCTGCAGGCCTGGTCACCTCCAACTGCCCTCCCCTGTCAGCCCGATTGCCTCTAACTGCCCTCCCCTACCGGCTTGGTTGCCCCTAACTGCCCTCTCCTGCAGGCCTGGTCACCCCTAACTGCCCTCTCCTGCAGGCCTGGTCCCCCCCAACTGCTCTCCCCTGCAGGCCTGGTTTCCCCCAACTGCCCTTCCCTGCAGGCCCGGTCGCGCCCAACTTCCCTCCTCTGCCATCCTGGTCACCCCTAATTGCCTTCCCCTGCAGGCTTGATCGCCCCCAACTGCCCTCTCTTGCAGCCCTGGTCCCTCCCAACTGTCCTCCCCTGCTGGCCATCTTGTGGTGGCCATCTTGTGTCGACATGGGGGCAGCCATCTTTGACCACATGGGGGCAGAAATCTTGTGTGTTGGAGTGATGGTCAATTTGCATATTACTCTTTTAATAGATAGGTTAGAGCCTTGGTGCATGGGTGGGGGCCAGCTGGTTTGCCCTGAAGGGTGTCCCAGATCAGGGTGGGGGTTCCCTTGGGGCATGGGGCGGCCTGGGCAAGGGGCCTCTGGTGGTTTGCAGGCTGGCCACATCCCCCAGCGACCCAAGCAGAGGCCCTGATATCTGGGGTTTATTTATCTTCTATAATTGAAACTTTGTATCCTTGAGCGGAGCCAAGCCTCCTGCTTGCTCCGTGGCCACAGCCATTTCTGTTGGGATTTATCTTCTATAATTGAAGATAAATTATATCTTGGCCTTGAGTGGAGGCCTTAGGCTGGCCAGGGTGTGCGGAAAGCTTGGCTTCCCCCATTACTCGGGAAACCCAAGCCTCCTGCTTGCTCTGTGGCTGCAGCCATCTTGGTTGGGTTAATTTGCATACTCACTCCTGATTGGCTGGTGGGCATGGCTTGTGGGTGTAGCGGGGTATGGTCAATTTGCATATTACTCTTTTATTAGATAGGATTGTTTTTTTAATTTCTGAATATATACCTTAATAAACTTTTAATCTTAGAACAGCTTTAAATTCTTACAGAAAAATTGTGAAGACAATTCCCATATTAATTACTTCATCATGGAGTTGTGGTAATACAGCAAGTCCATCTGATATTTGTTATTTCAGATTTGTTTTTTGACCTAATACATGATTAGTTTTCATAATGTCTCATATACTTGAAAATTATGTGTATTCTCAAATTATTGGGTACAGGATTGGCTATAATTCTCTATGTGTTTATTAAATTAAGGTTCTTAATAGGGTATTTTTTTGTTTGTTAATCCTCACCGGAGGCTATTTTTCCATTGATTTCTAGAAAGACTGGAATGGAGGGGGAGAGACAGAGAGAGAAATATTGATGTGAGAGAGTCCACATGGATTGGTTGCCTCCCACAGGAGTTTCAACCAAAGGCAGAGATTGAGCCAGGAACCAAGGTATGTTCAAATCCTTGAGCGGAATTTAACCCAGGACTCTTTAGTCCGAGGGCCAATGCTCTAGCCACTGAGGCAAACCGGCTAGGGCTTAATAGGGTATTTTGTAACTTTTCCCTTCTTAATTTTGTCAATTACTGAGATAGTTTTGTTAAAATCTCCCAAGCTTGATCATTTTCACTTTGTCAGTTTTCTTTTCCTTTTTTTATATGGTTTTATTGATATTTAGAGAGGAAGGAAGAGGGTTAGTTAGAAACATTAATGAGAGAAAAACATCATCAATCTGCTGCCTCCTACACACCCCTTACTACAGGGAATCAAACCCATAACCTGGGCATGTGCCTCAATGGGAATTGAACCAGTGACCTTTTGGTTCCTGGGTCAATGCTCATACTGGGTGGGCTGTCAGTTTTATATATGTATACACAAAGATACTTTGAGGCTATGTAGAGGAACACAGACATTTAGAATTATTTAAACAACTTGTAAATATACTATTTATCATTTTAAAAAATCCTCAACCGAGGATATTTTTTCCATTGATCTTTAGAAAGTGGAAGGGAGGGAGGGGCAGAAAGAGAGAAAGAAAAAGAAACATCATTGTGGGAGAGACACATCAATTGGTTGCCTCTCACAAACACCCTAACTGGGGATGCGGTTCGAACTGGCAACCCAGGTATGTGCCCTTGACTGGGCATCAAACCTGCAAACCCTCTGAGCCCAGGCTCATGTTCTAACCACTGAACAAACTGGCTAGGGCTGTATTAATTTTTTTAAATTCTTTATTGTTTAAAGTATTACATATAGTATTACATATGTTTCCTTTTTCCCCTATTGACCTCTCCCCGGCCATCCCCACCCCCCAGCTCATGCCCTCACCTCCTAGTGTGTGTGTTCCTTGGTTATGCTTATATGCATGCATACAAGTCCTTTGATTGATCTCTTACCCACCACCCTCTCCCCTGCCTTCCTTCTGAAGATTGATGGTGTGTTACATGCTTCTCTGTCTCCGTATCTATTTTTGTTAATTAGTTTATGTTGTTCATTATATTCCACAAATGAGTGAGATCATGTGATGTTTATCTTTCTCTGAATGGCTTATTTCGCTTAGCATAATGCTCTCCAGGTTCATCCATTCTATTGCAAATGGTAAGGCGTCTTTCTTTTTTACAGCAGCGTAGTATTCCATTGTGTAATGTGCCACAGTTTTATAATCTACTCATCTGCCAATGGGCAGTTAGGCTGTTTCCAAATCTTAGCTATTGTAAATTGTGCTGCTATGAACATAGGGGTGCATATGTCCTTTCTGATTGGTGTTTCTGGTTTCTTGGGATATATTCCTAGAAGTGGGAATCCTGGGTCCAATGGAAGTCCATGTTTCACTTTTTGAGGAAACTCTATACTGTTTTCCATAGTGGCTGCACTGGTCTGCATTCACATCAGCAGTGTATGAGGTTTCCTTTTTCTCCACATCCGTGCCAGCACTAATCTTTTGTAGATTTGTTGATGATAGCCATTCTGACAGGTGTGAGATGGTATCTTATTGTCATTTTGATTTGCATCTCTTGGATGATTAGTGACTTTGAGCAGGTTTTCATGTCTCTGGGCCTTCTGTATGTCCACTTTCGAAAAGTGTCTATTTAAGTCCTTTGCCCATTTTTTTATTGGATTGTTTATCTTCCTTTTATTAAGAGTTCCCTATAAATTTAGGAGATTAGGGCCTGATCAGATATAACAATGGCCAATATGTTCTCTCATGAAGTGGGCTTTCTTGTTGTTTTGTTGATGGTTTCTTTTGCTGTGCAGAAGCTTTTTGTTTTGATGTAGTCCCATTTGTTTATTTTCTCCTTAGTTTCCATTGCCCTACGAGCTGTATTGGAAAAGGTATTGCTAAGACCTGTGTCTGATATTTTGCTGCCTATGGATTTTTCTAAGATTTTTATGGTTTCTCTTCTTACATTTAACTCCTTTATCCATTTTGAGTTTATTTTTGTGTATGGTGTAACTTGGTGGTCTAGTATCTTTCTTTTTTTTTTTTTTGCATGTACTTGTCCAGTTTTCTCAGCACCATTCATTGAAGAGTCTGTCTTGACTCCATTGTAAGTTCTTGCCTCCTTTGTGAAATATTAATTGAGCATAATGGTTTGGGTCAATTTCTGGGTTCTCTGTTCTGTTCCACTGGTCTATATGTCTGTTCCTGTGCCAGTACCAGGCAGTTTTGAGAACAGTGGCTTTCTAATATAACTTGATATCTGGTATTGTGATCCCTCCAACTTTGATCTTCTTTCTCAAGATTACTGCAGCTATTCGGGGTCTTGTTGTTGTTGTTGTTCCATATGAATTTTTGGGGAGTTTGTCTAGGTCTGTGAAATATGCCGATGGTATTTTAATGGGGATTGTATTAAATCTATAGATTGCTTCGGGTAGTATGGACATTTTAATGATGTTGATTCTTCCATGAACACAGTATATTCTTCCATTTGTTTATGTCTTCCTCTATCTCTTTTTTCAATGTCCTTAGTTTTCCGAGTACAGGTCTTTTACCTCCTTAGTTAGGTTTATTCCTAGGTATCTTAATTTTGGGGTGTAGTGGTAAATTGAGATTTTTGTTTTGTTTTGTTTTGTTTCTTTTTCTGTGAGCTAATTATTGGTGTATAAAAAAGCCATGTATTTCTGTGTGTTAATTTTGTATCCTGCTACATGGCAGAATTCATTTATTATGTCTAGTAGTTTTTTTAAATTCAAGAAAAATGATTTTAAGTATAATAATGTTACATGCAATAAACCTTAATATTGCAAGAAAATGATTTTAAATATAATATTACATGCAATAAAATTAATATTTCAAGAAAAAATATTTTACATATAATAATATTACCAAAACTGTACTAAAATTGTATAATATCACAAAAGTTGTAGGAAGTATTAAAAATCTGTAAATAATGATTATTTCTAATATATTCTAAAAATTTATTTTATTATAATTTTTATTTATTGTCTAAAATTTTACATATGTCTCCTTTTCCCCCAATTGACCCCCACCCCAACCATTCCCACCCTGGGCAAGTCCCCACCGCGCCAGTGTCTGTGTCCATTGGTTATGCTAATATGCATGCATACAAGTCCTTTGGTTGCTCTCTAACCCACACCCCTACCATTTGTCTCTGGATCTATTCTTGTTCAAAAAATTATGTTGATCATTATATGCCACATATGAGTGAGATCATGTGATATTTATCTTTCTCCAACTGGCTTATTTCGCTTTACATAATGCTCTCCAGGTCCATCCATGCTGTTGCAAATGGTAAAAGTTCCTTCTTTTTTATAGCGGCATAGTATTGCAGTGTGTAGATGTACCACAGTTTTTTAATCCACTC
This sequence comes from Cnephaeus nilssonii, assembly GCF_951640355.1. NCBI lineage: Eukaryota > Metazoa > Chordata > Mammalia > Chiroptera > Vespertilionidae > Cnephaeus > Cnephaeus nilssonii. The sequence continues at coordinate 33,200,257 of NC_137071.1, forward strand.
ATCTACTGATGGGCACTTAGGTTGTTTCCAAATCTTAGCTATTGTAAATTGTGCTGCTATGAACATAGGGGTGCATATATCCTTTCTGAATGGCCTTTTGTTTTCTTGGGATATAGTCCTAGAAGTGGGATTACTGGGTCAAATGGGAGTTCCATTTTAAACTTTTTGAGGAAACTCCATACTGTCTTCCACAGTGGCTGCATCAGTATGCATTCCCACCAGCAGTACACCTGGGTTCCTTTTTCTCCACATCCTCCCCAGCACTTGTCCTTTGTTGATTTGTTGATGATAGCCATTCTGACAGGTGTGAGATGGTATCTCATTGTTGTTTTGATTTGCATCTCTGGGATGATTAGTGACTTTGAACATGTTTTCATATGTCTCTGGGCCTTCTGTATGTCCTCTTTCAAAAAGTTTCTATTTAGATCCTTTGCCCATTTTTTGATTGGATCATTTGTCTTCCTTTAATTAAGTTGTATGAGTTCTCCGGAAATTTTTGAGATTAAACCCTTATATGAAATATCATTGGCAAATATGTTCTCCCATGCAGTGGGTTTTCTTGTTTTATTGATGGTTTCTTTTGCTGTGCAGAAGCTTTTTATTTTGATGTAGTCCCATTTGTATATTTTCTTCTTAGTCTACATTGCCCTGCGAGCTGTGTCTGTAAAGATATTGGTACAACATGTGTCTGCTATTTTGCTGCCTATGGAGTCTTGTGGAGTTTTTAAGGTTTCCCGTCTTACATTTAAGTCCTTTAGCCATTTTGAGTTTGTTTTTGTGTATGGTGTAAATTGGTAATCTAGTTTCATTTTTTTTGCATGTATCTGACCAAAATTCCCAGCACCATTTATTGAAGAGACTGTCTTGACTCCATTGTATGCTCTTGCCTCCTTTGTCAAATATTAATGGAGCATATGACTTGGGTCTATTTCTGGGTTCTCTGTTCTGTTCCATTGGTCTGCAGGTCTGTTCTTGTGCCAATACCAGGCAGTTTTGAGAACCGTGGCTTTGTAATATAGATTGATATCTGTATTGTGATCCTTCCAACTTTGTTCTTCTTTCTCAGTATTGCTGTGGCTATTTGGGGTCTTTTTTTAATTTCTTTATTGATTAAGGTATCACATATTTGTCCTCATCCCCCCATTCCCATCCCACACCCCTCCCCATGGATGCCCCCACCCCCCTGTTGTCCTTAACCATTGGTTAGGCTCGTATGCATGCACACAAGTCCTTTGGTTGATCTCTCCCCCCTACCCCCACCTTCCCCTACCCTCCCTCTGAGGCCCGACAGTCCGATCGATGCCTCCTTGTTTCTGGGTCTGTTCTTGTTCATCAGTCTATGTTGTTCATCATTTCCCCTAGATGAGTGAGATCATGTGTTACTTGAAATATACTTATAAGAACCGAATGTGAGACGAGCAATAATAGTTATGCTGACAGGCAAATGAATCAGTCTGTAGTGAGTTTCTTTCTGGACCAACAGGTCTTTTGAGACCTAATTTCAATGTCTACTAGTTACTTATGTGTACATGTCGGCACTGACTTTTCAGCTCTGGATGGTGGACAAATGGTGGTAATGCAGGTCCGACTCCCTCTGGTTTGGTCTCGCCTGGACCCAGGGGCACGGCTTCACCCAGATTCAGGGGCGCGTGGCCTCACCCGGACCCAGGGGTGTGTGGCCTCACCCGGACCCAGGGGCGCGTGGCCTAACCCGGGCCTGGGACCCAGCCTCACCCGGATCCAGGGGCGCACGGCCTCACCCGGACCCAGGGACGCATGGCCTCACCCGGGCCCGGGACCCAGCCTCATCCGGACCCAGGGGCGTGTGGCCTCTCCCATACCAAGGGGTGCGTGGCTTCACCCGGACCCTGGACCCAGCCTCGCCCGGATTCAGGAGCGCACAGCCTCACCCCGACTCGGGATCCAGCTTCACCCGGACCCAGGGGCGCGTGGCCTCTCCCGGACCCAGGGGGGCGGCCTCACCCAGACCCAGGACCCAGCCTCACCCAGATCCAGGGGCGCACGGCCTCACCCGGACCCAGGATCCAGCTTCACCCGGACCCAGGGGCGCGTGGCCTCGCCCGGTCCCGGGGGTGCGCGGCCTCACCCGGACCCGGGATCCAGCTTCACCCGGACCCAGGGGTGCGCGCACTTGCCCAGACCCTGGGGCGCCCGGCCTCACCCGGAACCAGGGGCGGACGGCCTCACCCGGACCCTGGATCCAGCTTCACCTGGACCTGGGATCCAGCTTTACCCGGACCCAGGGGCGCGCCTGCCTCGCCCGGACCCGTGGGCGCGTGGCCTCACCCGGACCCAGGGGTGTGCGGCCTCTCCCGGACCCAGGGGGGCGGCCTCACCCAGACCCACGACCCAGCCTCACCCGGATCCAGGGGCGCATGGCCTCACCTGGACCCAGGATCCAGCTTCACCCGGACCCAGGGGCGCACGGCATCGCCTGGACCCAGGGGCACGTGGCCTCTCCCGGACCCAGGGGCGCGGCACCACCCGGACACAGGGGTGCGTGGCCTCACCCAGACCCAGGGGCACGTGGCCTCACCCGGACACAGGGCGCATGGCCTCTCCCGGACCCAGGGGCGCACGACCTCACCTGGGCCCGGGACCCAGCCTCATCCGGACCCAGGGGGGTGGCCTCACCCAGACCCATGACCCAGCCTCTCCCAGATCCAGGGGCGCACGGCCTCACCCGGACCCAGGATCCAGCTTCATCTGGACCCAGGGGCGCGTGGCCTCTCCCGGACCCAGGGGCACAGCCTCACCCGGACCCGGGACCCAGCCTCATCCAGACCCAGGGGTGTGAGGCCTCCCCCAGACCCAGGGACGTGTGGCCTCACCCGGGCCCAGGGGCGCACAGCCTCGCCCGGACCCAGGGGCGGGCAGCTTCACCCAGACCCGGTACTCAGCCTCACCCTGACCCGGGTCCCAGCCTCGCCCGGACCCAGGAGCGCGCGGCCTCACCCGGACCCAGGACTCAGCGGGGCTTCGTCTTCTTGATCCAATTCCTGTCGGTCAATTCCCTCTCAGAAATTCCTTCGGCCATTTTATCAAAGCTCCGGGGCGGCTGCCTCGGAATTTGATGTGCGGCGGGCTCTGTGAAGCTCCGGTGCACCTGTTTCTCGGCGGCGGGCTAGTCCAAGGTCACTGCGATGGCACTCGGGTCTGCAGCAGCGACCAGTCGCTGGGCGAGCACTCCTGGATCCAGGACCCAGCGGGGCCTCGTCTTCCCGATCCCATCTCTCATCTGTCAATTCCTTCTCAGCAATTCCTCCGGCCATTTTCTCAAAGCTCCGGGGCGGCTGCCACGGAACTCGCTGGGCAGCGGGCTCGGCGAAGCTCCGGCGCACCCAGTGCACGGTGGCGGGCTGGTCCGGGGTCGCTGCGTCAGCGCTCGGGCCTGCAGCGGCGGCCGGTCGCCGGGCGTGCGCACCTGGCCGCTTTCGGGGCACTGAGATTCTCGAACGACTCGGAGGTCAGCAAGCACGGGGTCTCCCACCCCATGTCTCCCAGGGGCTTGTCTGTGCTCAGCAGCGAGTGGAGCCATCCCCTCAGCCGGAGACTGCCGGGGGAACTGTGCCGAGCACGTTCCAGGCCGCCATTGTGTCGCCAGAGCCGTAGTTCTTAAAGTGTGATCTTTGGCTCACGGGCATCAGCATCATCCCGCGTACCCCTCTCTTTTATTCTAGTTGTAGAGCATCTGCTCAGCCAGCCCTCCGGTGGTTCCGGATTGTGTCTGCTCTGTTTTCCCGTTGTAGTTTCAAAATTGTTGTGGTAGGCAACAATCAGGCGTCCGCCCTATGCCTCCATCTTGGTCCTCCTTTGTGTAGTTAAGTCTTGATTGTTGTTGGTGTCACTGGGAGGAATTTTCTTCCAGGCCAATTGGCTGTGAGGACCCGCTGTATCTATAAAGGAAGAGTTGCTGTGCAGGAGACACGTTTATGGGCCGGGACTTGTTCCAGTAAGGCTTTGGCGCTCACTGAGTCTGCCTCTTGAATGTATCCCTTATGCAAGTGGTTGAAATCTGGTGTCGTCTCACACCGACCACTAGATACCCTCGTTTCTGGGTCTCCAATGGGGTGCAGGTCAGCTACTGTCTGAGGCCACTCAGCAGGAGTTACAGCAAAAACTGCAGTTTTCTCCTCCTGCTTGAGTGGTTTTGGAGCAGTCTGACTGGAACTGCAGTTTATTTGTTTAAGCTGCCACAGGGCAGGCCATTTATATGCAAAAGCTGCTGTTTGGAGCCTGGGCGGGTTTGTAGAATGTGTGGGGCGGGTCTCAGGGCGGGGCGGGGTCTCAGGGCATCACTAGGCTAGGGTGTGGCAAACAGCAATGGCTGCAAGTCTGCCTTTTCTGCCTTTCTACGTTTCCAAGTCCCCGCATCCCGTGCTCCAGCGCAGTAAACACTGATTGCTGGGCGCACCTCTGCAAGAAAGTCGCTCTCACTTTCCAACACGATGGCCGAGAGTCCAGCTTCTCCACGTAGGTGTCTGGGTCTCCTGCGCGTCCCCAGAAACTGGATTTCAGAGTGATGGGGAGCTTATCTCCCTTCGGGTTGGAAAAAAAGCCGTGCGTCCCTTCCCCCGCCATCAGCCCGATTCACGCGCCTCCGCACCTCATCCCCTCTGCGTTTGCTCTTTCCTCTTCCCTCTTAGTTGTAAATCCACCATTCAGCCAGTTCTCCTGTGGTTCTGGGTGGCAGACCCTCTGTCCTCTAGTTGCATTTTTGAAATTGCTGTGCACGGAGCAGTTCATTTGTTTAACTTTGCCGCCATCATGGATTTCCTTGGGGGTCTTTTTTTATTCCAGATGAATTTTTGGAGAGTTTTGTGGGAAAAATTCATGGGGCCTTCCTATAAGGGCACTGGATAGACGGGCCTTGAAAAGGGTCTGTCTCTAACTGGTGTTCTTATTCCAAGGCAGCTGCGTGATTGCCTGTCCTTGGAAAGGGGTCACATGAATGTTATTTAAGCAAACTGTAATAGTAACAGATATTGAAATTAAGTGTTTTTGGAGTGAACTTTGCTCAAGGAAGATTGGATTGAGAGTCCATGACTCAAGGATTGCTTTGTCTCCACAAGGAGGTGCGTGTGGCTCGCTGCCCAGACTTATAGCACGACGCCCGGGAGTTCAGGAGGGGAGCCAAAATTTGAGATATAAATGTACTGCTCTCTGTGAATAAACTTGCCTTCAGCAGCATCACTGCTGTTGGACCTCCTGACCCCCGCTTTTGCTTCTCTCTCTTTCTTCTTCTTCGTCACCGTCTCCTACTTTCAGGATTACCCTGTTCTTTGTCTGAGCAGGTCTCCGACAGAGTTTGTTCTAGATCTTTGAAGTATGCCGTTGGTATTTCAATGGGGATTGCATTGCATCTGTAGATTGCTTTGGGTAGTATGAACATTTTAATGATTTTGATTCTACCAATCCATTAACATGGTGTATTTTCTTCCATTTGTTTATGTCTTCCTCTATCTCTTTCTTCAATGTCATGTGGTTTTTTGAGTACAGGTCTTTTACGTCCTTAGTTCAATTTATTCCTAGGTATCTTAATGTTTTTGGTGCAATAGTAAATGGGATTCTTTATTTCATTTCTCTTTCTCTGAGTTAATTATTGCTATATAAAAAGGCCATAGATTTCTGGGTTTTAATTTTGTATCCTGCTACATTGCCAAATTTATTTATTAGGTCTAATAGTTTTTTTGATGGAGTCCTTGGGGTTATCTATGTATAGTATCATGTCATCTGTGAATAAGGACAGTTTTACTTCTTCTTTTCCAATTTGGATGCCTTTTAATTCTTCTTCTTGAATGATCGCTATGGCTAGCACTTACAGTCTATATCGAGCAGGAGTAGTGAAGGTGGGCATCTCTGTCTTGTTCCTGTTCTTAGGGGAAATGAGTTTAGTTTTTGCCCATTGAGTATGATGTTGGCTGTAGTTTTGTCATATAAGGCTTTTATTATGTTGAGGTATGATCCCTCTATTCCCACTTTGCTGAGAGTTTTTATCAAGATAGGTTGTTGGATTTTGTCAAATGATTTTTCTGCATCGATTGATATGTTTATGTGATTTTTGTCTCTCAATTTGTTTATGTGATGTATCACATTTATTGATTTTTAGATATTGTACCATCCTAGTATCCCCAGAATAAATCACGCTTCGTCATGGTGTATGATCTTTCTAATGTAATGCTGAATTTGATTTGCTAGAATTTTGTTGAGGATTTTAGCATCTATGTTCATCAAGGATATTTGAATGTAGTTCTTTTTTTTATTGTGGTGTCTTTTTCTGATTTTGGTATTAGGGTAATGCTGGATTCACAGAAAGAGCTTGGAAGTGTGCCTTCCTCTTGAATTTTTTGGAATAGTCTGAGGAGGATAGGTTTTAGTTCTTCTTTAAATGCTTGGTTGAACTCTCCTGTAAAGCAGTCCAGACCAGGGCTTTTGTTTGCTGGAAGATTTTTTGATTGCTGCTTCAATTTCTTCGGTAGTTAATAGGCCTATTCAGGTTTTTTCATTCTTCTTGATTGAGTTTTGGGAGCTTATATTTTTCTAAGAATATGTCCATTTCATCTTAGGTTGTCCATTTTGTTGGAATAGAGTTTTTCATAGTATTATGTCATAATCGATTGTATTTCTATGGGATCGGTTGTTACTTCACCTCTTTCATTTCTGATTTTGTTTTTTTGGGTCCACTCTCTTTGCTTCTTGGTGAGCTGGGCTAGATGTTCATCAATTTTGTTTATCCTTTCAAAGAACCAGCTCTTGGTTTTGTTGATCTTTTGTATTGTTTTTTGGTCTCTATGTCATTTATCTCCGCTCTGATCTTTATTATTTCCTTCCTTCTGCTTATGCTGGGCTTTTCTTGTTGCTCTGTTTCTAACTTTTTGTGCTGCAGGGTAGATAATTTATTACCATTGTTTCTTGTTTTTTTGAGATAAGCCTGTAGAGCTTTGAAGTCCCCTCTCTAGAATGCTTTCACTGTGTCCCATAGATTTTGGATTATTGTGTTTTCATTGTCGTTTGTTGCCATGATGCTTTTTATTTCTTCTTTGATCTCTTTGGTACTCTAGTCATTGTGTAATAGCATGCTATTTAGCTTCCAGGTGTTTGATTTTTTATTGTAGTTGATTTCTAATTTTATGCCATTTTGATCTGAGAAGATGCTTGATATGATTTCTATCTTCTTGAATTTGAAGATACTTTGTCTGTGTTTCCCAATATGTGGTCTATCTTTGACAATGACCCATGTGCACTTGAGAAGTATGTATATTCTGTGGCTTTGGGGTGAAATGTTCTGAAGATGTCAATTAATTCCATGTGATCTAGTGAGTCATTTAGGATTGATATTTCTTTGCTGATTTTTTGTTTAGAGGATTTTTCCAGTGGTGTTAGTGGGGTATTAAAGTCCCCTACTATGACTGTATTGCTGTCAATCTCTCCCTTGATATTCTCCAGAAGTTTTTTATGTATTTTGATGCTCCTTTATTGGGTGTATATATGTTTACCAGATTTATATCCTCTTGTTGAATTGCTCCCTTTAGTATTATGAAGTGGCCTTCCTTAGCTCTTGTTATGGCCTTCACTTTGAGGTCTAATTTGTCAGACATAAGTATTACTACCCCCAGCTTTTTTAAATTTTCATTTCTGTTCACCTGGAAAACCTTTTTCCATCCCTTCATCCTCAGTCTGTGTGAGTCCTTTGTTTTGAGGTGAGTTTCCTGTAGACAGCAGATATGTGGGTCATATTTTCTTATTCACTCAACTACCCTATGGATTTTTATTGTGGCATTTAATCCATTTACATTTAAATTATTATTGATAGGTACTTCTTTTGTCACCATTTTTATTCTTTGTTTTTTCTTCACTTCCTATTTCTTACTTTTACAGCAGTCCCTTTAGCAGTTCTTGCATTGCTGGTTTTGTGGTAATAAACTCCCTTAGCCCTTTTTTGTCTGTGAAGCTCCTGATTTTCCCCTCAATTTTGATTGATAGCCTTGCTGGGTACAGTATTCTTAGATTCAGACCCTTCCTTTGCATGACTTTATATATTTCATTCCATTTATTCTAGCTGAATGTGTTTCTATTGGGAAATCAGTTGATAGTCTGATGGGAGATCCCTTCTAGGTAACTTTCTCTCTCTCTCTGGTAGACTTTAAGATTCTTACTTTGTTTTTGGTGTTTGCTAATTTAATTGTAATGTGTCTTGGTGTCGGTCTTTTGGGGTTCTTCTTGTTTGGGACTCTGAGCTCTTGGGCTTGTGTGAGTTTTTTTCTTCCCAATATCAGGGAAGTTTTCTGTTATTATTTCTTCAAATAGGTTTTCTATTCCTTGCTCAGTTTCTTCTCCTTCTGGCACCCCTATTATATGGATGTTGATTCGTTTTGTGTTGTCCCAAAGTTCCCTCAGGCTCTCCTCCTGTTTTTTAAGTTTTTTTCTAAATGCTGCACTTCTTGGGTATTTTTTCCTACCTTGTCTTCTAGCTCACTGATGTGATCCTCTGCTTTTTCTAGTCTACTGCTGATGCTTTCTATTGTGTTCTTTATTGTAGTGATATCATTTTTCATTTCTTCTTGGTTCTTACTCATATTGTTGAATTTGTCTTCCATCCTTTTTAGTGTACTTATGACCATTGCTGTGAATTTTTTCTCTGACATATTGCTTGTGTCAATTTCCTTTACTTCTTTTTTCTGGTGATTCCTCCTTTTCTTTAGCATGCAGGCTGTTTCTTTATCTCCCCATTCTTCCTCCTCTCAAGGAGTCTGGTTATGTAGCTCTCTCTCTCCTGTGTTGACCTAAAGTCACAAAATACAACACGACAAGACAAAACACACAGGGCACTAAACACAAATGTATTCATGATACTAATAACCCCAAATAAAGGTGACCACCAGAGTAAAGAGATTAGGGGATAGAAAAGAGTGCAAAAATGATATTGTGAAAAGGAAAAAAATATGTAAGAGGGAAAAAAAAAGAAGGAAAAAGAAGGGGGAAAAATACATGTATATGGGGAGAAAACAACAACTAATCCAAAAAATGCAAACATCTAACACCCAAGCAACAAACACCCAGATAAATCTGAGGATGCAGAGCTTATTTCCAGAAAGTAAGGTCAAGGAATTGAATGAATTGAGAAATAGCCACAATTCAGTATAGAGGAGGTAGAAAGAGAATGAGTGTATAAGCAAAAATGTAAAAAGCAAGATACAAAAAAAGAAAAAATGTATATATATTAAAATATATATATATAAATGAAAATGTATATATATATATATATATATATATATATATATATATATCCCTTTCTTAATTTTTTTTTTTTTTTTTTTTTTACTGGATGATAAGTCGTTGGCATCCAACGCTTTATTTTTTTTTATTTTTTTTATTTTTTTAATTTCTTTATTGATTAAGGTGTCACATATTTGTCCTCATCCCCCCATTCCCATCCCACACCCCTCCCCTTGGATGCCCCAACCCTCTGTTGAACTTAAGCATTGGTTAGGCTCATATGCATGCACACAAGACCTTTGGTTGATCTCTCCCCCCTCCCCCCACCCTCCCCTATCCTCCCTCTGAGGCCCGATAGTCCGATCGATGCCTCCTTGTTTCTGGTTCTGTTCTTGTTCATCAGTCTATGTTGTTCATCATTTCCCCTAGATGAGCGAAATCATGTGTCACTAGAGATATACTTATAAGAATTGAATGTGCGAGGAGCAATAATAGTTATGCTGACAGGCAAATGAATCAGTCTGTAGTGAGTTTCTTTCTGGACCAACAGTTCTTTTGAGACCCAATATCAATGTCCACCAGTTCCCTATGAGTACATGTCGGCACTGACCCCTCAGCTCTGGATGGTGGACAAATGGTGGTAATGCAGGTCCGACTCCCTCTGGTTTGGTCTCGGCCGGACCCAGGGGCACTGATTCACCCGAATCCAGGGGCCCACGGCCTCACCCGGACCCGGGGCCAGGCTCACCCGGATCCAGGGGCCCGCGGCCTCACCCGGACCCGGGGCCAGGCTCACCCGGATCCAGGGGCCCGCGGCCTCACCCGGACCCGGGGCCAGGCTCACCCGGATCCAGGGGCCCGCGGCCTCCCCGGACCCGGGGCCAGGCCCACCCGGATCCAGGGGCCCGCGGCCTCACCCGGACCCGGGGCCAGGCTCACCCGGATCCAGGGGCCCGCGGCCCCCCCGGACCCGGGGCCAGGCCCACCCGGATCCAGGGGCCCGCGGCCCCACCCGGACCCGGGGCCAGGCTCACCCGGATCCAGGGGCCCACGGCCTCACCCGGACCCGGGACCCAGGCTCACCCGGATCCAGGGGCCCACGGCCTCACCCGGACCCGGGACCCAGGCTCACCCGGATCCAGGGGCCCACGGTCTCACCCGGACCCGGGGCCAGGCTCACCCGAATCCAGGGGCCCACGGCCTCACCCGGACCCAGGACCCAGGCTCACCCGGATCCAGGGGCCCACGGCCTCACCCGGACCCGGGGCCAGGCTCACCCGGATCCAGGGGCCCACGGCCTCACCGGGACCCGGGGCCAGGCTCACCCGGACCCGGGACCCAAGCTCACCCGGAGCCAGGGGCCCACGGCCTCACCCGGACCCGGGGCCAGGCTCACCCGGATCCAGGGGCCCGCGGCCTCACCCGGACCCGGGGCCAGGCTCACCCGGATCCAGGGGCCCGCGGCCTCACCCGGACCCGGGGCCAGGCTCACCCGGATCCAGGGGCCCGCGGCCCCCCCGGGACCCGGGGCCAGGCCCACCCAGATCCAGGGGCCCGCGGCCCCACCCGGACCCGGGGCCAGGCTCACCCGGATCCAGGGGCCCACGGCCTCACCCGGACCCGGGACCCAGGCTCACCCGGATCCAGGGGCCCACGGCCTCACCCGGACCCGGGACCCAGGCTCACCCGGATCCAGGGGCCCACGGTCTCACCCGGACCCGGGGCCAGGCTCACCCGAATCCAGGGGCCCACGGCCTCACCCGGACCCAGGACCCAGGCTCACCCGGATCCAGGGGCCCACGGCCTCACCCGGACCCGGGGCCAGGCTCACCCGGATCCAGGGGCCCACGGCCTCACCGGGACCCGGGGCCAGGCTCACCCGGACCCGGGACCCAAGCTCACCCGGAGCCAGGGGCCCACGGCCTCACCCGGACCCGGGGCCAGGCTCACCCGGATCCAGGGGCCCGCGGCCTCACCCGGACCCGGGGCCAGGCTCACCCGGATCCAGGGGCCCGCGGCCTCACCCGGACCCGGGGCCAGGCTCACCCGGATCCAGGGGCCCACGGCCTCACCCGGACCCAGGACCCAGGCTCACCCGGATCCAGGGGCCCACGGCCTCACCCGGACCCGGGGCCAGGCTCACCCGGATCCAGGGGCCCACGGCCTCACCCGGACCCGGGGCCAGGCTCACCCGGACCCGGGACCCAAGCTCACCCTGAGCCAGGGGCCCACGGCCTCACCCGGACCCGGGGCCAGGCTCACCTGGATCCAGGGGCCCGCGGCCTCACCCGGACCCGGGGCCAGGCTCAACCGGATCCAGGGGCCCGCGGCCTCACCCGGACCCGGGGCCAGGCTCACCCGGATCCAGGGGCCCGCGGCCCCCCCGGGACCCGGGGCCAGGCCTACCCGGATCCAGGGGCCCGCGGCCCCACCCGGACCCGGGGCCAGGCTCACCCGGATCCAGGGGCCCGCGGCCCCACCCGGACCCGGGGCCAGGCTCACCCGGATCCAGGGGCCCATGGCCTCACCCGGACCCGGGACCCAGGCTCACCCGGATCCAGGGGCCCACGGCCTCACCCGGACCCGGGACCCAGGCTCACCCGGATCAAGGGGCCCACGGTCTCACCCGGACCCGGGGCCAGGCTCACCCGGATCCAGGGGCCCACGGCCTCACCCGGACCCGGGACCCAGGCTCACCCGGATCCAGGGGCCCACGGCCTCACCCGGACCCGGGGCCAGGCGCACCCGGACCCGGGACCCAAGCTCACCCGGAGCCAGGGGCCCACGGCCTCACCCGGACCCGGGGCCAGGCTCACCCGGATCCAGGGGCCCGCGGCCTCACCCGGACCCGGGACCCAGGCTCACCCGGATCCAGGGGCCCGCGGCCTCACCCGGACCCGGGACCCAGGCTCACCCGGATCCAGGGGCCCGCGGCCTCACCCGGACCCGGGACCCAGGCTCACCCGGATCCAGGGGCCCGCGGCCTCACCCGGACCCGGGACCCAGGCTCACCCGGATCCAGGGGCCCGTATATCCCTTTCTTTAATCTATCTATGTATTCATATGTTATTTAAAATGGAGGATAGAGAGTAGATAGGCATGAGTTGTTGATTGGAATTAATTAAGCTAGGAGTAGAAGAATAGAACAAGCGAGTAGAGGAAAAACAGAAGCAAAAAAGAGAGAAAGAAACAAACTAACAATCAAACAACAACTACAAGACAGAAGTAAAGAAAAAGGGAAAAAAGGAAGAAAAAATTTCAGTAGTGAAGAAAGAGAAGAGAGAAGTGTGCATGGACTTGGAGCAGGGGATAGGAAATTAGATATATGAGTTAGATAAATTTTTAACAGGGTATAAAAAGAAAGGATAGAGAAAAACTAAAGCAGGAATAGGGTAAGAGCAACAGGAGGAAAAAGGGCAAAAGTGAGGAAGAGAGTGTTGGCATAAAGAAAAATTGAGATAGAATAAAATAATGCTAAAAGAAAAAGAAAAATAGAATGTAGAACACTGATCCCAAAATAAAATAAAACAAAGAAAAATAAAATAAAACTTTAATAAAGGTAAACTAATAGTAGTTATTACAATAATTAAAAATAAAAATATAATAATAAAGTAAAATCAAGTGAGAAAAAAATTGAGTTTCTTAAGTAAAAGATAAAAAACCAAAAAAGTGAAATAGTGAAGGTCATTCACTTCCTCTACTGTTCTGCTTGGCACATCTGTTTCCTGTCAGGTAGTCAGCACAGTGTTGATGTTTCCTGCGATCCGCTGCTCCTATGTGTCATAGGCCACAACCTTGTTTTCAAGCAGGCGGGATCTCTCTGCTCACTTTCTCTGCCTGCCTTAAGTTGTATTTACACAGGAGTCAATTTCTGACACAACCCCTGGGTGGCAGTGTTTCTGTATTAATATCTGGGACTAAATGGCCCCTCTACCCAGTATTTAGACTCTTCTTTCCCTGCCACACTTAATAATGGGTTGGAGGGATGGACTGCTCATAGCTGGTTTCCTGTTCATCTCTCCTTATTCTGATCCCCAGTTTCCACAAAAACCACTTTCCCCTGCATTCTCGGTGACTGTTTTTAATTGGAAGATCCTATGTTCTGGACTTAGCAAGCAAAAGCATGGAGGGAAAAAAAAAAAGACAAAGGAACCTCACCGACTCACATATTTTTCCCCCGGCACTGCACAGCTGGTATAGAACTTCAGGCTGCCTTTCTGGGCACAGATTCTTATGGCTGTGGGCTTATATCTAGAGTCCCTCTCTGCCAGCAGTGGACCCCCTTCCACTTTCAAGGGCTACACTGATCCCAAGGGCCACGGGTTTGGTGGAGCACACTCTCCCTCTGAGACTCTAGATCCTGCTGCACGCATTTCTCCCTCTACCCTGGATCCCAGATCTCACCTTTCTCTAGGTGATCTCTGACCTTTTCGTCCATGGATTGCCTCACCAGCTGTGTTTCATTCACCAATTCCAGGTGGATGTTATTCAATGCAGCTGTTCCTTCTATCTGCTCTGTGAGAAGGCGCAGGGCCCATCCGTGAATTTGGCGCCACTTTGTATCTCCCTAGACCAGGAGTCCTCAAACTTTTTAAACAGGGGGCCAGTTCACTGTCCCTCAGACCATTGGAGGGCCAGACTATAGTTTAAAAAAAGCTATAATCAAATTCCTATGCACACTGCACATATCTTATTTTGAAGTAAAAAAACAAAACGGCAAAAACACCCACATGTGGCCTGCGGGCCGTAGTTTGAGGACGCCTGCCCTAGACAAACTTTTTAGGCACCCACAATCATGTAGGCTGGAGTCTCGGTGTTCATGGTTTCGCAGCTGAGGCAGCTGGTCCCTGGGTGATGTGGTTGTAGGGTCCCGGGAGGTATCCGAGGTCTCCCCCGTTGAAGATAAGGCTGGGCTTCCAATCACAGCAGCTCTCCCCTTCAAGATGGTGCGGTCTCTGCTGCAGAGCTGGCCGCTCTGGGAGAGATTTCAGCAGTAGTAGAGGCTGCCTGGTCAGGGGAGCTTGGTTTGCCAGTCCCCAACAGTCTTGTGGAATATAGCTGTCCCTCACTCACAAATACAGACACTCCCCGCATGTCCACGCACTCTCCTTTAGCTCTCTCATTCACACACTATCTTGCAGCCTGCCGTCCCATTGGCAGCCATCTTTGTAATGAAGTTTTTAAATAAAAAAAAATGTGTAATAGATAAAAGTTTTTCTGTTTTCTCTAATACTTTGTGAATAGTTGGTTTAAATAACAATTTTATCTGATAATTTTTATAAATTTAACATCTCATTTGCAGTTAGTTATTGGGAAATGACTTTTTTGGAGTAGCCTTAACATATATTTATAGAACACTTATTTAACTTGAAGTTTGCTGCAAAAGAGCTTAATAGGAATGCCAAGAAATGTGATAAAGAAGAAAAGTCTGAAAAGGCTAAGATTAAAAAGGTAAGCTACTTTTATTATTTTTATCTTTTTAAAATTCATGATAGCACAATTAATCATGCAAAAGTGAATGTTTCAGTTCATTTTACATTGAGGAAAGATTACTGGCTTAGAGAAAGACAAATATCACGTAATCTCACTTATATGTGGAATCTAATGAACACAATAAACTGATAAATAAAATAGAACCAGAGACATGGAAACATGGAACAGACTGAAGAATTCCTGGGGCAGGGAGGAACTGGGTGGTGGGGGAGAAAAGGAAAAAGTGGGGGGCATTTGGAATACTTTCAACAATAAAGATTAAAAAAAGAAAGATTTCTGGCTTTAGTATTCTAAACCAAATATATATTTAAATAAATTATTTATTATCTGACATAGTTAATAATGGCTCCTTTTTGTTTTTTACTACTTACATGTTCAAGTGTGGCTCACATACAGAGTATAACTGTTCTGTTACCTACGTCTAAAGATTGTCCTTTGGTTTGTAACCCAAACTACTCTTAGAAGTACAAAGCCTATATGTAAGAATAAAATTTAATGTTTTTTGGTTCATTTTAATTTCTATAGTCTCTGAAGTTTTATATCTAAGTAGTGTATAGTATTAATGTGTATTGTGTTTGTGTATTTGCTAGGAGGTTGAACTGCCAATAGTTGTACTCATGGCTATGGTGTACTTTACACTAAAAGGATCAAAGCAAAATCAACAATAAAAAGCCATAAAAAGAAGGAAATCCTTCCATTTGCAATAGTGTGTATAGACCTTGAGGGTATTATGCTAACTAAAAATAAATCAAACAGAGAAAGGCAAATACATGTGATCTTACTTATATGTAATCTTAAAAACAACTCATGGATAAAGAAGAGGTTGGTGGTATCCAGGGGAGGGGGATGGGAGGTGAGTGAAAAGGGAGAAAATGGTCAAAGTATACAAACTTCTGGTTATAAAATAATTAAGTCCTAGGGTCCTAATGTACAACATGGTGACTATAGCTAATAATACTGTATTGTATATATGAAAGTTAAAAGAATAGATCTTAATAGTTCTCACAAGAAAAGAATTATAACTGTGTGTGGTGATGGATGTTGACTAGAAAAAAAAGGAAAGTGTGAAATTGCATGTTCCAGTATCTTTATTACATTGCTCTTTATATTATTGAAGAATTGGAAAGAAACTAAATTCCCAGCATTAAGGGATTTTTAAAATTTTGTGTTAAATTTATTGGGGTGACATTGATTAATAGCATGATATAGGTTTCAAGTGTATATTTCTTTCTTTTTTTATTGTTTAAAGTATTACAAATAGTAGTACATATGTCTCCTTTTTCCCCCCACTGACCTTCCCCCGGCCTCCCCTACCCCCAAGCACAGGCCCTCACATCCCCCCCCCAGTGTCTTGCATCCATTGGTTATGCTTATATGCTTGCATAAAAGTCCTTCAGTTGATCTCTTAACTCCCCCCCAAAACCCTTCCCAGCCTTCCCACTGTAATTTGACAGTCTGTTCGATGCATCTCTGCCGCTGTATCTATCGTTTTGTTCATCAGGTTATAATATTTATTATCCATAAATGAGTGAGATCATGTGGTATTTTTCTTTCACTGACTGGCATATTTCACTTAGCATAATGCTCTCCAGTTCCATCATGCTGCTGCAAATGGTAAGAATTCCTTCTTTTTTATAGCAGCGTAGTATTCCATTGTGTAGATATACCATAGTTTTCTAATCCACTCATCTGCTGATGGGCATTTAGGCTGTTTCCAAATCTTAGCTATGGTGAATTGTGCTGCTATGAACATAAGGGTATATATATCCTTTCTGATTGCTGTTTCTGTTTCCTTGGGATATATTCCTAGAAGTAGGATTACTGGGTCAAATGGGAGTACCATTTTTAAAATTTTGAGGAAAAGCCATACTGTTTTCCACAATGGCTGCACCAGTCTGCATTCCCACCAGCAGTGGAGAGTTCCTTTTGCTCCGCATCCTCTCCAGCATTTGTCATTTGTTGATTTGTTGATGATAGCCATTCTGCCAGGTGTGAGGTGGTACCTCATTGTTGTTTTGTTTTGCATCTCTGATGATTAGTGACTTTGAGCATGTTTTCATGTGTCTCTTGGCTTTCTGAATATGTCCTTTCGAAAAGTGTCTATTTAGGTCCTTTGTTTATCTTCCTTTTGTTAAGTTGTATGACTTCTCTGTAAATGTTGGATATTAAACCCTTATCAGAGATAACATTGGCAAATATGTTCTCCCATGCAATGTGTTGTTTTGTTGGTGGTTTCTTTTGCTGTGCAGAAGCTTTTTATTTTGATGTAGTCCCATTTGTTTATTTTCTCTTTAGTCTCTCTTGCCCTAGGATCTCTGTCTGTAAAGATATTGCTATGACATACACTGAGTGGCCAGATTATTATGATCTCTGAACGCATAATAATCTGGCCACTCAGTGTATATTCTATATAATAAAAGGCTCATATGCATATTGTCCCCTCGACCAGGAGTTCGACCAACAGGCAGGCTGGCCAACCGCCCATGTCCCTTCCTCCTGGCCAGGCTGGCCGGACCCCACCCATGCGGGGGGGGGAGGGAAAGTTGGGGGCGAGAAGACCGGCGGTGGAGGCAGTTGGGGACAGCACACTGGCACAGGGGACAGTTGGGAGTGATCAGGCTGGTGGGGGGGCATTTGGGGGCGAGCAGGCCAGCGGTGGGGTGCAGTTGGGGGTGAGCAGGCCGGCAGGCAGAGTGGTTAGGGGCAATCAGGCAGGCAGGCAGGTGAGCGGTTAGGAGCCAGCAGTCCTGGATTGCGAGAGGGATGTCCGACGGCCAGTTTAGGCCCGATCCCTGTAAACCTCCCTGTAAACCGGCAGCAGGACATCCTTCGCGGGGTCCCAGATTGGAGAGGGTGCAGGCTGGGCTGAGGGACAACCCCCCCAAACCCCCGTGCATGAATTTTGTGCACCGGGCCTCTAGTATATATGTATATATACTGAGTGGCCAGATTATTATGTGTTCAGAGATCATAATAATCTGGCCACTCAGTGTATGTCTGCAATTTTGCTCCCTATGGAGTCTTGTAGGATTTTTATGGTTTCCCATCTTACATTCAAGTCCTTTAGCCATTTTGAGTTGTTTTTTTTGTGTGTGTGTGTATGGTGTAAGTTGGTGATCTAGTTTCATTTTTTCTTGCATGTATCTGACCAAATTTCCTAGCATCATTTATGAAAGAGACTGTCTTGACTCCATTGTATGCTTCTGCCTCCTTTGTCAAATATTAATTGAGTATAATGGCTTGGGTCAATTTCTGGGTCCTCTATTCTGTTCCATTGGTCTATATGTCTGTTCTTGTGCCAGTAACAGGCAGTTTTGAGAACTTTGGCTTGGTAATACAGCTTGATGTCTGGTATTGTGATCCCTCCAACTTTGTTCTTCTTTCTCAGGATAGCTGTAGCTATTCGGGGTCTTTTTTTTTTAATTCCAGATGAATTTTTGGAGAGTTTGTTCTAGATCTTTGAAATATGCCATTGGTATTTTAATAGGTATTGCATTGAATCTATAGATTGCTTTAGGTAGTATGGACATTTTAATGATGTTGATTGTACCAATCCATGAACGTGATATGTTCTTCCATTTGTTTATGTCTTCCTCTATCTCTTTCTTCAATGTCCTGTGGTTTTTTGAGTACAGGTCTTTTATGTCCTTAGTTAAGTTTCTTCCTAGGTATCTTAATTTTTTTGGTGCAATGGTAAATGGGATTGTTTATTTCATTTCTCTCTGTGAGTTCATTATTGGTGTATAAAAAGGCCATAGATTTCTGGGTTTAAATTTTGTATCCTGCTACATTACTGAATTCATTTATTAGGTCTAGTAGTTTTCTGATGGTGTCTTTGGACTTTTCTATGTATAGTATCATGTCATCTGCGAATAAGGACAGTTTTACTACTTCTTTTCCAATTTGGATGCCTTTTATTTCTTCTTCTTATCTACTCACTATGGCTAGTACTTCTAGTACTATGTCAAACAGGAGTGGTGAAAGTGGGCATCCTTGTCTTGTTCCTGTTCTTAGGGGAAATTGGTTTAGTTTTTGCCCATTGAGTATGATGTTGGCTGTAGGTTTGTCATATAAGGCTTTTATTATGTTGATGTATGATCCTTCTATTCACACATTGCTGAGAGTTTTTATCAAGAAAGGGTGTTGGATTTTGTCAAATATTTTTTCTGCATCAATTGATATGATTATGTGATTTTTGTCTCTCAATTTGTTTATGTGATGTATCACATTTATTGATTTTTGGATATTGTACCATCCTTGCATCCCTGGAATAAATCACACTTGGTCATGGTGTATGATCTTTCTAATGTATTGCTGAATTCGATTTGCTAGAATTTTGTTAGAGATTTTAGCATCTATGTTCATAAAGGATATTGGCCTGTAGTTCTCTTTTTTTGGTGGTGTCTGTATCTGGTTTTAGGATTAGGGTAATCCTGGCTTCATAGAAAGAGCTTGGAAGTGTTCCTTCCTCTTGCATTTTTTTTGAATAGTCTGAGGAAGATAGGTTTTAGTTCTTCTTTAAATGCTTGGTAGAACTCTCCTGTAAAGCATTCCAGACCAGGGCTTTTGTTTGCTGGAAGATTTTTGATGACTTCTTCAATTTCTTCAGTAGTTATCGGCATATTCAGGTTTTTTTTATTCTTCTTGGTTGAGTTTTGGGAGCTTGTATTTTTCTAAGAATATTCCATTTCATCTAGGTTATCCATTTTGTTGGAATAGAGTTGTTCATAGTATTTTTAAATAATCCTTTGTATTTCTGTGGGATCGGTTGTTCCTTCACATCTTTCATTTCTGATTCTGTTTGTTTGGGTCCACTCTCTTTGCTTCTTGGTGAGTCTGGCTAGAGTTCATCAATCTTGTTTATCTTTTCAAAGAACCAGCTCTTGGCTTTGTTGATCTTTTGTATTTTTTTTTTTTTGTTGTTGTTGTTGTTGTATTGGTCTCTGTCATTTATCTCCGCTCTGATCTTTATTATTTCCTTCCTTCTGCTTATGCTGGGTTTTTCTTGTTGCTCTCTTTCTAACTCTTTGAGTAGTAGGGTTAGATAATTTATTACCATTGTTTCTTTTTTCTTTCTTTTCTTTTTTTTTTTTTTTTGACATAGGCCTGTAGACTAGGTATGAAGTTCCCTCTCAAGAATGCTTTCACTGTGTCCCATAGATTTTGGATTGTTGTGTTTTCATTGTCGTTTGTTGCCATGATGCTTTTTATTTCTTCTTTGATCTCTTTCTTACCCCAGTCATTGTTTAATAGCATGCTATTTAGCCTCCAGGTGTTTGATTTTTTATTGTTTTTATTGTAGTTGATTTCTAATTTTATGCCATTGTGCTCTGAGAAGATGCTTGATATGATTTCTATCTTCTTGAATTTGAAGAGACTTTGTCTGTGTCCCAATATATGGTCTACTTTGAAAATGACCCCTGCACTTGAGAGGAATATATATTCTGTGGCTTTGTGGTGAAATGTTCTGAAGATGTCTTGGTGATCTTGCAGAGCTCCCTACTTGACCTATTTGGGTTCTCTTGATGTAGTTGGATCTTGAATGTTAGTTTCTTATTCGTGGATGAATTCTCGTCTTAGGTTGGCAATGTGACTCTCCCCCAGCTTCGTTGTGCACATTGTTTTGGATGTGATTGTGGTTCCGGCTCTGGTGGCAAAGGTTGTTTGAGGTCTCGCTGTGTTATCAGTATGTTATCACTGTGGGTTCCCAGAATCCAAAGTCTGGAAGGAAGGAGTCCCGGGGTCTGAGGCTCAGGTACTGTGACTTTGGCCAGTGTGGTGTGACTCCTGCTGGATTAGCATCACTCTGCAACTCATTGGGAGTGGCACTGAGCCCAGGACAGTGCAGGGGGGAGCAGATGTCTCCTAGTCTCTGATTGAGGCAATGGGACTCTGGCCAAAGTGATTTCCTGCTCTGAATCACAAGAGGGTTCAGGATCCTGTGGCTGGGGATGTGGGAATCTCAAGGTCTGTGGCTGAAATAATGTGACCTCGTCCAGGGAGGCAAGTCCTCAGTAATTCACCAAGCTGTCCAGAGGTAGGCAGCTGGGAGCGGGATGTCGTGGATCCTACTGAGGGAGCTGTGTGCCCCTGGTTGGAGAGGCACATGCCCAGTGGCAGTACACAAAGGAGCCCAGGCGCCTTCTGCTGGGGGTGTGATATTATGGTGCCCACACACTGGATTGGAGTGATTGTGGTGTGCCACCAGCCCCGTGGAGGGAAAAGTCCGGGTTTCTGCTTCGGGGGATGTGCACCCTTGGTTGGATATGCATGCCCAATGGCTGCTTACAGAGGCGTCCAGGCGCCATCTGGTGGGGCAATGGGCTCAGGAGGCCCTTGTGACTGGATTCCAGTGGCCGGGGTTGTGCCTTGTGGCAGTTCAGAGAAGCACCTGGGGGCCGCCTGCCAGTTTAGTGGCCTCAGGGGGCTTGCGTACTGGATGGGTGCAACTGCAGTGACCAAGGTCAGCAGCTGAGGAGTGGGAAATCCGAGTTTCTGCTGTTAGGCCTTGAGCCCTTGGTTGGATACAAGTGCGCCTAGTGGCAGCTCACAGAGGCACCCAGGAGTCGCCTGCTGGGGCAGTGTCCTCAGGGGGCCTGTGTGCTGAAACCATGCAACGCCATGTCTGATGTCTGTGGGTAGGCAGCCGGGAAGGGGGAAGTCCAAATTTCTACTGCCAGGGCCATGCGCCCTTGTTTGGATATGAGCATGCTGAGCTGGGGCTCAAGGAGGCACCCAGGAACTGCCTATATGGGCAGCGGGCTCAGAAGGCCTGCGTGCTGGAAAGGCGCAACTGTAGTGTCCTGAGGTCAGCAGCTGGGGAGGGGGATGTCCCAATTTTTGCTGCCTTGTGCCCTTGGTTGAAATCGCGCGTGCCCAGCGGGGGCTCACAGAGGCATCCAGGAGCCGTCTGTCAGGGTGGTGGGGCTCACGAGTCCTGTGCTCTGGAAAGGCGTGACTACAGTGTCCTGAGGTTGGCAACTGTGGAGTGGGAAGACTCAGGTTTTACTGCTGAGGTCTTGTGCCCTTGGTTGGATTTGTGTGCGCCCAGCTATGGCTCACAGAGGCACCCAGGAGCCATTTGCCAGGGTGGCACACTCAGCGTGGCCCTTGCGTTGAAGCGGCGTGACCGAGGTGTCTATGGGCAGGCAGCCAGAAGGGAGGGGGGAGTCAAAATTTCAATTGCTGTGGCTGTGCACCCTTGTTTGTATACATACAATGCGACCCGCGAGTGCTCACAGTGAATCCCAAGAGCCGCCTTTGGGGCAGTGGGCTCAGGAGGCCTGCGCTCTGAAAAGGCGTGGCTGTGGTGTCTGAAGGTCAGCATCTGTGAATTGGGTAGACTCAGTTTTTGCTGCTGTGTGTTTGGTGGTCTAATTTGAGTGTGCCCAGTGATGGTTCACAGAGGTACCCCGGGGCTGTTTGCCAGGCGGTGCACTCAGAGAGCCCCTTGTGCTGAAGCTGCGTGACTGAGGTGTCTCTGGGTAGGCAACCAGGAGTGGGGTAAATCTGAATTTATACTACCGGGGGCCTTCTTCCCTTGGTTGGGTTTATGCGCACCCAGTGGCGGCTCACAGAGGCACCCAGGAGTAGTTTGCCAGGGTGGTGCACTCAGCGTGGCCCTCGCGTTGAAGCCGTGTGTTAAGGAGTCTGTGGACAGGTATCTGGAAAGGGGGGACTCATAATTTCTATTGCTGGATCAGTGATCCCTTGTTTGGATAAGAGCGTGCCCAGCGGGGGCTCACAGAGGCACCCAAGAGCTGCCTTTGTGGCCTTGGGCTCAGGAGGCCTGTGCTCTGGCAAAGCGTGGCTGTAGTGTCCAGAGGTCAGCAGCTGTGAAGTGGGAAAACTCAGATTTTGCTGCTGTGCCCTTGGTTGAATTCACGCATACCTCGTGGTGGTTCACAGGGGTACCACAGGACCAATAGGCAGGGCAGCGCGCTCAGATAAGCCCTTATGCTTAAGTCGCGTGACTGAGGTGTCCGTGGGTAGGCAGCTGGAAGTGGGGGAAGTCCAAATTTCTACTGGCGGAGGCCTTATGCCCTTGGTTGGGTTCACTTGCGCCCAGTGGCAGCACACTCAGGCACTCAGAGGGGCCCTGGCGCTAAAGCCGCACAATGGAGATGACTGTGGGCAGGTATCCAGGAAGGGGGAATCCAGAATTTCTACTGCTGGAGCAGTGGGACCTTGTTTGGATAAGAGCGTGCCCAGCAGGGGCTCACAGAGGCACCCAAGAGCCACCTTTTAGGCCTTGGGATGAGGGGGCCTGCACGCTGGCATAGCACGACTGTGGCATCCAGATATCAGTAGCTGTGGCATGGGGATACTCAGTTTTTGCTGCTGTGCCCCTAGTTGAATTTGCGTGCGCCCAGGGGTGGCTCCAAGGGGTACCATGGGGCTGATGGCCAGGGCGGTGCACTCAGATAGGCCCTTGTACTGAAGCCACATGACTGAGGCGTCCCTGGGCAGGCAGCCGGGAGTGGGGGAAGTCTGTATTTCCACTGCTGGGGCCTTATGCCCTTGGTTGGGTTTGCATGGGCCAAGTGGCGGTGTGCTCAGGCACCCAGAGGAGCCCTGGCAGACCGAGGTGGCTGCGGGGAGGTATCCAGGAAGGGGGAATCCAGAATTTCTACTGCCAGGGCCAGATAGCCCTTGTTTGGGTAAGAGTGTGCCCCACAGGAGCACTCGCTTGCAGCCTGTGGAGTGGTGGGCTCAGGCAGCATGTGCTCTTGAAAAACCAACTATGGTGCTGGAGAAGCGCGACTGTGACATCAGGAGTTCAGCCACTGGGGAGGGGGGAGTTGCACTTACTGCTGCGGGAGCATGCATCCTTGGAGGTGGAGGTCCCAGGGTCTGTGGGTCTGTGGGTGGGGCAGCAGGATTTTAGCTGGAGTGGCTGCCAGGTCTCGGGCAGTGTCCAAGGCCTGTCTGGGTGGTGGTGTTGATGAGTTCCTAGAAGAGGCCACTCTCCCCTTCAAGATGGTGTGGGCTCTGTGCCCAAATCCCGCAGTCTGGGGAGTGCCGGCAGCAGTGGTAGTCTCTCCCTGTCCAAGAAAGCCTGGTCTGCCAGCCCCTGCTACTCCTGCCGGATTTAACTGTCCCTCCCTCACTCACACACACACCATTCACATCCACACAGTCTCCTTTCACCCCCTCACTCACTCACACCCTCCCTAACTTCCATCCTGCCCACCGCCATCTTCCGACCCCTCACCTTCAATTTTGATTGATAGCCTTGCTGGGTATAGTATTCTTGGATTCAGGCCCTGGCTTTGCATGACTTTATATATTTTATTCCATTACCTTATGGCCTGATGTGTTTCTGTTGAGAAATCAGTCACTAGTCTGATGGGGGATCCTTTGTAGGTAACTTTCTGTCTCTCTCTGGATGCTTTTAAGATTCTTACTTAGTCATTGGTGTTTGCCAATCTACACTAATAAAAGAGAAAGATGTAAATTGACTGTACCTTCGTGACGCCCACCAGCCAATCAGGAGTGAGTATGCAAATTAACTCAACAAAGATGGTAGGTTAATTTGTATACACAGGTGCTGAGCAGCTGGGGGCGGGATACTTGCATTGTTGCCATGGCAATGATGCAGGCATTCTGCACCGTCCCAGCCACTCCAGGCCTCTGGGCAGTGTGGGAAGGCAGAAAGGTGTCTCTGGGTGGAGCAAAGGCATAAAGGCGGCTCCAGCCGGAGCAAAGGCTGTGCTAGCAGCCAGAGGAAGGAAGGCCCATTCTTGCACGAATCTTTGTGTATCGGGCCTCTAGTTTAATTATAATGTGCCCTGGCATTGGTCTTTTGTGGTTCATTTTGTTTGGGACTCTGTGAGCTTCTTGAGTTTTTTCTTCCTGATATCAGGGAAGTTTTCTGTCATTATTTCTTCAAACAGGTTTTCTATTCCTTACTCAGTTTCTTCTCCTTCTGATACCCCTATTATGCGGATGTTGTTTCGTTTCGTATTGTCCCAAAGTTCCCTTAGGCTCTCCTCCTGTTTTTTAAGTTTTTTTTCTAGATGCTGCTCTGCTTGGGTATTTTTTCCTACCTTGTCTTCTAGCTCACTGATGTGGTCCTCCACTACTTCTAGTCTACTATTGATGCTTTCTATTGAGTTCTTTATTGTAGTGATGTCATTTGTCATTTCTTCTTGGTTCTCCATTTCCTCTTGGTTCTTACACATATTGTTGAATTTGTCTTCTAACCTTTTCAGCGACCTTATGACCATTTCTCTGAATTCTTTCTCTGACATAATGCTTGCCTCTATTTAGTTTACTTTCTTTTCTGGTGATGCCTCCGTTTCTTTCGTATGTGGTCTGTTTCTTTGTCTACCTGTGATCTCTTCTCTCCGGGTGTCTGGTTATGTAGCTCTGCCTCCCCTGCATTGCCTGAAAGGCACAAAATACAACACAACATGGCGCAATGCACAAGGCACTGAACACAAATGTATTCACGATACTGATAACCCCAAATAAAGGTGACCACTAGAGAAAAGAAAATTAGGGGATAATAAAAAGAGAGAGTGCAAAAATGATATTGAGGAAAGGAAAAAAAGTAAGAGAGAAAAGAAAGAGAATAAAAAGGGGGGAAACTATATGTGGATAAAACGCAATAGAACAACAACTAATCCAAAAAAATGCAAACAACTAACATCCAGAGATGAATGCAAACTACAAACAACAACTAATAACAAGCAAGGAGAGGAAAAACAGAAGCAAAAAAAAATGAGAGAAGCAATCACACAAACCAAAAAACACCCACAATCTAATCAATAATCAAAGAAACAACAACAATAGGACAGAGAGAAAGAAGGGCAAAACCAAACAAAATAAAACAAAAACCATAAAAGAAAACAAAACAAAAAAACAACAACAAACAAGAAAAATGGGAAGAGAGAGAAAAAATTGGATAGTGAAGAAAGAGAATAGAGAAGTGTGTATGGACTTGGAGCAGGGGATCAGAAATTAGATATATAAGTAGGATGAATTTTTAACGGGGTAAAATCAAAGAATAGTGAAAATATAAAGCAGGAATAGGGTAAGAGAAACAGGACAGCAAAAGGGGAAAAGTGAGGAAGAGAGTGTTGGCATAAAGGTAAAGTTGAGATAGAGTAAAATGATGCTAAAGGAAAAATGAAAATAGAATGTAGAACATTAATCTCAAAATAAAATAAAGAGAAAATAAAATGAAACTTTAAAAAAAGGTAAAATAATCCAATATAATAAAAGCCTAGATGGCATCACACCCTTGAGCGAGGCCCTCGCGTGACGCCGTCACAAAATGATCGCCACAAGATGGCCATGTGCACAGTGGAGGAGTGGCCTGGTGGCTGCTCCGTGTTGTAAGGCCTGGGGGTCCCATGGCTCTGTGCAGCATGGAGGAGGCCGGTCCCCACATCTCCGCCACCTTGTGTGGAGGAGGTGAATCCCAGCAGAAGAGGCAGGTCGCAGCAGGGGAGGGCAGTTGTGGGTGATCAGGCCTGCAGTGGAGGGCAGTTGTGGGTGATTAGGCCAGCAGGGGAGGGCAGTTGTGGGCTATCAAGCCAGCAGTGGAGGGCAGTTGGGGCCGATCAGGCCAGCAGGGGAGCAATTAGGCATCAATCAGGCTAGCAGGGGAGCGGTTAGGGGGCGATCAGGCAGACAGGCAGAGCGGTTAGGGGCAATCAAGCAGACAGGCAGACGAGCGGTTAGGAGCCAGTGGTCCCGGATTGTGAGAGGGATGTTCACAGGGATTGGGCCTGAACTGGCAGTCAGACATCCCCCAAAGGGCCCCAGATTGTAGAGGGTGCAGGCCATTTTGAGGGACACCCCCCATGCACGAATTTCATGCACTGGGCCTCTAGTAGTAGTAATAATACTGTTTAAAAATAAAAATATAATAATTAAAAAGGTAAAATCAAGTGAGAAAAAATTATTTTCTTAAGTAAAAGATAAAAAATAAAAATGTGCAGTAGTGAAGGTCATTCACTTCCTCTACTCTTCTGTTTGGCATGCCTGTTTCCTGTCAGGTAGTCAGGACAGTATTGAAGTTCCCTGTTTTCCACTGCTCCTCTGTGTCATAAACCACAATCCTATTTTTAAGCAGTCAGTATTTCTTTGTTTCTCAGCCTGTCTTTAGTTGTATTTACACAAGAGTCAATTTCTCACACATCCCCTGGGTGGCAGTGTTACTGTATTGACATCCGGGGCTATAAGTCCTCTCTACCCAGTATTTAGATTTTGTTTTCCCTGCCACACTTAATACTGGTTTGGGGGAATGGACTGCCCCAGAGCTGGTTGTCTGATTGTTTATCCCCGCTCTGATCCCCAGGTTCCACAAAAACAACTTTCCCCTGCAGTCTCTGAGAGTGTTTTTAATTGGGTGATCCAATGTACTGGGCTTAGTAATTAAAAGCAAGGATTTAAAGAGAAAAAAGAGCCAGAGTAAGCACGCAAACTCGCGACTTTTTCACCGTGGCACTACACGCAACTCTGCGTGTGTCTCTGCGCACGTCTTCTTCCCCTGGCACAGCGCAGCTGGTATACTGGTAACACTTCAGGCTGCCTTTTTGTGCCCAGCCCAGCTATGGGTTGATTTCTAGAGTTCCCTTCTGCCAGCAGCCCTGTGGACCCCCTTCCACATTTGAGAACTACACTGGCCCCAACGGCTGCGGATTTTGTGGGCGCAGACTTCCTCTGTACCTCTAGAGCAGTGGTTCTCAACCTTTCTAATGCTGCAACCATTAGATGGTCTTGGGAGACCCTGCTAGCAGTTTTCAACCTGTGGGTCACAACCCACAGGTTGAGAATTGCTGCTGTAGAGCCTAAGACCATCGGAAAACACAGATATTACATTACGATTCATTAACAGTAGCAAAATTACAGTTATGAAGTAGCAACAAAAATAATTTTATGGTTGGGGGTCACCACAACATGAGGAACTGTATTAAAGGGTTATGGCACTAGAAAGGTTGAGAACCACTGCTTTAGAGCCCACTGCGCGCATTTCTCCCTCCAGTCTAGATCGCAGACCTCACCTTTCTCTGGGAGAAATCTGACCTTTCCGTGAGAAGGTGCAGAGCTTGTTCTAGTCCATGTATTCGTGCTGCTTGAGACCCGGTGTTCGTGGGTTTGCAGCTGGTCCCTGCGTGTTGTGGTTGTAGGGTCCCGGCAGGTATCTGATTCTTCCCACTTGAAGGTAAGGCTAGGCTTTATGATCACAGCCACTCTCCCCTTCAAGATGACACAGTCTCTGTGGCAGAGCCAGTCACTCCAGGAGAGATTTCAGCAGCGGTGGAGGCTGCCCAGTCAGGGGAGCCCGGTCTGGCAGTCCCCAACAGTCCCTTGGAATATAGCTGTCCCTCACTCACAAATAGACACTCCCCCTATGTCCACACACTCTCCTTTCGTTCTCTCACTCACACACTATCTTGCAGCCTGCCTTCCCATCAACAGCCATCTTCGATTTCCCTCACGTGAATATTTCTATGGTACAAGATCTGTATATTGTACTATGTGCCCACCAGGATCTTAATCTATGCATGTTCTCATTTTTTTTTTTTTTTTACTTTTGTACCCTCTCCATTTTGCTTCTGTGGAGGTCTATCTGAGCTATTTAATATTTTCTTCTAAACTGACTTTTAACTTTAGCCCTGGCCAAAGCTATTAGTGCAAGAAAAGCCTAGATCTGTGTTAGTTATATTTATTTCAAATAATACATTTAAATAAATGCATAATTAAAGTGAAGATGGTTGTCTTGTGTACATCCAAAGTAAATTTATGTACTCTCTGTAGTGTTTGTACCAGTCACAAGGAAAGCCCTGCTTAGTGGTACATTGAGCCTTTAGAAATGTTGAAGTAGTTATAGTATATTTGACTTAAAAAGATGTGTTTTTTAAATTAAATGAAAAAACAGTATGTCTTATGCATTTACTTTATAATAAATTTATATTGTAATAAATAGGTTTATGTACTTGGAATACTATAACACTAAATAAAATATTAACAGTGGTAATGGCTCAGTGATGGGATTGTGAGGAATTTTTAAAGTATGATTTTAAACTTAAAGAACTATAAATTCTCATTTTATTTCCTTAAAAACTAATTATGAAAACTCTTAAATATTATTAAAAATTGTCTTCACCACTATTTACTTCTTGCTCTGTGTGAAACAGGCTATTCAGAAAGGGAATACTGAAGTTGCAAGAATACATGCTGAAAATGCAATCCGCCAGAAGAACCAAGCAATTAATTTCTTGAGAATGAGTGCTAGGGTTGATGCTGTGGCAGCCAGAGTTCAAACTGCAGTAACAATGGGCAAGGTAAGGCTTAATATCTATAAACAGTAGGAACTCTTTTTTTCCATGTAATAATTTTATTATTATTATTATTATTATTATTATTGATTAAGGTATTACCTATGTGTCCTTATCTCCCCATTGCCCGCCCCCCCAATCATGCCCTCAGCCTCACCCCCTGTTTTCTGTGTCCATTGGTTATGCTTATATGCATGCATGCAAGTCCTTTGGTTGATCTCTCCCCCTTACCCCCACCCTCCCCTACCTTCCCTCTGAGGTTTGAGCATCTAATTGATGCTTTTCTGTCTCTGGATCTGTTTTTGTTCATCAGTTTATGTTGTTCATTATAATTCACAAATGAGTGAGATCATGTGATATTTATCTTTCTCTGACTGACTTACTTCACTTAGCATAATGCTCTCCAGCTCCATCCACACTGTTGCAAATGGTAGGAGTTTCTTCTTTTTTAGCGCAGCATAGTATTCCATTGTGTAGATGTACCACAGTTTTTTAATCCACCCATCTGCTGATGGGCACTTAGGCTGTTTCCAAATCTTTGCTATGGTGAATTGTGCTGCTATGAACATAGGGGTGCATATATCCTTTCTGATTGGTGTTTCTAGTTTCTTGGGATATATTCCTAGAAGTGGGATAACTGGGTCAAATGGAAGTTCCAGTTTTTAGTTTTTTGAGGAAACTCCATACTGTTCTCTACAGTGGCTGCACCAGTCTATATCCACCAGCAGTGCACGAGGGTTCCTTTTTCTCCGCATCCTCGCCAGCACTTGTCCTTTGTTGATTTGTTGATGATAGCCATTCTGACAAGTGTGAGATGGTACCGCATTGTTTTAATATGCATATCTCAGATGATTAATGACTTTGAGCATGTTTTCATATGTCTCTTGGCCTTCTTTATGTCTTCTTTCAAAAAGTATTTAGGTCCGTTGCCCATTTTTTGATTGGATTGTTTATCGTCCTTTTGTTAAGTTGTATGATTTCCCTGTAAATGTTGGAGATTAGACCCTTATCGGAGATAACATTGGCAAATATGTTCTCCCATGCAGTGGGCTTTCTTGTTGTTTTGTTGATGGTTTCTTTTGCTGTGCAGAAGCTTTTTATTTTGATGTAGTCCCATTTGTTTATTTTCTCCTTAGTTTCCATTGCTCTAGGAGCTGTTTCGGTGAAGATATTGCTTCGGCATATGTCTGAGAATTTGCTGCCCGTGGATTCCTCTAATATTTTTATGGTTTCCCATCTTATGCTTAAGTCCCTTTTCCATTTTGAATTTATTTTTGTGTATGTTGTAAGTTGGTGGTCTAGTTGTGGTTTTTTTTTTTTTTGCATGTATTTGACCAAATTTCTCAGCATCATTTATTAAAGATACTGTCTTGACTCCATTTTATGTTCTTGCCTCCTTTGTCAAATATTAATTGAGCATAGTGGTTTATGTCGATTTCTGGGTTCTCTATTCTATTGCATTGGTCTATATGTTTGTTCTTGTGCCAGTACCAGGCAGTTTTGAGAACAGTGGCTTTGTAATACACCTTGATATCTGGTACTGAGATCCCTCCTACTTTGTTCTTCTTTCTCAGGATCGCTGCAGCTATTTGGGGACTTTATTTTCTTCCAGATGAATTTTTGTAGAGTTCATTCTAGGTCTGTAAAATATGATGTTGGTATTTTAATGGGGAGTGCATTGAATCTATAGATTGCTTTGTGTAGTATGGACATTTTAATGATGTTGATTCTACCAATCCATGAACACGGTATGTTCTCCCATCTGTTTATGTCTTCCTCTATCTCTTTTGTCAGCATCCTGTGGTTTTCTGAGTATTGGTCTTTTACCTCCTTAGTTAAGTTTATTCCTAAGTATCTTAATTTTTTGTGCAATGGTAAATTGGATTGTTTTTTTTAAATCTCTTTCTGTAAGTTCACTATTGGTGTATAAAAATGCCATAGATTTCTTGACATTAATTTTGTATCCTGCTACATTGCGGAATTCATTTATTAAGTCTAATAATTTTTTGATGGAGTCTTTAGGGTGTTCTATGTACATAGAACACCCTAAAGTTGTCTGTGAATAATGACAATTTTACTTATTCTTTTCCAATTTGGATGTCATTTATTTCTTCTTCTTATCTGATCACTGTGGCTAGTACTTCCAGTACTATGTTGAACAGGAGTGGTGAAAGTGGGCATCCCTGTCTTGTTCTTTTTCTTAAGGGAAATGGTTTTAATTTTTGCCCATTGAGTATGATGTTGGCTGTAGGTTTGTCATATAAGTCTTTTATTATGTTGATGTATGATCTTTCTATTCCCACTTTGCTGGGCATTTTTATTCAAAAAGTGTGTTTGTTGGACTTTGTCAAATGCCTTTTCTGCATCAATTGATATGATTATATGATTTTTGTCTCTCAATTTGCTTATGTGATGTATCACATTTATTGATTTGCAGATATTGTCCCAACCTTGCATCCCTGGAATAAATCCCACTTGGTCATGTTGGGAACTCTTGATTTAAGTTTAATGAGAGTATTAGGAGTTTCCAGAAATCTAAATCCAATGGAAGGTGCTGTAGATCGCTAGTAAAGGCCTTTATGGGCAAGAGAGACCTAGTCAAAGTACTTAGTAAGGAAAGTGATTTTGACAGTGGCTTTTAAAGTAAGATTTATGAGTTGTCTTCCAATGAAGAATCAAAGACCAAACATACATACTGTACTTTTACTGTTAAAGAAAAGTTAGGCAAATTTTATAGGTTGATCTGTAAATAATATATTTAAGAGAATACCTGGAGTTTGAGATTACTTACAGCATGCTTAATCTTTATTTTTTTAATACTTCCAATAGGTAACCAAGTCCATGGCAGGTGTAGTTAAATCTATGGATGCTACTTTGAGGAGTATGAACCTTGAAAAGGTAAAAAAATATATTTAATGTTCAGATAGCATCTTTTCTGTATAAATTTTTCTCATGACCATATTTCTTTTTATAGATTTCTGCCCTGATGGACAAATTTGAACACCAATTTGAAACTCTGGATGTTCAAACACAACAAATGGAAGACACAATGAGTAGTACTACAACCCTAACAACACCACAAGTAAGAATAGTTTCTTTACTTAGAATTACTTCTTAAAAATTACATGAAAAAAAAAATTACCCGAGTTCATAATATAATGGCTTTGTGAGCCAAAATCATCTCTAGAATGTGAAGTAAACATGGTGTATCCCCAAAATGCAAGTAGGAAGTTATGCTTTGCCCCTGGATTCCTGAGGACATGTTGGAAGATGCTATTCCCTATCTTATTTTGAAATTCTAAAAGTTATACTAGGTTATATGTCTAGAGAGGTTGGAACTTGGTTCTACCTGGTTAATCAAATGAACAAAGAAAGAACTTAGTACTACTACTTTGCTAATATGGAGAAAATGTAATTTACAGAATAGGTTAGGAAGAAATCAGCAACTGTACATTGATATTTTAATTTTAATTCTAAAATCAGCAACTGTACATTGATATCTAATTCTCTTCTCACAAAAAGATAAATAATAAGAGAACAAGCTTATATTTAGGTTTAGAGTAAAGAAAGAAAGAATTCATGTGTATATCCTATAGTGAGCATATATATTTAGCCTTTACTTTTATACTTTCTCTAGAGCAAGCATGTCAAACTCGCGGCTGATGGGCCCCATGCCTTGAGTTTGACATGTTTGCTTTAGAGCCCTGATCCCCCAAATGTGGTTCAGGAATCAAGAACATTTGTATCATCTGGAAGCTCATTAGCAATGCAGAAATTTAGACCACCCCCTCCACAGCCATTGAATCAGAATCATTTTTCAGGATTCCCAGGTTATTTTTATGTACCACGTTTGAGAAGCTCTGTCTTGAATTGGTGATCCCCAGGTGATTACATGATGTTCAGATAGCATCTTCTCAGTGTAAGTTTTTCTTATGCCCACAAGTTTAGGAAACACAAGTAAATTGGAAAAATGACTTGAAGTCAGGACACTTGGATTTCTATTCCCCACTCTACCACTAATTAACTTTGGAACCTTAAAATATTTACAACCATGGGCCTCAGTATATGTAGCTATAAAATCTAGGGCTTGGAACCAATGATATGAAAATGCCTTTTACTTCTGAAAAAATCTTCAGATTTATTCACCCAACATTTGCTGAACACCTTGTGTTTAAGGTATTGTGCTAGGTGCTGGGGATAGTCAAATATATGAAAAACATTCCAACAGAAACAGAAAGGGATCTGGTTGAACACACTTAGTTACCTACATTTTCATAACCTGCTAATGAGCAGTTCAAATTTAAATGGGAATATCCACTTTGGAAAGGCAATTTGGTAATATCTACAGTCTGTTTTTAACATAACAGCCAGAGTGATCCTGTTAAAATTGTCAGATCATGCAAATATTTTGCTCACAATCCTCTAGTGGCTCCACATCTCCCTAAAAATAAAAAACAAATTCTTTACAATTGCCTGTAATACCCTATGGGATCTGCTCCTCCCTGCTTCTCTGACCTTATCTCCTGTTACTGCTTAGCACTCTATCAGGCACTTGGCCTCCTTATTAATTCTCAAACACACCAAGTACATTTCTGTCTCAAAGCTGTTCCTCTTTCAGTTTCCTTTGCCTGGATGTTCTTCCTCCATCTAGCAGATATCCTCATTGCCAACTCCCCACCTTCTTCAGTTCTTTGTCATTTTCTAAATGAGGTCTTCCTAACCATCCAACTTAAAAGTACATCAAGAGCATACCCACCATTCCCTATATGCTCCACATCCCTGCTTTATTTTTCTTCATAGTACTTATCACCTTCTAATATACCATATAATTTTTAAAACTTTTTATTTGCTCCCCTTCATGTGCACACTCTAGAATGTAAGCTTAAGGAAGGCAAGGATAGCCCTGGCCAGGTAGCTCAGTTGGTTATAGCATTGTCCCTATGCACTAAGATTGTGGGTTCAGTCTCTGATCAGGGCTCATAAAAGAATCAACCAATGAATACATAAATAAGTGGAATAACAAATCGATATTTCTCTCTCTTCCACCCTTTTCCCTATTCTTCTCTTTCCCCTTCCTCTCTCTCTCTAAAAATCAATTTTTAAAAAGGCAGGGATGTTTATCATTTTTGTTCATTGATGCATTCCTAGCACTTAAAGTGATATCTGGCATAAAATAGTTCTCAATTAATATTTGTTGAAGTAATCAAAGTATATGAAAATACATGTAACTTATAAGATAGTATTTTTACTTCCAAATATATTCACAAAGAAACCCATGTGTATGTACAAAGATACTTATACATGAGAATGTTCATGGCACCATTATCTATAACTGGGACAAATTAGGGGGGAAATCTAAATGTCCAGCAATTGATGGATAAATGAAATAGAATGTATTTCTATACTGTAGTATTACACATGAGTGACCGTGAATGAACTAGATCTCAACAGAATTAGATCTTACAAGTTTGAATAAGAAAAGTAAGTTGCAGAATAGTATGCATAGTATAATACTATTAAGTAAATCTTATCCTATCTAATAAAGAGGAAATATGCTAATTGACCCTCACACCATTGCAAAGATGGCGGTGCCCACAGCCAATAAGGGGGAATATGCTAATTGACTACCCCACCCTCAAAGATGGTGGCACCAACAGCCAATAAGGAAGAAATATGCTAATTGACTGCCATGCCCTCAAAGATGGTGGCTCCCACAGCCACAAGATGGTGGCGCTCAGTCCCCTCAGCCCCGCTGGGGTGGCAGGCGTGTGGCAAGGCCAGGCCTGCCCCCAGGTGGGCCCAGCCGCTCCGTGCACCTGCCTCCAGAATCCCCCAGTCCCCTCAGCCCCCCAGCAGCCCAGGGCCAGCCTGAGGCTCAGGTAACCAGGGCCAGCTGAGACTTGCACTGGTGGCAGTGGCAGCAGCAGAGGGGTGATGGAGCATCATCTTCCCCTGATCACCAGCTTGCCTCCTGCCCCTGAGGGCTCCTGGACTGTGAGAGGGGGCAGGCTGGGCTGAGGGATCCCCCCTCCAGTGCATGAATTTTCATACACCGGGCCTCTAGTAAACATAAATAATGCTGTTAGATATACTAAAGACAACAAAATGTAATTGCACATAAGTATTCAATCTATTATTTTCTGAACTTTTCCTGTACTTTAGGGACACCCCAATAAATTCAATAAAAAAGAAAAATAAATGAAAATTAATAAGTGAATGAAAGAGAACAAGAGAAACTAAGGCCCAACAGCAAGATTAGTGAGTTGCTTAAAATCATACACCTTGTTAATGGTAGCACTTGGACTATATCTTAGAACTCCCACCAATATGTTCAAAATATTTTTTAACAACTAAGTAAAAAACAAGAGTTGTTTTGATTAATCAGACTCTATTTCCTGAGAACTCCTGTACTGTAGTAAATATCTCAATATACTTATATTTTCTTCATCTCTAAATATTTTTAAAGAGTAATCCTTAATATAAAAGTTGTATCAACTAGCAGAAAGAACAAATGTAATTAATATAAAATTCAAATCTATTACACTTCAAATATAAGCAAAGTGAGTTAGAAAAGAGCTTTATAGCCCAGTTGGCGTGGCTCAGTGGTTGAGCGTTGACCTATGAACCAGGAGGTCATGATTTTATTCCTAGTCAGGGCACATGCCCGGGTGGCAAGCTCCATCCCCAGTCTGGGGCATGCAGGAGGCAGCTGATCAATGATTCTCTTCCATCATTGATAAGTTTCTATCTCTCCCTCTCCCTCCTTCTCTGAAATCAATAAAAATACTTTCTAAAAAAAAAAATAAAGAGCTTTATATATTGGTTCACTTTCTTAAAGAGAGCTACATTACCCAGGTTTCAAATTATATGTGAATATCACTGCATAAATGCCTGGGAACTCAGTTTTTTTCCCCATCACCATTTATCCCCTCTATGCCCTCTTCTACCTCCACACACCCTCCCCCCCCACACACAATCACCACACTATTGTCCATGTCCATGAGTTCTCTCTTATTTTTTTCTTTTTTGCTCAAACCCTCCATCCCCTCCAACACTCCACCTCCCCTCCAACCAGAGCTGTCTGCCTGCTCTCTCTGAGTCCGTCTCTATTTTGCTTGGTAGTTCAGTTTGTTCATTAAATTCCACATATGAGTGAAATCATATGGAACTTGTCATTCTCTGACTGGCTTATTTCACTTAGCATAATCTTCTCCAGTGCCATCCATGCTGATATTTTTAACATAACCTTATAGTTTAAGGCTTTATTATTTAACATTATTCTGAAATAAATATTTTTGAAATCAGCTCCCTCTGGTGGTAAAAAATATTTTTAAAAAGTTTTTATTTTAAAAATTGCAGACCAGTTTCCCCTTTTTAAACAAAATCAAAAACAGAAACCACCCAAAAAGCAATTGTCATTAAAATACAAATTCTCATATTCTTATTCTAGAGCCAAGTGGATATGCTGCTTCAAGAAATGGCAGATGAAGCTGGGTAAGAAATTATTCAGGGGATTTAGTTAATCTTGATTTAATATCTGGCAGTCCTAAAATTTGTAGTGTGGATAAAAATATTTGTCATTGCCACCGATGGTCAGAGTTAGGGTTTTGACTCTAGAAGTTAGTGTTGGAAGGGCCTTTGAAATATCCATCTCTTTGCTATGCTCATAAGAATGTGATTTTGTTCAGATCATTCTAGTATTTTCTTAAAAATCTCTGGCAGTACATTCATTTATTCTGTAATAAGAAATGGAGGAAGGTAATTGAGAGAGGCAGGAGTGTTCAAACATTTTCTCAATACCTTCTTATTTATCAGATATAGCAAATATTTGGATTCTTTTTACAAAAAGTGTCTTTCAAAAACAATTCTATGTTAAGCCCAGTTTGAGTCCTGCAAATTGAGCGAGATGTGCAAAATGTCCAAGGGTTTTAAAAGATGGCAGCACCTGAGGATATTTTTTCCCATTGAGTTTTAGAGAGAGTGGAAGGGAGGGGGAGAGACAGAGAGAGAGAAACATCCTGTGAGAGAGACACATTGATTGGTTGCCTCCTGTATACACCCAGACTGGGGCCAGGGATTGAGTCTGCTATGGAGGTACATTGCCTTGACTAAAATCGAACCTGCGACCCTTCAGTCTGTGGGCCAGCACTCTAACCACTGAGCCAGACCTGCTAGGGTGATCATATATATATTTTTAAATAAGTAATTGACACCCTGTGTTGTACTGTTATTAGAAATAGGGTATTTATTAATGGACTACCATATTTTCTGGCATATAAGACAACTTTTTAACCCAGGAAAATCTTCTATACGCCCAGTCGTCTTATACGCCGGAAAATACGGTATTTATTTCAGGCCCTTTTTTGTTTGAGGGGAATGACTTGCCCATGATAATGTCTGTGCTATAGAAGTCATGTTATATCAGTATTCTCTAGTATATAACAATCAAACCTCAGTTCTCAAACATCTTCCATCTCGAACAGTTTGGTTCTTGACCAAGTTGTTGATGAAAAAAATGTCTGTTTGTCATACAAAATTTTAAAAGTTCAGTTCTCCACCTGACAACCCTTTCATGCAGATACCTGTATGATCAGTCATGTGTCTCTCGGGCAACAAAGGAGAGAATGTGCAAGTATGAGTCAGTTTACTGCTAAACCTTGCATTGTTAAGATCTCAGGAAATTGTGCTGTGAATATTTTTTTTTGCTTTTGTTACTGCTTATTATTATTAAATGTATACAGTAAGTCATCATGGGTCCTAAGAAGGTTAGTGATAGCAGCAAAGTGAAAAGGAAAGTTGTGAAAACAATGTTAGAGCTTAAAAAAGAAAAAACTGTAATGTCATAGTATGATAGAGTGTCTGATCTGGCTACCAAGTATGGCATTGGGAAATCAATAATTAGCACAATTTTAAAACATAAAGCAGCCATCAAGAGTGCTGATGTTGTTAAGGGTGTGGAAGTACGAAAAAAGGATCACAGGCAATTAAGAAAGGTTAAAACGGGGAATCATTTGGGGGGTCTGGAACAGATGAATTCAACTTACATTATTTCTAATGGGCAAAAAATGATTCGGTTTTTGAACAAATCACTTCTCAAACAGACTTCTGGAAAAAATGAAGTTCAAGAACCAAGGTTCCACTATATTTAGTTCAAGAGACGATTGTAGGTAAAGAATTTTCTTTTTTCAAAAATAAAGATGAAAACTAGGTGATACTGAAGTTTTATAATTTATCCTCAAAGGTAGAGTAATAAATTAAAATAGGGTTTATATACTCTATCCTTTTCTCTATATACTCTATCCTTTTCTCCTGGAAAGGGAAGAATTGAAGACACCTAGAAAATAGAGTTGATGAATATTATTTTAATGTGTAAGCTAATACCTGATTAGAATGAACAGATAAGTTTATCAGCTCTTTAAATAACTAATATGTCAATAGTGAATTAAAACCCAGGTTAATAAATCAGATTTGCCATATTTGACAATAGGACTGGCAAGTAAGTTGTACACTGTTTTGCTTTGTTTCCTGATGTAGGTCATTTTTGTTAAGTAGTTAAGAGACCAAAGCATTGTGTATCAGAAGACTCCATCTTAGTAACATGAAGCTAAGGACTTATTTCTGTTCTTACCAAAAACTAAATAAGAAGATTGGGCTTGAAAGTACAGCAAAGGTCTTATAAAATGAATATTGCCACATTACAGCCTTTCTGACCCTCAATGGAAATCAAGTTTATTAGATAACTTTTTGAGAAGATTTAGAACAGGATTTCTCAACCTTGACACTATTGACATTTTGGGTTACATAATCCTTGGGGCTGTCCAATAAATTGTAGTATGTTCAGCAACATCTCTGATCTCTACCCAAAAGATAACATCCCTACCCCATTGTGACAGTAAAAAATGCATCCAGGCATTGTCTGATATTTCTGGGGACAGGGGTGTGGGGGGAAGGTTGGGGGCCAAAATCAAGAGAAATGAGTTATGTCAATAATGGATGGCGACTGGAACAGTAGAAATAGATAGAATCACTGATGTAGAAATACTGATGCCCATCCTTAAAGATATTTAAGTATCCGAATTCTGTTTGAGTTTGTGATTCCCTCGACAAAATTTTAGTATAGCATATCTTTACCTTTTAAGTAACAATCTGTCTATAGACTCTCCTAATGACTTTTAAAGTTACTGTGTTCTCTGTAGTGTTTTCAAACTGATGTTGGCATACACTGGTATAGATACAAGCAGAAAGGCTAGCTTATATCTTAGAGGAGTAGGTAAAATATAGATTAACATCACAGGCCTTGGAGGCAGAAAATTCTGAGTTCAAATCCTATTTATCACTAGGGTGGATCTTGGGCAAGTGAGCTTAATTTTTTTAAACTTCAATTGTGTGAGATGGATGCAAGTAATGATTCCTGCTAAGGGTAGCTCAGGAGCTAGAATACTGAACTTGAAGTTAACTCAAATGTTAGATATGGATCCTGAGGCTACATTTATCTAATCTGTTTTATCTTTTTTTGGCATATTAAATTACCTTTATAATAGGAGTCATATAGTAACCTCAGTAAATTGAATACATTGTATGATTTTTATTTTTGTCTTTTGTTCAGATGACCAATAATTTTCCTTCCTTTTATTAGCTTTTCTATTTACATTTATAAAATGTAACCAGTTTTATCTTATTTAAATTAAGGTAAAATGCTAGGTAGAATATTCAAATTTGCAATAATCCTGTTTCATTACGTTTATAATTATATAAGGAGTAAAATGCCTATATTAACATCTATTTATGCTAATTATTTTAAAATTGTAGCCTTGATCTCAATATGGAACTACCACAGGGTCAGACAGGATCTGTTGGCACCAGTGTTGCTTCCATGGAACAGGTAGAAGTTGTATTTTGTCTTGATTAGTATGAACTTGATGTGTGAATTAAATAGACATTGTATATATATTTATACATAAGTAATGTATATATATCTTTTTTATAGAGTGCTTTCTACTATAATATGACATCATCATAAATTAGCAAACTGTGTTTAGTTAACCTTTACTCCTCAATGATGAACATTTTCTCTTTGCATGCACATTTTATTTAAAGATTGAATTGCTTCCCTTCATAGCTTCTGCTTTATTTAGTTCTCAATTTATTCTGAAATGTTTTTAAAAGTATATTCTTAATGTTAGTTTTTGTGTGAATTTTTAGACAATATTTTAATCTTATTTAAAATATGAGCTATTTAAAATATTAGTGATTTATATTTGTTGCAGCCTTCTAACTTTTAAATTTTAACTTTCTTCAGGATGAACTATCACAGAGACTTGCTCGTCTACGTGATCAAGTGTAATTTAAAGAACTGGTGCTTTTGTTTACTTCACCTACTTCTGAAAAACTTCATGTGTATATATAGATAAGTTGTACTCTAGTTACATTAAGAGCACCATATGTTACAGAATGCTTAAATGCTATTTATAATGCTTTCTTTTGCCATGTTGTACTTTCTAATACTTTAAGAAATTCCAGAGAGTTTCCACCTTGGCATATTTTATAGTTTTGTATATTATATTGTAAAATGTGAGGGACATTTTTTTAGATGACTTTGACCAAGCTAGCATTAATTTGTTGTATATGAAACATTCTCCTCAAAAATTGCATAAATAATCTGGCAACAAAGTACTACAGAAGAAAGTATAGAATAAATATTTTGGTTTCTTTTAATTCAAAGTTGTTTTAAATCTCTGCATTCACATGTGATGCATAAAAATAAAAGCAGGGGGACCAAGTTTACTTAACATGCTTACATAGCCAAAAATACCATATTTAGTGTCATATGATGGGCAATGCTATTTTTTTTAAATGCATTTTTTATTTTTAGAGAGAGAGGAAAGGAGAGGGAGAGAAGAGAAACATCGATGTGAGAGTGGAACATCCATCGGTAGCCTCCTGCTTGCGCCCTGACCGGGAATCGGATCAGCAACCTTTTGGTGCATGGCAAGATGCCCAACCAAGCCACACCAGACAGGGAGACAAAGCTATTTTTTTCTTTTATGTTTTGTGTTTATTTTTGCTGTTCAAGCACAAATGCAGTTGACTTTTATTCTGTGTTAATCAGCTTTTAAATTTAGATTATTATTGGATTTTTTAACCAGTAATTTAATGTGACAAGCCATGGTCAGTGTGGGTTTTGGGTTCAAAGGCTTGGAGAAAGAGCTGATGCGCAAATTAAAACACAAGACAAGAAATAAAAATTTTGAAATTATGGGGGGAAGCCAGGGAAAACTTAACTGTAGTAGTCAAGTTCCACTGAGTCTCCCTTCCTGTCTGCTTTTATTTACTAGAATACACAATTGCCTTTTAGGAATGCAAACAGACATATCAAAGGTGATTGTTTAGTAAATAGTAAGGTTATCAGGTTAGGGGGGAGTTTGCTTTGGGCCATTGAGTCAGCAGTAGGTAATAAAATACAAATTCACCCTGTGAATATCAAAGGAGCCCAGGTCAGCCTTCTGAAGGACTTCTCACATTTATATTAATTACTGTTGATCTTGGTTTCCAGCAATTTAATTACTATTATCCTGAATTTCTGAAATTAAAAAAAAAATCATGGATAATTTTCCAATATAACTAGAAAAAATATACACCATTAAATTAAAGAAATTAAAGTTTGCTCAGTTTTTAAATTTTTTCTTTGCTAAATCACTATTGTTAAGACTCAGAGAAATTTAACCTTTCATACTTTCAAATGAAATTGACACACATTTTAAATGATTCTCCTTATTTTTACTCTACCCTTGATACACTGTATTTTGAAAGATTAATTTACAAGGCTTTAATATCATTTACATTTTTCATATGATTGTTTATTGCTTTTTGAAAATCTTAGCCTAGATTTTAAAAGCAACCAACAAAAAGTAACAGAGAAAACAAAATTGAATCAATTCAAGTTACAACTACCATAAGCCCTGGTTAAATGTATTTGTCTTTTTAAGAAAAAAAAAACTCTTTAATAACTGGAAGAAATGAAATAGAACTAAATGTTGTAATAAAATGTTTTGCTAGCCATGAGAATAACTTCCAGAGCAATGGAAGTTGGGTGTACAATGTAGGAGCTTGGAACACAGAAAAGTCCTAACGTCAAAAAAAGACTAAACTCTGGAAGGCCAGGATCCTTGGGGGAAAGCATTTGATGGCCAATTGTACAATTTTTCATCTCTCCAGAAATAGTTCTGTTTTACACAACTAAAAGGAACAAATGCTTGCAATTTTCTCCTATAACAGTCTCAAATGTGGAGAAGTAACCAAGTTATATTTTAGCTGGTATACTACTAATCTATGTTAAGTAGGTAAAGTGTTTTTCATTACTTACTGCATGATTGATTCATGAATGAATTTTTATATTTCATTAAGTTTTGTTGAAGAGCAGACCCATTGTTAAGTCATTCAAAGTGCAATTATGGAGACTTTTTTCCTAAGTATTCACCACTCACATATGTTTCCTATTGTAAATGAGAGTGTATAAATGACAATTATTTTCACTGGGTAATGAAATTAGAAATTACTCTTTTGCTAAGTTTCAGTTAAACCTACTTAACTTTCTTGGTACTTGACTAAATGGTATGACTTCAGTGTGGTAATCTTCCATTTTGTTTATAATTCACTAGAGGCCCGGTGCACGAAATTCATGCACAGGGGAGGAGGGTTCCCTTAGCCCAGCCTGCACCTTCTCCAATCTGGGACCCCTGGGGGATGTCCAACTGCCGGTTTAGGCCCGATGCCAGGGATCGGGCCTAAACCGGCAGTCGGACAACCCTCTCACAATTCTGGGCTATTGGCTCCTAACCGCTCACCTGCTTGCCTGCCTGATTGCCCCTCACTGCCCCCACCCGCCAGCCTGATCACCCCTAACCACCTCTTCCTGCTGGCCTGATCATCCCTCACTGCCCCCTGCTGGCCTGGTCATCCAAAACAGCCCCTCTGCCTGCCTGATCATCCCTAACTGCCTCTGCCTGCTGGCCTGATTGGCTCCAACTGCCTCCCACCCCCACTGGCCTGGTTGCCCCCAACTGCCCCCCCCCCCTGCAGGCCTGGTCGCCCCACGCAGCCTGCTGTTCAGTCATTTGGTCTCCCCCAACTGCCCACCCTGCTGGCCTGGTCACCCCATGAAGCCTGTTATTCAGTTGTTTGGTTGTCCCTTACCACCCCCGGCCAGCCTGGTCACCCCACGCAGCCCACTGCTCAGTCATTTGGTCAGCCCTCACTAACCCTCCCTGCCGGCTTTTTTGCCCCACGCAGCCTGCTCCTCGGTCG
This sequence comes from Cnephaeus nilssonii, assembly GCF_951640355.1. Classification (NCBI taxonomy): domain Eukaryota; kingdom Metazoa; phylum Chordata; class Mammalia; order Chiroptera; family Vespertilionidae; genus Cnephaeus; species Cnephaeus nilssonii. The sequence continues at coordinate 33,243,585 of NC_137071.1, forward strand.
TTTGGTAGCCCCTCACTAACACCCCTGCTGGCCTGATCACCCCACACAGCCTGTTCAGTCCTCCACTTGGTTGCGATGGTCACTTAGGCTTTTATATATATAGATGCTTTGTCCTTTTTACTGAAAGTGTAAGTTTGTTCATATTGGAACATCCTGGGTGGCATAGAAGAGATTATTACAGACTAAAATATCTATGAAATAGTTATCTCATTTTCCTTTGGTGGGAATTGTAGCTTTTGTTCTTTTAAATTCAATAAAAAGTGTTAATTGTGAATATGGATTAATTAAGTCTAGAAAAATATATTGTTCTGATCTAAAAATAAATGTTCATAGTTTTGCTTAATAGCCATATCAGATTTAAAAAATATATATATTGTTCTTTGATAGACACCAGGTTTTACTTTTGGATTTATTGATTACCTTATACATATAGCAGAATTTTATTTTTTGCAATTTATTCTTAGACCAGATTGCTGGTCTTGTTAGTATAAATTACATTTCTAGTTTGATAAGTGATTTGATAATTGAAAAGTAACACATTCCAGATTATACTGTCTTGAAAAGTGGATATCATAGCACCTTTCATTTACCTTCAGTGTTAGTTCCTTATCAAATTTCCTCCTGAGCCGAAACCGGTTTGGCTCAGTGGATAGAGCGTTGGCCTGAGGACTCAAGGGTCCCAGGTTCGATTCCGGTCAAGGGCATGTACCTTGGTTGCGGGCACATCCCCAGTAGGGGGTGTGCAAAAGGCAGCTGATCGATGTTTCTCTCTCATCTATGTTTCTAAATTTCTATCCCTCTCTCTTCCTCTCTGTAAAAATCAACAAATTTCCTCCTGATGTTTTCCTAAGTATTTGACTATATCATTTGATAGAATATGTAAAGTCAAATGCTCATAAACATTTTACTGCACTTGCACCCTACAGACAGTATGGATATTATTTTACCATCATTACTCTGAACTCTGTTTCAGATAAATTTCTTATCTCTGCTTCATTTGTCTCTTCTTCTGGAGAATTCTCTAGTTTTTTTCATTTGGGGTTTGTTTCTTTGTCTCCTCATTTTGGCTGTTTGGGTTTGTGACTATGTATTAGGTAGATCCTCTACACCTCTCAATCACTAGTGCAGGATAGTATTAAAGGCTGTTTCTGACTAATTAGATCAGACAAAGACTGAAAGCCTCCAGAGACTGCCTCTGCCTACAGGCTGATAGGATTCCAACTTGAATTGTCCTCCAGGCAATCGTCCTCCTGTGTGTCAAGAGTTTTTTTTAATAGGGTGGGGCAGTTGCTTCTGCCTGGAGGCTAATTGTTCTTTTTAATCTCTTAAGTGACCTCGGGGCAAGGTATTTTCCAATAGGGTGTGTGTTAATTGTCTTCCCCCGAAGCAAGGAAAATGTCTGTGTGGGAAAGATGTTCTCTGCTGTGTGAGGGAATGAATCAGTCCAGGAAACTTGGAGTGTCTGCCCTCTGAGCTCTATTCCCCAAATCCCCAATCCTTGCTTCTGCTCTTACAGCTCCAGTCCACTTCTCCCTCCCTCTGCTGGATCACAAGGTGGTTGGCTCCTCAGGAAATTTTGTGCATTGGCCCTTTAAGAGGGTGCCCGAATTTTCAGCTGTCACTCCCTGACAGCACCCCACTGCTTTTCACAGCCAGATGTTATGTGGGTACCCTCCTCAGTTTTGGTGATCCCTTCTGGGGGGCCCAACTTGGGGATTAGATCCCATAGTTCTCAGTGGCAATCCCCCACCACTGAGATATCTCTCCATGACTTCAGCTGCTGTCTGTGGGTGCCTAGCAGCCCTTTCGCACCTCCGTCCCTCCTACCAGTCTCTATTTGGTCTCCACTTTCAGTCCTTGGGTGTCAGGTTTCTCTCCTGTGAGTTTTCCACTGATTATTTAGGACACTTTTCTGTATTTTAGTTGTAATTCCAATTTGTTCCTGAGAGCATGTCCGTGCAGCATCCACTTACTCTGCCACCATTTTTAATCCTCTGGATCTATAATAATAAAAGCATAATATAATTAGACCGGACAGCCGAACGACCTTCTGGACATCCTCCTGACAACCTTCCGGACTAAGCCAGGGTTGCGAGGGCCGAGGCAGCCACCATGGCTGTGTGGACCGAGCCCCTTGCATGAATTTTGTGCATCGGGCCTCTAGTATTATTATAAAGAGGTCATAAAAAGTGTCCTTGACAAAAATTATATCCTTGATCCTATTCCTAAAATTTTTCACATTCCTGTTAATGCCAGTGGTCTTAATCCAGCATCTAGAAAGGTTAAAGAATCTGGAGAAGCACTGTGTGTAAATTAACAAAGAGTTCAGAGATGAAACATAATTTTGGAAGGCATTATGGGGAGTCAGAGAAGACTTAGCTAAAGGAACTAAGTTCTTCCTTGTCTCAGGACCCTTGCTTTTTATTAACACAAATTGTCCTAATGCAAGGTAGATATACACTTCAAAGGCTAGGGCTTAGTACACAGAATCCATTGTCAGATTATCAGGTTTGGGAGAAACTGCCTTTGGCTGTTCAGGTGTTTGGCCAGCAGGAGGCAATAACATGTAGATTAAGATGCCCTTAGCTGTCTGGCAGCAAGCAATAATCTATGCAAATCTTTTAGGTGTGGGGAAATGCCCTCAGCCATCTCCAGATGATTCAGCCCTGCTGACATGCTGGAATTGGCTTCTGCCATCTCACCCTCTTTGATTTTATAAATTTAACAAGACTGTATGTATTAAGATTTTTAAATTCAATGGAAAAGATAGAGTTCTATCAAGACCCTTTAAATTGTTGTCAGGCATCAAAGGAATCAGTTTGTAGTCAGTTTCTTTTTGCGCCAACAGTTCTTTGAGTCCCAATTTCAATGTCCAACAGTTTCTTATGTGTATATGCCAGCAATGATATGCTAGTTCTGGATTGTGGACAAACGGTGGCAATGCAGGTCCAACCTTCTTTGGTTTGGTCCTGGGCAACCTGCAGTGAAGCCCAGCTGCTGATTGCTAGTATGGCAAGGCGTCTTCACTGTCTTCATCTCTGGGCTGTTTCTCCTCTTGTCTTGGGGGCCACTGCTATTTTGTGGCTGGAGAAATATGGTCAGTTCCTCTCTGGGATCCATTGTTGGGGGAATCCACAGGAGCTTGGAGGAGTTTTCTGGAAATATACAAACATATTTTCGACCAAAGGTTAATAAAGGAATCTTTTCTATAAACTAGACTTGGGGTCCTTTCATTTTTGCCCAAACGATTTTCCTTTGGCTTATTTTGACACCATTTGTGTTTTCATGGGTGTCTTGCCATTAGCATTACAAATGAAAAATAATTTTCAAAGTAAAGAATTTAAAGCAATTAAGGCTTGATGTAATTTACTTACAGGATATTTTTCTTGCAGGGGATTATTCTACTTCCCCCCCCCCCTTTGTCATTTAAATATTATTAGAAGGCCTTTGGAAATCTTAACAGTGCAGTCTTGATAATTTTTAATTTTAATTTTCTGCACAGAAACATGACTGTTTTGGACTCATTGCATGTTAAGCAAGTTTACTATGAGATGAACCATCAGTAAAAAATTAGTTAATGCTTCAGGAACAGTTACCTGCCCAGTACAATTAAGTTTTCTGGAATATTCACTTATATCAATTAGACAATTTAAATCAATCTGAAATAAGGTTAATTTTTATTTATTTTATTTTTAAAAAAATATATTTTATTGATTTTTTACAGAGAGGAAGAGAGAGGGATAGAGAGTTAGAAACATCGATCAGCTGCCTCTTGCACACCCCGTACTGGGGATGTGCCCACAACCAAGGTACATGCCCTTGACCGGAATCGAACCTGGGACCCTTGAGTCCGCAGGCCGACGCTCTATCCACTGAGCCAAACCAGTTTCGGCTAAGGTTAATTTTTAAACTTTACTTGTCCTAGGTTATGGACAGTAAATGACATTAAGTTTCTGCTATTAGTCTTTCAGTAACTTTACATAAGGTTTTTTAAGAAGGCAAAACCACAAATTACTTAATTTTCTTTATGGGGCCCAATATATTGACTTTTAATTATAGTTTTCCAGGCATTTGAAGTAAGTCTCTTTATTTCCTTCCAGAATAATTTCCAGGCCAGCTTTTAGAGTTCCTCTTAAAAGCTTTCATCTTTTTCTTTTACAGCAAGCAAAAGAATGTAACAAACATGGTTGATTTTTGGATGCTTACCAATACTGCCTGGCCATGTAGTCACATTAAACAACTCCCGTTACATTTATGGTGACTACTATTTATTGTCAGATTAGTACTTTAACAACAATCTTTAGTTTACCCTGTAAATATTAGCAGAAGAGATTTCAAAATTTTAAAATTTCTCCTTTTTATTAAGCTTAAAATTATATTTTTAAAGAGTATCCCCTTTGGCTTATTTGCATATACAGAGGGATTATGGGAGGCCTCAGTAATTTTCTTAGACTTTACTAGGATCCAATTGATTATAAAAATATTGGCTTCTCATATAACTTAATTTATATGAGACCTTGATTATATTTTGAAAAGCTAATTTATTAAGTAATTAAAGTAGGGATCTTTATTAAAAAAGCAAAGCAAGTAAATTTAGTAAACTTATACATCTGATTCACAAGGCACAAACGCTGCCCCACCTCCAGGCGGCTAGAGGCTTATTGTCTTTTAAATTTCCATTGCTGAAAAATTTGGCTGTATTTAAGAAATATATTGTTATTTTATTTTGCCCTTCTTATAGGTCAAAACCTTCATAATTTTTAAAATATATGTATATAAGTAAAATATAGTTATTAATTTTTATTTGATAAAGTTTTCCATGTGTTTTCAAGTATATTAAATCAGTTTAGTTTCAAAAAATTTTTCTTTTAAGAAGAGAAAAAATTCTTTGAAAACATTTCAGGGCCCGTGAAATGCTCTAAAAGTTATTATCGGTTATAGCCTTGAAATGTAACTTGGAAAGACCATCAAATATATATATGATTTATAGATTATATACTTTTTATAATTATCTTAAAGGATATCAATTAAATTTAAACTAGTTTTTGTTTTAAAAAAATTCAGTTGGGATCATAGAATTAATCCTCTTTTTCAATTAGACCAATAAGTAATATATTTTGAATTCCTAATTATTTCAGAGAAAATACAAAAACTATTTTCTTAAAAATAAATTTTTATATTTTAGGTATTTAGTTACCACAACTATATAATTTTTCTCAATTTAATTTGAACCTTAAACTTTTAAAGCTGGCAAGTCAAATATTCAGCATTTCTCAGATTAGTAACACCTTTATATTTTAAAGAATAAATTTTAAAAATACAAGACATAATCAATCAATAGCTTTAATTCTGTCCTCTAGATTTTTCATAAGGCAAATTTATTTAAAAATTTTATGGTTTAATTAATTTAGCAAACTACCAAAGTTTTAAGCTGCCAAATGAGTTTGCAGGAAGTCTGTAGCTATTTAAATGCAAAATCGTCACATTCCTTCCTTAGAGATTGCCATGGGAAGTCAGCCTTCTTAATTAACAAATGGTATAGCCAGCCTTCACCTGGGCTACTTATATTTTTATAATTAACATATTATTTATCTATGTTTCAACAATTTTTTGAGATTCAAATCCAATTATAATTATTTTAAGGCATTTTCTTTGGCAAATTTTTGTAACAGAGACAACTTACTGATTTTCTTGGTGGCTTTAAGGTTAACTTTTGAATGCGGTCCATTATTATTTAAATAAACTACCTTTCATTATGGAAATACCAGTCTTGTTGCTAGAACCAGTTTGTATCATTTCCTGGGTCAAATCCGCCATCTTTCTGAGGAAAAAACCGTCTTTGGGGTTTTATTCTGTAGCATTTGTAAAGAGAGTCAAGTTTAGCTCAAAACTCTAAAATCCGAAATTGGACAGTTGTGCACATTTGTTTTTAGCTAGCTTCTCTCTCTACACATGCACAGAAATCCCAGACATATTTCTAAATTTTGTAAAACTTTTCATGATGAGGAGACTTTTTAAAATAACATACTCGGGGAGTGTGTGTCCATACAGGATCACCACGTGTCTCCCTTCCCCCATATCCTGCTTGTTTTGGGGGGGGGGGAATTCAACAACTGATTCGGCCATGTTTCTTTTCCCAATTAAAGGCATGCTTAATAGAAAAAGACAGATTTTTAAATTTTTTCCTATTTCTCTTTCCAAAGTAATGACTAGCCCTTAGAGTAATTTTCGCCATCATTTGCTTATCCCAACGTGTTCTTTGGTAATTTTTAAACAAAGTATTAGAGAATCTCTTTGCAAGAGAGCTGATAGCTCCACCCTTTCCAGCCGCCTTTGAATCTCTCTGCACCAGAGGCAGATTCGGCAGTGGGGCTTTATTTCTTATTACAGATTTGTGATTCCAAATACGAATTAGGATTTTAATTTGAACAAGAAACCACATTAAAGATGAATTTTGCCTTTTAGCCGAATTCTTCCCCATTATAATCTGACTTAAAACAAAAGACTTTTCTTGCCCACTCTGGTTTCGTGACTTCCAGAGCTTGGTACAAGGTTTACACATAGTTCAATCTTACCACCATACCAGTGTTGTTTTATCCGCTCAGGCAAATTCTTCTTCTCCAAATGTCCATATTTTGGATGCCAATTAATGGCAGGGTTCTTAATACAGCATATAGAAGATTTCAGAAATCTGGAGAAGCGCTGTGTGTAAATTAACAAAGAGTCCAGAGATGAAACATAATTTTGGAAGGCATTATGGGGGTCAGAGAAGACTTATTTAAAGGAATTAAGTTCTTCCTTGTCTCAGGACCCCTTGCTTTTTATTAACACAAATTGTCCTAATGCAAGGTAGATATACACTTCAAAGGCCAAGGTTTAGTACATAGAATTCATTGTCAGATTATCAGGTTTGGGATAAACTGCCTTCAGCTGTTCAGGTGTTTGGCCAGCAGGAGGCAGTAACATGTAGATTAAGATGCCCTTAGCTGTCTGGCAGCAAGCACTCATCTGTGCAAATCTTTTAGGTGTGGGGAAATGCCCTCAGCCATCTCCAGATGATTCAGCCCTGCTGACATCCTAGAATTGGTTTCTGGCACCTGTGAATCAACTTAGGTAAGCATCATGGGCTTTATTATTTTGTCTGGTTAATTTATTACCAGTCATTGCACAGAGAGGAAACAAGAACAGGAGATAGGACAGGTAAATTATGATAAGACATGTGTTTTCTTTATAATTTAGAAAATTATGGGAATGGAACCTCTTTCCAGACTATCTGAAGCGAATCTAAAGGTATTATATCTATAAAGAAAATAAGAACACAGTGATTGATAAGATGCCAAAGACAAACAGCCTAATTTTTTATGCATTTACTTAAGTTGATAGATAAGAGCTCCAAGATAGTTTTAAATTGGCTCTAGTGTAGACAGTGGAGGGAAAAAGCCCTGGATCCAATCTTCAGTGATTGATATGGGTTTGTAGCCCCAGCTCTGATATTATCTTCTAACTTGGATTATTCTTTAACCCCGTTCTGGGCCTTGATTCCCTTTCTACAAATCTTTTCAGAGTACAATAGGTCCGTATTTAAACTCATAAGTACTTCTGCAATTTTAAGCAAAAAGAGATCTAACAAAACCTATTTTACTATATATAGGCCAATTATTTTCAAGTGGTGTGCCACAAGAATTTATAAAATATGCAATACCTGACTATTTAGTCAGGGGCACTGACCTCTTTTCCCTTAGATTGTCAAATAAAAAATGACAACAATACAACAATAGTCATCCGGTGTGAATGAATCAAAACTATACCTATATTTTTTTTTGTCTGAACAGCGAAAATTATATTTTTGGTATGCCACAGAGTTTTAGTAATTAGTTTATGTGTGCAATGAGATGAAAAAGGTTGAAAATCAGTACTATAGGCTAACTGATATAAACAGGAGTTAAGTTCTTATAGCATTGCATCAATATTATAATGAAACAAAACATTATTTGAGGACCTGCTGTATATTTGTTGTGTAAATTGAAGTGAGTTGCTGTAGTATGGTACATTCCCTCTATTCTCTGTTTTCTTCCATACCCCCAAAATAATTCCAGATGCCTTATTAAGGTGTTATTGGTCTTAGAATCTTCTGTCTCAGGAAACCTAGAGAACATCTAGTTCGCTCCACCACCATTTTTACTGAAGGGGAGAACAAAGAGATTTAGATCTACTGTATTTGTTGACCATCTACTGTGTGTTAAGAATGGTTTTGGGTACTTTGATATACTGTGGTTTATTTAATCATCAATAGAATCGCATGAGCTGGTAGATTATTGTTATCCTGATATTTAGAGAATAGGAAATGTTGCTTGAACAAATTACCAAGATTTATACAATTACTAAAAAGCAGAGCTAGGATTTTATTACAAATGTGTCTCACTTCAAATCTAGTGCTCATGGCACTACTACACCTGGGTTCTAACTGGAATCACAAAGCAAATCTTTTTATACTTCATCCACAATTTAGGTGAAAGATACTAATAAATTCTTGACTTAGAGGTAGTTCACCTCGAGACAAAGAGGTGTTTATCAGAGTGTTCTTAGGAAAGAATTGATTTTTTCCCCTGACCCATCTGAGCTATCAGAAAAATATAAATTTCTTCCCATTTGGAAATCATAGCCATTTTCCATAAGTTAACAAATGGAATTAATTTGTTACAAAGTCAGCTAAGTTTTATTCATACTCAAGTTTTTCATTTTCTAAACTGGATATAGTCCTAGAAATGGGATTACTGGGTCAAGTGGGAGTTCCATTTTTAACTTTTTGAGGAAACTCCATTCTGTCTTCCACAGTGGCTGCACCAATCTGCATTTCCACCAGAAGTGCAGGAGGGTTCCTTTTTCTCCACATCCTCGCCAGCACTTGTTGTTTGTTGATTTGTTAATGATAGCCATTATGACAGGTGTGAGATGGTATCTCATTGTTGTTTTGATTTGCATCTCTCAGATGATTAGTGACTTTGAGCATGTTTTCATATGTCTCTGGGCCTTCTGTATGTCCTCTTTCGAAAAGTGTCTATTTAGATCCTTTGCCCATTTTTTCATTGGATTGTTTATCTTCCTTTTGTTAAGTTGTATGAGTTCTATGTAAATTTTGGAGATTAAAACCTAAACTGGAAAAAGTTTCCAAGCAAAAAGATAAATTGGTAAAAATCATTAGCCTGAAATTGCAAAAATAAAATCTGTGCAGCCAACTGATGAATACTGTTTATATTCTTGTAAATATACTACTTTCTTACTGTAGTAGCAGGTATGATGTTTTTGAAAATGCCTGACTACAAATAAATGACTAATGTGCCTGTGGTATTTAATAAGTATATATTCACCACTGACTAGATCACTAAAAACCTTCCAACCTTCAGTTAGAAAAGTCCAAGGAAATTTATGTCTACTAAAATAAGTTACTTGTTTTATGTTCTCAATTTTATTTTTTATGTGTTCTCAACTTTAGAAAGGAAAATGTCTTCATTTTATATGTTGCTTGATTATTAATATGAAGTTGGGTCCCATGTTCCAAATGAAAGGTTATAAAATGAACTCTGTTTATTTCTAAGAAATCTTATTTAAACTTGATCATGTCAGCAATAGACATATTTAGCTTTTGCTTTATAAAAATTACATGAAATCATTGGGAGGAAAAAGATTAAAAATTTTGGAAAATGTTATCATGTGGTGATTTTATATCACTTACAAAAGGGGTTTTGGTGTCGAAGTAACACAATAATTAACAAAGCCTTTCTATATGGACTTTTAATCATTTCTTCTTTAGATTCAATAAAACAAAGTCTAAGAGCTATTGAGATTAAATGAATGATGTAATGGGAGAGTGAGATCCCCAAAATGGAAACATAGGTTGCCCCTGACTTTGTGTCCCCTCAGAAAAATAACAATTATTCAAGGACAAAACACCACGGAGAGAATTCTAGAACATGGGTATGAGGCTGAAGCACCCCTCCACTCCCGCACCACAGAGACCAAGACAGACTGCATTAGAAGAGTAAGAGAAGTGGCTCCACATTAACCACATTGCCTATTCCCCATGCCAGCACCATGCAGAGAGGTCTCCCCTGAACCTCTGCTTTCTCCATTAGGAAACGAGAACCCAGGGACCAATCAGCTCCCGCCCCCCCCCCTCCCAGCATTGTAGGTTGCTTTGTGGGAACCCCTACTCAAATCTTGCATCACAGGGAATTTAGAGGAATGTGTGGGGCTCAATCACTGTGAATCTGAGTGTCACAGAGGGGGTAGGGGCTTGCAACAACCAGCACAAAAATCTTGGCAGACCAAGTTCCTACCCGCAGTGCCAAAGTAGTAATCACAACCAGTTGCTTTGCTCATCTTCAGAACAAAGTCCATGGTGCACTCTGACCAGGGAACTTGGCAGGGTGCAAATCTGCCTCATTTGGATTCTCAAACAATTAATTTGCCTGCCTTAGAGGCAGGTTTGCCCACACTCAAGCAAGGAGCCAAATCACAGTCCCACCTCCTATATTGTTGGTTTTTAAACAATATTATTTTTTTCAATCCTTATAAGAAATGCTAAAAGGAGTTCTTTGAGTGGAAGTAAAAGAATGTTAACATAAAAATGTACAAATCTCATGTTAATGGTGGATATATAGTCTGCAATATGGTAATAGAAGTGCATAATTACTTTACATCTCTAGTTTAATAGTTAATACAAAAATGTAAATTGTAACAAGAGGAGAAGTAAAAGTGTAAAGTCTATAAATTCTGTTGAAGTTATTAATTTAAAATAGGTATTATAAGTTTAAGGTATTTTATATAAGCCTCATAGAAACCACAAGGAAAAATCCTCTAGTAATTATACAAAATAACACGACAAAAATGTCCAAGCATACTGATTTCTAAAGATATCAAAACACACAAAAAAAAGACAGAAAGATAAACAAGGAACAAGGGATCTGCAAAACAACCAGAAAACAACAAAATGTTAATTGTAAAGCCTTACCTATCAATAATTACATTAAATATAAACAGATTAAAATATCTAACTTAAAGATATGAGTGGCTGAATGGGTAAAAAAAACAAACAAAAACAAAACAAAAACACAAAAAACACAAGAACAAACCAAAAAATCACCACCAAGACCCAATAACATGCTATCTATAAGAGACTCACTTTAGTCTTGAAAGATACATAGACTGGAAAATGACATTTCAAGCAAATTTTAACCAAAAAAAGCAGGAGTACCTATACTGATATCAGGCAAAATAGACTTTAAACGAAAAATGGTAAAAAGAGACAAAGTAGGTCATTATATAATAAAGAGGTCAATACATCAACAAGATATAATAGTTGTAAATTTTTATGTTCCTAATATTAGAATACCTAAATATACAAAACAAAATCTAACATAGCTAGATGGAGAAGTGCACAGTAATACAGTAATAGTTGGGGACTTTAATAACCCACTCTCAAGAATGGATAGATCATGCAGACAGAATCCATAAGGAAACAGTGAACTTGAACACTATAGACCAGTGGACCTAACAGACATATGCAGAGAATTCTATCCAACAACAGAATATACATTCTTTTACATAAAACATTTTCTAGGATAGACCATATGTTATGCCACAAAACAAGTATTAGCAAACTTAAAATTGAAATCATACCAAGTATCTTCTCTAACCACAATGGCATGAAACTAAAAATCAATAAGGGGAAAACTAAACTTCACAGAAATATGGAAACTAAATAACACTGTCCTAAACAACCAGTGCAACAATAAAAAGAAAATGAAAAAAAAAATTTGAGACAAAAATCAAAACACAAAATAGAAATACAAAGAACAGACTGACAGCTGTCAGAGAGGATGGGGGTTGGAAGCTAGGTGAAAAAGGTGAAGGGATTAAGAAAAAAAAATCAGAAGAAACCAAGATGGCAGCATAGGTAAACACCTGAACTTGCTGCCTCGTACAACCACTTCAAAACTACAATTAAAGATAAAAAGGATATCATCCAGAACCACAGGAAGGCTGGCTGAGTGGAAATTCTACAACTAGAAGGAAAGAGAAAACCACCCTGAGACTCAGAGGAGCTGCAGAAGTAAAGTGCAGAGGTATGGAGGTGCACATATGGAGAGGCCTGGCAACTGAGTATGTGGCTGGCTTTTTCAATCTGCAGGGAGACACAAGCTCCTGACTGCTCTGAACTCCACTTCTGGATGAGACTCTGGGGACCCAGACTCATACGGGGAGAAACTGGACTGTCTGGCATCGGGCGGAACTCGAGGGCGGCTTTCTGTCAGAGGTGCTTGCAGCGATTACTGAGGGACACTGAGACCCAGGGGCCTCTTAGGGCAGGGCTGACGGGAAGCCATTGCTGTTTGCTCCACCCTGAGACTCCATCCCATCCAAGCTATGTGCAGAGGCTTTTGCATATGAATGCCCTGGTCCTTTGAAATCTAAACTTACCTAACAAACTGCAGCTGAGTCAGAGAGACCCAGAACATCCAAAAGAAGGCCCAAGACAACACTGCAGCTTGCATTGCTTCACAGCTGGGCCTCATCTGGGCACGTCCAAAACCCAAACAAAGAAGAGGAATCTGCAGATCTCTCCATAGCTCCTGCTGGGTGGCCTCAGGCAGAGGCTAAATTAGCACCTCCTTGGAGATCCAAGAGCCAGAGTACCCAGGGGTCAGAGTAGGACCATCCAGATTACAACTCCTCAGATCCATAAGGGACACACGCAGGGGGCAGACTCAGTGAGCACCAAAGCCCCACTGAAGCAAGTCTTGCCCCATAAGGGTGTCTCTGGCACAGAAGTTCTCCCATCGTAGACACAGTAGATCCTCACAGCCAATCAACCTGGAGGTCAATTCCTCCCAGTGATACCAACAACAATCAAGGCTTAACTACAACAAGACTGTGCACACAGCCCACAAAGGGGTGCACCAAGAGTGTCCACTGCAGGGAACTGGGGAGGCTGAGCCACTGGGCCCTATAAGACACATAGCACAAAAAGCCACTCTGTCAACTCAGGGAAGCAGCCAAAATGCGGAGACAAAGAAACAGGTCACAAATGACAGAAATGGAGGAAAGCAAACTACTGGATATAGAGTTCAAAACCACGGTTATAAGGTTTTTCAAGAATTTTCTAGAAAAGGCTGATAAATTTAGTGAGACCCTCGAGGATATGAAAAAGGGCCAACTAGAAATTAAGCATACACTGACTGAAATAAAAAATAATATACAGAGATCCAACAGCAGACTAGAGGATTGCAAGAATCAAGTCAAAGATTTGAAATACAAAGAAGCAAAAAACACTCAACCATAAAAGCAAAAAGAAAAAAGAATCAAAAAATATGAAGATAGTATAAGGAGCCTCTGGGACAACTTCAAGCATACCAACATCCGAATTATGGGGGTCCCAGAAGAAGAGAGAGAGCAAGATATTGAAAACCTATTTGAAAAAATAATGACAGAAAACTTCCCACATCTGGTGAAAGAAATAGACTTACAAGTCCAGGAAGTGCAGAGAACCCCAAACAAAAGGAATCCAAAGAGGACCACACCAAGACACATCATAATTAAAATGCCAAGAGCAAAAGACAAAGAGAGAATATTAAAAGCAGCAAGAGAAAAACAGTTAGTTACCTACAAGGGAGCACTCATATGATTTTCAGCTGATTTCTCAACAGAAACTATGTAGGCCAGACGGGAGTGGCAAGAAATATTCACAGTGATGAATAGCAAGAAACTACAACCAAGATTGCTCTACCCAGCAAAGCTATCATTCAGAATTGAAGGTCAGATAAAGAGCTTCACAGATAAGAAAAAGCTAAAGGAGTTCATCTCTGCCAAACCAGTATTATATGAAATGCTGAAAGGTATTCTTTAAGAAGAGAAAGAAGAAAAAGGTAAAGATTAAAATTATGAACAACAAATACATATCTATCAACAAGTGAATCTAAAAATCAAGTGAATAAAAAATTTGATGCACAGAATAATGTGGTGAATATAATAGATTCAGGGGCATAGAAAGGAGTGGACTGACAATCCTTGGGGGGAAAGGGGTGTGGGGGGTGAGGGAAGAGACTGGACAAAAATTATACACCTATGGATGAGGACAGTGGTGGGGGCTAAGGGCAGGGGGCGGGGTGGGAACCGGGTGGAGGGGAGCTATGGGGGGAAAAAAGAGGAACAACTGTAATAATCTGAACAATAAAGATTTAATTTAAAAAATAAAATTGGGGTCATAAAAATAAAACAAAAACAAAAAATCACTCAGACAACAGTATGGTGATTATCAGAGGGAAAGAAGAGTGCGAGTAGGTAGAAGAGTGAAAAGGGGATAAATGGTTATGAAAGGAGACTTGGGGAGGTGAACATACAATATAATATACAGATAATGTTTTATTTTATAGAATTGTATACCTGAAACATATAATTTTATTAACCAATATCACCCCAGTAAATTTAATTTAAAAAAAACACAGCCTAAACCAGTTTGGCTCAGTGGATAGAGCGTCGCCCTGTGGACTGACGGGTCCCGGGTTCGATTCCGGTCAGGGGCACGTACCTTGGTTGCAGGCACATCCCCAGTGGGAGGTGTGCAGGAGGCGGCTGATGTTTCTAACTCTCTATCCCTCTCCCTTCCTCTCTGTAAAAAGTTAATAAAATATATTTAAAAAAAAACACACCCACGGAACTTGTGAAATGTGGCAAAAGCAGTTCTAAGAGGGAAGATCATAGCAATAAATACATTAAGAAACAAGAAAGATCCCAAATAAACAACCTAACAGTATGCTTTAAGGAACTGGAAAATAAAAACAAAATGAGCCCAAAATTAGCATAAGAAAGCTGATGAAGAACAGTGCAAACACAAATTAGAGAACAGAAAAACAATAAAAGAGGTTAATCAAACTAAGAGTTGGTTCTTTGAAAAAATAAAATGATAAAACCTTAGACTTAACTACGGTATAAAAAGACAGGACCCAAATCAAGAAAATTATAAATGAAAAATGAGACATTAAAACATGTACCAGAGAAGTTGAAAGACTAATATCAGGCTACTAGAAACAAACTGGACAATCTAGAAGAAAAGGGAAAAAAATCTTAGAAATGTGCAATCAGGAAGAAATAGAACATCTGAATAGATTGATTATTAGTAAAGAGATTGAATCAGTAATCAAAAGTCTTCCAGTGATGAAAATCCCAGGACCAGATGGTTTCATTGGTGAATTTGACCAGACATTTAAAGAAGAATCAACACCAGTCCTTCTCAAATTCTTCCAAAAGATCAAAGAGGAGGGAACATTCCCAAACTTATTTAATGAGGCCAGAATCATTCTGACAACACTACTAGAAAAGGAAACTACAGGCCAATATCCATGATGAATATGGATGCAAAAATGCTAATAAAATACTAACAAACCACATTCAGCAGCACATTAAATGTATTTTTCACCATGATCAAGTGAGATTTATCCCTGGGGTGGAGGATGATTCAACATAGTCAAATCAGTCAATGTGATACATTAATAGAATGAAAGTATAGAATCATATGATTATCTCAATAAATGCAGAACAAGGATTTAACAATTCAATCTCCATTCATGATTTAAAAACAAACAAACATTAGGCACAAAACAAACATGGCTCAACATAATGAAGGCCATATGTGACAAGCCACACCTAACATTATACTCAGTGGTGAAAGTTTGAAACCTTCTCTTCTAAGATAAGGAGCAAGACAAGGTACCCACTCTCACTACTCCTATTCAACATAGTACTAGAAGTCCTAGCGAGAGGAATAAGGAAAGAAAACAGGTATCAGAATTGAAAAAAGTACAACTTATTTGCAGGTTACATGATTTTATATATTAAAAAATCCTAAAGACAACCAAAAACTTAGTTCTAATCAATGAATTCAGTAAAGTTGCAGGATATAAAGTTAATATGCAAAAATCAGTTGCATTCTTATATACTATTTTCTGAAAAAGAAATAAATTGCTCTAATTTGCAATAGCATCAAAAACAATGGAATACTGAGGAATAAATTTAAGGAGGTAAAAAAATCTCTACAAACTATAAGACATTGATAAAATTGAAGAAGATACAAATAAATGAAAAGGCATCTCATGTTCATGGATTGGAAAAATTAATAGTTAAAATGTAAATATTATAAAAGCCACCTATACATTCAATACAATATTTATCAAAATTTCAATGGCATTTTTTAAAGAAGTAGAAAAAATTACTCCTAAAATTTACCCAAAACCACAAAAGATTCCCACATGGCAAAAAACAAACAAAAAAACCCTGAGGAAGAATAACAAAGCAGGAGGTGGCACAGTTCCTGATTTCAAGCTATACTATAAAGCTATAATCATCAAAACAGTATAGTGCTGGCATAAAAGCAGACAAACGGACCAATAGGATAATATGAAGAACCCAGAAATAAATCCAAGCATATACAGCTAACTAATATTTGATAAGGGGACCAAAAATATTCAATGAGGAAAGTACAGTCTTTTCCATAAATGGTACTTGGATAAATTGGAGTCACATGTAAAAGAACGAAACTGGACCCACATCTCACAGCACTCACAAAAATTAACTCAAAATGGATTAAAGACTTAAACATGAAACTTGAAACTATGAAAATCCTGGAATAAAACAAGAATAAATCTCCTTGGCATGGGTCTTGGTGATGATTTTTGGATATGACACCTAAAGCACAAGCAACGAAATAAAAAATAAGTGGGACTACATCAAACTAAAAAGCTTCTGCACAGCAAAAGAAACCGTCAACAAAGTGAAAGGAAAACCTCTGGAATGGGAAAATTGCAAACCATATGTCTGATAAGGAGTTAATATCAAAATTATAAAAAGAATTAATACAACTCAATAGCAAAAAAAAAAAAACACACAAAAAACAACAAACACCCAAATAATCCAATTTAAAAAGGGAGGGAAGACCTGAATAGATATTTCTCCAAAGAAGGTATAGGAAAGGCCAACAGGTACATGAAAAGATGCTCAACATCATTAGTAATTAAGGAAATGCAAATTAAAACCACAATGAGATATCACCTCACTCCTGTCAGAATGGCTATCATCAATAAATCAACAAACAAGTGTTGGCTAGGATGTGGAGAAAAGGGAACCCTTGTGCACTACTGGTGAGATTGTAAATTGTTACAGCCACTGTGGAAAATAGTATGGAGGATCCTCAAAAAATTAAAAATAGAACTAGTAAATAATTCATCAATTCTACTCTGGGAATCCAAAGGAAACAAAAATACTAAATCAAAAAGACATCTGCACTCTCGTGTTCATAGCAGCATTATTTACAATGGCCAGGACATGGAAATGACATACTTGTAAGTGTCCATGGATGGATGAATGAATAAGAGAAATTGTGGTAAATATATGCAATTGAATATTATTCAGCCATAAAAAAATGAGGATAACCTACCATTTGTGACAGCCTGGATAGACCTTGAAGGCAATATGCTAAGTGAAATAAGTCAGACAGAAAGACAAATACTGTTATAATTCCAGTTATACGTGGAGTTAAAATAAAACTCAGAAAAAGATCAGATTTGTGGTTCACAGGGACAGAGGGTGGGGGGAGAGGAATTGGAGGGATGTGGTCAAAAGGCACAAACCTCCCATTATAAGACAAATAAATACTACAGATAAATAAGTACAACATGATGGCTAACACTGCTTTCTGATATATAGGAAAGTTGTTGAGCATACATCTTAAGAATTTTCATTGCAAGGATTTTTTCCCTCTTTTTATTTTATTGTATTATATAAGAAGGTGAGTGTTAGCTGAACCAAATATGGTAATCATTTTTACAATATATGTAAATAAAACCATCATGCTGTATGCTTTAAACTTATACGGTGTTGCATGTCAATTATTTCTCAATAAAACTGGGGGGAAGGGCATGAAATGTGATGGAGGATGCTTTTCCAAGTAATGGAAAGATAGATTCCCATTATTTGGGGAAAAAAACAAAACACCTATGGAGATTTACCAGTTGAGTGTGCTTTTTTTAAGATTCTCCAGGTAGAACTGACTATTTACAAAAGAGAGAAAATTGAATCCAGAGCCAAATTCATTATACCCATTAGTTTTGCACTCATTGTAAGCATCATGAAGAACAGGCATTACTTAGGGTAAGGATAGGAACACCATTCCAGTTGTAAGGGTCCTGAATTTATCTTTCTTCTAACTGACCAAGAAGGCTTCCTGTTACTATAAATCTCAAAGTGGTACTATACCTGAGCCAGCCCAATTCTTATAAGGCGGAGTGTGAGGATGATGGGAGTTCCCTTGCAGGTAACTTTCTGTCTCTTTCTTGCATCCTTTAATATTCTTTCTTTGTCATTGATGTTTGCTATTTTAATTATGATGTGGCTGGGTGTGGGTCTTTGGGGATTCCTCTTTATTGGGACTCTCAGTGTTTCATGAACTTATGTGACTTTTTCCTTCACCAGTTTAAGGAAATTTTCTGCCATTATTTCTTCAAACAAGTTCTCCATTTCTTTCTCAGATTCTTCTCTTTCTGGTACCCCTCTCATAAGAATGTTGTTACATTTCATGTTGTCCCAAAGCTCCCTTAGACTCTCTTCCTGCTTTTTAATTTTTTTCCATTTGTTGCTTTGAATGGGTGTTGTTTTTTTTTCTACCTTGTTTTCTAATTCGCTGATTCAGTCCTCAGCTTCTTGTCTACAGTTGAATCCTTCCAGGGTCTTCTTTATTTCAACTATATCATTTCTCATTTCCAATTGATTCTTATTTATTGTTTCTGGTTCCCTTTTCATGTTGGTGTACCTCTCATTAAGACCCTTATAATTCTGATTAAGTTACTTGTAGTTCTCACTGAGTTATTTGAGCACCCTTATTACTATTACTCTGAATTTTTTATCTGATAAGTTACTTGCCTCCATTTTATTTAGTTCCTTTTTCTGTTGATGCCTCCTTTTCTTTCATTTGGGGATTTTTTTCTTTATCTCCCTATTTTAATTTCACTTTGTACTTGTTTCTCTATATTAGATCAAACTTCTATGCCTCCCAGACTTTGTGGTGTGGTCTTATGTAGTAGGTGTTTTGTGGGACCCAGTGATGCAGTCTCTTAGCACTCCTAAATGGGTGCTCTAAGAATGCCCTTGTTTGAGTTATTTTGATTCTTCTGTTGTAATTTGGTCTTGAATGTTATTGTCTTGTTCATCAGTGGAATCTGCTCTCAGGCTGACTATGTGACTTACCACTCACCACATTGTGTGAGCTGTTGTGGAGGTTCTGACAGAACAGAACAAAATTCTACACAACAAAACACATAACAAAAAAAAAACACACAAAACAAAAACATACACAAGACCCCTACAGCAACAACAAAAGCAACCACCAGAGAAGAGAGAATTAACAAAGAGAAAAGAGACCATGAGTGATAGAAGAAAAGAAAGGAAAAATACAAAGAGAAAACACACAAACAAAATTAATGAAGTGGCAGAGGTGAAATAATGAAAATAAGAATAAAGAATTAGAGTAAGAAAAATGGGAAGAAAAGTGGTTTGAAATAAAGGAGGAAAATTTTTGAAAAGGAATATAGAGAAGAAAGCAGACAAACCCAAAATAAGAAAAGGAAAAAAAAAATGAGTAAGCAGGCAAAAAAGAAAAGAAAAAAATTAGTAGGAAAGGGAAGTGGAAAATTAGATATATGAATGAAACAATAGAGACTAAATAATAACAAATTAATCAATAAAGCACATAGTTAAAGAAAGGGAAGGGAAATTACGAAAAAGAAAAAAGAAAAAGGGAAGTGGTTTTCAGCAGAGTTTAGTGCCTCATAGGAGTTCCCTTTGGATCCTGCTCTTCAGATGACTATGGCTGACTGTTGACTGCCAATTATGGGCTTCCCTGCAGTACTTAGGTGCTAACCACTGTCAGAAACTGTCCTCCTTTGGCTTTCAACAACCTGCTTGAAGCTCCAAGTGATCCACAATTTGTGTCTGTCTCCACAGGACTTGGCTGCAAGCAGGAGGGTCCAAGCTGCCCTCTAAAGTAGGTTTGTTAGCAGCATAGGTCCTAGGGCTGGGTCAGTAAGCTTCCCCAGTTTCCCTAAGCTCTGTCTCTGCCCACCTTCGCTTACCAGCCAGCTGTCAATCTTAATTACTCAAATGTCTTTTTCTAAAAGGGCTTTAGGTGGAACAGGAGTCTAGACCTCTGGGTCTCCCATGAGGGGGGAGCGCAGTTCAGATTTTAGGGAGAGAGGTGGGTGTGTTTCTCTGTCCCAGAGCTACTCCTCTGTCAGTGGCCCAGAATATTACTCTACCCTCAGGTGGGTAGAGATCCTTGTATGCACTCCAGTGGGACCAGCTGAAAATCTGTAGTTTCTATCAGCTCTCCCTTGTGGGGAAAGTACCAGTCAGGTTCCTTGGATAGTCGGGCAGAGCACCCCACTCCCAATCCAGTCACTGATGTTTCCTGAGATTATTCAAACCCATAGGTTTGCCTCTGCTATTGTGTCCTCTGAACAGGTCAAAATGTAGGGTATGGCAGGCAGGGCTCCTGTAGGTGGGGAAGGTAGTATCACCTAGGGCAGGGTTTTTCCCTGGTCCTTAGCTGTGGCTTCTGGGAGTGACTAGCTCCTCTCATGAAAAATGGCTGTTTTGGTTTGGGGATATGACTGAATTCAGGACTCCCAGCTGCTGCTTTTCTATGTACCCCTCCAATGCTTCCTACCCCATCCTCACCTTAGGCACCTCAAGTCTGCACCACCCTCCCTGCACCAAAGCCTTGGGTGAGTAGCTGCAAATAAAACTGTGCTCTGGGTTAAAACAAAACAAAACAACAAAACAGAAACTGAGGTTTTCTCTCTGACCAGCTCAGGTCTACTATCTCCAGACTCCACTGTGGCCAGCAGCCTTGCTGCATTTCACAGCTGGATGTTACGTGGGCTGCTAGTCTAGGCTCTGGTTCTCTGGGCTGTGGAGCCCAGCCTGGATTCCGGGCCTCAATCTTCGGAGCGAACCGAGCCTTCTGTGTCTGAGAGCTCTCTCCTCACTCTTGGCCTGCTGCCCCTGGAAGCTGAGCCAGCCCCTCATCGTGACCTCGCCCCTCCTACTGCTTTCCAGGTGTTTTCTGTCCTTCCTTGATATATGTCTACTCCTCAGCTGGACCTCAGTTGGTAATTCAGGTGTATTTTCCCCACTTTAGTTTTATTTCCAGTCTGATTCTGGGAGGAGGTACAAGAAAGGTCTGCCTATTTGGCCACCATTTTTCTACCAAACACTTTTCTAAATGTTACCATGTATTCATAACTCTTTTAGTCCTCACAACTTCTATACTACAGATGAAGAAATTAATAAGGGGCAGGGCTGAAATTCACACCAAAGCATTTCTTTTAGTTCTTTCCATTTTCAGTGACTCCAAATAAGCTCAGATGACATCTGCTAAAGAGAATTTATTATAATGATATGTAGAGAAATTCACATGTCAGAACACCATTTTTATAATCATACAACTAAGCGTCCTAGATAATTGGAATCTTTACATACTCAGGATACAATAGAGCTCTAGAAGTCTAATAAGATATATGGATTATGAAAAACATATCTTTTGCTCCTGCCTCTAATATTATAGCATTGTGGTGATGCAATGATCACCATTATCAACTTACTCTTACCTGTTTCTACTGCTCCAGTCAGCACCAATTAATGCCATACCAATCTGGTTTTCTGTGTATCATGCCCCTAATCCCTCTCCCTCACCACCAAATTCAAGAGAGGATCTGATGGGATCATCATTCCACTAGGCCTCCTGCTGGTTGAAACTCTCATTTTAGACTCTCATAGCCAATTGAAAAGTCCATTATGTATGCTATCTGAGTGGGATGATCACCTAAGGATAAGAACATCCTCAGAAAAGTACAGTGAACATAAGAAACACCCTAAATGCCATTTCCTGTACATTGACTGACTCTAAGCCCACTTATAGTTGTACCATATTTTGGTGTATTAACATTTTTATGGTACTGAGTCCTTACACCTTTTCCATTATTTTAATAGTACAATACTGAAATCCAAGATCAGGCCCAGAAGGCATAAGTTTGTCTCTGGTGTCCAAACTTTCCTTTTAATACCCATCACCCTTCTTCCTCATCATGTGTCAGAGTCTGTTGCTTTCCTGAGAAAGAACACTTATTATGTACCGGGAATGTCACAAACATCCTCATATTTATCACAACAATCTCAAAAAGTGCTATCTCCATACTACAATGTTAGCATCTATTGCTTAAATTCTGTCTATCAAGGTAATTATTGCCCTAACTGGTTTGGCTCAGTGGATAGAGCGTCGGCCTGTGGACTGAAGGGTCCCAGGTTCGATTCCAGTCAAGGGCATGTACCTTGGTTGCGGGCACATCCCCAGTAGGGGGTGTGTAGGAGGCAGCTGATTGATGTTTCTAACTCTCTGTAAACAAAACAAAACAAAACAAAACAAAAAAACCTCAATAAAATATATATTTTTTAAAAAGATAATTGTCTTACCTGATCCCCAAAATGGAGAGCCTATGATGTGAGAAATGGTTCAATATCACATATATATTAAAACAAGTCAAACCAATAAAACTTTGCCATCAGTCACAATGTCTGTCTTTTCACTATTTGACACATTCATTTGAGTTGCTTCTTTTTATGTAAAATCCTTGAAATAAATATTCCATTAAGCTCTATTAAATATTCACACATTCAGTGTGAATTTCTTTATTTATATACAGCAGCAAGTCAACTGCTTAGCCTAGATATTAGAGAAATAGAAATTAAGTCAAAATAGGTTTTGACTGGGGTGAGGGTTAATGCATGTAATGCCCACTGCTCAGAACTAGAGTGTTGGAGAATTGGAATACCAGGTTTGGGCAATGTGAGGGAAGTCCCTGGCAGAGTCACTAAAGGGAATGTAGGAAATGTATGCTGGAGACAAACTTTGTCAATCTACCCACTGGGTTTAGTCTGTCATCCCAGAATTGATTACCCCAGTAGCTCTCAAGACGGGGCCATAAATTAGCCAGCCTCAGTCTATTTGCCATAACCGCCCCAGTCACACTGGAAAACACCTTAATTTCTCTAACACTTTTCAGTGGGAAGTAATCAGATCCCAATCTTCTTGATGTGCTTTGTAAGCCTTAACATATGCTTACACATTTATTGAATCCTTCTATAAACATGTGCCTATTTATTGCTATCTTTTCCAAATTGCAGGGGAATGTGAAGGAGTGGAAATGACAGCTCTCATAAAATACTGCTGGAAAGAAAAAAATAAATCATATAACATGCAGTTAATGATGGGGAAGACCTGCCCAAGTTAAAAAGAACCAAGAGCTGCAATCAACCAATACGACTTGGATTCTTCCAGTAATGGGCTGCCTCTTGCCTCCCAGAGTGGGCCATACATTTATTTATTTATTTATTTATTTATTTATTTATTTATTTATTTATTTATTTATAACAGCTGATAGCTCAATTTTATTTTCTTTTTCAATTTTTTTATTAAGGTATTATATGTGTACATATCTTACCATTGCCCCCCCACCCCACTCCCATATATGCCCTCACCCCCCAGAGTTTTGCGTCCATTGGTTATGTTTATATGCATGCATACAAGTCCTTTGGTTGATCTCTTATCTTCCCCACCTCTCCCTAACCTTCCTGCTATAATTTGACAGACTGTTTGATGCTTTACTGCCTCTGTATCTATCTTTTTGTTCAAGTTTATAATGTTCTTTATTATCCATAAATGAGTGAGATCATGGGGTATTTTTCTTTCATTGACTGGCTTATTTCACTCAGCATAATGTTCTCCAATTCCATCCAGGTTGCTGCAAATAGTAAGAATTCCTTCTTTTTTATGGCAGCATAATATTCCATTATGTAGATGTACCATAGTTTTCTGATCCAGTCATCTGCTGATGGGCACCTAGGCTGTTTCCAGATCTTAGCTATTATAAATTGTGCTGCTATGAACATAGGGGTGCATATATCCTTTCTTATTGGTGTTCCCAGTTTCTTAGGATATATTCCTAGGAGTGGGATTACTGGGTCAAATGGGAGTTCCATTTTCAGTTTTTTGAGGAAACTCCATACTGTTCTCCACAGTGGCTGCACCAGTCTGCATTCCCACCAGCAGTGCACGAAGGTTCCCTTTTCTCCGCATCCTCGCCAACACTTGTCGTTTGTTGATTTGTTGATGATAGCCATTCTGACAGGTGTGAGATGGTACCGCATTGTTGTTTTGATTTGCATCTCTTGGATAATTAGTGACGTTGAGCATGTTTTCATGTGTCTCTTGGCCTTCCTGCTGTCTTCTTT
Source organism: Cnephaeus nilssonii (assembly GCF_951640355.1). Taxonomy (NCBI): domain Eukaryota; kingdom Metazoa; phylum Chordata; class Mammalia; order Chiroptera; family Vespertilionidae; genus Cnephaeus; species Cnephaeus nilssonii. The sequence goes on from NC_137071.1 coordinate 33,267,978, forward strand.
TGAAAAGATTCTATTTAGGTCCGTTGCCCATTTTTTTATTGGATCATTTATCTTTTATTAAGTTGTATAACCTGCCTGTAGATGTTGGAGATTAAACCTTTATCAGTGATACCATTTGCAAATATGTTCTCACATGCAGTGGGCTTTCTTGTTGTTTTGTTGATAGTTTCTTTTGCTGTAAAAAAACTTTTTATTTTGATGCAGTCCCATTTGTTTATTTTCTCTTTAGCTTCCATTGCCCTAGGGGCAGTATCAGTGAAGAAGTTCTTTTGGCATATGTCTGAGAAATTGCCGCCTGTGGATTCCTCTAGGATTTTTATGGTTTCCCATCTTAAGTTTAAGTCCTGTATCCATTTTGAGTTTATTTTTGTGTATGGCATAAGTTGGTGATCTAGCTTCATTTTTTTTGCATGTATCTGTCCAATTTTCCCAACACCATTTATTGAAGAGACTGTCTTTATTCCATTGTATGTTCATGCCTCCTTTATCATATATTAATTGAGCATAGTGGTTTCGGTCAATATCTGGATTCTCTATTCTGTTCCATTGATCTATATGTCTGTTCTTGTGCCAGTACCAGGCTGTTTTGAGAATAGTGGCTTTGTAATACAGCTTGAAATTTGGTATTGAGATCCCTCCTACTTCATTCTTCTTTCTCAGGATTGCTGTGGCTATTCGGGGTCTTTTTTTATTCCAGATGAATTTTTGGAGAGTTCTTTCAAGGTCTGTGAAATATGCCGTTGGTATTTTAATGGGGAGTGCATTGAATCTATAGATTGCTTTGGGTAGTATGGACATTTTAATGATGTTGCTTCTACCAATCCATGAATATGGTATGTTCTTCCATCTGTTTACGTCTTCCTCTATCTCGTTTTTCAGTGTCCTGTAGTTTTACGTGTATAGGTCTTTTACCTCCTTAGTTAAGTTTATTCCTAGGTATCTTAATTTTTTTGGTGCGATGGTAAATGGGATTGCCTTTTTAGTCTCTCTGTCTGTAAGTTCACTATTGGTATATAGAAAGGCCATAGATTTCTTGGCGTTAATTTTGTATCCTGCTACATCGCTGAATTCATTTATTAAGTCTATTAGTTTTTTGACGGAGTCTTTCGGATTTTTTATGTACAATATCATGTCATCTGCAAATAAAGACAGCTTTACGTGTTCTTTTCCAGCCTTTTATTTCTTCTTCTTGTCTAATTGCAATGGCTAATACTTCCAGTACTATGTCAAACAGGAGTGGTGAGAGTGGGCATCCCTGTCTTGTTCCTGTTCTTAGGGGAAATGTTTTTAGTTTTTGTCCATTGAGTATGATGTTTGCTGTGGGTTTATCATATATAGCTTTTATTATGTTGAGGTATGAGCCTTCTATTCCCACCTTGTTGAGAGTTTTTATCAAGAAAGGGTGTTGGATTTTGTCAAATGCTTTTTCTGCATCTATTGATATGACTATGTGATTTTTATCTCTCAATTTGTTTATGTGATGTATCACGTTTATTGATTTGTGGATATTGTACCATCTTTGCATTCCTGGGATAAATCTTACTTGGTCATGGTGTGTGATCATTCTGATATACTGCTGGATCTGATTTGCTAGAATTTTGTTGAGGATTTTGGCATCTATGTTCATGAGGGATATTGGTCTGTAATTCTCTTTCATCGTGTTGTCTTTATCTGGTTTTGATATTAGGGTGATGGTGGCTTCATAGAAGGAGCTTGGAAGTGTTCCTTCCTCTTGAATTTTTTGGAATAGTCTGAGGAGGATAGGTTTTAGTTCTTCCTTGAATGTTTGGTAAAACTCTCCTGTGAAGCCGTCAGGCCCCGGGCTTTTGTTTGCCGGAAGCTTTTTGATGACTGCTTCAATTTTGTCCATAGTTACTGGCCTATTAAGCTGTTTAGATTCTTCCTGATTGATTTTTGGAAGGTTATATTTTTCTAGGAATATGTCCATTTCCTCTAGGTTGTCCAGTTTGTCGGAATAGAGTTGTTCGTAATATTTTGTAACAATCCTTTGTATCTCAGCGAGATCTGTTGTTATTTCTCCTCTTTCATTTCTGATTTTGTTTATTTGGGTCCTCTCTCTTTGCTTCTTGATGAGCCTGGATAGAGGTTTACATTTAAAGTCCGTTTACATTTAAAGTTATTACTGAAAGGTATTTTTTTGTAGTCATATCTATTTTTGTGTCTGTATTCCTTCTTACCTGTTTATTGCTTCTTTTTACAGTATTCCCTTTAGCATTTCTTGCATTGCTGGTTTGGTGGTGATAAACTCCCTGAGCCTTTTTTTGTCTTTGAAGCACCTGATTTCCCCTTCAATTTTGATTGATAGCCTTGCTGGCTATAGTATTCTTGGATTCAGTCCTTTGCTTTGCAACACTTTGTATACCTCTTTTCATTCTCTTCTAGTTGTTGTGTTTCTGTTGAGTAATCATTTGACATTCTGATGGGTGTTCCTTTGTAGGTAACTCTCTGTCTCTCTCTTGCCGCCTTTAAGATTCTCTCTTTATCATTTATACTTGCCATTGAAATTATGACATGTCTTGGTGTGGGTCTTTTGGGGTTGATCCTGCTTGGGACTCTCTGTACTTGCGTAACTTTTATCTTTCCCATATCCGGGAAATTTTCTGTCATTATTTCTTCAAATAGATTTTCTAATCCCTGCTGCTCTTCTTGTCCTTCTGGCAGCCCTATTATACGCATGTTACTTTGTTTCATGTTGTCCGGAAGCTCCCTTAGGCTTTCCTCCTGCTTTTTCATTTTTTTTCTCCAATTGCTGTTCAGATTGAGCTTGTTTCTGTACCTGATCTTCTAACTCACTAATTCGGTCCTCTGCTTCTTGTAGTCTACTGTTGAAACCTTCCATGGTGTTTTTGATTGTAGATATATCACTTTTCATTTCTTCCTGATTCTTGCATAAGTTGTTGATTTTCTCATCCATCCGATGTATAAATTACACAACCATTACTCTGAACTCTTTTTTGGTCATGTTGCAAGCTACAGTTTCACTAATTTCCTTTCTTGGCGACTCCACATTTTCTTTCCTCTGTGAGTTATTTCGTTTCCCCATTCTGGCTATCACCAGAAAGCTCAAGCTTCCGTTTGCATGGACCTCGGCCGTGTGCTGTGGGGACTTCGCTCCACCCGAGTTTCACTGAAATGCTCTGACACTAGGACGTGTTGCTGCCTTTGGTTGTTGGGAACCAGACTTGCCTAGGGTCAGTGTCCCCAGTGTTCCGTGTGTTCTCGTGTGCACACTTAGAATCAGGGGCCCTGTCTGCACCATACTGTTGGTATGTGCCGAAAATGAGATCCTTAGCATGTGCAAGGGGTCAGAGTTTCCCTGTGTCTGCACCAAGAATCGAGTGTCAGAGTCTCTGTTGCCTTGTGCGGTTTCTCGTTGAGAATCAGGGTCCCTGTGTGTGCATGCACCAACAATTGGGGTCACTGGCTCTTAGTGTGAATGCACTGTGAGTCAGGGATCCCAGGCAGCTGTGTCCAGCGTCCCAAATTCCCTGAAGTGGAGCTGTGTCCTGTGTGTGCTCTCTCTACTGAGCCAAACTGGCTAGGGCTTCGCACACTCTCAAATTCCTGAAGGTGAGCTGGCTCCGTGCACTCTCCCAGATTCCCCGAAGGGTGGCGTAGTCCATCCTGCGTGCCAAATTCCCCAAAGGGGAGCCCCTCTGTGCGCGCTCTAAGATTCCCTGAAGGGGAGCTGTAACCCGCAAGCCAAATTCCCCCAAATTCCCCGAAGGGGAGCCCTTTGTGTGCACTGTCAGATTTCCCCGAAGGGGAGCTGCTTCTGTCCCGAGCGCCAAATTCCCTAAAGGGGAGCGCCTCCCTGTGCAAAGCTCTGCAGCTTGGGCGAGGGGCGGGTCTATCCATTACTATGGCGCTATCTGCAAGCCTGTGGGGAGGGGGATAGGCTCTTTGACTCACGGAAATCTGCCGGGAAGTCTGGCTTCTTGTTGTCTGTTGGTCTGAAGCTGTGATAGCAGTTCTCTGTCCCCAGTGGCTGCAGGGTCCTGGTTTGTGTTTGAAGCCAGGATCCTAGTCTCAGGCAGCTCTGTTTCTCAAGATGACGTGGTCTTCGAGTCCGCACCAGCTGCCGAGAAGTGTCCTGTCTGCTTTGTGCGCGGGGCTCCGCCGTCTTGGACTGCCCGGTTAGGCAGCCCCTTGGAAGACCTGCAGAATCTAACTGACCCTAGCTCATACACACACACACCACACACATATACACACTCCTCTATGGGTTCCTCACTCACACTCTCTCTCTCCCTACCTTCCTGCCAGTCGCCATCTTTCTGGTCTGGGCCATACATTTTAAAACAGCTCTCTAAAAAATCTTATTAAATATAAATTTTAATACACTGGTCCTAATTCTGCCATGTGAAAAGCTATTAAAAAAAGCATAGTTCCTTTCCATATTATAATTATGCACATGATTTTCTGAATACCCTGTATATCTATGTTTTTAGTATTATAACACTATTTTTTAAAATCTTTATTGTTGAAAGTATTACATATGCCCACTTTTGCCCCTATTGACCTCTTCCACCCCCCAAAAATAGAATACTTCTTAAAATTGAATTTATTAGGTTTATACTGGTTAATAAAATTATACAGGTTACAGGTATACAATTCTACAGTACATTATCTGTATATTGTATTGTGTGTTTGCCACATCAAGTCAAGTTTTCTTACTTCACCATTTATTCCCCACTTTCGATTCTACCTTCCCCACCCTCCTTCCTGCTGGTAATCACCATACTATTGTCTATGTCCATGAATCTTTTCTTTTTCTTTGCTTAATTCTTTCACCCTTCTCACCTAGCCCAGAACCTTAGGCAGAGGAACGAAATAGAGACTTCTCCGAAGAGAACATACAGATGACAAATAGATGTATGCAAAGATGCTCAACATCACTAATTGTCAGAAAAATGAAAATTAAAACCACAATGCATGAGTGGGGGGCAATGGGGTGATAAGGACACATATGTAATATGTTAATCAATAAAGAAAAAATTTAATAAAAAAATAAAACCACAATGAAATATTCCCTTACAACTATCAGAATGGCTATTATCAAGAAATCAACAAACAACAAGTGCTGGTAAGGATGTGGAAAAAGGGAACCCTCGTGCATTCTTGGTGGGAATGCAGACTGGTGCAGTCACTGCAGAAAACAGTATGGACTTTCCACAAAAATTTAAAAATGGAACTGCCTTTTGACCCAGAGATCCCACTTCTGGGAATATTCAAAGAAAACAGAAACACTAATTCAAAAGAATATATGCAACCTTATGCTCATTGCAACATTAGTTATAATAGCTAAGATCTGCAAATATCCCAAGTGTCCATCAGTATATGAGTGGATAAAAATGAATTGTGGTACATTTAACCAATGGAATACTATGCAGCTGTAAAAAATACGGAATTCTTACCATTTGTGACAGCATGGATGAACCTGGAGATCATTATGCTAAGTGAAATAAGCCAGTCAGAGAAAGACAAATACCATATTATTTCACTTATATGTGGGATATAAAGAACAAAATAAATGAACGAAGTGGAGACAGACTAATGGATACAGGGAACAGGCTGACAGCTGTCCACTGTTTTGAAAACAGCACAGGGAAGGATGTCTGTTGCCCCAGAGTATCTCCACACTATCTGTCAACTGAGTTAAATTCCACTGTAATAATATATTTGAGGTTTATTAAACATTAACACTCTTTTGGAGGGGAACTTAACTAGTAAAGTTCAAACCGTGGTTCTCAAAGTGTAATGCTGAAATCAGTAGCATTACCATCTCCTGGAAATTTGTTAGAATTCCACATTATTGGTGCCACCTCAGACCTAAGCAGTGTTATTTACAATAGCTAAGATCTGGAAACAGCCCCAGCACCCATCAGTAGATGAGTGGATAAAAAAGATGTGGTACCTTTATAGAATGGAATACTGTGCAGCTGTAAGAAAGAAGGATCTCTTACTCTTTGAGACAGCATGGATGGACCTGGAGAGTATTATGCTAAGTGAAATTTTTGCCAGTCAGAGAAAGACAAGTATCACAAGATTTCACTCATATGTGGAATCTGATGAACAAAAGAGATCCAGAGACATGGAAGCATGCAACAGACTGATGAATCTCAGAGAAAAGAAAAGGAAGAGATTAACCAAAGAACTTATATGCATATATGCCTTGCCCATGAACATAGACAATAAGGTGGTAAATACCTGGGGTAGGGTGGGAATTGGGTGGTGGGGCAAGGGGGAATATGGATACATCTGAATAAAGATTATCTATCTATGTATATCTATCTATCATCTATCTATGTATCTATCTATCTATCTATCTATCTATCTATCTATCTATCTATCATCTATCTAGCTATCTAAAGTATGGGTGGAAGAAGTAATCTGTTTTAACAAGCCTATACAGGCAGTGCTCGGGTTACATTGGACTTGAAGTACGTTGTTTCGTGGTTACATCACCATCTCCCATTTATTTATATAAAAACAAAGTTCCGCCCTAACTGGTTTGGCTCAGTGGATAGAGTGTTGGCCTGCGGGCTGAGAGGTCCCAGGTTTGAATCCAGTCAAAGGCATGTACCTTGGTTTCGGGCACATATCCAGTAAGTAGGAGGTGTGCCGGAGGCAGCTGATGTTTCTCTCTCATCGATGTTTCTCTCTATCCCTCTCCCTTTCTCTCTGTAAAAAAATCAATAAAATATATTTTTTAAAAAGTTCTGTCATTTTGACGTATGTACATATGTGCTTTATGTTTTTTATTATTTATTTACCACAAGTAAAGGTCAGGGATTGTTATCCTTCTTTTAATTTTTTTTTTTACTGTTTCACTTCATTACTGCTGTGTATGTGCTCCATCTGAGTGACATAGGTGCTTATGTAGGTGGGTTCCAACTTATGGCAAAAATCGCGTTACATCGTGCCGTAGGAATGGATCTCCAACGTAACCCGAGGACCTACTGTAATTGGTTGTGATGCATGCCCTAATTTGAGAACCATTCCCTTAGTAGGATTAAATTTACCAAATATTTTTTATCCTGAACAGTAGATTATTACTATTGTTGTTGTTGTTTAAATATGATTTTATTGATTTTAGAGAGGAAGGGAGAGGGAGAGAGTATGAAACATCAATGATGAGAGAGAATCATAGATTGGCTGATTTCTGCACGCCCACTACTGGGGATCTAGCCCACAACCTGGGCATGTGCCCTGACCAGGAATCCACTCTGATCTCTATTATTTCCTTCCTTCTACTTATTCTGGGCTTTTCTTGTTGCTTTCTTTCTAATTCTTTAAGTTGTAGGGCTAGATAATTTACTACCAGTTTTTCTTGTTTTATGAGGTAGGCCTGTAGTGCTATGAACTTCCTTCTCAGGGCTGCTTTTGCTGTGTCCCTTTGATTTTTGGATGTTGTCTGTTTTAATTTGTTTCCAGAATGCTTTTTATTTCTTCGTTGATCTCTTTGGTAACCCAATCATTGCTTAATAGCATACTATTTAGCCTCCAAGTGTTTGATTTCTTTTATTTTTATTGTACTTGATTTCTCATTTTATGCAATTGTGATCTGAGAAGATGCTATTGATATGATTTCTACGTTCTTGAATTTGAAGAGACAGCCTGTGTCCTAATATGTGGTCTATCTTTGAAAATGTCCCATATGCACTCAAGAAAAATGTATATTCTGTTGCTTTGGGGTGAAATGTTGTAAAGATGTCAATTAGCTCCATCTGATCAAGTGAGTCATTTAGGCTGTTTCCTTGTTGATTTTTTATCTAGATTTATGCAGTGATGTCAATGGGGTATTAAAGTCCCCTACTGTGATTGTATTGCTGTCGATTTGTCCCTTAATATCTTCCAGAAGTTTATTTTTTATGTATTTGGGTGCATATATGTTTACCAGAGTTATATCCTCTTGTATCAATCACTTTAGTATTATGAAGTGGCATTCCTTATCTCTTTTTATGGCCTTCACTTTGAGGTCTATTTTCTCAGATGTAAGTATTGCTACCTGAGCTTTGTTGTTTTTTCCATCCCTCCATTTTCAGTCTGAGTCCATTGTTCTGAGGTGGGTCTCTTATAGACAGCATATATATGAATCATGTTTTCTTATCCATTCAGCCACCTGATGTCTTTTTATTGGAGCATTTAATCCATTTACTTTTAAGGTTATTATTGATAGGTACTTGTTTGTGGCCATTTTTATTCTTTATACCTGTGTTATTTCTTCCCTTTCTATGTCTTCTTTTTACAGCATTCCCTTTAGCATTTCTTGCATTGCTGGCTTGGTGGTAATAAACTCCCTTAGCCTTTTTTAGTCTGTGAAGCTCCTGATTTCACCTTCAATTTTGATTGCTAGCCTTGCTGGATAGGGTATTCTTGGATTCAGTACCTTGCTTTTTATCACTTTGTATACTTCATTCCATTCCCTTCTTGTCTGATGTGTTTCTGTTGAGAAATCATTTGATAGTCTAAAGGGAGATCCCTTGTAGGTAACTTTCTATCTCTCTCTTGTAGCCCTTAAAATTCTGTTTTTGTTGTTAACGTTTGCCATGGTAATTATGACATGTGTTGGTGTTGGTCTTTTGGGGTACATCTTGTTTGGGACTCTGTGCTTGTGTTACTTTTTTCTTCCCCAAGTCAGGGAAGTTTTCTGTCATTATATCTTCAAATAGGTTTTCTAATCCTTATTCCTCTTCTTGACCTTCTGGAAAAAACTATTATATGGGTTTTGCTTCCTTTCATGTTGTCCCAAAGCTCCCTTAAACTCTCCTCCTGCTTTTTAATTTTTTTCTCCAATTGCTGTTCAGATTGGGTGGTGTTTCTTTTTTTTTTCTACCCTGTATTCTAACTTACTGATCTGGTCCTCCACTGCTTCTAGTCTTCTGTTGAAACCTTCTATTATGTACTTTATTGAACTTATATCATTCTTTATTTCCTCTTGATTCTTACATATGTTGGTGAATTTATCATCCAGATGGTTTATCATCTTCATGACCATTACTCTGAATTCTTTTTCTGACATATTGCTTGCCTCCATTTCATTTAGTTCCTTGGGGGGGGGGGGTGATTCCTCCTTTTCTTTCCTTTGGGGATTGTTTCTTTGTCTCCACACTTTTGCTGTATCTTTCTTGCCCTGTGCACCCTGCTTGGGGTTTGAGAGTTCAGAAACCATTAGTCCATAGTCTGTTTCTACCTCGTGTCTCACACCTTTATTGTTTCTGCTTTGAGCTATATCCCCTTCTCCCATGGATCTGTTCCCTCAGTTTTCCACTTCAGATGCTTGGGGTGGCAGGGGTGCGTGCACAGTTCCTCTGATGTGTGACTTCCTATGATGACTCAGAGCCCTCTGGCATGCAATTCATTGTGTTGTCCCAATACCTGTGGCAGGTTGGTGCCTTAGGTCCCTCTGGCAGCGCACTTGCAGCGAAGTCCTGTGGCCCATGGCTGGGTACACTGGATTGCTCTGGGTCACCTTGGCAGCACTCTCCTGTGGCCTAGAGTGGGGCACGCCCTGGGTTGCTCCAGGTATCCCTGGCAGCACTGTCCTGGGGGCTGGAATAGAGCAGGCATGGGTTGCTCTAGATTTCACAGTCAGAGCTCTCCTATGGGCCTGAATGGGGCATGCACTGGGTTGCTCTGGGTTTCCCCAGCTGGAGGTCCTAGGGCTTGGGTGGAGCGAGTGCCAGGTGGCTTCAGGTCATACTGGCACATGGTTCTGGGGCCCAGGATGTGGGTGGGGCACAGGGGTCCCCAAGGATTGCACTCATGTCAGGGTCCTGAAGCTGGATCCTGGGACACTGGGTCTCAGTGGGCTGTTGAGGAGGTCACTCTGGTGAGCGTTCACTGCAGACATCTGGGAGGCTGCTGGGAGATACTGCACCACTCACTGCCAGAGCACGGTGGTAAATCCATAAAGGTTATGGCTGGCAAGTGCATTATACAGGCATCCTCTGCCCTTCCTTATTGAAAATTATCTCCTCAGCTCTATCTAATTTGTTAATTCAGGGTGGATGTTCTCCAATGTAGTTGTTTTTTTCTGCCTGGCCCCAGGAGGAAGTGCACAACACATCTGCCTATTCTGCCATCACTTTCTTCTCTTTGTCATTAATTGTTGACAGCTTTAATACCAAGTGCCTTGGAGAGGGCATCTTTGGATCGAGGTAACTAGGCATTCTGTTTATTTCTTGGATTTGAGGATCTAGTTCTTTCCATCATTTTGGGAAGTTCTCATGCACTATTTGTTTGAATACTCTCCATTCCATGCTCTCTCTTTTCCTCTTCTACAATGCCTATCCTATATAATAAAAGCCTAATATGCTAAGTGTCCAGTCGACCAGTCAGCCGTTCAACCAATCAAAGTATAATATGCTAATGATATGCTAAGGCCGCTCAACATGATGTGCACTGACCACCAGGGGGCAGACAGTTGACGGGTCAATCAGTCGCTATGATGTGCACTAACTACCAGGGGGCAGATGCTCCAAACAGTAGGTTAGCTTGCTGCTGGGGTCTGGCCAATGGGGACTGAACAAAATGGGCCAGACATGCCCTGGAGCCTTCCCACAGTCCCTCCCTGGCTGGCCAACCTCCCGTGTCTCTCTCCAGCCCGATTGTGCACCAGTGGGGTCCCTTGGCCTGGCCTGCACCCTCTCACAATCCAGGACCCCTTGGGAGATGTTGGAGAGCTGGTTTCGTCCCGATCCCACAGGCCAGGCCAAGGGACCCCACTGGTGCATGAATTTGTGCACCGGGCCTCTAATAATTCTAGTATTGCTTTTTCTGATGGAGTCAGATAGGTCTCATAGATTTATTTCATTTCTATTTATTCATAGTTCTCTCTTATTTCCTTTGCATCATTTCTTAATTCCTATCTTTAATATCACTAATTCTGTCCTCCATTTGGTTGGTTCTGTTTTCTATGCTCAGTACTTCACTCTTAATCACCTTAATTGCAAGCTCATTTCCAGGATACCTGATTGGTTCTTTTTTAAAGTTTTAATATCTTTAGTAAAGTACTTGTTTGGTTAATTTATATGTTTTCTGAGTGCACTGAATTGCCTGCCAGTAGTTTCTTGCATCTCATTGTATATTTTCAGAAGTTCAATCTGAAATCTGTCATTTATATCACATATTTCCATGTGTTCCAGCTGGTTTTCTGGTGATTTTTCATTTTCTTTTGGGTCAGCCTTGTTACTGTGTTATTCATGGTATTTATTGTCCTCCTTTGCCTATGCATTTACCTCTGAAGAGGTTTTTCTACTATTTTCCAGTAGATGGTGCTGAATTGCAAGATTTTTTACCTCTATGATCTTTCAGTCTTGAATATCAGCAGCTTCTGTAGGACAGTACAGGCATGCTGCTTGGGGGTTGGGTTTGTTTTGCTCTCACAGTAATGGTGACCCATGCCCTTTGTGGAGTTCTGCCCCAGTACCCCTCCTGGGGATTGGTCACAGAGGGATACACTGGCTATACTGTAATAGTTTTTGATTTATAGATAATATGCTCCTGGACCCCACTCCAAGGGCAATAGGAAGTGAGTTTTGGGAGTCCAAGTGGTTGTAGGCCTCTGTGGTTCTGTTTCTTTTTCTGAAACACCATCACCAGCCTAATTGTGGAGAACTGCATAGCAATAACTTCATGCTCTGTCTGGAGTCTTCTGATTCATACACTGTTTGCTCCTTTGCTGCTCACCCTGTTGGACAGCTCCCCCTTCCCCACAGCTCTCTGTTCCTCCTGGCCAGAGGAAGCACCCACTACTGCTGGTTTTCATTCCCCCTCCCAGCTGGCCAAGCGGTGAACTCCCAGATACATGGCTGTGTCTGTGGGCCATCTGCACTTTCATCCCTTCTTGTCACCTCATTTATTCTCGGTTGCCCACCTTTGGATGTTTCAATGCAAGGGTCTCTCAGGCATGTGTCTGTATTGAGTAGGGATTTCTTTGTTGAATTATAGTTGGTTAAGTTGTTGAAATTTAAGGAAAGGACAAGGGACTCTCTCACATTGCCATTCCTCTGATGGCACTCCTCAGTGAATTATTTTTTTAATATATTTTTTATTGATTTCAGAGAGGAAGAGAGAGGGAGAGAGAAATAGAAACATCAATGATGAGAGAGAATCATTGATTGGATGCCTCCTGCACGTCCCCACTGGGGATCAAGCCCACAACCCAGGCATGTACCCCTGACTGGAATTGAACCTGGGAACCTTCAGTCTGCAGTCCAACACTCTATCCACTGAGCCAAACAGGCTAGAGCCTCAGTGAATTCTTAATACCAATGTGGTAATTAAGCTTTAAACAATAATAATTTTATCTGATATTTTTACTTAATCAGAAGTTGCCCCCTTTCCTTGCTACAAAATATCACTCTAGCTGATGGGAAAGGAGAAGAAAGAAATTAAAAAAGGGAAAGAGGGTCATTTGCCCATACTATAGGGAATATTTTAAATGAGGGTAAATTGAGACAAACTGAAGCCTTTCAAATTCACACAATTCTTATTACAATAATACCTCCTTCTCTGACCTGTACTTTCTACTTCTTCCTTCTATTTAGGTAATTTAAAAGTAGTCTTTCCTATAATTAGCAACAATATTGAATATGGACTATTCACAGGATCCTAGAATTTCTTCAATGTTAATTGTCCGGATTTTGATAATTGTACTATTGTTATATGTGATACTGTATTTGTTTTTTTTAGAAATACTGATATTTAAGGTGAAAAGTTATAATTTTTGCAGCTCACTCTCAAATCGTTTAGTAGGAAAACCAAAAAGAGAGAAATAAATTTAAAAACATTTTTTAATCTGGAAAAAAGTCAGTATTTTTTCTTCAACTAAAACAGTAGGCTGTAGCAATAGCTCACATTTTCATGTCCCAGGGCCATACAGGTGAAAACTGACAGGACTGGGACAAAACCCTGTGACTTCTGCTTCTAATTTTATTGTTTAAAAGTAAGTGTAGCCCTAAGCGGTTTGGCTCAGTGGATAGAGCATTGGCCTGCAAACTGAAAGGTCCCAGGTTCGATTCTGGTCAAGGGCATATACCTTGGTTGCGGGCACATCCCCAGTAGGAGGTGTGCAAGAGTCAGCTGATTAATGTTTCTGACTCTCTATCCCTCTCCCTTCCTTTCTGTAAAAAATCAGTAAAATATATTTTTTAAAAAGTAAGTGTAATGGCATTTAATCTGAAGGATTTTTTTTTTACTTGAAACCTATGGAAAATGAATCCTAAATTTGAGGAGAAAGTACTGTTGATATATTTTTCTTTAAACTCTAATTTTGTTGAAAAAAAAACACTTTAGATGATGGCTTTTCTAAATTTTCAAGCAAATGAAGCAAATGCAGTTATCTCCTTAAGCTAATTCACAATGCATCTTAAATACTCTCTTAATATAAAAGTGATCCAGATGTTGCCAGACACGAACTGTCAAAATATGGTGTGTCTGTTTCAGTGAACTCAGTGAATCACAATTTATTTGTTTATTCTTTCTTTTTTTAAAAAGATACATTATTACATTCACCCTCATGTAAAATGCACTGACTGTTGTTTGAACCACGTCCAATAAGGGGGCATTGAGAATCTCAGATGTGGATAGATACCACATAGAGATAGAGAGAGTATATATTTAACTTGGGAATGTTTTCCAGATATAATATTATTTAAAAACCCAATTTGACACATTAAAAATGTACATCATCTTAGTACTTTGCAAAGAACCTTGGGAGTCAGGGAAAGCTACAGATTTATAAGTTGTTCTTGGCCGAAAATAGCATGAAGGATGTCGACCAATACTCAGACACACTGTTTAGTCCATGATTTGGTAATAACATGGTGTTCATTAAATTGTTCTCAGAGCCCTAACCGGTTTGGCTCAGTGGATAGAGCATCGGCCTGTGGATTGAAGGGTCCCAGGTTCAATTCTTGTCAAGGGCATGTAACTTGGTTGCGGGCACATCCCAAGTAGGGAGTGTGCAGGAGGCAGCTGATTGATGTTTCTAACTCTCTATCCCTCTCCCTTCCTCTCTCTAAAAAATCAATAAAAAATATATATATTTTAAATGGTTCTCAGAGTTTGCTTTGCTTTCAAAAGGAACTCACTCTTTTCTCCCTTTGATCATATTATTGTATGGATCTCAGGTGCACAAATTGAACCATTTTTCATCATGCTGGTGAAGAAAGGAAATTGAGAGAAAAAGAAACAACTTGGCAGAGTTCTTCCATTATTCTTGAGCCAAGAACTGGATGTTCCAGAAGCTTCAAGACAGCTGGTAACTATATTGAACATTAGAGATTTTGCTACACTTATGATGTGTTAATTTAAATTCCTTTGACATTGAGCAGCAAACATGGTAGATGACCTCCTAAATGAAACTGAAGAATGGGCTTCTGCAAATCAATGATCATTTCAATGTTCTTGAACAGGAACACATCTTGCAGGTCTGTGGGGAAAGGGAGAAGGATAGACTGATATCACAAATGGAAGCTGGAGGGCCTACACACAGCTCCTAAGGTGATTGACCACTGCTACCCCACATGAAAGCCAAATGAGAGATAAACAGGAGCTGAAATAATTAGACAGTAAATTACAGTGCTGAATTATGAAGCACTGCTCTTGGATGCTTCCAGATATTTGATAAATGTTGGGTAGTGGATTAAAGCGAGACACGGTGAAGTAGAAGGATAGTCAGAAAGCTTATCTAGCATGAAGGCCAATTTCTACTTGTTTAATTTCATTTGATACATTACTAGTGGGGAAAGAAAATGATCATAATATAGCATATACTCTCTACTCCACTCCGTCTGGATAATTTGTTACTTGAAAATTATTTTTGCTGGCTATTTCCTATCTGAATTAGTTTTCACCGCTCCTTGACCTCATCTCCAAAGAAATTCAAAAAGGAAGGAAAAAATTGTGTTGTGACCTCTGTCTCATTGAAATATGAGTCCATGTGCCAAAATGGAAAACCGTGTAACAAGTCTGAGATACTATTAATAGGACAATTGAACACCCTGTATACAATCTAGGTAATGTTTAAGGAATTTAAGACTGTGCTTTAAATGAAAAAAATGTGAGGAAACTCAAGGTTTGAGCTGACTTGAAAATAATTAAAAAATGAATGATAATGAATTAAACCATATTCCTGGTTGTACATTATGTTGAACATTATAAAAGTTACTGAAAAAATTAGTTCACTCATATTTATTTTTTTAAATTTCTTTATTGATTAAGGTGTCACATATTTGTCCTCATCCCCCCATTCCCATCCCACACCCCTCCACACGGATGCCCCAACCCCCTGTTGAACTTAACCATTGGTTAGGCTCATATGCATGTACACAAGACCTTTGGTTGATCTCTCCCCCCTCCCCCAACCCTCCCCTATCCTCCCTCTGAGGCCCGATAGTCCGATCGATGCCTCCTTGTTTCTGGTTCTGTTCTTGTTCATCAGTCTATGTTGTTCATCATTTCCCCTAGATGAGCGAGATCATGTGTCACTAGAGATATACTTATAAGAACTGAATGTGAGACGAGCAATAATAGTTATGCTGACAGGCAAATGAATCAGTATGTAGTGAGTTTCTTTCTGGACCAACAGTTCTTTTGAGACCCAATATCAATGTCCACCAGTTCCTTATGTGTACATGTCGGCACTGACCCCTCAGCTCTGGATGGTGGACAAATGGTGGTAATGCAGGTCCGACTCCCTCTGATTTGGTCTCGGCCGGATCCAGGGGCACGGCTTCACCCGGACCCAGGGGATGCATGGCCTCACCTGGACCCAGGTGCGCGTGGCTTCACCCGGACCCGGGATCCAGCTTCACCCGGACCCAGGGGCGCATGGCCTCACCCGGACCCAGGGGTGCGCGGCCTCAACCGGACCCAGGGGCGCGTGGCCTCACCCGGACCTAGGTGTGCGCGGCCTCACCCGGACCCGGGACCCAGCCTCACCCGGATCCAGGGGCACACGGCCTCACCTGGACCCGGGATCTAGCTTCACCCGGACCCAGGGGCGCGTGGCCTCTCCCAGACCCAGGGGTGCGTGGCCTCACCCGGACCTAGGTGTGCGCGGCCTCACCCGGACCCGGGACCCAGCCTCACCCGGATCCAGGGGCACATGGCCTCACCCAGACCCGGGATCTAGCTTCCCCCGGACCCAGGGGCGCGTGGCCTCACCCGGACCCAGGGGTGCATGGCCTCTCCCAGACCCAGGGTCGAGTGGCCTCACCCGGATCCAGGGGCCCACGGCCTCACCCGGACCCGGGACCCAGCCTCACCCAGATCCAGGGGCACACGGCCTTGCCCAGACCCAGGATTCAGCTTCACCTGGACCCAGGGGCGCATGGCCTCACCCGGACCCAGGGGCGCGTGGCCTCTCCCGGGCCCGGGACCCAGCCTCACCCGGATCCAGGGGCACACGGCCTCGCCCGGACCCGGGATCTAGCTTCCCCCAGACCCAGGGGCGCGTGGCCTCTCCCAGACCCAGGGTCGCACAGCCTTACCCGGATCCAGGGGCCCACAGCCTCACCCGGACCCGGGACCCAGCCTCACCCATATCCAGGGGCACACGGCCTCGCCCAGACCCAGGTTTCAGCTTCACCCGGACCCAGGGGCACACGGCCTCGCCCTGATCCAGGATTCAGCTTCACCCGGACCCAGGGGCGTATGGCCTCACCCGGGCCCAGGGGCGCGTGGCCTCTCCCGGGCCCGGGACCCAGCCTCTCCCGGATCCAGGGGCCCACGGCCTCACGTGGACCCGGGACCCAGCCTCACCCGGATCCAGGGGCACACGGCCTCACCCGGACCCGGGATCCAGGTTCACCCAGACCCAGGGTCGCGTGGCCTTACCCGGACCCAGGGGTGCGTGGCCTCACCTGGGCCCGGGACCCAGCCTCACCCGGATCCAGGGGCACATGGCCTCACCCGGACCCGGGATCTAGCTTCCCCCGGACCCAGGGGCACGTGGCCTCACCCGGACCCAGGGGCGTGTGGCCTCACCCGGACCCAGGGGCACGTGGCCTCACCCGGACCCAGGGGCATGTGGCCACACTCATACCCAGGGGCGCATAGTTCACTCATTTTTTTCTAAAAATAGAAAAGACAAAATAATTTTGTTAAAGAAACAAAGGGGAAGGGTCATTGATAGAGGATGAATAAGTACCTGAGAGGCAAAGACAGCAAGCAGAGGAACTTCACGGAGTTATTCTCAGGATTCAATGAGACAATATATGTCAAAGTGCCTGTTTCATAGTATTACTCCAAATATAATTATAATAGCTAACAGTTATATAGTAAGTATTATGTTGCAAACATTGTTATGCGCCATTTTTTCATTCATTTATATAATTGTATTGACCCTATAAAGTAGGCACTATTGCCCTAGCTGGTTTGGCTCAATAGATAGAGCATTGGCCTATGGACTGAAGGGTCCTGGATTCCATTCCCATCAATGGCACATGCCTGTGTTGTGGGATCAATCCCAAGTAGAGGGCATGCAGGAGGCAGCCAATCAATGATTCTCTCTCATCATTGATGTTTCTTCCCTCCTCCCCCACAAAGCTGGGTCTTCTTTTTTTTTAATTCTTTATTGTTTAAAGTATTACATATGTCCCTTTTTCCCCCATTGACCTCTCCCAACCCACCCCCCACCTCCCAGCTGAGGCCTTCACCCATCTATTTTCTGTGTCCATTTCATCATTGATGCTTCTATCTCTCTCTCCCTCTTCCTTCCTCTCTGAAATAAATTAAAAAATATTTTTTAAAAATAAAGGAGGCACTATTATTATCCTTATTTTATAGTTAAAGAAACTGAAGTACAGAGTGGTAACATAACTATGAAGTGGCAAAGCCAGGATTCAATCAAGCAAAGTGGCTCTTAGATTACTGCCTACCAGTAAGAATTTTAAAAAGAAGACAGGTCCAAGAAAAAAAAATCCACAAAAGAAAAATAAACACCAAAAATTTGAAATGATGAAAACATGGCTGGATTGTTTTGACTTCTGAAGGTGCGTATTTTTTAAAAAGCAGTGGATAAATTTGGGAGTATTTGTTTAAAACACGAGCAGCAACAATAATAACATTAATGATAGATAACACTTATTCAGCCTTTCTTACATACTTGGTCTCATATTACTTTTCAGTCATTCTTAGCTATAAGAAATCAATAAGCATTAGTAAGTATTAATATTTCCTATCATAATTATGAAGGTCACAATGCAGTAGGAGGAATATAACATGTGCACAAATAACTAGAATACAATGTACAAAGTGTAAAGTAACAAGAAACATTAAGATAAAGTGAGCAAAACTAACTGGATTTGATTAGTGGTTTAGCGAATGTCAGCCCGGGTTTGATTACAGGCAATGGCACATACCTTGGTTGCAGGCTTGATCCCAGGTCCCAGTTGGGGGGCATGCAGGAGGTAACCAATTGATTTGTCTCTCTCACATTGATGTTTCTCTCTCTGTCTCTCCCCCTCCCTTCCACTTTCTATAAAAATTAGTGGAAAAATATCCTTCAGTGAGGATTAACAACAACAACAACAACAACACACACACACACACACACACACACACACACACACAAATAAGAAAAACACACAGGAAGATAAAGTGATCAAGGAGTTCAGAAGCAAGAGAGGGCAGTTCTGGGGTAAGAAGATATATGCCACTGATAATCAGAGAAGGTTTAAAAGAGCCATTTACAAGAAGGAAATTGAAGAGAGGATAAGAGTTACAAAATGCAGAGCAGAAAGAGAAATCAAATTCTACCAGAACATACAGAGACAGTGAACTGCACAGTATGTTTTTTGAATAGCAGGTAATTCATTTTGTTTGTGAAGGAGCTCTAAGAAATGAACTCAGAAAATTGAAATGATATCAAATTTGAGGAACGGGAGACTTGAATATCAATGTAAGGACTTTGAACCTCATTCTGTGAGAAGTGAGGAGTATTAGAGACATAAAAATGATTTTGGCACAAATAAAGAACTCAATATTAGGAGCAATAGCCTAGAAACAAATGAAGGCTGAATAAGAGAAGTAAATAAAGGCAATAATCTAGTTAGGCAGCTACATATTACAATAGCCAATTGATATTGACACACACAAAGAGGTTATTTTTTTTTAATTTTACAGATGTCCCCCCTTTTTCTTCCCATTGTCCCCACTTCACCCGGTTCCTGCCCTGCCCCACCCCAGGCCTTCACCAATCTATTGTCTGTGTCCATAAGTAAGATCTTTGGTTAATCTCTTTCTACCCATCCATACCCACTCCCCTCTGAGATTCGTCAGTCTGTTCCATGTTTTTTATCCTATTTTATTCACCAGTTTATTTTGTTCATCAGATTTCTTGTTCATTTATTTACTAGTAGATTTTTAGATTCAATTGTTGATACATATATATTTAATGCCACTTCATTGTTTATATTTTTTCTTTTTATCTTCTTCTTCCTCTTATTAAATAATACGCTTCAGAATTTCATGTAATACTGGTTTGGTGGTGATCTACTCCTTTAGTTTTTTCTTACCTGTGAAGTTCTTTTTTTAAAAAAATTTCTTTATTGATTAAGGTATCACATATTTGTCCTCATCCCCCCATTCCCATCCCACACCCCTCCACACGGATGCCCCCACCCCCCTGTTGTCCTTAACTGCTGGTTAGGCTCATATGCTTGCACACAAGTCCTTTGGTTGATCTCTCCCCTTTACCCCCACCCTCTCCTACCCTCCCTCTGAGGCCCGACAGTTTGATCCATGCCTCCTTGTTTCTGGTTCTGTTCTTGTTCATCCGTCTATGTTGTTCATTATTTCCCCTAGATGAGTGAGATCATGTGCTATTAGAAATACACTTATAAGAACCGAAAATGAGAAAAGCAATAATGGTTATGGTGATAGGCAAATGAATCAGTCTGTAGTGAGTTTCTTTCTGGGCCAACAGTTATTTTGAGACCCAATTTCAATGTCCAACAGTTCCTTATGTGTACATGTCAACACTGACATTACAGTTCTGGATGGTGGACAAATGGTGGTAATGCAGGTCCGACTCTCTCTGGTTTGGTCCTGGGCAACCTTCAGTGATGCACAGCTGCTAACTGCTAGTATGGGAAGGCCACATCAGCGTCTTCCATCTCTGGACTGATTCTCTTCTGTCTTCATGGCTGGAGTAGTCCTGTCCATTCCTCTCTTGCTGGAATCCACATGGTCTCGGAGTTGTTTTCTGAAAATATACAAACATATTCTCGACCAAAAGTTAATAAAGGAATATTTTCTATAAATTTGACTTGGGATCCTATTGCATTTTTTGCCCAAATAATTTTCCTCTGGCTTGTTTTGACAACTTGTGTGTTTTTCATGGGTGTCTTGCTTTTAGCCTTACAATTAATTTTCTAAAGTATTAATTTTCTAGATGTAATTTACTTACAGGATATTTTTCCTTACATGATATTCTTCTACTATCCCCTCCTTTTTTGATTTAAATGTTAGGAGGCTTTTGAAAATTTTATAATGTAATCTTGATGGCTTTTAAATTTTAATTTTTTGCACTATAATATTACTGTTTTAAGTTCATTACATGGTGCACAATTTTATCATGAGATGAAGTACCAATAAAAATTTTAGTTAACACTTTAGGAACAACTTTTTGTCCAGTACAATTAATTTTTCTAGAATATTCTCTTGTTTCAACTAGCCAATTTAAATTTGCCTGAAAACTTGACTACTATTTTACTGTCAAATTAATTACTCTAACAACAATCTTATTTTACCCTGTAAATATTAGTGGAAGGGATTATTTGCCTTCTTGAGTAGGTCCTGAGCATTCCTGGTTGTAGGCTGGATCCTTAGAGATCCAAGAGCCAGTGTACCCAGTGGTCAAAGTGGGACCATCCAGATTACAATTCCTCAGATCCATAAGGGACACTCAGGGGGCAGACTCAGTGAGCACCAAAGCCCCACTGAAGCAAGTCTTGCCCCATAAGGGTGTCTCTGGCACAGAAGTTCTCCCATCATAGACACAGCTGATTCTCACAGCCAATTTGCCTGGAGGTCAATTCCTCCCAATGATACCAACAACAATCAAGGCTTAACTACAACAAGACTGTGAAAACAGCCCACAAAGGGGTGCACCAAGAGTGTCCACCTTAGGTAACTGGGGAGGTAGAGCCACTCGGCCCTATAGGACACCTAGCACACAAAGCCACTCTATGAACACAGGGAAACAGCCAAAATTCGGAGACAAAGAAACAGGTCACAAATGACAGAAATGGAGTAAAGCAAACTACTGAATATAGAGTTCAAAACCACGGTTATAAGGTTTTTCAAGAATTTTCTAGAAACGG
The DNA here is from genome assembly GCF_951640355.1 of Cnephaeus nilssonii. Taxonomy (NCBI): domain Eukaryota; kingdom Metazoa; phylum Chordata; class Mammalia; order Chiroptera; family Vespertilionidae; genus Cnephaeus; species Cnephaeus nilssonii. The sequence goes on from NC_137071.1 coordinate 33,289,337, forward strand.
CTGATAAATTTAGTGAGACCCTTGAGGATATGAAAAAGGACCAACTAGAAATTAAGCATACACTGATATAAAAAATAATATACACACCCGGGCCCGGGGAGGCCACATGCCCCCGGGTCTGGGTGAGGCTATGCACCCCTGGGTCCGGGTGAGGCCGTGAGCCCCTGGGACCGGGTGAGGCCATGTGCCCCCGGGTCCGGGTGAGGCCACGCGCCCCTGGGTCCGAGTGAGGCCACGCGCCCCTGGGTCCGGGTGAAGCTGGATCCTGGGTCCGGGTGAGGCCATGCGCCCCTGGGTCCGGGTGAGCCTGGGTCCCAGGTCTGGGTGAGGCCGCGCCCCTGGGTCCGGGAGAGGCCACGCGCCCCTGGGTCCGGATGAGGCTGGGTCCCGGGCCCAGGTGAGGCCGTGTGCCCCTGGGTCCGGGAGAGGCCACGCGCCCCTGCGTCCGGGAGAGGCTGGATCCTGGGCCCGGGTGAGGCTGCGCACCCCTGGGTCCGGGTGAGGCCGTGCGCCCCCGGGTCCAGGTGAGGCCACGCGCCCCCGGGTCCGGGTGAGGCCGCGCGCCCCTGGGTCCGGGTGAAGCTGGATCCCGGGTCCGGGTGAGGCCATGCGCCCCTGGGTCTGGGTGAGGCTGGGTCCCAGGTCCGGGTGAGGCCGCGCGCCCCCGGGTCCTGGTGAAGCCACGCGCCCCCGGGTCCGGGTGAGGCCGTGCACCCCTGGGTCCGGGGGAAGCTGGATCCCGGGTCCGGGTGAGGCCATGCATCCCTGGGTCCGGGTGAGGCTGGGTCCCAGGTCCGGCTGAGGCCATGCCCCTGGGTGCGAGAGAGGCCACGCGCCCCTGGGTCCAAATGAGGCTGGGTCCCGGGCCCGGGTAAGGCCGCGCGCCCCTGGGTCCAGGAGAGGCCACGTGCCCCTGCGTCTGGGAGAGGCTGGATCCCGGGCCCGGGTGAGGCCGCACACCCCCGGGTCCGGGTGAGGCCGTGCACCCCTGGGTCCGGGGGAAGCTGGATCCCGGGTCCGGGTGAGGCCATGCATCCCTGGGTCCGGGTGAGGCTGGGTCCCAGGTCCGGCTGAGGCCATGCCCCTGGGTGCGGGAGAGGCCACGCGCCCCTGGGTCCAAATGAGGCTGGGTCCCGGGCCCGGGTAAGGCCGCGCGCCCCTGGGTCCAGGAGAGGCCACGTGCCCCTGCGTCTGGGAGAGGCTGGATCCCAGGCCCGGGTGAGGCCGCACACCCCCGGGTCCGGGTGAGGCCGTGCACCCCTGGGTCCGGGGGAGGCCGCGTGCCCCTGGATCCAAGTGAGGCCACGCGCCCCCGGGACCGGGTGAGGCCGTGCGCACCTGGGTCCGGGTGAGGCTGTGCCCCTGGGTCCGGGCGAGACCAAACCAGAGGAAGTTGGACCTGCATTACCACCAGTTATCCACCATCCAGAACTGAAAAGTCAGTACCGACATGTACACATAAGGAACTGGTGGACATTGATATTGGGTCTCAAAAGAACTGTTGGTCCAGAAAGAAACTCACTACAGACTGATTCATTTGCCTGTCAGCATAACTATTATTGCTCATCTCACATTCGGTTCTTATAAGTATATTTCTAGTAACACATGATCTCACTCATCTAGGGGAAATAATGAACAACATAGACTGATGAACAAGAACAGACCCAGAAACAAGGAGGCATCGATCGGACTGTCGGCCCTCAGAGGGAGGGTAGGGGAGGGTGGGGGTAGGGGGGAGAGATCAACCAAAGGACTTGTGTGCATGCATATGAGCCTAACCAATGGTTAAGGACAACAGGGAGGTGGGGGCATCCGTGTGGAGGGGTGTGGGATGGGAATGGGGGGATGAGGACAAATATGTGACACCTTAATCAATAAAGAAATTTAAAAAAAAATAATATACAGAGATCCAACAGCAGACTAGAGGATCGCAAGAATCAAGTCAAATATTTGAAATACAAAGAAGCAAAAAACACCCAACCAGAAAAGCAAAAAGAAAAAAAAATTCAAAAATATGAAGATAGTGTAAGGAGCCTCTGGGACAACTTCAAGCATACCAATATCCAAATTATGGAGGTCACAGAAGAAGAGAGAGAGAGCAAGATATTGAAAACGTATTTGAAGAAATAATGACAGAAAACTTCCCTTTCCTGGTGAAAGATATAGACTTACAAGTCCAGGAAGTGCAGAGAACCCCAAACAAAAGGAATCCAAAGAGGACCACACCAAGACACATCATAATTAAAATGCCAAGGGCAAAAGACAAAGAGAGAATATTAAAAGCAGCAAGAGAAAAATAATTAGTTACCTACATGGAAGTACCCATACAATTGTCAGCTGATTTCTCATCAGAAACTGTGCAGTCCAGATGGCAGTGGCAAGAAATATTCACAGTGATGAATAGCAAGAACTTACAACCAAGATTACTTTACCCAGCAAAGCTATCATTTAGAATTGAAGGTCAGATAAAGAGCTTCACAGATAAGAAATAGCTAAAGGAGTTCATCACTGCCAAACCAGTATTATATGAAATGCTGAAAGGTATTCTTTAAGAAGAGGAAGAAGAAAAAGGTAAAGATAAAACTTATGAACAACAAATACATATCTATCAACAAGGGAATCTAAAATTCAAGTGAATAAAAAACCTGATGAACAGAATAAAATGGTGAATATAATAGAATCAGGGGCATAGAAGGGAGTGGACTGACAATCCTCAGGGGGAAAGGGGTGTGGGGTGTGCGGGAGAGACTGGACAAAAATCATACACCTATGGATGAGGACAGTGTGTGTGTGTGGGGTGGGGTAAGGGCACAGGGTGGGGTAGGAACCGGGTGGAGGGGAGCTATGGGGGAAAAAAGAGGAACAACTGTAATAATCTGAACAATAAAGATTTATTTTTTAAAAAGTCTCTTCAATAAATGGTTTTGGGAAAATTGTTCAGATACATGCAAAAATAAAATGAAACTAGATCACCAATTTACACCATACACATGAATAAACTCAAAATGTATAAAAGACTTACATGTAAGATGTGAAACCATAAAATTCCTTGAAGAAAGCAAAAGTAGCAAAATCTAATCTCTCTTAGCAATTTGTCTACTGATACATCTCCTAGGACAATGGAAACTAAAGAGAAAATAAATCGGACTACAGCAAATTATAAAGCTTCTGCACTGCTAAAGAAATCATTAACAAAATGACAAGAGAGCCCACTGCATGGGAGAACATATTTGCCAATGATACATCTGATAAGGGGTTAATCTCCAAAATATATAGGGGACTCATACAACTTAACGAAAGGAAGACAAACAATCCAAGTAAAAAATCATCAAAGGACCTAAATAGACACTTCTCCAAAGTGGACATACAGATAGCCAAGAGGCATGTGAAAAAATGCTCAAAGTCACTAATCATATGAGAAATGCAAATCAAAATGTCAATGAGATATCACCTCACACCTGTCAGAGTGGCTGTCATCAACAAATCAACAAATGACAAGTGTTGGCGAGGATGTGGAGAAAAGGGATCCATAGTACATTGCTGGTGGGAATGCAGAGTGGCGCAGCCTCTGTGGAAAACAGTATGGAGTTTCCTCAAAAAACTAAAAATGGAATTCCCAATCGACTCAGTGATCCCACTTCTAGGAATATATCCTAAGAAATCAGAAACACCAATCAGAAAGAATATATGCACCCCTATGTTCATAGCAGCATAATTTACAATAGCTATGATTTAGAAACAGCCTAAGTGCCCTTCAGTAGATGAGTGTATAAAAAACCTTTGATACATTTACACAATGAAATACTATGCTACTGTAAAAAATAAAGACCTCTTGCCATTTTCAACAGCATGGATGGACCTAGAGAGTATTATGCTAAACAAAATAAGCCAGGCAGAGACAGATACGTATCACATTATCTCATTCCTATGTGGAATATAATGAACAAAATAAACTGATGCACAAAAGTAAACCCAGAGGCATAGAAGCATGGAACAGACTGTAGAACTTCAGAAAGAAGGCAGGGGAGGATGGATGGGAAGAGATCAACCAATGAACTTTTATGCATATATGCATAACCCATTGACACAGACAATGGGGTGGTTATGGCCTAGGGTGGGGGTCAGGGGCGGGCTGGAAGATGTCAATGGGGAAAAAAGTGGACTTATGTAATACTTGCAACAATAAACATTTTTTAAAAGAACAGATATAAATGAAATACATTTAAAAAATAATACAAAGGACACATATAGAATACCTTAATCAATAAAAAAAAAAGAACAATGAAACCTAGAGCTGGTTCTTTGAAAAGATAAACATGATTAAGAAACCTTTAGCCGGACTTATGAAAAAAAGAGAGAGAAAGAACACAAATAAATAAAATCATAAATAAAAGAGAACTAACAACTGACATCAAAGAAATACAAAAGATTGTAAGAAAATATTCTTAACAACTATATGCCAACAGATTGGACAATCTGGAAAAATGGATAATTCCTAGGAACATACAACCTTCTAAAACTAAATCAGGAAAAATCAGAGAATCTGAATAGACAGATTATAAGTAGTGAAATTGAAGCAGTAATAATAATTTAAAAATTCCAACAAACAAAAGCTCTGCATGAAATGGCTTTCATTGTGAATTTTTTCCCAAACATTCAAAAAGAAAATAACACTTATCCTCCTCAACTTATTCCAAAAAGTTCAAGAGGAGCGAAGGCTCCCAAACTAATTTTATGAGGAGAGCATTAAACTACCAATTACAGGCCAATATCTCTGGTGAACATAGATGTTAATATCCTCAACAAAATATTAGCAAACTGAATCCAGCAATATATTAAAAATATCATACATCATGATCAAGTGGGATTTAATCCAGGAATGCAAGGTTGGTACAATATCCATTAAAAAGTTGTGATTCACTACATAAACAAATTGAACAATAAAAACCATATCATTATATCAGTAAATGCAGAAAAAGCATTTGATAAAATACAGCACCCATTTATGATAAAAACTCTTCACAAAGTGGGAATAGAGGGAACATACCTGAACATAAAGGACATATATGACAGCTATCATCATACTCAATGGGCGATAGCAAGTGTTCCACTTAAGATTGGAAATAAGATAGGTATGTCTGCTGTCACCATTCTTATTCAACATAGTACTAGAAATTCTAGCCATAATAATCAGACAATTGATTCGGGTGGTCAGAGGAAAACTGCTGCTGGCGGAAAACTGGTGCCGGCAGCCAGGTGAAAGTCTATTGCACGAAACTTCGTGCAACGGGTTTCTAGTCTATAATAATAAAAAGGCAATATACTAATTAGACCAGACGTCCTTCCAGATGTCATTCTGTATGTCCTTCCTGATGAAGCTGGGGACCGAGGGAAGCCAGCCCGGGTCCTGGGTACCTGCAGGCATCCCTAAGGAAGCCAGCCCGGGTCCTGGGTGCCTGTGGGCACCTGAGGGAAGCCAGCCCAGGTCTGGGTGCCTGTGGGTGGCTTGAGGGAAGCATCCCGGGTCCCAGGTGCCTGCTGGCAGCTGGAGGAGGGAAGCCTGGGTCCCAGGTGCTGGAGGTAGGCCCGTGCTGGTAGCCAGGGAAAGAAGGCCTACTCTTGCACAAATTTTCGTGCATTGTGCCTCTAGTTTTTTCATATGTCTCTTGGCCTTCTGTGTATCCACTTTCAAAAAGTGTCTATAAAGGCACTTTGTCCATTTTTTTTATTGTATTGTTTATCTTCCTTTTATTAAGTTGTATGAGTTTGCTATATATTTTGCTGATTAAACCCTTATCAGATGTCACATTGGCAAATATGTTCTCCCATGCAGGGGGCTCTATTGTTGCCTTGTTGAGGTTCCTTTTGCTGTGCAGAAGCTTTTTATTTTGATGTAGTCCCATTTGTTTATTTTTTCCTTTGTTTCCATTGTCCTAAGAGTTGTGTAAGTAAACATATTGCTATGAGCTATAGCTGATACTTTGCTGCATATTTATTTTTCTAAGATTTTTATGGTTTCCCATTTTACATTTAAGTCTTTTGTCCTATTTTATTTTATTTTTTTGTGTGGTGTAAGTTGGTGGTCAAGTTTCATTTTTTTGTAAGTATCTGTCCAATTTTCCCAAAACAATTTATTGAAGAGGCTGTCTTGACCCCATTGTTCTTTGTCAAATATCAATTGAGCATACTAGTTTGGGTCGATTGCTGGATACTCTGTTCTTTTCCATTGGTATGTGTCTGTTCTTGCACCAGTACCATGATGTTTTGAGAACAGTGGCTATGTAGTATAACTTGATGTCTGGTATTGTGATCCCTCCAACTTGGTTCTTTTTTACTCAAGATTTCTGTAGCTATTGGGGGTCTTTTTTATTCCATATAAATTTTTGGAGAGTTTGTTCTAGGTCTGTGAAATATTCCATTGGTATTTTAATGGGAAGTGCATTGAATTTATAGATTGCTTTGGGTAGTATGGACATTTTGATGATGTTGATTCTACCAATCCATGAACATGGTATGTTCTTGCATCTGTTTATGTCTTCCTCTATCTCTTTTTTCAGTGTCCTATAGTTTTCCGCATATAGGTCTTTTACCTCCTTAGTTAAGTTTATTCCTAGGTATCTTAATTTTTTTGTTGCAATGGTGAATGGGATTTTTTTTTTAGTTTCTCTTTCTGTGAGTTCATTGTTGGTGTATAAAAATGCTATAGATTTCTGGGTTTTAATTTTATATCCTGCTACATTGCCAAATTCACTTATTAAGTCTAGTAGCTTTTTGGTGGAGTGTTTAGGGTTTTCTATGTACAATATCATGTCATCAGGAAATAATGGAAATTTTACTTCTTCTTTCCCAATTCGGATGTCTTTTTTTTGTTGTTGTTCTTCTTGTCTGATCACTATAACTAGCACTTCCAGTACTATGTCGAACAGGAGTGGTGAAAGTGGGCACCCCTGTCTTGTTCTGGTTCTTAGGGGAAATGGTTTTAGTTTTTGCCCATTGAGTATGATGTTGTCTATAGTTTTGTCAGATAAGGCTTTTTTTATATTGAGGTATGATCGCTCTATTCCCACTTTGCTAAGAATTTTTATCACAAATGGATGTTGGATTTTGTCAAATGCTTTTTCTGCATCAATTGATATGATTATGTGATTTTTATCTCTCAATTTGTTTATGTGATGTATCACATTTATTGATTTGTGGATGTTATATCATCCTTGCATCCCTGGAATAAATCCCACTTGGTCATGATGTATGATATTTCTAATGTAATGGTGGATCTGATTTGCTAGAATTTTTTTGAGAATTTTAGCATCTATGTTCTTCAGGGATATTGGCCTGTAATTATCTTTCTTTGTAGTGTCTTGCCTTGTTTTGGGATTAGGGTAATGCTGGCTTCATAGAAAGAGCTTGAATTTTTTGGAATAGTGAGGAGGGTAGGTTTTAGTTCTTCTTTGAATACTTGGTAAAACTCCCCTGTGAAGCATTCTGGCCCAGGGCTTTTGTTTGCTGGAAGCTTTTTTTATCACTGCTTCAATGTCCTCCATAATTATTGGCCTATTCAGATTTTTCTATTCTTCTTGATTAAGTATTAGAATATTCTACTTCTCTAGGAATATGTCCATTTTGTCTAGGTCTGTGGTTGGCAAACTGCAGCTCACGAGCCACATGTGGCTCTTTGGCCCCTTGAGTGTGGCTCTTCCACAAAATACCACGGCCTGGGCGAGTCTATTTTGAAGAAGTGGCATTAGAAGAAGTTTAAGTTTAAAAAATTTGGCTCTCAAAAGAAATTTGAATCGTTGTACTGTTGATATTTGGCTCTGTTGACTAATGAGTTTGCTGACCACTGGTCTAGGTTGTACAGTTTGTTGGAATAGAGTTGTTCATATTATTTGTTTTACAATCCTTTGTATTTCTGTGGGGTCTCTTGTTATTTTGCTTCTTTTATTTCTGATTCTGTTTATTTGGGTCCTCTCTCTTTGCTTCTGGGTTAGCTTGGCTAGTGGTTCATCAATCTTGTTTATCCTTTCAAAGAACCAGATCTTAGTTTTATTGAATTTTTTTTGTCTCTGTGTCATCTACTTCTGCTCTGATCTTTATTACTTCTTTCTTTCTGCTTACTCTGGGCATTCCTTGTTGCTCTCTTTTTAATTCTTTAAGTTGTAGGGTTAGATAATTTACTACTAGTTTTTCTTATTTTTTGAGGTGGGGCTGTAGTGCTATGAACTTCCCACTCAGGACTACTTTCCCTGTGTCCCATAGATTTTGGATTGTTGTGTTTTCATTGTCATTTGTTTCCAGGATGTTTTTTTAAATTTCTTCTTTTATCTCTTTGTTAATCCAATCATTGCTTAATAGCATGTTATTTAGTTTCCAAGTATTTGATTTTTTAAAATTATTTTTATTGTAGTTGATTTCTAATTTTATGCCATTGTGATATGAGAAGATGCTTGATATGATTTCAATCTTTTGAATTTGAAGAGACTTTGTCTGTGTCTCAATATGTGGTCTATCTTTGAAAATGTCCCATGTGCACTTGAATAGAATGTATATTCTGTGGCTTTGGGGTGAAATGTTCTGAAGATGTCAATTAGTTCCATCTGATCTAGTGAGTCACTTGGGATTGTTGTTTCTTTGTTAATGTTTTTGTCTAGAACAGTGGTTCTCAACTTTTCTAATGCCGCGACCCTTTAATACAGTTCCTCGTGTTGTGGTGACCCCCAACCATAAAATTATTTTCGTTGCTACTTCATAACTGTAATTTTGCTACTGTTATGAATCATAATGTAAATATCTGTGTTTTCCAATGGTCTTAGGCGACCCTGCTAGCGGTTCTCAACCTGTGGTTTGCGACCCACAGGTTGAGAACTGCTGCTGTAGAGCCTAAGGCCATCGGAAAACATAGATATTTACATTACGATTCATAACAGTAGCAAAATTACAGTTATGAAGTAGCAATGAAAATAATTTTATGTTTGGGGGTCACCACAAAACGAGGAACTGTATTAAAGGGTCGCGCATTAGAAAGGTTGAGAACCACTGGTCTAGAAGATTTATCCAGTGATATCAATGGGGTACTTAAGTCCCATACTATGATTATATTACTATAGATCTCACCCTTGATATCTTCCAGAAGTTTTTTTATGTATTTGGATGCTCTTATATTGGTTTCATATTTGTTTACCAGAGTTATAGCCTCTTCTTGTATTGATCCCTTTAGTATTATGAATTAGCCTTCTTTATTTCTTGTTATGGCCTTCACTTTGAGTTCTATTTTCTCAGATGTAAGTATTGGTACATCAGCTTTTTAGTCATTTCCATTAACCTGAAGAAATTTTTTCCATCCCTTCACTTTCAGTCTGTGTGAGTCCCTTGTTCCAAGGTGGGTATCTTTGTAGACAATGTATATACGGGTCATGTTTTTTTATCCATTCAGCCACATGATTTCTTTTGATTAAAGCATTTAATCCATTTACATTTAAGGTTATTATTTATAAGCACTTGTTTGTCGCCATGTTTATTCTTTATGCCTGTGTTCCATCTTCCCTTCCTATTTCTTCTTTTTACAGCAGTCCCTTTAGCATTTCTTGCATTGCTGGCTTGGTGGTAATAAACTCTCTTAACATTTTTTTGTCTGCAAAGTTCCTGATTTCCCCTACAATTCTGAATGATAGCCTTGCTAGATAGAGTATTCTTGGATTCAGTTCCTTGCTTTGCATCAATTTGTTTACTTCATTCCATTCTCTTTTGGCCTGATGTGTTTCTGTTGAGAACTAGTTTGATAATCTAATGGGAGATTCCTTGTAGTAAACTTTCTATCTCTTATAGCCCTTAAGATTCTTCCTTTGTTGTTAATGTTTGCTGTTGTAATCATGATGTGTCTTGGTGTTGGTCTTTTTGGGTTCATCTTGTTTGGGACTCTCTATGCTTGTGTTACTTTTTTCTTCCCCAAGTCAGGGAAGTTTTCTGCCATTATTTTTCAAATAGGTTTTCTAATTCTTGCTCCTCTTCTTGTCCTTCTGGCACCCCTATTATACGGATGTTGATTCATTTCATGTTGTCCCAAAGCTCCCTTAAGCTTTCCTCCTGCTTTCTAATTTTTTTCTCCAATTGCTGTTCAGATTGTTTTTTTTTTTAAATATATTTTATTGATTTTTCACAGAGAGGAAGAGAGAGGGATAGAGAGCCAGAAATATCGATGAGAGAGAAACATCAATCAGCTGCCTCCTGCACACCCCCCACCGGGGATGTGCCCACAACCAAGGTACATGCCCCTGACCGGAATCAAACCCGGGACCCTTGAGTTCACAGGCTGACGCTCTATCCACTGAGCCAAACCGGTCTTGGCGGTTGTTTTTTTTTAACCCTGTCTTCTAACTCACTGTTTTGGTCCTCTGCTTCTTCTCATCTACTGTAGAAACCTTCTATTGTGTTCTTTATTGCATTTATATCATTCTTCATTTCCTCTTGATTCTTACTAGTACATATGTTTTTTATTTTCTTATCCAGCCAGTTTAGAAACTGCATGACCCTTACTCTGAATTCTTTGTCTGACATATTGCTTGCCTCCATCGCATTTAGTTTTTTTCTGGTGATTCCACCTTTTCTTTCCTTTGGTAGTTGGTTCTTTGTCCCCCCATTTTTGCTGTATCTTTCTGGCCCTGGGCTCCCTGCCTGGGATCTGAGGGTTGAAACCCCTAGCAGTTTAATGGTATGGAACTTGCCTACACAGGGGCTGGGTCTGCCTTGAATTTCACACTTTTATTGTCTCTGCTCTGAATTGTACCCCTTTCTCCCACAGTTCTACTTCCACGGTTGTTCATTTTTCGATGTCAGTGGGGGCACATGCACGTTTACTCTGCTGTGCAACTCCCTTTGAAGGCCCAGAACCCTCTGTCATACAATTGACTGTGTAGCCTCAGCACACAAGGCATGATCATGCCCTTAGTCCCTCTGGCAGTGCACTTGCATCATGGACCTGTGACCTGTGACCTGTGGCTTGGCACACCAGGTTGCACTAGCAGTTATGACCTGGGCTGGGGGTAAGATGCGCTCTTGGTGATAGATGTGTCTGTGCCTGGGATAGAGTGCATACTGGCTACAGGCTGTGTCTGTGCCAAGTGTAGATCACACACCAGCCAATGGCTCTGTCTCTACTTGGGGTATATCGTACACCGGCCAAGGGCTCTGTCTTTCCAGGGGCTGGTGTGCACTGGGCTGTGGCTCTGTCTGTGCTTGGTGTAGGACACACACAGGCCAAAGGCTCTGTCTCTGCTGGGGGTGTAGCGCACACTGGGCTTTGTCTGTGCTGAGGTGAGGGCTTGCCCATCAGGCTGTGGTTCTGTACTGGGACCAGGGATGGAGTGGGATGTTGGGTATCCCTGGCTTGCACTCACAGCATAGGGACCTGAAGTTTGGGATCCTAGGATGGTAGGTTTGGGCTCTAATGAGGAGATGCAGCTCAGGAGGTCTGTCTGGCATGCACTCACTGCAGATGTCTGGGGCTTGTGTCATGGTATTTTGCTGCTCACTGCCAGAGCACAGTGGTGGTTTCATGTGGGTTATGGCTATTAAGTGGCTTCCTGAACAGGTCCAGGGGTAATGTCAAAGGTCACTCTGGATGTTGGTGTGGCAGCACTCCTGGCTTCCATTGATCTTCTCTACAAGATGGTGTGCGTTCCGCCCCAAAGCTGAGATGGCCTGGGAGTGCCTGTGGTGGTAGCAGGGGCTCCTTGTATAGGAGAGCCCCATTTGCCAGTCTCCAGGACTCATGAGATATCTACCTGTCCCTCACTCACCCACATACACACCACACATGTCCACACATGCCCCTCTCACTCTTTTACTTTGTCACACTCTCTCCCTCCCTGCTGTCTTGTCAGTCACCATGTTTGAATCTCTCTGACTATAGCTTCTTAGATCATAGAATTCCTCCCTTTCTCCTGTAGTGCAGCCCTGTATATGTATGACTTTAATTGCTGTATCAGCTTTGAAGTTATTTCTAAGACAAATGGTCTTTGAGTTCATGTTGATAGTGTGTTCTCAAATGGAAGAGAATAAAGTCCTTTATCTCTCTTCTTTTCCTTTATTTTATCCTCCATACATTAGCTCACTATGTGATAATGAAAATAGTGCTAGTGTCAGAGATTTAAGATCTGAGGTCTAGCCTTAACTTTGTCATTAACTTGATATGTGAGGTTAAATAACTCACCTTCTCTAAATTTCATATTTTTTAAATAAAATATGGTAGGAAGTAATTTCAAATGTTACTTCCATCTCTTTTTAAAATTTATCTTCATTGTTGAAAGTATTACAGATGTCAACCCTTTTTCTCCCACTAACCCTCTCCCTCTACTCCACTCCCTATCCAGGTTTTCACCAAACTATTGTCTGTGTCCATGGATTATACATATATGCATACAAATTATTTGGTTAATATCTTCCCATCCTCCCTCTCCCCTTCCCTCTCAGATTTGTCAGTCTGTTCTATGCTTTTATGTCTCTTGCTGTATTTTGTTTATCAGTTTATTTCATTCAATATATGCCACATCTGAGTGAGATAATGTGATTCTTATCTTTCTCTGAATGGCTTATTTGTTTAGAATAATACTCTCCAGATCCCACCATGTTGTCTTAATGGGTAAGAGATCTTAATGCTTCTTCTCCAGCTATATAATGACAATAACAACTCCTATTTCATATCTCTGCCTTCTATACATGTCTAGAAAATATTTGGAATATTTTGAAGGAGAAAATGCTATATAAATAAGTATAGTGGTATAGATGTGGAGCAGAATGAAAAGGAAAAATGACAAGACTACTAATCTACACTAATAAAAGAGAAAGATGCAAATTGACTATACCTCCACGACACCAACCAGCCAATCAGGACTGAGTATGCAAATTAACCTGACAAAGATGGTGGGTTAATTTGCATATGCAGGTGCCCAGTGGCCTGAGTCCTGGGAACATGCTCTGGAACCAGACTGCCAGAGCCTGTAGGCCTGCGCATAGGCCCTGAGCATCCAGGGTCCCAGAACACCCCTGGCCACTACTGGCTTACGGGCCTTGGTGCCAAGCAGCCGGGAGTGGGGTGGCAGAGGCTTGAGCAGGGCCTGAGTGGAGCCATGGGTGCTCTGCCCAAGCCATGGTGGAGGCTTGAGCAGGGCTGGAGCAGAGCCAGGGAGGGGGCCCTGCTCAAGCCACGGCAGAGGCTTGATTGGAGCTGGGGGGCCCTGCCCAAGCCACAGAGAAGGCTTGAGCAGGGCCTGAGTGGAGCCGGGGGATGGGGGGGGGGCTGCCCAAGCTGCGGTGGAGGCTTGAGCAGGCCCAGAGATGGGGGGGGGGGGGTGCCAGCCTCGGCTTGCCAGCAGTCCTGCCTCTGTGCATGAGCTGCAGAGGAAACACCTTTTCTGACAGCTAATTGGCTAAGCTCCCTGTATGCCACTGGTAATGTTCTTGATAACTTGGGTAATAAGAATCCAAAAAGGTGATCTAGGGTTTTTCCACCACACTCCTGGAGGAGAAAACGAAGGTCCGCTGCTGGAGGGCTAAGAAATGTCATATCCTGCCCTAGCTGGTTTGGCTCAGTGGATAATGCCTCAGCCTGCCGACAGCAGGGTCCAGGTTTGATTCTGATCAAGGGCATATACCTAGGTTGCAGGCTCCTCCCTGACCAGGGCCCAGGTCAGGGCTCATGCAGGAGGCAACCAATCAAAGTGTCCCTCTCACATTGATGTTTCTCTCTGTCTTTCCCTCTCTCTTCCACACTCTCTAAAAATTAATGGAAACATATCCTCAGGTGAGGATAAAAAAAAGAAAGAAAGAAAAAAATGGCATATCCTGTGAAAGACACATCTTGAAAATGCCTAAAGAAAGTTGTCATATTTTCATGGTGAAGGGACTGGAGTCCATGTTGATGAAAACACCTTGGTGGCTGCGGTGCCTGGCAGTGGCTGCAGCAGCGGGGTGATGGGGCTGGCGCCTTCCCCTGATCAGCCTGGTCACCTCATCAGCCTGGTTGCCATGGGGAGCAGGCCTAAGCCGTCAGTAGGACATCCCCTGAGGGCTCTCAGTCTGTGAGAGGGGGCAGGCTGGGCTGAGGGACACCCCCGCAGTGTATGAATTTCGTGCATCGGGCCCCTAGTGGTAATATAAAAGCATATTTTACTGAGAACAATTGGATTATTTAGAGTAATTCCCTATCATTTTTAATCCTCTAGACCAGGGATGGGGAACATATGGTCCTCGGGCCATATAAGGCCCATGAAATCATTTAGTCTGGCCCTGCAAAAGCATAAGGGTTGAGCTAAGTAAATGTTTGAAAAAATATAGTAGACTAATTTTTAAGCTGATAATTGTATATGGCTCATGAATAATGTTATAAATATCCATGTGGCCCTTGGCAGAAAAAAGGTTCCCCACCCCTGCTCTAGAACATGACCTCAAATTTAAAAAAAAACAAAACAAAAAGTGTCTTTGTAAAGTTAATGTAGGGACTCTTCATTTCCCCCCAAGTAAAATGCTGAAATGGTGAGAATGTAGGAGATTTAAAGCAGAACCCACCTTAAGGGGATAAAAAACCTAATTTGGTTAGATAATTGAATTGAGATCATGCTGAACATTTTGACAAAAGAATTCAGAAATCAAAAAAAGCAGACTTGTTCAAAAGGGGGAAAAGCACTTTATAAGCCTGTCTCATCAACTGATGTGAATTAAGCCAATTATTATAATTTACTGCAAGACAAATTTTCCCTTGCATGTAACTATATAATTGAACAAATTACTCAAATATCACAGCACCATGTTTTTGCTTATCCTTGTTTATTGTTTTTTTTGGCTAATAGAATGACTGATGTGCCTTATGTGGCTCATAATTATAAGTCAAAACTTCCCTGAGATGGAAGCTGAAGTCTTCCAAGTAATGGCTTTCTCCCTAAAAGACTTAAGGTGTTTTTATTTTGTTGTTGTTGTTGTTTTATTTCTGTTGATAGAATTAGGGCACTTAGGTATAAAAAGGGAGCAATTTTCTTCTTTTAAGTCCAGATTATATGGAATACAGGAGAAATATCACTACAAAAAATGCTTTTCTGTCTATTCTTCACATAATGATAAATGACACCTCCCCCCCCAAATTATGTTGAAATGCTGACATCTGCTGAACAGATGATAATTGTATAAGAAGAATGACCTATTGGTGAATGGTGATTGACAACATAGGTCAGAATGTGGGGAGCATGTGTTGGGCTACATCAGATCCTGGGGAGTTGCTGACAGCTCACTCTGCAATTCACTTCCTTCTCACCCCAGCAACAATTTGGGATGGATGCTAATTTTTGCTTGAGTTGGGATGATGAGGTTTCATTGAAAGCATGTTTTCGCCACTAGTGTTAAGATTTTTCTAGGATGTACAAAGTATTACTGCAACTTTGAAGAAAAGGGGCTTGAATAATACCCAATAACTTTTATTTTAAAATATTGTACTTAAATAATAAATGCCATCTAAGCTATAACAATAGTTTGTGCAGTTACAATTGTAAGGACAGATAAAAGACCCATTGGAAGTAATACTCTAAGGTCAAATTATTCACTCTTAGAAGTTCTTCATTGCTGGGAGGAGAATAAAGCAATGTGAAAATATCTCAAAATTTTGCTACACTGTAATTTATATGTAATAGTCACTCAATGGATGTAATAAGCTAATATTAATATATTCTCCTTGTAGAAAGTTTAAAGTGTTACATTAATACTAAAGTTCTGTTTACTATCACCAATATGTATTTTTCAGAGATTTTTATATGAATTTAGACACATAAATGTACCCATATATACAGTAATCAGATCAATTTATATAAAATTCCCATTTCAGTAAATAAAATATTGGCAATTTTGTATGTGTTCTTTTTTCCACCAATATTTTCTTTTTTTCCTTTTTTATCTAATTTATTAGGGTGACACTGGTTAACAAAATTATGCAGGTTCCAGGTGCACAATTCTACAACACATCATCTGAACACTATTGTGTGATCACTACCCCAGGTCAAGTCTTCTTCCATTACCATTTATCCCTCTGTACCCTCCTCCAACTTCCCCCTCCACCACTCCCCAGAGCCCATACCATAATGCTGCCCCTGTCCATAAGTTTTTCCCTTTCTTCCTTCTTTTCTTTCCTTCTTTTCTTTCCTTCTTTCCTTTCCTTCTTTCCTTTCCTTCTTTCTTTCTTTCTTTCTTTCTTTCTTTCTTTCTTTCTTTCTTTCTTTCTTTCTTTCTTTCTTTCTTTCTTCTTTCTTTCCTTTGTTAATCCTCACCCGAGGATATTTTTTCCATTGATTTTTAGAGAGAGTTGAAAGAAGGGGGAGAGACAGAGAGAGAAACATCGATGTGAGAGACATATCAATTGGTTGCCTCCCGCACATGCCCTGATCTGGGCCAGGGATCGAGCCTGCAACTGAGGTATGTGCCCTTGACCAGAATCAAAATCGCAACCCTTCAGTCCTCAGGCCAATGCTCTAAACACTGAGCAAAACTGGCTAGGACATCCACCACTGCTTTTCCCCCCACTTATCTACTGTTGGACACTTAGGTTGCTTCCAAATATTGGCTATTGTAAATGACTATGCAATAAACATTGGGGTACATATATTCCTTTGAATTAGTAATTTGGGTTTCTTCTGAAAAATTTCTGGAAGAGAAATTGCTGGATCATAAGACAGTTTTATTTTTAATTTTTAAAGGTAACTCTATACTGCTTTCCACAGTGGCTGTATCAATCTGCATTCCTACCAAAGTGCACAAGGGTTCTTATTTGTCCATATCTCTTTTTTTTGTAATATATTTTTATTGATTTCAGAAAGGAAGGAATAGGGAGAGAGAGATAGAAACATCAATGATAAGAAAGAATCATTGATTGGCTGCCTCCTGCATCCCCCCATACTGGGTATCGAGCCTGCAACCCGGGCATGTGCCCTTGACTAAAATCAAACCCGGGACTCTTCAGTCCACAGGCCAACACTCTATCCACTGAGCAAAACCATCTAGGGATGTCCACATCTTTGAAAAAACTTGTTGTTTGTTTATTTATTCATGACAGCCATTCTGACAGGTGTGAGATGATATTATGGTTTTAATTTGCATTCTTCTGATGATTAGTGACATTGAACATCTTTTCATGTGTCTATTTGCCATCTGTATGTCCTCTTTGGAGAATTATATATTCAGGTCCTTTGCTCATTTTTTAACTGTATTGTTTGTCTTCTTGAGTACAAAGCCACCATACTCAAAACAGTCTGGTACTGACACAAGAACAATCATATAGACCAATGAAACAGAACAGAGAACCCAGAAATTGACCCAAGACATTATGCTCAGTTAATATTTAACAAAGGAGGCAAGAGCATACAATGGAGCAAAGACAGTCTCTTCAATAAATGGTGTTGGGAAAATTGGACAGATACATGCAAAAAAGAAAAACTAAACCACCAACTTACACCAGACACAAAAATAAACTCAAAATTGATAAAAGACTTAAATATAAGACTGGAAACCATAAAAAAATCTTAGAAGAATCCAGAGGCAGCAAAATATCAGACATATCTCATTGCTACATGTTTATTTCCTAGGACAATGGAAACTCAGGAGAAAATAAACAAATGGGACTACATCAAAATAAAAATCTTCTGCACAGCAAAAGAAACCATCAACAAAATAATAAGGAGCCCACTGCATGGGAAAGCATATTTGCCAATGATACATCTGATAAGGGGTTAATCTCTAAAATGTATAGGGAACTCTTACAACTTAACAAAAGAAATATAAACAATCCAATTAAAAATTGGGCAAAGGAACTAAATAGACACTTCTCCAAAGTGGACATACAGAAGGTCAAAAGTAATATGAAAATATGCTCAAAGTCACTAATCATCCAAGAGATGCAAATCAAAACGACAATGAGGTACGATCTCACACATGTCAGAATGGCTATCATTAACAAATCAACAAATGACAAGTGTTGGTGAGGATGTGGAGAAAAGGAAACCTCATACACTGCTGGTGGGAATGCAGACTAGTGCAGCCACTGTGGAAAACAGTATGGAGGTTCCTCAAAAAATTAAAAATGGAACTCCTATTGGACCCAGTGATCCCACTTCTAGGACTATATCCTAAGAAATCAGAAACACCAATCAGAAAGAATATATGCACCCCTATGCTAATAGCAGCACGATTTATAATAACTAAGATTTGGAAACAGCCCTAGCTGGTTTGGCTCAGTGGATAGAGTGTTGGCATGCGGATTGAAGGGTCCTAGATTTAATTCCAGTTAAGGGCACATGACTAGGTTTCGGGCTCAATACCCAGTGGGGGGTGTGCAGGAGGCAACTGATCAATGAGCCTCTCTCATCATTCATGTTTCTAACTCTCTCCCTCTCCCTTCCTCTCTGAAACTTATGGTATAAGATTTGGAAACAGCATAAGTGCCCATCAGCATATGAGTGGATTAAAAACTGTGGTATATCTACACAATGGAAAACTATGCAGCTGTAAAAAAGAAAGAACTCTTGTAATTTGCAAGAGCATGGATGGAGCTAGAGAGCATTATCCTAAAGGAAATAAGCCAGTCAGAGAAAGATAAATATCACATAATCTCACTCATATGTGGAATTTAATGAACAAATTAAACTGATAAACAAAAGTAAATCCAGAGACATAGAAGCATTGAAAAGACTCAAATCTCAGAGGGTAGGGAAGGCAAGGTGGGTGGTTGGGAAGAGATCAACCAATGAACTTGTATGCATATATGGATAACCCATGGATACAGACAATAGGTGGTGAAGATCTGGGGTGAGGGGCGGTGGTGGGCAGGGAGAGATCATTGGGGTTAAAAGGTGTAATACTTTCAACAATAAAGATTAAAAAATAAAATATGTTTAATAAATTATGTAAAATGCTGTGGGAATTTATAGGAGGTAATGATCTTCAGTCTGTATGTATGTGATTAAGTAAGCATGTGAAAGTAAATCTTAAAGAATTGGTAAATATCTTTGAATGGGAAAAAATAAGGAAAGTTTTATTTCCAGGTTGATAGAATAGTAGAAGTATTGCCTAAATGCAGCAAAATACAGTCAGTGTTTGATTAACAATACATAGTCCAGTTTGGCATATGGGTGGAAATGAGGATTGATCTTCCTCAGCAACATAAGCAACCAGTCAGAAAAGTACATCAGGACTGAAGCCTTCTGATAAAATTTCATGTTACTATGAACTTTCAAGATATATGGTCTAGAAATTGTCCTCATATAATTTTTATTACTTCAAAATAGTGATATTCATGGAAATGATTTTCTTTTTGTAGTATTTTTGGTGTATATATTCTTGGTAAACTGAACATAAATTTGGTATCAGTAGGAATCAATGAATCCTTTATGTGATCTTGGAACATGCCTATTGCTTCTGAAAACACATTTCTTGTTAATGGGGTAAAATAGGTCTCATGATATTCTATTAGAAGAAATATTGAAAAAAATCAGCTTTACAATAAAAACTAATTACATTGATATAGCTTCTGTTTAGAGTACCACTGTTGACTTGTTCCTGTTGATTTTTTTGAAAAAAAATTATATATTTTTATTGATTTCAGAGAAGAAGGAAGAGGGAGAGATAGAAACATCAATGATGAGAGAGAATCATTGATCGGCTGCCTCCTGCACGCCTCCTACTGGGGATCGAGCCCACAACCGGAACATGTACTCCTGACCAGAATGGAACCCAGGATCCTTCAGTACACAGGCTGACACTCTATCCACTAAGCCAAACCAGCTGGGGCTGTTTCTGTTTTTAAAGAGAAACTAGAGAAACATCACATCTTTTATGATGTAGCTATAATAATAGAATGAAATTTGTAACTATAAAACTGCAATTTTAAAAGGTCTTAAAACAGTTATTTCAGTAATCTTTAGTAACAAGATTATTTGTTGAACTAAATATTCTTATTTTTTAAATCAATAAACTTTATGAAATAACTATTAAAAGCCAATCTCTTGGCCTCTTTTATAACATGCTCAGGAAAGGTTGAGACTATGTGACCTCTAAGGTTTCTTTTAGCACTGTCTTTCCTCTTGTCAAATAGTGAGAATAAATAACTTAGCATGAGTATGAAGTTCTGAATTCCTAAGCAAAAAATGTTCCCTAAACCAATGCTTTCCATACTTTTTTTTGTTTTTTTACATCATGGACACATAAAAATGGATGATGATATCACTGCAGCGCATTGGAGTAAAATACAGGGAAATTGATTATACAGTGGCTGTCCATTGACAGAAATTTGGAGATTCCAGTCTTTCCAGGTGCCTCCTAATCCTTCCAAAGGTTGAGGGGATTGATTTCACCCTGCATGTCAGTATGCTGCATCTAAATTTTTTGCTCTATATAAATCTATTTTCTAAAAAAAGCAAGCATGTCAAACTCAAAGGCTAACACGGGCCAAATAAACAAGGTTTAAGTTTATGTGGGCTGCAAAAAAAAACAAAAGCTTCAATTTTCATAGAAACCTAGGTTTATTTTGATAGAGACATGCTGAATACAAAGGGCTGAAATAAATGAGTAATTGTTAACATAAAATAATAGGACATTTTAATAAAAATTAATATTTTTTTTCTTTTTAATATATTTTTATTGATTTCAGTGAGGGAGAGGGAGAGATAGAAACATCAATGATGAGAGAGAATCATTGATCAGCTGCCTCCTGCATGCCCCTCCCTGGGGGTCAAGCCGGCAACCAGGGCATGTGTTTTTTCTTGAACATTAACTTACCAGACAATGAATAACTGCACAAATTAATAAGCATAACGCAAACAAACTTATTTTTCTTGTTCTCTGAAAGCAAAATATTTCCTGTTGCACACACCAAACAAGTCATTCCAAGATTAATGATGTGGCAATTGGCTGCTAAAATATTCACTGCTGCTAGTATTAGTGGAGAGAAATAGTGCACCTGCGCATAAGGCACATAAAGGAAATGAATGCAACACGATTATAGTAATCAGTCGTTAGCCACTGTTGTAGTTCATTTTTAATAATTATGTATAACAGGATATTGTAAAAATTAAGTTATGAAATTTTTATTAAAACGTTTCTTACATACCTTAATATTGGCTGGGCCACAAAAATATTCATTGTGGCTGCATGTGGCCTGCGGGCCATGAGTTTGCTTTCTCTAAAGCCGTGGTCGGCAAACTGCGGCTTGCGAGCCACATGCGGCTCTTTGGCCCCTTGAGTGTGGCTCTTCCACGAAATACCACGGCCTGGGCGAGTCTATTTTGAAGAAATGGCATTAGAAGAAGTTTAAGGTTAAAAAATTTGGCTCTCAAAAGAAATTGGAATCATTGTACTGTTGATATTTGGCTCTGTTGACTAATGAGTTTGCTGACCACTGCTCTAAAGCAACTCAACTTCCACTTATACAAAGGAGATAATGGTGAAGCATAGTAACCTCCATCTTCTCCATCTTGGGTAAAAACTGCTGTTTAAAATTTTAACCCTGCTTTTTTGGCTTTTGTAAACGCTTGCTTGCTTAAATAATAGGGGAAAATAAGACTACTCCCATTCCAGAGGGGCTATAAACTATGCCCCAGACAGAGTTGTCAGTGCTGGCGCCAGGCCAGGCCTTGAGATATGGTCCTCACGGCCCTGTCCCAGCACACAGGACTTTTTCGCAGAAGGTCCGGAAGTCTCACTTCAAATTTGGAAGACAAAGAACTGAAAAAGGTATATATAGGAAAGACTTCCTCTATTTGGGGCCCCAGAATTTGAGAAGCAAGATTTCCTCTGGGCCCGCTAGTGCTAGCGAAATGAAAAGGACTCCAAATAAATTTGGCTTATTGATTAAGGCGTCTTCTGATTTACAGTATAACAATGGTACACAACTCACTTGGTTCTTGAGAAAAGTTAAATAAAACTGAAGCTTCAGAAAGTTTAATGCCCTGTTTCATCAAACTATCTTTTCATAAGCTGCTCTCATTTTCTTCCAGGAATGCTTGCCTTTCTTTATCACCTGGCATTTAATAGTCAAGGCATTGTTGCAGAAGACCAAAGAAATACCAAGCACGCTTCCTAGAGAAAGGGAGGGACCCCGTTTATTAACACTAGTGGACTCTGGGAATAATTTCCAAATCAGAGTGAGGAAACACGCAGAGGGCTTCACTTTTTATAACCTTCTGGGGTCTTTGTCTTGCAGATATGGTTCAGGTGTTGGGGGTCCCCAGGTCATATCTGATGATCTGTCCTGGGGCCAGTGATAATGACCC
This sequence comes from Cnephaeus nilssonii, assembly GCF_951640355.1. Taxonomy (NCBI): domain Eukaryota; kingdom Metazoa; phylum Chordata; class Mammalia; order Chiroptera; family Vespertilionidae; genus Cnephaeus; species Cnephaeus nilssonii. Next base: position 33,311,629 of record NC_137071.1, read on the forward strand.
TCCCCCCACCAGGGCAGTGCATTGTTCACAGTTTTTATGGCCTGACACGCCTTGCAAGACCAGTTTCCTCCTCATTCCAACCCCACCCCCCTTGTCCCACAAGCTTCTTTTAGCCTTGTGGAGCAACAACCATGGGATGTTATGGAGAATAGGGATGACTACCGCTCTTAGCTACCTCCTGCTGGAAAGGGACGATGACCAAGGGGTTAGCATCCCGCTTCTTCCTCTCAGAGGGGTTTGTAGGGAGTTCTACTGGTTTGTAGGACCATCTGAAGTTTAAAGGCATTCCCATCCAGTTTGCAGGCAGGCAGAGGTAAGCAGTGGTCCCACACGTGTAGAATGTTCCTGCAGGGGGCACCAGGGGTAGGTGGTGTTTTCAGCCTTGGGGGTAGAGTTGCATAGTTCATCTGGGAGGTGACCTGTTAGATGTTGGCCCTGCGTACTGCTGAAACAAATAGGAGCAACATTAGTTAGCTGCACATTGGCCGTGACAGGTCCTGTTATTATTTTTTAACATCCAATACAATTCCCCCACCCTCACATGCATTTGGTAGTAGAGTCGTAACATGCTACAGGCTGATAAGTATAGCTAACAAAAATCTGGTTTGATTGGGTTTTCTCGTGGACTACCCGGTCTAGCATATTTGGGTAGCAAGTTTCTAAGCAAGGAGCAAAGGATGGCATGACAAGGTGTAATCCAACAATTTATGATAAGGCCTTTGTTTCCTTGCTGTGTGGGGAGCAGTAATTTTATGGTGCTTCTGTGTCCCAGCAAGAGCAGATGAGTTCTCCTCCTGGTACTAGTCTCAGATTACGCTGACACTCATAAAAAGACAAAATAAGAATTATTAGATAAAATCAGTGATTATCTAGAAATACTAGAGCATGTTACGTTAGGAGTAGATAAGAAAGAAAGATTAGAGTTAGGGAGAATTCAGCAGAGTGTTATCTGAATTCCTTGGAGCAGGTTGCTTGGCCAGGTCTGCTGTCTTCTTGAGGGCGATCCGCAGTGGGTGTTTCTGGTCAGAGGTCACCTTCCACTCAGACTGGATGTCACTCAACTGGTGGGCTACCTTCACCCGAGAGTGGTGGATCCAGGTGTTTAGTCCTGCAACCTTAAGAGCTGTGGGGGTGCTTAATATGACTGGATAGGGTCCTTTCCAGGTATTCTTGAGGGGCTCCTTTTTCCAATCCTTTACCCAAACCTGGTCTCCAGGTTTATAAGGATGTACAGCTGTTCCTAGAGAGATGGGTAGTCAGTCAAGAACCCACCTGTGGACCTCAAAGATAGTTTATCCAAGTCCTTGTAGTTGTTTCTGGATTTCTAAGTTCCCTATTTCCCCCAAATCTCCCTTTGGCCGAATTAAGGGAGGGGGTCTAAAGTATAGAATTTCAAAGGGAGAGAAACCTACCCTGGCCCTTGGGGCACAGCATACCAACAGGAGTACAAGAGGCAAGATATCTGTCCAGGGTAAGATTGTCTCTTGGCATAGCTTAGCCAGAGCCTGCTTTAGAGTCCAGTTCATGTGCTCCACTTTCCCTGAACTCTGAGGCCGGTAAGCTGTATGTAGATTCCATTTAATTACTAAAGCCTTGGCTACCTGTTGTACTCTTTCTGCTACAAAGGCTGGGCCATTATCAGGCCCTATGGTCAGAGACATTCCATACCGTGGAATTATATCCTTCAGCAATGCCTTAGTGACTTCTCTCGCCTTTTCAGTGCGAGTGGGATATGCCTTGACCCAACCTGAAAAGGTGCAAACAAATACTAGCAGGTATTTATTCCCTCTTCTAGGCCCTATTTCTGTAAAATCTTCTTCTAAGTCCTCAAAAGGAGCTTGCTCACAGCACTGAACTCCTATCAGTCCCACAGGACCCTGTTTAGCATTGTTCTGAGCACAGAGGTGGCAACTCTGAGAGACTGAGGCACACAAGGAGGGTAGACGGGCAATTAAGTAGTATCTGCCTAACAAAGCTTCTAGGGCAGCCTTTCCTAAATGAGTGAGTTCATGCTGCTGGAGCACTACCTTATGGGCTAACCATTCTGGGACATAGGCCCTATGATCTGGGAGTATCCACCAGCCTTCCATTGTTCTCTTGCCCCCTTCTTTCTGGGCCCATTTCTCTACCTGAGGAGTGTATTTTGGAGGTTCAGGTAATTGGGGGGTCAACATGATCCATGCCGGTGCTGCTAGTTCTTTAGCAGCCAGCTTGGTTGCAGCGTCAGCATGCTGGTTTCCTTTGATACTGAGTCTTTCCCTTTCTGGTGACCTTTGAAATGGATGATGGCTATTTCCTTTGACTCCCAGACTGCTTCTAGTAACTTTAAAATCTCATTCTGATTTTTGATTCCTTTTCCTCCAGCCATCAGGAGCCCCCGTTCCTTATATATGTCCCCATGGACATGCAGAATAGCAAAGGCATAGCGGGAGTCAGTGTAGATGTTGGCACGCTTATTCTTACTGAATTCTAGGGATCTTACTAGGGCCCAAAGTTCTGTCCTCTGTGCTGACCATCCTTCAGGCAAGGCCTGTGCTTTAATTGTCTCAAAGTTTGATACCACTGCATATCCGGCTCGTCTTTTTCCTTCATCTAAGAAGTTGCTGCCATCTGTGAACAATACCATTTCCGCGTTTTGCAGGGGCCTATCCCTTAGGTCTGGCCGGCTGGAATAAACCTCCTCTAGGACTTCCAGGCAATCATGCTCAGGGGCCCCCTCAGCGATGGGTAGAAAGCTGGCAGGATTAAGAGTTCTCACTGCTTCTAATCGTACCTGCGGATTCTCACATAACAGCCCTTGATACTGAGTCATTTGAGCATGAGTCAGCCAGTGCTGCCCCCTTGCTTCCATCAAGGTGACAACAGAATGAGGTACTTTTACAATTAAGTTTTGTCCTAAGGTAAGTTTATCCGCTTCCTTGACTAATAACGCCATGGCTGTAAGGGCCCTGAGGCACAGGAGCCATCCGGAGGCAACTGGGTCAATCCGCTTAGAGAGATAGGCTACTGGTCTTTGCCAGGGTCCAAACTCCTGGGTTAGCACTCCTAGGGCTACCCCGCTGTTCTCGTGAACAAAAATATTAAAGTCTCGCATCACATCTGGTAACCCTAGTGCCGGGGCCTCAGTGAACTTTGCCTTTATGGTGATGAAGGCTTTCTCCTGTTCTGGACCCCAGTCTATGGGTGCCTTCTCTTCTCCTTTTAAAGCTTCATAGAGAGGCTTGGCCAGGTCTGAAGACCCTGGGATCCAAATTGGACAGAATCCTGCCACTCCCAGGAATTCCCGAATATGCTGCCGGGTGCTAGGGACTGGGATGGCACTAAAACATCCCTGTGAAGCCATCTGGTCCAAGGCTTTATATATATATATATATATATATATATATATATATATATATATATATATAAATTATAATATAATATACATACATATATATTAACAGCAGAACAGCAGTAGGTTCAGACTGGCCAGATCCAGGGTTCTGTGGGCCTTGGGGGCAGGCCCAGCTACAACAAACACAGGAACATGGGCAAGAGGGCAGGGGGAGGAGAGACTTAACAAATTTGGTCTTGAACTTGGGGGTTTGGGTCGAAAAGTGATTATCCTTGTGGCTTGGGATGAGGACCAGCAAGAAAAAAGCTGTCTGATGGGGGCCTTGGCAGGCCCAGTGTATGGGCTGGTTCCCTTGGGGCTGAGCTGAGAGGTAAAAAAATGAGGTCCCTTCCCCTGAGGACAAGGCACTTGGCTCAGACTCCTCTTGCCCCACACCATCCATGGAAGAGATGGGGCCCTCATCCACTCACTCCTCTCACTGGCTCAGAGGCTGTTTCAGGTTAAGCTTCTGAAAAAAGCTTTTGCTCAACTCATATGTGTTGATCATGATGACACAGGAGTGGGTGGCCTTGATGATCCTTGGGAGGAAGCCTGAGAAGAGTCCCCTGGTGCTGGACTCAGCCCGGATCTTCTGCAGCAGCAGCCAGGTGGAGTCAGCGTGCACAGGTGACACTCTCACAGCCTCCATGGCTCCCAGCGCAACCTGGTGTTGAGTCTTCACCACATCGAAAGGTAGAGTCAGGATGGCAGCCACCATCCCTGAGCTGCCACCAGCCACAAAGTTGATGCCCACTGATGTCTGGTCCTTTGGCCTGCACCCACTCAGCCAGCTCTTTACCAGCTCATAGTTGAACCAATACATGGCTAAAAAGGGCACATCCCAAAGAGCAGTAGAGCCCCAGCCCAGCCACAGTGAGGGCCAGCCGCCCTGAGCTACGGAGGTTCGGACACAGGCACCCAACTCCCAGTATGACACATGCTGAGCCTGCAACTTTGTCCATACCAGTTCTAGGGGGCTTAGCACAGTCACGGTGCCCAAAGAGGCCAATGCACCAAGCCATGATGGGTACATAGAAGTCAGAGGTCAGAGTTCAATCACCAGGAAGTCCTTGAGTTGGTCATAGGCCATGAAATAGATGGCGGTTGCTGGCACAGTCATCACCAGGGTGGCTGGGAGGCCACTCCACAGGGTCCTGGTGCCCTCAAGTCTCACAATCTTCACAAAGGCATCAATAGTGCCAGTGAAGTGAGTGGGGTCCTTAAACCAGGTGGCACAGTGGGCACCATTTGGGCACAGGTACAGGGGTTCCAGGACACCATTGTAGTAGAGGAGGCACTTCCCTGTGGGTCAGAGAGAGGAGGGTAATTTGGTGTAAGAGTGGCTCCAGAGTCTGGAGGGAGGCATTAATTTGCTGGTCACAGAGGGACATTGAGACTGCAGGTGGACCTTTACCATGACCAGGGGGGTCATGAAGATCTAGGTGACCACAGCTCCGGCAATTGAGGCCACGATCTGTTGGAGGGGGCTGTTACCCCCAGGGTCCTGATCAGCCAACTTATAACTTCATTTCTGGCTTTAGGATGATACTCGTGCTGCGTGGAGCCTGGGGTCCAGAGGGCCCATGGCGGGTCCATGACCAGTGCAGGGTATGTGCCCTTTTGCCTTGCTCCAAAGGCAACAAGGAAGCTGGTCCAAGGCTTTCCTTTGCTGGAAGTTGTTTTTTTTTTGTTTGTATTGTTTTTGTTTACTGTTTTAATTTCCCCCATAGTTATCAGCCTATTGAGATTTTTAGATTCTTCCTGATTGAGTTTTGGAAGGTTGTATTTTTCTAGGAATATGTCCATTTCCTCAAGGTTGTCCAGTTTGTTGGAATAGAGTTGTTCATAGTATTTTTTAACAATCCTTTGTATTTCTGTGGGGTCTGTTGTTATTTCACCTCTTTCATTTCTGATTTTGTTTATTTTGGGTCCTCTCTCTTTGCTTCTTGGTGAGCCTGGCTAGAGAAGTGGTCGGCAAACTCATTAGTCAACAGAGCCAAATATCAACAGTACAACGATTGTAATTTCTTTTGAGAGCCAAAATTTTTTAAACTTAAACTTCTTCTAATGCCACTTCTTTAAAATAGACTCGCCCAGGCCATGGTATTTTGTGGAAGAGCCACACTCAAGGGGCCAAAGAGCCACATGTGGCTTGCAAACCACAGTTTGCTGACAACTAGGCTAGAGTTTCATCAATCTTGTTTATCCTTTCAAAGAACAAGCTCTTGGTTTCATTGATCTTTTCTATTGTTTTTTTTCTCTATGTCATTTATTTCTTCGCTGATCTTTATTATCTCCTTCCTTCTGCTCACCCAGGGCTTTTCTTGTTGCTCTCTTTCTAATTCTTTAAGTTGTAGAGTTAGATGATTTATTACCATTTTTTCTTTTCTTTTATATCACCTTCAGTCTGTGTGAGTCTCTGGTTCTGAGGTGGGTCTCTTGTAGACAGCATATGTATGGATCATTGTTTTTATCCATTTAGCCACTCAATGTCTTTTGATTGGAGCATTTAATCCATTTACATAAAGTTATTATTGATAGGTATTTCTTGTTGCAAATGTTATTCTTTATGCCTGTATTCCTTCTTCCCTTCCTATTTCTTCATTTTACAGCATTCCCTTTAGCATTTCTTGCATTGCTGGCTTGGTAGTGATAAACTCCCTTAGCCTTTTTTGTCTGTGAAGCTCCTGATTTCCCCTTCAATTTTGATTGATAGTCTTGTTGGATAGGGTATTCTTGGATTCAGTCCCTTGCTTTGCATCACCTTGTAAATTTCCTTCCATTTCTTTCTGGCCTGATGTGTTTCTGTTGAGAAATCATTTGATAATCTAATGGGAGAGACCTTGTACATAACTTTCTGTCTCTTCTTGCAGCCTTTAAGATTCTCTGTTTGTCCTGTACATTTGCCATCATAATTATGACATGTCTTGGTGTGGGTCTTCTTGGGTTCATGTAGTTTGGGACTCTCTGTGCATGTGTGACTTTTTTCTTCCCCAAATCAGGGAAGTTTTCTGACATTATTTCTTCAAATAGGGTTTCTAACCCTTGTTCCTCTTCCTGTGATTCTGGCAACCTTATTATTCATATGTTGCTTTGTTTCGTGTTGTCCCAAAGTTCCTTTAGGCTCTCTTCCTATGTTTTTTTCTTCTTCTCATATTGCAGTTCAGTTTGGGTGTGTTTTGGTTTCTTGTGTTCTAATTCATTAATTCAGTTCTCCGCTTCTCCTAGTCTACTGTTGAAACTTTCCATGGTGTTTTTATTGCAGCTACATCACTCATTATTTCTTCTTGATTCTTACATAAGTTGTTGATTTTTTCATCCATCCAGTTTATGAAGTGTATGACACTTATTCTGAATTCTTTTTTTGACATATTGCATGCCTCCATTTCACTTAGCTGCTTTTTTGGCAATTCCTCCTTTTCTTTCCTTTGGGAATTTCTTTGTCTCCCCATTTTTTAAAATTACTTTATTGGTTTAGGTATCACATATTTGTCATCAACCCTCCCCCCCATTCCCATACCAACCCCCCCCCCCACACACACACGCATGCCCCCATACCCTTGTTGTCCGTGATCACTGGTTAGGCTCATATGCAAGCACACAAGTCCTTTGGTTGATCTATCTCCCTTGTCCCCACCCTCCCCTACCTTCCCTCTGAGGTCTGATAGTCTGATCAATGCTGTTCTTGTTCTTCAGTCTATGTGTCTCCCCATTTTTGCTTTCACTGAAGGATCTAGGTCTTGAGTCATGCAGGGGCTGCTCCTTGGGCAGCAGCAGCTCCTCGGGCAGCAGCAGCTTCTCAGGCGTGGCTGCTTCTCAGGTGGTCATGGCAGTGTCTGCTCCTCAGTTGGTGGCGGACCCTCTGGTGGGCATTGCTCACAGCAGTGGTGGCTCCTCTGTCTGGAGGCAGCAGGCTGCTCATGTGGCTGCTGCTCCTCAAATGGGGTGGGCTGTTCACAGGGCTGTTGCTCCTTGGATGGGGGCAGGCTGCTCATGTGACTGCTGCTCCTGAGACAGGGCTGGGCTGCTCACATGGCTGGTGCTCCTGGGATGAGGCAGGCTGCTTGCAGAGCTGCTGCTCCTTGGATGTGGGAGGGCTTTTCATGGAGATGCTGCTCCTTGGATGGGGGTGGGCTGCTCGTGGAGCTGCTGCTCCGCCGACGGGGGCGGGCTGCTCATGTGGCTCCTGCTCATGTGGTTGCACTGCCCTGGGCTAAAGTATTGGGCTGGCCAGAGGGGATTATGCTTCAAAATTCACAGGATCCTGTGACTGCCGTGGCTGGAGTCTCAGTGACAGTGGGACCATAGCTGAGGCAGCAGGTCTCTGGCAGAGGTGGCTGTATAGTTCCAGGTGTTATCTGAGGGCACCCTGGGAGGAGGTGAGGCTGGGCTCCCAGTCACTGCAGTTCTAACCTTCAAAAAGGTGCAGTCTCTGCAAAAGAGCCGGCCACTCCAGGTCTGTTTGCAACAGTAGAAGAGGCTGCCTGGTTAGGCGAGCCTGGTCAACCTTCCCCCAAGGTCCTGCCACACACACACACACACACACACACACACACACAACACACAAACACACTCCCCACATGTCTGTACACTCCTTTTTTGCTCTCTCCATCACTCACACTCTCTTCCTCACTGCCACCTTCTTCCTGCCTCTGTAGTTGGGTCTAGAGTGTTATTGACCTGTTCATGGATGGAGTCTCCTCTCCAGATGTCTGGTTATGTGGCTCGCTCTCTACCACACTGGCCAAACAGGATAAAATTCACCTCAACAAGACACGACACAAAGGGAACAAAACACGAATGTACTCACGACACTGATAACCCCAATATAAGTGACCACCAGAGAAAAGAGAATTAGGGGAGAGAAAAGAGAGCACAAATGATATTGAAGAGAGAAAAAATGGTATGAGAGCAAAGAAAAAGAAGAAAAGGAAGAAAAAGAAAATATATATATATATGGGGAGAAAACACCAGAGAACAAACAGATAAACCAAAACATACAAATACCAAATACCCAGTGAAGAGGGTGGGGACAGAATTTTATATACAGAAAGTAAGGTTACAGAATTGGATGAATATGGGGAGGACCTCAGTTCAGTATAGAGGAAGTAGAAAGAGGATGAGTGGATAAGAAGAATGAGAAAGAGAGGAATAATAATAATAATAATAATGATAAATTTTTAAAAATTAATTAAAAGGATAAAATAAAAAAATTAGAATGATGAAAAATAATGTAAAAATAGAAAATAAAGAAACAAACAAAAAAAGGAAAATAAAGACAAAAGAAAAAAGAGATAAAATAATAACAAAATAGAATAAAATAAAAATGAAAAAGTGAAGTTTCGTTCTTTTCTGCTGATTTTTTTAATTCCCCATGAGGGCTGGTTTAAGATCCCAGTCTTCTGTACTGTCTGCTGCTTCTCAGTTTCCTGTTGCTGGGACTGAAGGCCTCTCTTTAAGTCAATCCCTTTGGGCTCTCAGGGACTATTCAGATTTTTTTTTTAGATCCTTTGTAGCACTCAGGGTGTAGTCTGGGTGTGGCTGTATTGGTTGCCTGGAGACTGCAGGGAGGGGCTATCTCTTCAGGAGAAAATGACTGCCTATGTCTGGCAAGTCAGGCATGACTCAGCTCCAGACTTGCGGCCACCTCTCCCTGACCCTCTCCTCTCTCCAGACTCCACAAGTCCACACCTCCACCTGCACCTCAGACACAGATGAGTGTCTGTATTTGAAAGGTCCTATGAACTAGGTTCAGCGAACAAAAGCAAAGACCAAAAAGAGGAGAAAGAGCTGTGCCACTGCAAGCCCCTCTCCCCCACCCCCATCATGGTGTGTCCTGGGCAGCCATCCAGGCTACCCTCTCTGGGCTCAGTCTCTTGTGACTGTGGACCCAAATCTAGAATCCCCTTTTGTGAGCAGTCCTGTGGACCTCCTTTTCACAGTCAGAGGCCATGCCTCTCCTTCGGGATGCAGCCTCGGTGCCTTGTGGTCTCCCTCTGACCCTCTGGGCTCAGAGTTCTCACAGTTCTCTCCAGCCCAGATCCCTGATTTTACCATTCTCCAGGAGTCCTCTGCCCTTCCCGGCTGTGAATTCTCTCATCAGCTGTGTCTACTTTGCCAGTTCGTGGTGGATGTTATTTGATTTAGTTGCTTTTTCTGTCTGCTCTGGGACAAGGTTCTGGACACATCTGTCTATCCCACTGCCATTTTGTCTCCCCAGGGAAGTTGTCTAAGGTTATTGTTGATAGGTACTTGTTTGTCGCAATTTGTATTCTTTATGCCTGTGTTCCTTCTTCCCTTTTGTTTCTTCCTTTTACAGCAGTCCCTTTAGCATTTCTTCCATTGCTGACTTGGTGGTGATAAACTTCCTTAGCCATGTTTTTTTGTCTGTGAAGCTCCTGATTTCACCTACAATTTTGAATGATAGCCTTGCTGGGTATAGTGTTCTTTAATTCAGTCCCTTGCTTTACACTACTTTCATTTATATTTCATTTCATTCCCTTCTGGCCTGATGTGTTTCTGTTGAGAAATCAGTTGATATTCTAATGAGAGATCCTTGTAGGTAACTTTCTGTCTCTCTCTGGCAGACTTTAAGATTCTTAATTTTTTGCTGATGTTTCCTAATTTAATCATGACATGTCTTGGTGTTGGTCTTTTTGGGTTCATCTTGTATGGGACTCTGTGAGCTTATTGGACTTGTGTGAGTTTTTTCTTCCCAACATGAGGGAAGTTTTCTGTCATTATTTCTTCAAACAGGTTTTCTATTCCTTGCTCCACTTCCTCTCCTTCTGGCATCCCTATTATGCAGATGTTGTTTTGTTTCATTTTGTTTGAAAGCTCCTTTAGGCTCTCCTCCTGCTTTTTAAGTTTTCTTTCCAGTTGTTGCTGTGCTTATGTTTTTTTCTAATTTGTCTTCTAACTCACTGATGTGGTCCCAAGCTTCTTCTAGTCTACTGTTGAAACTTTCCATTGTTTTCTTTATTGTGGCTATATCATTCTTCATGTACTCTTGATTCTTACACATATTGAATTTTTCTCTCATCCTTTTCAATGTCCTTATAACCATTGTTCTGAATTCTTTCTCTGACAAATTTCTTGCCTCCATTTCCTTTATTTCCTTTTCTAGTGAATCTTCCTTTTCTTTTGAATGGAGGTTGTTTCTTTGTCTCCCCATTTTTTATGTTCCTTTGGGATTGTTTCTAAGTATCAGATCAAACTGCTGTGCCACCCAGATTCTTTGAGTTTGTCTTATATAGTAGATGCTTTGTGGGACCCAGTGGTGCAATCTCTCTGGTCTTCTGGGCTGGGCAATCTAGTGATTCCTCCTACTTGGGATATTGGGTTTTCTTGGTGTAGTTGGGTTTTGAGTATTAATGACCTGTTCATGGATGGAGTCTCCTCTCAGAGTGTCTGGTTATGTGGCTCACTCTCTACCATGTTGATGAAACAGCACAAAATACAACTCAACAAGGCATGACACAAAAGGAACAAAACATGAATGTACTCATGACACCGATAACCCCAATATAAGTGACCACCAGATAAAAGAGAATTAGGGGAGATAAAGGAGAGCAAAAATGATAACAAGGAAAGAAAAAATGGTAAGAGAGTAAAGAAAATTGGAAAAATGAAGAAAAATATATATATGCAGAGAAAACACCACAGAACAAACAGATAAACCAAAAAATGGAAACAACAAACATCTAGAAAAAAGGGTAGGGGCAGTATCTATAGAGGCAGAGCTTATATACAGAATGTAAGGTTGGGCTATTAAATGAATATGGGGAGGACCTTGGTTCAGTATAGAGGAGGTAGAAAGAGGCCGAGTGGATAAGAAGAAAAGGAAGAGAAAGAAATAAATTAAAAAGAAAAAGAAAAAAAGATAAAAATAAGATAAAATATAGAATGAAGAAAAAATAATGTGAAAAATGAAAAACAAAACAAAAAAAAAACCTAAATAATATGAAGGAAAAAAAATTGAATAAAAGATTAAAAAATAAAAAAGTGAAGTGTCATTCTTTTCAGCTGAGTTTTAATGCCCCATGGGGCTGGTTTATGATCCCACTCTTTGGACTGTCTGCCACTTCTCAGTTTCCTGTTAGGTTGTCAGCATCGTGTTGAAGTTCCAAGAGATCCACCGCTCCTCTGTTCATGTCTATCTCCACCACCTTGACTGCCAGTAGGCGGGACCAATATGGCTACTTAACCTGTCTGCCCACCATCAATCTTAATCTCTCAAGTGGCTCTTTCTTTCAGGGTTATAGTTAGGGAGGTTGCTGCATTGTTTTCTGGGACTGAACAGCCTCTCTTCAACCCAGTCCCTGAGGGCTCTTTGGGGCTATTCAGATTGTTTGTGTCCTTTGTACCACTCAGGGTGTAGTCTGGATGTGGCTGTATTGGCTGTCTGGAGACTGAAGGGAGGGGCTATCTCTTCAGGAGAAAATGGCTGCTTCGGTTTGGAGTGTCAGGAATGTCCCAGTGCTGGACTCCTGGTCACCTCTCTCCAACCTGCTCTTCTCCACATCCTCTCCCCAGACTCCACAAGTCCACACCTCCACTTGCGTGCACCTCAACCACAGGTGAGTGTTTGTATTTGAAAGGTCATATGAACTGGATTTAGTGAATAAAAAGAAAGACCAAAATGAGGGGAAATAACTGCACCACTGCTAGTTTCTCTACCCCCGACACCGTGTGGCTTCATATTATTTAGGCGGCCCCCTCTCAGATCAGCCTATCACAGCTGTGGACGTAGATCTAGAATCCCCTGTTGCCAGCAGTCCTCTAGATTTCCTTTCCACAGCACAGAAGGGGTGCAGACTTGGTGCCGTGTGGCTTCCTTCTGACCCTCTGGGCTCGGAGGTCTCACAACTCTCTCCAGCCCAGATCCCCAATCCTACTGTTCTCCAGGCATCCTCTGCTCTTCCCAGCTGTGAATTGTCTAACCAACTGTGTCTACTTCACCAATTCTGGGTGTATATTATTCAATTTAGATGCTCCTTCTATCTGCTCCAGGATAAGGCTTGGCACACATCTGCCTATTCGGCCACCATTTTGTCTCCCCAGGAGTTTGCATTTCTAATAAGCTTTATGGTTATTTTTTTTAAATAGTTAGAGAGTTTATTGAGCTAAATGTTCCAAAAGAAGGGTGAGCTTTGCATGAGGCTTTATCTAACTACTCAGCAATGTTATTTAAGACCGTCTCTTTACTACATCCATAGTGTTGACTTTATTCAAAGGCTAACACCACTGTGTGGCAACCAGCAGCTTCCAAAGCAACAATCTTCCTCTTTCTTGTCCAAAGGGAATAGAGGATGTTTTGTAAAAAAAATATTTTAAAAGTACAGTTTACATTCAATATCAATTTGTATTAGTTTAAGGTGTACAGCATTGTGCTTAGAAAATCATATACTTCACAAAGTATCCCCCACAATATTTCCAGTATCCACCTGACACCATACATAATTATCACATTATTATTGACTATATTCCCTATGGTGTACTTTACATCCTCCTATTTTTAGTAACCAATTTGTGGTTCTTTTTCCTTTCAACTTTATCACCCAGTCCCCCAAATCCCCTCCCCTCTTGCCACCATCAGTCTAGTCTCTGTATCTATGAGTCTCTTTCTGTTTTGTTTGTTTATTTGTATTGTTATTCATATTTCACAAATAAGTGAAATAATATGACATTTCTCGTTCTCTAACTGACTTTTTTCACTGAGCATAATACTTTTTAGGTGCATCCATGCTGTCGTAAATGGAAAGATTTCATTCTTTTTTATAGCCCAGTAATAGTTCATTGTATATATGTGCCACAGCTTTTTTAACCACTTGTCTATTGATGGGAACTTGGGTTGCTTCCATAGCTTGGCTATCCTCACTAATAAAATGGTAATATGCAAATTAACCATCACTCCGCTACATAAGCCACGCCCACCAGCCAAGCCACGCCCACCATCCAATCAGGGCTAGTATGCAAATTAACCCCATTCAAGATGGCTACAGCCACAGAGAGCAAGGTTTCCCAGGTAACAGAGCAAGCCAAGCTTTCCATAGCCGTTGCAGGCCTAAGCCTCCACTCAAGCTACAAAGTTTCACTTATAGAAGGTAAACAAATTCAAACAAATGGCGGCAGAATGGAGCTTGAGAGAGGTGGCCAGGGTTGCCAGTGGCAACAGGGGAAGCAAAGCTTTACGCGCACCCTGGCCGGGCCCACCTGCTTAAGGCTACAAAGTTTCAATTGTAGAAGGTGAATTAACTGCCACAGAAATGGCTGCCGCCCCGGAGGGAGCAAAAGGCTTGGCTCCGCTCCCGGCTACAAAGTTTCAATTGTAGAAGGAAAATAAATTCCAGATACCAGGGCCTCTGCTTGGGTTGCCAGGGGGCGTGGCTGGCCTGAAAACCACCACAGGCCCCTCGCTCAGGCCGCCCCACGCCCCAAGGGAACCCCACCCTGAATGGGACACCCTTCAGGGCAAACCAGCTGGCCCCCACCCGTGCACCAGGCCTCTATCTTATCTAATAAAAGAGTAATATGCAGATTGACCATTACTGCAACACACAATATAGCTGCCCCCATGTGGTCAAAGATCCTGCCCCCATGTGGACACAAGATGGCCACCACAAGATGGCCAGCAGGAGAGGGCAATTGGGAGGCACCCAGCCTGCAAGGGAGGGCAGTTGTGAGGGACCAGGCCTGCAAGGTAGGGCAGTTGAGAGGGACCAGGCTTGCAAGGGAGGGCAGTTGGAGGTGATCAACCCTGCAGGAGAGGGCAGTTAGGGGTGACCAGGCTGTCAGAGGAGGGAAGTTGGGGGCAAACATGCTGGCAGGGGAACAGTTAAGCATCAACCAGGCTGGCAGCGGAGTGGTTAGGGGGTGATCAGGCTGGCAGGCAGAAGCAGTTAGGGGCAATCAGGAAGGCAGGCAGGCAAGCAGTTGGGAGCCAGCAGTCCTGGATTGTGAGAGAGATGTCTGACTGCCCACCAGGATCGGGCCTAAACGGGCAGTCTGACATCCCTCCAGGAGTCCCAGATTGGAGAGGGTACAGGCTGGGCTGAGGGACAACCCCCTGCCGTGCACAAATTTCGTGCACCGGGCTTCTAGTTATAAATAATGCTTTAATAAACATAGGTGTGTATAAATTCTTTTAAATTGGTGTTTTGGGGTTCTTTAGATATATACCCAGAAATGGAATTGCTAGGTCATAAAATAGTTCTATTTTTAATTTTTTTGAGGATTCACCATTTTGTTTTCCACAGTGGCAGTACCATTCTGCATTTCCACCAACAGTGCACATAGGTAGGAATGTGGAGAAAAACCCTTTCTCCACATCCTCACCAACACTTAGTGTTTATTGATTTATTGATGACAACCATTATAATTGTTGTTTAGTGATAACTCATTGTGGTTTTAATTTGTATTTCTGTGATTATTAGTGATGTTGAATATTTTTTCAGATTTGTATAGGCCAGCTATGTCCTTTTTGGAGAAGTGTCTATTCAGGTTCTATGCCCATTTTTTTTCTTTCTTTTTCTTTTCTTTTTTTTTTTTTTTTTTTTTTTTTCAGCTGTGACTCCAGACAGGATCCAAAGAGGAGTTTTGCCATCTCTTCTCTGGGTTTTATGTAGACTTGCTTTATTTACCCTTCTGTGTTAGTATGCCCATTTTTTAATGGGCTTTTTTGTTGTTGTTGAGCTGTATGAGTGGTTTTTTTAAAATAAATTTTGTATATTAAGCCCTTAGTAAATGTATTATTGGCAAATATATTCTCCATTCAGTATGATGTCTTTCCATTTTGTTTATGATTTCCTTTGCTGTGAAAAAACTTTTTAGTTTGATTTAGTTTCATTTGTTTAAGTTTTCTTTTGTTTCCCTTGCTCAAAGAGATATATCGAAGAAATATTGCTAAGAGAAATAGCTGAGATTTTACTGCCTATTTTTTCTTTTAGAAGTTTTATGATTTTGAGTCTTAAAATTAATTATTCAATCCATTTTTACTTTATTCTTGTATATATTGTAAGAAGGTGATCTAGTTTCATTTTTTGCATGTATCTGTTCAATTTTCTTAACACCATTTATTGAACAGACTGTCGTTACTTCGTTGTATGTTATTGCCTCCTTTGTCAAATATTAATTGACCATGTAAGCATGGGTTTGTTTCTGGGTTCTCTATGCTGCTTAATTGATCTATATGTATGTTTTTTCCTCAGTACCATGCTGTTTTGATTACAATCGCCTTTACTATAGTTTGATATCAGGTAGTGTGATACCTTTAACTTTCTAATAAGTCCTCAGGTGATTTTTATGCCTCTGGCCCAGGGACCACAACTTAAGAAACACTGCTTAAAATGAAGCAGAAGAGATGTTACCTAGGTTTCTGAGATTAGTCAGTTACTAGAACTTGACTTCAATTTTGAAGGAAATTAATATTTATTGAGAATCTGCTAGGAGCAAGAACTGTGTTGGATATTTTATTTATATTGTTTTAAGTACTTTAATTTAGCTCTAAGTTTCCAGACAGATAAGTAAAAAATAAAAATATGTTGTCCTATGTCATTTTTAATTTCTAATGGAGAGACAGTTTGTGTTTATGTGCAGAGATTTGAAAGATCTTCTTTGTTTTGTTTTTTAAATTGGTACCAAATGTTCCCTGGGAAGAACAAAATTATGAAGTTTGAAAAATTAGTCTTTGTTATAACACTACCTCCCAATTTGTATTTCCTACCTATACATTTTCCCACTCTAGGCCATTTACTAAAAAAGCCTGGCTCCCAGAAAGCTATCAACTAATCGATAATAAGTTATTAAATGATAAAATTTAATTTATTAATGCCATTCAACAGGTTACTATTGTGGAGAAGAAGAAACTTTCCTCTACCCTTCTAGACTGTGTTTTTTGGAAGAGTGATCTAATTAAATCTAGATTACACATATTAGATTAACCAAATAAAATAACCTCATTTTCTTTTACATATACAGAATATGCATAAAAACCTCACATACATGAGAGAGTCAGATACAGAAAGTTAAAATGAGTTATATATGGCGTTCTGAGCTAAGGATGAGATAAGACACCTTATGGCTTCAGAAGAGAGGAAGCTCATTTGTAGGATGATAAAAATTGATATTCAGTAAATAGAAATTTGTACTTCCATATAGATAGTTCATAAAATGTTATTTCTGCTGATAACTGTTTTTTTAAAATACACTGAGTGGCCAGATTATTATGATCTTGAACGCATAATAATCTGGCCACTCAGTGTGGGTGTGTATGTGTGTGTGTGTGTGTGTGTGTGTGTGTGTGTGTGTATTAGAGGCTCGGTGTATGAATTCGTGCATGGGTGGGGTCCGGCCAGCCTGGCCAAGGGGAGGGGACATGGGCGGTTGACCGGCCTGCCTGCTGGTCGAACTCCTGGTTGAGGGGACAATTTGCATATTAGCCTTTTATTATATAGGATATACACTGAGTGGCCAGATTATGATTTATCTATAAAAATAGCTAATGTGAGACTACTTTTGAGAAGAAAGATATTAATAAAGAAGAAACTGTCCAATGGGTTATACTGATATATATATATATATATATATATATATATATATATATATATATATATCAGTATATTTCTAGAGGAGGAAAAATTATCAAAGTTAGATTGTAGAAATAAATGGAGTTAAACTAGCAAATTTTAAAAAGTGTGTAAATCAGTGAGGCCATATGAAAGAACAAATAAAACAAAAAAGAATACAAGAGAACTATTGAATCTTTTGTATTATTTTAAAACAAAATAGTGAGGAAAGCCAAGAAAACAGTGGAAGTTGGACCAAACAAAGTTGGACAAAATTAATCAGGAACCATTCCTGAGTACCCTGATAATAGCACTCACATTTTCATTATAGTCATAAAGTGGAAACCCATAGGAAAATGAATTTAATAGTAAGTAGGAATGGAGTCACATATAACTGAGCTAACTTCATTTTTTTAAAATTTAAGAAATCTTTATTGTTCAGATTATTACAATTGTTTCTCCTTTTTCCCCCCATATCTCCCTTCCACCCGGTTCCCACCATCCCTCTGCCTTTACCTCCCCCCCCACTGTCCTTATCCATAGGTGTATGATTTTTGTCCAGTCTCTTCCCGTACCCCCCACACAAATACCCCTTTCCCCCTGAGAATTATCAATCCACTCTCATTCTATGCCTCTGATTCTATTATGTTCACCAGTTTATTCTGTTCCTCAGATTTTTAATTCACTTGACTTTTAGATTCACTTGTTGATAGATATGTATTTGTTGTTCATAATTTTTATCTTTACTTTTTTCTTCTTTTTCCTCTTTTTAAAGAATACCTTTCAGCACTTCATATATTACTGGTTTGGTGGTGATGAACTCCTTTAGCTTTTTCTTATCTGTGAAGCTCTTTATCTGCCCTTCAATTCTGAATGATAACTTTGCTGGGTAGAGTAGTCATGGTTGTAGGCTCTTGCTGTTCATCACTTTGAATATTTCTTGCCACTCCCATCTGGCCTGCATAGTTTCTGTTGAGAAATCAGCTGATAATCATATAGGTGCTCCCTTGTAGGTAACTAACTGTTTTTCTCTTGCTGCTTGTAAGATTCTCCTGGACTTGTAAGTCTATTTCTTTCACCAGGTGGGGGAAGTTTTCGGTCATTATTTCTTCAAATAGGTTTTCAGCGTCTTGCTTTCTCTCTTTTTCTGGCACCTCCATAATTCTGATGTTGGTACGCTTGAAGTTGTCCCAGGGGCTTCTTATGCTATCTTCAACTTTCTGAATTCTCTTCTCTTCTTGCTTCTCTGGAGGAGTGTCCTTTGCCTCTTTGTATTCCAAATCTTTGACTTGATTCTTGCATTCCTCTAGTTTGCTCTTGGGTCTCTGTATAATATTTTTTTATTTCAGTCAGTGTATGTTTAATTTCTCATTGGTCTATTTTCATACCCTCGAGGGTCTCATTAAATTTATCGGCCTTTTCCATGAAATTCTTGAAAAACCTTATAACCGTGGTTTTGAACTCTATGTCCATTCCTTTGTTCTCCTCCATTTCTTTCGTTTGTGATCTGTTTCCTTGCCTCCTCATTTAGCTGCTTCCCTGAGTTGGTAGGGTAGCTTTGAGTACTAGGTGTCCTATTGGTTCAACGGGTCAGCCTCCCAGTTACCTGAGGTGGACTCTCTTGGTGTACCCCTTTGTGGACTGTGTGTACAGCCTTGTTGTAGTTAAGCCTTGATTGTTGTTGGTGTCACTGGGAGGAATTGACCTCCAGGCCAATTGGCTGTAAGGACCCACTGTGTCTATAATGGAAGAATTGCTGTGGTGGAGACACGTTTATGGGGCAGGACTTGTTCCAGTAGGGCTTTGGTGCTCACTGAGTCTGCCTCTTGAATGTGTCCCTTATGAGAGTGGTTGAAATCTGGTGTCGTCTCACACCAACCACTAGATGCACTAGTTTCTGCATCTCCAATGGGGTGCAGGTCAGCTCCTGTCTGAGGCCACCCAGCAGGAGCTACAGGAAGAACTACAGTTTTCTCCTCTTTGCTTGGGCGGTTTTGGAGCAGTCTGATTGGAGCTGCAGTTTATTTGGTTAAGCTTCCACAAAACAGGCCATTTATATGCAAAAGCTGCTGTGTGGAGCCTGGGCGGGTTTGTAGAATGTGCGGGGCGGGGTCTCAGGGCGGAGTGGGGTGGGGTCTCAGGGCATCACTAGGCTAGGGCGTGGCAAACGCCTATGGCTGCCGTCAGCCGTCTCTGCCTTTCTGCGTTTGCAAGTCCCTGCGTCCCGTGCTCCATCGCAGTAAACAATGATTGCTGGGCGCACCTCTGCAAAAAAGTCACTCTCACTTTCCGACCCAATGGCTGAGAGTCCAGCTTCTCCCCATAGGCGTCTGGGTCCCCCCTGTGTCCCCAGAAACTGGATTTCAGAGTGATCGGGAGCTTCTCCCTTCGGGTTGAAAAAAAGCCACGCACCCAGTCACCTGCCAGCAGCCCAATTTGCGCACCTCCGTACCTCAGCTGTTCAGCGTTTGTGCTCCTTTCTCTTCTTAGTTGTAAATCTTTCATTCAGCCAGCTTTCCCGTGGTTCTGGGTGGTAGACGTTTTGTCTTTTAGTTGTAGTTTTGAAATTGTTGTGCAAGGCGGCAGTTTAGTTGTTTACCTTTGCCACCATCTTGGTTCCTCCTATGCCTGAGCTAATTTCATTTTGAGGGGAGGTCTAGTAAGAAGTATCAGAGCAGTCTGTGGCATAGAAAATAGATAAGGTCACTAAAGAAAAAATTTGATTAATATGAAAGGGTTAAATTGAGCTCACACTCTTGTTAGTGTCTAAGTATGGTGATTACTACTTGTTTATCTCATTGACCTTGGCCAAATTTAATATATCTTATAAATCATGTGGTTGCATATTATTGCATGGAAATAATTTTGAAATGGAAGATAGCAGAAGCTCATTTTCTTGGTGATTTGTAGAAGCTCTTTTTGGGAGCACAGCAATTTGGGCAGCTGGTTTTCCATCCACCTTCTATGAGCCATGAGGGTTCATTTTACACACATAAGGTAGTGAAATGAGAACAAGGGACAAAAGGAACAGCCTGCATATTTAAAGTATGCTTTCTCCGGGGGTATTTTTATTTTAATTAAGAAAAATTTAAAACCTGACATATTTTCTAGACTCCCTAAAATGAATGTCTAATGCTGGTAATTCCAACACCACAAGAGGGCACACAAATGATTCCTCTCAGTTTATACAAGAATGTAAGAGGCTGAAATTCTGCTCCTCAGACTCATTTTCCACCCAGGGAAACATAAAAATGACAAACAGATAAGTGAATATATACTCAAAATCACTAATCATCAGGAAAATGTAAATCAAAACCACATGAGATATCATGTCATATCTGTTTGAATGGCTATCAACAAGAAGAAAAGCAATAACAAGTACTGAGGAACATGTGAAAATGGGAACAATTGCTCATTGTTGGTGGGAATGTAAACTGGTTCCGCCTCTATGGAAAACAGTATGGAAGTTTCTCAAAAAATTAAAAATAGAGATACCATATGATCAAGCAATTCACTTGTAGGTATAGATCCAAAAGAAATGAAAATAATAAATCAAGAAGATATTTACACCCCATGTTTATTACAGTATTATTTACAATAGTCAAGAATGGAAATAGCCTATGGATGAATTAATTATATATATTCACAGTAGTTTCCTAAAGTAAAAGGATTAATTGAGGGGATGTAATGAAACTTTCTTGGATTTTAGTGACAACAGTGCTGCAAATGGTTTCAGGTATTTAGACACCTAGATCTATTACAACTTTATAGAACTTGATGCTATCATCTTTCCAGCTAGTTTAATTGGATCTACATTTTATTTATCTGCTTTTCCTTACTATGATTAGAAATATTCCACTCAGCTCAGTTTCCTTGTCCCTAACCACCATATGTTGATCATTTCATAATGTAGGCAAGCTCTGCCTGTGGCATATAAATTGTGAACACATTAATATAATTGCATCAACAGCTCCATGTGAATAGACCTTCTCTTAATTATTATTTCATCTCCAGTATATAGAAGAGGGTTTAGCCTCCAGTAGGTACTCAATAAACACTTGACTAATGACTATAAAAATGAAACTCTCAAAACTTAAGATAATATTTCTCCCTAAATATGAAAGATTATATATTATCGACAATAATAAAACCAAAGCAACACTTCATAAATGAATGAAACATAGCTTGATGCCTGGGTCATGGTTTTATTGACTTAAATAGGATCAGGCTTTACCTAAAGTTTTGCAACCTGCTATTTTAAATAATGACTATGTCCCAGTCAAGATGGTGGGTAGCATAGGTAAACAAGGAGCTTGCATCCTTCAACAACCACATCAAAATTGTAATTAAACTACAGAAAAACTATCTTTCAGAACTGCCTGAAATCTGGCTGAATGGAGGTCCTACAACTAGGAAATTAAAGAAGCCAGATCGAGACTTGTAGGAGGGGTAGAGACATATAACAGGCTGGTCTCACAGCCATGTGGGGCAGATAAAAAATTGGAGGGATATCTCAGCTGCAGAGGTCCCCCCTGAGGAGCAAGCAGTCCAAGTTCCACAAGAAGTCTCAGTGCCAGGAAGAGAAATCCCCATAACTTCTGGCTGCAAAAACCAGCGGGGATTGAGGCTGAAGGAGATGGAAGGCTTCTGGAGTCCCAGCAGTTGCTCCTAAAGGGCCTGCTCATGGACCTACTTGGATTCACTCCTTCAGAGCTCCAGCATTGGGGAAGCAGCTTGAAAGGTGCTAGAGACATATGGGGAGGAACTGAATTGTCCTGCATCAGGACAAGGGCTACAGGGGCACCTTTCTCCCAGACAGAAGTGCTAGCAGAAGCTATTATTCCTTTGATGAATCCTCACCCCACAAAGCCCACTACAAGGACCCATATCTTAGACTCCATCAACCTGGCTATCACAGTTCTCCCCACCCTGATGATTCCTTGAGAGGCTGTTCCACTCAACTTGTAGGCCCACCCAAGCTGTTTCCAATGGCTTTTCCATATGAATGGCCTGTCTTGGCTCATGCTTCTGACTTTCCTAAAATCTCTCCAATAAGCAGCATCTAGCCCCAGTGAGCCTTATACCTCTGGCTAAGTGGCCCCAGGCATGGCACTAGTAGCAACAGCTGGGTTTGGTTCACAGCTTGGCTTCTCCTGGGCACCTCCAAGCTCAGCACAAGTAGAAACCATCTGCAGTTTCCTTTGTTGCTCATGCTAGATGACCCCTTGCAGAACACAGGTGGCAGCTGACCTTGACCTGCACCTCCTAGGAGGCTCAGAACCAGAGAACCTGGCTCACAGATTCAGACCACATCCAAGCATCACCCAACCACCTCCACAAGAAACACACTCAAGGGATTAACTCAGCAGGCACCAGAGCCCCTTTGAAATAAGTCCTGCTCTGTGGGGTGGGCCCCTCACAGCTGATCCTCTATGATAGTTGGTGGTCACAGCCAGTCTTTGCAGCTGATCTGCATGAGGGCAAATCCCTCCCATTGCTGTGCCAACAGCAATCAAGGCTCAACTACAACAGGGGATGTACACAGCCTACCCAAGGGATACACCTGGAGTACCCAGCTTGGGTGATCAGGGAGGCTTTGCCAATGGACCCTACAGGACACCTACCATATAAGGCCTTTCTACCAAGCCTGGGAGATGTATCAGCCTTTCTTAATACATAGAAATAAACACAGGGAGTCAGCCAAAATGAAGAGACAAAGAGACATGTCCCAAATGAAAGAAGTGAAAAAAACTCCATCAGTCTGTTCTCTGTATTTAAGAGTCTGTTTTAGTGTTTTTTTTGTTAATTTATTTTGAACAAATAAATTTCCATATATAAGTGAAATCATATAGCAAACAAAATTGTGACAAGTAATCTACCAGAGTTCAAAACACTGGTTATAAGAATGCTCAATGAACGTAGGGGAAGAGTAGATGATGAACATACTGAGAACTTCAACAAAGAGATAAAAGCATACAGAGGAACCAGTCAGAAATGAAGAATACATTAACTGAAATAAAAAATATATTAAAAGTAATCAGCAATACAGTAGATGAAACCCAGAATCAAGTCAGCAATTTGGAATATAAGGGAGTAAAAAACACCCTATCAGAACAAAAAGAAAAAAATTTAAAAAATGAGGATAGTGTAAGGAGCTCTTGGCTCAAGCATACCAACTTCAAACATACAAAGATTTGCATCATGGGGGTGCTGGAAGGAGAAAAGAGAGAGCAAGAGATTGAAAATATATTTGAAAAAATAATGACAGGAAACTTCCCTAATTTGGGGAAAGAAATAGACATACAAGTCCAGAAAGTGTATAGAGTCCCAAACAAGATGAATTCAAAGAGGCCCACACCAAGACACATCATAATTAAAATGCCAAAGGTTAAAGACAAAGAGAATCTTAAAAGCAGCAAGAGAAAAGCAGTTAGTTACTCACAAGGGAGCTCCCATAAGGCTACCAGCTGACTTCTCAACAGAAGCACTTCAGGCCAAAAGGATTTGGCAAAAAATATTCAAAGTGATGAAAAGCAAGGACCTACAACCAAGATTACTCTACCCAGCAAATTTATTATTTAGAATTGAGGGACATATAAAGAGCTTCCCAGACAAGAAAAAGCTAAAGAAATTATCACCATCAATACAGTATTATATGAAATGTTAAAGGGTCTTCTTTAAGAAGGAGAATAAAAAATATAAAAAATATGAACAATAAAATGGCAATAAAAACATATCTATCAAGAGTTGAATCTAGCCGAAACTGGTTTGGCTCAGTGGATAGAGCTTCGTCCTGCAGACTGAAAGGTCCTAGGTTTGATTTCGGTCAAGGGCATGTACCTTGGTTGTGAGCACATCCCCAGTAGGGGGTGTGCAAGAGGCAGCTGATCGATGTTTCTCTCTCATTGATGTTTCTAACTCTCTATCTCTCTCTCTTCCGCTCTGTAAAAAATCAATAAAATATATATTTTTTAAAAAAGAGTTGAATCTAAAAACAACAACACATGAACATGCAGAACAGAAACAGACTCATAGATACAGAGAACATTTGTATGGCTGCCAAATGGGAGGGGGTGGAGGATAGATGAAAAAGGTGAAGGGATTAAGAAGTACAAATTGGTAATTAGAATAGTCATGGGGATGTGAAGTACAGCTTAGGGAATACAGTAAATAATAGTCTAATAACTATTTATGGTGTCAGATAAGTATAAGATTTATCAGGATGACCACTTGGTAAGCTATGTAATGTCTAAACACTTGGGTGTGCCACTGAAACTAATATAATAATGTTTGTTAACTGTAATTGAAAATTTTTAAAAATAACTTTTAAAAAGAAAAATAAATAAATAATGAAAAAAATCAAGTTGTTCAGAATGTAACCTAAGAAATGTGCTGTGCCTCAATTAGTTGTATTATACTTTGTGAAAAGAGGTTATGTTTAGATAGAAGAAATCTATGTTTGCAATGAATTTAGAAAATAATGAGTCCTAAAAGGAATAATTTTTCAGTCTCTCAAGATGTCTCCAAAGATAAAGGTGTCCTTATCAAATTACCCAGGTATTCAGTTCCCTTCACTAGTACCCCTGCTTCTTGTCTATTTTAAAAGTAATAAAGAATCAAACATACACATATATAGCTAAGTTTAAATGGCTTATTGACTTTGTCATTAATACCATATTATTTTGTTCCAAATATGGCAATTTACTTTCACTCTTAACTCTTCTTAGTATATTATACTCAGTATTGGGCTAGGTCTGTTGTTCTCAGTAAGATTTTTTCCTTAAATATAGAATTGTCGAATTCTAGACAGATTTCCTTATGGACCATTTTTAGTCCAATAAAACTATATTTCCAATTTTAACTCATGAACTTAATTTACTAGATCATAACTAATGAAGTTTTTATGGAAGAGAATAGAATAAAAATAATAAAGTGCATCTCATGCACAAAGGATAAATGATTGCATCAGGACATTTCTATTTAAATTTAGATATACACGTTCATATATAAACTTGATTGTAATGTAAAATGTGTTTCTTATTATGAGTCATGATCAAAAGTTTTAAAAGCTATTAATTTAGTTGAATGTCCTTTTTTTAAATAATAAGAAACCAAGGTTCAGTGAGATGCATTCTCTAGTCCAAGGTCGCACAGTTGATAAATAACAAATGAGATTAGGATTTAGATCTGTTGATTCCTAGCCTCAATGTCTATTTTTATAAACTATCCTATGGTACCTTCCATCTCAACATTTTCTTTTATTTCTCTAGTAAATTCTAACTGCAGAACCAGCTCAAGCTGCTCTTATCCTGTTTTTAATAAAACAACGGAACCAAAGTTTAAACTTTGGTTACACCACTTACGAGTAACATTTGTGAAACACCATTCATGTGTAACACTTTTGAACCCTTAACTGTGGGCTCCAAACCCTTATGAGGGAGCCAAAGTTGAACCTTGTCTCCTGTCTCAGTTGATTTACAAATAAAAACCTTTTCTTCTCTCAAAAGCTGCTGCTATCCTATTGGATTCTTTGTGCATTGGGCAGGGGATTCTTGTTTGGTAACATTTTAGTGACTATGAAGGAAATTCAGTCCTTGTGACTGCCTTCCTTGGGCATTGTAGACCCCTGCATATTGTGGACCCTTGTAGCTGACTCTATGTGGCTACCTACACTGGTTTGTCTAGAGACTCTAGACGCTAAGCTGCTGGATTTCTGCTTCATCTGCCACAGTGATCTAGGCTCCTTGGCACTACTTTCACCTTTTTTTGCATCAAATATTTTCTTGTGTTTTTTTTTTTCTCCTTTCCAATTACAGTTTACATTCAATGTTATTTTGTATTAGTTTTAGGTGTACTGAACAATGGCTACGCTATCATATACTTTCCAAAATGTTGCCTCTGATATTTTGAGTATCCACCAGACACTGTGCATAGTTCATAAAATATTATTGATTATATTCCTTATGCTGAAATATACATCCCAATTATTATTTTGTAACTACTAATTTGTAGTTCTTAATCCCTTCAACTTTTTCACCCAGTCCCCTAAACCCCCAACCTTCTGGCAACCATCAGTCTGTTCTCTATATCTATGAGTCTGTTTCTAATTTGTTTTTTAAATTTCACATGTAAGTGAAATCATATGGTATTTGTCTTTCTCTGACTTACTTCATAGAGCATAATATTCCATCTAGGTCCACCTATGGTGTAACAAATGGTAAAAGTTCACTTTTTTATGGCTGAGTAATATTCCATTCTATATATATGTATCATATCTTCTTTATCCAGTTGTCTATTGATGGACACTTTTTTTGCTCCCATATCTTGGATGTTGGAAATAATGCTACAATGAACATCAGGGTGAATGTATTCTTTTAAGAAATGTATCTTTATTGTTGAAAATATTACAGATGTCCCCTTTTTCCCTCCCATTGAATATATTATTTTGAATTCATGTTTTGGAAAAGAAATAGCGTCTGCGTCAAATGTCTTTTGGATGAGTAACTTTGTTCATAATAAGCTTCTGCCTAAATTGCCTGAAAATCTCTTAAAGATTGTGTGTTTGAGTCCTACCCCCTAAAACTTGGATTAGAGTACCAGGGGTTAGGATTGTGGTTTTGAGTTCCACCCTAGGGAAACAATTGGAAGGAATGTGTCAACTCTTGAGGTCCTCAAGGTTGGGTTTGAGTCCTATGGTCTTGGATTTCTTTGTCTGGAAGAGTACTCAGTCTACTGTATTGTATGTGTGTCAGTCTTGTTTTGTGTACATTTTGTTTTTGATTAAAGCTTCTGTGTCATAGAATTATACACTTGAAACCTATATAATTTTATTAACCAATGTCACCCCAATAAATTTAAATAAATAAATAAATAATAAATAAATAAAAATAACTATTTTTTAAAAAAAATCTTTTGTAATTTGCTACTTTTTAATAAATCCTCAAGGAGTTGCCCAAAGCAATGTGGCAAGTTCAGATACCAGAGTCCTACATTAATAGTCTTAAAAGTGATCATTAACCTGGTCACCTTTACCTAAGACCTGAAATTTTGGTAATAATAGGTAGCCTATATTTATGTTTGATATAGTTGATTTTCACTTTGGATAAATGGATAACTTAATACTGCTTCACAGTGATATATGACCTTTTTATTCAAGTATGTTTGACAAAATTCCCATGGTTTGGATTTTCACAAGAGACTTTTTCTTAACCTGGAAATGGCTTTGGGTTATTCCAGGGCCCATGGAAACCCTCAAATATTTCTTCTTTCTTTATAAAGAGAAATTTTAATCTATGTAGGACATGGGGAGCTTTATCAGATAAATAATTCTAGTTGCATATGTTACAGAGAAAAGCAAATTTCCTTGTCAGTTGATTATAATCTGATATATAAGTGTGTAAAACCATGGGGAATGTTAATAATATACTTGATGGTAGTCTTTTGGGATATATACTTCAAAGTTAGTAAATATTTAGTTATGAGCCTATTAATAAAAAGAAAATAGTTTTCTTATGTAACACTGCCTGGCCCCAATATCAGTTGGAATGAGGGTAGAAATGGTCCCAAAATGGGTCCTTAATTATTTTTCATAAGGAAGATTCTCAGAAAAAGCCTGTCTTGCTGGTGTCAGAGCCAAATGATGAACTTGATTTACTACATTTGGCTCCTTCAGCACATCCTGTGTTCCCCACAGTGTATGATGTAGGAATTCCTGTGTGTAGTGCTGAGGCTTCCACCAACAATTTTTCTAGGGTCATAGATCTATCCTTGTACCTTCCTTGATAGTCAAAGGAACAATCTCCCCTCCAATACATGCCAGAGAAATCAATTTGGTCAAGGAGATAAGTCCCTGCAGGTCTAGATGACCCAAGTCAACCTGGGGGATATATAGACCCAAGTCACCTAGGGGATATATATATATATATATATATATATATATATATATATATATATAATCTTATCTAATAATAGAGAAACATGTAAACTGACTGTACCTTCGCTATGCCCACAGCCAATCAGAGTGAGTATGCAAATTAACCTAACAAAGATGGAGGTTAATTTGCATACATACTTGAGGCCTATAACCCACTGTTGTCTGTGTCCATGGGTTATGCATATATGTACATATGTTGTTTGGTTAATCTCCTCTCTTCCTCCACCTCCCTCTGAGAATCCTTAGTCTGCTTCATGTTTCCATGTCTCTGGACCTATTTTGTTCATCAGTTTATTTTCTTTATTAGATTCCACATATAAGTGAGATCATGTGATATTAATCTTTCTCTGACTGGCTTATTTTACTTAGCATAATAAACTTCAGGTACATCCATGCTGTCTCAAAGGGTAAGATATCCTTTTTTTCAGCTACATAGTATTCCATTGTGTAAATGTACCACAGCCTTTTTGAACACTCATCTACTGATGGACACTTGGACTGTTTCCAGGTCTTAGCTATTGTAAATAATGCTGCTATGAACATAGGGATGCATACATTCTTTCTGATTGGCATTTCAGGTCTTAGGATATATTCCCAGAAGTGGGATCACTGCATCAAAAGGCAGTTCCATTTTTAATTATTTGAGGAAACTCCATACTGTTGTCCACAGTGGCTGCACCAATCTGCATTCCCACCAACAGTGCACAAGAGTTCCTTTTTCTCCCCATCCTTTCCAGAACTCATTGTTTGTTGTTTTATTGATAGTAGCCAGTCTACAGGTATGAAGTGATACTTCATTGTAGTTTTTATTTGCATCTCTGTGATAGTGAATTTGAACATGTTTTCATATATCTAATGACCATCTGTATGTCCTCTTTGGAGAAGTGTCTACTCAGGTCTTCTGCCCATTTTCAAATTGGATTGTTTAGAGAGCAGATTGGCCTCTTCCTGCTTGCAGCCAAGGCCTGCGGAGATGGACACAAATGGTGGATCATTGGATTGTTTAGAGCAGGGGTCCTCAAACTTTTTAAACAGGGGCCAGTTCACTGTCCCTCAGACCATTGGAGGGCCGGACTATAGTTTTAAAAAAAACTATGAACAACTTCTTATGCACACTGCACATATCTTATTTTGAAGTAAAAAAACAAAACGGAAAAAACACCCGCATGTGGCCCGCGGGCCGTAGTTTGAGGACAACTGGCTTAGAGCATCAAGCAGATTGCTGAAAGCAAAAAGACAGTTTCTGGCTGTGGTTAGAACCTAAGTACCTAACCGGAAGCCCATAATTGTCACACAGAACAGAATATTGGGATCCAAAGTGAGCTCCCATGGAGCATTAAACTCTGTTGAAACTAATGCCACTTAACTTTTTTTCTTTTTTCTCCCTTTTTTCTTCTCTATTCTTTTTTTTCTTAGTTTTTCTCTTTCCTTTCTATTTTAAAATTTATCTTCTTTATCTACTTTATTGTTTTGCTATTATTCTAGTCTCTGCTGTTTCATTCATATATCTAATTATTCTCTTCTCTTTTCCTACTCAAATGTTCTTTCTTTTATCTTTTTTTCACTACTCAATTTTTCTCTCTCTTTTCCTTCTCTTTTCTTTTTCTCCTGCTTTTTAATATTTTTTGTCTTTCTTAATTTAGTACAATCTGCTTTCTCCTTAATTTTTCTTTTCAAGATTGTTTCTTTTTTTCATTTTTTTCTACTCCCTTTATTCTAACCAATTTTCCTTCCCTTATTCCTCTAATTCTTTATTTTTATTTTCTTTATTTCAGCTTTGCATCTACATATTCTAGCCCCCCTTTCTTGTTGCATTTTTGTTTGCACTTTTGTTTGTTTGCTTGCTTGCTTTAATTTTCACCTTGTACTTTTTCTTTTTTAAATCATCCTTGAAATATTTTCTCTTTCTTAATTATGTTTTCTCTGGTAGTTGCTTTTGTTGTTGCTACAGAGGTCTTGTCTAGGTATTTGTTTTATTTATTCTGCTTTGTGTTTTTTTCTGGTTGTTTTCTATTCTATTTGGTCGTCACATCAAAAACAGCTTCCCGGCTTGGTTGGGGGTGAGCCACAGAGTTATCCAGTCTGAGAGATAATCCATCCATGAATTGGAAAATAACATTCAAAACCCAACTACATGAGGATAACCCAAGTAACTCAAGTAAGGGTCTTTCTGGGAGCGCCCAGCTCAGGAGATCTAAGAGATTGCACCACTGGGTCCCACAAAACACCTACCATATAGGACCACTCCACAAAATCTGTAAGGCACAGCAGTTTGATCTAATACATAGAAACAAATACAAAGGGACAGAACAAAGGGGGAGGCAAAGAAAAAACACCCAAATGAAAGGAAAGAAGGAATTGCCAGAAAAGAGATTGAATGAAATGGTGGCAAGTAATTTGTCAGATAAAGGATTCAAAGTAATGGTTATAAGGATGCCCAAATATCTGACTGAGAATTACAGAAGCTTAATGAGTATTATAAGAAGATCAATGAGAAATACAGCAACATGAGTAGGAATCAAGAGGAAATGAAACATAACATAGCTGCAATAAAGAACACCCTGAGGGAAAGGAAGATGGCTATTGATGGGAAGGCAGACTGCAAGATAGTGTGTGAATAAAAGAAGAAGAGTGTATGGACGTACGGGGAATGTATATTTTTGTGGGAGAGACAGATATACTCCAAGGGACTGTTGGGGACTGCAGGACCAGGATCCCCTGACCAGGCAGCCTCCTTTGCTGCTGAAATCTTGCCTGGAGCAACTGGCTCTGTCATGGAGACCACGCCATCTTGAAGGGGAGAGTGGCTGTGTTTGGAAACCTATACACCCCAGCACTATACAATCACAACACCCAGGGACCAGCTAAGAACACAGGAACACTGTATCTCAAGCAGCACGAATAAGTAGACCCAGATGACTCTGCACCTTCTCACAGAAAGGTCAGATTTCATTTAGGGTAAGGAGAGAGAGAGCTATATAACCAGACACCTGGGGAACAGAGATCCTGGGGAGACAAAGAAACAGCTTGCATATGAAAGAAAAGGAGGTGTCATCAGAAAAAGAAGAAAATGAAATGAAGGCAAGCAATATGTAAGAGAAAGAATTCAGAGAAATGATCATAAGGTCGCTGAAAAGAATGGAAGACAAATTCAACAATATGTGTAAGAACCAGGAGGAAAAAGAAAAAAGAAGAAAGGAAAAATGACATCGCTGCTATAAAGAACTCAATAGAAAGCATCAACAGTAGACTAGAAGAATCAGAGGACCACAACAGTGAGCTAGAAGACAAGGTAGGAAAAAATACCCAATCAGAGCAGCATCTAGAAAAAAAATCTTAAGAAAACAGGAGGCGAGCCTAAGGGAAATTTGGGACAACACGAAACAAAACAGCATCCGCATAATTGGGAGCCAGAAGGACAGGAAACTGAGCAAGGAATAGAAAACCAGTTTGAAGAAATAATAACAGAAAACTTCCCTGATATAGGAAAGAAAAAACTCACACAAATTCAAGAAGCTCACAGAGTCCCAAACAAAATGAACCCCAAAAGACCAATGCCAAGGCACATTATAATTAAATTGGGAAACACCAAGGACAAAGTAAGAATCTTTAAGGCTGCCAGAGAAAGAAAGAAAGTTACCTACAAAGGATGCCCCATCAGACTCGCGACTGATTTCTCAACAGAAATACATCAGGCCAGAAGGGAATGGAATGAAACATAAAAAGTTATGCAAAGCAAGGTTCTGAATCCAAGAATACTGTACCCATCAAGGCTATCAATCAAAATTGAGGGTGAAATTAGGAGCTTCACAGACAAAAAAAGACTAACGGAGTTTATTACCACCAAACCAGTAAAGCAAGAAATGCTAAAGGGTCTGCTGTAAAAAGGAGAAATTGGAAGCGAAGAAGGAACACAGGCATAAAGAATAATAATGGTGACAAACAAGTACTTATCAATAATAACTTTAAATGTAAATGGATTAAATTCCCCAATCAAAAGACATAAGGTAACTGAGTGGATAAGAAAACATGACCCATATATCTGCTGTCTACAGTGAACCCACCTCAGAAAAAAAAAAAAAAGATGCACAGAGATTGATGGTGAAGGGATGGAAAAAGGTTTTCCAGCAAAAGGAAATGAAAAAAAAGCTGGGGTGGCAATACTTATATCTGACAAATTAGATCTCAAAGTGAAGGATATAACAAGAGATAAGGAAGGCCACTTAATAATACTAAAGGGAGCAATCCAGCAAGAAGATATAACTCTGGTAAACATACATGCACCCAATACAGGAGCACCCAAATATATAAAAATATTCTGGAGGATATCAAGGGAGAGATTGACAGCAATACAGTCATAGTAGGGGACTTTAATACCCCACTATCACCATTGAAAAAATCCACTAGACAAAAAATCAGCAAAAAAAAATATCAATCTTAAATGACTCACTATATCAGATGTAATTAATTGACATCTTCAGAACATTTCATCCCAAAACCACAGAATATACATTCTTCTCAAGTGCACATGGGTCATTTTCAAAGATAGATCACATATTGGGTCACTGGCAAAGTCTCTTCAAATTCAAGAAGATAGGAATCATATCAAGCATCTTCTCAGATCACAATGGTATAAAACTTGAAATCAACTACAATAAAAACAATAAAAAATCAAAAGCCTGGAGGCTAAATAGCATGCTATTAAACAATGACTGGGTTACAAGAGAGATCAAAGAAGAAATAAAAAGCATCATAGCAACAAATGACAATGAAAACACAACAATCCAAAATCTATGGGACACAGTGAAAGCAGTCTTGAGAGGGAAGTTCATAGCTCTACAAGCCTACCACAAAAAACTTGAAACAGTGGTAATAAATTACCTAACCGTACAACCCAAAGAGTTAGAAAGAGAGCAATAAGAAAAGGCCAGCATAAGCAGAAGGAAGGAAATAATAAAGGTCAGAGCGGAGACCAAAAAAAAACAATACAAAAGATCAACAAAACCAAGAGCTGATTCTTTGAAAGGATAAACAAGAATGATGATCCTCTAGCCGGGCTCATCAAGAAGCAAAGAGAGAGGACCCAAATAATCAAAATCAGAAATGAAAGAGGTGAAATAACAACCGATCCCACAGAAATACAAATGATTATGAAAAAATACTATGAACAACTCTACTCCAACAAAATGGACAACCTAGATGAAAAGGACATATTCTTAGAAAAATACAAGCTCCCAAAATTCAATTAAGCAGAATAAAAAAAACCTGAATATGCTGATAACTACTAAAGAAACTGAAAGAGTGATAAAAAATATTCCAGAAAAAAAAAAGCCCTGGTCCAGAGGGCTTTATAGGGGAGTTCTACCAAGAATTCAAAGAAGAAATAAAACCTATCCTCCTCATACTATTCCAAATAATTCAAGAGGAAGGAACACTTCCAAGCTCTTTCTATGAAGCCAGCATTACCGTAATCTCAAAACCACATAAAGAAACCACACAAAAAAGAGAACTACAGGCCAATATCCTTTATGAACATAGATGCTAAAATCCTCAACAAACTTCTAGCAAATAGGATTCAGCATTACTTTAGAAAGATCATACACCATGACCAAGTGGGATTTATTCCAGGGATGCAAGGATGGTACAATATCCACAAATCAATAAATGTGGTACATCACATAAACAAACTGAGAGACAAAAATCACATAATCATATCAATTGAAGCAGTAAAAGCATTTGACAAAATCCAACACCCTTTCTTGATAAAAACTCTCAGCAATGTGGGAATAGAGGGATCATACCTCAACATAATAAAAGTCCTATATGACAAACCTACAGCGAACATTATACTCAATTGGCAAAAAATTAACCCATTTCCCCTAGGACCAGGAATAAGACAAGGATGCCCACTTTCACCACTCCTGTTTTACATAGTACTAGAGGTACTAGCCATAGCAATTAGAGAAGAAGAGATAAAAGGCATCCAAATTGGAAAAGAAGAAGTAAAACTGTCCTTATTTACAAATGACATGATACTATACATAGAAAACCCCAAATATTCCATCAAAAAACTACTAGACCTAATAAATGAATTTGGTAATGTAGCAGGATACAAAATTAACACCCATAAGTCTATGGCCTTTTTATACATCAATAATGAACTCAAAGAAAGAGAAAGGGAAAAAAAATCCCATTTACCATTGCACCAAAAAAATTAAGATACCTAGGAATAAACTTAAACAAGGACGTAAAAGACCTGTACTCAAAAAACCACATGACATTGAAGAAAGAGATAGAGGAAGACATAATCAAATGGAAAAACATACCATGTTCATGGATTGGTAGAATCAACATCATTAAAATGTCCATACTACCTAAAGCAATCTTTAGAATCAATGCAATACCTATTAAAATACCAATGGCATATTTCAAAAATCAAGAACAAACTCTCCAAATATTCGTCTGGAATAAAAAAAGACCCCGAATAGCCACAGCAGTCCTGAGAAAAAAGGACAAAATTGGAGGGATCACAGTATCAAAGTATATTACCAAGCCAAGGTTCTCAAAACTGCCTGGCACTGGCACATATAAAATAATGAAACAGAATAGTGGACCCAGAAATTGACCTAAGCCATTATACTCAATTAATATTTGACAAAGAAGTCAAGAGCATACAATGTAGTCAAAAGAGCCTCTTTAATAAATGGTGGGAAATTTGGTCAGATATATGCCAAAAAAAAAAATGAAACTAGATCACCAACTTACACCATACACAGAAACAAACTCAAAATGGCTAAAGGTATTGAATGTAACAAGGGAAACCATAAAAATCCTACAAGACTCCATAGGCAGCAAAATTGCAGACATATGTCATAGCAACATTTTTACAGACACAGATCCTAGGGCAAGAGAGACTAAGGAGAAAATAAACAAATGGGACTACATAAAAATAAGAACCTTCTGCACAGTAAAAGAAACCATCAACAAAACAACAAGAAAGCCCACTGCATGGGTGAACATATTTTCAAATGTTATCTTTCATAAGGGTTCAATCTCCAACATTTACAGGGAACTCATACAACTTAACAACAGGAAGATAAATAATCCAATCAAAAAATGGGAAAAGGACCTAAATAGACACGTTCCAAAAGAGGACATTCAGAAAGCCAAGAGACACATGAAAACATGCTCTAAGTCATTAATCATTCAAGACATGCAAATCAAAACAACAGTGAGGTACCAACTCACACCTGTCAGAATGGCTATCATCAACAAATGGAAAGTGCTGGAGATGATGCGGAGAAAAAGGAACCCTCCTGCACTGTTGGAGGGAATGCAGACTGGTGAAGCCATTGTGGAAAACAGTATGGTGTTTCCTCAAAAAATTAAAAATGGACCTCCCATTTGAACCAGTAATACCACTTCTAGGAATATATCCCAAGAAAACCGAAACACCAGTCAGAAAGATATATGCACCCCTATGTTCATAGCAGCACAATTTACAATAGCTAAGATTTGGAAACAGCCTAAATGCCCATCAGCAGATGAGTGGATTAGAAAACTATGGTACATCTACACAATGGAATACCACACTGCTATAAAAAAGAAGGAATTTTTACCATTTGCAGCAGCATGGATGGAACTGGAGAGCATTATGCTAAGTGAAATAAGCCAGGCAGTGAAAGAAAAATACCACATGATGTCACTCATTTATGAATAATAAAGAACATTATAACCTTTTAAACAAAAAGATAGATACAGTGGCAGAGAAGCATTGAACAGACTGTCAAATTACAGTGGGAAGGCCGGGGAGTGTTGGGGGGGGGTGGTAAGAGATCAACTGAAGGACTTGTATGCATGCATATAAGCATAACCAATGGACACAAGACACAAGACAC
This sequence comes from Cnephaeus nilssonii, assembly GCF_951640355.1. NCBI lineage: Eukaryota > Metazoa > Chordata > Mammalia > Chiroptera > Vespertilionidae > Cnephaeus > Cnephaeus nilssonii. Next base: position 33,347,398 of record NC_137071.1, read on the forward strand.
TGGTGGGGGGGTGAGGGCATGTGCCAGGGGGTATGGGAGGCCAGGGGAAGGTCAATGGGGAAAAAAAGACATATGTACTACTATTTGTAATACTTTAAACAATAAAATATAATTTAAAAAAAGAACACCCTGAAATGCATTAACAGTAGTTGAGAAGAAGATAAGGACTGAATCAGCGAGTTAGAAGCCTATGTAGAAAAAAAAATCCAATCACAGAAGCAAGTGGAAAAAAATTAAAAAGTTGGAGGAGAGTCTAAGGGAGTTTTGGAACAACATGATATGAAATAAAATCTGCCTAATGGGTGAGCCAGAAAGAGAGGAAGCTAAGCAATGAATAAAAAAACTGTTTGAAAACATAATAACAGAAAACTTCCTTGATTTGGGGAAGAAAAATGTCATACAGGTTCAGGAAGCACAGAGAGTCCCAATCTAGATGAACCCCAAAACACTCACACCAAGACACATCATAATTAAAATGGAAAACAATAAAGACAAATAAATAATCTTAAAGGTTGAGAGAGAGAGAGAGAAAGTTACCTACAAGGGAACTCCCATTAGACAGCTGATTTCTGAAGAGAAACACTATTTGCCAGAAGAGAATGGAATGAAGTATACAAAGCAATGAAAAGCAAGGAAATTAATCCATGATTACTCGTCCAGCAAGGCTATCATGCAAAATTGAATATGAAATTGGTGATTCACAGACAAAAAAAAAAAAAAGGCTAAAGGAGTTTATTACCACCAAACCAGGAATGCAATAAAAACTAAAGAGGGATGGCTACCGATGGGATGGCAGGCTGCAAGATAGTGTGTGAATGGGAAAACTAAAAGGGAGTGTGTGCATGTGCAGGAAGTGTCTGTATTTGTGTGGGAGGGATAGTTATATTCCACAAGACTGTTGGGGATTGGTGAACTGGGCTCCCCTGGACAGGCAGCGTCTACTGCTGCTGAAATCTCTCCCAGAACAGGTGGCTCTGCTGCAGAGACTGTGCCATCTTGAAGGGGAGATTGTCTGTGATTGGAAGCCCAGCCTTACCTTCAACCAGGGAGACCTCAGATATCTCCGGTACCCTACAACCACAATGTCCAGGGACCAGCTGCCTCAGCTGGGAACTCACAAACACCAGAACTCCAATCTCCCTGACCACAGGCACCTAAAAAGTCTGTCCAGGGGGAGACAAAGTGGTGCCAAATATTTGGATGGGCCCTGTGCCTTCTCACAGAGCAAATAGAAGGAACAGCTGAATCAAACAATACCCACCCAGGATTGACTAATTAAACAAAACTGGTGAGGCAATACATGGACAGAAAGGTCAGATATTACTCAGAGAAAGCTCTGCCTCCTCAGATCCATCTGGCTGTTTGTTGTTTGGGTGTTTGTTGTCTGAATTTTTTGCATTAGTTGTTGTTTATATTAATCTCTGGGTGTTTGCTGTTTGAATTTTTGTATTAGTTGTTATTTCATTGGAGTTTTCTCCCCATCTACATATTTTCCCCTTCTTTATTCTTCTCTTTCTTTTCTCTATTACATTTTTTCATTTTCTCAATATCATTTTTGCACTCTTTTCTATCCCCCAATTCTCTTTTCTCTAGTGGTCACCTTTATTTGAGGTTATTAGTATCATGAATACATTTGTGTTTGGTGCCCTGTGCATTGTGTCTTGTTGTGTTGTATTTTGTGCCTTTAAGTCAATGCAGGAGAGAGAGAGAGAGAGAGAGAGAGAGAGAGAGAGAGAGAGAGAGAGAGTTACATAACCAGACACCCTGAGAGGAGCAATCATGGGGAGACAAAGAAACAGCCCACACAGGAAAGGAAAGGGGGAATCACCAGAAAAGGAAATAAATGAAATGGAGGCAAGCAATATGTCAGAGAAAGAATTCAGAGAAATGGTCATAAGGATGCTGAAAAGTTGGAAGACAAATTCAACAATATGTCCAAAAACCAAGAGAAAATTAAGAACCAAGAAGAAATGAAAAATGACATCGCTGCATTAAAGAACTCAATAGAAAGCATCAACAGTAGACTAGAAGAAGTGGAGGACTGCACCAGTGAACTAGAAGACAAGGTAGAAAAAAATACCCAAGCAGAGCAGGATCTATAAAAAAAATTTAAAAAAAAGGAGAGCCTAAGGGAACTTTGGGACAACACAAAATGAAACAACATCCACATAATAGGGGTGCCAGAAGGAGAGGAAACTGAGCAAGGAATAGAAAATCTGTTTGAAGAAACATTGACAGAAAACTTCACTGATGTTAATATTGGGAAGAAAAAAACTCACACATGTCCAAGAAGCTCACAGAGTCCCAAACAAGATGATTCCTAAAAGAATGACACCAAGACTCATTATAATTAAACTAGAGGCCCAGTGCACGAAGTCATACATGGGTAGGGTCCCTAGGACTAGCATGCAATCAGGGCCATCTTATGCCTGCTCTCCAGTCACCAGTCCCACCCCACCACCACTCCCCTGTTTGCCATTCACTGTGGTTCCAATCATAGCATGCCTCTTGTTCCCCGGAGGCTGCGGGCCAGGGGGAGGGATGAAGATTCCTAGATTTCAGCATGGCTCCTGTTCCCCAGAGCCTGTGGGCCAGGGGAGGGACCAAGAGGCCAGTTTGATCACAGCATGGCTCTACTTCCCCAGAGCCTATGGGATGGGGAAAGGGACCAAAATTCCCCAATCACATCATGGCTCTGGTTCCAGAGAGACTGCCAGATTGGGGGAGGGACCAAGAAGACAATCTGATGGCAGCATGGCTCCAGTTCCCCAGAGCCTGAGGGCCTGAGGGAAGGACCAAGAGGCCAGTCCAATCACAGCATGGCTCTGGTTCCCCAGAGCCTGTGGGCCAGAGGGAGGGACCAAGATTCCCTGATTGCAGCATGGTTCTGGTTCCCAAGAGCCTACAGGCTGGGGGGAGGGACCAAGAGGCCAGTCTGATCGCAGCATGGCTCCAGTTCCCCAGAGCCTGTGGGCTGGGGGGAGAGACCAAGAGGCCAGTCTGATCACAGCATGGATCCAGTTCCCCTGAGCCTGCGGGCCAGGAGGGGGACCAAGATTCCCCGATCAAAGCATGGCTCTAATTCCCTATAGCCTGTGGGCTGGGGGAAGGGACCAAGAGGACAGTCCGATTGCAGCATGGCTTTGGTTCCCCAGGGCCTGCGGGCTGGAGGAGGGACCAAGAGGTGGGCTTTTCCTCCACTCACCTCCGTTCACCATGGTTCCCCTTTCGCCATGCTGAAATCGGGGCCTGTAGGCCATGGGGAGGGACTGAGAGGTGGTCAATGCACCTCATGGTAACTAGTCAAGCAGTCATGCCCATTGTTATGCTTATGGTCCTTGGACTTTTATTATATACTAGAGGCCAGGTCTACACAATTCATGCATGGGGGGGGGGTGCCTCAGCCCAACCTGCACCCTCTCCAATCTGGGACCCCTCGGGGGATGTCCAACTGCCTGTTTAGGCCTAAACGGGCAGTCAGACATCACTTTCACAATCCGGGACTGCTGGCTCCCAACTGCTCACCTGCCTGCCTGATTGCCCCTAACCACTTCTGCCTGCCAGCCTGATCACCCCCTAACCACTCCCCTGCCAGCCTGATCGATGCCTAACTGCTCCCCTGCCAGCCCTATCATCCCCAACTGCCCTCCCCTGACAGCCTGGTCACCCCCAAATGCCCTCCCATGCATATTCCCTCTTTATTAGATAGGGTTTTTTCTTTAACATATTGGACAGCCCTAACTGGTTTGCCTCAGTGGATAGAGTGTTGGCCTGCAGACTCAAGGATCCCAGGTTTGATTCTGGTCAAGGGAATGTACCTTGGTTGGGGGCACATACCCAGTGGGGAGTGTGCAGAAGGCAGCTGATCGATGTTTCTCTCTCATCGATGTTTCTAGCTCTCTATCCCTTTCCCTTCCTCTTTGTAAAAAATCAATAAAATATATTTTTAAAAATATTGGACAGTGTACCTGCCGTGGTTTTGACAAACCAGTAAAATTATAAACCCAAACTAAAAGTGTCATAAAATAAACTCCTTAAACAGGAATTTCATGAGACCTTGGAAAGGTGATATCGTGTGGTTGTTTCTTCCTTTTTTCCTTCTCTTTCTTTTTGTTGATGTTTCATCTTTGTCCTTTCTTTTCTCCTTTTATTCCTTTTCTGTCCTCTCTTTCTCTTAACTTTTCCGTTGGTAGAATCGTCAGTACTTGAATCTGTCTTGCTTCCAGAAGACGAAGAAGAGGGAAACACAACGTCATCTGAAGAAAAAGATGATCTATGTTGGGATCGGTGGTGTTTCTGGTTTTGCTCTTTTCCCGGTTTCTTTGTCACTTCTGCCACCCCGGCATCTTCAGGACTTGTGCGTGGGCACTTCTTATTCATCTCTACAAAATCTCCCTGCCTTGGTGAAAACTGTAGCGGAAAAGGCTTTCCTGGGTGGGCTCAAGCCCTGCCCGAAATGCTGAGGAACCAGGGCGTGGAGCACCCACCAACACCCTTGCAGAGCCAACCTCCAGATGTCAGGATACTCTCCAGTAATGTAACTGCAATGTCACAGTTTGCCTTCAGAAATTAGTTGTAAGTTACTTCCGATGTGAAACCCTACCTCAGACATTTCCTTTGTGGTTTGTAAAGATTTCAAACAAAACCCATTTACCTCTCTAACCTGGTCAGAAGTTTCTACCCAATGGGAGAGGTTTGCTGGGCAGCATCGCCCAGATACCCCCTACCCCCATCTCCAATCACGTGACTGGGGGCAAAGGACGTTCCAAGGCAGACTCCCCTAGGCTGCCAGTGGGGCAGGATCACTCGCCCAGTCGCAGGTGCTTCTGAGGCTGAGACCCTGAGGCTATAGGTGTGTGTGTGTGGGATCACTCCGTGGGGATGTGGGCGCCTCCCAGGCAGACACCCCGGGCTGCCGCTGGGAGGAGATCGCTGCGTGGGGTTGCAGGTGCCTCCCAGATGGACACCCCAGGCTGCCGCTGGGAGGGGATCACTGCATGGGGGTGCGGGGCCTCCCAGCCAGACACCACGGGCTGCCACTGGGAGGGGATCGCTGCGTGGGGGTGTGGGCTCCTCCCAGCCGGACACCCTGGGCTGCTGCTGGGAGGGGATCGCTCCGTGGGAGTGAGGGCATTTCCCAGGCAGAGACCCAAGCCTGCAGGTGTGTGTGTGTGGGATCACTCCATGGGGAGTGAATTTGTTTTGTTTTTTTATAAAGGGTCAGGAGGGCCTATGGGCAGCATTCCACCAGGCCGCTTATGCTGCCGGCTCTCAGAAGCAGCCCTCTCTGGGACTGGGGGACTCTGGCAGGGCTGAAAGGACTGTGCGCTGCCATCTTGTGGCTATGGGCAGCACCTTTTCTCGCGGAGTGATGGTTAATTTGCATATTACACTTTTATTAGACAGGAAGATTGGCAAAAACAAACAACAAAGTAAGAATTTTAAAGGCTGCCAGAGAGAGACAGAAAGTTACCTACAAAGGATCTCCCATCAGACTATTGACTGATTTCTCAACAGAAACACATCAGGCCAGAAGGGATGGAATGAAACATAAAAAGTTATGCAAAGCAAGGGTCTGAAACCAAGAATACTGTACCCAGCAAGGCTATCAATCAGAATTGAGGGTAAAATTAGGAGCTTCACAAACAAAAAAGTACTAAAGGAGTTTATTACCACCAAACCAGCAATGCAAGAAATGCTAAAAGGTCTGCTGTAAAAAGAAGCAATAGGAAGGGAAGAGGGAACACAGGCATAAAGAACATAAAAGGTGACAAAACAAGAACCTATCAATAATAACTTTAAATGTAAATGGATTAAATGCCCCAATTAAAAGACATAGGATAGCTGAGTGGATAAGAAAACATGACCCATATATCCGTTGTCTACAGGAAACTCACCTCAAAACAAAAGACTCACACAGACTGAGGGTGAAGGGATGGAAAAATGTTTTTTAGGCAAATGGAAATGAAATAAAAGCTGGGGTAACAATACTTATATCTGACAAATTAGACCTCAAATTGAAGGCCATAACAAGGGATAAGGAAGGCCACTTCATAATACTAACAGGAGAAATTAAACAAGAAGATATAACTCTGGTAAATGTAAATGCACCCAATACAGGAGCACCCAAATACATAAAAAATCTTCTGCAGGATACCAAGGGAGAGATTGACAACAATACAGTCATAGAAGGGGAATTTAATACCCCACTAACATCACTAGACAAATCCTCTAAAAAAAAAATCAGCAAAGAAACATCAATCCTAAATGACTCACCAAATCAGATGGAATTAATTGACATCTTCAGAACATTTCATCCCAAGCCACAGTATATACATCCTTCTCAAGTGCCCATGGGTCATTTTCTTTTATTTATTTATTTATTTATTTATTTATTTATTTATTTAATAAATTTTTATTGTTCAGATTATTACAATTGTTCCTCTTTTTTTCCCGCCATAGCTCCCCCCCACCCAGTTCCCAACACACCCTCTGCCCTTGCCCCTTACCCCCGTACTGTCCTCATCCGTAAGTGTCCGATTTTTGTCCAGTCTCTTCCCGCACCCCCACACCCCTTTCCCCCAAGAATTGTCAGTCCACTCCATTTCTATGCCCCTAATTCTATTATATTCACCAGTTTATTATGTTCATCAAATTTTTTTATTCACTTGAATTTTAGATTCACTTGTTGATAGATATATATTTGTTGTTCATAATTTTTATCTTTACCATTTTCTTCTTTTTCCTCGTCTTAAAGAATACCTTTCAGCATTTCATATAATACTGGTTTGGCAGTGATGAACTCCTTTAGCTTTTTTTTTTTTTTTATCTGTGAAGCTCTTTATCTGACCTTCAATTCTGAATAATAGCTTTGCTGGGTAGAGTAATCTTGGTTGTAGGTTCTTGCTATTCATCACTTTGAATATTTCTTGTCACACCCATCTGACCTGCATAGTTTCTGTTGAGAAATCAGCTGACAATCATATGGGTGCTCCCTTGTAGGTAACTACCTGGTTTTCTCTTGCTGCTTTTAATATTCTCTCTTTGTCTTTGCTCTTGGCATTTTAATTATGATGTGTCTTGGTGTGGTCCTCTTTGAATTCCTTTTGTTTCGGGTTCTCTGCACTTCCTGGACTTGTAAGTCTATTTCTTTCACCAGGTGGGGGAAGTTTTCTGTCATTATTTCTTCAAATAGGTTTTCAGTGTCTTGCTCTCTCTCTTCTTCTGGCACCCCCATAATTCGGATGTTGGTAAGCTTGAAGTTGTCCCAGAGGCTTCTTACACTATCTTCATATTTTTGGATTCTTTTTGCTTTTTGCTTTTCCGGTTAGGTGTTTTTTCTTTTTTGTATTTCAAATCTTTGACTTGATTCTTGCAATCCTCTAGTCTGCTTTTGGATCTCTGTATATTATTTTTTATTTAAGTCAGTGTATGCTTAATTTCTAGTTGGTAGTTTTTCATATCCTCAAGGGTCTTGCTAAATTTATTGGCGTTTTCTAGAAAATTCCTGAAAAACCTTATAACCATGCTTTTGAACTCTATATCCAGTAGTTTGCTTTCCTCCATTTCTTTATTTGTGACCTGTTTCTTTGTCTCCTCATTTTGGCTGCTTCCTTGAGTTGATAGAGTGGCTTTGTGTGCTAGGTGTCCTATAGGGCCCAGTGGCTCAGCCTCCCCAGTTACCTTAGGTGGACACTCTTGGTGCATCCCTTTGTGGGCTGTGTGCACCGTCTTGTTGTAGTTAAGCCTTGATTGTTGTTTGTATCACTGGAGGCAATTTACCTACAAGCCAATTGGCTGTGAGGATCAGCTGTGTCTACGTTGGGAGAACTTCTGTGCTGGAGACACCCTTATGGGTCAAGACTTGCTTCAGTGGGTCTATGGTGCTCACTGAGTCTGCCCCCTGAGTGTGTCCCTTATGGATCTGAGGAGTTGTAATCTGGATGGTCCCACTCTGACCCATAGGTACACTGGCTTTTGTATCTACAAGGAGGTGCTAATTTAGCCTCTGCCTGAGGCCACCCAGCAGGAGCTATGGAGAGATCTGCAGATTCCTCTTCTTTGTTTGGGTTTTAGAGGTGCCCAGATGAAGCCCAGCTGTGAAGCAATGCAAGCTTCTGTGGATACTTAGGCCTTCTTTTGGATGTTCTGGGTCTCACTGACTCAGCTGCAGTTTGTTAGGTAAGTTTATAATTCAAAGGACCAGGCCATTCATATGCAAAAGCCTCTGCGTTCAGCTTGGATCACGCTGAGTCTCAGGGCGGAGCAATCAGCAATGGCTTCATGGGTTGGGATCTCAGGGCAGAGCAAACAGTGATGGCTTCCTGTCAGCCTTGCCCTAAGAGGCCCCTGGTTCTCAGTGTCCTGCGGTGATTGCTGCAAGCACCTCTGAGAGAAAGCCACCCTCAATTTTGCCCACTGCCAGATAGTCCAGTTTCTCCCTGTATGAGTCTGGGTCCCCAGAGACTTGCCCAGAACTGGAGTTCAGAGCAGTCTGGATCTTGTTTCTCCCTCACGATTGAGAAAGCCAGCCACGTACTCAGTTGCCAGCCCTCTCTGCGCACTCGCGCCTCAGTACCTCTGCCTTCCGTAGCTCCTGTAAGTCTCAGTATGCTTTTCTCTTTCCTTCTAGTTGTAGGATTTCCACTCAGCCAGCCTTCCTGTGGTTCTGGATGATGTCTGTTTTGTCTTTTAGTTGTAGTTTTGAAATTGTTGTGTGAGGCAGCAGTTTAGGTGTTTAACTATGCCGCCATCTTGGTTTCTCACATGGGTCATTTTCAAAGATAGACCACATATTGGGACACAGGGCAAAGTCTCTTCAAATTCTAGAAGATAGAAATAATATCAACCATCTTCTCAGATCACAATAGCATAAAACTAGAAATCAACTACAACAAAAACAATTAAAAGAATCAAACACCTGGATGCTGCACAGCCTGCTATTCAATAATGATTGTTACCAAAGAGATGAAAGAAGAAATTAAAAGCATCCTGGTAACAAATGACAATGAAAATACAGCAATCCAAAATCTATGGGACACATTGAAAGCAGTATTGAGAAGGATGTTCATAGATCTACAGGTCTACCTCAAAAAACAAGAATAAATGGTAATAAATTATCTAACCCTTCAATGCAAAGAGTTAGAAAGAGAGCAACAAGAAAAGCCCAAAGTTAGCAGAAGGAAGGATATAAAGATCAGAGTGGAGATAAATGACATCGAGACCAAAAAAACATTACAAAAGATCAACAAAACTAAGAGCTGGTTCTTTGAAAGTGTAAACAATATTTCTGAACATCTAGCCAGGCTCACCAAGAAGCAAAGAGAGAGGACCCAAATAAATAAAATCAGAAATGAAAGAGGTGAAATAACAACCGATCCCACAGAAATACAATTGATTATGAGAAAATACTATGAACAACTCTATTCCAATAAAATGGACAACCTAGACGAAATGGAAATATTTTTAGAAAAATACAAAACTCAATCAAGAATAATCAAAAAACCTGAATAAGCCGATAACTACTGAGGAAATTGCAACAGCTATCAAAAATCTTCCAGCAAACAAATTCCCTGGTCCGAACGGCTTTACAGGGGAGTTCTACCAAGCATTCAAAGAAGAACTAAAACCTAGCCTCCTCAGACTATTAAAAATAATTCAAGAGGAAGACACACTTCTAAGCTCTTTCTAAGTAGGCAACATTACCCAAATCCCAAAACCAGATAAAGATACCACAAAAAAAGAGAACAACAGGCCAATATACTTGATGAACATAGATGCTAAAATCCTCAACAAACTTCTAGCAAATAGGATTCAGCATTACTTTAGAAAGACCATACCCCATGACCAAGTAAGATTTATTCCAGAGATGCAAGGCTGGTACAATATCCGCAAATCAATAAATGTGATACACCACAGAAACAACTGAGAGATAAAAATCACATAATGATATGAGTCAATGCAGAAAAAGCATTTGACAACATGAAATACCCTTTCTTGATAAAAACTCTCAGCAAAGTGGAAATAGAGGGATCATACCTCAATATAACAAAATCCTTACATGACAAACCTACAGCCAACATCATACTCAATGGTCAAAACTAAATTCATTTCCCCTAAGACAGGAACAATACACGGATGCCCACTCTCACCACTCCTGTTCAATATATTACTGGAAGTTCTAGTCATAGTGATCAGACATTTGGGGAAAAAGAAGACATATGTAACACTTTAGACAATAAAAAACAAATAAGCAAATAAACAAAAAACTAAAGGAACTGTTGTAAAAAGAAAAAACAGAAAGATAGAGAGGAACACAGGTAAAGAATAAAAAATGGCAACAAACAAGAACCTATCAATAATGACCTTAAATGAAACTGCATTAAATGCTCCAATCAAAAGACATTTGGTAGCTGAGTGGGTAAGAAAACATGACCCATATATATGCAGTCTACAAGAGACCCTCTTCAGGACAAAGTACACACACAGACTGAAAATTAAGGGATGGAAAAGATCTACCATGCAAATGGAAATTAAAATGAAGCTGAGGTAGCAATACTTATATCTGACAAAATAGACCTCAAAGTGAAGGCCATAACAAGAGATAATGAAGCCCACTTCACAATACTAAGGGAATCAATACAAGAGGATATAACTCTGGTAAACATATATGAACCCAATACAGGTGCATCCAAATACATGGAAGACTTCAGGAAGATATCAAGGGAGAGATTAACAGCAATACAATCATAGTAGTGGACTTGAATACTCCATTTACATCACTGGATAAATCTTCTAGACAAAAAATCAACAAGGAAACAATGATTGTAAACAACCTACTAAATCAGATGTAATTAATGCGCATTTACAGAACATTTCATTGGAAAGTTACAGGATATGCATTCTTAAGTTCACATGGGACATTTTCAAAGATAGACCACATATGAGAACACAAACTACATCTCTACAATTCAAGAAGATGGAAATCATATCAAACATCTTCTCAGTTCACAATGGCATGAAATTACAAAATAAGTGCTATAAAAACAATAGAAAACATACAAACATATGAAGGCTAAATAGCATGATATTAATAAATGAATGTGTCACCAAAGTGATCAAAGAATAAATTTTAAAAATCCTGTAAATAAATCTATGGGACACAATGAAAGCAGTCCTGTGTCCCATAGCACTACAGGCCTACTTCAAAAAATAAGAAACACTTATAATAATTTATCTAACCCTATAACTTAAAGAATTAGAAAGAGAATAACAAGAAAAGCCCAGAGTAAGTAGAAGGAAAGAAATAATAAAGAACAGAGTGGAAATAAATGCCATAGAGACTAAAAAACAATATAAAATCCAGCCTAGCACCAGGAATGCTCAGGACCTACTCAAGAATGCAAATAATCCTTTCCACTAATATTTACAGGGTAAACTAAGATTGTTGGTAGAGTATTAAATTTGACAGTAAAATAGTAATCAAGTTTTCAGATTAATTTAAATAGGCTAATTGAAATAAGTGAACATTCAAGAAAATTTAATTGTACTGAACAAAAAGCTGTTCCTAAAGTAGTAACTAAAATTTCTTTTGGTAGTTCATCTCATAGTAAAATTCCTGAACATGCAATGAACCTAAAGTAGTCATATTTTTGTGCAAAATATTAAAATTTAGAGTTATCAAGACTGCATTATAAAATTTACAAAAGCCTCCATTAATCAAAAAAAGGGGGGGACAGTAGGGTAATACCATGTAAGGAAAATATCCTATAAGTAAATTACATCTAGAAAATTTTTACTTTAGAAAATTAATTTTCATTTGTAATGCTAACAGCAAGACACCCATGAAAAACACACATGGTGTCTAAATAAGACAAAGGAAAATCGTTTGGGCAAAAATAAAAAGGATCCCAAATCAATTATATAGAAAAGGTTCCTTTATTAACTTTTGGTCGAGAATATGTTTGTATATTTTCAGAAAACAACTCCAAGACCATGTGGATTCCTGCAACAGAGAGAAATTGACAGATCTGCTCCAACCACGAAGACAAGAGTAGAAACAGTCCAGAGATGGAAGATGCTGATGACGCCTTGCCACACTAGCAGTCAGCAGCTGTGCATCACTGCAGGTTGCTTAGGACCAAACCAGAGAGGGTCGGACCTGCATTGCCACCATGTGCCCACCATCCAGATATCATGGCTGACATGTACACATAAGGATCTGTTTGACATTGAAACGGGGACTCAGAACTGTTGGACATTGAAATTAGGACTCAAACATTTTTTGTTATTATATGTTTATTTCTAGTCTGCAGAGGCAAAATTTTTTAAAGGAAAGAAATGGGGAAAAATAGATACAGAGGCAAAGAAGCATTGAACAGACCGTCAAACTACAGCGGCAAGGCAGGGGAGGTTGGGGGGTGTGTAAGAGAACAACCAAAGGACTTGTACGCATGCATATAAGCATAACCAATGGATACAAGACACTGGAGGAGGGGGGCAGGTGAGGGCATGTACTGGGGGGTAAGGGAGGCTGGGGGGAGGTCAATGGGGAAAAAAGGAGGCATATGTACTACTATTTGTAATACTTCAAACAATAAAAAATATTTATTTAAAAATAAAAAAATAAACCCTAAAAAAATAAATTAAATAAATAAATACAAAACAATATAAAAAACAATAAAACCAAGAGATTGTTCTTTGAAATGATAAACAAAATTGATGAACCTATAGGTTGAATCATCAAGAAACAAAAAACTCATCAAATAAACAAAATCAGAAATGAAAGGGGTGAAGTAACAACTGACACCATAGAAATACAAAGGATCTTTAAAAAATAATATGAACAACTTAATTCCCAAAAAATGGACAATGTAGAGGACATGAACATATTCCTAGAAAAATGAAATATCCCAAAACTCACTCAAGAAGAATCAGAAAACCTGAATAGGCTGATAACTACTGATAAAATTGAAGCAGCAATAAAAAAAAAATCAAACAAAAAGCCCTCATCCGGACAGAGTCACAGGGAAGTTTTACCAAACATTCAAAGAAGAAATAACACCTATCCTCCTCAAACTATTCCAAAAAAATCCAAGAGAAAGGAAAACTTCCAAACTCTTTCTATGATGCTTGAATTACCCTAACTCCAAAACCAGATAAAGACACTACAAAGAAAGGAGAATTACAGGCCAATATCACCGATGAACATAGATGATAAATTCCTCAAAAAATATTAGAAAATGGATCCAGCAACACTTTTAAAGGTTATAAACCATGAACAAGTGGGATTTATTCTGGGGATGTAAGGCTGGTACAATATCCATAAATCAATAAATATGATATAGCACTTTAACAGATTTCAAGACAAAAATCACATTATCATACAAAGTGATGCATAAAAAGCATTCAACAAAACCAAACACATTTTATTGATAAAACTCTCATCAAAGTGGGAATAGAAGGATTATACCTCAACATCATAAAAGCCATATATGACAGACCTACAGCCAACATCATATTCAATAGGTAAAAGCTAAAATCATTTTCCTAATAAGAGGAACAAGACAGGGATGTCCAGTTTCACCACTATTGTTCAACTTAGTATTGGAAGTCCTAGCAATAGAGATCAGACAAAGATAAGAAATATAAGGCATCCAAATTGGAAATGAGGAAGTAATCTTCCATTCTTTGCAAATGACATGATAATGTACCTAGAAAACCCTACAGTTTCCATCAAAACATTAGTAGATTTAATAAATGAATTCAGCAATGTAGCAGGATACAAAATTAACACCTAGAAATCGATGGCATTTTTATACAGCAACAATGAACCATCAGAAAGAAATAATAAAAAAACAATCGAATTGAGATTCAAACATGGCAGCTGACAGGATAGCAGGGAGGAAGAGAGTGTGACAGAGTAAAGTAGAGAGAGGGGCATATGTGGACATGTGTGGTGTGTGTAGGGGTGAGTGAAGGAGAGATAGATATCTCAGGAGTCTTGGGAACTGGCAGATCAGGTTCTCCTAGATGGGGAGCCCCTGCTACTGCTATGGGCACTCGCAGGCCAGCAAGACTTTGGCACGGACCCTATGGCATCTTATAGAGAGGAACAACCAAGGCCAGGAGGGAAGCCACACCAACATCCAGATGGACCTTGGACACCATCCCCAGACCTGTGAAAGGAGCCATTTGTCAGCCATAACCCATGTAGAACCACCACTCTGCCCTGGTAGTGAGCAGCGTGGTATCATGCTGCAGGTCTCAGACATCTGCAGTGAGTGCTCACCAGAGAGACCTCTCAAGCTGCATCTCCTTGCTGGAGCTCAAACCCAGTGTCCCAAGATCCTGTGCTTCAGGTCCCAATGTTGTGAGTGCAAACCAGGGGTACCCCATGCCCCACTCCATCACTGCTGCCAGCACACAGCCACAGACCAGTGCACACTACACCTTCTCTCAGACAAGGCCCTTGCCTGCTGTGTGGCCCACCCCTGGCACAGATAGAGCCTGTGGATGGTGAAAGCTCTGCCCCTGGTATAGACAGAGCCTTTGGCCAGTGCACGCTCTATCCCCAGCACAGACAGAGCTGTTACCTGGCATGCGCCCTACCTCTAACCCAGGTAAGATCTGCTGGTATAAGCAGATGTGCTCAGCTACAGTTCACAGGACCAAGCAGCAAATGTGCTGCCAGAAAGATCTAGAGCACCATACTGCCTTAGGTGGTAGGGCTTCCCAGTGAATTCCATGCCAGAGGATTCTGGGCCCACACAGGGAGTCATATAACAAAGGAATTTTGCATACCCCACCACCAATCCCAAGAATCTGAAGTGGTCAACTTAAGAACCAGAACCATGGGAGAAGGGAGTACAACTCACAGCAGAGATAATAAAGGTGTGAAACTCAAGGCAGACTCAGCCCATGGGCTAGTGAGGCCCAGACCATTGGATCACTTGCAGCTTCAACCCCTCAGAAGCCAAGCAGGGTGGCCAGGGCCAGAAAGATACAGCAAAAATAGGGAGACAAAGAAACAAACCCCAAAGGAAAGAAAAGGAGGACTAGCCTGAAAAGGAACTAAAAGAAATGGAGGCAAGCAATATGTCAGAGAAAAAAATTCAGGTTAAGGGTCATAAAGTTCATAAACTGGCTGGATGAGAAAATCAACAACATATATAAGAATCCAGAGGAAATTAAGAATGAGATAGCTGCAATAAAGCAAACAATGGAATGCTTCAAAAGAGCACTAGAAAAAGCAGAGGAGCAGATCAGCAAGTTATAAGACAGGGTAGAAAAACATCAAAACTAAACAGCAATTGGAGAAAAAAAATTACAAAGCAAGAGGAGAGCTTAAGGGAGCTTTTAGACAACATGAAACAAACCAACATGTATATAATAGGGGTGCCAGAAGGATAAGAAGAGGAACAAGGATTATAAATCCTTTTTGAAGAAATAATGGCAGAAAATATCACTGATTTCGGAAAGAAAAAAGTTACACAAGCACAGAGAGTCCCAAAAAGATGAACCCCAAAAGACCCACAACAAGACACATCATCATTACATTGGCAGAAGTTAATGAAAAATAGAGAATCTTAAGTGCTGCAAGAAAGATACAGAGAGTTACTTACAAGAGATCTCCCATTAGATTATCAAATGATTTCTCGACAGAAACACATCAGGCCAGAAGGGAATGGAATGAAGTATACAAAGTGGGAAAGGAACGAAGTATACAAAGTGATGCAGAGCAAGGGGCTGAATCCAAGCATACTATACACAGCAAGGCTATCATTCAAAATTGAAGGGGAAATCAGGAGCTTCACAGACAAAAAAAAAGGCTAAGGGACTATATCACTCCCAAGCCAGCAATGCAAGAAATTATAAGGGGACTGTTGTAAAAAGAAGAAATAGAAAGGGAAGAAGGAAGATGGGCATAAAGAAGAAAAATGACTACAAATAAGTAATAATCAATAATAACCTTAAACTAAGATTAAATGCTCCAATCAAAAGACATCAGGTGGCTGAATGGATGAGAAAACATGACCCATATATATAGTGTCTACAAGAGACCCACCTCAGAACAAGGAACTCACACAGACTGAAAGTCAAGGGATAGAAAATTTTTTTCAGGCAAACAGAAATGAAAAAAAGCTGGGGTAGAAACACTTATATCTGATAAAATAGACCTCAAAGTCAAGGCCATACCAAAATGTAAGGAGTTCACTTCATAATACTAAAGGTTTTGAAAAAAAAAAAAAGAATAACTCTAGTAAACTTGTGTGCACCCTATACAGGAGGATCCAAATTCATAAAAACAAAACAAAACAAAACAACCTTAGGGAAGATATCAAGGGTGAGATCAACAGCAATACAGTCATAATAGGGTACTTTAATACCGCATTGACATAACTGGATAAACTTCTATACAAAAAGTCAACAAAGGAATAGCAATCCTAAATGACTCACTAGATCAGATGGAAGTAACTGACATCTTCAGAACATTTCACCCCAAAGCTACAGAATATACAATCTACTCAAGAGCACAAAGGACTTTATGAAAAATAGACCACATAGAGGGACACAAGCAAAATCTCTTCAAATTCAAAAGATTGAAATCATATCAAGCATCTTCCAAGATCACAATGGCATAAAATTAGAAATCAACTACAATGAAAATAATAATTAAAAAATCAAACAATTGGAGGCTAAATAGCATATTATTAAACAATGTTTGGAGAAAAAAAAAAGATGGCGACCAGCAGGAAGGTAGGGAGGGAGAGTGTGTGAAAGACTGAGGGAGCAATAGAGGAGTGTGTGAACGTGTGTGGGTGTTTGTGTGAGTGAAATAGGGACAGTTAGATCCTGCAGGTCTTCCAAGGGGCTGCCAATCCAGGAAGTCTTATATAGGAAAACCCCGCTGCCGCCACAAACACTCCAGGGAGGACACTAGTGGCACAGAGACCACGCCATCCTGAAGAACAGAACTGTTTGAGACTAGGATCCTAGCCTCGCCACCACCCAGTCTGGTCTCGGTAGTAAACCAGGACCCTACAACTGCTCTGGTAGAAGACCTGAGACCACAGCTGCAGACCCAGGGACACCAAGACTCCAGGAGCCCTGGCCTCAGATTTCTGTGAGTCACAAAGGCAATCCCCCTCCCCAACCACCCCAATGGCAGTGGCATAGGAACTGCCAGACCCTGGCTGCCCAATAGGGCTTTCTGCACACACTCACAGCAGTGGTAGCTCTACCTGACTTTGAGCCTTGCATTCAGACATGGGAAGTTTGTTTCCTGCACCCAGGCTCCGCGCCCAGGCAGGGAGACTGTGCTGAATTTGACCATAGGTGCGCATCCTTGGGGAGATTGTTTTCTGTGACCAGATCCCATGCCCACACAGGGCAGGGAGACAGCGCTGAATTTGAGCCTGGACGTGTAAACTCAGGAATTTGTTTCCTGCTACTAGGTTCCGTGCTTAGGCAGGGAGGCAGTGCTAATTTGAGCATAGATGCACGACCTTGGGGAGATTGTATTCTGCAACCAGATCCTGCACCCATGCATGGATACAGCGCTTAATTTGAGCCTGGGGGTGCAAACCTGGGGCGTTCGTTTTCCACAACCAGACCCTGCACCCTAGCAGAGAGGCTGTGCTGAATTTGAACCTGGATATGTGAACCCAGGGAGTTTATTTTCCTCACCCAGGCTCTACGCCCAGGCAGGGAGGATGTGCTGAATTTGAGCTGAGGTATGCGACCTTGGGGAGATTGTTTTTAGCAACCAAATCCTGTGCCCACACAGGGAGACAGTGCTGAACTTGAGCCTGGGGGCGCGAACCCAGGGAGTTTGTTTCCCAAGACCAGACCCTGCACTCAAGCAGGGAGACTGTGCTGAATTTGAACCTGAACATATGAACTCGGGGAATTTGTTCCCCACAACCAGACCCTGTGCCCACACGGTGGGGGTGGGGAGTGCTGAATTTGAGCCTGGGTGCATGGACATGGGGAGTTTGTTTCCCACAGTGCACACCCACGTGACCAGACCCCACACCCATACTGAACAGCAGTGCCACCTGACTTTGATTCAGGGCAAGCAAACACAGAAGGCTGTTTTCTGCAGGGCAGGAGTGGTCCTCCTGCCAACACAGTGCGACTGTGCAACCTGGTCTCCCAAGGAGATCGGGGACACGAGAGGCAGCAATGAGCACCAGTGACTAGACTATGTGTCTCATTACGTTCGCCTGCCTGGGATCCCTGATTCCCAGTACATTCACACTAAGAGCCAGTGACTCCAATTCTTGGCACATGTGCACACAGAGACCCTGATTCTCAGTGCGAGGTAGCATCAAGCAACAGAGACTCTGATACTCAATTCTCATTGAGGATACAGGGAACCTCTGACTGCTGACATGCACTAGGGGACTTTGATTTTAGGCACACCCCAGCAGGTTCTCTTTTTCAACGTGACATAAGCAGGGCCCCTGATTCCAGGTGCACACACGAAGCCACACTAAGCGCCTGTGACTCTGACTCAGGGTGAGCGTGGCTCCCACCAAACCACGGCAACCACACATCTTGGTGTCAGAGCTCTTCAGTGACACTTGGGCAGTGCAAAACTCCCATTGCACACAGTCCAGGCTCCCGCAACTCGACATTTGAACCCTCTGGTGATAGTCAGAATGGGGAGACAATGAAACAATCTCCAGAAAAAAGAGAAGGAAAATTGCCAAGAAAGGAAGTAAGTGAAATGGAAGCATGCAACATAACAGAAAAAGAATTCACAGTAATGGTCATACAGTTCATACTTCGGTTGGACAAGAAAATCAACAACCTATGCAAAAATCAGGAAGAAATGAATCAAAAACACCATGGAAGGCTTTAACACTATACTAGAAGAAGCAGAAGACCGAATTAGTGAGTTAGAAGATAAAGTATAAAAACAAGCCTAATCTGAACAGCAACTAGAGAAAAAAATTAAAAAGCAGGAGGAGAGCCTAAGGGAGCTTGGGACAATGCAAAACGAAATAACATATGTATAATAGGGCTGCCAGAAGGACAAGAAGAGCTGCAAGAATTAGAAAATTTATTTGAATAAATAATGACAGAAAACTTCCATGATATGGGGAAGAAAAAAGTTACAGAAGTACAGAGAGTCCCAACCAAGATGAACCCAAAAGACCCACACTAAAACACAACATAATTACAATGGCAAATGTTAATGACACAAAGATAATCTTAAAGGCTGCAAGAGAGAGACAGAGAGTTACCTACAAAGGATCCCCCATCTAAATATCAAATGATTCCTCAATGGAAACACATCAAGCTAGAAGGGAATGGAAGGAGATATACAAAGTGATGCAAAGCAAGGGACTGAATCCAAGAATACTCTATCCAGCAAGACTATCAATCAAAATTGAAGGCAAAATCAGGAGCTTCACAGACAAAAAAAAAAAAAACACACAAAAAAAACCACAAAACAAACAAACAAACAAACAAACTAAGAGAGTTTATCACTACCAAGCCAGCAATGCAAGAAATGCTAAAGGGAATGCTTAAAAAGAAGACATAAAAAGGTAAGAAGGAACACAGGTTCAAAAAATAGAAATGGCTACAAAAAAGTACCTTTCAATAATAACATCAAAAATAAACAGAATAAATGCTCAAATCAAAAGACATCGAGTGGCTGAATGGATAAAAAAACATGACCCATATATATGCTGTCTAGAAGAGACCCATCTCAGAACAAGGGACTCACACAGACTGAAAGTGAAGGGATGGAAAAGTATATTTCAGGCCAATGGAAATGAAAAAAAAAAAAGCAGGGGTAGCAATACTTATATCTCACAAAATAGACCTCAAATTGAAGGCCATAACAAAAGATAAGGAAGGCCACTTCATAATACTAAAGGGATCAATACAACAAGAGGATATAATCCTGGTAAACATATATGCACCCAATGGAGGAGCATCCAAATACATTAAAAAAAAATACAAAAACTCCTGGAAGATATCACGGGAGAGACCAACAACAATACAATCATAGTAGGGGACTTTAATACACCACTGACTTCACTGGATAAATCCTCTAGACAAAAATCAGCAAAGATACAGCAATCCTAAATGACTCACTAGATCAGATGGAATTAATTGACATCTTCAGAACATTTCACCACAAAGCCGCGGAATATACGTTCTTTTTAAGTGCACATGGGACATTTTCAAAAATAGACCACATATTGGGTCACAAGCAAAGTCTCCCCAAATTCAAGAACATTGAAATCATACCAAGCATCTTCTCAGCCCACAATGGCATAATATTAGAAATAAACTTCAATAAAAACAATCCAAAACACTCAAACTCTTGGAAGCTGAATAGCATGCTATTAAATATTGATTGGGTTACCAATTAGATCAAAGAAGAAATTAAAAACATCCTGGAAACTAATGACAATAAAAACACAATAATATAAAACCTATGGGACACAATGAAAGCAGTCATGAGAGGGAAGTTTATAGATCTACAGGCTTACTTCAAAGAAACAACAAAAAAAAGTAGTAAATCATCTAACTCTACAATTCAAAGAATTAGAAAGAGGGCAATAAGAAAAGCCCAGAGTGACCAGAAGGAATTAGATAATAAAGATTAGAGCAGAAATAAATGACATAGAATCCAAAAAAATATATAAGAGATCAATGAAACCAAGAGCTGGTTCTTTGAATGGATAAACAACATTGATGATCCTCTAGCCAGGCTCACCAAGAAGCAAAGAGAGCGGACCAAAGTAAACAAAATCAGAAATGATAGAGGCGAAATAACAACAGACCCCAAAGAAATACAAAGGATTGTTAAAAAATACTATGAACAACTCTATTCCAACAAACTGGACAACCTGGAGGAAATGGACATATTCCTAGAAAAATACAACCTTCCAAAACTCAATCAGGAAGATTCTAAAAATCTCAATAAGCTGATAACTATGGAAGAAATTGAAGCAGTCATCAAAAAGCTTCTAGCAAAGAAAAGCCCGGGGCCAGAAGGCTTCACAGGAGAGTTATACTAAACATTCAAGGAAGAACTAAAACCTATCATCCTCAGACTATTCCAAAAAATTCAAGAGGAAGGAACACTTACAAGCTCATTCTATGAAGCCAGCATCACCCTAATACCAAAACCAGATAAAGACAACACAATGAAAGAGAATGATAGGCCAATATCCCTCATAAACATAGATGCCAAAATCCTCAACAAAATTCTAGCAAATCGTATCCAACAGTAAAGTTGAAAGATCATACACCATGACCAAGTAGGATTTATCCCAGGGATGCAAGGATGGTACACTATCTGCAAATCAATAAACATGATACATCACATAAACAAATTGAGGGAGAAAAATCACAGTCATATCAATTGACGCAGAAAAAGCATTTGACAAAATCCAACACCCTTTCTTATATATATATATATATATATATATATATATATATATATATATATTATTGATATTTTACAGAGAGGACAGGAGAGTGACAGAGAACTAGAAATATCAATGAGAGAGAAATATCGATCAGCTGCCCCCCGCACACCTCCTACTGGGGATGTGCCCGCAACCATGGCACATGCCCTTGACTAGAAGCGAACCTAGGAACATTCAGTCTGCAGGCCAACGCTCTATCCACTGAGCTAAACCAGTTAGGGCCCAACTCCCTTCCTTGATAAAAACTCTCAGCAAGGTGGTAATAGAAGGATCATACCTCAACATCTTAAAAGCCATATATGACAAACCCACAGCCAGGATGACACTCAATGGACAAAATCTAAAACCCTTTCCCCTAAGAACAGGAAGAAGACAGGGATGCCCACTCTCACCACTCCTGTTCAACATAGTAGTGGAAGTACTAGCCATTGCTATCAGACAAGAAGCAGATATAAAAGGCATCCAAATTGGAAAAGAAGTAAAATTGTCCTTATTCACAGATGACATGATACTATACATAGAAAACCCTAAAGACTCCATCAAAAATTTATTAGACTTAATAAATGAATTCGGTAAGGTAGCAGGATACAAGAGTAACTCCAAGAAATCTTTGGCATTTCTATACACCAATGGTGAACTTACAAGAAAGAGAGACTAGAAAAGCAATCCCATTTACCATCGCACCAAAAAAATTATGATACCTAGGAATAAACTTACTTAAGGAGGTAAAAGACTTATATGCAAAAAAAAAAAATACAGGACACTGAAAAAAGAGATAGAGGAAGACATAAACAGATGAAAGAATATACCATGTTCATGGATTGGTAGAATCAACATCATCAAAATGTCCACACTACCCAAAGCAATTTATAGATTCAATACAATCCCCATTAAAATACCAACGGCATATTTCACAGACCTAGAACGAACTCTCCAAAAATTGATATGGAATAAAAAAAGACCCCGAATAGCTGCAGCAATCCTGAGAAAGAAGAACAAAGTATGATGGATCTCAATACCAGATATCAAGCTGTATTACAAAGCCACTGTTCTCAAAACAGCCTGGTACTGGCACAAGAATCAACATATAGATCAATGGAATAGAATAGAGAACCCAGAAAGCAACCCAAACCACTATGCTCAATTAATATTCGACAAAGGAGGCATGAACAGGAGTGGTAAGAGTGGGCATCCCTGTCTTCTTCCTGTTCTTAGGGGAAAGGGTTTTAGATTTTGTCCATTGAGCGTCATCCACGACAGTCTCTTCAATAAATAGTGTTGGGAAAATTGGACAGATACATGCAAAAAATGAAACTAGACCACAAACTTACACCATACACAAAAATAAATTCAAAATGGATAAAGGACTTAAACATAAGACAGGAAACCATAAAAATACTAGAGGAATCCACAGGCAGCAAAATCTCAGACATATGCTGAAGGAACTTCACTGGTATTGCTTCTAGGGCAATGGAAACTAAAGAGAAAATAAACAAATGGGACTACATCAAAATAAAAAGCTTATGCACAGCAAAAGAAACCATCAACAAAACAACAAGATAGCCCACTACATGGGAGAACATATTTGCCAATGTTATCACCGATAAGGGTTTAAGCTCCAACATTTACAGGGAACTCATACAACTTAACAAAAGGAAGATAAATAATTGAATCAAAAAATGGGCAACAGACTTAAATAGAAACTCTTTGAAAGAAGACAGAAGGAAGGCCAAGAGACATATGAAAACATGCTCAAAGTCACTAATTATCAGAGAGATGCAAATCAAAATGACAATGAGGTAGCATCTCACACCTGTCAGAATGGCTATCATCAACAAATCAATAAATGACAAGTGTTGGCGAGGATGCGGAGTAAAAGGAACCCTCGTACACTGCTGGTGGGAATGCAGATTGGTGCAGCTACTTTGGAGAACAGTATGGATTTTACTCAAAAAATTAAAAATGGAACTCCCATTTGCCCCAGTGATCCCACTTCTAGGAATATACCCCAAGAAGCCAGAAACATCAATTAGAAAAGATATATGCACCCCTATGTTCATAGCAGCACAATTTACCATAGCTAAGATTTGGAAATAGCCTAAGTGACCATCAGCAGATGAGTGGATTAAAAAACTACTAGAAGCCTGGTGCACGAAATTCGTGCACGGCGGGGGGTTGTCCCTCAGCCCAGCCTGTACCCTCTCCAATCTGGGACATCCCTCTCACAATCCAGGACTGCTGGCTCCCAACTGCTTGCCTGCCTGCCTTCCAGATTGCCCCTAACCGCTTCTGCCTGCCAGCCTGATCACCCCCTAACCACTCCACTGCCAGCCTGGTTGATGCTTAACTGCTCCCCTGCCAGCCTGTTTGCCCCCAACTTCCCTCCTCTGCCAGCCTGGTCACCCCTAACTGCCCACTCCTGCAGGGTTGATCACCTCCAACTGCCCTCCCTTGCAAGCCTGGTCCCTCTCAACTGCCCTCCCTTGCAGGCCATCTTGTAGTGGCCATCTTGTGTCCACATGGGGGCAGGATCTTTGACCACATGGGGGCAGCTATATTGTGTGTTGCAGTGATGACCAATCTGTATATTACTCTTTTATTAGATAGGATAGAGGCCTGGTACAGGGGTGGGGGCCAGGTGGTTTGCCCTGAAGGGTGTCCTGGATCAGGTTGGGGTTCCCTTGGGGCGTGGAGCAGCCTGAGCGAGGGGCCTGTGGTGGTTTGCAGGCCAGCCACGCCCCCTGGCAACCCAAGGGGAGGCCCTGGTATCTGGAATTTATTTTCCTTCTACAATTGAAACTCTGTAGCCTGGAGCAGAGCCAAGCCTGCTGCTCCCTCTGGGGCGGCAGCCATTTCTGTGGCAGTTAATTCACCTTCTACAATTGAAACTTTATAGCCTTAAGCGGGTGAGCCTGGCCAGGGTGTTGGGAAAGCTTTGCTTCCCCTGTTGCCGCCGGCAACCCTGGCCTGCTCTCTCAAGCTCCATTCTGCTGCCATTTGTTTGAATTTGTTTACCTTCTATAATTGAAACTTTGTAGCTTGAGTGGAGGCTTAGGCCTGCAATGGCTATGGAAAGCTTGGCTTGCTCTGTTACTGGGAAACCTTGCTCACTGTGGCTGTAGCCATCTTGGATTGGGGTTAATTTGCATACTCGCCCTGATTGGCTGGTGGGCGTGGCTTGGCTGGTGGGCATGGCTTATGTAGCGGAGTGATGGTTAATTTGCATATTACCATTTTATTAGAGAGGATGGCACATCTACACAATGGAATACTATGCTGCACTAAAGAAGAAGGAATTCCTACCATTTGCAACAACATGGATGGAACTGGAGAGCATTATGCTAAGTGAAATAAGTCAGTCTGAGAAAGATAAATATCACATGATCTCATTCATCTATGGTTAATAATGAACAACATAAACTGATGAACAAAAACATCCAGAGACAGGGAAGCATTGATCAGACTGTCAAACCTCAGAGGGAATGTAGGGGATGGTAGGAGTAAGGAGCAGTGACAAACCAAAAGACTTGTATGCATGCATATAAGCCTAACCAGTGGACACAGACAACACAGGGGTGAGGGCATGAGTGGGGGTGGGGTTGCGAAGGTAATGCAGGGATGAGGCCAAATATGTAATACCTTAATCAATAAAGAAATTAAAATGCAAAGAAAAATAAAATAAACAGTGTTTGAATTACCAAAGAGATAAAGAAGAAGAAAAGAAAACTCCTGGAAACAAATGACAATGAAAACACAACAATCCAAAATATATGGGACACTGTGAAAGCAGTCCTGAGAGGGAAGTTCATAGCATTACAGGCCTACATCCGAAAAACAAGTAAATGCTAATAAATTATATAACTCTACAACTTAAAGAATTAGAAAGAGAGTAACAATAAAAGCCCAGAGTGAGCAAAAAGAAGGAAATAATAAAGATCAGAGTGGAAATAAATGACATAGAGTCCAAAAACAACAACAACAAACAATATAAAAGATCAATAAATTCAAGAACTGGTTTTTTGAAAGGATAAACAAGTTTGATAAAACTCTAGCTAGACTCACCAATAAACATAGAGAGAAGGCCCAAATAAACAAAATCATAAATGAAACAGGTGAATTAACAACAAACCCTACAGAAATATAATGGATGGTAAAAAAAATACTATGAACAACTCTATTACAAAAAACTGGACAACCTACACAAAATGGACATATTCCTAGAAAAATACAAGCTTCCAAAACTCAATCAGGAACAATAAAAATACCAGAATAGGCTGATAACTATGGAGGAAATTGAAGCAGTAATAATAGAAAAAAACCTCCAGCAAACAAAAGCCCTGGGCCAGGTGTCTTGAAGAGGAATTTTACCAAACATTCAAAGAACAACTAAAATCTAAACTCCTCAGACTATTCAAAAAATTCTAGAAGAAGGAATACTTTCAAGCTCTTTCTGTGAATCCAGCATTACCCTATCCAAAAACCAGATAAAGACACCACAAAGAAAGAGAATTACAGGCCAATATCCCTGATGAACATGGGTGCTAAAATCCTCAACAAAACTATTACAAACTGGATTTAGCATTACATTAGAAAGATCATACACTATGACCAAGTGGGATTTATTCAGGGGATGCAAGGATGGTACAATATCTGCAAATCAATAAACGCGATCCATCCCATAAGCAAATTGAAAGACAAAAATCACATAATCATATCAATTGATGCAGAAAAAGCATTTGACAAAATCCAACACCCTTTCTTGATAAAAACTCTCAGCAAAGTGGGAATAGAGGGATCATACCTCAATATAATAAAAGCCTTATATGACAAACCTACAGCCAACATCATACTAAATGGGCAAAAATTAAACTATTTCCCTTAAGAATGGGAACAAGACAGGGATGACAACTCTCACCACTCCTACTTGACATAGTACTGGACGTGCTAGCCATAGCACTCAGACAAGAAGAAGAAATGAAAGGTATCCAAATTGGAAAAGAAGAAGTAAAACTGTCATTATCTCCTGATGATGTGATATTGTACATAGAAAAACCTAAACACTCTATCAAAAACTAATTGATTTAATAAATGAATTTGGCAATGTAGGACGATACAAAATTAACACCCAGAAATCTATGACATTTTAATACACCAGCAATGAACTCATGGAAAGAAAACCTTAAAAAAATCCCATTTACAATTGCAACAAAAAAATTAAGATACCTGGAAATAAACTTAAGTGAGGAGGTAAAACACTTTTACTTGGAAAACTACAGTACATTGAAAAAAGAGATAGAGGAAGATATAAACAAGTGGAATAATATAGTGTGTGCATAGATTGATAGAATCAACATAATCAAAATGTCCATACTATCCAATATATAGATTCAATGCAATCCCCATTAAAATACCAAGGGCATATTTGACAGACCTGGAACAAACTCTACAAAAATTTATATGGAATAAAAAACAAAAAACCCGAATCCTCACAGCAATCTTGAGAAAAAAGAACAAAATTGAAGTGATCACAATACCAGACATCAAGTTATACTCTGAAGCTACTGTTCTCAAAACAGCATGGTACTGGTACAAGAACAAATACATAGACCAATAGAGAAGAACCCAGAAATTGACCCAAACCTGTATGCTCAATTGATATTTGATTAAGGACACAAGAGCATACAATGTAGTCAAGAGAGTCTCTTCAATAAATGGTGCTTGGAAAATTGGACAGATACTTGCAAAGAAATGAAACTTGACCAATAACTTACACCATACAAAAAATAAACTTCACACGGATAAAAGACTTAAATATAAGACAGGAAACCATAAAATTCTTAGAAAATAAATAGGCAGCAAAATATCAGATATATCTTGTAGCAATATGTTACTGACACATCCTAGAACAATGGTAACAAATGAGAAAATAAACAACTGGGATGACATAAAAATAAAAGATTCTGCACTGCAAATAAAACCATCAAGAAAACAACAACAAAAAGTCACTGCATGGGAGAAACCAAGATGGCGGCATAGGTGAACACCTATACTGCTGCCTCACACAACAATTTCAAAACTACAACTAAAAGAAAGAAGTCATCACCCAGATCCACCGGAAAACCAGCTGAGTGGAAATTCTATAACAAGAAGGAAAAAGAAAAGGACACTGAGACTCAGGAGCGGTGGAGGGCAGAGGTGCAGAGACACGGAGACGTGCACACATGAGAGGAAGGGCCGGGCGGCTGAATATGTGGCTGGTTTTCTTGAACCAGAGTGAAACAAAGGCTCCCCATAGCGTTGAAATCCAGTCCCGGGCAAGACTCGGGGAACCCAGACACATATGGGGAAAACTGGACTGTCTGGCAGTGGGCAGGGCTCGAGAGCAGCTTTCTCTCAGAGGTGCGTGCAGCCATAGACGTGGGGCACTGAGACCCAGGGGAACTGCGGAAGACAGAGGTGAGGTGGTGTGCGTGGGCGGAGAGGGCTCAGGCAGTTGAACATGTGGCTGCCTTTCTCGTTCTGGAGGGAAACAGGGCCTCCCGACTACACCATACTCCAGTTCCAGGTGAGACTTTGGGTACCCACACTCATTCGGGGAGAAACTGGACTGTCTGGCAGCGGGCAAAACTCGAGAGCAGCTTTCTCTCAGAGGTGCATGCAGCCATTGCCATAGGACACTGAGACCCAAGCCCATTAGGGTGGGGCTGATGGGAAACCAAGGCTGCCTGCTCCGCCCTGAGACCCCGCCCCATCCAAACTGAGCACAGAAGCTCTCCCAGTGTAGACACAGCTGATCCTCACAGCCAACTGGCCTGGAGGTCAACTCCGCCCAGTGATACCAACAACAATCAAGGCTTAACTACAACAAGACTGTGTAGCCCATAAATGGGTGCACCAAGAGTGTCCACCTCAGGTAACTGGGGAGGCTGAGCCACTGAGCCCAAAGGACACTTTGCACACAAAGCCACTGCATCAACTCAGGGAAGCAGCTAAAATGTGGACACAAAGAGGCAGATCGCAAATGAAGGAAATGGAGGAAAGCAGAAGACCGGACATAGAGTTTAAAACCACATTTATAAGGTTACTCAAGAATCTGCTAAAAACCTCTGAGGAACTTAGTGATACCTTTAAAGATCTTAATGAGAATGCCCAAAAAAAAAAAAATGGAAAAGGACCAGTCAGAAATTAAGCATACACTGTCTGAAATAAAGAATATACAGAAATTCAACAGTAGATCAAAGGACCCCAAGAATCAAACCAAAGATTTGAAAATAAGGAAACAAAAAACACCCAACCAGAAAAACAAAAAGAAAAAAGAATCCAAAAATATGAAGATAGTGTAAGGAGCCTCTGGGACAACTTCAAGCATACCAACATCAGAATTATTGGGGTGCCAGAAGAAGAGAGAGAGCAAAATATTGAAAACCTATTAGAAGAAATAATGACAGAAAACTCTCTCTACCTGGTGAAAGAAATAGACTTACAAGTCCAGGAAGTGCACAGAACCCCAAACAAAAGGAATCCAAAGAGGACCACACCAAGACACATCATAATTAAAATGCCAAGGGCAAAAGACAAAGAGAGAATCTTGAAAGCAGCAAGAGAAAAACAGTTAGTTACCTACAAGGGAGTACCCACACAACTGTCAGCTGATTTCTCAACAGAAACTATGCTGGCCAGAAGGGAGTGGCAAGAAATATTCAAAGTGATGAACAGCAAGAACCTACAACCAAGATTACTCTACCCAGCAAAGCTATCATTTAGAATTGAAGGTCAGATAAAGAGCTTCATAGACAAGAAAAAACTAAAGGAATTCATCAATACCAAGCCCGTATTATATGAAATGCTGAAAGGTATTCTTTAAGAAGTGGAAGAAGAAGAAAAAGGTAAAGATTATGAACAACAAATACATGTCTATCAACAAGTGAATCTAAAAATCAAGTGAATAAAAAATCTGATGAACAGAATAAACTGGTGAATATAATAGAATCAGGGGCATAGAAAGGGAGTGGACTGACAATTCTCAGGGGAATGGGGGTGTGAGGAGTGCGGGAAGAGACTGGACAAAAATCTTATACCTATGGATGAAGACAGTGGCGGGGGGTAAGGGCATGGGTTGGGGTGGGGAATCAGGTGGAGGAGAGCTATGGGGGGAAAAAGACGAACATATGTAATAATCTGAACAATAAAGATTTATTTTAAAAAGAAAGAAAGAAAATGTTCTGTAACGCCCTGGCTAGGTAGCTCAGTTGGTTAGAGTGTCATCCTGATGTGCCAAGGTTGTGGGTTTGATCTCTGGTCAGGGCACATACAAGAAGCAACCAATGAATGAATGAATGAATAACTGTTCCAACAAATTGATATTTCTCTTTCTCTCTCTCTCAAATCAATAAATAAAATGTAAAAAAAGAGAAAAAATCACTGCATGGGAGAACATATTTGCCAATGTGACATCAGATAAGGGTTTAATCTCCAAAATTCATAGGAAACTCACACAAATTAACAAAATGAAGATAAATAATCCAATAAAAATGGGCAAAGGACTTTTTAAAAGTGGAAATACAGAAGGCCAAGAGACATATGAAAACATGCTCAAAAATCACTAATCATCCTAAAGATGCAAATCAAAACAACAATGAGTTACCTTCTCACCTGTTAGAGTGGCTATCATCAGCAAATTAGTGAATGACAGGTGCTCACAAGGATGTGGAGAAAAACATACCCTCATGCACCGCCGGTGGGAATGCAAACTGGTGCAGCCACTGTGGAAAACAGTATGGAGTTTCCTCAAAAAATTAAAAATGGAACTCCTATTTGAGCCAATAAATCCTATTCATAGAAATATATCCCAAAAAATCAGAAACGCCAATCATAAAAATCATTATCATGCCTATGTTCACAGGAGCACAATATACAATAGCTAAGATTTGGAAACAGCCTAAGTGCCCATCAGTTGATGAGTGGATTAAAAACCAGTGATACATCTACACAATGGAATACTATGCAGTTGTAAAAAAAAAGAAATTTTACCATTTGCAACAGCATGGACTGACATGGAGAGAATTATGCTAAGCAAAATAAACCAGTCAGAGAAGGGTAAATATCACATGATCTCACTCAGTTGTGGAATATAATGAACAAAATAAAGTGATGAACAAAAACAGATCCATAGTCCCAGAATCATCGAACAGACCCTCAAACCTCAGAGAGCAGGCAGGGGAGGGTGGGCAGGGTGGGGAAGATAACATCAACCAAAGAACTTGTGTGCATATAATAATAACAAATGGACACAGACAATGGGGAAGAGTGAAGGCCTGGGCTCGGGTTTGGGGGAAGGCTGGAAGAGGACAATGAGGGTATAAGGGAACATATGTAATCCTTTCAACAATAATTAGTATACTATGTTCATGGGTTGGTAGAATCAACATCATTAAAATGTCCATATTACCCAAAGCAATCTATAGATTTAATGCAATCTCTATTAAAATACCAATGGCATGTTTCACAGATCTGGAAAACACATTCCAAAAATTTATATGGACCCTAAAGAGACCTTGAATATCACAGCAATCTTGATAAAGAAAAGTAAAGTTGGAGGAATCACAATACCAGATATCAAGTTATACTACAAAGCCACTGTACTCAAAACAGCTTGGTACTTGCACAAGAACAGGCATATAGACCAATGGAACAGAACAGAGAATACAGAAAATCAACCCAACCTATGACACTTAATTAATATTTGACAAAGGAGGAAGAACATACAATGGAGTCAAGACAGTCTCTTCAATAAATGGTGTTGGGAAAATTAGACAGGTACATGCAAAAAAAATGAAACTAGACCACCAACTTACACCATACACAAGAATAAACTAAAAATGGATAAAAGACTTAAATGTAAGACATGAAACCATAAAAATCTTAAAAGAAAACATAAGTAGCAAAATCTCAGACATCTCTTGTAACAATATGTTTAACAATACATCTTCTGGGACAGCAGTTGCCAAACTTTCAGAGCTCATGGACCACTAAGTTCATAATTTTAAATCCTGTGGACCACTAATATGATGTTTTAAAAAATAAATACAATTGTAAAATAATGATCAGAGAACTTCCATTTTATTAATATGAAATGCATCTATTAAATACAACAACATTATACTTATTTAATCATAACAAAATCTTCAAAGGTTGTTTAATTGTAACAAATTTATTAAAGTAAGTTTAATTTTTACAAAATAATTGAAGCTTATTTAAGTATTACACATTTTTAGAGTGTGATATTTGCTCCTGTTTAGTTGAAATAAATTTATGGATTTTTGGCTCCAATGACGTTACTGCAAGACGGAGAGCCGTATTTATTTCAAGCCAAGATCGGTATGGAGTTTTAATTGCTGTGACAGATGAAAATGTTTTTTCACACAAATATATTGTTGAAAATTGAATTAAAATTTTCATTGCTTTTTCACTCAGCAATGGGTACTCACTTTTAATGGAGATCCACAAATTAGGTCTTGATAAGGATGACTGAAATTTAGCTTTAAGACTGTCTTTGGATGATAGATCAACGAGGCTTTCTTTTTCATCCATGCCTAAATTGCGAACTTCAATGTTTGCTGCAAATGGACCTATTATCCACATATTGCCATGTCTGGGATCTTCTTTCTTTGGGTAATAATGACCAAAAGATTCTGTGAGTGATTGTAAGTCCTGTTGAACAATGGTTACCACCTGCTGGTTGGCATCCTTCTCTCTCATATATTCATCAAAGTTTGAAAACATTTTCAGATCTTCTTCAGCCAACTAACTGCGTTTGCCACAGTAATATTTTCTTTTGAAAAGCATTCATTTTACCTCAGTGTGAACATGTCCTTAAGTTGTCCTTGCAAGGATAGGTTTAGTTCATTTAATAGCGAAGAAATATCTGCCAGGTGTGCAAGCTTGGCTACCCACTCATCTTCGGAGAAGAGTTCTTGTAATTTCTGATTATTTTGCTGCTGGAAAAATATTTTGACTTCTTCGTGCAGGGCAAAGTTGGGTTAGTATCTTGCCCCTAGACAGCTATCTCACCTCAGCCTGAAGAAAAAGGTGAGTATACTGGGAACCCATTTCTTCGCAAAGTGCGTCAAATATTGGAGAACTGAGTGCTTTGTGTTGAATTTCATTTATAATTTTAATAACACCTGATAATACTTGGTGTAGTTCTGGGAACATATTTTTCGCTGCAAGTTGCTCACATTGTATAATGCAGTGTGTAAACAAAATGTTTGGGTGATTAACGTTTTTCACCTTTACAACAACTCCTGAAAGATGTCCAGTCATGTTTGTGGCACTGTCTGTGCATATCTTGATACATTTTTTCCATTCAATTCCGTGTTCCAGGAAATGACTATTAAGTGTTCAAAAATCTCAGAGCTAGTCGTTCTACCCAGGAAGTTGAGTGAACAAAGTAGTCTTCTTGTAACACTCCTTCACACTCGACCCTCACAAAACAAAGGAGAAGTGCCTTGTTACTTAGGTCTGCTGATTCAAGTTGAATTGAATACAATGGTGAATTTTTCATCATTTTTATAACTGGATTTTCAATATCTTCAGCCATGTCTTCAATTCTGCGTTTGACAGTGTTAGCAGGCATATGAATTGCTTTCAGTTTCTAGACAGCCTGCTTTCCCAAAACCTATTTACAAGCTTGTAACATGCAAGGCTTAATTAATTATTTTCCAATCATATATGGCTTTTTATTTTTTGCGATTTTGTGTTATCAAATGAGAAGCCTTTAATAAGGATTTATCTCCAACAGTCATTTTTGTTAGAGCAATTACTTGCTTTTGTATATTTTCACACATTCTTTGAAATATTCAAGTGGGTTTTTTTTAGCTAAATCCAGGCATTTTGAGTGCAAGTGTCTTTCAAGTTTTGAAGGTTTCCTGGCATCATTGGATAAACTCTCAGAACACACAACACAAAGGAGCCATGGATTCAGCTCACTATCAGGTTCTTGAACAAATCCAAATTTCAAGTAGTTTGAATCATATTTATTTTCTTGATACTTTGAGTTTTTTCTTCTCTCTGCCTCCAGTTCAAATGTTCTTCCTATTGGTGCCTGAAGAGGACTGTGGAGACTCTGATTCATTGATCAGCTTACGGTTAAGTGAAGTACACATATTACTATTGCTACAATTATCATTAGTTACATTATCTTTTGTGTTACTAAAGAAATGCGAAATATTCATTTGCTTTTTTTCACTCATTATGGGCTTATTTCATTTGAATCTAAAACCAAACAAGAAATGATAGTTATTGAAGTCAAACTATTTGATGCCATTAAATATAACAGTTAAAGAAAATACACAGTTACATACAATACACAAATAAAATAAAAGAATTGGATGAGAATCGCTAATCGCCGAGTGGGTGATTGCGGTAATGGTTGAAACAACACTAAAGCCCCTTGCACCTCTCTTGTTTCCCCCTCTCCAGTTACTAGAAAGGGGGATTCATGAAATGTATTAGACTCTAGTACATTTGGTGAATTTAGTGAAATGTAAAGGTGAAAATTGTCATTAAGTCAGAATATAAGAATTTCTTAGAATATTTTTTGTTTTATTATTATTTATTAGGATTAATAAAACATAAAAAATGAAAATAATGTCCAAATATTTCTACGGATCACCAAAATTTTCTCACGGACCACCAGTGGTCTGTAGACTACCAGTTGGCAACTGCTGTATTAGAATATTATGAAAGACTGTATGCCACCAAATTAAATAGTGATATATCAGATAAGGGTGTTTTTTTTTAAATATATATATATATATATATTATTGATTTTTTACAGTAAGGAAGGGAGAGGGATAGAGAGTTAGAAACTTCGATGAGAGAGAAACATCGATCAGCTGCCTCCTACACATCCCCTACTGAGGATGTTCCCAAAACCAAGGTACATGCCCTTGACCAGAATTGAACCTGGAACCCTTCAGTCCTCAGGCCGCTCTATCCATTGAGCCAAACCAGTTAGGGCTATTCGACAAGGTTTTAATTTCCAAAATTTATAGGGACCTCATACAACTTATCAAAGGAAGACAAAAAATCTAATTAAAAAATGGGCAAGGGACCTAAATAGACACTTCTCCAAAGTGGACATACAGAAGGCCAGGGGACAAATGAAAAGATGCTCATAGTCCCTAATCACCAGAGAAATACAAGTCAAAATTACAATGAGGTATCACCTCACTCCTGTCAAAATGGCTATCATCAACAAATCAACAAATGACAAGTGTTGGCGAGGATGTGGAGAAAAGGGAACCCTAGTAGACTGCTGGTGGGAATACAGATTAGTGCAACCACTGTGGAAAATGGTATGAAGTTTCCTCAACAAATTAAAAATGGAGCACCATTTGACCCCATGATACCACTTCTAGGGATATATCCTAAGAAATCAGAAACAGCAATCAGAACGAATATATGTTCATAGTGGCACAATTTACAATAGCTAATATTTAGAAACTGTCCAAGTGCTCATCAGCAGATGACTGGATAAAAAAGCTGTGGTACATTTACAATGGAGTACTACGCAGCTGTAAAAAAGAAAGAACTCTTACTATTTGCAGCAGCATGGATGGACCTGGAGAGCATTATGCTTATCAAAATAAGCCAGTCAGAGAAATATAAGTATCATATGAACTCACTCAGATGTGGGATCCAATGAAAAAAATAAACTGATGAACAAAATAGATCCAGAGACATACAGGCATGGAACAGACAGTTGAACCTCAGAGGCAAGGCTGTGGACAGTGAGTGGGTGGGAAGATATCAACCAAAGAATTTGTATGCATATATGCATAACCCGTAGACACAGACAATAGGGTGATGAAGGCCTGGGGTGGGGTTGGGGGGTGGCTAGAGGAGGTCAATTGGTAGAAAAAGGGGAATATGTAATAGTTTCAACAATAAAGATAAGAAAAAATATATTTGAAATTTTAGTGTTGATTTTTTTCTTCTAGGATTTTTATGG
The DNA here is from genome assembly GCF_951640355.1 of Cnephaeus nilssonii. Lineage (NCBI taxonomy): Eukaryota > Metazoa > Chordata > Mammalia > Chiroptera > Vespertilionidae > Cnephaeus > Cnephaeus nilssonii. The sequence continues at coordinate 33,382,873 of NC_137071.1, forward strand.
TTTCCCGCCTTACATTTAAGTCTTTTTCCCCCCATTTTTCTCTATTAACCCTCTCTACCCTGCCCCATCTCCTCCCCATGTCTTCTCCACACTATTTTATGTGTCCATTGGGCTATGCATATCTGCATATAAGGTCTTTGGTTAATCTTTTCCTCTCCCTGCCTTCCCTCTGAGGTTCGTCTGACATGCTTCCAAGTCTCTGGATCTATTTTGTTTGTCAGTTTATTTTTTCATGAGATTCCACATATAAGTGGCATTATGTGATACTTGTCTTTCACCTGACAGGCTTATTTTTCTTAGCATAATCCTCTCCAGGTCCATCCACATTGTTTCAAAAGGTAAACGATCCTTAATTTTTACACCTGCATAGTATTCCATTGTGTAAATGTACCATGGCTTTTTTTTTTATCTATTCATCTACTGATGGACAATTGTGCTGTTTTCAGATCTTAGCTATTATAAATAGCACTTCTATGAACACAGGGGTGCATATATTATTTCTCATTGGTGTTTCATGATTCTTAAGCTATAGTCGTAGATGTGGGATAACTGTATCAAATGGCAGTTCCATTGTTAATTTTTGAAGGAAATTTCATATTGTTTTTCACAGCGGCTGCAACAGTTTGCATTCCCACCAGCAGTGTACTAGGGTTCCCTTTTCTCCACATCCTCACCAACACTTGTCATTTGTTGATTTGTTGATGGAAGCCATTCTGACAGGTGTGAGGTGGTACCTCATTGTCATTTTGATTTCCATCTCTCAGATGATTAGTGACTTTAAATATTTTTTCAATATGTCTCTTGGCTATCTGTATGTCATCTTTGGAGAAGTATCTATTAAGGTCCTTTACCCATTTTTAATTGCATTGTTTGTCTTCCTTTTGATAACTTGTATCAGTTATTTATATATTTTGGAGATTAACCTCTTATTAGATGTATCATTGGCAAATATGTTCATCCATACAGTGGGATCCCTTTTCATTTTGTTAATGGTTTCTTTTACTGTGCAGAAACATTTTATTTAATAGAGTTCCATTTGTTAATTTTTTCCTTTGTTTTCCTTGCTCTAGGACAGTGGTTGGCAAACCGTGGCTCGCGAGCCACATGCGGCTCTTTGGCCCCTTGAGTGTGGCTCTTCCACAAAATACCACAGCCTGGGCGAGTCTATTTTGAAGAAGTGGCATTAGAAGGAGTTTACGTTTAAAAAATTTGGCTCTCAAAAGAAATTTCAATCGTTGTACTGTTGATATGTGGCTTTGATGACTAATGAGTTTGCCGACCACTGCTTGAGGAGATGTATTGGCAAACATATTGCTATGAGAAATGTCTGAGATTTTCCTCCCTATGGTTTTGTCCAGGATTTTTATGGTTTCATGACTTATATTTAAGTCTTTGTTTTATTTTATTTTAAATTCTTTACATTTTGAAGTACTACATATGTCTCTTTTTCCCAACATAGACCTCTCCCCAGCCACTCCCACCTCCCCAGCACATTCCCTCATTCCCTAGTCTGTGTCCATTGGTTTTGCAAATATGCATGCATACAAGTCCTTTGATTGATCTCTTACCCCTCCCCTCACCCTTTCCCTGCCTTCCCTCTGAGGTTTTGAAGCATCCATCTTATATAAAAACTACTGTTTGAAATTTTAACCCTGCTATTTTGGCTTCTGTAAACGTTTGCTTGCTTAAATAATAAGGAAAATAAGACTACTCCCATTCCAGAGAGGCCCCAGACAGAGTTGTCAGTGCTGACACCAGGCCAGGCCTTGAGATATGGTCTCATGGCCCCTTCCCAGCACACAGACCTTCTTTCTCAGAAGGTCCGGAAGTCTCATTCCAAATTTGGGAGACAAAAGAGCTAGAAAAGATATAAATAGAAAAAGTTTCCTCCATATTTGGGGGCCCAGAATTTGAAAGACATATTTTTCTCTGGGCCTGCACATAATAAAATGTAACTCCATTTCTCTAAGCCTGGCTTGTTTTTTCTCCAATCTTCTGTAACATAATGGTTCCCTGACCGAGAAGAAGGACAAACATGCTGGCCTTTTGGCCTGTGGTGAGTGGACTGGGTTTGGGGCCCGGGGGAGCCAGATAGGCCTCTGAGAGGCGCTGCTCTGCTGATTTAGCAGAATTGAACCCGGAACTCTGGGTGCTCCCGGACCTCAGCCTAGGACCCGGCAGGCATCTGGAGAGAGTGGACGGACACTTCTGGACCTGTTGACAGAAACTGTAAGGTAGGGTCCCCTATCAGTCAGGCCCACTCTGTGTGAGTGGAAGGGGGAGCTTGATCATCTCCCCAGAAAGTCATACAACTTTCTCAGGCAAATTAAGGTGCACTGTTTAAACTCTGAGTAAGTATCTGGTAGAAGTAAAAAACTCAGACTGTCTGGTATATAAATGTAAGTTCGAGAGTCTGTGTGAAGTGAAAGCTACTTTGTGCCGTCTGGCTGTACACATAACAGTATTTGTTATCTCTTTCTGTTGTTTAATTTTTTAAAAGACAGCACAAACCCTGCTTTAGGGGGGAGACAGTAGAGAATTTGTAATTGCTTTTCCTTGATTTATAATTTTTCTGTGTTAGTTTAAAATTTTGGAATTCTAGGGTTAATTTAAAGGTATAAAATTTGTGAAGGTTGCCAACCCAGAGAAGTTTAAACAAAGGCTTGTTGGGTTAAGATTAGTCATAATTAACTGCTTTGTGGGCTGCCTTTTTCAGCCCTGCTAGCAAACAGAGAATCATGTGGTCCTGAGAACTGTCACCTGCCTGCCTTTCCTGATAGATTTACAGTAGGTCTCTGACTGGGGGTGGAAGAGAGCCAAAAACTGCTCCGGAGCAGGTGTGAGAAAGGGTAGAGGCAGTGGAATTTGCTCTAAGCCTGCTGAGATGGAGGAGCCCTAGGCTGGGGGGTAGGGGGATGGTTGGAGAGATCAGAAATGGTGAAGGAGAAGGAGGATTTGAGATACTCTGGGGCCTTAGAGAAGGAAAATCTGGGAGGGAGAGCATCTGTTCCTTATGTGTAAAAAGCCTGGATATACAGGATCTCAGACCGCTTGCCTTATTTCCCCTACTAAGGACAGAGTAAATGGTTAATGCAGAAAAGGGGGCGGGGCGCGTCAGCGGGGAGAGCAGGGAGAGATAGGTTTTTGTTGATTTTTGCTTATCTGAAGTATGCTGGACTCAAGGCTTTCTGCAAAACACAGTGGATCTTTCTCTGCCCCGTTTTATTCTTTTTAACCCTTCCAATATACGTGAAGAAAATCTCATTGTCCGAGCCTGGCAGGGCAGGGTTACTGGGTACTTCTTGGGATTCAGCAAAGGAACTTTAAGATATAGTATCTTTAATGTTATAACTTGTTTAAGTTTTAAAAATCTATCTCTCTCAAAAAGAAATATTTTAAAACTAAATTAGACCAATACAATATACTTGAAATTGCATAAGGAAGAATGTAACAGTTTTTACTGGACAAGTTTTAACTTACCTGCTCTTAGTTTTATTACAGAAGGAAGGTCTCTTATATGTTGTTAAAGGTATATTTTCTTGAAAGTAAAAGTACATTTAAAGTGTGTTCATAAATGTTAATCTAAGAAATGCTGGCTGTTTACTTTTTAGGAATCATTAAAGGATTGAGGTTTCTAAGAATAAGGAATTACTGAGTAGAAGGTCTGAGGCATGGTTATACATTTTTAAAGGGCATAGAAAGAAGGTTTGAAGGCTAATTTAGAAGTGTAAAATTTATAAAGGTTGTGTATGTAATAAGAAGGAGAAGAAAAATGTTAAAAGGAAATTAATCAAATGATACAGACTAGTAAGCCAGGAAGAGTAAATAATTTACATTTTACCTCCCTAAACAGAGGGTATATAGTTGTGCCAAAGTACTTAGGGAGGGACTGATAAAAAGAAATCCAACAGTTACTGTTTTGTTATAATACATTTAGAAAAATATTACTTTAGAAAGTCCGTAAAAAGGACTGGCAAGGAAAATCAGATCTTAAAGCAGGTCAGTATATTTATCTCCTTATACAATTCCTCCAAAATTTGTCAATACTTAATAAATAAATCATGGCAATACATTTCTTTGCATAAATTCACTAAGACCGGTTTCCAATAGTGGTTTTATTAACCAGAAACTTTGACTGGAATATCATGTTTTAAAGAGCCCTGCCTGAACTCTAAAGACTTGAAGCCAATAAGAGTGCCACAGAGAAAGCCTGGTATCCTGCTTAGTAGCCCTGAAAATAGCTGGTGCTGGAGTGTCAGGCCCATGCCTTACCAACACTGGCAGTTGGTCAGAGTAAAAGGGGAACAATAAGGGTGCCTCTACGTCCCCGTGGAACCCCCCACACACTCTAGGCCACAAGAAGTAGGAGGGCTGCTGAGAAGGGCGTTAAAGCCTAGGGCATAAGCCCAGGCAGAACCACTGCAGGTGAGGACTTCACCTAACTCAGCAGATACTACAGGCAGGCCTGACGGCAGCTGGATGGCTTGGCTTCCTGGTCCTATGGGGCACATTAAGACTCAATCATGAAATTCCAGCAAAGGTAGTAATTTACCATACTTGTTATGTTTATGTAAAAAATCAGGAAAAATTGAATACAATATATAAATTGGTCTTGATTTGGCTCTTTTGATAAACATGGGGGTAATTTTGAGGAGAAAAATTCTATTTCAATAGAAGTTATTAAAACTGAAATGTTTTTTTCCCTTCCACCAGACCATTTGTTATAGTTTGTTTCCAACAGGTCACAAGCCCACCTCCTTCTGTGCCCAGGCCTCATTGTCCCACTGACAGACAGCAAGGATCTCTTGGCTCTGAGAGAAACCGCTGACATGCCTCAGCAGGAAGTAGCTAGAAGAGCCCACCAGCGTCCATTTTCCCTAAAAGAATTCAGAGCCAGGATCCTTGAGGTAATATATTAGTCAGTTAGACAGACAAGAAGAGCAAGGACGATGGGCCAACTAGCGCTACCAGATGTAACTAAGTCTTTCCACCTCTATGTATATGAGACAAGGGGACTCCCCAGAAGCAAGAGGGAACAAGGCTGCAGATGCAGCAGCCTGGGAGGCTGCTCTAAAACCATTGGGGCCTCTATAGATTCCAGTGACTCTTCTAGACCCTGACCTACCCACCTCACCAGTTGACACGGAAACCCAATCTAGAAAAACTGAAATCCAAAACCAAATTTTACTCACCAACTTTGTTCTTCTTTCTCAGGATTGCTGCAGCTATTTGGTGTCCTTTTTTATTCCAAAAGTTCTTACAGGCTTTACAGTCCACACAGAAAGCAGTCCAGAAGTATATCCAAGATGCTCTGCCTATACCAACTTCTGATCCAGTCCATCCCTTCCAACCTGGTGACTTTGTTTGGGTAAAGAATTTTGCCACACAAGGACTGACTCCTACCTGGAAAGGACCACCTTCACGGCAGTCAAGGTTGATGGGATCCTGACGTGGCTTCATCACACCTGGCTTAAGACAGCCCAGGTAAAATAGAGAGTCCAGGACTCTTCGGACCCTCTAAAGATTACTCCTGGCCCTCATTCCGGGTCCTTATCTTATAAATAGGCCCACTGACTTTATTCAGCAGATAATTAATTCTATCAAGCTTATAGTCATCAGGGGTCAATATAACTCCCTCCCCAACAATGACCCAAAAGAGTCAATGATTTGACTCATGTACATAAAACCAGTGGGGAATGAAGCATCCATCTTATATAAAAACTGCTGTTTAAAATTTTAACCCTGTTATTTTGGCTTCTGTAAATGCTTGCTTGCTTAAATAATAAGGAAAATAAGACTACTCCCATTCCAGAGAGGCCGTGGACTATGCCCCAGACAGAGTTGTCAGTGTTGACACCAGGCCAGGCCTTGAGATATGGTCTCATGGCCCCTTCCCAGCACACAGGCCTTCTTTCCTAGAAGGTCTGGAAGTCTCATTCCAAATTTGGGAGACAAAAGAGCTAGAAAAGATATAAATAGAAAAAGTTTCCTCCATATTTGGGGGCCCAGAATTTGAAAGACATATTTTTGTCTGGGCCTGCGCATAATAAAATGTAACTCCCTTTCTCTAAGAGTGGCTTGGTTTTTCTCCAGTCTTCTGTAACAGTTTGAAGGTCTGTTCAATGCTTCTGTGCCTCTGCATCTATTTTTGTCCATCAGTTTATGTTGTTCATTATATCACACAAATGAGTGAGATAATGTGATACTTACTTTCTCTGACTGACTTATTTTGCTTTCCTTAGCATAATGCTCTCCAAGTCCATCCATACTGTTGCAAATGGGAAGAGTTCTTTCTTTTTTACAGTAGCATAGTATTCCATCATGTAGATGTACCATAATTTTTAACCCACTCATCTGCTGATAGGCACTTAGACTGTTTCCAAATCCTAGCTTTGTAAATTGTGCTGCTATGAATGTAGGGGTGCATATATCCATTCTGATTAGTGTTTCTGATTTCTTGGTATATATTCCTAGAAGTGGGATACTGGGTCAAATGGGAGTTCCATTTTTAATTTTTTAAAGAAACTCTATACAGTGGCTGCACCAGTCTGCATTCCCACCAGCAGTGCAGGAAGGTTCTTTTTTCTCCACATCCTTTCCAGTACTTGTCATTTGTTGATTTTTTGATGATAGCCATTCTGACAGGTGTGAGATGGTATCTCATTGTAGTTTTGATTTGCATCTTTCAGATGATTAGTGACTTTGAGCATGTTTTCATATGTCTCTTGTCCTTCTGTATGTCCACTTTGGAGAAGTGTCTATTTATGTCCTTTGCCCATTTTTGATTGGATTGTGTATATTTCTTTTGTTAAGTTGTATGATTTCCTTATAAATTTTGGAAATTAAACTCTTATTGGAGATAACATTGGCAAATATGTTCTCCCATGCAGTGGGCTTTCTTGTTGTTTTGCTGATGGTTTCTTTTGCTGTGCAGGAGATCTTTATTTTCATGTAGTTACATTTGTTTATTTTTTCCTTAGTTTCCATTGTCCTATGAGCTGTATCAGTAAAGATATTGCTATGAAATATATCTGATAGTTTGCTGTCTATGGATTCTTCTAAGATAGTTATGGTTTCCCATCTCACATTCAAGTCCTTTATCCATTTTGAGTTTATTTTTATGTATGGTGTAAGTTGGTGATCTATTTTCATTTTTTTTGCATATATCTGTCCTATTTCCTCAACACCATTTATTGAAGAGAGTGTCTTGACTCCATTGTATGTTCATGCCTCCTTTGTCAAATATTAATTGAGCATAATGGCTTGGGTCGATTTCTGGGTTCTCTGTTCTGTTCCATTGTCTATATGTCTGTTCTTGTCCCATTACCAGGCAGTTTTGAGAACAATGGCTTTGTAATATAGCTTGATATCTGGTATTGTGATCCCACCAACTTTGTTCTTCTTTCTCAGGATTGATGCAGATATTTGGTGTCCCTTTTTATTCCAAATGAATTTTTGAAGAATTTGTTCTAGATCTGTTAAATATGCCATTGATATTTTAATGGGGAGTGCATTGTACCTGTAGATTGCTTTGGGTCATATGGACATTTTAATGATGTTGATTCTACCAACTCATAAACTTGGTATATTCTTCCATTGGTTTATATCTTTCTTTATCTCTTTTATCAATGTTCTGTAGTTTTCCTAGTACAGGTCTTTTACCTCCTTAGTTAAGTTTATTCTAGGTATCTTATTTTTTCTGTTGCAATGGTAAAAGGGATTGCTTTTTTATTTTCTCTTTCTGTGAGTTCATTATTAGTGTATAGAAAAGCCATAGAATTCTGGGTGTTAATTTTGTATCCTGTTATATTGCTGAATTCATTTATTAAGTCTAGTAGTTTTTTGGTGGAGTTTTCAATGCACGGTATCATCTCATCTGAAAATAATGACAATTTTACTTCTTCTTTTACAATTTGGGTGCCTTTTATTTCTTCTTGTCTGATTTCTATGGCTAGCACTTTCAGTACTATATAGAACAGGAGTGGTGAAAGTGCGCATCCCTGTCTTGTTCTTCTTCTTATGGAAAATGGTTTTAGATTTTGTCCATTGAGTATGATCCTGGGTGTAGGTTTATCATATAAGACTTTTATGTTGATGTATGCACCCTCTATTCATACTTTTCTGTGAGTTTTTATCAAGAAAGGGTGTTGGATTTTGTCAAATGCTTTTTCTGCATCAATTGATATGATTATGTGATTTTTGTCTTTCAATTTGTTTATGTGATGTATCACATTTATTGATTTGTGGATATTGTCCCAGCCATGCATCCCCGTAATAACCCCCACTTGATCACGATGTAGGATCTTTTTAATGTAATGCTGGATCTGATTTACAAGAATTTTGTTGAGGATTTTAGCATCTATGTCACCAGAAATATTGGCTTGTAATTTTCTTTCTTTGTAGTGTCCTTATCTGTTTTGTTTTAGTTTTAGTTTTTTTGGTTTAGCATAATGCTGGCTTGATAGAGTTTGTATGTGTTCCTTTCTCTTGAATTTTTTTGGAATAATCTGAGTAGGGTAGGTTTTAGTTCTTCTTTGAATGTTTGTTAAAACCCCCCTGTGAAGCAGTGTGACCCAGGGCTTTTGTTTGCTGGAAGTTTTTTGATTAATGCTTAAATTTCCTACATAGTCATAGGCCTATTCAATTTTTTTTATTGTTCCTGATTGAGTTTTGGAAGATTATATTTTTCTAGAAATATGTCCATTTCATCAATGTTGTCCAGTTTGTTGGGTTAAAGTTATTCATAGTATTTTTTACAATCCTTTGAATGTCTGTGGGGTCTGTTGTTACTTCACCTTTTTCATTTCTGATTTTGTTTATTTAGCTTCTCTGTTTACTCCTTGGTGAACCTGGTTAGAGGTACATCAATCTTGTTTATCCTTTTAATGAACCAGGTCTTGGTTTTATTGATCCTTTTGTATTTTTGTCTCTCTGTCATTTATTTCCATTATGATCTTTAGTATTCCCTTCCTTCTGCTCATTCTGGGCTTTTCTTCTTGCTCTCTTCATATGTCTTTATGTTGTAGAGTTAGATAATTTATTAGCATTTTTTCTTGTTTTTTGAGGTAGGCCTGTAATGCTATGAACTTCCCTCTTAGGATTGCTTTCACTGTGTCCCACAGATTTTGGATTGTTGTGTTTTCATTGTCATTTGTTTCCAGGATGTTTTTTTATTTCTTCTTTCTTTTCTTTGGTAATACAATCATTGTTTAATAGCGTGCTATTTTGCCTCCAGGTTTTCTTGTGTGTTTTTTTTGTGTGTGTGTGTTTTTGGATTGTTTTTATTGTAGTTGATTTCTGATATTATGCCATTGTGATCTGAGAAGATGCTTGATATGATTTCAATCTTTTGAATTTGAAGAGACTTTGCCAATGTCCCAATATGTGGTATATCCTTGAAAATGTCCCATGTGCACTTGAGAAGAATGTAGCTTTGGGATGAAATGTTGTGAAGTTAACAATTAAGTCCATCTGATCTTGTGAGAGGCTTCGGATTGTTGTTTCTTTGTTGATTTTTTTGTCTAGAATATTTATCCAATGATGTCAATGGGTATTAATGTCCACTACTATGATTGTATTGCTGTAGATCTCTCCCTTCATATGTTCCATAAGTCTTTTTATGTATTTGGGTGCTCCTGCATTGGGTTCATATATGGATATAACCACAGTTATATCCTCTTGTTGTAGCAATCCCTTTAGTATTATGAAGTGGCTTTCCTTATCTCTTGTTTTGGCCTTCACTTTGAAGTCTATTTTGTTAGATATAAATATTGCTAACCCAGCTCTTTTTTCATTTCCATTTGCCTGAAAAATATTTTTCTATTTCTTCACTTTCAGTCTGTGTGAGTCCCTTGTTCTGAGGTGGGTTTCTTGTAGACCGCATACATATGGGTCATGTTTTCTTATCCATTCAGCCACCTTATGTCTTTTTATTGGAGCATTTAATCCATGTATGTTTAAAATTATTATTGATAGGTACTTGTTTGTAGTCATTTTTCTTCTTTATGCCTGTGTCCCTTCTTGCCTTTATAGTTCTTTTTTTACAACAGTCCCTTTAGCATTTCTTGCATTGCTGGCTTAGGAGTGATATACTCCCTTAGTTTTTTTTTTTGTTGTTGTTGTTATTTATTTGTTTGTTTGTTTGTTTTGTGTGGTGGTTTTTTTTTTGTTTGTTTGTTTTTTTTTGTCTGTGAAGCTCCTGATTTCCCCTTTAATTTTGAATGATAGCCTTGCTGGATAGAGTATACTTAGATTCAGTCCCTTGCTCTGCATCACTTTGTATACTTCATTCCATTCCCTTCTGTCCTGATGTGTTCCTGTTGAGAAATCATTTAATAATCTAATGGGAGATCCCTTGTATGTAACTCTCTGTCTCTCTTTTGCAACCCTTAAGATTCTTTCTTTGTCGTTAACACTTGCCATTGTAAGTACACTGTATCTTGGTATGGGTCTTTTTGGGTTCATCTTGTTTGGGACTCTCTGTGGTTGTGTGACAGTTTTCTTTCCCAAGTCAGGGATGTTTTCTGTCATTATTTCTTCAAATAGGTTTTCTAATCCTTGCTGCTCTTCTTATCCTTCTGGCATCCCTATTATACGTATGTTACTTCATTTCATGTAGTTCCAAAGCTCCCTTAATCTCTCCTTTTGCTTTCTATTTTTTTCTCAAATTGCTGTGTAGATTGTGTGTTTTTCTGCCTTGTCTTCTAACTTGCTAATTCAGTCCTTTGTTTAAATCTTCCATTGTGTTTTTTATTGTAGCTATATCATTCTTCATTTCATCTTGATTCGTACATAAATTGTTGATTTTCTCATCCAGCTGCTTTAGGAACTGTATGACTCTTACTCTGAATTATTTTCCTGACATATTTCATACCTCTGTTTCATTTAGTTCCTTTTCTGGCGATTCCTCCTATTCTTTCCTTGGGGGGTTGTTTTTTTTCTCCCCATTTTTGCTGTCTCTTTCTGTCCCTGGCACCCTGCTTTGGGTTTGAGAGTTTGAAGACCCTATCAGGGCATAGGTCTGGAAATCATTAGCCCAGAGGCTGTGTCTGCCTTGAGTCCCATGCCTTTATTGTCTCTGCTCTGAGTTGTATCCCATGGATCTTGTCACTCAGTTGTCTGCTTCAGATGCTTGGGGAGGTGGGAGTGTATTCACATTTCCTTTGGTGTGTGACTCCCTGTGAGGAACCAGAGCCCTCTGGAATGCAATTCACTGTGCGGCCTTGGCACCTGTGGCAGGGTGTCACCCTAGATCCCTCTGGAAGTGCACTTGCAGCATGGTCCTGTGGCCCCTGGCTATGCATGCCAGGTTGTTCCAGGTTGCCAAGTCATCACTTTCTTATCACTTGGAGTGGGGCATGTGCTGGGTTGCTCTGGGTAGCCTCAGCAGTACTCTCCCAGGGGCTGGGGAAAAGCGGGTGTGGTTTGCTCTGGGTCACATAGTCAGACCTCTCCTGTGGCTTGGAGTGTGGTTCACTAGGTTACTACAGGTTGCCCTGGCAGCAATTCCCTGGGCTTGGAGTGGATTGGGTGAAAGTTGTTCTGGGTCACATAGTCCTCACTTTCTCGTAGTCTGCAGTGAGGCACACTCTGGGTTGCTCTGTAGGCCCCAGGCAGGACTGTCCCTGGGGCTGGGGTGGAGTGGGCATGGGCTGATCTGGGTCACAGTCAGAGCTCCTCTGTGGCCCCGAGTGAAGCACATGCTGGGTTGCTCTGGGTCACCCCTCCCATGACAGGATGGAGTGAGGGTGTGTTCTGGGTCACATCATCTGCACTCTCCTGTGATCCAGAGTGAGACATATGCTGGGTTGCTCTGGAGGGCCCGGGCAGAACTGACCTGGAGTTCAGGGTGAAGTTGGTGCTGGGTGGCTCTGGGTCAGGCTAGAAGCACACGGTTCTGGAGTTGGGGGGGGCAGGGGTGGGGCACAGGGTTCCCCCTGACTTGCACTCACTGTGTGGTCTTGGAGCCATATCCTAGGATGCTGGATCCCAGTGGACTGGTGAGGAGGCCTCCTGCAGGATCTCACTCTGGAAAGCTCTCCCTGCAGACATCTGGGCTACATTTAAGTCTTTTATCCATTTTGAGTCCATTTTTTTGTATCATGTATGTTTGAGGTCTACTTTACTTCTTTGCATATATTTGTCCTATTTTCCCAACACCACTTATTGAGAAGCCTATCTTTACTCCATTGTATGCTCTTGTCTCCTTTGTCAGGTATTAATTGATCATAGAGACATGGTTTTATTTCTGGGCTGTCTGTTGTGTTCCATTGTTCTTTATGCCTGTTCTTTTGCCAATATTAGGCTGTTTTGGTTACAATTGCCTTATGGTATAGTTTGATATTTGGTATTGTGATACCTCCATCTTTTCTTCTTTCTCAAGATTGCTAAGGCTACTTGTGGTCTCTTTTGCTTCCATATAATTATTTTCAGAATATTTTTTCTAGTTCTTTGAAATATGCCATTGGTGTTTTAATAGGAATTGCTTTAATCTCTAGGTCTCTCTAGGTAATATGGACATTTTAATGCTGTTATTTCTTCCAGTTCATGAACATGGTATATGCTTCCAAGAAAGAAAACAATTTTCAACTTTTAAACTGTAATAGTATAAGAAATCCTAACATTCCTCCCTCCATTTATTAGTACAATAACTCTATTAAAATAACATAACAGAGCTTATTTTAGATCAGAGCTTGATGTTTTTAAGGACCCAATCATGTGAGATCAATCAGTCTATTTTGACATTACTAGTATTTTCTGCAATTTTTCCTCAGATGTTATTACTGTATTCATCCTCAGTAGGTGTTTTTTGTGCTTTCTATCTGTGTTTTTGCTCAGACCATTTCTGTCCCTTCATATGCTATACTGACCTCTACCTGTTCATCTACTACCCGATCCCCAAAGCTTTCTTCCGATCCTACCACTTTCTGGAAACCTATCTTGACTAATGCAGTTGAAAAGAATCACATTCTTTCTATTCTGAACTCTGATAGCACTTAATATCTGCACAACTGCTTTCTCTAACAGTTCTAAGCAAATTTTCTATGCTTTTATTGTAAACTAGAGGCCCGGTGCACAAAATCTGTGCATGGGTGGGTGTGTCCCTCAGCCCAGCCTGCACCCTCTCCAATCTGAGACCCCTCAAGGGATGTCTGACTGCCCGTTTAGGCCTGATCCCGATAGGATTGGGCCTAAACGGGCAGTCGGACATCCCTCTCATAATCCAGGACTGCTGGCTCCCAACTGCTTGCCTGCCTGCCTTCCTGATTGCCCCTAACTGCTTCTGCCTGGTCACCCCCTAACCACTCCCCTGACAGCCTGATTGATGCCTAACTGCTCCCCTGCCAGCCTTATTGCCCCTAACTGCCCTTCCCTGCAGGCCTGGTCCCCCCAACTGCCCTTCCCTGCAGGCCCGGTCACCCCCAACTTCCCTCCTCTGCCAGCCTGGTCACCCCTAACTGCCCTCCCCTGCAGGCTTGATTGCCCCCAACTGCCCTCCCTTGCAGGCCTGGTTTCTCCCAACTGCCCTCCCCTGCTGGCCTGATCGCCCACAACTGCCCTCCCCTGCTGGCCATCTTGTGGTGGCCATCTTGTGTCCACATGGGAGCAAGCCATCTTTGACCACATGGGGGCAGCCATCTTGTGTGTTAGAGTGATGGTCAATTTGCATATTACTCTTTTATTAGATAGGATACTTGAAAGCATGATTCATGCTTTATATGTCAAATATATTTAACAATGCTCTAAATAGGCTGTTTGGGGATGTAGAAGTACTCATTGCACCTTAAGTATATTACACATTTTCTAGAACAGCAATGCCAGATATGTCATGATTAAAGTCATCTGAACCAAACTTCTAGATCTTAAAGCTTCTTGGATGTTGCTGCATATCAATAGTAAAATACTAGTATTTACTAAACAGGAATTCAAAACCCATCAGCATTTTCCTCTTATAGTATCTTATAGTTTCATTTACTAAACAATTACAAATTGCAGAGCTGAAAAAAACCTAAAGAAAACTGTTAAGGAACATTTAAGTAGACCTAAGCTGTATTTTGTTGCAAAGAAGGGGAAAGGAGGGGCAAAATCAATGTTTATCAAATGGAAGAGAGCAGATTTTAATTTGGCATAAACCATTGATGATGACATCTGACTATCAGCATGTGGTAAGAAACATGCCAGGTGTTAAACTGTGGAGGACCTTTTGTTTATATAAGACTTCAGTGAGGTTTGGTTGAAGAGGGCAGGTTGAATAATTGCCATCTTTTAGTGTAGTACAGGGCCTGAGACTGCCCCAAGAGGAATATAGGGCTGGGAAGAAATCTCTCTCTATACCTCTTTAAGCATCAATATTTGACTCCCTATGAAATCAGATTGAAATGAAAATCAAGGGCAATCAGGAAGAGTCACACATAGGTAGCTGAATGGAGAATGTGACTCCACAGACAACAAGGAGCACTGCCACTTTGTCCCTGAAAGTAGGGGGAGATGGTGTTATGGTATGACTCAGATGTAAATGTACCTCAGTATTTGTTATTTTTTGTACAAGTTGAGAGTAAATCCCTCTTTTCTTCTCACTGTGCCTATATTGCCATCCACAGAATGCCAATAGAGTCTGTCTTGGCATCTCCAAGTCATGAGGCTCTAGGACCAGCTCTAGGTCAATCATGATTCAATAAGGCCTAGAACTCTGCAAACTTCTTCTCACTGAAGCACACCATGGCACTCAAACATTTTGCCTATGTTCTGAATCTTGTTTTTAGAAGATAAAGATATAAGACACACAGCAAAGGTTGTTCAACTGATTGCCAGTCTCTTTGACTTTCTCCAAGCACTCCTTTAATCTTTTATTTCCAATAGTCTTGCATTTTGTTAAGTGTCAAAGATGCTGTCCAGGATATTTTTGAGCTACTTCCTATAGTTTTAGTAATCCAACAGAGCACCATGGCTATAACGAGCTTTGTTGAAATTTCTACATTTCTGTGCAATTTGAAGTCAGCAGTACTTTCCACAGTGCTTTATTGATATACAAATGGTATTGGAAAGCAAATTAAGAGCACATTGAGCTCTTATAGTTCTTGAGTCCCCATATGGTACCCTTCCCCTCTGCCAAAAACATTGAACATCTTGAAAATCAATTTGCAGATACATGTTCAGCAAGTCATCCCTATGCAGTTATGACATTTCCTCATGCACATTGTTAATTGGCATGTGTCTATTGTAGGAGAAGTATCTTATTTCAAACAAAATACATATCAAGTGCACATGTTGGAATAAGGCACTTATCTGATTCAGAATTAACATCCTTCAATAATTTGATTTGGTTCAACTTATCAATTTGTACAAACAAGCCAAAAGAATGTTAAGTTGAAATGATTAAATGTGATAGATCAATTTTTTAGGCAAGGAAAACTGCCTGACATAAGAATTATCAAGCAACTGCTAAATAAGGTCCTGGGGAATTTTGAAAGAGAAGCAACAAAAAATCACACAACAAAATAGCCTTATCAAAAATGTCCCATGAAGCCCTAACCAGTTTGGCTCAGTGGACAGAGCGTCGGCCTGCGGACTGAAAGGTCCCAAGTTCGATTCTGGTCAAGGGCATGCACCTGGGTTGCGGGCACATCCCCAGTGGGAGGTGTGCAGGAGGCAGCTGACCAATGTTTCTCTCTCATCAGTGTTTCTAACTCTCTATCCCTCTCCCTTCCTCTCTGTAAAAAATCAATAAAATATATTTTTTAAAAATGTCCCATGAAGAAAGCAACAAACTTCCATTAAGGACAAACAATATATAAATTTTGTGATCTAAATAAGCATAATGTCACATATTAAAATTACATTCTTATTTCCTATACTAAGAGAACAGATATTTCTTGGTTTTCACATATTGTGTAACTCCATAATTTTGCAATTAACCCTCTTCAACCTGGTATCCACATAAATGACAAAAGATGATATACAGTTCTTGTGGTCTTTAATATAGAAATTTATTCCACTTGGTAAAAAAAGAAAAACTATCTTTATATAAATGCAACCAACCGAAGTCAGCTAACTCAATTCACCATGTGAAACAATGCTTCATTTCTGATGGTACCTGGAAATTCCTGTCAATTAGAAATAACTGTCCCTAATGAAGATATTGTTATGTGATTGAGTCTCTTGACTGGATGGTCAGCTTTCTGCCTATTCAGATGATCTTGGCATTGGGTTACCTCTCAGTTTAGTTGAATGAGGGACATCTTTTTCCTTTCAAGAAAATCCTTAGATTTTATTATTTGTTTAAAATGTTGCCTGCCATTTATGAAATAAACATTTCCAATTTATTTTAATTTAATATCATAGGAGAATAACAAAGACAGTACAATTATTGGTCACAGCTGTGTTAAAGTGTTACATGTAACCTTAAGAATTATGCTGTCAAGTGCACAAAGTCAAGGTTTCTGGTTTTTCCTTACAATCTGGTGACAAGTAAAAAGGATATTTTATTTAATATTTTTGCAAATTAAAAAAATATATATTTTAATGTAGGACTTTTAAGGAATAAATATTTACCCAAAAATAAACAAATCTGCACTCTAAACTGCCAGTATGTTTCAAGATGTTTTTGGTATCAAATTATAAAACATGAGGAGACATTTTTCTGACTCTACATTTTTACATTTCAATGTAATACAGAAGTTCATTGATTCGATTTTTTTTTCCAGAAGGAGATGGAAATTTGTTTCTTTCCTCCTGAGAGTATTAAAAGTTTTGTGAAATTTAACATTCATTTAAAAATCCATCACTGTACATATTTATTTTGAACAATTCTAATTATAATTGAAGTCTAAGGAGGAATGGGTCTGCATAAAAGGAGGTTTCCCTAAGTCTTTCCTTATGTTAAAGTTGCTAAAATATATTTACTTTTTATTTTAATATAAGGCTCACTGATAATGTCCTTTATAGAAAGGATCACTACAGTTAACAATAGAAATCATAAAATGTATATTGCTAGGTATAATAATGGTATATTATTTTACTATAGCATCCACTCTAGCATCTGGACAAATTTAGCAAGTAAAAAAGTGATCTTGCAGCCCTAGCCGGTTTGGCTCAGTGGATAGAGCATCAGCCTACAGATTGAAGGGTCCTGGGTTTGATTTTTGTTAAGGGCACATGCCTGGATTGCAGGCTTGATCCACAGTGTGGGGCATGCAGGAGGCAGCCGATCAATGAGTTTCTCGCATCATTGATTTTCTATCTCTATATAGCTCTCCCTTCCTCTCTAAAATCAATAAAAAAATATATTTTAACAAAAGTGATCTTGCAATAAAATCTATAATATGTTTATTTCACATTTTTTTAACCATCAGGCAGACTAGCATAAGACAATCTTAATCTAAAGTGGAGAGTGATAATATAGTAACCTTTAATTTTTCACGAGGAATTAAACTAAGAAATTGTCTTGAGAAGTTACTAAACCAAGGCTTGTTAAATATATTTGGAATAAACTCAACGGAAGTATAAAAGGCAAAACTAAGTCTGGGAACCCACTTGCCTTCACTTTTCTTTAAGCAGGAGCTCAGGAGTAATAGGAATTATATTTTAATCCTTTCCAGAGGATAAATTTAGAGAGAGGAAGAGATAGAAGGAGAGAGAGAGAGAGAGAGAGAAAGACATTGGTAGGTTGCCTCCTGTATGTGCCCTGATCAAACTGGTAGCCTAGGTATGTGCCCTGACCAGGAATTGAACCTGCAACCTTTTGGTGTTTAGGATGATGCTCCAACCTACTGAGCCATCTAGCCTGGAAGGAAGTACTTTTTATAGAGTAAAAGAGGCAATACCAACACAGTTTGTGATTGGCAAACTTTCAATTGAGATTTTTTAAAAATGGAAGACATTCTAATTAGTCTTCAGATATATTTGACAATCCTTGGTTGGCAAGAAGGCAAGTGAGCAGTTTGGGGACATTTCAAAAGAGAGGGTTGTTCAAAGATGGGGCAGATAATTTTCAGGGGCTAGCATTTTACTGGAACAAGTAGGGGTTGATGGGGTATTTCTTTAATGGAAATGGGCCTTATCAAGGCAGACATCACCTTATTAGAAGGCCATACTTCAACCTATGTATCACCCCATTATAAGCCCATACTTCCACTGTGATTGGGAAGTGGCTAATGTTTTATACCAATGTCATTTGTAAGATTTTCACACTTTATAGCAATTATGAAATCACAAATTCCATAGAGCCTGGCTGAACTAGCAAACGCAGACATATACATACATATATCCACTAATACATATTTGTATTGGTGCAAATACACATACATAAAACCCCCAACCTTGATTTCTTGTGCTTGAAGAGTTGTATAACAATAAATAACATTTAAGTTGATTATACTGATCAAAGACAACTTTTAATGAATCCCAGGCAACAAATTATAACTTTATGTGATCACTACAGCAAATCAGATGAAAGAAAAATCTAATGCTAAATATATCACTAAAATACATTCCAACTTCAGAATGTCTCATAACTTGCAATGCAGGTGTATTTTATTTTGAGAAGGAAGTCATGGAAATAAGAGTAGCAATTGGATTGGGCCTTCTGTGTTAGAATTTTGTTATATCAGAAGTGACCAAAAGGTATTTTTTACTGGTTGAAGTTAGTATTTAGTAAGGTTTTGGCAGCTTTCTGTGGATGGTTGGTCAATTTATTATCATTAGATCAACTGCAGGGATGGGTGTGACTTCTGTGGACTCTACCACTAACACAATCTTCCTTTTATTGATATTCATTTTTAATAACAATCCCTATTACCTTATTTATTGTGTTGAAAGTTACTGAACAGGTGTTGCCAATTGTACACCATCATAAAAGATTTAAAAAATTTTTAAATTGGGCTCTAGAGACAATAAAACAGAGATCTATCACTTCAACTGGTATAGAAAGAGGTGAAAAAAGGAGGGGATAAAATAAGCTGGAACATACCCAACCCTACATGTACCCTCAGTCTCAGGAACAAAGAACCCTATCTAGCTCATACACTATAGAATGGTGGTTAAGGATTTAGTTTCTTGAGCCAAAATTACTTGCATTCAAATTATGGATCTTCCGCTTTAATAGACATACAATTTTGGATAAGTTATTTAATTATCTGTATCTTGGTATCATCACTTTTAAAATGGAGTTAACATTAGCAAATCCCTCTTGATTGTTGTAAGATTTATGGTGAATTGAAATCATGAACAACATGAAGTAATTTAAGTTTAGCTTTTGAGTAATCAAATGTATTGATCAAATAATAGCTAACATTTATTGAACACTTATTTCATGGCAGCTCTGTCTCTAAGGGATCAATGCAGACTGTCTGGGTTCCTTGCCCATAAGTCCTTGTTTCCCTTAAAGTGGCCTATTCTTTTGTACTCTGATAACACTCTCTCCCTGTTTATATGTAAAATGAAAGTTAGTGTCAGTTCTGTTACTTCTCATTTCTTTTGTACTTTTCTCATTAGGGTTTTCTTTTTACAGTTTGGATCCTTCCCAATTGTTCTGAAGATTCTAGTTACATGCCTGATTGTACAATGATGCAGGTACCAATTAACACATAAAATCTTGAGAATTAAGGAGGAACTGACAGAATCAAAGCTGCATCTGCAGACATGCCCAGGTTTCCATCTTGTTTGGGGTTTATTTCTTTATTATCCTTCTTCTTTACCTTATCCTCTTATAGTTTCCTTATATGAGATGCTCAGTGACTGACATTGGTCATGATAATGCATTCATTCAACATTTACTGAGTGTCCCTTGTGTGTTAGACACTATAGAGATATTGGCAGCTCACATGAATAACACATGGAACCCTTATCTTGCAAAGCTCTAAATATGTTAGACTGCTGACTACTCAGTACTTTCTCACCTTCATGGTTTCTTCACCTGGTTCTGCTTGGCCATAGCCTAAGATAAAGTAAAATGCTAGGACTACAGAAGAAAAAAATCATACTTGTGGGGAATCTTAATGTTTCTAAGAGAACCTCCAGATATATGATGGTAGAAGGAGTGAAGGAGCCAATTCAACTATATACACTGTTTTTAGGCTGTCAATGACTAGGTTACAACCATCTGTGGTAGAGAGAAAGCTTCATCTTCTTTAATTTCTTCCCCAATTCTTGAGAAATGAGTTCTAGAAGTCAAAGTTTGAAAGAGATGCAAGAGTATGTTAGGAAAGGGAAACAAAATATCCATGTAAATGATACACTCTATTTTCTCTCAAATTAATACTGAAACAGGAGAAGTCCCACTTTTCCATCCTATGCCCTCAGGTCTGAATAGAAGATCTTAGGTGTATTGGGGTTTTGACAGTTCCAATAAAAGCCAGATGAGAGTTTTATTGAAAGATGCATATAGAGAAGACTATAATATAAAAACAAAACAAAACACTAAGGGCAGTCTGAGGGTAAAAAAGAGACTGTATTTTATGTATGAGAGTTCAGAGGTTTTTTGGTCTGCCTAAATGATATTTTTCTGAGACTTAAGAGTTAGCTTATTACTCAAAGCTTCATTTATACCCCATCCCACATTCCAGAACTTTATTATTTTAAGAATTGCATAGTACTGTGTGCAGAACCAAGCTTCTAATTACACAAAAACTATATTCTACTTTCCACTTCGCCAAGTTATTTGAACATTTTAAGATTACTTTTCTTCATTTGTAAAATGGACTAGCAATATAGTCTGTGCAGGAGAGAGAGAGAGAGAGAGAGAGAGAGAGAGAGAGAGAGAGAGAATGGCAGCCAAATAGACCTGTTGTGCACCTTGTCCCAGGGCCAGACTGAAAATGCAAATGAATTGGAGAACATTCCCCTGGAAATACCAACTGAGGTCCAGCTGAGGGGAGACATATCAAGAAAGGACAGAAAATACCTAAAGACTGGTAGGAAGGGTGAGCTCGGCATAGGAGCTGATCCAGATCCTAGGGGTGGCAGGCTGGCAGGCCAAGAGAGGAGGGAGCTCTGGGCTATTGGAGGGTCTGTTGCCTCAGAAGATAAAGGCCTGGAACCCAGTATGGGCTCCATAGCCTGGAGAACCAGAGCCTAGACCTGCAATCCATGTGACATCTAGCCATGAAAGGCAGCATGGCTTTTGGCTATGGTAGATTCTGGAGCTGGCAGGCCAGTGCTGGTTGGAGATAAAGCTACAGTTTCATTTTTTACAAAGCACAGGAGTTTTAATTTGCAGCTACTCACCAAGACTTTGGTGCAGAGAGGGAGATGCAGACTCAAGGTGCTTAAGGAGAGTATTGGGTGGGAAGCATTGTGGGGAGATGTGGAACATTGGTCATAGGCCCCCAAACCAAAACGGCCATTTTTCCTGAGAGGAGTTAGCTGCTCCCAGTAGCTACAGGGCAGGAAAAGAAAAAAAAAATCTACCCTGGTGATATAGCCAGTCCCACCCTCAGGAGCCCTGCATGCCACACCCTGCATTTTGAGATTTTCAGAGGAATCAAAAGTAGAGGTCAAGCCTACAGGTTTGAACAGTTTCAAGGAGCTCTCATTGACTGGATTGAGGGAGGGGCCATGTGCTCCATTATCCTTGTACATTCCCCACACAAGAGAACTGATAAAAACTCCAGGTTTCCAGCCAAATCCATTGGAGTGCATACAAGGATCTCTGCCCAGCCTAGGGCAGAGTAATATTTTGAACCGCTGGCAGAGGAATAGCTCTGGGACAGGGAAACACATCCACCATATTCCCTGAAAGCTAAACAGCACCTGCCCCACTTAAAGCCCTTTAAGAAACAGATGTTTGAGTGATTAAAATTGACAGCTGACTAGCAGGCAAAGGTGGGCAGAGGTGGAATATGGGGAACCAGGGGAAGTGAGCTGACCCAGCCCTGGGCCCCATATTGCCAACAAACCTGCTTTAGAGGTTTGCAGCCAAGGCCTGTGGAGACAGACACAAACGGTGAATTGCTTAGTGCATCAAGCAGGTTGCTGAAAGCCAAAGGACAGTTCCTGACAGGGGTTAGCATGTAAGCTCCTAACAGGAAGCCCAACATTTACAGACAGAACAGAAGATTAGAATCCAAAGAGAGCTCCCATGGGGCACTAAACTCTGCTGAAATGAATGCCACTTAACTTTTTTTTTTAACTTTTACTCTTCCCCTTTTTTATTTTCTCTTTTTCCTACCTTTTCTCTTCTCTTTTCTTTTTTCAATTTCCTCTATATTTTGCCTTTTAAATTTATCTTTTTTTCTATCTGCTTTATGGATTTGTTAGTATTCTAGTCTCTGTTTTGTTCATATATCTAATTTTCCTCTGCCCTTTTCCTACTCAATTTTTCTTTATTTTTTCTTTTTTTTCTACTACTCAATTTTTCTCTTTTCTTTCTCTTTTCTGTTTCTCCTGTTTTCTCATCTTTTTCCTCTTTATTATTTTAGGTCTATCTGCTTCCTCCTCTATTTTCCTTTTAAAATTTACTTTTCTTGTCTTTTCATTTATTTTCTCCCTCATTTATTCTAAACCATTTTTCTTCCCCTATTCCTCTAATTCTTTATTATATTTTCTTTATTTCAGCTTTGCATCTACATATACAGACCCCTTTTTCTTGTTTTTTTCTTTTACTTTTTTTTTGTTTGTGTTGTTTTGTTTTCTCATATTTTTCTTTCTTTCTATCATTCTTGCTCTCTTTTCTCCTTCTTAATTCTCTCTTTTCTATTGGTTCCTTTGATGATGCTGTAGGGGTCTTGTGTACATTTTTGTTTTGTTTCTTTTCTTTTGTGTGTTGTTGTGTTGTATTTTATTTTGTTTGGTTAGCCACTTCCACAACAGCTCACATGGTGTGGTTGGGGGTGAGCCTGAGAGGAGACTCCATCCACGAACAGGACAATAACATTTAAGACCCAACCACAACAGGAGAACCCAAATTACTCAAGTAAGGGGCTTTCCTAGAGCACCCAGCTCAGGAGATCTAAGAGACTGTGCCAGTGAGTCCCACAAAACACCTAATACATAAGACCATACCACAAAATCTTGGAGGCATGTATTTTGTGGTATGGTCTTATGTATAATTTGATCTAATACACAGAAACAAAAACAAAGGGAGAGCAAAAATGGAGAGGCAAAGAAACAACCCCTAAATGAAAGAAAATGAGGAATTACCAGGAAATGAACTAAATGAAATGGATGTAAACAATTTGTTATATAAAGAATTCAGAATAATGGTAATAAGGGTTCTCAAATAATTCAATGAGAACTACAAGCAACTTAATAAGAATTACAAGAGTCTTTAAGAGAAGTACACAAACATGAAAAGAGAACTTGAAACAATAAATAAGAATCAATTGGAAATGAGGAATGACATAGCTGAAATAAAGAAGACCCTGGAAGAATTCAACTGTAGACTAGAAGAAGCCGAGGACCAAATCAGCGAATTAGAAGACGAGGTAGGAAAAAACACCCATTCAGACCAGCAAATGGACAAAAAAAATTAAAAAGCAGAAGGAGAGTTTAAGAGAGCTTTGGGACAACATGAAAC
Source organism: Cnephaeus nilssonii (assembly GCF_951640355.1). NCBI lineage: Eukaryota > Metazoa > Chordata > Mammalia > Chiroptera > Vespertilionidae > Cnephaeus > Cnephaeus nilssonii. The sequence goes on from NC_137071.1 coordinate 33,406,385, forward strand.
ATAACATTTGCATTATATGGGTACCAGAAGGAGCAGAAGCTGAGAAAAGAATAGAGAACCTGTTTGAAGAAATAACACCTAAAAATTTACCTAACCTGTTGAAGGAAAAAGTTACTCAAGATCAGGAAACACAGAGAATCACAATCAAGAAGAACCCAAGAGACCCACAACTAGGCACATATTAACTAAAATGGCAAATATTATAGACAAAGAAAAATCTTAAAGGCTGCAACAGAGAGACAAAAAGTTATCTATAAGGGAGCTCCCATCGGGCTGTCAGAAAACTTCTCACTAGAAACACTGCAGGCCAGAAGGGAATGACATAAAGTATACAAAGTACTAAAAACCAAGGGACTGAACTCATGACTACTCTATCCAGCAAGGCCATCATTCAAAAGGTGAAATAAAAAGCTTCGCAGACAAAAAAAAAAAAAAAGGCAAAAAGTTTATTACCACCAACCAGCACTGCAAGACATGATAAAAGGGCTGCTGTAAGAAAGAGAAGAACACAGGCTAAAGAATATGAATGGCAACAAATAAGTACCTATCAATAACAACTTTAAGTGTAAATGGTTTAAATGTTCCAATTGAAAGACATATGGTAGCGTAATTGATAAGAAAGTATGACCCATATATATGCTGTCTACAAGAGACCCACCTCAGAGTAAAGGACTCACATAGAATGAAAGAGAAGGAAAGGAAAAACAATTTCCAGGCAAATGGAAATGAAAAAAGCTGGTGTAGCAATACTCATATCTGACAAAATAGACTTCAAAGTGAAAGCCCAAACAAGAAATAATGAAAGTCACTTCATAATACTAAAAGGATCGATACAACAATAAGATATAGCTCTGGTAAACATATATGCACACAACACCTGAACATCCAAATATCTAAAAACTTTTGGATGATATCAAGGGAGAGATTCACAACAATCTCTAAATGAAAAATCAACAAGAAAACAGTGATTCAAAATTCCATATCAAATCAGATGGAGTTAATTTACATTTACAGAACATTTCACCCCAAAGCTACAGCATATACATTCTTCTCAAGTGCACATGGGACATTTTCAAAAATAGACTACATGTTAGGACACAAACTAAGTCTCTACAAGTTCACAATAATTGAAATCATATCAAGCATCTTCTCAGCTCACAATGGCATGAAATTAGAAATCAACTACAATAAAAACATTAAAAAATATTCCAACACATGGAGGCTAAATAGCATGCTTTTAAACAATGAGTGGGTTACTAAAGAGATCAAAGAAGAAATATAAAATATCCTAGAAACAAATGATAATGAACAACAACTCTAAATTTATGAGACATAGCGAAAGCAATCCTGAGAGGGAAGTTCATAGCACTACAGGCCTAAATTATTAAAATAAGAAAAACTTGAAATAATTTATCTAATACTACAACTTAAAGAATTAGATAGAGAACAATAAGCAAAGCTCAGTGTAAATAGAAGGATGGAAATAATGAACATCAGAGCAGAAATAAATGACATAGAGACTAAAAAAACCCCCCAACACACACAAAAAAAAACCCACAGGCAAAACAAACAAACAACAACAGTACCAATGATCAATACAACCAAGAGCTGGGTCTTTGAAAATGTAAACAAGGTCAATTAACCTCTAGGCAGAATAATCAATAAACAAAGAGAGAAGTTTCAAATAAACAAAATCAGAAACAAAAGAGGTAACGTAGCAACTGATGGCACAGAAATAAAAAGATTAGTAAAAAAAAATACTATGAGAGAGATTAAAGATTGTGGTGGAGTAAGTGGATGCTCACAGACATGCTCCCAGGACCAAACTGAAATTACAACTAAAATACAAAAAAAAAAAAAAAAACACAAAAACACCCTGAATAATCAACTGAAGACTAGCTAGAGAGAACCCTGATAACCACGGATGGAAAGTGGAGACCACATAGAGCCTGGTAGAAAGGGTGGATGCACAAGAGGGAGGGCTGGGCTCCCACAGACAGCAGCTGAAGTTCTGGAGAGATAGCTCAACTGTGGGAGGGTTGCCACTGAGAAATCTGGGGTCTAATCCCCAAGCTGGGTCCCCCAGCAGTGAGCACCAGAAATGAGAAAGGTGCCCATATAACATCTGGCTGTGAAAAGCAGCAGGGTTGCTGTCTGCCAGGGACATACAGCTGGAAAAATAGGCACCCTCTTAAAGGGCCAATGCACAAAATTTCAAGTGCAGCCACTAACCTTGGGCTTCAACAGAGGGATGGAAGAATGGACTGGAGCTGTATAAAACAATCCAAGGTTGGGGATCTGGAGTTAGAGCTTGGAAAGCAAACATCCAGATTTCCTGTGCTGAGTCATTCCCTCATGCTCCTGAGGTCATCTTTCTCAGGCAAACATTTGCTATCCAGGCAGTTTTTGCCTGGGGGGAAGACAGTTTACCCACTCTAATTGAATATCACTTGCCCCACTCTGTGGAGTTTCTGAGGCTCATTAAGGGACTGAGAATAACAATTAGCCTCCAGGCAGAAGCAATTGCCACACCCTGCTGGAAAACCTCTCACCCCACCTGTGGACAATTGCCTGAGGCTTCTCAAGACTGAATCCAATCAGTGCAGGCAGAGGTGGGTCTTTGGAGGTTTTGAGTCTTTGCCTGATCTAATTAGTCAGAAACAGCAGTCCCTGCCTCAGACACAATCCCTGTCTGCTCACTGAGGCATGAGGCAGTTGGACCCCAAGTGCCTTCAGCTGACACCTGCAGGACCAGCTACATGGGGTAAGGGAGTACAGCTCAGTACAGGGAAAACCAAGGTGTGAGACTCAAGGCAGACCCAGCCTCTGGGCTAAGGAGTCACCAGCCAGTGGACTACTAGGGGATTCAACCTCTAGGACCTAAACCAGGTTGCCTAGAACCAGAAAGGGATAGCCACCCACGTCACCTGCACTAGAAAAGCTCCCAAGAGGCCTAGGATAGTCACAACAAGGGGTCAGATTCAACAAGATCAGGGCAAAATGCAGCAAACCCCACAAATAGAGGACCCAAAGTTCCTTTATAACAGCTGGCATGACAAAAATGGGGCTGAACTTTACTGGCAGCAAGTCAGAGGGGAGACCTCTTCCATGAATTGGACATCAATAATCAAGTCCCAATTACAAGAAGAGAGCCAAAACAACCCACACAAGGGACATTCCTAGAGCATTCAGCTCAGGTGAACAAACAGACTACACCACTGGACCCCTCAAGTAACTTTCTACATGAGGCCATTCCACAAAGACTGGGAGGCATAGTAATTCTATCTAATACACAGAAGCAAATACAAAGAGACATCTAAAATGGAGAGACAAAGACACAACCCGATAAATGAGAGAAAAGAGGAATCTCCAGAAAAAGAACTAAATGAGATGGAGGCAAGCAACCTATCATACACAGAGTTAAAGCAATGGCTATAAAGATGCTTAAGGAATTTAGTGCAAATTACAACACCATGAAAAGGGAAATAGAGACCATAATAAGAACCAGACAGAAATAAAGAATGATATATCTGACATCAAGAACACACTGGAAGGCATTAAAAGTAGATGATGAAGCAGAGGATTGAATCACTGATTTGGAACACAAGGTAGAAATAAATACCCAATTAGAGCAGCAAATAGAAAAAAAAATTAAGAAGCAGAAAGATAGCTTAAAGGAACTCTGAGATGACATGAAATGTAATAACATTCACATTATAGGAATACTAAAAAGGGAAGAAGGTGAGCAAGTTAAAGATAACCTGTTTAATGAAATAACAACAGAAAACTTCCCCAATCGGGTGAAGGAAAATGTTACACAAGTTCAGGAGGCACAGAGAGTCCCAATCAAGGTGAACCCAAAGAGACTCACACCTAGACACATCATAATTAAAATGGAAAATGTTGAAGATAAAATAATCTTAAAGGCATCAAGAGAGAGACAGAAAATTACCTACAAAGGAGTTCCCATTAGAATGTCAACCAACTTCTTAATAGAAACACTTTAGGCCAGAAGGGAGTGGCATGAAGTACTAGATATAATGAAAAGCAAGGGCCTAAATCCAAGAGTACTGTATCCAATGAAGCTATAATTTAAAATTGAAGGTGAAATAAAAAGCTTTCCATACAAAAAAGATTTAAGGAGTTCATTATCACCAAACCAGCAATGCAAGAAATGTTAAAGGGACTGCTTTAAGAAGAAGAGGAGGAGAGAGAGAGGATCACAGGCATAAATAACATAACAATGGCAATAAATAAATACCTAACAATAATAACCTTAAATGTAAATGGGTTAAATGCTTCAGTCAAAAGACATAGGGTGACTGAATGGATAAGAAAACATAACCCATATATAGGCTGTCTACAAGAGACCCACCTGAGTATGAAGGGATAGTAAAATATATTCCATGCAAATAAAAAGGAAAAATAAGCTGAGGTAGCAACACTCATATCAGACAAAATAAACTTCAAAAAAATGCCATAATAAGAGACAAAGAAGGCCACTTAATAATACTAAAAGGAATGATTCAACAATAAAATACAACTCCTGTAAACATATATGCACCCAACGTAGGAGCACCCAAGTCCATAAAACAAAACAAAACACCTCTTGATGGACATTAAGGGAAAGATTAATAGTGATACTGTTATAATAGGGGACTTTAATACCCCACTGACATCACTAGATAGATCATCCAGACAAAGTATTAACAAGGAAACAGAGGTTTTAAGTGACACACTAGATCAGATGGATCTAACCAATATTTATAGAACATTTGACCCCAAAGAAATAGAATATACATTATTCTTAAGGGCACATGGAACATTCTCAAAGATAGACCACATGTTAGGGCATAAAAAAAGTTTATACAAATTCAATAAGATTGATATAATACAAAACGTCTTCTCAGATCACAATGGCATGAAGTTAGAAATCAACTACAATAAAAAAAAACCTCAAAAACACTCAAATACATGGAGGCTAAGTAGCATGTTATTAAATAATGAATGGATTACCAATGAGATCAAGCAAGAAATTAAAAACTTCCTGAAAACAAATGAAAATGAACACACAAACACCCAAAATGTATGGGACATGGTGAAAGCAGTCCTGAAAAGGAAGTTCATAGCATCACAGGCCTACCTCAAGAAACAAGAAAAAGGACGAATAAACTATCTAATCATACAACTAAATGAATTGGAAAGAGAACAGTAAGAGACTAAAAAAAGCTCATAGGAAGTAGAAGGAAAGAAATAATAAAGATCAGAGCAGAAATAAATTACATAGAGACAAAACAACAACAACAAAACAAAACAAAACAAAAAAACACAAAAATACAAAAGATCAATAAATCCAAGAGCTGATTCTTTGAGAAGATAAACAAAATTGATGAACCCATAGCCAGATTCATCAAGAAACAGAGAGTACCCAAATAAATAAAATTAGAAAGGAATAGGCGATATAACAATGGACACCACAGAAATACAAAGGATTGTAAGCAAATGCTATTAACAAATGTATGCTAACAAACTGGATGACCAGGAATAAATGGACAAATTCATAGATGCATACAATCTTCCAAATCTAATCATGGAGAATCAGAAAACCAGAGTAGGCCAATAACAGTTGAAGAAATTGTAGCAATAATTTAAAAAATTCCAGCAAACAACAATTCCTTGACTGAATGGGTTTACAGGAGAATTTTATAAAATATTCAAAGAAAAACTAACACCTATCATCATCAAATTATTCCAAAACCTTCAAGAGGAAAGAACACTTCCAAGCACTTTTTATGAAGCCAGCATTATCCTCATTACAAAACCAGATAAAAACACTACAAAAAAGAAAATTACAGGCCAATATCCCTGATGAACACATGCTAAAATGTTCAACAAAATATTAGTAAATCAGATCCGGCAATATATTAAAAAGCTCATACACCATGATCAAGTGGGATTTATTCCAAGGATGCAAGGCCAGTACAGTATTTGCAAATCAATAAATGTGATACATCTCATAAACAAATTGAAAGAAAAAAAACACATGGTCATATAAATAAATGCAGAAAAAGCATTGGACAGCTTGAAAAAGATGGTGACTGGCAGGAAGGTAGGGAGAGAGAGAGTGTGAGTGAGGAACCCATAGAGGAGAGTGTAGACATGTGTGGTGTGTCTGTGTGTGTGTATGAGCTAGGGTCAGTTAGATTCTGCAGGTCTTCCAAGGGGCTGCCTAACCGGGCAGTCCTAGACAGCGGAGCCCTGCGCACAAAGCGGACACTTCAAGGCGGCTGGTGCGGACGCGGAGACCATGCCATCTTGAGAAACAGAGCTGCCTGAGCCTCGGATCCTGGCTTTTGACACAAACCAGGACCCTGCAGCCACTGGGGACAGAGAACTGCTATCACAGCTTCAGACCAACAAACAACAAGAAGCCAGACTTCCCGGCAGATTTCCGTGAGTCAAAGAGCCGATCCCCCTCCCCGCAGGCTTGCAGATAGCGCCATAGTAACTGATAGACCCGCCCCTCGCGCAAGCTGCAGAGCTTTGCACAGGGACACGCTCCCCATTAGGGAATTTGGCGTGCTGGACAGAAGCAGCTCCCAGTGCGCACAGAGGGCTCCCCTTCCGGGAATTTGGGGGAATTTGGCTTGCGGGTCACAGCTCTCCCTTCGGGGAATCTTAGAGCTTGCACAGAGGGGCTTCCCTTTGGGGAATTTGGTGCGCAGGATGGACTCCGCCCCCCTTCGGGGAATCTGGGAGAGTGCACGGAGCCAGCTCACCTTCAGGAATTTGAGAGTGTGCGCCCTAGCAGGTTTGGCTCAGTAGAGAGAGCACACACAGGACGCAGCTCCACTTCAGGGAATTTGGCCCGCCAGACACAGCTGCCTGGGATCCCTGACTCACAGCGCATTCACACTAAGAGCCAGCGACCCCAATTGTTGGTGCATGCACACACAGGGACCCTGATTCTCAACGAGAAACCACACAAGGCAACAGGGACTCTGACACTCGATTCTTGGTGCAGACACAGGGAAACTCTGACTCCTGGCACATGCTAAGGATCTCATTTTCGGCACATACCAACAGTGTGGTGCAGACAGGGCCCCTGATTCTAAGTGTGCACACGAGACCACAGGGAACACTGGGGACACTGACCCTGGGCAAGTCTGGTTCCCACCAACCAAAGGCAGCCACACGTCCTAGTGTCAGAGCACTTCAGTGAAACTCGGGTGGAGTGAAGTCCCCACAGCACACGGCCCAGGTTCACGCAAACGGAAGCTTGAACTTTCTGGTGATAGCTAGAATGGGGAAACGAAATAACTCACAGAGGAAAGAAAATGTGGAGTTGACAAGAAAGGAAATTAGTGAAACTGAAGCTTGCAACATGACCGAAAAGGAGTTCAGAGTAATGGTCATGGAATTTATACATCGGATGGATGAGAAAATCAACAACTTATGCAAGAATCAGGAAGAAATGAAAAGTGATATAGCTACAATCAAAAACACCATGGAAAGTTTCAACAGTAGACTACAAGAAGCAGAGGATCGAATTAGTGAGTTAGAAGACCAGGTACAGAAACAAGCTCAATCTGAACAGCAATTGGAGAAAAAAATTAAAAAGCAGGAGGAAAGCCTAAGGGAGCTTCGGGACAATATGAAACGAAGTAACATGCGTATAATAGGGCTGCCAGAAGGACAAGAAGAGCAGCAGGGATTAGACAATCTATTTGAAGAAATAATGACAGAAAACTTCCTGGATATGGGAAAGATAAAAGTCAAGCAAGTACAGAGAGTCCCAAGCAGGATCAACCCCAAAAGACCCACACCAAGACATGTCATAATTTCAATGGCAAATATAAATGATAAAGAGAGAATCTTAAAGGTGGCAAGAGAGAGACAGAGAGGAACACCCATCAGATTGTCAAATGATTACTCAACAGAAACACAACAAGCTAGAAGTGAATGGAAGGAGGTATACAAAGTGTTTCAAAGCAAAGGACTGAATCCAAGAATACTATATCCATCAAGACTATCAATCAAAATTGAAGGAGAAATCAGGAGCTTCGCAGACAAAAAAAGGCTCAGGGAGTTTATCACCAACAAACCAGCAATGCAAGAATTGCTAAAGGGAATACTGTAAAAAGAAGAAATAAACAGGTAAGAAGGAATACAGACACAAAAATAGATTTGACTACAAACAAATACCTTTCAGTAATAACTTTAAATGTAAACGGACTAAATGCTCCAATCAAAAGACATCAAGTGGCTGAATGGATAAAAAAACATGACCCATATATATGCTGTCTACAAGAGACCCACCTCAGAACAAGAGACTCACACAGATTGAAAGTGAAGGGATGGAAAAATATCTTTCAGGCAAATGGAAATGAAAAAAAAAGCTGGGGTAGCAATACATATATCTGACAAAATAGACCTCAAAGTAAATGCCATAACAAGAGATAAGGAAGGCCACTTCATAATACTAAAGGGAGAAATCCAACAAGAAGAAATAATTCTGCTAAACATATACGCTCCCAATATAGGAGCACCCAAATACATAAAAAAAACTCCTGAAGAATATCAAGGGAGAGATTAATAGCAATACAATCATAGTAGGAGACTTTAATACCCCACTATCACCACTGGACAAATCCTGTAAACAAAAAAATCAGCAAAGAAACAGCAATCCTATATGACTAACTAGACCAGATGGAATTAATTGACATCTTCAGAACATTTCACCCCAAAGCCACAGAATATACATTCTTCTCAAGTGCACATGGGTCATTTTCAAAGATAGACCATATGCTGGGTCACAGGCAAAGTCTCTTCAAATTCAAGAAGATAGAAATTATATCAAGCATCTTCTTAGATCACAGTGGCATAAAACTGGAAATCAACTACAATAAATACAATCCAAAGAAATCAAACACATGGAGACTAAACAACATGCTATTAAACAAGGACTGGGTCACCAGAGAGATCAAGGAAGAAATAAAAAACATCATGGCAACAAATGACAATGAAAACACAACAATCCAAAATCTATGGGACACAGCGAAAGCAGTCTTGAGAGGGAAGTTCATAGCTCTACAAGCCTATTGCAAAAAACAAGAAACAATGGTAATAAATTACCTCACCCTACAACTCTAAGAGCTAGAAAAAGAGCAGCAAGAAAAGCCCAGTGTAACCAGAAGGAAGGAAATTACAAAGATCAGAGCGGAGATAAATGACATAGAGACCAAAGAAACAATAGAAAAGATCAATAAAACCAAGAGCTGGTTCTTTGAAAGGATAAACAAGATTGATGAACCTCTAGACAGGCTCACCAAGAAGCAAAGAGAGAGGACCCAAATAAACAAAATCAGAAATGAAAGAAGTGAAATAACAACAGACCCCGCTGAGATACAAAGGATTGTTACAAAATACTATGAACAACTCTATTCCAACAAACTGGACAACCTGGAGGAAATGGACATATTCCTAGAAAAATATAACCTTCCAAAAATCAATCAAGAAGAATCTAAACAGCTCAATAGGCCAATAACTATGGACGAAATTGAAGCAGTCATCAAAAAGCTTCCGGCAAACAAAAGCCCGGTGCCTGACGGTTTCACAGGAGAGTTTCACCAAACGTTCAAGGAAGAACTACAACCTATCCTCCTCAGACTCTTCCAAAAAATTCAAGAGGAAGGAACACTTCCAAGCTCCTTCGGTGAAGCCAGCATCACCCTAATACCAAAACCAGATAAAGACAACACAATGAAAGAGAATTACAGACCAATATCCCTCATGAACATACATGCCAAAATCCTCAACAAAATCCTAGCAAATCGGCTCTAGCAGTACATCAGAAAGATCATACACCATGACCAAGTAGGATTTATCCCAGGAATGCAAGGATGGTACAATATCCGCAAATCAATAAACGTGATACATCACATAAAGAAATTGAGAGATAAAAATCACATAGTCATATCAATTGATGCAGAAAAAGCATTTGACAAAACCCAACACCCTTTCTTGATAAAAACTCTCAACAAGGTAGGAATAGAAGGCTCATACCTCAACATAAAAAAAGCTATATATGATAAACCCACAGCAAACATCATACTCAATGGACAAAAACTAAAAACATTTCCCCTAAGAACAGGAACAAGACAGGAATGCCCACTCTCACCACTCCTGTTTGACATAGTACTGGAAGTATTAGCTATTGCAATTAGACAAGAAGAAGAAATAAAAGGCATCCAAATTGGAAAAGAACAAGTAAAGCTGTCTTTATTTGCAGACGACATGATATTGTACATAAAAAATCCAAAAGACTCCGTCAAAAAACTACTAGACTTAATAAATGAATTCGGCAATGTATCAGGATACAAAATTAACGCCAAGAAATCTATGGCCTTTCTATACACCAATAGTGAACTTACAGACAGAGAGACTAAAAAGGCAATCCCATTTACCATCGTACCAAAAAAATTAAGATACCTAGGAATAAACTTAACTAAGCAGGTAAAAGACCTATACACGGAAAACTGCAGGACACTGAAAAAAGAGATAGAGGAAGATGGAAACAGATGGAAGAACATACCATGTTCATGGATTGGTGGAATCAACATCGTTAAAATGTCCATACTACCCAAAGCAATCTATAGATTCAATGCACTCCCCATTAAAATACCAACGGCATATTTCACAGACCTTGAAAGAACTCTCCAAAAATTCATCTGGAATAAAAAAAGACCCCGAATAGCCACAGCAATCCTGAGAAAGAAGAATAAAGTAGGAGGGATCTCAATACCAGATTTCAAGCTGTATTACAAAGCCACTATTCTCAAAACAGCCTGGTACTGGCACAAGAACAGACATATAGATCAATGGAACAGAATAGAGAATCCAGATATTGACCCAAACCACTATGCTCAATTAATATTTGACAAAGGAGGCATGAACATACAATGGAATAAAGACAGTCTCTTCAATAAATGGTGTTGGGAAAATTGGACAGATACATGCAAAAAAATGAAGCTAGATCACCAACTTACACCATACACAAAAATAAACTCAAAATGGATACAGGACTTAAACATAAGACGGGAAACCATAAAAATACTAGAGGAATCCACAGGCAGCAAAATCTCAGACATATGCCAAAAGAACTTCTTCACCGATACTGCCCCTAGGGCAATGGAACCTAAGAGAAAATTAACAAATGGGACTACATAAAAATAAAAAGCTTTTTTTACAGCAAAAGAAACTATCAACAAAACAACAAGAAGGCCCACTGCATGGGAAAACATATTTGCAAATGGCATCACTGATAAAGGTTTAATCTCCAACATCTACAGGAAGCTTATACAACTTAATAAAAGGAAGATAAATGATCCAATAAAAAAATGGGCAACGGACCTAAATAGAATCTTTTCAGAAGTAGACAGAAGCAAGGCCAAGAGACACATGAAAACATGCTCAAAGTCACTAATTATCCTAGAGATGCAAATCAAAACAACAATGCGGTACCATCTCACACCTGACAGAATGGCTATCATCAACAAATCAACAAACGACAAGTGTTGGCGAGGATGCGGAGAAAAAGGAACTCTCGTGCACTGTTGGTGGGAATGCAGACTGGTGCAGCCACTGTGGAGAGCAGTATGGAGTTTCCTCAAAAAACTGAAAATGGAACTCCCATTTGACCCAGTAATCCCACTCCTAGGAATATATCCTAAGAAACTGGGAACACCAATAAGAAAGGATATATGCACCCCTATGTTCATAGCAGCACAATTCACCATAGCTAAGATTTGGAAACAGCCTAGGTGCCCGTCAGCAGATGACTGGATCAGAAAACTGTGGTACATCTACACAATGGAATACTATGCTGCCATAAAAAAGAAGGAATTCTCATCATTTGCAGCAACCTGGATGGAATTGGAGAATAGTATACTAAGTGAAATAAGCCAGTCAATGAAAGAAAAATACCCCATGATCTCACTCATTTATGGATAATAAAGAACATTATAAACTGATGAACAAAAAGATAGATACAGAGACAGTAAAGCAACAGACAGACTTTCAAATTACAGGGGGAAAGTTAGGGAGAGGTGGGGGAGATAAGAAATCAAACTAAGGACTTGTATGCATGCATATAAGCATACCCAATGGACGCAAAACTTTGGGGGGTGAGGGCATATATGGGAGTGGGGTGAGGGGGGGGCAATGGTAAGATATGTACACATATAATACCTTAATAAAAAAATTGGAAAAAAAAGAAATTCCAGAAAAAAAAAGCATTGGACAAAATCCAGCACCATTTTTTTTATAACAATTCTCAGTGTAGTGGAAATAGAGAGATCATTACTCAACATAACAAAGGTTATATATGACATACCTATAGCCAATATAATACTCAATGAGCAAAAAGTAAAAGTGTTTCCCTTAAGAATAGGAATAAGCCAAGGATGTTCACTTTCACCACTCTTATTCAACATAGTACTGGAAGTCCCAGCCACAGCAATCAGAGAAGAAGAAGAGGTAAAAGGCATCTAAATTGGAAAGGAGGATGTAAAACTGTCATTATTTGCAAATGACATGATACTGTTCATAAAAAACCCTAAAGACTCCCCTAGGAAAATATTAGACTTAATAAATGAATTCAGCAAAATAACAGGATACAAAATCAACATCCAAAAATCAATGGCATTTTTATACACCAACTAGCGTTCCCGTTGCAGGAAAAATCCTGCAATAGGGTTTCCTGCTGCACTCTACCCCACCCTGCCTGCTCTCCTCCCTTGTCCCCCGCCCCGTGACTCCTCCAGCCCCCCTGCTTTTCTAACTTCTCCGCCAGCCTGCTCTCCTTCCTTCTTCCCTGGCCCCGCCTCCGCTCCTCCCTTCTGCTCCGGCCCGCCTTCTTTGCCAGCCCGCCTGCTTTTCCCTTCTCCCCCGGCCCCGCCTCCGCTCTTCCCTTCTCCCCCGGCCCCGCCTCCACTCCTCCCTTCTCCCCCGACCCCGCCTCCGCTCCTCCCTTCTCCCCCGGCCCCGCCCCTTCTCCCCCGGCCCCGCCTGCTCAACTTCCTTCTCCCCGGGCCCCGCCTCCGCTCCTCCCTTCTCCTCCCCCCAGCTTGCTTGCTTCTCTGCAGCTTTGCTCCCTTCTGCAGCTCTTGGCTTCTTTCTACGCTGTCGCGATATGCAAATTAGCCGCCATCTTTGTTTGGATAATTTGCATATTCGTCCTGATTGGCTGGTGGGCGTGGCTTGGCTGGTGGGCGTGGCTTGGCCGTAGCGAAGGTGCGGTCAATTTGCATATTTGTCTATTATTATATTAGATAACGAACTCTTAGGAAAAGAAACTAAAAAAGTAATCCCATTTTCCATTGCAATAAAAAAAATAAGATGTCTGAGAATAAATTTAACCAAAGAGATAAAAGACCTGTACTTTGGAAAACTATAGGACATTGAAAAAAGAAATAGAGGAAATACCTGGTAAACACAAATGGAAGCGTATACCATATTCATGGATTGGAAGAAATAACATCTTTAATATGTCTATAATACACAAAGCAATCTACAGATTTTATTCAATCCCTATTAAAATACCAATGGCATATTTCACAAAGCTAGAACAAATACTCCAAAAATTTATATGGAACCTTAAAAGACCCCGAATAGCTGCAGCAATCTTGAGAAAGAAGAATGAAATAGGAGGGATAACAATACCGAATATCAAACTATACTACAAAGCCATTATAACCCAAACAGCCTGTTACTGGCACAAAGAATAGGCACCAATGGATCAGAACAGAGACCCTAGAAATTGACCCACACCATTATGGCCAATTAACATTTGACAAAGGAGGCAAGAACATACAATGGAGTAAAAGACAGTATCTTAAAATTGGTGTTGGGAAAACTGGACAGACACACACAAAATGATGAAACTAGACCACCAACAAACAGTATACACAAGAATAAACTGAAGGTGGAGAAAAGACTTATATGTAAGGCATGAAACCATAAAAATCTTAGAGGAAAACATAGGCAGTGAAATCTTTCACATCTCACATAGCAATATCTTTACTGATACATCTCCTAGGATAAAGGAAACTAAGGAGAAAACAAACATATGGGACTACATCAAAATAAAAAGCTTATGAGCAGCAAAAGAAACCATAAAAATTAAAATGGAACCCACTGTATGGGAGAAAATACTTGCCAATGATACATCTGATAAGGGGTTAATGTCCTAAATATATTAAGTACTCATATAATTCAGCAAAAGGAAGACAAGTAATCCAATTAAAAAATGGGCAGAAGAACTGAATAGACATTTCTCCAAAGAGGACATACAAATGGCCAAGAGACATATGAAAAAATGCTCAACATCACTAATTATCAGAGAAATACAAATTAAATCCACAATGAGATATCATCTCACACCTGTCAGAATGGCTATCATCAAAAAATCAACAAACAACAAGTGCTGGCGAGAATGTGGAGAAAAGAGAACACTAGTTCACTTCTGGTGGGAATGCGGATTGGTGCAGCCACTATGGAAAACAGCATGGAGTTTCCTCAAAAAATTAAAAATGGAACTTCTATTTGACCCAGCAATCCCACTTCTGGGAATATATCCTAAAAACCACAAAACACCAATCAGAAAGAATATATGCATCCCTATATTCCTAGCAGCATTATTTGCAATAGCTGAGATTTGGAAACAGCCCAGGTGCCCTTCAGTAGATGAATGGATAAAAATGTGGTGGGACATTTACACTATGGAATACTATGCAGCTGCAAAAAAGAGGGATCTCTCACCCTTTGTGACAGCATGGATGGACCTGGAAAATATTATGCTAAGTAAAATAAGCCAAACTGAGAAAGACAAATATCACATGATCTCATTTGTGGAATCTAATGAACAAAATGAATTAATCAAGAAAATAAGACACGAAGCATGGAGGCATGGAACAGACAGACATACCTTGATATGGGGTTGAGGGGACGAGAAGAGATAAATCAAAGAAGTTATATACTTACATGCATAGCCTATGGACACAGGCAATAGGGTAGTGAAGACCTGAGGGTCGTAGGGGTTGGGAGGAAGGACAGAAAAGAGGGGGGAAATGGAAAATATCTGTAATACTATCAAAAATAAAAATATATTAAAATTTTTTTAAAATATATTTTATTGATTTTTTTACAGAGAGGAAGGGAGAGAGATAGACAGTTAGAAACATTGATGAGAGAGAAACATCAATCAGCTGCCTCTTGCACACCCTCCACTGGGGATGTGCCTGCAACCAAGGTACATGCCCTTGACTGGAATCGAACCTGGGACCCTTCAGTCCGCAGGCCAACACTCTATCCACTGAGCCAAACCGGTTAGGGCAAAATATATTAAAATTACTATGAACAACTGTATTACAACAAAGTGGACAAGCTTGATAAAATGGAAATATTCTTACAAAAATAATCTTCCTAAAATCAATCAGGAAAATTCAGAAAACCTGAATAGGCAGATAACTACTAATGAAATTGAAGCAGCAATTAAAAAAAAAATACTTCCAGAAAACAAAAACCCTTGTCTGGCAAGCTTCACAAGGGAATTCTACCAAGTATTAAAATAATAACTAACACCTATTCTCCTCAAAATATTCCAAAAAATCCAAGAGGAACAAAAGGAAAGAACACTTCTAAGCTGTTTCTATGAGGTAAGCATTACCCTAATTCCAAAACCAGATAAAACACTGCAAAGAAGGAGAATTACAGGCCAGTATCCATGTTGAAAACAGATGCTAAAATCCTCAAAAAATTTAGCAAATCGCATCTAACAATACATTAAAAAGATCATACACCATGACTTAGTGGGATTTATGCCAGGGATGGAAGTATGGTGCAATATTCACAAATCAATAGATGTGATATATCACATAATCAATTTGCAAGACAAATATCACATGATCATAATCAATTGATGCAGAAAAAGCATTCAACAAAATCCAACATCCTTTGTTGATGAAAACTCTCAGCAATGTGGGAATAGAGGGATCATATTTCAACATAATAAAAGCCATATATGTCAAGCCTACAGCCAACATCCTATTCAATGGATAAAAGCTAAACCATTTCCCCAAACCACAGGAATAAGATGTGGATGCTCACTTTCACCACTCTTGGTCTACATAGTACTGGAAGTCCTAGCCATAGAGATCAGACAAGAAGAAGAAATAAAAGGCATACAAATTGGAAAGGATGAAGTAAAACTGTCATTATTTGCAGATGATATAATATTGCAAATTGAAAACCCCAAAGACCCCATGAAAACACTAGTAAATATAATAAATGAATTCAACAGTGTAGGAGGATACAAAATTAACACCCAGAAATCTATGGCATTTTTATACTCCAATAATGAACTCTCAGAAAGAGAAACTAAAATATCCCATTTACTATTGTAACACACACAAAAATGTTATTTAGGAATAAACTTAAACAATGAGGTAAAAAGACCTGTTCAAAAAAGAAATACAGGGAGATTTAAACAAGTGGAAAAATATTCTGTATTTCTGGATTGATAGAATCAACATCATTAAAATGTCCATACTACCCAAAGCAATCTATAGATCCAATGCAATAACCATTAAAATACCAACAGCATATTTCACAGACCTAGAACAAACTCTCCAAAAATTCATATGGAACAAAAAAAAAAGACCCTGAATATCTGCAGCAATCCTGAGAAAGATGAACAAAGTTGGAGAAATCACAATACCAGATATCAAGTTATACTACAAAGCCACTGTACTCAAAACAGCCTGGTACTGGCAGAAAAACAGACATATAGATCCATAGAACAGAACAGAGATCCCATAAATCAACCTAATCTATTATGCTCAATTAATATTTGACAAAGGAGGCAAGAGCATATAATAGAGTAAAGACATTCTCTTCAATGAATGGTAAAATTGGACAGATGCATGCAAAAAATGAAAATAGACTACCAACTTACACCATACACAGGAATAAACTCAAAATGGATGAAAGACTTAAACATAAGTTGTGAAACCATAAAAATATTAGAAGACTCCATAGGCAGCAAAATCTCATACATCTCTTGTTGCAATATATTTGCTTTCCTAGGGCAAAGGAAACTAAAGAGAAAATAAACATAAGAACTATATTAAAATAAAGAGCTTCTGCAAATCAAAGGAAACCATCAACAAAATGAAAATAGAACTCAAAGCATTGGAAAACCTATTTGGCAATGATAGCTCTGATAAGGTCTTATTTTCCAAAATATATAGGGAACTAATAGAACTTTAAAAAGGAAGAGAAATAATCCAATTAAAAATGTTCAATTTACCTAAATAGGCACTTCTTCAAAGTGGACATACAGAAGGCCAAGAGACATTAAAAATGCTCAAAGTCACTAATCATCTGAGAGATGTCTATTAAAATGATAATGAGGTATTACCTCACACATTTCAGAATGGCTATAATCAACAAATCAACAAGTGACCAGTGTTGGCGAGGATGTGAAGAAAAGGGAACCCTAGTACACTGCTGGGGGGAATGTAGACTAATGCAGCTGCTGTGGAAAACAGTATGAAGTTTCCTCAAAATATTAAAAATGGAACACTATTTGACCCAGTACTCCCACTTCTAGGAATATATCCTAAGAAGTCAGAAACACCAATCAGAAATAATATATGCACCCCTATGTTCGTAACAGTGAAATTTAAAATAGCTAATATTTGTAACAGCCCAAGTGTCCATCAGCAGATAACGGATTAAAAAGCCGTGGTACATTTACACAATGACATACTTCGCAGCTGTAAAAAAGAAAGAACTCTGCCTGGCTTGCATAGCTCAGTGGTTGAGCGTAGACCTATGAACTAGAAGGTCACGGTTTGATTCCTGTTCAGGGCATAAGCCCAGGTTGCAGGCTCAATCCCCAGTGTGAGGCATGCAGGAGGCAGCCAATCAATGATTCTCTCTCATCATTGATGTTTCTATTTCCCTCTCCCTCTCCCTTCCTCTTTTTAATCAAATATATATATATATATATATATATATATATATATATATATATATATATATATATATATATATAATTTGCAATAGCATGGATGGACCTGGAGAGTATTATGCTAAATGAAATAAGCCAGTCAGAGAAAGATAAATACCACATGATCTCACTCATACCCTACCTAATAAAGACAGAATATGCAAATTGACCATCACACCATCACAAAGATGGCAGCACCCATAGCCACAAGATGGCAGCGCCCAGTCCTTTCAGCCCCTCTGGTGGGGGGCATGGCTGGAGTCCCCCAGTCCTTTCAGCCCTGCTGGGAGTGGGATGGCCGAAGTCCCCCAGTCCTTTCAGCCCAAACTGATTACTATGGCAAGTGTACCAAGAAGGTTTTCAGCAATTGTGAGAAGCAAGTGTGAGAAGCAAATGTGAGAAGCAAGCCTTGGTGGGATCGAGGGAGAGATGGCGGGCTCAGGGCCACTGCCACCCAGGGAGGCCTTAGGAGTTCAGTTCTGAAAACACAGGGATCCACTCCAGCATGGGCTGGGGAGGAAGTGCTGCTGCTGCCCGCCCAGCACCAGGTCCTTTGTTAAGGAAGCAGGTCCAAGTTGCAGCCACGGGGCCTGGCGGGGCTGTCTCACCCAGGACCATCGTGGCTGGGCTCTGGTGGGGGCGACGAGCACCTCTGGGATCACTGTCTGTCCCCGGGCTGCCTGCAGACACCAGTGGAGCGGGCACAGGTTGAACATTTTAATAAAAATGGGATGCCTGTGCCCCACGCTGCCGTGCCCCGGTACCTGGTGAGGAGAGGGCAGTGGGATCAGGGAACAGCCTAGGGACCCCATTAGGAGGCACCAGGGCTTGGGAGGGGCTGGGGAGCAGAGGGCCCCAATCGCTGGGCTGACAGCAGGACAGACCCGAGGTGCCTCCAGTCGCCGTTACCCACCCAGCACTGGTGGGGCTGTCTCACATATTGTAGAATTTTATATCTGAAACCTATATAATTTTATTAACCAATGTCACTCCAAGAAACTGTTTTTAAAAAAAGGATACATCTTTAATGCATATAATGTGCTTCACACAATATCTGACACATAGAAAATGTTTAGATTGGGGCATTTCTCTGCCTCCTTTCCCTTTTTCTTCTTCTTTTTTTAAAAATATATTTTTATTGATTTTTCACAGAGAGGAAGGGAGAGGGATAGAGAGCCAGAAACATCGATGAGAGAGAGACATCGACCAGCCGCCTCCTGCACATCCCCCACCAGGAGATGTGCCCGCAACCAATGTACATGCCCTTGACCGGAATCGAACCTGGGACCTTCCAGTCCGCAGACCGACGCTCTATCCACTGAGCCAAACCGGTTTCGGCCTTTCCCTTCTTCTAAATTCATCTCTGAGCCCTGAGTGAAAATGCATGACTAAAAATTGACTTAGAAATGTGTGAAAGTACCCAGCTCAGGAAGACTGAAATAACAGATGTTCTTTTAGAAATTTACCAAGAGGTCATCCTGGGTCAGAACTTTAAATTCCTTCCTTCCCCAGCTCCCTTCCCACCACCTAAGTCCCTGCAGAGTTGGATTTTGTCCACTTTGTATTTTCTTTATGTACTTTTGTTACTAAATCACTACTTGTTCTCATTTTCATTTGTTGAGATGAAGTCTTGTTTTAATCCTGAAAGTAGGGAGTCTAAATTTCTTCCTGTGATTACAAATAAATAGTTTTGTTTCCCCGTTGAAATTAACTAGTAGAAAAATATACCCAAGAAGAGTTTTTTTCCCAGGACATATTCTATACAACTATGAAAATAAGATTTCTAGAAAGTCAGAAATTATCTACCCACTGCCTCCCACAAGAAAAACAAACAAAGAAACAAATAAAACAGGCAGCTTATAGAACCTGCATGCCAGAATGAATCAACATCCTCTGGCAGCTGAGGTCCAGTTCCATCCTGAGAGTCCAACAGGTTCCTTCTCAGAGTGGATAGTGCACCTGCTGGAGGTATGACTTTAAGAAGTGTATTTAATACATCAAGCACTAAGCATTTGCTATGAGGTAGGCACTGTGCTATGTGCTTTATGTACCTTCCACTTTATGTAACCTCCCAACAAGTCTATGATATTTGTATAATTTGCCCAATTTTACAATTGAGGAAAATAAGGTACAGAGAGTTTATGTAACTTGCTCAAGGTCACACAATTAAGTGCTGGAGGAACTGGTAATTTGATGCCAGATCTGTCTAATTGTAAACCCCATAATCTTAATCATTATGCTATCCTAGAGGCCAGGTGCATGAAAATTTGTGCACTGGGGGGGGGGGGGGGGGCTCAGCCTGGCCTTCCCCCTCTCACAGTCCAGGAGCCCTCAAGGGATGTCCTACTGATGGCTTAGGCCCGCTCCCTAAGCCGCAGTCTGGCCTCCCTCTGTGGGAGGCAACAGGGCAGATCAGGGGAAGGCACTGCCCCCATTGCCTCGCCATTGCTGCTGCCTCTGGCCTCCCTCTGCAGAAAGCAACCAGGCTAATCAGGGGAAGGCACTGCCCCGATCATCCCACTGCTGCTGCCACTGCCGGCCACTGTGGCCGCCAGCCTTCGGCCTTCGCAGCTGCCACTGTGGCTGCTGGCCCTCGGCCCTCGCTTCTTAGCACTGGCCCCGCCCCCACCCACTGGTGGGTTGGGGGTGATCTGGGGCCAGGCAGGTTGGTGGAGGGGCTGTTGGAGGTTGAGGCACAGCAGGTCGCACCGCGTCCAGCCTCTGCGGAGACGTGGCACCAGGACCAGGCCCGCGCTGCTGCCTCTGTGGCTGCCTCTGCGGAAGGGGGAGCACTGGGACCAGGACTGCGCAGCCCCCTCTCCAGCGGTGCCTCTGTGAAAGGGGCCATAGTGCTGGACTGGCCCACGCTGCCACCTCTCCCGCACTGCTGCCTCTCCTGAGCTGCCTCCTCTCTCATGCCACCTCCTCTCCCATACCGCCAACCCTTGGCCCTCACAGCTGCAGCAGCTGCCAGCCCTCAGGCCTTGCAGCTGCTGCAGCTTTGTCTGGAAGGATGTCTGGAAGGACGTCTGGTCTATCCTGTCTAATTAGCATATTACACTTTTATTAGTATATATTTCCACCTATGTATTCTCTCCAAGCTAGTGAAGTGTGGTGGATGCCCATTCCCCTTGAATTTGCACATATCCTACAAGGCATATAACAGCCTTCTCAGTTACTAACATATCAGTTTGTGAGTTTCAAATACTTTCTTTATTCCTTCCTTGATTCACCAAACATTGAGCACTTATTCGACACAAGGCATTATATAGGTATTGGGAGTGCAAAAATAAAAATAAGATACAAACTCAGCTCTCTAAGAAGTCACTTTTAGTAGTTTTCACTAACAGATTTGGTTTTTTGGAGGCAAGCAGGAGTATGTTGATAAAAATGAATTTCTGTTTTGTACAGCTTTGTATTCTAGCTCCTAAGTCAGTGATTGCCACAGAGAAGGCACTCAAAACAAATGATTAAATATACAAATTGAGGCATCCACATCAAGGTTCATTACCCTCCTGGTTTTGCAAAGGATATGTCTTTTTTTGTTTTTTAAGAATTTTTGTGAGTTTATTTGAGCCAAGCTGTAGACAACTGCCAGGAAGCAGTATCTCAACGGATTGGGATAATGCTCCAGAGAAGGGTGGGTTCATACCTTCTTTTTATATAACCCCCTAATGTTAAGCGTCCAACCAATTGGTTGTCCGTTCGGTGGATGGCTCGATCAGTTGCTATGACATGCACTGACCACCAGGGGGTAAATGTTCCAACCGGTAGGTTAGCTTGCTACTGGGGTCCAGCAGATCGGGACTGGGCAAGATGGGCCAGACATGCCCTGGAGCCCTCCTGGGTCCCTCCCCTGCCAGCCGGCCAACCTCCAGTAGTTCCTTCCCAGCCGGACACCAGCCATAGGCCCCGATCAGGACTAGGTGGTATGGCCCTGATCAGCCCTGATCACCAGCCAGGCCGAGGGACCCCACCTGTGCATGAATTCGTCCACCAGGCCTCTAGGTTTTTTAATAATTACCATTAAAAGGGAAGACATAAGTGGGTTACATGAAATCCATTGGTGATAGATTAGGAAGGTGGGAGAAAGCAAAGCGGGGAAACCTCTGGTATCGAATAAAAAGTGAAATGATGAACAAATGCTTCTTTTACATATGGATACAAGATAATTAACAGTTGACATTTAACATGATAACAATAACAATGAGGGAATGCCCTGGTGCCAATTGTTGTGCCCTGAGTGGTCTGGAAACAGGGAAGTTACAAGTTACCCAGATATTTCACAGGTATGTTATCTTAGATGCAAAAAGGCAATTGGCTCAGTAAAGATCAAAGTTCATTATTGTCAGGGGAAATACTGGCCTAGGACATGACTACCTACTATAAACTGCTTTTAGTTAGATATTTAATTTCAGACCATCCTTTGTGGTTACTTTAGGTCTTTGAGTTTGCAAAACTGCCATGCAGGCCTTTCCTGAACTAGTCAGGTTAACATGTGGCCTCCCCCCGAACCCCGGTCCATATATCTCCCTTTTGGTCATAATTCAATCATAGGATGCATTGATGAACAAATTTTTGGTTGGGTAACAGAGTCCCACGGTGCTAGGAAGGCTCATTCCTAGGAAGTCTGTGTCAACATTTGTGTTGCTGAACAGGGTGGACCACAGGGTATGGATCAAGACCATAACCTTAGATGGCATTCAAGGTCGAATTATATAGATACTGAGTGGCCAGATTATTATGACCACCCCATCAGTACTTCGTTGGGCCACCTTTTGCCTTCAATACTGTGGCAATGCTTCTTGGCATTGACTCCATGAAATGTTGAAAGGTGATGTGAAGAATCTGACACCATTCCTGATGAATAGCACTGTCCAGTTCTGTGAGATTTGATGGTTGCAGAACAAGCTGCCTGATGGCTCTTTTAACTTTGTCCAACAAATGCTCAATTGGATTGAGATCTGGTGATTGTGGGGGCCACCTAAGCAAGGTCAAGTCTCCCTCATGTTCTTGAAACCACTCCTGCACAATATGAGCACCATTGCATGGCACATTGTCTTGTTGGAAGAAGCCATCTCCATTGGGATACACCATCAACATGATAGGATGAACTTGATCAGCAACAATACTTAGGTATGTTGTGCTATTCAGACGTTGTTCCACACGAATAAAGGGCCCAAATCATACCAGGAAAACATGCCCCAAACCATAACACTGCTCCCACCAGCTTGAAGGGTTGTACTCATGCATGTGGAGTGCATGCTTTCATGATGTTTCTGCAAAATTCTCACTCTTCCACCTGCATGATGCAACTGGGAACGTGATTCATCGGACCACATGACTTTTTTCCAATGCTCAACTGTCCAATCCTTGTGTTCCTGTATATATATATATATATATATATATATATATATATATATATATATATTCTAGATCATTTCTAATTTTTGAGCCACCATGATCTTTTGCTGTTTGTCTTAATTTTTGTTTTTCTGCATCTAATATAACATTTACATATCAGGAACAA
The DNA here is from genome assembly GCF_951640355.1 of Cnephaeus nilssonii. Classification (NCBI taxonomy): domain Eukaryota; kingdom Metazoa; phylum Chordata; class Mammalia; order Chiroptera; family Vespertilionidae; genus Cnephaeus; species Cnephaeus nilssonii. The sequence goes on from NC_137071.1 coordinate 33,429,988, forward strand.
TAGTAACAATACTAAACCAATAATACCGATTAGGAACAGAAAATGTCTAATATAGACAAGGGAAAGGTCTGAGGGGAACAAGCATCCCAGCCAACAGAAAAACCCTTTACATGTATCATCAAAGGATATGTCTTGATGTCATATGCAAAAGTACATATTCTAAAGACAGGCTTCTGAAGAAATGCCAGGAAAGCAACTTTCACTATAAGTTGTGATACCAATAGCCAATTTCTCCCTTGAATGAGCTTGTGCCTTGTAGAGTGATAAAAAAAATGAAATAAGAGATGACACAAATGCATCCTATTCATCATATATTTCTGCGACCCACATGAAGTTTAGGTTACCACTCTTCACTAAACATTGTGGTCAATGATGGATTAACTATTTCCTTACTCATATGGTACAGCAGTGGGTACCATCATAATGTTAACTTGCAGGTATGTCTGCTCAAGGATATAATCACTGTTTTACTCCCATTTTAATATCCAGGACTGACCTGACACAGTGCTTGAAATTTCCAATTCTTTGGTTTAGAATAGTGGTTAAATTAAAAATATATATAAAGTCAACCAGATCTTGATATGCAACAACTGAAAAATAAACTACTTGAAGGTATGAGGCATTGTCTAAGAACATTTTGATGGGGTAAGGGAGAGTGTTAGCATTGACTATACTAAGACTAGGCTAAACTATGACATTCTAGTGAGCAGGGTTGGCCAACTAGCCTCAAACAACCCACCCAGCTCAAATACTCCAACTCAGTTTGCTCATAACCCTCTCACCCTCTTTTATCATCCTTATTTAATTTATTTTTTAAAAAAATAGACTTTTATTGATTTCAGAGAGGAAGGGAGAGGGATAGAGAGATAGAAACATACATGATGAGAGAGAATCATTGATTGGCTGCCTCCTGAATGCACACCCCTCCCCCCAACCGGGGATTGAACCCATAACCTAGCCATGTGCCCTGACCAGGAATCAAACTGTCCTTCTGGTTCACGGGTCAATGCTCAAACACTGAGCCATGCCATCAGGTATCATCCTTATTTTAGCCCCATCTTCTACCTACAATGCCTTGAACCATATACAACTCACTTTTATATGCATTATTTTTGGATGCTTATGAGGATCATATGTCCAATAACTTTATACAGAAGAAAAATGCCCCAGGATAAGAAAGTATATCAAGTTTGAGTGAGTGAAAGGATGGAGTCTTCTGCTAAATCTTGGGAATACCACTATCTTTACAGAATAGCATACACATGCATTAGGATACTTCTGGGATAATGACTATATTTATATCTTTATTTATTCTGTCGCAGAAATGAGTGTGATTATAAGGCATCAATGAACAGGAAACATATGTAATTACTACTTTTCCAATTGAGCCATAAAAAGTATGGTTTCTTTCTCTAAAATAAAGAACAGGATTTTATGTGTGGAAACATAAACACTCATTTAAATTTAGACTTCTGCTTAACAAGCCCATTTAGATTCTGGGAAAGTCAATGGACACGAGTATTTATGAACAACGTAATTGGTAAAAATCTATTTGTTGAAGAAGAATTCAATCATCTGGGTTCATGTTATCCCTGAAAACCAAATGATCTGATAATGTGCATTTATGTTCTCTACATTCTTTTAAGCTATTGAAAATCCTCCTCTTTTTTTTAGAGTTTTTAATAACATGAGGAAATTATTTTTTAAATTTAATTTTATTATTATTTTTTTATTTTTTAAAATTTCTTTATTGATTAAGGTATCACATATTTGTCCTCATCCCCCCATTCCCATCCCAAACCCCTCCCCACGCATGCCCCCACCCCCCCTGTTGTCCGTGACCACTGGTTAGGCTCATATGGATGCACACAAGTCCTTTGGTTGATCTCTCCCCCTTATCCCCACCTTCCCCTACCTTCCCTCTGAGGTCCAACATTCTAATCTATGCTTCCTTGTCTCCAGGACTATTCTTGTTCATCAGTCTATGTTGTTCATCATTTCCCCTAGATGAGTGAGATCATGTGCTACTAGAAATACACTTATAAGAACCGAAAATGAGACAAGCAATAATGGTTATGCTGAAAGGCAAATGAATCAGTTTGTAGTGAGTTTCTTTCTGAGCCAACAGTTCTTTTGAGTCCCAATTTCAATGTCAAACAGTTCCTTATGTGTACATGTCAGCAATGATATTTCAGTTCTGGACGGTGGACAAATGGTGGTAATGCAGGTCCTACCCCCTCTTGTTTGGTCCTGAGCAACCTGCAATGACTCACAGATGCTGACTGCTAGTATGGCAAGGCATCGTCAGCATCTTCCATCTTTGGACTGTTTCTCTTCTGTCTTCATGGCTGGAGCAGTCCTGTCAATTCCTCTCTGTTGCAGGAATCCACATGGTCTCCGAGTTGTTTTCTGAAAAGACACAAACATATTCTCAAACAAAAGTTAATAAAGGAATCTTTTCTATAAATTTGACTTGTGATCCTTTTTCTTTTTTTTTAAGGTTTTTTTTTATTGAGGTATTATATGTGTACATATCTTACCATTACCCCCCCCACCCCCAACCATACATGCCTTCACCCCCCATAGTTTTGCGACCATTGTTTATGCTTATATGCATGCATACAAGTCCTTCGTTTGATTTCTTATCTCCCCCACCTCTCCCTAACTTTCCCCCTGTAATTTGAAAATCTGTTTTTTGCTTTACTGTCTCTGTATCTATCTTTTTGTTCATCAGTTTATAATGTTCTTTATTATCCATAAATGAGTGAGATCATGTGGTATTTTTCTTTCATTGACTGGCTTCTTTCACTTAGTATAATATTCTCCAATTCCATCCAGGTTGCTGCAAATGATGAGAATTCCTTCTTTTTTATGGCAGCATAGTATTCCATTGTGTAGATGTACCACAGTTTTCTGATCCAGTCATCTGCTGACGGGCACCTAGGCTGTTTCCAAATCTTAGCTATTGTAAATTGTGCTGCTATGAACATAGGGGTGCATATATCCTTTGTGATTGGTGTTTCTAGTTTCTTCGGATATATTCCCAGGAGTGGGATTACTGGGTCAAATGGGAGTTCCATTTTCAGTTTTTTGAGGAAACTCCATACTGTTCTCCACAGTGGCTGCACCAGTCTGCATTCCCACCAGCAGTGCACGAGGGTTCCTTTTTCTCCGCATCCTCGCCAACACTTGTCGTTTGTTGATTTGTTGATGATAGCCATTCTGACAGGTGTGAGATGGTACCGCATTGTTGTTTTGATTTGCATCTCTCGGATAATAAGTGACTTTGAGCATTTTCATGTGTCTCTTGGCCTTCCTTCTGTCTTCTTTTGAAAATTTTCTGTTTAGGTCCGTTGCCCATTTTTTAATTGGATCATTTATCTTCCTTTTATTAACTTGCATAAGCTGCCTGTAGATGTTGGAGATTAAACCTTTATCAGTGATGGCATTTGGAAATATGTTCTCCCATGCAGTGGGCTTTCTTGCTGTTTTGTTGATGGTTTCTTTTGCTGTAAAAAAGCTTTTTATTTTTATGTAGTCCCATTTGTTAATTTTCTCTTTAGCTTCCATTGCCCTAGGGGCAGTGTCAGTGAAGATGTTCTTTTGGCATATGTCTGAGATTTTGTTGCCTGTAGATTCCTCTAGTATTTTTATGGTTTCCCGTCTTATGTTTAAGTCCTGTATCCATTTTGAGTTTATTTTTGTGTATGGTGTAAGTTGGTGATCTAGTTTCGTTTTTTTTGCATGTGTGTGTCCAATTTTCCCAACACCATTTATTGAAGAGACTGTCTTGACTCCATTGTATGTTCATGCCTCCTTTGTCAAATATTAATTGAGCATAGTGGTTTGGGTCGATATCTGGATTCTCTATTCTGTTCCATTGATCTATATGTCTGTTCTTGTGCCAGTACCAGGCTGTTTTGAGAACAGTGGCTTTGTAATACAGCTTGAAATCTGGTATTGAGATCCCTCCTACTTTATTCTTCTTTCTCAGGATTGCTGCAGATATTCGGGGTCTTTTTTTATTCCAGATGAATTTTTGGAGAGTTCTTTCTAGGTCTGTGAAATATGCTGTTGGTATTTTGATGGGGAGTGCATTGAATCTGTAGATTGCTTTGGGTAGTATGGACATTTTAATGATGTTGATTCTACCAATCCATGAACATGGTATGTTCTTCCATCTGTTTACGTCTTCCTCTATCTCTTTTTTCAGTGTCCTGTAGTTTTCTGCATATAGGTCTTTTACCTCCTTAGTTAAGTTTATTCCTAGGTATCTTAATTTTTTTGGTGCGATGGTAAATGGGATTGCTTTTTAGTCTCTTTTTCTGTAAGTTAACTATTGGTGTATAGAAATGCCATAGATTTCTTGGCGTTAATTTTGTATCCCTCTACATTGCCGAATTCATTTATTAATTCTATTAATTTTTGGATGGAATCTTTTGGGTTTTTTATGTACAATATCATGTCATCTGCAAATAAGGACAGCTTCACTTCTTCTTTTCCAATTTGGATGCCTTTTATTTCTTCTTCTTCCCTAATTGCGATAGCTAATACTTCCAGTACTATGTCAAACAGGAGTGGTGAGAGTGGGCATCCCTGTCTTGTTCCTGTTCTTAGGGGAAATTATTTTTGGTTTTTGCCCATTGAGTATGATGTTTGCTGTGGGTTTATCATATATAGATTTTATTATGTTGAGGTATGATCCTTCTATTCCCACCTTGTTGAGAGTTTTTATCAAGAAAGGGTGTTGGATTTTGTCAAATGCTTTTTCTGCATCTATTGATATGACTATGTGATTTTTATCTCTCAATTTGTTTATGTGATGTATCACATTTATTGATTTGCGGATATTGTACCATCCTTGCATTCCTGGGATAAATCCTACTTGGTCATGATGTATGATCTTTCTGATGTATTGCTGGAGCCGATTTGCTAGGATTTTGTTGAGGATTTTGGCATGTATGTTCATGAGGGATATTGGTCTGTAATTCTCTTTCATTGTGTTGTCTTTATCTGGTTTTGGTATTAGGGTGATGCTGGCTTCATAGAAGGAGCCTGGAAGTGTTCCTTCCTCTTGAATTTTTTGGAATAGTCTGAGGAGGATAGGTTTTAATTCTTCCTTGAAAGTTTGGTAAAACTCTCCTGTGAAGCCGTCTGGCCCCGGGCTTTTGTTTGCCGGAAGCTTTTTGATGACTGCTTCAATTTCTTCCATAGTTACTGGCTTGTTGAGCTGTTTAGATTCTTCCTGATTGAGTTTTGGAAGGTTGTATTTGTCTAGGAATATGTGCATTTCCTCCAGGTTGTCCAGTTTGTTGGAATAGAGTTGTTCGTAGTATTTTTTCATAATCATATGTATTTCTGTGGGATCGGTTGTTACTTCACCTCTTTCATTTCTGATTTTGTTTATTTGGGTCCTCTCTCTTTGCTTCTTGGTGAGCCTGTCTAGAGGTTCATCAATCTTGTTTATCCTTTCAAAGAACCAGCTCTTGGTTTTGTTGATCTTTTGTATTGTTTCTTTAGTCTCTATGTCGTTTATCTCCGCTCTGATCTTTATTATTTCTTTCCTTCTGCTTACACTGGGCTTTTCTTGTTGCTCTCTCTCTAACTCTTTGAGTTGTTGGGTTAGGTAATTTATTACCATTGTTTCTTGTTTTTTGCAGTAGGCTTGTAGAGCTATGAACTTCCCTCTCAGGACTGCTTTCGCTGTGTCCCATAGATTTTGGATTGTTGTGTTTTCATTGGCATTTGTTGCCATGATGTTTTTTATTCCTTCCTTGATGTCTTTGGTAACCCAGTCATGGTTTAATAGCATGCTGTTTAGTCTCCATGTGTTTGATTTCTTTGGGTTGTTTTTATTGTAGTGGATTTCCAGTTTTATGCCACTGTGATCTGAGAAGATACTTGATATGATTTCTATCTTCTTGAATTTGGAGAGACTTTGCCTATGTCCTAACATATGGTCTATCTTTGAAAACGACCCATGTGCACTTGAGAAGAATGCATATTCTGTGGCTTTGGGGTGAAATGTTCTGAAGATGTCGATTAATTCCATCTGGTCTAGTGGGTCATTTAGGATTGATGTTTCTGTGCTGATTTTTTGTTTAGAGTATTTGTCCAATGGTGATAGTGGGGTATTGAAGTCTCCTACTATGATTGTATTGCTGTCAATCTCTCCTTTGATATCTTCCAGGAGTTTTTAAATGTATCTTGGTGCTCCTGTATTGGGTGCATATATGTTTACCAGAGTTATTTCTTCTTGTTGGATTTCTCCCTTTAGTATTATGAAGTGGCCTTCATTATCTCTTGTAATGTCCTTCACTTTGAGATCTAATTTGTCAGATATAAGTATTGCTACCCCAGCTTTTTTTTCATTTCCATTCGCCTGGAAAACCTTTTTCCATCCCTTTACTCTCAGTCTGTATGCGTCCTTTTTTTTGAGGTGGGTTTCCTGTAGACAGCAGATATATGGGTTTTGTTTTCTTATCCAATCTGTTACCCTGTGTCTTTTGATTGGGGCATTCAATCCATTTACATTTAAAGTTATTATTGATAGGCACTCATTTGTCGCCATTTTTATTCTATACCCATGTGTTCCTTCTTTGCTTCTTATTTCTTTCTTTCTTTTCTTTTCTTTTTTTTTTTTTTACAGCAGACCCTTTAGCATTTCTTTCATTGCTGGTTTGGTGGTGATAAACTCCCTTAGCCCTTTTTTGTCTGTGAAGCTCCTGATTTCACCTTCAATTTTGATTGATAGCCTTGCTGGGTACAGTATTCTTGGATTGAGACCCTTCCTTTGCATGACTTTGTATATTTCATTCCATTCCCTTCTGGCCTGATGAGTTTCTGTTGAGAAATCAGTTGGTAGTCTGATGGGGGTTCCTTTGTATGTAACTGTCTGTCTCTCTCTGGCCGCTTTTAAGATTCTTACTTTGTCGTTGGTGTTTGCCAATTTAATTATAATGTGCCTTGGTGTCGGTCTTTTGGGGTTCATTTTGCTTGGAACTCTGTGAGCTTCTTGCATTTGTGTGGGTTTTTTCTTCCCTATATCAGGGAAGTTTTGTGTTATTATTTCTTCAAACAGGTTTTCTATTCCTTGCTCCGTTTCCTTTCCTTCTGGTACCCCTATTATCCTGATGTTGTTTTGTTTTGTGTTGTCCCGAAGTTCCCTTAGGCTCTCCTCATGCTTTCTAATTTTTGTTTCTAGAAGCTGTTGTAATTGGGTATTTTTTTCCATCTTGTCTTCTAGCTCACTTATGCGGTCCTCTGCTTCTTCTAGTCTACTCTTGATGCTTTCTATTGTGTTCTTTACTGCAGTGATGTCATTTTTCATTTCTTCTTGGTTCTTCTTCATTTCCTCTTGGTTCTTACTCATATTGTCGAATTTGTCTTCCATCCTTTTCAGCCACCTTATGACCATTTCTCTGAATTCTTTCTCTGATAGGTTGTTTGCCGCTAATTCGTTTACTTCCTTTTCTGGTGATGCCTGCTTCTCTTTCCTATGGGGGCTGTTTCTTTGTCTCCCCATGGTCTCTCTTCTCCGGATGTCTGGTTATATAGTTCTCTCTCTCTCTGCCGTTGATTTAAAGGTACAAAATACAACACAACCAGGCACAACACACAAGGCACTGAACAGAATTGTATTCACGATATTAATAACCTCCAATAAAGGTAACCACCAGAGAAAGACAAATTAGGGTATAGGAGTGGAAGAGGGAGAGTAAAAAGAAAGAACAAAACAAACAAACAAAAAAACACAAGAGTGTGAATCTGAACTTGGGAAAAGAGCAGAAAAAAAAGGAAAAGAAAAAAAAGTAAGAGAGACAAGAACAATACTAAGAGAGAAAAGGGGAACAAACTATATATATAGGGAGTAGACTCCACTAGAACAACCACTAATCCCAGCAAATTCCAGCAACACGAGCTTGGAGATTAATACAAACTGCAACACCAACTAATATCAAGTGAGGCAAGGGAAAACAAAAGTAAAAAACAAACAAAAACAAAGCAAACAAAAGAACCAACCAACCAAACAAAAAGAATAATCAAAACAATCTCATAAAAAAGCATAAAAATTCAATCTAATCAACATTCAAGCAAACAACAACAAAAGGCCAGAGAGAAAAATAATTTTTTTTTGGTAGCGTAGAGAGAGGTATGTATGGATTTGGAGCAGGGGGTTGGGAATTAGATATATAAGTAGGGTGAAATTTTAGCAGAGGGTAAACTGAAAAAGTAGGGAAAATCTATAGCCAGAAATGGTTAAGAAAAACAGGAGACCAAAAGGAGAAAGGTTAGGAGGAGAGTGATGGCAAAATGTTAGCGTTGAGATAGGGTAAGGGAAAGATGCAAATAGAATGTAGGACACTAATCCCAAAATACAAGAAAGGGAAAATCAAATGACATTAAAAAAATAAAATAAAATAATAGTAATAATTCTGATTGAAAATAAAAATGTAATAATTAAAAAGGTGAAAATCGAGTGAGGAAAAAGAAAAAATTAGTTTCTTAAGTAAAAGATGCAAAAAATGAAAATAAAAAAATTAGAATAAAAATTTTTTTTAAAAAATTGAAAAAGGAATTAAAAATTAAAAAATAGGAAGACTAAAATGTTCAGTAGCGGCTGTCATTCACTTCCTCTAATATTCTGTTTAGTATGCCTGTTTCCCAGTCTGGGCGGTATTTCAGTTCAGCTTCGTTCCACTGCTTCTCAGTGTTATAAGCCAGTCCTGCTTTTTGAGCCGGCCGTGTCTTAATTTCTCATATTTATTTTTGATTACACCAGAGACAATTAGCGTTTTAGCCCCTGGGTGGCAGTGTTTCTGAATTGACTTCCGGGCCTCTCTAGCTTTTTTTTTTTTTTTTCCCCTCTATGGCACTCACTACCGGTTTTGTGGAGGTGTGAGCCTCAGAGCTGCCTCTCAGATGGTCACACCCAGCTCTGTTCCCAGGTTCCGAAAAAACAACTTCCCCCTGCAGTCTTTCAGGGTTTTTCCACCTGGGTTTTCCTATGTATTGGGCTTAGTAATCAGAGTCGGAAAGAGCCCAAGTGTGCGGACAGTGGGTCCGTGCGCCAGACTAAGTAGCCTGCACTCCTTTGAAAATTCTTAGTCTGATCCTCCTCGTCAGATTAAAATGAGTTGCTTTTAAGAGGTCACTTCTGTTAGCAGCTCAGAGGACCCCCTTCCATATTCACAGATCACGGCAGTTCCAACTGCCGCCGATTTTTCTAGGCACAGACCTCCCGGTTCCTGCCGGTCTTGCGGCTTGCGCGCTTCCCTCCCACCGCAGGGATTAGAAACCACACCTTATTTCAGGTGAAATCTGACCTTTCCGTGGTGCAGTGAAGAGTCCCTTTGAATCTGAATGTTTGCACCGATAGGGGACCGGTGTTCTGGTACTCGCAGCTGTTCAGTGTTTGCAGTTGTCGCGGAAAGTCAGGTTTCCAATAAAGTCCTCCTTTCCTTGCAAGATGGCGAGGCGCCCGGTGAGCCCGCCACTCCGGGAGGAGACCCAGCCCCTGTGGGTGCTGCACGGTCAGGGGAGCCCTGGCCAGCACTCCCCCGCCTTCTCCTGTAGTTTAGCTGTCCCTTGGCTTGCCAATATACAATCCCCCTGCGAACCTCCGTTGCTCCCACTCTCCGCCCCAGGACCAGAGTCCAAACAGGACTCTATTCCATTGCCATTTTTTTTCCTCTCGATCCTTTTTCACTTTTTGCCCAAACGATTTTCTTTTGGCTTGCTTTGACCCCCATGTTTGTTTTACATGGGAGTCTTGCTGTTAGCATTACAACTGAAAGTTAATTTTCTAAAGTAAAAATTTTCTAGATGTAATTTACTTACAGGATATTTTTCCATACATGATATTCTTCTACTATCCCCCCTTTTTTTGATTTAAATATTAGGAGGCTTTTGAAAATTTTATAATGTAGTCTGGATAGCTTTTAAATTTTAATTTTTTGCACTATAGTATGACTGCTTTAGGTTCATTACATGTTACACAATTTTACCATGAGATGAACTACCAATAAAAATTTTAGGTAACACTTTAGGATCAGCTTTCTGTCCAGTACAATTAATTTTTCTAGAATATTCGCTTATTTCAATTAGCCAATTTAAATTAGCCTGAAAACTTGACTACTATTTTACTGTCAAATATAATACTCTAACAACAATCTTATTTTACCCTGAAAATATTAGTAGAAAGGATTGTTTGCCTTCTTGAGTAGGCCCTGAGCATTCCTGGTGCTAGGCTGGATTTAGATATCAAAAACCCACTTCCCCACCCTAATGGTATAAGACAACTCAAACAAGTCTTTTTGCAGTGAGAGGGCAGCTGCTTTTGGCCAAGTCTCTGTCTGTTACCTGGGTCCTGATTTGAGCTGGGCATGGGAAGTTAAGCAGCCATGGGGGCAGGATACCTCCCTCAGAAGGGGTGAGGGTTCAGGCCCCTGAAAAGTTGGGGGGGGTGAGGGTCTGTGCCCCACCTCTGTTGACCCCCAAGTTGTCTCCTGATGGCACCTCTCCGACTGTGCCTGTCTTAGGTTGTTCCTTCCCTGAGGAATCTTACCCATCTCTGGCTAATCAGCCATCCTCTGGGGCCAAGCAGGTTGATGTGAGGTTCAGTTCTGTCTCCTTGGTAGCCAATGCCCCCGTGGCCTCCACGCTCAGCATCTGCCTTGGGATCCCCTCACCTGATGGTGGGGCCCCAGCACTGATCACATATCTTGTGGAACCCGGGTTTCTTCTCCAGGGAGGGCCCAGCTCGCCCCACTGGGCAAGAGACAGATCCATGGTACCAGTCATCACTAGGCTTCAACCTCGGCATGAACAGAAAGCTCAGGCAACATCTATGGGCAATTGGATTGTGAGAAGAGGGTCCCTCTTGGCCAAAAGGGCAATAGGGACCAATATAGAATGCTCAGGTGCCTTCCCAGGGGGCCCTGTACACAATGGAAGGGATTAAATACTTTCATGACCTTTTTAAATTGCTGACAGTCATTCAAAGAAATAGTTTGTAAGTTTGTTTGGGATAATTGTATATTATGCTGTTGTAATTCTAAAATACCAAGAGATATGTTACCTTTGTCTCCATGCACCAAAAAGATGATTTTTTATTGATCACCAAGGGTGCGAGGTACTATTTTAGGTTGGGGGTAACACAAATCTAGGGAAAATTATAATGACATTGTAGAATAATGTCATGTAAGGATATTCTTTGCTCTAGGCCAGTGGTTGGCAAACTCATTAGTCAATAGAGCCAAATATCAACAGTACAATGATTGAAATTTCTTTTGAGAGCCAAATTTTTAAACTTAAACTTATTCTAATGCCACTTCTTCAAAATAGACTCGCCCAGGCCATGGTATTTTGTGGAAGAGCCATACTCAAGGGGCCAAAGAGGCGCATGTGGCTTGTGAGCCACGGTTTGCCGACCACTGCTCTAGGACATGGCAATTCCATTTCAAACTGGCTGTCAATTTCTCTTTGTGTAGACATGGTCTTAGTTACGTTTTCTGCACCTCTCCCAGGCGCAAGTAGTGATATTCCCTTTCTTTGGTGTCCACACAAGCCAGAAACCTCTCATTAATTTTACACACAAAGGGGTAGTGGTTTGATTTTGTGTCATACAAAAGGGAAGCTGGGTGGAGACCCCTGTGTAATTATACATTCCTGCCCCACCCATGGTCCTCCTGGATGACCAAGGTGTTTGGTATTTTGGTGACTACATTAGGTGGGGGATCACCCACGTAAGGGGTCTTACCCATGAAGGGTCAGGAGCATAAGTCCAAAATACTTCCCCATTTGCCCCAGGTAATATTACCGTACAGCTGATGATTGCTAGCATGCTAGAAAGACGTTCTCACGCATTCTTGGGTTTCTGGTTACCTCACAATTTCTTTTTTATTTTTTTAATAATAATAATAATAATTATTATTATTATTGTTTACATATGTGTCCTTATTCCCTCATTACCCCTCACCCCCCATTCATGCCCCACCCCCCTGTTGTCTGTGTCCATTGATTAGGCTCATATGCATGCATATAAGTCCTTTGGTTGATCTCTCTCCCTTACCCCCACTGTCGCTTACCTTCCCTGAGGTTTGACGTTCTGATTGATGTTTCTATGTCTCTGGGTCTATTTTTTCCCCATCAGTTTATGTTGTTCATTATATTCCACAAATGAGTGAGATCATGTGATATTTATCTTTCTCTGCCTGGCTTATTTCACTAAGCATAATGTTCTCCATCTCCATCCATATTGTTGCAAATGGTAAGAGCTCCTTCTTTTTTACTGCAGCATAGTATTCCACTGTGCAGATGTACCACAGTTTTTTAATCCACTCATCTGCTGATGGGCACTTAGGCTGTTTCCAAATCTTAGCTATAGTGAAATGTGCTGCTATGAACATAGGGGTGCATATATCCTTTCTGATTGATGTTTCTAGTTTCTTGGGATATATTCCTAGAAGTGGGATCACTGGGTCAAATGGGAGTTCCATTTTTAGTTTTTTGAGGAAACTCCATACTGTTCTCCACAGTGGCTGCACCAGTCTGCATTCCCACAAGCAGTGCCCAAGGGTTCCTTTTTCTCTGCATCCTTGCCAGCAGTTGTCATTTGTTGGCTTGTTGATAATAGCCATTCTGACAGGTGTGAGATGGTATGGCATTATTGCTTTGATTAGCATCTCTCTGATGATTAGTGACTTTGAGCATGTTTTCATACGTCTCTTGGCCTTCCTTCTGTCTTCTTTCGAAAATTGTCTATTTAGATCAGTTGCCCATTTTTTGATTGGGTTGTTTATCTTCTTTTTGTTAAGCTGCATAAGTTCCCAGTAAATGTTGAAGATTAAACCCTTATCATTGATATCATTGGCAAATATGTTCTTCCATGCAGTGGGCTTTCTTATTGTTTTATAGATGGTTTCCTTTGCTGTACAAAAGCTTTTTATTTTGATATAGTCCCATTTGTTTTATTTTCTCTTTAGTTTCCATGGCCCCAGGAGCAGTATCAGTGAAGAAGTTCTTTTGGCATATGTCAGAGATTTTTCTGCCTATAGATTCCTCTAGTATTTTTATGGTTTCCCATCTTATGTTTAAGTCCTTGATCCATTTTGAGTTTATTTTTGAGTATGGTGTAAGTTGGTGGTCTAGTTTCATTTTTTTGCATGTATCTGTCCAATTTTCCCAACACCATTTACTGAAGAGACTGTCTTGACTCCATTGTATGTTCATGCCTCCTTTGTCAAATATTAATTGAGCATAGAGATTTGGGTAGATTTCTGGGTTCTCTATTCTATTCCACTGATCTATATGTCTGTTCTTTTGCCAATGCCAGGCAGTTTTGAGAACAGTGGCTTTGTAATATAGCTTGATATCTGGTATTGAGATCCTTCCTACTTTGTTCTTCTTTCTCAGGATTGCTGTAGCTATTCGGTGTCTTTTTTTATTCCAGATGAATTTTTGGAAAGTTTTTTTATTTATGAAATAAATAAATAAATTACTTACCTAAATTATCTGAATAGATGATTTGTAATGACATCACTTGTTTAACTAGCTTACTAGCATGAAGTATGATGTGTATCATCTGAGAGACAGTTACAAAATGTTTTCGTCGTTGCCAATCCCAAAAAATGCCATTGTTCATTAAGTCCAAACAATGGTGGTCGAATTCTAACAACTGATCAACAATGCGAACTTTGATAAGCAGTTCTCAATAATCAGTTTTCAACAATTATTTGTTATTATTAAAGTTTAACAGTATAAAATTAACAAAAATAATATAAAACTCATATCCTGGCTAAATAGCCACATGGCCGCTGAAAGCCGTATATTCCCTTCCCATTCTCCTGCCGTTCCCTAGCTTGTTGTGCATTATTTCCAAAAATCGGGACTTTTTTAAAACGCTGCGGGATGCGGGACAAATTGTTAAAAATCGGGACTGTCCTGCCAAAAGTGGGACGTCTGGTCACCTTATTATTGCAGCTATATCACTCTTCATTTCTTCTTGATTCTTACATAAGTTGTTGATTTTTTCATCCATGTCTTCTTGATTCTTGCATAAGGTGTTAATTTTTTCTTCTATCCGATTTATGAACTCTATGACCCTTATTCTGAATTCTTTTTCTGATATATTGCATGCCTCTGTTTCACTTAGCTGCTTTTCTGGTGCTTCCTCCTTTTCTTTCCTTTGGGGGTATCTTTGTTTACCCATTTTTGTTCTCACTGACTGATCTAGATGATGAGCTGTGCAGGGGCTACTCCTTGGGTGGCAGTAGCTTCTCTGGCTGCAGTTGCTCCTTGGGCGGTTATGGTAGCAGCTGCTTCTCAGTTGGCAGCGGTTCCTCTGGTGGTGCTGTTCGCAGCAGTGGTGCCTCCTCTGGCTGCTGGGGGAGGCTGCTCGTATAGCTGCTGTTTCTTGGATGGGGTGGGCTCATTATGAGGTTGCTGCAAAACTGGCTGCTCACACAGCTGCTGCTCCTTGGAAAGTGGCAGGCCACTTGAAGCTGCTGCTCTTAGGCCTGTGGTGGATTGCTCGTGGGGCTGCTACTCCTTGGACAGGAGTGGGCTGCTCACATGTCTGCTGTTCACGTGGTTTCAGTGCCCTTGGCTAAAGTGTTGGGCCAGTCAGAGGGGAACCTGCTTCCGAACTCACAGGAGCTGTGCCCAGGGCAGCTGGAGCCTCATTGACCATGGGATTACAGCCTAGGTAGCGTTCCCTGTCAGGGGTGGCTGTAGAGTCCCAGGTATTATCTGAGGGCACTCTGGGTGGAGTTGAGGCTGGGAACCCGGTTACAGCAGTTCCCCCCTTCAAAAAGGCTAGGCCCCTAAGGACAAGCTGGCCTCCCTGTACTGTTTGCAATGGTAGCAGAAGCTACCTAGTTAGGCGAGCCTGATTAGCCTGCCCCTGAAGGTCCTGTGGGATCTAACTGTACCTCACTCACTCACTCACACACACACACACGCACACACCCCACCTGACCACACGTTCCTCTTTTACTCCCTCACTCACTCATGCTCTTTCCCTCACTGCTGCATTCTTCCTGCCTCTGTAGTTGGGTCTGGGGTGTTATTGACCCTTTCGTGGATGGAGTTTCCTCTCCAGTTGTCTGGTTATGTGGCTTTCTCTCAATCCCCTTGGCCTGACCAGATGAAATTCACCTCAACAAGACACAACACCAAGGGAACTAAGCACAAATGTACTCACGACACCAATAACCCCAATATAAGTGACCACCTGAGAAAAGAGAGATAAGGCAGAGAAAAGAGAGCACAAATGCTATGGAAGAGAGAGAAAAAGATATGGGATAAAAGAGAAAGAAATAAGAGGATTGGGGCAGAATCTGTAGAGGCTGAGCTTATATAGTGAAAAAAGATTAAGAATTGGATGAATATAGGGGGGACCTCAATTTAGTATTGAGGAAGTAGAAAGGGAATAAGTGGATGAGATGAAAAAGAATGAGAAGAAAAAATAATAAATTTACAAAAAAATTGATTTCAAAAATGGTATAAAAATTAAAAATAGCAAATAAAAATAGTGATGAAAAATAATGTGAACAGAAATAAAAAAAGCAACAAACAAAAACAGGAAAACAAAGAAGAATAGAAAAAAAGAAAGATAAAAGGGATAATAAAAATAAAAGTGAAAAAAGTGGAGCGTCATTCCTTTGGCTGGCTTATGATTCCATTCGTCTGTACTGTACTGTTTCTCAGTTTCCAGTTGCTGGGGCTAAAGATTACTCTTTAGGCCCATTCCTATATCCTCAGGGAGTATTCAGATTCGTTGTATTATTGAGGGTGTGATCTGGGTGTGGCTATATTGGTTGCCTGGAGACTGGAGGGAGGGGCTATCTCTCAGGAGAAAATGGTGACTGGGGCTTAGATATGACTCAGCACTAGACTTGCTACCACCTCTCCTGGACCACCACCTACTCTCCCCAGACTCCACAAACCCACACCTTCTCCCACACCTCAGCCACGGGTAAGTGTCTGTATCTGAAATGTCCTATGAACTAGGTTCAGTGGAGAAAGGCACAGGCCCCAGTGCGAGGAGGGACTGCGTCTCTGCGAGCTCCTCTCTTGCCTGCACTGCACGGTCCGGCCAGCCTTTCAGGGCTGCCTCTGAGCTCAGACCCAAAATCCAGACTCCAAGGTCCAAAATCCCCTACCTCCTGCAGTCCCGTGGTCCCTTTTTTTCCCCACAGACAGATGCTTTGCCTGTCCTCAGGGACACGGCTTGGCACCCTATAGTTTCTCCCTGACCCTCTGGGTGCAGAGGCCCGGCAGACTCTCCTGCCTAGATCCTTGATTTTACCTTTATCCAAGGGACCTCTGTCCTTCCTGGCTGCAAACTATCTCACCAGCTGTGTCTCCTCGTCAAATTTGAAATGAATTCCACTTGTTTCAGCTGCTCACTCTACTTGCTCCAGGACAAGGCTCAGGACATGTCCGTCTATTCCACCGCCATTTTGTCTCTATCGAAAATCCTCCTCTTAATAAAGATTCTGAGTAAAATTATCTTACATTTCTAAAGTACTTCATAGTTTATTAACAACATTCATGTTCATTATCTCATTACATCACTCTGAAGTAATTACTGTCCCATTTTTATAGTTGAGGACACTGAAAATAAGTGACTAAGTGACTAGCTTGATTTCATATAGCTAGTATGTTGTAGGACCACACTTGAAGTCAGGTTTCTGATTACACTTCCAAAGCTTTTGCCATTACACTTTACTCTTGTTATGAAAACCAATTGCTTCTGTTCATTTGTAATAATTATATTTCACACTCTTTAGTAAATATCCATGAAAACATTCTGCCTTGTAATATTTTCCTAAGTAACAAATTGAAGAAACACTGCCTTCTGCGCTTTATCATAAAACAGCTATAGTTGGAAGAGAAAATGGTGGCCAAATAGGCAGAAGTGTCACACACCTCCTCCTGGGGCCAGGCCAGAAAAGCAACTAAATCAGAGAACATCCACCCAGAATTAACAAATTAGACATAGCTGAGGAGATAATTTTCAATAAAGAAGGGCAGAGGAATCCTAGAGAATGCTGCTTGCCAGCCATAACCCACGTGGAACCACCACTGTGCCCTGGCAGTGAGTGGCGCAGTACCTCCTGGCAGGCTCCCAGACATCTGTAGTGAGCACTCACCAGAGTGACCTCCTGTACCACGCCTCCTCACCACCCTGCCGGGACCCAGAATCCCAAGGTCTGGATCTGGGACCCCACAGTGAGTGCAAGGCAGGGGGACCCCTGTGCTCCACCCTTCTCAGAGCCCCAGAACTGGAGCCACCCCAATCCCTGGGACCTGCTGCCAGGCACTCCAGAGCAAGCCAGTGTGCACCCCACTCTGGGACAAAGGAGATCATGGATGGTGCAACCCAGAACAACCAGCACCCACTCTACCCTGTCTCCTGGGATAGTCCTGCCAGGGTGACCTAGAACAACCCAGTACATGTCTGAATCCATGCCACAGGAAAGCATGGACTGTGAGACCCAGAGCAACCCACCCCCACTCCACATTGGGGAGGGGCAAAGTGGATCAACCCAGAGCATGCCTCACTCTGGGCCAAAGGAAAGTGAGGCCTGTGAGACCCAGAGCAACCCACACCTGCTCCACTCTGAGCCCTGGGACTTGCTTCCAGGGCGACCCAGAGTAACCCAGTATGCTCCCCATTCTGGGCCACAGGAGAGCCTGGACTGTGTAACCCAGAGAAACCCACTCTCACTCCACACTAGGGAGGGGAGAACTAGAGAAACCCAGTGCATGCCCCACTCCAGGCCACAAGAAAGCTAGGACTGTGACACCCAGAGAAACCAATGCCAGCTCCACCCCAGAGACTTGCTGCTGGGTTTTATGAAGTAAAGCAGGGCATGCCCCACTTTGGGCCACAGGAGAGTGCTGCTGGGGTGAACTGGAGCAATCTGGTGTGGCCAGCAAGGGCCATAGGACCACACTGCACGTGAGCTTCCAGAGGGAACTAGGGCGCCAACCTGCCACAGTTGCCGGAACTGCACAGCAGATTGAATTCCAGAGGGCTCTGCATCTTCACAGGAGGTCGCACACCAGAAGAACTGTGCACAGACCCATGCCACCATGAGCAACTGAAGTGGACAACCAAAGGACCAGATTTGTGGTAGTAGGGGATACAACTCAGCAGAGACAATAAAGTCATGAGACTCAAAGCAGAACCAGCCTCTGGTCTAACATTTTCCATACCATTGTCCTAATAGGATTGTCAACCTCTCAAACCTCAAGCATGGTGCTCAGGGCCAGAAAGAGACAGCAAAAATCGGGAGGGAAAAAAACCCAAAATAATCCACTGAGGAAAGAAAAGGAGGCATTGACCGAAAAGGAACTAAATGAAATGGAGACAAGAAGTATGTCAGGAAAAGAATTCAGAGTAAGGGTCATAAAGTTCCTAAACTGGTTGAATGAGACAATCAACAACATATATAAGAATCAAGAGGAAATGAAGAATGCTATAGCAGCAATAAAAACACAATGGAGGGTTTCAACAGTAGACTAGAAGAAGTAGAAGATTGAATCAGTGAGTTATGACAGGATTGAAAAACACCCAACCTGAATAGCAATTGGAGAAAACATTAGAAAGCAAGAGGAGAGCTTAAGGGAGCTTTGGACAACATTAAATGAAGGAATATCCATATAATACGGGTGCCAGAAGGACAAGAAGAGGAACAAGGAATAGAAAACTAATTTGAAGAAATGATAGAATACGCTCCTGACTTGGGGAATAAAAAAAGTCACACAAGCACAGAGAGTCCCTAACAAGATGAACACACGACCCTGGGTCTGGGAGAGTCCACGCGCCCCTGGGTCCGGGTGAGGCCACGCGCCCTTGGGACCGGGGGAAGCTAGATCACGGGTCCAGGTGAGGCCGTGTGCCCCTGGATCCGGGTGAGGCCACGCAACCCTGGGTCCGGGTGAGGCCACGCACCCCTGGGTCCGGGTGAAGCTGGAACCCGGGTCTGGGTGAGGCCGTGTGGCCCTGGATCCGGGTGAGGCTGGGTCCCGGGTCCGGGTGAGGCCGTGGGCCCCTGGGTCCGGGTGAGGCCACGCGCCCCTGGGGCCGGGGGAAGCTAGATCCCAGGTCCGGGTGAGGCTGTGTGCCCCTGGATCCGGGTGAGGCTGGGTCCCGGGCCCGGGTGAGGCCATGCGCCCCTGGGTCCGGGTAAGGCCACGCGCCCCTGGGTCTGGGTGAAGCTGGATCCCGGGTCCGGGTGAGGCCGTATGCCCCTGGATCCGGGTGAGGCTGGGTCCCGGGTCTGAGTGAGGCCGCACACACCTAGGTCCGGGTGAGGCCACGCGCCCCTGGGTCTGGGAGAGGCCACGCTCCCCTGGGTCCGGGTGAGGCCACGCGCCCCTGGGTCTGGGGGAAGCTAGATCCCGGGTCCGGGTGAGGCCGTTTGCCCCTGGATCCGTGTGCAGCTGGGTCCCGGGTCGGGGTGAGGCCATGGGCCCCTGGATCCGGGTGAGGCCACGTGTCCCTGGGTCTGGCCGAGACCCAACCAGAGGGAATAGAACCTGCATTGCCACCATTTGTCCACCATCCAGAGCTGAGGGGTCAGTGCCGACATGTACACATAAGGAACTGGTGGACATTGATATTGGGTCTCAAAAGAACTGTTGGTCCAGAAAGAAACTCACTACAGACTGATTCATTTGCCTGTCAGCATAACTATTATTGCTCATCTCACATTCAGTTCATATAAGTATATCTCTAGTGACACATGATCTCGTTCATCTAGGGGAAATGATGAACAACATAGACTGATGAACAAGAACAGAACCAGAAACAAGGAGACATCGATCGGACTATCGGGCCTCAGAGGGAGGATAGAGGAGGGTGGGGGGAGGGGGTAGAGATCAACCAAAGGACTTGTATGCATGCATATGAGCCTAACCAATGGTTAAGTTCAACAGGGGGTTGGGGCATCCGTGGGGAGGGGTGTGGGATGGGAATGGGGGGATGAGGACAAATATGTGACACCTTAATCAATAAAGAAATTAAAAAAAAAAGATGAACACAAAAAGCCCAACACCAAGACACTTTGTAATTATGATGCAAACATTAATGACAAAGAAAAAAATCTTAAGGCTACAAGAGAGAGACAGAAAGCTACCTACAAGGGATCTCCCAATTAGACTACAAAATGATTTCTCCACAGAAACACATCAGACCAGAAGGGAATGGAATGAAATATAAATAGATATTCCTAGGAGTTGGATCACTGGGTCAAATGGGAGTTCCATTTCTAGTTTTTTGAAGAAACTCAATACTGTTCTCCACAGTGGCTGCACCAGTCTGCATTCCCTCCAGCAGTGCACGAGGGTTCCTTTTTCTCCACATCCATGCCAACACTTGTCGTTGGTTGATTTGTTGGTAATAGCCATTCTGACAGGTGTGAGATGGTACCTCATTGTTGTTTTGATTTGCATCTTTTGGATGATTAGTGACTTTGAGCATGTTTTCATATGTCTCTTGGCCTTCCTTATGTCTTCTTTAAAAAGTGTCTATTTAGGTCCTTTGCCCATTTTTTGATTGGATTGTTTATCTCTCTTTTGTTAAGTTGTATGAGTTCCCTGTAAAGGTTGGAGATAAAACCCTTATCGGTGATAACATTGGCAAATATGTTCTCTCATGTAGTGGGCTTTCTTGTTGTTTTGTTGATGGTTTCTTTTGCTGTGCAAAAGCTTTATATTTTGATGTAGTCCAATTTGTTTATTTTCTCTTTAGTTTCCATTGCCCTAGTAGCAGTAGCAGTGAAGAAATTACTTCGGCACATGTATGAGATTTTGCTGCCTGTGGATTCCTCTAGTATTTTTATGGTTTCCCATCTTATGTTTAAGTCCTGTATCCATTTTGACTTTATTTTTGTGTATGGTGTAAGTTGGTGGTCTAGTTTCATTTTTTTGCATGAATCTGTCCAATTTTTCCAACACCATTTATTGAAGAGACTGTCTTGATGCCATTGTATGTTCATGCCTCCTTTGTTGAATATTAATTGGCCATAGTGGTTTGGGTCAATAACTGGGTTCTCTATTCTATTCCATTGATCTATATGTCTGTTCTTGTGCCAGTACCAGTCTGTTTTGAGAATAGTGCCTTTGTAATACAGCTTGACATCTGGTATTGAGATCCCTCCTAGTTTGTTCTTCTTTCTCAGGATTGCTGCAGCTATTTGGGGTCTTTTTTTACTTCAGATGAATTTTTGGAGAGTTCGTTTTAGGTCTGTGCAATATGCCGTTGGTATTTTAATGGGGATTGCATTGAATCTATAGATTTCTTTAGGTAGTATGAACATTTTGATGAGGTTAATTCTACCAATCCATGAATATGGTATGTTCTTTCATCTGTTTATGCCTTCCTCTATCTCTTTTTTCAGTATCCTGTAGTTTTTTGCATATAGGTATTTTACCTCCTTATTTAAGTTTATTCCTAGGTATCTTAATTTTTTTGGTGGGATGCTAAATGGGATTGCTTTTTTAGTCTCTCTTTCTGTAAGTTCACTATTGGTGTATAGAAATGCCATAGATATCTTGGCATTAATTTTGTTTCCTGCCACATTGCATAATTCATTTACTAAGTCTAATAATTTTTGATGGAGTCTTTAGGGTTTTCTGTGCATAGTATCATGTCATCTGCAAATAAGGACAGTTTTACTTCTTTTCCAATTTGGTTGCCTTTTATTTCTTCTTCTTGTCTGATATCAATGCCTAGTACTTCCAGTACTATGTCAAACAGGAGTGGTGAGAGTTGACATCCCTGTCTTGTTCCTGTTCTAAGGGAAAATGGGTTTAGTTTTGTCCATTGAGTGTGATGTTGGCTGTGGGTTTGTCATATATAGCTTTTATTATGTTGATGTATGATCCTTCTATTTCCACCTTGCTGAGAGTTTTTATCAAGAAAGGGTGTTGGATTTTGTCAAATGCTATTTCTGCATCAATTGATATGACTATGAGATTTTTATCCCTGAATTTGTTTATGTGATTTAACACGTTTATTGATTTATGGGTATTGTGCCTTCCTTGCACCCCTGGGATAAATCCTGCTTGGCCCTGGTGTATGATCTTTCTGATGTACTGTTGGATCTGATTTGCTAGAATTTTGTTGAGGATTTTGGCATTGATGTTCATGAGGGATATTGGCCTATAATTTTCTTTCATTGAGTTGTCTTTATCTGGTTTTGGTATTAGGGTGATGTTGGCTTCATAGAATGAGCTTGTAAGTGTTCCTTCCTCTTAATTTTTTAGAATATTCTGAGGAGGATCGGTTTTAGTTCTTCCTTGAATGTTTGGCATAATCCCCTGTGAAGCCGTCTGGCCCTGGCCTTTTGTTTGCCTGAAGCTTTTTGATGAGTGCTTCAATTTCTTCCATAGTTATTGGCTTATTGAGATTTTTAGAGTCTTCCTGATTGAGTTTTGGAAGGTTGTATTTTTCTAGGAATATGTTCATTTCCTCCTTGTTGTCCAGTTTGTTGGAATAGAGTTGTTCATAGTATTTTTTAACAATCCTTTGTATTTCTGTGGGGTCTGTTATTATTTCGCCTCTATCATTTCTGATTTTGTTTATTTGGGTACTCTCTCTTTGCTTCTTTGTGAGCCTGGCTAGAGGTTCATCAATCTTGTTCATCCATTCAAAGAACCAGCTATTGTTTTCATTGATCTTTTGTATTGTGTTTTTGGTCTCTATGTCATTTATTTCTGCTCTGATCTTTATTATCTCCTTTCTTCTGGTTAACCTGGGCTTTTCTTGTTGCTCTCTTTCTAATTCTTTGAGTTGTAGAATTAGACAATTTCTACCATTTTTTCTTGTTTTTTTTTTTTTTTTTTTTGTTTTTTTTTTTTGTTTTTTTTTTTGTGGTAGGCCTGTAGAGCTATAAACTTCCTTTTCATGAATTTTTTCATTGTGTCCCATAGATTTTGGATTTTTGTGTTTTTATTGTCATTAGTTTCCAGGATGTTTTTAATTTCTTCTTTTATCTCATTGGTAACCCAATCAATATTTATTAGCATGCTATTCAGCTTCCAAGTGTTTGAGTCTTCTAGATTGTTTTTATTGTAGTTTATTTCTAATATTATGCCATTGTGTTCTGAGAAGATGCTTGTTATGATTTCAATCTTCTTGAATTTGCGGACTCTTTGCTTGTGACCTAATATGTGGTCTATTTTATAAAATGTCTTATGTGCACTTGGGAAGAACGTATATTCCATGGCTTTGGGGTGAAATGTTCTGAATATGTTAATTAAGTCCATTTAATCTAGTGAGTCATTTAGGATTGCTGTTTCTTTTCTGATATTTTTTTGTCTAGAGGATTTATCTAGTGATGTCAGTGGTGTATTAAAGTCTCCTGCTATGATTGTATTGTTGTCAATCTCTCCCTTAATATCTTCCAGGAGTTTGTTTTTTTTAATGTATTTGGGTGCTCCTGCATTGGGTGCCTACATATTTATCAGGGTTATATCCTCTTGTTGTATTGATCCCGTTAGTATTATGAAGTGGCCTTCCTTATCTCTTGTTATGGCCTTCACTTGAAGGTCTATTTTGTCAGATATAAGTATTGCTACCCCAGCTTTTTTTTCATTTTCATTTGCCTGAAAGATATTTGTCTATCCCTTCACTTTCAGTCTGTGTGAGTCCCTTATTTTGAGGTGCATCTCTTGTAGACAGCATATATATGGGTCATGTTTTTAATCCAGTCACTCAATGTCTTTTGATTGGAGCATTTAGTCCATTTACATTTAAAGTTATTATTGAAAAGTACTTGTTTGTAGCCATTTCTATTTTTTGAGCCTGTGTTCCTTCTTACCTTTTTATTTCTTCTTTTTACATCATTCCCTTTAGTATTTCTTGCATTGCTGGCTTGGTAGTGATAAATTCCCTTAGCTTTTTTTTTTTGTCTGCAAAGCTCCTGATTTCGCCTTCAATTTTTATTAATAGTCTTGCTGGATAGAATATTCTTGGATTCAGTACCTTGCTTTGCATCACTTGGTATATGTCCTTCCATTCCTTTCTAGCTTGATGTCCCTCCTGTATTTGGCAATTCTTAATAAGTGGCAATAAGTTTCTTTGCATGAGTTCAATAAAACCTGTTTCCAATTGTAGCTATATTAACCAAGATAAACTGATAATGAGCCTGCTTATAGAAGCCTTGTCTTCACCACCTTTTGAGTAACTTGGTCCATCCAGCATTCTGCAGGAACCCCTTACAATCCAAAAGGGCAGGCTATTGTTGAATGTTCCCATGCTATCCTGAAGGGTATGCTAGTAAAACAAAAAAGGGGTAATATGGGACTCAAGAACCCTGCTATACTACTATCTAAAAACACTCTTTACCTTTAATTTTTTAAAATCTGAATTATCGTTTTCAAGACTCTGTAGAATGACACTTTACCTCAATAATCCAACCTCAGAATCAACAAGTCTTGTGGCGAGATGTGGAATGTGGACACTAGTAATTGGATTGGCCCCAATGAATTACTAACATGGGGGAGGGATATGTGTTTGTTTCTACCCCTACAGGGCCACTGTGGATTCCAGCTTGCCGGATTAAACCCTGCCATGGCATTTCACCCAAAAGTAACAGAATGTACATTCTTCTTGAGTGCACACATTACATTTACAAAAATAGACCACATATTAGGACACAGACGAAGTATATTCAAATTTAAGAAGATAAATTCATATTGAGCATATTCTCAGATCACAATGGCATAAAATTAGTAATCAACTGCAATGAAAATGAAAAACAAATCAGACATTTGGAGGCTAAATAGCATGCTAATAAACAATAATTGGGTTACCAAAGAGATCAAGGAAGAAATAAAAGGCATCCTAGAAACAAATGACAATGAAAACACAACAATCCAAAATCTATAAGACACAGAGAAAGCAGTCCTGAGAGGGAAGTTCATAACTCTACAGAACTATCTTAAAAAAAAAAGAACAAATTGTTTTAAATTATCTAATGCTACAACTTAAAGAATTAGAAAGAGAGAAACAAGAAAAGCCCAGCGTAAGCAGAAGGAAGAAAATAATAAATATCAGAGCACAACTAAACAACATAGAGATTAAAAAAAATACAAAAGATCAATAAAACTAAGAGCAGGTGCTTTGAAAGGATAAATAAGATTGATGAACCTCTAGCCAGGCTCACCAAGAAACAAAGAGAGAGAACCCAAATAAAAAAAAATCAGAAATGAAAGGCAATGTAACAGACGACCCCACAGAAATACAAAGGATTGTAAAAAATACTATGAACTACTCTAATCCAACAAACTGGACAATCTGGATGAAATGGACATATTCCCCAAAAAATACAATCTTTTGAAACTCAATCTGGAAGAATCATAAATGAATAGGCTGATAACTACTGATGAAACTTAAGCAGTAATCCAAAAATTTCCAGCAAACAAAAGCCTTATTCTGGAAAACTTCACAGGAGATTTTATCAAACATTCAAGGAAGAATTAAAACCTATCTTCCTTAGACTATTCTAAAAAATTCAAGAGGAAGGCACACTTCCAAGTTCTTTCTATGAAGCCAGCATTACTCTAATCTGAAAACCAGATAATGACACTACAAAGAAAGATAATTACAGGCCAATGTCCCTGATGAACATAGATGCTAAAATCCTCAACAAAATTCCAGCAAATTGGATCCAGCATTACATTAGAAAGATCGTGCACCATGACGAAGTGGTATTTATTCCAGGGATGCAAGGCTGGTACAATATCTGGAAATCAATATACGTGATACATCACGTAAACAAATTGAGAGACAAAAATCACATAAATATATCAATTGATGCATAAAAAGTATTTGACCAAATCCAACACCCTCTCTTGGTAAAAACTCTCAGCTAAGCGGGAATAGTAGGAATATACCTCAACATAATAGAAGCCTTCTATGGCAAAACTGCAGCCAACATCATACTCAATGTTCAAAAATTAAAACCATTTCCCCTAATAACAGGTACAAGGCAGGCATACCCGATTTCTCCATTCCTGTTTGACATAGTCCTAGAAGTGCTAGTGCTAGTGATCGGAGGAGAAGAAGAAGTAAGAAGTATCCAAATTGGAAAAGAAGTAAAACTTTCATTATTCTAAGATGACATCATATTTTACATAGAAAACCCTGAAGACTCCATTAAAAAGCTACTAGACTTAATAAATGAATTGGCAATGTAGCAGTATACAAATTAACACCCAGAAATCTATGGCTTTTTCATACACCAATAATGAACTCACAAAAAGAGAAACAAACAACCAAAAAGCAATCCCATTTACCATTGCAACAAAAAATTAAGATACCCAGGAATAAACTTAACTAAGGACGTAAAAGACCTGTACTCAGAAAACTACAGAATGTTAAAAAAAGAGATACAGGAAGATATAAACAAATGTAAGAATATACCATGTTCATGGATTGCTAGAATCAACATCATTAAAATGTACATACTACCCAAAGCAATCTATTGATTCAATGCAATAACCATTAAAATACCAATGGCATACTTCACAGATATAGAACAAACTCTCCAAAAATTCATATGGAACAAAAAAAGACCCTGAATATCTGCAGCAATCCTGAGAAAGATGAACAAAGTTGGAGGGATCACAATACCAGATATCAACCTATGTTACAAAGCCACTGTTCTCAAAACTACCTGGTACTGACACAACATCAGACATATAGACCTATGGAACAGAACAGAGAAATCAACCCAAGCCATTATGCTCAATTAATACTGACGAAGGAGGCAAGAGCATACAATGGAGTCAAGATAGTCTCTTCAATAAATGGTGTTGGGAAAATTGGACAGATACATGCAAAAAAATGAAACTGGACCACCAACTTATACCATACACAAAAATAAACTCAAAATGGATAAAGGACTTAAACATAAGATAGAAAACCATAAAAATCTTAGAAGAATCCATAGGCAGCAAAATATCAGACATATGTTGTAGCAATATCTTTATCAGTACAGCTCCTTGGACAATGAAAACTAAGGAGAAAATTAGCAAATGGGACTACATCAAAATACAAAGCTCTACACAGCTAAAGAAACCATGTACGAAACAACCAGAGAGCCTACTGCATGGGAGAATATATTTGCCAATGTTATATTCGATAAGGGTTTAATGTCCAAAATTTAAAGGGAACTCATACAACTTAACAAATGGAAGATAAACAATCCAATCGGAAAATGGGCAAAAGACCTAAACAGACACTTCTCCAAAGTGGACATACAGAATGCCAAGAGACATAATAAAACATGCTCAAAGTCACTAATCATTTGAGAGATGCGAATCAAATTGACAATGAGGTACCACCTCACACCTGTCAGAATGGCTATCATCAACAAATCAACAAATTACAAGTGCTGGTGAGGATGTTTAGAAAAAGAAACCCTTCTGCACTGCTGGTAGGAATGCAGACTGGTGCAGCCACTGTGGAAAACAGTATGGCGTTTCCTCAAAAAATTAAAAATGTAACTCCCATTTGACCTAGTAATCCCACTTATAGGAATATATCCCAAGAAATCAGAAACACCAATCAGAAAAGATTTATGCACCCCTATGTTCATAGCAGCACAATTTACAATAGATAAGATTTGGAAACAGCCTAAGTGTCCATCAGAAGATGAGTGAATTAAAAACAGTGGTACAGCTACTCAATGAAATACTATGCTATATAATAAAGAGATAATATGCAAATTGACAATCACTCCAACACAGAAGATGGCTGCCCCCATGTGGTCAAAGTTGGCTGCCCCCATGTGGACACAAGATGGCCACCACAAGATGGCCAGCAGGGGAGGTCAGTTGTGGGAGATAAGGCCAGCAGGACAGGGCAATTGGGGACCAGGCCTGCAAGGGAGGGCAGCTGGGGCAATCAGGCCTGCAGGGGAGGGCAGTTAAGGGTGACCAGGCAGGCAGAGGAGGGCAGCTGTGGAGGAACCAGGCCTGCAGGGGAGGGCAGTTGGGGAGAACCAGGCCTGCAGGGGAGGGCAGTTGGGGGCAACCAGGCCAGTAGGGGCGAGCACTTAAGGGGAGCCAGGCCAGCTGGGGAGGGCAGTTAGGGGTAACCGGGTCGACAGGGGATGGTAGTTAGGGGCAACCAGGCCTGTAGGGGAGGGCAGTTGGGAGTGACCAGGCCTGCAGGGGAGGGCAGTTGGGAGAAACAAGGCCTGCAGGGGAGGGCAGTTGGGAGGGACCAGGACTGCAGGAGTGGGCATTTGGGGGCAACCAGGCCTGCAGGGGAGGACAGTTAGGGGTGACCAGGCCAGGAGGAGAGGGCAGTTGGGGGCAACCAGGCCAGAAGGGGAGAGCAGTTAGGGGTGACCAGGCAGGCAGGGGATGGCAGTTGGGGGCGACCAGGCTGGCAAGGGAGGGCAGTTTGGAGTGATCAGACCAGCAGGGGAGGGCAGTTAGGGGCAATTGAGCTGGCAGGGGACCAGTTAGGCATCAATCAGGCTGGCAGGGGTATGGTTAAGGGGTGGGCTGGCAGGCAGAAGCGGTTAGGGGCAATCAGGCAGGCAGGCAGGTGAGTGGTTGGGAACCAGCAGTCCTGCATTGTGAGAGGGATGTCCAACTGCCTGTTTAGGCCTGATCCCAGCAGGATTGGGCCTAAACGAGCAGTCGGACACCCCTCGAGGGGTCCCAGATTAGAGAAGGTACAGACTGGGCTGAGGGACCCACCACTCCTCATGCATGAATTTCGTACACTAGGCCTCTAGTCTATATATATAAAAAGCCAGTGATCGGAACGCTGTAAGGACTGAAACGACATGTCACTATGACGCCCACTGTGGCTAGCGAACTGGCCCAATTGGGGGTGGGGCCAGCTGGTCAACCTCCCATGGCTCCTCCCCCAATCTGGCCCCATCCCTTATTGGCCCGCCCCACCCCTATTGGCCAACAGCCCTCCCCCCAGCCAGCCCTTCCCCAATCACCCCCCTACCCCAATAGGGGGTGAGGCCAGCCAGCCAAATTCCTGCAGCCCTTCCCCCCAGCTGGCTCTGCCCCCAATGGGCCCACACCACACCAATCTGCCTGCAGCCCCTCCCCCTGGCCACCCCACCCCTGTATATTGCCCCCCTACCCCAATAGGGCATGGGCCAGCTGGCCAACTTCCTGAAGACCCTCCCCCTGCCCAGCCCCACCCCAGATTAGCCCCCCCACCCTGATCAGGGGCAGGGCTGGCCGACCAACTACCTTTGGCCCCTCTCCCCGGCCTGCCTCACCCCCATCACATCAATCGGGGTTGGGGCTGCTCAGCCAACCTCCCATGGACCCTTCCCCACCCCACCTCATTTGAGGGTGGGGCTGGCCAGCGCACCACCCACAGACCCTTCCCACAGACAGCCCCACTTCCAATTGGCCCCCTCACCCCAATTGTGGGCAAGGCCCACTGGCCAATCTCCCATAACCCCTCCCCCCAGCCAGCCTGGACCCCACCCATGCACGAA
Organism: Cnephaeus nilssonii; assembly: GCF_951640355.1. Lineage (NCBI taxonomy): Eukaryota > Metazoa > Chordata > Mammalia > Chiroptera > Vespertilionidae > Cnephaeus > Cnephaeus nilssonii. Next base: position 33,459,495 of record NC_137071.1, read on the forward strand.
TTCATGCACTAGGCCTCTAGTGCTACTATAAAAGAGAAAGAACTCTTGCCATTTGCAACATCATGGATGGACCTGGATAGCATTATGCTAAGTGAAATAAGCCAGTCAGAGAAAGAGAAATAGCACATGATGTCACTCATTTGTGGAATATAATGAACAGCATAAACTGATGAATAAAAATAGATCCATAGATGAAAGCATTGAACACACCATCAAACCTCAGAGGGAAGGCAGTGGAGAGTGGAATGGGAGGGCTAAGAGATCAAGCAAAGGACTTGTATGCATTCATATAAGCATACCCAATGGACACAGACAGTAGTGGGGTGAGGACATGTTGTGGGGGGGTGGTGGCAGCCGAAGACAAGTCAATAGGGGAAAAATGAGACATATGTAATACTTTAAACAATAAAAATTTTAAATTAAAAAATAATAGCAGCTATACTTATTTTACTATATAACTGGATATTGGAATGATTTAGTTGACAGGGTCAAGGGAGAAACAGAAGTTTGTCTAGTTAATATGGTTGCTAAGGCAATAGGAGCCTTTCACTATTAATTCTTTTGAAAATCAAATGCTTGAACAAACATTAAAGTTCTGTATGGAGTTGTTGCCAAAGCCTAGTGTATCTGAGCACAGCATTTGTTTGATGAGTCTTTTTTTTTTCTATAAGAGAAATACTTTTTACAGATTTATCAGGTCACTTCAGAGCCTAAATAGTAAGAACAATTTCCTATTTTTCCAGGTAACCTACAGGGCATGACTCTGTTTTAGGCCTATGGAGATTACTTTCCTGGAAAATCTCGTGGCATTTAGGAGAAATCTATTTCTAGGAAATCTTGGGCCAGTAAGTCCACCACACTTTACCTCAGTGTTCTCATCTGTACAATAAAGGGTGAACTTAAATAAGTAATATATAAAGGGCCATCTCAGGTCTGATGTCTTATACTTCTTCAAAAGTCATGCAACTTTCTTACTGAAGAGTTCTTTCTTTCATTATACTAGTAAAAAGTGTCTGGCATTTATGCCCACCCTAATTCAATCTGAAAATTCAGAACAGGGGAAAGATCAGTGCTCTCTGCTTTAGGCTAACTAACTAATTTTGTGTTAGTTCTGCCCTTGCAACTTAATGGGGAGCACCTGGACCTTACATCAAGCCAAGTAGTCTCCTCCTGACTTTTACTAACTCTAAGCAAGGCAGCCTAGGCTTTTTGTTTGATGTTAGTAAGCAAAAATTAGGCTAATGAACTTAGGGGCATTATAAAGGAGAATGAACGAATGTCTGGGAAGAGACTAAAGCTTCTTAATTGTAAAGTTTTTATTTTAATAGTAGAATCTTATATACAGCTAGGTGTGGGTGTATATAAAATCTATTTTATAGTCAATAGCTCTACATTATTCTTCTGGTGAAATAAGGCTTTTATTGGCTGGGTGAGGTTTATGATATTTTTGCTAGATGTCAGCTCCCATAAAGAAGCAGGTGGATCAATATAAAAGAATGCAAGTGAGAGTAAGAGGAGGTCATACATTTTCCAAGTCCTCACTATCTCCCTGATGCCTTTAAAAGCTACATACCTTTTCTACATAATAATGTTAAAGACACTGTTTTGTTCTTCAGTGATCTTCCAAATCACCATGACCAAGCTGAATACAATGTTAGCCTCATTGTGAGTATTATAGACTTCTCCTTTCCTTTAAGTGATTTGGCATTTACATTAGACAACATAGTAATTTCTGCCATGTAAAATGGTTTTTATAAATGTTTTGTATATTTTAAAGATTTAGAGGCAGACTTTTAATTTTAACTAGCATTTCCTCAATTTTCCCAATAGGACCCTTTCCCTATTTATACTGGAATCCATATCTGACTTTCTTGTCATTTGTGCTGTATTTGTTGTCAATAGTATTTATTGCCAACAATATGGTAGCCATCTGTTGATTAGACATATGCATTAAAGTAAGTGTATCTTTTAAAACATTTTGTACCTTGAATGACACTCAAAATAGCTGAAAGTAATCTTGCAATTTAATTAGTTCTTTTCCCTTTAAGTTTTTACAGAAAAAACAACCATAAAAAAACACTGATTCAAAGCAGATGGAGCTGTCAAGGATCACTCACACAGGTGAGCTGAATTCAGCTGATTAGTTGTTAAGTGTTTACAGCTGTTAGGTTAGACTTTGAGGAAATTGTAGAAGAGCAGGGCCTCCCCTTATGAAAGAAGATTTGGAGCAAGCATCATAAAAAATAGAATTGATATGTGAATTATGTGTCTTAGACTTGAAAAGCAAAATAAAGAAAAAATAAAAAGCAACAATGCAAACTTCCTTAAATTAAAACTTCTTAAATTGACAAATACAGCAGGAGATTTTGAATAGCTTCTTGTCTTAAAAGTGAATTTATAGTGAGAAGTAATTCAAACATCTTAAAGTATACTTAATGACATGTAAGTGAAACTGGAACTTTAACATTTTTTTCCTGTCAAATTTTGGTGACAGCCTGAAATAGAAAACATCTTACTGAAAGTTAAAATCTTGCATATTCTACTTAGATGCATTGAGGCCTCCTAAAAAAAGTTAAAGGCAAACATAATTCTATATGTGGCAAACATCCTCAGTTTAATGTTAGGTCCATAAACCATGTTGATGGATACCATCTTACATTTACACAAGAATAAACTAAAAATGGCTTGAAGACTTAAATGTAAAACTCAAAACCATAAATTTTCTAGAAGAAAACATGGCAGTACAATTTCTGACATTTCTCATAGCAATATTTTTCCTTATATATCTCCTTGGGCAAGGGAAACAATAGAAAAAGTAAACAATTGAGACTACATCAAACTAAAAAGTTTTTGCACAGCAAAGGAAACCATCTAAAAATGAAAAGACAACCTTCTAAATAGGAGAACACAACTGATAAGGGGTTAATATCCAGAATTTATGAAGAACTCATATACTCAATAGCCCCCCCCCACAAAAAACATATACACACACCACAACCACCACCACCAAATTAAAAATGAGAAGAGGACCTGGATATACACTTTTCCAATGAGTACATTCATATGGCCTATAGACATATAAAAGATGCTCAATGCCACTAATCGTCAAAGAAATGCAAATTAAAACCACAATGAGATATTACATCACTCCTGTCAGAATGTCTACCATCAATAAGTCAACAAACAACAAGTGCTGGGGAGGATGCGGAGAAAAGGGAACCCTCATGCACTGTTGGGAATGCAGACTGGTGCAGAAACTATGAAAAATAGTGTGGAGTCTCCTAAAAAGATTAAAAAAAAATTGATCTGCTTTATGATCCTGCAATCCCACTTCTGGGGATTTATCTTAAGTTAAGAAACCTGAAACACTAATTTGAAAGAATATATGCACCCCTATGTTTACTGCAGCATTGTTTACAATAGCCAAGATATGGAAGAAACCCAAGTGCCCATCAATAGGTTGGTGGATAAAAAAGCTGTGATACATATATACAATGGAATATTACCCAGCCATATAAAAGGAGAAAATCTTACCATTTGAAACAACATGAATGAACCTGGAGGGTATTATACTCAGTGAAATAAGTCAAAGAAAGACAAATACCATATTATGTTACTTATATGTGGAAACTAAAGAACAAACTAAATGAACAAACAAAATTAAAACAGACTTATAGACAGAGCAGACTGGTGTTTGCCAGATGGAAGGTGGGATGGGGGACTGGGAGAAAGAAATGAAGGGTTTAAGAAGTACAATTTGTAGTGTCAGATACAGCAAGAGCACTGCTACTCTGAGTCCATATATTCTTCTGAATTCTACTAACGACTATGCCACTGTCAGGGCAAGTTCCTTCTCAAACCCTGTTTATTGCACTAACTGTCGGGGCTGAGCCCCTTTGCCAGAGTCTGGACATTCTTGGATGCCGGGTCTTAGATGGAGAAGCCATGAGAAGTGGATGTATAAGAATGAGTCTTTATTGTGGAAGCCAGTGGCCATATAGCCATCAGACAAAACAGTTCTTTAAGCATTCCATAAAACAGACCGCTGCACACTGGCTGATAAACCCAATACATCTTTTCTACATAGCAGCATCAGTCTCTGTACCCACAGTTATTATCTGAGCAGCCACATGCTGCCCCTAGACTCACTGCTTCACATAGTAGGGGCACCTGAGCTCTCTGCCTCAGCAGCTTCTCCAGTCTTTCTTGCACACATCGGCACTACATCCTGTAAGCCTGCCTCAGTTTTTCTAGCACACTCCTCTGCCCAGCACACTGGCTGGTTAACATGTATTATACTACTTAGACAAAAGAGACATCTAGCCTACAATGACATCAATCATTTGGGTTATAGAAAGGCACATGTGTGCAGTATACCATGAGATCACTGTGACCTTGCACTTGTTTATGATATATTAGCTTTGAACATTCTGATTATAATTTCCATGTTCAGAGTGGCCTTGGCCATTCTGGCATACTAACAACAAGGCCTTGACTATCTGGCATCTAGCATGATTCCCACAGGTAGTTACAAAATCATCAGGGGAATGTAAATTAAAGCATACGGAATATAGTCAACAATATTACAATAACTATGTGTGGTACAAGTTGAGTGTTAGGCATATTATGTACCTTTCCCCAGTGCTCAGTTTCTCCCCTGCGCTCAGTACTTTTCCATTGTACCCCACTTGGGGCTCCTGAACTCTCTGTGGTTTTCCTGTTATTCTCATTTCAGGTGTCACATGAGACAGCTGATTGGCCAAGAAGAGCAGCTCTAGACCCACTCCCTGCAAATGCCTGTACCTGCACCCAGCTTAACAGCTAGCCTCAACCCACATAAAAAACATATAAATACTTCGCCCTCCTTACTTTGTTGGCTGACATAACTTTGGTATCAGCCCTTCTGTTTGCAGATGTAACAATAAATTTATAAATTTCATTCAGCCTGGTTCCTCTTGGCATCAACCTAACATTGAGTACTGAAAATATTGAGGGGAACACTATGTAAAGTATATGATTGTCTAACCAATAATCTATACACTTGAAACCAATACAAAATAAATGGAAAGTAAACATTAATTTAAAAATAAAATATAAGCCCTGGTCGGTATGGCTCAGTTGGTTGGAGTGTCATCCCATACACCAAGAAATTGCAGGTTCAATTCCTGGTTAGGGCACATACCCAGGGTGCAGACTCCGTCCCTGGTTGGGGCATGTGAGGGAGGCAACTGATTGATCTCTCTCTTTCTCTAAAATCAATAAAAGCATATCCTGGGGTGAGGATTACATTTAAAAATTATAAAACATGTTGATGGAGCCCTGGCCAGGTAGCTCAGTTGGTTAGAACATTGTCCTAATATACCAAGGTTGCAGGTTTGATCCCTGGTCAGGGCACATGCAACAATCAACCAATGAATGAATAAAAAAGTGGAACAATAAATTGATATTTCTCTCCCTCCCTTCCTCTTTCTCTAAAATAAATAAATAAATAAGATAAAAATGTTAGAAAAGTAAATAAAGTTTTAAGATCTTAGAATTTTTTGATCATACAGTTTTATTGCCTAACAGCAGAAAGAAGCCTACCAAAGTAAACTATATAGTTGCTCATTTCTGAAAACTGTTTTCTTATTTTACAATCTATCCTGCATAAAGCTTCCAGATAAAATATCACAATTATTGCAATATTCTCTTACCCAAACACATCCAATAGCTTCCCATCACAAGTCAGGTTAAAGCTCTAAGGCTTGATCTTAAAGGCAAGACCCTGAAAGAACCAATGTTAACTGACCTAATGGCATAATATTAAGCATCTGAATTGTAAAGCCAAAGTTACTAACACCATATAGAGAAAGACAAACACAACATATATAAATAGCCTACTCATAAACCCAATAAATTACATATTTAGAGAAAATAACTGACAGGTAGGGTTGACAAGATTTAGTCCTTGGGTGCTTGCAGATCATTGACAACCCTAGGCCATGGGCATTAATTGTAACTAGATGTGATGAAGAATCCTAACCTCAAAAAAAGCAGGAGCAGAAGTATCAGAAATACATAATTTTTTTTTATTATCAAACTCAGCCCCCTCTTTTAGAGTACTCATTGGTCTTGGTATACCCTACTGTGCTTTTGTTCATTTGTTTCACTAGTCCTAGAATATCATGGATAGAATAGTACAGTGGTTAAAACACAGCTGGCCTGTGTTTTATTCCAACACTTGTTAGCTATATTACCTTAGGCAAGTTACTAAAACTCTCTGTGTTTCCTAACATGTTTGTGAGCATTACTGTAAATGAACGAGTATATAAAATGCTGAAGAAGGTACCTGGCACAGAGTAATTATGTTAAGTGCTATTTATTATCACTTTTTTTACTCTCTCCTTCAGCACCTAGTTTAGCTTCCATCATCTCCAATAAGTCATAAAATATCCTTGTGCTCCTCTGAACTCTTATATCACTTACTAGTGTCCTGGTGCACGGATTAGTGCACATTTAAAGAAAATTAATTAGAAGAAATATTTTAATACTGCTATTTGCCCTTTCTCTATAATATAAGTGTCAAACAAATTCATGATCAACAATGACAGATCGAAACACACACGTGTGATTGGCGTCAGCAAGAGCTTTATATGGATTGTGCATGTGCAAGTCAACTTAGCCTTTTATATATAGAGAATAAACTCGCTTAATTAGACCTGCTTTCTGAGTTACCTAAACTTTTTCCAGCCCAGTGAAGCACCCCAACTTTTCTTTCAGGTAATTGTCAGCAACACAGCAATAAATATCAACACGAAACAGATTATTATTGTAGATCATGCAGGGAGAACAAAGGGTAACATATTTAACTGCAGCAGTGTTTGACTATATTCTGCACAGTGAGAAAACCTGAAGTCATTTTCAAGGTCCACCATTTCTTACTTCTTTTCAGTTGGGTCAAGTTTCTAAGATTTCTAAATCTCCGTTTTCTGAATAATGAAAAGAAAATAGGGTTCCACCGAGTCTCCTAACTACCTACTCCAGGACTTCTGTGAGGATCAAATAAGATGAGGCACAGGAAAATGCTTCACAGACATTTGGTTAAAGTGTAAAATGTTTGCACCTGGCTATAAAGCAAGTCGTATTCTTGGGCTGAAGAAACTGCAAGGAGGCTAGTCACTAGGGAGAGGAACCCGGGTGTTGCTACATGACATCATTACCTGGTGCCCGGTGCCCACAGCTACCGTTTCAGGGCTGGGCTAGGCTGTGGGCCTCATTTTGCATCATGGGGTCTTGGCAGCGTTGGCTGCGATTTGGTGGGCTGTCACTCCGGGGTGGTGGTGGGGCCTGTGTTCCACTTGGGGGAAGCTAAGTGTTGCTTTGTGGGTGCCAGGTCCACGGTACTGTTTCTCTGTAAATGGCTAGTGTGCATAATAGCAGCTCCTGCGTTAAGCGTCTGCCCCCTGGTGATCAGTGTCTTATAGCAACTGGTTGGACAGACACTTAGCATATTAGCCTTTTATATTTATAGATGGCCAGTGCGTGTCATGGCAGCTCGTGTTGAGCATCTACCCCCTGGTGGTCAGTGTGCATCATAGCTACTGATCGGATGGACACTTAGCCTTTTATATATATAGATAATCATTATGAATTTTTTGGTGTTTTATTCTATTCAACCATTGGAAATCATTTAAACTGTTTTAACTTTATTTTTAACTGTTTTTAATGTACATTGAAGTTCTACCTGTCCAAATGGACTATAAACTCCTTTAGGAAAAAAAACTCCACCATGCCTTATACTTATTTTTATTCCTCTCAACAAATCATTGCATAAATGATACTAAAGGAAAATATTTCAAATGAATAACTCAATAACTGATTTTTAACAAGTGGCAAATTTCACAGATTTCAATATAGAATCAAATATTTTTTCCATTTTTATTAAATTTATTGGCGTGACATTGGATAATATAATCATATAGAATGAGTGGTCAGATTATTATGATCTCTGAACGCATAATAATCTGGCCACTCAGTATATATATATTAGAGGCCTGGTAGGCCTGGTGCATGAATTCATGCATGGGTGGGGTCCGGCCAGCCTCGCCAGGGGGAGGGGACATGGGAAGTTGGCCGGCCTGTCTGCTGGTTGAACTCCTGGTCGAGGGGACAATTTGCATGTTAGCCTTTTATTATATAGGACATACAATGAGTGGCCAAATTATTATGCGTTCAGAGAGCATAATAATCTGGCCACTCAGTGTAGGTTTCAGGTGTGAGCTTCTATGTTACAAGATCTGTATATTGCACTGTGTGCCCACCACCCAAAGTCAAATCTTCTCCTGTAACCATATATTGGGACCCCTTTATCCCCCATCCCCTTTCCTCAGGCAACCACCACACTGCTGTTTGTTCACCAGTTTCAGTTTTATGTTCCACATATGAGCGAAATCATACGGTTCTTAGCTTTCTCTGATTGACTTATTTCATTTAGCATAATGTTCTCAAGGTACATCCATGATATTGCAAATGGCTCTATTTCATCCTTTCTTATGGCTGAATAGTATTCCATTGTGTATATATACAACCTCATCTTTATCCAATCCTCTATCACAAAATACTTTGGTTATTTTTATGTCTTGGCCACTGTGAATAATGCTGCAATGAACATAGGGGTGCATCTATCTCTGTGAATACGTATTTTTGAGGGGTATACATCCAGGAGAGTGATTGTTGGATCTTTTGGTAGTTCTCTTCTTAATTGTTTGAGGAATAATCAGACTGCTCTCCATAGTGGTTATACCAGTCTATATTCCCACCAGCAGAGAATGAGGGTTCTCTTTTCTCCACAACATCTGTAACACTTTTTATTGCTTGTCTTATTGATAATAGCCACTTTAATGAGGGTGGTGGTGGTGGTATCTCATTGTAGTTTGGATTTGAGTTTCCCTAATTGCTAGTAAGGGTGAACATATTTTCATATATCTATTAGCTGTTCATATGTCTTCTTGGGAGAGGTGTATTTCAGGTCCTCTGCTGACTTTTTAATTTGTTTGTTTCTTTGTTTGGTGGTGAGTTTTATGAGTTCTTTATATATTTTGGAAATTAAACCTTTGTCAGAATGACTGTTTGCAAATATCATCTCCCATCTGGTTGGTCACTTCTTTGTCTTGTCAGTTTCTTTTGCTGTGCAGAAGCTTTTTAATTTGATATAATCCCATTCATTTATTTTTGCCTTTACTTCCATTGCTTTTGGGGTCAAGTTCATAAAATGTTCTCTACGACCAATGTCCATAAGTTGGGTACTTGTATTTTCTTCTATGTAACTTATTGTTTCAGGCCTTATATTTAGGTCTTTGATCCATTTTTTAAAAAAATAAATCTTTGTTGTTCAGATTATTACAATTGTTCCTCTTTTATCCCCCCATAGCTACCCTCCACCCAGTTCCCACCCCACCCTCTGCTCTTACCCCCCCACTGTCCTCATCCATAGGTGTACAATTTTTGTCCAGTCTCTTCCCGTACTCCCACACCCCTTTCCCCCTGAGAATTGTCAATCCACTCCCTTTCTATGGACCTGATTCTATTATATTCACCAGTTTATTCTGTTCATCAGACTTTTTATTCACTTGATTTTTAGATTCACTTGTTGATAGATATGTATTTGTTGTCACTTGGTTGTTCATAGTTTTTTGTCTTTACCATTTTTTTCTTCTTCCTCTTCTTAAAGAATACCTTTCAGCATTTCATATAATACTGGTTTGGTGGTGATGAACTCCTTTAGCTTTTTCTTATCTGTGAAGCTCTTTATCTGACCTTCAATTCTAAATGATAGCTTTGCTGGGTAGAGTAATCTTGGTTGTAGGTTCTTGCTATTCATCACTTTGAATATTTCTTGCCACTCCCTTCTTGCCTGCATAGTTTCTGTTGAGAAATCAGCTGACAATCGTATGGGTACTCCCTTGTAGGTAACTAACTGTTTTTCTCTTGCTGCTTTTAATATTCTCTCTTTGCCTTTGATCTTGGCATTTTAATTATGATGTGTCTTGGTGTGTTCCTCTTTGGATTCCTTTTGTTTGGGGTTCTGTGCACTTCCTGGACTTGTAAGTCTATTTCTTTCACCAGGTGGGGGAAGTTTTCTGTCATTATTTCTTCAAATAGGTTTTCAGTGTCTTGCTCTCTCTCTTCTTCTGGCACCCCTATAATTCAGATGTTGGTATGCTTGAAGTTGTCCCAGAGGCTCCTTACACTATCTTCATATTTTTGGATTCTTTTTGCTTTTTGCTTTTCTGGTTGGGTGTTTTTTGCTTCTTTGTATTTCAAATCTTTGACTTGATTCTTGGGATCCTCTAGTCCAGTGGTTGGCAAACTCATTAGTCAACGGAGCCAAATATCAACAGTACAACGATTTAAATTTCTTTTGAGAGCCAAATTTTTTAAACTTAAACTATATAGGTAGGTACATTGTTATTAACTTAATTAGGGTACGTGGTATTTTGTGGAAGAGCCATACTCAAGGGGCCAAAGAGCCGCATGTGGCTCACGAGCCACCGTTTGCCAACCACTGCTCTAGTCTGCTATTGGATCTCTGTATATTATTCTTTATTTAAGTCAGTGTATGCTTAATTTCTAGTTGGTACTTTTGCATATCCTTGAGGGTCTCACTAAATTTATTGGCGGTTTCTTGAAACTTTTTGAAAAACCTTATAACTGTGGTTTTGAACTCTATATCCAGTAGTTTGCTTTCCTTCATTTCTATCATTTGTGACCTGTTTCTTTATCTCCACATTTTGGCTGCTTCCCTGAGTTGATAGAGTGGCTTTGTGTGCTATGTGTCCTATAGGGCCCAGTGGCTCAACCTCCCCAGTTACCTGAGGTAGACACTCATGGTGCACCCCTTTGTGGGCTGTGTGCACAGTCTTGTTGTAGTTAAGCCTTGATTGCTGTTAGTATCACTGGGATGAATTGACCTCCAGGCTGATTGGCTGTGAGGATCTACTGTGTCTACGATGGGAGAACTTATGTGCTGGAGACACCCTTATGAGGCAAGACTTGCTTCAGTGGGGCTTTGGTGCTCACTGAGTCTGCCCCCTGAGTGTGTCCCTTATGGATCTGAGGAGTTATAATATGGATGGTCCCACTCTGACCACTGGGTACACTGGTTCTTGGATCTCCAAGGAGGTGCTAATTTAGCCTCTGCCTGAGGCCATCCAGCAGGAGCTATGGAGATATCTATAGATTCCTCTTCTTTCTTTGGGGTTTGGAGGTGCCCAGATGAGGCCCAGCTGTGAAGCAATGCAAGCTGCAGTGGTGTCTTGGGCCTTCTTTTGGATGTTCTAGGTCTCTCTGACTCAGCTGCAGTTTGCTAGGTAATTTTAGGTTGCAAAGGACTAGGTCATTCATATGCAAAAGCCTCTGCACTCAGCTTGGGTGGTGCATGGTCTCAGGGAATCTTGGGGCAGAGCAAACAGCAATGGCTTCCCATCAGCCCTGCCCTAAGAGGCCACCGAGTCTCAGCGTCCTTCGGTAATTGCTGCAAGCACCTCTGAGAGAAAGCCACCCTCGAGTTCTGAGTTCTGCCCGAAGGCAGACAGACCCATTTCTCCCCATTTGAGTCTGTGTCCCCAGAGTCTCACCCAGAACTGGAGTTCAGAGCAGTCGGGAGCTTGTGTCTCCCTCCGGAATGAAAAAGACAACCGCATACTCAGTTGCCAGCCCTTTCTGTGTGTGCGCCTCAGTAACTCTGCACTTTACTCCCATAGCTCCTCTGAGTCTCAGTGTGCTTTTCTCTTTCCTTCAAGTTGTAGAATTTCCACTCAGCCAGCCTTCCTGTGGTTCTGGATGATGTACGTTTTGTCTTTTAGTTGTAGTTTTGAAGTGGTTGTGCGAGGCAGCAATTTCAGGTGTTTACCTATGCCTCCATCTTGGTTTCCCCTTTGATCCATTTTGAATTAACTTTTGTACATAGGGACAAACTATAATCCAGTTTTATTCATTTGCATGTGGCTTTCCAGTTTTCCCAGCACCATTTATTGAAGAGACTATCTTTACTCCATTGTGTGTTTTTTGCTCCTTTGTCAAAATTATCTGTCCAAATACATGTGGTTTTATAGATGGGCTCTCTACTCTGGTCCATTGACCTATTTATTTCTCCACCAATACCATGCTGTGTTGATTATCATAGCTCTGTAGTACAATATGAAGTCAGGTAGCATGATACCTCCAGCTTGGTTCTTTTTTCTCAGGATTGCTTTGGTTATTTGGGGTCTTTTGTGGTTCCATACACATCTGATTTCTTGTTCTATGTCTTTAAAAATGACATTGGGATTTTGATGGGGATTGCATTAAATCTGCTTATTGAGTTGGGTAATATGACTATTTTAACTGTGTTGATTCTTCCAATCTATGGACATGGGATATTTTTCCATTTTGTTGTGTCTGTTTCAATATCTTTTAATAATGCTTTTCAATTTCCAGTGTATAGGTATTTCATTTTCTTTGTTAAGTTTATTCCTAGGTATTTTATTCTTTTGGTTGCAAAAGGAATTCTTCTTTCATTTATTTTTCTGAAATTTTGTTAGTATACAGGAAGGCAATGGATTTTTATAACTTGATTTTGTATCATGAAACTTTACTGTATGCGTTTATTGTTTCTAATAGTTTTTTGGTGGAGTCTTTAGGATTTTCTACATACAGAATCATGTCATCTGAAAAAAGTGACAGTTTTACTTCTTCCTTCTCTATTTGGATGCTTTTTATTTCTTTCTCTTGCCTTATTGCTCTGGCTAGGACATCTAGCACTATGTTGAATAAGAGTGGTGAGAGTGGACATCCTTATCTTGTTACTGATTTTAGAGGAAAAGCTTTTAGATTTTCACAATTGAGTATGATATTAGCTGAGGGTTTATCATATATGACCTTTATTATGTTGAAGTACCTTCCTTATATCCCTATTTTATTGAGTTTTTTAATCATAAATGGATGTTTTATCTTTCCCCATGATTTTATGCATCTATTGATAAGATCATATGATTTTTTCATTTCTTTTATTAATGTAGTGTATTACATTGATTGATTTGCATATGTTGAACCATTCTTGTGCCCTTAGAATGAACCCCACTTGATCGTGATGTTTTATTGTTATTATTTTTAATCCTCACTGAAGGATATTTTTTTTCATTGATTTTCAGACAGAATGGAAGGGAAGGAGGTAGGGGAGAGGAAGAGAAACATTCACATAAGAGAGACACATGAATTGGTTGCCTCCCGCACATGACCCACCGAGGCTTGGAATGGAACCGCCAAACAAGGTAAATGCCCTTGACCCTAACCCACGACCCTTTGATCCATGTGCTGATGCTTTAAACACTAAGCCAAACCATCCAGGGCATGATATATTATTATTTTTATGTACTGTTGAATTTTATTTGCTAGCATTTTGTTTAGGATTTTTGCAACTGTATTCATCAGAAATATTGGTCTCAAATTTTGTTGTTGTTGTCCTTGCCAGGTTTTGGTATCAGGGTTATATTGGCCTCATAAAATGTGTTAGGAAATATTGCATCTTCTTCAATGTTTTGGAAGAGTTTCAGAAGGATAGGTTTTAAATCTTATTTGAATATTTGGTAGAATTCACTGGTGAAGTCATCTGCTACTGGACTTTTGTTTTTTGGGAGGTTCTTGTTGATTGTTTCAATTTGCTCACTGCTGATCAGACTATTTAAATTTTCCAATTCTTCATGATTTAGTTTAGGAAGGTTATATATTTCTAGAAAATATCCATTTCTTCTAGTTTATTGAATTTTGTGGCATATAGTCTTTCATAATATTCTAGTATGATCTTTTGTATATCTGTGGTGTCAATGGTAACTTCTCTCTCATTTCTGATTTTCTTTGTATGGATTTTTTTCCCTTAGTGAGTCTAGTCAGGGTTTTGTCAATTTTATTAATCTTTTCAAAGAACCAGTGCTTTTTAAAATTAATTTTTATACAGTTTTTTATCTATTTCACTAAATTCTACTCTATTTTTTATTATTTCCTTTGTTCTGCTGACTTTTGGGGTTTTGTTATTTTTCTAATACTTTAAGATGTGATGTTAGGTTATTTACTTGGGATTTATCTTGTTTCTTGAAATAAGCCTGTAATGATATAAACTTCCCTGTTATTAGTGCTCTCACTGCATTCCAGATATCTTGATATGTTGTATTGTCATTCTCATTTGTCTCTCTCTATATTTTGATCTCATCTTTTACTTCTTAATTTACGTCCTTAGCTAAGTTTATTACTAGGTATCTTAATATATTTGGTGTGATAGTTAATGGGATTTTTAAAAAAATCTCTCTTTCTGTAAGTTCACTATTGGTGTATAAAAATACCATAGATTTATTGGCATTAATTTTGTATCCTGCTACATTGCCAAATTCATGTATTAAGTCTAATAATTTTTTGATAGTCTTTAGGGTTTTCTATGTACAGTATCATGTCATCTGTGAATAATGATAATTTTAATTCTTCTTTTCCAATTTGGATACCTTTTATTTCTTCTTCTTGTCTAATTGCTATGGCTAGCACTTCCAGTACTATGTCAAACAGGAGTGATGAAATTGGACACCCTTGTCTCATTCCTATTCTTAGGTTAAATGGTTTTAGTTTTTGCCCATTGGGTTTGATGTTGGCTGTAGGTTTGTCATATAAGGATTTAATTATGTTGAGGTATGATCCCTCTACTCCCATTTTGCTGAGGGTTTTTATCAAGAAAGGCTGTTAGATTTTTTCAAATGCTTTTTCTGCATCAATTGATATGACTATGTGATTTTTATCTCTCAATTTGTTTATGTGATGCATCACGTTTATTGATTTGTGGATATTGTACCATCCTTGCATCCCCTGGATAAATCCCACTTGGTCATGGTGTATGATTTTGCTTATGTAATTCTGGATCCGATTTGCTAGAATTTTGTGGAGGATTTTGGCATCTATGTTCATGAGGGATATTGGCTTGTAATTCTCTTTCTTGTGTTGTCTTTATCTGGTTTTGGTATTAGGGTGATGCTGGCTTCATAGAATGAGCTTGGAATTGTTCCTTCCTCTTAATTGTTTTGGAATAGGCTGAGGAGGATAGGTTGTCTAGTTTGTTGTAATAGAGTTGTTCATAGTATTTTTTAACAATCCTTTGTATTTCTGTGGGGTCTGTTGTTATTTCGTCTCTATCATTTCTGATTTTGTTTATTTGGGTCCTCTCTCTTTGCTTCTTGGTGAGCCTGGCTAGAGGTTCATTAATCTTGTTTCTCCTTTCAAAGAACCAACTCTTGGTTTCATTGTTCTTTTGTATTTTTTTTTTTTTTTTGGTCTCTATGTCATTTATTTCTGCTCTGATCTTTATTATCTCCTTCCTTCTGCTCACTCTGGGCTTTTCTTTTTTCTTTTTTATTTATTTTTATTTATTTACTAGAGGCCCGGTGCACGAAATTCGTGCACGGAAGGGGGTTGTTCCTCAGCCCAGCCTGTACCCTCTCCAATCTGGGACCCCTGGAGTATAAACAGGCAGTCGGACATCCCTCTCACAATCCAGGACTGCTGGCTCCCAACTGCTTGCCTGCCTGCCAGCCTGATCACCCCCTAACCACTCCGCTGCCAGCCTGTTTGCCCCCAACTTCCCTCCTCTGCCGGCCTGGTCACCCCTAACTGCCCTCTCCTGCAAGGTTGATCACCTCCAACTGCCCTCCCTTGCAGGCCTGGTGCCTCCCAACTGCCCTCTCCTGCTGGCCATCTTGTGTCCACATGGGGGCAGGATCTTTGACCACATGGGGAAGCTATATTGGGTGTTGCAATGATGATCAATCTGCATATTACTCTTTTATTAGATAGGATAGAGGCCTGGTACAGGGGTGGGGGCCTGCTGGTTTGTACTGAAGAGTGTCCCGGATCAGGTGGGCATTCCCTTAGGGCGTGGGGCGGCCTGAGCGAGGGGCCTGTGGTGGTTTGCAGGCTGGCCACGCCCCCTGGCAACCCAAGCGGAGGCCCTGGTATTTGGAATTTATTTTCCTTCTACAATTGAAACTTTGTAGCCTGGAGCGGAGCCAAACCTGGGGCTCCTTTCACGGTGGCAGCCATTTCTGTTGGGGTTATAATTGAAACTTTGTTGCCTTAAGTGGGTGGGCCCGGCCAGGGTGTTTGGAAAGCTTTGCTTCCCCTGTTGCTGGTGGCAACCCTGGCCTGCTCTCTCAAGCTCCATTCTGACGCCATTTCTGTTTGAATTTGTTTACCTTCTATAATTGAAACTTTGTAGCTTGAGTGGAGGCTTAGGCCTGCAAGGGCTGGCGGAAAGCTTGTTTCCCTCTGTTGCCTGGGAAACCTTGCTCTCTGTGGCTGTAGCCATCTTGGATGGGTTAATTTGCATACTCGCTCTGATTGGATGGTGGGTGTGGCTTGTGGGCATGGCTTGTGGGTGTGTCGGAGGTATGGCCAATTTGCATATTTGTCTATTATTAGGTAGGATTATTATTTTTTAAATTATTATTATTATTTTTAATTTTTAAATTTCTTTATTGATTAAGGTATCACATATTTGTCCTCATCCCCCCATTCCCATCCCACCCCCCTCCCCACACATGCTCCCACCCCCCTGTTGTCCTTAACCGCTGGTTAGGCTCATATGCTTGCACACAAGTCCTTTGGTTGATCTCTCCCCTTTACCCCCACCCTCCCCAACCCTCCCTCTGAGACCCGACAGTCTGATCCATGCCTCCTTATTTCTGGGTCTGTTCTTGTTCATCAGTCTATGTTGTTCATTATTTCCCCTAGATGAGTGAGATCATGTGCTCTTAGAAATACACTTATAAGAACCAAAAATGAGACAAGCAATAATGGTTATGGTGACAGGCAAATGAATCAGTCTATAGTGAGTTTCTTTCTGGGCCAACAGTTCTTTTGAGACCCAATTTCAATGTCCAACAGTTCCTTATGTGTACATGTCAGCACTGACATTACAGTTCTGGATGGTGGACAAATGGTGGTAATGCAGGTCCGACTCTGTCTGGTTTGGTCCTGGGCAACCTGCAGTGATGCACAGCTGCTGACTGCTAGTATGGGAAGGCCACATCAGCGTCTTCCATGTCTGTACTGCTTCTCTTCTGTCTTCATGGCTGGAGTAGTCCTGTCAATTCCTCTCTGTTGCTGGAATCCACATGGTCTCCGAGTTGTTTTCTGAAAATATACAAACATATTCTTGACCAAAAGTTAATAAAACAATGTTTTCTATAAATTTGACTTGGGATATCCTATTTTATTTTTTGCCCAAATGATTTTCCTCTGGCTTGTTTTGACACCCTGTGTTTTTCATGGGTGTCTTGCTTTTAGCCGTACAATTAATTTTCTAAAGTATTAATTTTCTAGATGTAATTTACTTACAGGATATTTTTCCTTCCATGATATTCTTCTACTATCCCATCCTTTTTTGATTTAAATGTTAGGAAGCTTTTGAAAATTTTATAATGTAGTCTTGATGGCTTTTAAATTTTAATTTTTTGCACTATAATATTACTGTTTTAGGTTCATTACATGGTGCACAATTTTATCATGAGATGAACTACCAATAAAAATTTTAGTTAACACTTTAGGAACACCTTTTTGTCCAATACAATTAATTTTTCTAGAATATTCTCTTGTTTCAACTAGCCAATTTAAATTTGCCTGAAAACTTGACTACTATTTTACTGTCAAATTTATTACTCTAACAACAATCTTATTTTATCCTGTAAATATTAGTGGAAAGGATTATTTGCCTTCTTGAGTAGGTCCTGAGCATTCCTGGTGGTAGGCTGGATTTAGATATCATAAACCTACTTCCCTACACCATGGGTACAAGACAACTCAAACAATTCTTGTTGGAGTGAGAGGGCAGCTGCTGTCGGCCAAGTCTCTGTCGGTCACCTGGGTCCTGATCTGAGCTGGGCATGGGAAGCATGAAGCAGCCATGGGGGCAGGAGACCTCCCTCAGAAGGGGCTAGGGTTCAGGCCCCTGCAATGTTGGGGGGTGAGGTTATGTGCCCCACCTTTGTTGACCCCCAAGTTTTCTCCTGATAGCCCTCTGCGACTGTGTCTGGGCTTTTCTTATTGCTCTCTTTCTAATTCTTTAAGTTGTAGAGTTAGATGATTTATTACCATTCTTTCTTGTTTTTTTTTTTTTTTTTTGAGGTAGGCCTGTAGAGGTATAAACTTCCCTCTCAGACTCCTTTCATTGTGTCCGATAGATTTTGTTTTTGTATTGTGTTTTCATTGTCATTCGTTTCCATGATGATTTTAATTTATTCTTTGATCTCTTTGGTAACTCAATCATTGTTTAATAGCATGCTATTTAGCTTCCAAGTGTTTGAATTTTTTAATTCTTTTTATTGTAGATTTTTTTCTAATATTATGCCATTGTGGTCTGAGAAGATGCTTGATATGATTTCAATATTCTTGAATTTGGAGAGACTTTGCCTGTGATCCAATATGTGGTCTAATTTGAAAATGTCCCATGTGCTTGCAGCAGTGGTGTCTCCTCTGGCTGGCGGTGGCAAGCTGCTTAGGCAACTACTGCTCCTGGGATGGGGGCAGGCTGCTCACAAGGCTGCCGCCCCTCAGACTTGGATGGGCTGCACAGGGTTGCTGCTCCTTCAACATGGGCTGGCTTCTTGTGGGGCTGCTGCTCCTTGGACAGGGGTAGGCTGCTCATGGGGCTGCTGCTCCTCTGATGCGGAGGCTGGCAATCCTTGATCCTCAGACTGGGGCAGGCTGCTTGTGGGGCTGCTTCTCATGTTGTTACAGGTCCCTGGGATAAAGATTTGTGCTGGCCTTAGGGGAGCACTCTTCAGAACTCACAGGATCCCCCTCCTGGGATGACTGGAGTCTCATTGACCATGGGACCACAGCTGAGGCAGCAAGTCCCTGGCAGGGGTGGCTATAGAGTCCCAGGTGTTATCTGAGGGCACCCTGGGTTGAGGTAAGGCTGGGCTCCCAGTCACAGCAGCTGTCCCCTTCCAAAAGGCACGGCCTCTGTGGAACAGCCAGCCACTCCAGGACTGTTTGCAATGGTAGCAGAGGCTCTCTGGTTAGGCGAGCCTGGTCAGCCTGCCCCCAAAGGTCCTGCAGTATCTAACTGTGCCACACATCCACACACACTCCACACATCCACACACTCTTCTTTCGCTCCCTCACTCACTCATGCTCTCTCCCTCACTGCCACCTTCTTCCTGCCTTTGTAGTTGAGTCTGGAGTGTTATTGACCTGTTCGTGGATGGAATCTCCTCTCCGGGTGTCTGGTTATGTGGCTCGCTCTCTACCACATTGGCCAAACAGGATAAAATTCACCTTGACAAGACACGACACAAAGGGAACAAAACACAAATGTACTCATGACACTGATAACCCCAATATATGTGACCACCAGAGAAAAGAGACTTAGGGGAGAGAAAAAGAGAGCACAAATGATATCGAAGAGAGAAAAAAAAAATGGTATGAGAAAAAAAGAAAAATATATATATGGGGAGAGAACAAAAAGAGAAACCAAAACATACAAACACCAAATACCCAGTAAAGAGGGTGGGGGCAGAATCTTATATACAGAAAGTAAGATTGAGGAATTGAATGAATATGGGGAGGACCTCATTTCAGTATAGAGGAAGTAGAAAGAGGACAAGTGGATAAGAAGAAAGAGAAAGAGAAGAAAAATAATAATAAATTAAAAAATAATTAAAAATAGTATAAAATTTTAAAAATTAGAATGATGAAAAAAATAATGCAAAATGAAATAGAAAATAAAGAAACAAATAAAAAAAGGAAAATAAAGAAAAAAGATAACAAAGTAATAATAAAATAAAATAAAAATGAAAAAGTGAAGTGTCATTTCTTTCCACCAATTTTTTAATTCCCCATGAGGACTGGTTTAAGATCTCACTCTTCTGTACTGTCTGCTGATTCTTAATGTCCTGTTTCTGGGACTGAAGGCCTCTCTTTAGTCCCGTCCCTAAGGCTCTCAGGGACTATTCAGATTTTTTTTAGATCCTTTGTACCACTCAGGGTGTAGTCTGGGTGTGGTTGTTTGGTTGCCTGGAGATTGCAGGTAGGAGCTATCTCTTCAGGAGAAAATGGCTGTCTAGGTCCAGCAAGTCAGGTATGACTCAGCACTAGACTTACGGCCACCTATCCTCGACCCTCTACTTTCCCAGCCTCTCCCCAGACTCCACAAATCTGCACCTCAGACACGGGTGAGTGTCTGTATTTGAAAGGTCTTATGAACTAGGTTCGGTGAACAAAAGCAAAGTCCAAAAAGAGGGGAAAGATCTGTACCACTGTGAGCCCCTCTCCCCCTGGCACGGCGTGGTCTAGGAAGCCATCCAGGCTGCCCCCTCTGGCTCAATCTCTCATGTCTGTGGACCCAGATCTAGAATCCCTTGCCACCAGCAGTCCTGTGGGCCTCTCTTCCACAGTCAGACACTATGCCTGTCCAAAGGGATGTGTCCATCGGTTTGGGAAGTTCTTATCCACTATTTGTTTTAATAGACTCTTTGTTTAGTACTCCCTCTCTTCTTCTTCTGCAATACTTGTAATTCTAATATTGCTTTTTCTGATGGAGTCAGATAGTTCGTGTAGAGTTCTTTCATTATCCTTTATACTCAGGTATCTCTCTTCTTTCCTCTATCATTTCCAGATTCCTATTTTCAATATCACTAATTCCTTCCTCTATTTGTTTGGCTCTATTTTCTCTGCTCAGTAGTTCACACTTAATATCCTTAATTAAATTCTTCATTTATAGGATTTCTGATTGGTTCTTTTCTAAACTTTCTATCTCTTTGGTAAAGTACTTGTTTTGTTCATTGATTTGTTTTCTGGGTGCATTGAATTGCCTGTTTGTATTTTTTCATATCTTGTTCAGTATTTTCAGAACTGCAATCTTGAAATCTCTGTCATTTACATCACATATTTCCATGTGTTCTAGCTTGCTTTCTGGGAATTTTTCATTTTCTTTCCGATCATCCTCATTACCATGGTTATTCATGTTATTTGCTGTTATCCTTTGCCTATGCATTCATATCTGTCTATATATATGGCAGATAAAAGTTTCCTCTGAAGAGGTCTTTCCACGATTTTCCAGTAGTTGTCAATGAATTGTAAGATTATTTTTTATCTGTGATCTCCCAGACTTGACCTCCATGGGGTCTATAAGAAAGTACAACTGCACTGCTTGGAAATGCAGCTTTTTTTTTGCCCTCACCATAATGGTGACCCCCGACCTTTGTGGGGTCCTGCCCAAGAATCCCACCTGGGGTTTAGTTACAGAGCAAAACAGCAGTTTTATTTCAATAGATGTTGGTTTACAGATAATGTGCTCTGTGAACCGACTCCAAGCCCAACAGTGGAGAGCGGCATGGCATGGCAGAACCCCATGCTCTGTTAGGTGTCTGTTGTCTCAGACTCTGTTCACTTTGCTCACCCTGCTGGACTGCCCACTCCCCAGCTCTCTGTTCTTCCTGACTGAAGGAAGTGCCTGATACTACTGACTTCTTCCCCTCTCCAGGCTGAGCTGCCAGCTGCCAGCTGCCAGCTGTGTGCCATCTGCACATTTTTCCCTTCTCGTTTATTCCCATTGCCCACTTTTAGATGTTTCAGTGTGTGAGTGTCTCAGGCTATGTATTGAGCAGGGAATTCTTTGTTGAAATATAGTTGGTTAACTTGTTGAAATTTCAGGGGGAGAGGCCAAGGGGATTTCTCACACTGCCATTCCTCTGATGTCCCATTGAAAGGATTCAGAATCAAGCATTTTAACCACAAGAAAGAAATGGAGTATTTCTCCTTCTTTGAAATGTCACAGTAGAAAATGCTATGTTGTTATTGTTTTTCTCTGAGAAGGCCATGAGTTTATATTCTAATTGCATTTCCTTGGCTCATTTTAGTGCTTATTAAGATTGTAAGACAGTTTGATACATTTTTTAAATTTTATTTTATTGTTTAAAGTATTACAAATAGTAGTACATATGTCTCATTTTTTCCCCAGTTTGATACATTTTATTGAATAAAAAACACAGGTGAAACTTCAAATATATAAATTTCCTGGAAATTATCTGAGATATTTTATAAATATATGCAAAACTAGGGACCCACAAAACAAGCTTTGATTAAAAATTACACATTAAAGAGATTCCAAGATGGCAACAGAATAAGTGAAAGCTACATTCACTTCCTCCTGACCCCAAACAGGATTTACAGCTGAATTACACAGCAGTCAACCTGAAAAAATTGAAGGCTAGCTGAACCGAAATATAATAACCAAGGATTTACAGAGGAAACCACAGTAAGACTGGTCAGAAGGGTGGAGATGCAGAAAGGAATAGCCTCCACACTCAGGTGTGGTGGCAGCTGAGAAGTTGGAGGGGTATCATGGCCAAAAACTTTCCTCCTCCTAGAAACATAAGGTCTAAACCCCACACAGAAATCTCCAATACAGGACAACAGAGACAGGAAGAAGGGCCCACATAGCACTTAGTGGTGAAAATTAGTGGGAATTCAGACTGCCTGGGAGACCCAAGCCCCACCTTACAAGGGATGAGCTCTCCTATCATTACATCATCAACCTGGGGAGTTCCCTGTGTGGTCTCTGACTACTGGTGATGCCACACTGGGGTACTAAGGTCCTGTGGAGGGGCCTTCTTGCAGCACCCAACAGTATCTTTAAGGGGCCCTCTTTTTCTGGGAAAGCTTTTGTCAGCACCTCAGACAGTGACTAAATCTTGTGGCTTTGGAAATAGGACCATTCTCCCCCACCTTGGCCACACAGTTTGTGTCCTGCCACCCTCTGTTGAATCACTTGGCTGGCCCCATATTGCTGAGTTCAGTGACAGGGAGACCAGAGTGCTGCACAGATATGGGACTTTTGTATTCTATATCCCCAGAAAACTTTTGTCTGGAAACCAGATGGTGTAGTGCTTGGGTGTT
This sequence comes from Cnephaeus nilssonii, assembly GCF_951640355.1. Classification (NCBI taxonomy): domain Eukaryota; kingdom Metazoa; phylum Chordata; class Mammalia; order Chiroptera; family Vespertilionidae; genus Cnephaeus; species Cnephaeus nilssonii. Next base: position 33,482,445 of record NC_137071.1, read on the forward strand.
GGGTTACATTATGCCCAGAGTGCAAATCCAATCTTCCTTTCAAGTTCAGCCTGTGCTACCCAATAAAGGGAAGAAGTGCTTGCCATGCTCCTACAGGCTTGCAGGCACCATCCACAACAGGAGACTGCTTGGATCAGGCCTACCAAGCCCTGGATATCCTGCCAAACTGGTCTCAGTTTCATGGGGGAATGGGGTGGAGACTGCCTCAGAGCTGGGACATCCAAAGTGTGAGACTCTTGGAAGCTATTGTCTGGGACCAGAATAAACTACTTAGCCCCCTCCTGTGGGCTGGGCCAGCATCACCCCCAATGGGAGACCCTTTTGATATATCCCCCTGAGCTCATGGCAGCTGAGCTTGTTCCTGCAAAGGGGGGTGCTGGGCTGCGCCCAAGCTGAGTCTGCATGAGCTCCTCCAAGGGGAACTAGAGTTGGAGACTCTGGCAGAGATTGAGTGGTTTGGCTTTCAAACAGTGAACACTTTCCTCTCATTTAGTGCCTGACTGTGTGATACCCAAATAAGAGACCCACTAGCCCTGTCCTCCTGACACTCATCTCCCCTCCATAATAAGTTTTCAACCTGTGGAAAGCTCTGTAGGTCATGGCCAGCTTGAGATCATCCTACAGTCTTTCTTCAGAATGCTATGTAGGAAGACCTGGCAACCTGAGGTGGAGGCAGAGTAGCTTACAGGTGGAGATGGACCTAAGGGAGTCTCAGTTCTTTTGAAGATCTGCACCCAGCTCTAAGCTGGAGGAAATGGACCCTTATACACAGATTGGCCCCATCCATGCACACCCAGATCCAGTGAATATAGACTCAATGAATTGTATGGTAGCTACAGAAAGTTAGCCCAAGGCTGGTTACACACATGTCTGAGAGTGAACTTACATGAAACCAACCCAAGTTGACCCAGAACCAGCACAACAAGTGGTGAGCTTCAGACCACATGAGAGCTCCACCCAAATAGCCACACAAGTGGCATACCCAAATGAGATCCCAGCAGGCACCAAACACTCCTGGCAACAACTTCTCCTCAGGTACAACTCTGGTACAGCATCTCATAAAAGGTAATAGAGATTTACCCTTATAGTCAGCTAGGCTAAGGGGTTAATTCCACCCACTAAAGAGCAAAAAGAATTAAAGACTCAACTACAACAAGAAGGTGCACATAACCAACAAGAACATTCCTGGAGCACTGAGCTCAGGTGAGCTTAAATATTGTTCCACTGAGCCCAACAAGACACCTCATTGTAAAGGCATCATAACAAGTTTAGGAGTCACAGCAGATAAACCTAATACACAGAGACAAAATGGGGAGACAAAGAAATATGCCACCCCAAAAGAACGAGAGAAAGCCCCCAAAAGAATTTAATGAAATTGAAGCTACCAAAATATCAAGCAGATAGTTTAAAATAATGGTTGTAAGAATGTTCAAGGACCTTATGGAAAGAATGATTGATCTCAGTGAGAACTTAAACAAAGAAGGAGTAAGCATTACAAAAGGCATAGAAAAGGATGAGTCAGAAATGAAGAATAGAATATCTGAAATAAAAAATACACTAGAAGGTATCAACAGCAGTTAGATGAAGCACAAGATCATAACAGTGAAGTAAAGGACAAGATAACAGTAAGCACCCATGCAATGCATAAAAAAGAAAATATAATGAAAGGAAATGAGGAAACTCAAAGGGACCTCTGTGACAACATCAAAAGTAACAATATCCACATCATAGGTGAACCAAAAGGAGAAGAGAGTGAGCAAGGGATAGAGAACTTGTTTGAATAAACGATAGCTAAAACTTCCCTAACACAGTGAAAAAGTCACACAAGTTTCAGGAAGCACAGAGAGTCCCAATCAAGATGAACCCTAACAGACCCAGAACAAGACACATCATAATTAAAATGCCAAAGGTTAAGGAAAAAGAGAGAATCTAATGGCAGCAAGAGAGAGACAATTAGTCACTTACAAGGGCGTTCCCATAGGGCTGACAGCTGATTTCTCAATAGAAACACTGCAGGCTAGAAGGGATTGGATGAAGTATTCAAAGTGATGAAAAGCAAGGACCTGCAACTAATACTACTCTATCCAGTAAGGCTACTACTTAAAATTGAACATGAAATAAAGATCTTCCCAGATTTAAAAAAGGCTAAAAATGTTCATTACCACCAAACCACTTTTGCAAAGAAATGTTAAAGGGACTGCTTTATGAAGAAGAAGAAATAGAGGAATCCTATATAATAAAAGGTTAACCCTTTGTACTCACTTGCTTTTTTCTCGATTCCTTTATTCTACTTGGGATTTAATGCTAACCGTGTCGAGTCACACTCGACATCCGAGTGCAAAAGGTTAATATGCAAATAGACCGAATGGCAGAACAACTGAACAACTGATCAACCAGTCGCTATGATGTGTGCTGATCACCAGGGGGCATGTGTGGAATATGGTGGGCGATGGCCATGGCGGGATGGTGGAGCAGGTGAGCAGGGGCGCCAGACCAAGGCAGGGCACTGGTCTCTGTCATTGGGGTGAGCCTCTGATGGTTACTGAAAATTCTTTGCTCCCACATGCTGTGGTCCTGCCCAGCGCTTGCACTTGCTGCTGATGTCAGCCCCACTCGCACCCGCTGCTGGTGCAGGAGCTGCTGCTCGCACCTGCTGCTGGTCCTGGCGCCGATCCTGATCACTTGGTGCCATCAGTGGGTGCAAGTGGCGGCTGCTGGCCCTGATCACCCCTGAGGGCTTCTCCACTTCCCCCTGCTCCTGAGGGGCAATAGGGGCAGCAGCTGCCACTTGCACCCACTGATGGCCCTTGCCTCGCTTGCACCTGCTGCTGGCATAACCCCCAATCATTCCGCACCATCTGTGGGCGCAAGGGATGCCGGTGCTATCAGCACATGGGAGCTGTGGCAGCATGAGCAGGGCTTCCGGATGACAGGGGACCGGGGTGCCATGGTAGGAGGGGCTGGGTGGGGGTGCAGAGGATGGGCTGAGACCCACCCCTGTGCCTACCACAGCCTTGTAGCCCACAGTTCCTTTCAAGGTGAACGAATTCATGCACTGGGCTCCTAGTGTAAGTATAAAGAAAAAATGGCAATAAATAACCTTATCAATGATAACTTTAAGTGTAAATTGATTAAATGCTCCAATCAAAAGACATAGGGTAGCTGAACAGATAAGACCCACATATACACTGTTTACAAGAGACCAATGTCAGAACAAAAGATACACACTAACTGAAAGTGAAGGGATGGAAAAAAATATTCCATGCCAATGGAAACAAAATGGGGTAGCAGTACTTATATAAGAAAATATAGACTTCAAAACAAAGGCCATTACAAGGGACAAAAATTGTCACTACAACATGTTAAAGGGATTGATCCAACAAAAGAATATAATCCTTGTAAACATATGTGAACCCAACATAGTAGCATCTAAATATATAAATAAAATCTTGGTGGATATTAAGGAAGAGATCAGCAGCAATACACATGTAGTAGGGGATTTTAACACACCATTATCATCAATGGATAGATCTTGTCAAAAATAAAAAAGGCAAGAATATCCTTAAATGGCACATGGGATTAAAAGGATTTAATTGATATTTACAGAATAATTTATCCCAAAGCAGCAGAATATACATTCTTCTCAAGAGCACATGGAACATTCTCAAAAATAGATTACATTTTTGCCAGCTGCATGGCTCAGTGGTTGAGCATCGACCTATCAACCAGGAGGTCATGGTTTGATTCCTGGTTGGAGCACATGCTTGGGCTATAGGCTCAATCCCCAGTGTGGGGCATGCAGGAGGGAGACAATCAATGATTTTTTAGCATCATTGATGCTTCTATCTGACTCTTGCTCTCTGAAATAAAAAATAAATAATTAAAAATAGACTACATTTTAGTACACAAAGTGAGTCTTAACAAATTCAACAAAATTGAAATCATATTAAATATCATCTTTGAAGTTAATAGCATGAAACTAGAAATCAACTACAACAAAAAAAACTGAAAACCATTCAAACACATGGAGGCCAAATAGCATGCCATTAAACATTGAAATTGGGTCTCAAAAGAACTGTTGGCCCAGAAAGAAACTCACTACAGACTGATTCATTTGCCTTTCAGCATAACCATTATTGCTTGTCTCATTTTCGGTTCTTATAAGTGTATTTCTAATAGCACATGATCTCACTCATCTAGGGGAAATAATGAACAACATAGACTGATGAACAAGAACAGACCCAGAAACAAGGAGGCATCGATCAGACTGTTGGGCCTCAGAGGGAGGGGAGGGGAGCGGGGGGTAAAGGGGAAAGACCAATCAAAGGACTTGTGTGCAAGCATATGAGCCTAACCAGCGGTTAAGGACAACAGGGGGGTGGGGGCATGTGTGGGGAGGGGTATGGGATGGGAATGGGGGCATGAGGTCAAATATGTGATACTTTAATCGATAAAGACATTTTTAAAAAATGACAAGAAAGGGCAAAAAAAAAAAAAAGTTACTTAGGAGAAAAAGCCTGTTATATCCAAGAAGATAACCCGGCTGAGTTAGAGAAGAGATTGCTTTAATTTTAAAAGAATCAAATGGTGATTTTTCTTCTTTGATGGTACATTCTGCTTGTGCATTTTTCACTGAGATAATTGTTTTCCATTTAAGTAATCAACAAAAACTGGCATAACCTCATAATGGTGTTTATATACAGTAGGTTAAAATGGATAAATAGCTTAAGCTGAAATATAACTATGTTACTTATATGCTTTCTGTAACAGCAAATATTTTTAAAGTAATATTTTGTAAAGTTAGTCATCTTCATTGGGTTGCATTGGCCTACTTGGAAGAGATGCCTGCACTCCATGTTGTAGAATGTGAGAGGGCTCAAAGCTCTTCATACCTTATGTTCCTTTCCCACCTTCACACTATACAGTGCCTAAGGCATTCCCATAGTCCATGCCTATTAATAAATATTTAATACCAGCTGAAAAAAAATAAAAAAATAAACAATGAGTTGGTTAACAAGACCAAATAAAAAATAAAATATTTACCTGGAAACACATGAAAATGAACACATAACAACCCAAAATCTATGAAACATGGTAAAAACAGTCCCAAGAGGGAAGTTCAAAGCATTACAAATCTACCTAAAGAAGCATAAAAATTTTCAAGTAAATAATGGAATCCTACCCCAAAAAGAACTAGAAAAAGTACAAACAAAGCCTAAAGATAATAGAAGGAAGGAAAAATATAGGCCAGAATAGAAATAAATGACATAGAGACAAAACAAGACCAATAATCAAAAGATAAATGAAACTAAGATCAGGTTCTTTGAAAAGATAAGATTGACAAACATTTTTTTCTTTATTTAATCCTCACCCAAAGATATGTTTTTATTGAATTTAGAGAGAGTTGATGTGAGAGGGAGAGAGAAATATCAATGTGAGAGAGAGAGACATTGATCAGTTGCCTCCCATATGTACCCCTACTGGAGTTCGAATCTGCAACCTGGATATGTGCCCTGACTGGGAATTGAACTCACAACCTTTCCGTGTAGGGGATGACACTGCAACAAACTGAGCCAGATTGACGAACCTTTAACTAGACTCGTTATAAATTATGAATAAAAGAAATAGGGCACAAGTAAATAAAATCAGGAATGAAAGAGGTGAAGTAACAAACAGAAAGATAAAGAATTGTAAGAAAATACCATGAACAACTATATGCTTACAAATTGGACAACATGTGTGAAATAGATAAATTCCTAGAAACATACAATCTTCCAAAACTGAATCAGAAAGAATTAGAAAATCTGAATACAACCATTACAACTAATGAAGTTGAAGCAGTAATAAAATAAAATAAACAACTAACAGTAAATAAAGTCCTGGTCCAGATGGCTATACAGGTGAATTTTACCAAACATTCAAAAAGAACTAACACCTATTCTCCTCAACGTATTCCAAAAATCTCAAGAGGAGTGAAGACTTCCAAGTTCATTTTATGCGGCCAGCATTATCCTAATTCTAAAACCAGATAAAGTCACTAAAAAGAAAGAAAATTATAAGGTAATATCCCCTATGAACATAGATCCTAAGATTCTAAACAAATTATTAGTAAAACAGATCCAGCTATACATTGAAAAGGTCATACACCATGATTAAGTGGGCTTTATTCCATAGATGCAAGGTTGGTAAAATATTCTCAAATAAAAAAAATGTGATACATTACAGAAACAAAATGAAAGATAAAAATAACATATCAATAGATGCAGAATAAGAATTTGATAAAATACAGCACCCATTTATGATAAAATCTCTCATCAAAGTGGGAATAGAGTGATCATACTTTAAAATAAATAAGGCTATATATGACAAACCCACAGTCAACATCATACTCAATGACCAAACACTAAAAGTGTTTCAGGAATTATTCTAAGCAAAATAAGCCAGTCAGAGAAATATAAGTATCACATGATCTCACCCATATGTGGAATATAATGAACAAAATAAACTGATAAATAAAAATAGATCCACAGACATAGAAGTATGGAACAGACTGTTGAAACTCAGAGGAAAGGCAGGGGAGGATGAGTGGGAAAAGATCAACCAATGAACTTGTATGCATATATGCATAACCCATGGACACAGACAATAGGGCAGTAAAGGCCTGGGGTGGAGGGCGGGGGTGGGTTAGAAGAGGTCAATAGGGGGAAAATGGAACTTATATAATACTAGAAGCCCAGGGCATGAAATTCGTGCATGGCGGGGGGTTGTCCCTCAGCCCAGCCTGTACTCTCTCCAATCTGGGACTCCTGGAGGGATGTCCGACTGCCCTCTCACAATCCAGGACTGCTGGCTCCCAACTGCTTGCCTGCCTGCCTTCCTGATTGCCCCTAACCGCTTCTGCCTGCAAGCCTGATCATCCCCTAACCACTCCGCTGCCAGCCTGGTTGATGCTTAACTGCTCCCCTGCCAGCCTGTTTGCCCCCAACTTCCCTCCTCTGCCAACCTGGTCACCCCTAATTGCCCTCTCCTGCAGGGCTGATCACCTCCAACTGCCCTCCCTTGCAAGCCTGGTCCCTCTCAACTGCCCTCCCTTTCAGGCCAGGTGCCCCCCAACTGCCCTTTCCTGCTGGCCATCTTGTGGTGGCCATCTTGTGTCCACATGGGGGCAGGATCTTTGACCACATGGGGGCAGCTATATTGTGTCTTGCAATGATGACCAATCTGCATAGTACTTTTTTATTAGATAGGATAGAGGCCTGGTACACGGGTGGGGGCCAGCTGGTTTGCCCTGAAGGGTGTCCCGGATCAGGGTATGGTTCCCTTGGGGCGTGGAGCGGCCTGAGCGAGGGGCCTGTGGTGGTTTGCAGGCCAGCCACGCCCCCTGGCAACCCAAGGGGAGGCCCTGGTATCTGGAATTTATTTTCCTTCTACAATTGAAACTTTGTAGCCTGGGGCGGCAGCCATTTCTGGGGTGGCAGCCATTTCTGTGGCAGTTAATTCACCTTCTACAATTGAAACTTTGTAGCCTTAAGCGGGTGAGCCCGGCCAGGGTGTGCGGAAAGCTTTGCTTCCCCTGTTGCCGCCGGCAACCCTGGCCTGCTCTCTCAAGCTCCATTCTGCCACCATTTGTTTGAATTTGTTTACCTTCTATAATTGAAACTTTGTAGCTTGAGTGGAGGCTTAGGCCTGCAACGGCTATGGAAAGCTTAGCTTACTCTGTTACCTGGGAAACCTTGCTCACTGTGGCTGTAGCCATCTTGGATTGGGGTTAATTTGCATACTCGCCCTGATTGGCTGGTGGGCGTGGCTTGGCTGGTGGGCGTGGCTTATGTAGCGGAGTGATGGTTAATTTGCATATTACCATTTTATTAGAGAGGATTTTCAACAATAAAGATTAAAAAATTAAAAAATAAAGATCAGGAATGAGATAGGGATATCTGTTTTCATCACTCTTATTAAACACAGTACTGGAAGTCCTAACCACAACAATCAGAAAAGAAAAAGACATAAGGTAATCCAAATTGGAAAGGAGGTAGTAAAATAGTCATTATTCTAGGATGACATGATTTTGTACATAGAAAACACAAAGGCTCCATGACAATGCTACTAGATCTAATAAAGGAATTCTGAATGTTAATTTTGTATTCTACTACTTTGCTGAATTCCTTTATTAAATCAAGTAACATTTTGGTGGAGCCTTTGGAATTATGCACAAAGTAATGTTATCTGCAAATAATGACAGTTTTACTGTCTCTGTTCCAATTTGGATGGATGATCTTATCAATAGATGCAGAGAAAGCATTTGGTAAAATATAACATCCATTTATGATTAAAACACTCAATAAAATAGGAATAGAAGGAAAGTACCTCAACATAATAAAGGCCATCCTATCTAATAAAAGAGTAATATGCAAATTGACCATCACTCCAACACACAAGATGGCTGCTTCCATGTGGTCAAAGATGGCTGTCCCCATGTGGACACAAGATGGCCACGACAAGATGGCCAGTCAGGGGAGTGTTTAGGGGGTGATCAGGCTGGCAGGCAGAAACGGTTAGGGGCAATCAGGAAGGCAAGCAGTTGGGAGCCAGCAGTCCTGGATTGTGAGAGGGATGTCCGACTTCTCACTGGGATCGGGCCTAAACGGGCAGTCGGATATCCCTTGAGGGGTCCCAGATTGGAGAGGGTGCAGGCTGGGCTGAGGAACACACCCCCCGTGCATGAATTTCATGCACTGGGCTTCTAGTATGTAATAAACTCTCAGCTAATATCATATTTAATGTTGAAAAACTGAAAACTTTTCTTCTAAGATCAGGTACAAGATAAGGATGCTCACTCTCACCATTCTTATTCAACATAGAGTTGGAAGTCCTAGCCAGAGCAATAAGGCAAGAAAATGAAATATAAGGCATCCACATAGGGAAGGAAGAAGTAAAACTGTCACTTTTTTTGTGGGCATCATGATTCTTTATACAGAAAACCCTAAAAACTCCACCAAAAAATATTAGAAACAATAAACAAATAGAGTCAAGTTGCAGGATACAAAATAAATATGCAAAAATCCATTGCCTTTCTGTATGCTAACAACAAAACTTCAGAAAAATAAATGAAAAAATAATTCCTTTTGCAATTGAACCAAAAGAATAAAATACCTAGAAATAAACTTAACAAAGAACATCAAAGATCTATATAGTGAAAATTACAAAGTATTATTAAAAGAGAGTAAATTAGACACAAAAAATGAAAAAATATCCCGAGTTCATGGACTGGAAGAATCAACGTAGTTAAAATGGCCATATACCCAATGCAATATATAAATTTAGTATAATCCCCATAAAAATACCAGAATCATTTTTAAAGACATAGTGTGAGAATCATATTTGTATAGAACCACAAAAGATTGCAAATAGCGAAAGCAATCCTGAGAAAAAAGAACCAAGCTGGAGGTATCACACTACCTGACTTCACATTGTGCTACAGAGCTACGATAATCAACACAGTATGGTACTGGTGGAAAAATAGAAATACAGATCAATGGAATAGAATAGAGAGCCCTGCTATAAAACCACATGTATATGGACAGATAATTTTTGACAAAGAGCCAGAAACAAACAATGGAATAAAGATAGTCTCTTCAATAAATGCGGCTGGGAAAACTGGAAAGCCACATGCAAATGAATAAAACAGGATTACAGGTTGTCCCCATGTACAAAAACTAAAACTAATTCAAAATGGATCAAAGACCTAAATAAAAGGCCTGAAACAATAAGTTACATAGAAGAAAATATAAGTACCAAACTTATGGACTTTGGTCGTAGAGAAAATTTTATGAACTTGACCCCAAAGGAAAAAAAAGAAAGAAAGAAGAAAAAGAAAGAAAGAAAGAAAGAAAGAAAGAAAGAAAGAAAGAAAGAAAGGAAGGAAGGAAGGAAGGAAGGAAGGAAGGAAGGAAGGAAGGAAGGAAGGAAGGAAGGAAGGAAGGAAAGAAAGAAAGAAAGAAAGAAAGAAAGAAAGAAAGAAAGAAAGAAAGAAAGGATAGGACTGTATCAAATGAAAAAGCTTTTGCACAGCAAAAGAAACTTTCAACAAGAGAAAGAGACAGCCAACCAGATGGGAGATGATATTTGAAACAGTAGTTCGGACAAAGGTTTAATTTCCAAAATATATAAAGAACTCATAAACTCTCCACCATACAAAGAAACAACCCAATCAAAAAGTGAGCAGAGAACTTGAAATACACCTCTCCCAAGAAGACATATGAATAGCCAATAGATATATGAAAAGACATTCAACCTTACTAGCAATTAGGGAAATGTAAATCAAAACTACAATGAGATACCACCCCACCTGTTAGAGTGGCCATTATCAACAAGATAAGCAATAACAAGTATTGGAGAGGTTGTGGAAAAAAGAGATCCCTCCCTCATTCACTGCTGGTGGCAATGTAGACTGGTACAACCACTATTGAAAGCAGTCTGTCGATTCTTCAAAAAATTAAGAATAGTGCTACCATATATTCTAGCCATCCCTCTCCTGGGTATATATCCAGAAAACTCAAAAACATAAATTCACAAAGATATATGTGCCCCTATGTTCACTGAAGCATTATTGATGGTGGCCAAGACATGGAAATAACAAAATTGTCCTGAGATAGAAGACTGGATAAAGAATATGTTGTACACATACACAGTGGAATACTACTCAGCTTTAAGAAAAAATGAAATAGAGCCATTTGCAACAACATGGATAGACCTTGAGAATATTATGCTAAGTGAAATAAGTCAATCAGAAAAAACTACGAACTATATGATTTCACTGATATGTGGGGTATAAAACTGAAATTGGTGAACACAAACAGCAGTGTGGTGATTGCCAGAGAGAAGGGGGTGAGAGGAAAGGGGATGCTAATGTATTGTGACAGGAGATTTGACTTTGAGTGTGGGCACACAGTGCAATATACAGATCTTATAACATAAAAGCACACACCATGTTGACAATTGTCATGCTCATGTTGACCAATGTCATCCCAATGTCATGGTCATATTGACCAAAGTCATCCCAATAAATTTAATACATATTAAAAATGAATATTCAGGAATTGGTGGTATTTCCACTTATTTGTGTCTTCCCCAATGATGAACTATCAGAAAGACAAACTAAGAAAACTATTCCATTTACTATTGCAACAAAAAATGTCAAGGTACTTAGCAGTAAATTTAACCAAGGAGGTAAAAGACCTGTACTTGGAAAACCATAAGACATTGAAGAAAGAAATTGGGGAAGACACAAATAAGTGGAAGCATATACTGTGTTCACAGATTGGAAGAATTAACATCATTAAAATATCCATACTATCCAAAGCAATCTATAGATTCAACAAAATTCCTATTAAAATACCAATTTCATAGTTCACAGATCTAGAACAAATATTCCCAAAGTTTGCTAGTATATGGAACCAAAAAAAAAGAACCCTGAATAAAATCTTGAGAACAAAATTGGTTGCATCACAATGTCTAATATCAAACTATACTGCAAGGCAATTGAAATCAAAACAGCCTCGTACTGGCATAAGAATAGGCATGTAGATGAATGGAACAGAATAGAGATCCCAGAAATAAACTTATGCCTTTACGGTCAATTAGTATTTGACACAGGAGGTAAGGGCATATAATGGAATAAAGATAATCTACAACAAATGGTATGGGGAGAGTTGGACAGCTAAATTCAAAAAATGAAACTAGACCCCCAACTTACACCATACACAAGAATAAACTCAGAATGGATAAAAAAAACTTAAATGTAAGTCACAAAACCACAAAAGTTCTAGTAGAAAACAGGCAGTAAAATCTCAGACATCTCTTGTAGCACTATTTTTGCTTATATATCACTTAGGGAAAGGATAACACAGGAAAAGTAAACAAAGGGGATTACATCAAACTAAAAAGCTTATGCACAGCAAAAAATGAAAAGGGAAACCACTGTATGGGAGAACATATTTGCCAGTGACCCATCTGATAAAGGATTAATTTTAAAAACATATAAATAACTTATGCAACTCAATACCACAAGGACAACCAATTTAATTACAGAATGTGCAAAGGGCCTGAATAGACACTTCTCCAAAGAGGACATACAGTGGCCAATAGACATATGAAAAAATGCTCAGCGTCACTAAATATCAGAGAGATGGAAATTAAAACCACAATGACATAGCATCTCACACCTGTCAGAATAACTATCATCAATAAATCAGCAAAGCACACATTCTGGTAAGGATGTATATAAAAGGGAGCCCTTGTGTACTATTGGTGGGAATGTAGACTGGTGCAGCCACTGTGGAAAACAGTATGGAATTTCCTAAAAAATTTAAAAATGGAACTGTGTTTTGACCAAGCATTCCCACTTCTGGAAATTTATCTGAAGAAACTCAAAACACTAATTTGAAAGAATATATGCACCCCTATGATCATTGAAATATCCATGATCTTGGGACAGCCCAAGTGTCCATAAGTAGATAAGAGAATATAAAATGTGTGGCACACAATGGGATACTATATAGCTTTAAAAAGGAAATCATACCTTTGCTTCAGCATATATGGATCTTGAGACTATTATGCTAAGTGAAATAAGCCAGTCAGAGAAAAACAAATACCACATGATCTCACTTATCTATGGAATCTAATAAACAAAATAAACTAGAGAACAAAATTGAAACAGAGCATGCATATATGGAACATACTTGCAGTTCACAGAGAACAGTGTGGTGATAGCCAGAGGGAAATGGCATGAAGGTTAGATGGGGGTATGGCAAAGGGTATGAAATGAGGATGGAAAGAGACTTTGCTTGGGGTGATGGTTTCATGATACAGTGTGCATACTGAGTTGTACACTTGAAATCTATACCCCAATAAATAAAAAAAACTCACCTTAAAATGTTCAGAAAAAAATACTCAAAAGTATAGTGTGTCCAGGACTAACCAGCTACTTCACAGTAAGAAGTGCAGTGAGAGAAGTGGAGAGCACCTTGCACTTCTGGAGCAAAGTTGGGTGGTCTGGATGAATAGGGAACCTGTAATATGGAACGCTCACCTTACTCATTCAACAGGTCAGACCACGACCAAAGGCAAAGGTTACTTCTTACTGTGTGCAAATGGCAGACACCTCTGGTTCCTCTAGTATGATCCTATTCTGGCTTGTTGAATGACAGGTAGGGTTGAACAAGAATGGTGGTCCCTAGCCACCAAGTCTCACATACTCAGGGACCTGGGATGAAGACTGCGTCCTGATTACAGTACATGAGACACCAACTTGTCTTGACAACAATAGACAAAGGCCTTGATAGGTGGAAGGTGAGCAGAAACTTCTAAGAATGCAAGGGGAGCAGATAGCAGCCAAAAGCAATTTGGCCATTGGTCTTTGTATGAGACATTGATATTGCAAGAAAGAGAAATGGTAGAAAAATGTACCTCGCTTGACCAACAGGAAGCATACACTACATTCTGAAAAGATTTACTGGTTATTTATAGATTTATGTATACAACATTAACATGTGCTGGTATGATAAAGTTGAGTTAGAAAATCACATGTCTTGCCGAAACCGGTTTGGGTCAGTGGATAGAGCGTTGGCCTGCGGACTCAAGGGTCCCAGGTTCGATTCCAGTCAAGGGCATGTACCTTGGTTGCGGGCACGTCCCCAGTAGGGGGTGTGCAGAAGACAGCTGATCGATGTTTCTCTCTCACCGATGTTTCTAACTCTCTATCCCTCTCTCTTCCTCTCTGTAAAAAATCAATAAAATATATTAAAAAAAAGAAAATCACATGTCTTATAAAAGAACTTTGGTGAAAAATATCACAAATGTGTTCTGGAAATGATTTTTAGAAATTGATTTGTTAGATCACCTACAGAGTGACATACCATACATCCTTGTTTTTCAATCCAAGAGACAAAGAGGAAATCTCAAAGTAAAGAAAAAATAGAGAGAATTGAGTGAAAATAAATTTTCAGTACAGGGCAGGGCAAAAGTAGATTTATAGTTATATGTGAAACAGAGTTTATACTGACATTATTATTTGTTAATCAATGTATTATTTTCCATATGGACAACCTTTATTAAAATACTAGAGGCCCAGTACACGAAATTCATGCACTGAGTGGGGGTGTCCCTCAGCCCACCCTCTCCAATCTGGGACCCCTCAGGGTATGTCCAAACTGGCAGTTGGACATTCCTCTCACAATCTGGGACTGCTGGATCCTAACCACTAGACTGCCTGGCTGCCTGATTTCCTCTAACCACTCTGCCTGCCATCCTGATAGCCCCCTAACTGCTCCCTTGCCGGCCTGTTTGACACCTAACTGCTTCCCTGCCAGCCTAATCACCCCCAACTGCCCTCCCTTGCAGGCCTGGTCGCCCCCAACTGCCCACCCCTGCAGGCCTGGTCCCCCCAACTGCCCTCCCCTGCTGTCCATCTTGTAACAATGTGGGGGCAGCCATCTTGTGATGATGTGGGGGTGGCCATCTTGTGATGTGAGGGCATGAGGGTCAATTTGCATATTACCTCTTTATTATATAGGCTGTGGAATACAACTAAACCAGTGCAGAAAAGTAAATTTATAGCATTATTTACATTAGAAATCAGGTAAGTTCTCAAATTAGTAATGTAAATGCAACATTAAAAAACTAGAAAAGTCCCAGCCAGCATGGCTCAGTGGTTGAATGTCGACCTATGAACCCAGAGGTCATGGTTCAATTCCCAGTCAGAACACATACCTGGGGTTGCAGGCTCGATCCCCAGTGTGGGGTGTGCTGGAGGAAGTTAGTCAATGATTCTCTCTCATCATTGATGTTTCTATCTCTCTCTCCCCATCTCTTCCTCTCTGAAATAAAAAAAAATATACATATATTTTTTAAAAAACTAGAAAAGGAACAAAATAAACCCAAACTATACACAAGGAAGAAAAATAGAGATAAGAGTGAATATTATTAAATAGGGAGTTTTTAATATCAAAGAAAAACAACAAAAACAAATCTTATTGTTCTGTTTTTAAAAACAAAACAAAACAAAAAAGTATAATCTTCTAGAATGAGTGGCAAAAATAAAAACATAAAAGATACAAATCACCAATATTTGAAATAAAAAAGGAAATTTCACTATATATTCTACAACCATTAAAATGATAGCAATGGAATATTACAATCAATGTTATGCTCATAAGTGTAGCAATTTAAAATAAATGGACCAACACCTCAAACCCCCATGAAATATAAAAGCTAAACTAAGTTGAAATAGATAGCAGAAATAATTTTATACCTACCAGGAAATTGATTTTGTAATTTAAAAGTTACCAATGAGAATCACTTATGTAATGGCAGAGTAAGGACCTTCAGAAAACTACTACATAAAAGCAAAATATTGGTCAAAATTATTTTTTTCAGAACTTTTGAAGATAAACAAAATCTTGCAACAATTACAAAATATTATTTCAGAAACACCTCTAACCCTTGTTATGAACAGTGAGATTGCAAACAATAATTATCTTACCCTAGTCCCAACTTTCCCTCCCTCATGACACAGAGATATCCTTGAAAACCAACAGCAGCCTAGAAGATCACTGAGTGATCAGAAGACATTGGGAGTTCCTCAAAAGTGTAATTCCTAGATAATTGCTATTTTTTGAGATATAAAGCATCTCCCTAAAATGCTCTACTCTCAGAGCTGATTTTAATCTGTCCTGACTCAGAGCTCTTTCTGTAGCAAAAGCCTATTTCATAGAGCATTTGCTAAAAATATCTTTAAAAGGTTATATGTGGGCCACCTCAGGGACAAATTCCATTGATTGTTTTCTTACTTGTATATGGACCATAATTTCCTGTTTCTTTTCATGTGCCATATTTTAAATAACTGGACATTTTATATATTATAGTGTGGAAACTCTGATGATAACATTTTCTCCTTCTCCCCAGGGTTTCAGCAGCAATTCTTTAACCTTCCAAATATCTAAGATCACAATACCAGCCCTGACCAGTTTGGCTGAGTAAATGGAGCATTGGCCTGCGGACTCAAGGGTCCCAGGTTTGATTCCAGTCAAGGTCATGTGCCTTGGTTGCGGGCACATCACCAGTAGGGGGTGTGCAGGAGGCAGCTGATTGATGTTTCTCTCTCATCGATGTTTCTAACTCTCTCTCCTTCTCCCTTCCTCTCTGTAAAAAATCAATAAAATATGTTAAAAAAAAAAAAAAACCAATACCAGTGACATTAACAACACAGCAGAAATTTAAAAGGAAAGACTGAAGAATAAAATATCCATAACAGACTTTAAGCTTCAACATATTCCTGGGAATCTAAAACACCACACACATGTCCAGTGTTGTGTTCATGGTATTCATGTTCAGGAAATATCTGAGAAGGCTCTAACTTCCTATATTTGGCTAATGCTGAGCCTCTGTAAGCAGAAAGTGAAGTTGAAGGCAGAAATGTAAACTGCTTGCTTGAATACTGAAGGAATGACCCAAGAAACACAGAGATCCACTCTCAAAGGATGGGAGATTTAATAGTTCAAATATATATAAGGAAATCACCATCAATCATCAACTGACAACTAAATTAATTGGGTAGAAACATTACTGATAGTACACAACAAAGAATACAGACTTTACAAAATCAGTCCAGAAAATTCACTAAACAAACACACAGGAGCATCAATGAAAATTAACATGACCAACAACAAACCCTAGGGAGAAGGAGAAAATATGTTCATCAGAGTTACCACACTATATTATTTAAAATGTCCAGTTATTAAAAATATAACACATGATAAGAAACAGGAAATTATGGTTCATATACAAGTAAAAAACAATCAATGGAATTTGTCCCTTAGATGGCCCACATATAGGATTTACTAGGCAAAGAATTTAAGTCAGTTACTGTAATTACAAAAAAAGAATCCAGGAGGATCCAAGATGGCTGCTGACGGGATGGTAGGCTGCAAGATAGTGTGTGAGTGAGAGAACGAAAGGAGAGTGTGTTGACATGTGGGGAGTGTCTGTATTTGTGAGTGAGGGACAACTATATTTTAAGGGACTGTTGGGGACTGGCAGACCTGGCTCTCCTGTCTGAGCAGCCTCTACTGCTGCTGAAATCTCTCCTGGAGTGGCTGGCTCTGCCGCAGAGACCATGCCATCTTGAAGGGGAGACCGGTTGTGATAGGGAGACCGACAGTGATTGGAAGTCCAGCCTTACCTTCAACAGGGGACACCTCAGAAACCTCCTGGGACATTACAACCACAATGCCCAGGGACCAGCTAGCTCAGCTGTGAACCCACAAACACCAGGACTCCCCTCCCTGACCACAGGTACCTAAAAAGTCTGTCCAGGGAGAGACAAAGCAGTGCCGAATATGTGGATGGACACTGCACCTTCTTACAGAGCAGATAGAAGGAACAGCTGAATCGAACAACACCCACCCGGAACTGGCAAATTAAATTACAGCTGGTGAGGCAATCTGAAGATGGAAAGGTCAGATATCATGTAGAGAAAGTCAATGCAGGAGAGAGACAGCTACATAACCAGACATCCTGAGAGGAGAGATCATGGTGAGGCAAAGGAACAGCCCGCATATACAAAGAAAGAAGGAATCACCAGAAAAGGAAATAAACTAAATGGAGGCAAGCAATATGACATAGAAAGAATTCAGAGCAATGGTCATAAGATCTCTGAAAAGGATAGAAGAAAAACTCAACAATTATGTGGATAATCCATGACACAGACAATAGAGTGGTGAGAGCCTGCCAGGGGCAGGCAAGGGGTAGAGGCAGTCGATGAGAAAAAAACAAGCAAACAAAGGGACATCTGCAATACTTTCAACAATAAAAATAAAAATAAAAAGCATACTGTGAAAAGTAACAAAAAAATAGAAAATAGTTTGAGATAAATGAAAACTGAAACATAACTTGTCAAAATGTATGAAATTAAAGCAGTACTTAGAAGGAAACACACATCTGTAAATGTCCAAATTAAAAATGCACTTTTGATGGCAATACAGTCTGGTACAGCTACTATGGAAATCAGTATGAAGGCTCTTCAAAATTTTTAAATGGAACCACCTTATTATTCAGGAATCCCACTTCTGGGTATATATCTGAAGAAACCCAACATACTAATTCAAAATAAAAATTTCACCACAAGTTCATTGCAGCATTATTTATAATAGCCAAGTTATGAAAGCACCTAAGTGCCCATCAACAAATTAGTTGTTAAAAAACAACAACAGAAAACTGTGGTACCGGAGGGCTGGGCCAAGCAGGAAACTTTAGAGGAAAGGACCCTGACGCGTGGGGGGAGGGGAGAGAGGGGAGTCTAGAGGGCCAAGAGAGTCCCGAGGGCGATCTCAACCTGGATGAGGAACAAAGTGGCATGGCAGGAGCGCAAGCCTCCCCAGGCCCCCATGTGGCCTGGAGTTTGGGCAGCCCCCTCTCAAAAAGCCCTGGGTGTCCCCCTGCATGTCCCATCTCACAACGGGGTGCATGGCTGCTGGCCCTGAGAAGTTGGAAAGCCTGTTGTGGCCTGGGGATGAGTGGCTGTGTTTGCGCAGTGGTTGCAAGCAAGATGCTGTAGCATGTGACCCTGGAAAGCAAAACCTGATGCTGATTCCCAGCCACCCATGTGCTCTTTTCTCTGGTACTTTGCCCCAAGCAGATACATCACAGGATGAATGAAATGAACCCGAGACCAGTGAGGATAGAATGGTTGACGTCATCCTCTGTGAGCAGTGCCTTGCCAGTTTCAGGGAGTCACCTGGGTTTTGCTGCCTCACCCACTCACAATGCCATCCTTGCCCCAGGCCAGCAAGTGGCAGTTACAAACCTGGGTCCCTCCCTGAGCTCTCTGCCATCTGCTTTGTTTCTGATGCTCCCAATGTGTGTGGTGATAGAGGGGTGATGTGTGGGTTACCGAAAAGAAACTACACCTTAACTCCACCACCTATTCCCACCTGGAGAGCAGTTACTTCTGAACCATTCTACCTGGCATTTTATCTTATTTAGCTGACAGACCACCTCCTCAGTACATCTACCTCAACTCTAAATGTTGATGCTAATACAGCATTATCTATCACCAATAACACTTCAGCACTAGATCCCTATCAGTCCAATGTTGGATTAGAACAAGGCATTGTTTCAATATACTCTCGCTCTGTGAACATACACAGTGCCCAAACTCTTTATCCCAGTGATGGCCATGAGGTAGCCTTGGACACAAAAATCACTATGGAGAACATCTCTAGGGTTATCAGCTCCATCTCTATAGATGGAATGGCAGAGGAGCTTACAATGGATGGTGTTGCAGGTGGGCATTCTCAGATCCCAAATGGCTCCAGAAGTGAACCTCTGTCTGTGGATTATATGAGCAACAACCTTGCTACAGACAGTGTAGGGCATGGTGGTATGATACCCATTCATGGGAATGGCCTGGAACTTCTTGTGGTCATGGAGACAGAACACATTGCAAGTCGGGTCAAGTGGATGTCTGTGCGCTCAGTGACTCCATTCACACCATGGCCAGGAGTACCAACTCTGTAAGCATGGCTGTCTCTACCTCACACAACATTACCTTTTTAGAATCTGTTTCCCAACATGCAGTTGACCTATGCCTAGAACCTGTGGCTGTCTTCTCCATCACTCAGGAGGGTTGCTATGGTAACAGGTCATGTAGATGTGTTATAGGCACCTCTCACTGACACCAGAGAGGTGTTGTCCAGCAGCCCCCTGAGTCAGTGGGAGAGGACTATCCCCAACCTCAATTCTTGTCTTCTCAGATAAATGAAGTAAACGAGGGACCTTGACTGCATTGTAAAAATCCAATTTATTTTTATTATCTTTTTAATCCTCACCCGAGGATATTTTTCCATTGATTTTTAGAGAGTGGAAGAGAGAGTGAAAGACAGAGAGAAACATCGATGTGAAAGAAACACATTGATTGGTAGCCTCCTGCACGCGCCCTGACCAAACCCCAGGCAGGGGAGGAATCTTCACTTCTGGGTATATATCTGAGAAAAAAATCTTCAACTGAGGTATGTGCCCTTGAGCAGAATCGAACCTGGGGCCCTTTTGGTCCTCAGGCTGACGCTCTATCCACTGAGCCACACTGGCTAGGCAAAAAAAAAAGCCAATTTATTAAAGCATGCACTTTTTTTGAAAAAGAAAAGCAAGCAAACCTATACATCTGGCTTAGGAAGCACAGATGGGCTCTCAGCTAATCTGAAGAGCAGGTTGGGTGGGGGTTGGAGGCATTATATACACTCCTGCCTATAGATTTCAAAATTTATTTGCTGAATATTTTGGTATAGATTAACTTTCAAGGTACCTTTTTTCTTTGTTGTGGCCTTCCCAGAATTCATGAGAAGCACCTGGCAACTTTGTCTTGCCAAGTCTTGAGACTGCTGGCTTCTATGCTTAGGGAGTAAAACTGTCTTTTTTTTCCTTTCCCAATTCCCCTCCCTTCCTTCATTCTAGCATTAGGAAGGTTTTTAAACCATTTTCTCTGTGTTCTTGGCTGGGGAAGATAATGGCTTGGTAGTTACAAGCTGGCTGCAAATTGCCCACACTGTTTGGCCTTGTTTTAACTTTTCTGTGTCAGTTTCCCTATTCCTCCTGCCCTGGAATCCTGTAACAGATGTATCTTCAAACACTCTTTCTTTTGTACCACCTTCACTGCAAATGGAAGACTCCAATTCAGACAAGGAAAATATGGCAACCTTGTTTATAATTTGGTGTACACTCTGCAACTCAGTCTATCCCTCAGATTGCCCTGATCATGGACCAGTGACTTCTGTTCTTGACACTCCAGTAGAGAGCAGAGTGAGGCTTTCTCCCCCAAAGCACCTTGTTCTCAACCAGCCAATTGTGGAAGCAAAAGTTTTTTATGGACTGGAGAAACCATTCTTGTGTGTACTTGCTTTGGGCCTCTCATTGGCCATCAAAGTAACGCCATGAAAGTAGCAGAATGGACAGACAAGATAGTTAAACATATTTGGAAGATATACCACAATGGTGTCCTAGAAGTCTGAATCATTACAACTGACAAAAAATGAATGTAATTGGATAATGTTTATGTGCAAAGCCAGGAACTAGGAAGAGCAGAATTTGGTGGCTTATACCCATGATGAAATAATTTATTTCTGCACCTCACAAGATATTCCTCCTGAAAGGGAACTGCTTTTTTATTATAACCAAGATTATGTTCAGCAGAATGGTGTTCCTGAACACCAAGATGTAACTATAGCAAAGAGCGCAGTTCTTATACAGAATTCAAAGTCCACCTGACTAGCTATATCCATAACCATCTTCCTAACCAGGGCCCTAGGCCCACCCATAGCAAAGAAAGAAAGTGGAAATGCTCAATGTGCCCTGGAGTTTTTATCTCTCTTTCCAAACTTCATGTTCACTTCTAGGGTCACATAGGTATGAAGCCCCACAAGTGTGATCTCTGTAGCAAGGTTTTTAGTGATCCCAGAATCTTGCAGACCCAGCTCAAGACACAGATAAATGGATAAATAGATGTGGGATAATCATACATTAGAATATTATTGAGTTATAAAAAATAAAATACTGACATATTGTACCATGGATGAACATTGAAAATGTTAAGATAATTGAAAGGAGTCACAGTGTGGTGATGGTCAGAGGGAAGGGGGAGCTGGGAGCTGGGTGGAATGTGGCAAAAGGGAGTAAAATGGGGACATTTATAATAGCATCAAAAATAAAGTGAAAAAAAGATCACATAGTATATTATTTCATTTATGTGATATGTCCAGAATAGGCAAATCCATGGAAACAAAACTATTAGTGCTTCTGATGGATTGGGGGAGGAAGAAAGGGTTAGAGGGGTTGTTTGGTACATGATATGGCATTTCTACTTGGGATGAAAAAATGCATACTAAAATTATATAGTGGTGACACAACTATGCAAATATTTTAAAACTTTTAAATTATACAGTTACTAGAGGCCCAGTGCATGAAATTTGGTGCACTTGGGGGGGGGGGGTCCCCCTCAGCCAGGCCTGCACCCTCTCGCAGTCCAGGACCCCTCAGGGAATGTCCGCCTACCGGCTTAGGCTAATTCCCCACAGGGAACGGGCCTAAGCCAACAGTTGGAAATCCCTCTTGCAGTCTGGGACCCCACACTCCTTACCAGTCACCTGCTTACTGCTCCTTACCACTCAGCTTGCTGCTCCTTAGCGCTGCCATGGAGGCAGGAGAGGTTCCCACCACTGCCACTGCGCTCGCCAGCTGTGAGCCCTATCTTTCTGTGTAGTTGTCTGTCTGTGGGCCAACTGCTCTCTTCCTTCTCACTTAGGGCGAGCAGCATGTGAGGGCAGAGTGCACTGTCTTGGAACGCAGAGGGCTGCCCTGAGCTGAGGGGAGTGGCCAGGCCCACTGGGTGAGAGATGAACACAGAGGACGCTATCTCACCCAATTGTGGGGAGAGCTGGCTTGCCTTCATCTGCCTGACCCCACCCAGGGTGTGACCGAGCAGGGTGTCTGCCTCTCCATTCTCCATCCTTCCATCTGTGACACCTGTCACCCTTGCCAGGCCTCCCCCTGAATTCAGTGAGTTCAGCTCAATCCCTGAATGTAAAAGGGCACGGGGCGGGAGGGGGTGGGTAGGGCCTCCACTCCAGTGCCCCCTGATTCCCAGCAACAAGACCTGGTCGACAGGACCTGGTCTCAGGACAGTGGCCACAGCTGTAGAACATAGATCTGTTTCAAGAAAAGTTGGGAATGCATATACCCTTTGGAATAGTATGAGCCCCTATTCCAAAGGGTGGCAGCTTATTCACATTGTGGCAAAGACACCTTCAAGAGTAATGTAAGTGGGTAAAGTCAGGGCCAAGCCGGGCCATTTCCTCATCCAATCTCTCTGAGGCGTGTGGACAGAACCAAGTCTCAGCTCTTCTCAGGACACTTCTGGGGTTTTTTAAGCCTAAAAGACAGTAGTCTGTCTCCATTCTTGTTCTTCGGGATTTTTTCATCATCGGATAAAAGGATACGTACATTGGGCAATCCTCTCGAGATACAATATTCCAGTTGCACCCATGTGACAATGACAGCGCCCCTCAGAGGGAGGGAGCCAACAGATGGGGAGCAGGGAATTCTGAAAACCAAAGCGATGACAAAGATGCTAAGCCTTTCGTTCACGTGTCTGACACCCCTCTTCAGGCGGTCTGCAGGCTGTGCATCTGCTGGACCTTTACCACTTGATGTCTTGGCAGGCTTCCCTGGGCCATGCTAAGCGGTGTGCAGGGCCACTTGGGCCCGGGGGTAGTTGCCCCCCCCCCCACCAGCCACACCTGGTACAGCTCCTGCACATGGGCCCTGTCTGCACGCCCGTCCTCACCTGAGCCTGGCCCCTGCTGCTTAGACATCCCCGGCGCAGGCCAGGACCTTCACGAAGTAGCAGGGGAACTTGCTCCTCTACAGCTTCAGGACCACTTCTGATGTTCCGACAGCCATAAGCAGTCTCAAAGCGTAGCAGAACCTCTCCGTCCCTTTCAAGGGTGACCTCCTGGAAGTTTTTGTTCCTCAGGGTGCAGTAGGTGAGCACCCCCATGTTCTCATTGAACAGCTCCTTGGCTATGTGCCTGAAGATGTGTGCCAGGTACCCATCGGAGCTAGCACCCTCATGGAGCCTCACCTCCTTCTCCTTCATGTCTCCAAACAGAGTGTCCACGGCAGTGTTATTCGAGACAAGGTCACTTTGCTCCATTATCTGGACAATTTCACCTGAGGTTAACACGCAGTCAGCACCCTGGGAACTATGTAAAGCTGTGGGAACATCTCCTCAAAGGGCCTCCAGTTTCTTGTCATAACATGGGGCCACAATGATGTGGAAAATCTTGTCTGGGGACAGGTTCTGCTGCCTGGTGAAGTAATCCTTCACCAGGGAGCCTATGATCTGCTGGGGAGACTTGGCCATGCAGAGGTGGGGGTAATGGGGTGACCCAGCACACACTCTGCATATCGGACCCAGCCGGGGCAGACGGAGGTCAGCATGGGTAGCTGGGGCTCTTCCTCACAGTGCTGGCAGTACCGATGCACAAATTCCTTCTGACTCTCCAGGATGCTGAAGTCTGCAGCTATTTCATGTCAAAGACAGTGCGCTCAAGGCTTTTGAGAAAGCTGCAGAGCCTTCTGGATGCATCAGAGACTCTGAGGCTGAATTTAGCCGCAAAATAAGGCAGAGACTAAGGACACATGGACACTGCCAGCACCTTGTGCTGTGCGGTATCACATTTCTTATTAATGTTCAGAAAACGGAAGAAGTCCTTGGTGTTCTGTTGATAAACTTGGACTCCTTCCTCTGTGGTCACACAACTGTCACACGCCAGGCAGTCACTCAGAAATATCTTCGCATCGGCTAACTTATGGAATTCTCCCTTTTCTCCATTCTCCTGAGTTGGACTCTGGACATTGACTGCAGCATTCTCTTGGTCATTGGATTTTGGTTTTTTACTACATTCCTTCTGTGTGCAGTGATCACACTTCATCTGGAACAGGGTGGGCTGGGGCCTGCTCCAGTGACCTGGAGGAAGCACAGGGAGAGCAGTGAGTTACCGCTGGTTGCCCCTGGTGCTGCTGACGGTATCCTTTCTTCCTTGTGGAGCATCTAGGGAGGGGAAGCAGCCACAGTGCCCAAGGCCGAGTTCCAGGAGGCCGGCAGCACTGTCTGGATCATGCTGGAGGTGCTGGTCTGGTGGTGCCTGTCCTGTCCTCTGGAGATTGAACCTACAGGACTACTAAGGAAGCCAGTCCCCAGTTCTGCCCTGCCTCCGCCACCAATAGATTGGAGTCTGAGGGCCAGGAGGAGGGATCAAGAAGCGTGCCTCCCAGCTGCTCGCCAATCCCTGCGCCACTCACTCCAGTTCCCTATTAACCATCCCCTGATCAATGGTAGCCAGCGGGCTGGGGGACAGACCAAGTGGCCTGCCTTCCACCTACTCACCAGTCGCTGCTGCCATGGATTCATTGGAGCCTGAGGGATCCTGGTTCCCCCCTTAGCCATCCCCTGATCAATGGACCCTGAGGGCCAGGGAATGGACTGGTCATCTGTTCAGTCATTATGGACCCTGGCTCTTTATATATATAGTTAGGCTCAGTTCCTAGACGGCTGCATACTAGGGAAGCTCCATCATCAAGTTGCTCCCAGCACTGGACCAGATTTGCAGCCAAACTGCAGAACATTCAGCTTGAAAAGCCAATTGAAAAATAGCTGATTTAAACTATTGTGTTTGGGGACTGCAGAGAGGGGACAGGAAAAGAGACAGAGAGGGACCCAGACATCCTGCAATGCCCAGTGACATGGGGGAAGGCAGAGTAACTCAGAACAAGGACATTCAAAGTGAGAGACCTGAGAAAGACCCAGCCTCTGGGTTAGAGGCCTTGCTCACCAGAATACTTGAGGCTCGACCCTACCTTGCTTCAGAGGCCACATGGGGACAGCAACACACATTGCCTTGTACAGGAAAACCTCCTAGGAGGTCCAGGACTGACACACCAAGGGGAAAGATTCAACAACATAGGAGCAAAATCTAGCAAGCTCTGTAAAGAGCAGATCAAAGGTTTTTTTCTTTCTTCTTTTTTTTATTTTATTTCATACTAGAGGCCCGGTGCACGAAATTTGTGCACTTGGGGGGCGTTCCTCAGCCCACCCTGCCCCCTCTCACAGTCCGGGAGCCCTTAGGGGATATCCTACTGATGGCTTAGGCCTTCAGGTAGCGGCCTCCCTCTGCAGGAGGCAATCTGGCTGAACTGGGGAAGGCACCACACCTATCACCCCACTGCTGCTGCCACTGCTGGCCACCGCAGCTGCCAAGGTGTTTTCATCAACATGAACTCCAGGCTCTTCAGCACGAAAAACATGACAACTTTCTTTAGGCATTTTCAAGATGTTTCCTTCATAGAATATGACATGTCTTTATTTCTTTTTTTTAAATTCTCAGCTGAGGATATTTTTCCATTGATTTTTGGAGAGCGTGGAAGAGAGAGGGAAAGACAGAGAGAAACATCAATGTGAGAGGGACACTTCAATTGGTTGCCTCCTGCATGAGCCCTGACGTGGGCCCCAGCCAGGGAGGAGCCTGAAACCTAGGTACATGCCTTTGACCAGAATCGAACCTGGACCCTGCAGTTGGCAGGCCGAGGCTCTATCCACTGAGCCAAACTGGCTAGAGTAGGATATGACATTTCTTAGCCCCTCCAGCAGTGGACCTTCATTTTTTCCTCCAGGAGTGAGGTGGAAAAACCCTAAATCAACTTCTTGGATTCTTATTAGGCAAGATACCAAGAACACTGCGAGTAGCATACAGGGAGCTTAGCCAATGAGCGGTCAGAAAAGGTGTTTCCTCTGTAGCTCACATGTGGAGGCGGGACTGCTGGCAAGGGCGGACCATCTCCCTCTCCCTCTCCCTCTCCCTCTCCCTCTCCCTCTCCCTCTCCCTCTCCCTCTCCCTCTCCCTCTCCCTCTCCCTCTCCCTCTCCCTCTCCCTCTCCCTCTCCCTCTCCCTCTGGTCCACTCTCTCTAAAAAGCAGTGAAAAAATATCCTCTAGTGAGTATTAAAAAACAAAACACAGAATAACAGCCTCCTCTTTGGAGATACTGAATATGTAGGAATGAAAGAGAGAATTCTTGGCTCTGTGAAGATCCCTACATAAATTTTATTAACAATATTTGGAAAATTAGCCTAAGCCACACCAATGATTCAAGTTTGTGCTTTTCTGTGTTCCAGGGAAGAATCAAATGATTTTTTGTTTTATTGTGTCAAAACAAAATTTTGCATGTGTTAAATACATAATTCTTATTCAAGTACATAATAGCAGAAGCAAAAGTTCTGTTTAACTCAGTGAAGGGACTGGCAGGATGATAATGCTGTTCCAAATGTGATTTCCAAAGATGAAAGCCTGAGGTAAAACTGCTAAATTAGATAAAATCTGGCTAATGTCCTATAGAACAATAAAACCATCACTTTTTGAATTGGTGTCTTCTAGACAGAAATTAATTACATCTTTAAAAGCCTAAAAATTATTTTCATCTTCTCATTTTACTGATCATTATATTTAACTTTCGAGGGCTGAAAAATGTCAAAATATATGGAATTTATTTATTTATTTATTTATTTTTAAATTTTATTTTATTGTTTAAAGTATTACAGATAGTAGTACATATATCTCCTTCCCCCCCCCATTGACCTTCTCCCAGCCTCCCCTAACCCCTGTCACATGCCCGCATCCCCCCCCCCAGTGATTGTGTCCATTGGTTGTGCTTATATGCATGCATACAAGTACTTCAGTTGATCTATTTTCCCCTCCCCAACATTCCCCAACTTTCCCACTGTAATTTGACAGTCTGTTCAGTGCTTTACTGCCTCTGTATCAATCTTTTTGTTCATCAGGTTATAATGTTCTTTATTTTCCATAAATGAGTGAGATCATGTGGTATTTCTCTTTCATTGCCTGGATTATTTCACTTAGCATAACACTCTCCAGTTCCATCCATACTGCTGCAAATGGTAAGAAATCCTTCTTTTTATAGCAGCGTAGTATTCCATTGTGTATATGTACCATAGTTTTCTAATCCACTCATCTGCTGAAGGACATTTAGGCTGTTTCCAAATCTTAGCTATGGATAATTGTGCTGCTATGAAAATAGGGGTGCATATATCCTTTCTGATTGGTGTTTCTAGTTTCTTGGGATATATTCCTAGAAGTGGGATCACTGGGTCAAATGAGAGTTCCATTTTTAGTTTTTTGAGAAACTCCATATTGTTCTCCACAGTGGCTGCACCAGTCTGCATTCCCACCAGCAGTGCACAAGGGTTCCTTTTTCTCTGCATCCTTGCCAGCACTGGTCCTTTGTTGATTTGTTGATGATTGCCATTCTGACAGGTGTGAGATGGTACTGCATTGTTGTTTTGATTTGCATCTCTAGGATAATTAATGACTTTGAGAATGTATTCATATGTCTCTTGTCCTTCCTTCTGTCTTCTTTCGAAAAGTTTCTATTTAGGTCAGTTGCCCATTTTTTTATTGGATCGTTTATCTTCCTTTTATTAAGTTGTATGAGTTACCTGTAAATGTTGTCAATTAAACATTTATCACTGATAACATTTGCAAATATGTTCTCCCATACAGTGGGCTTTCTTGGTGTTTTGTTGATAGTTTCTTTTGCTGTGCAAAAGCTTTTTATTTGGATGTAGTCCCATTTGTTTATTTTCTCTTTAGTTTCCATTTCCCTAGGAGGGTATCGGTGAGGAAATTGCTTTGGCATATGTCTGAGATTTCACTGCCTGTGGATTCCTCTAGTATTTTTATGGTTTCCTGTCTTATGTTTAAATCCTTTATCCATTTTGAGTTTATCTTTGTGTATGGTGTAAGTTGGTGGTCTAGTTTCATTTTTTTTGCATGTATCTGTCCAATTTTCCCAACACCATTTATTGAAGAGACGGTCTTGACTCAATTGTATGTTCATGCTTTCTTTGTCAAATATTAATTGAGCATAGTGATTTGGGTCAATATCTGGGTTCTCTATTCTATTCCATTGGTCTATATGTCTGTTCTTGTGCCAGTACCAGGCTCTTTTGAGAACAGTGGTAATACAGCTCGAAATCTGGTATTGAGATCCCACCTACTTTGTTCTTCTTTCTTAGGATTGCTGGGGATATTCTGGGTCTTATTTTTTATTCCAGATGAATTTTTGGAGAGTTCCTTCTAGGTCTGTGAAATATGCCATTGGTATTTTAATGGGGAGTGCATTGAATCTATAGATTGCTTTGGGTAGTATGGACATTTTAATGATGTTGATTCTACCAATCCATGAACATGGTATATTC
The DNA here is from genome assembly GCF_951640355.1 of Cnephaeus nilssonii. Lineage (NCBI taxonomy): Eukaryota > Metazoa > Chordata > Mammalia > Chiroptera > Vespertilionidae > Cnephaeus > Cnephaeus nilssonii. Next base: position 33,511,325 of record NC_137071.1, read on the forward strand.
TTCCATCAGTTTATGTCTTCCTCTATCTCTTTTTTCAGTGTCTTGTAGTTTTCAACGTATAGGTCTTTTACCTCCTCAGTTAAGTTTATTCCTAGATATCTTAATTTTCTTGGTGTGTTGGTAAATGGGATTGCTTTTTTAGTCTCTCTTTCTATAAGTTCACTATTGGTGTATAGAAATGCCATAGATTTCTTGGAGTTCATTTTGTATCCTGCTACATTGCTGAATTCATTTATTAAGTCTAATAGTTTTTTTTATGGAATCTTTAGGGTTTTTTATGTACGATATCATGTCATCTGCGAATAAGGACAGTTTTACTTCTTTTTTCCCCCCAATTTGGATGCCTTTCTTTCTTCTTCTTATCTAATCACAATGGCTAATATATCCAGTACTATGTAGAACAGGAGTGGTGAGAGTGGGCATCCCTGTCTTGTTCCTGTTCTTAGCGGAAATGGTTTTAGTTTTTGCCCGTTGAGTATCATGTTGGCTG